>NC_064566.1:86377500-87627500 GCF_937001465.1 Orcinus orca | reverse complement strand
TAGTTGGAAATTAGACAGTTTCTTATACAGCAGTAACTATAAAAATTGTTTCTCTTAACAACTTAAAAATCTGTATCACAACATTTGTTGACAGTATGTATTGTATATGTTCCGTATAAAGCTTGTATTTTAAGGCTTGGGTTAACTTTTGTTTGAAATTGGAAAGTGTATTAGATTTTCATGCTTTCAAGAGTTAACATCAGGGGACTTCCCTGGTGGCACAGTGCTTAAGAATCCTCCTGCCAGTGCAGGGGATGTGGGTTCGATCCCTGGTCTGGGAAGATCCCACATGCCACGGAGCAACTCAGCCCCGTGCACCACAGCTGCTGAGCCTACGCTCTGAAGCCCGCAAGCCACAACTACTAAGCCATGTGCCGCAACTACTGAAGCCCGTGTGCCCAGAGCCCATGCTCCATAAGAGAAGCCACCACAGTGAGAAGCCCACGCACCCCAATGAAGAGTAGCCTCCACTCACCACAACTAGAGAAAGCCCACGCACAGCAACAAAGACCCAACACAGCCAAAAATAAAAATAAAATTGAAAAAAAAAAAAGTTAATGTCAGGATTAAATATCCCAGCATAGGCTTTCTTGAAGCACTTGAGGTATATTAAGTCAGCCCTATCTAAAACAAACTGCAGCATTTTTAAGTGTTATTGTTTTTATTCTACCTACAATTAGTACATTTTAGCACAGTAAGACAAACAACCAGGTTATCTGGAAAGCTCAGAATTTGTGGCACTTTTATCAAAAAGTGAATTTGGGGCACTTTTATCAAAAAGAGACAAATGAGAATATTGCGATTGACAGCAGAGATTTATTTATTTATAAAACATTTTGTGTTGTGGTATGGGACCTAAGAGCATATTCCTTTGTGTGGAATCTTAATTACTGGTGTCCATTACAACTGCTAGATCCTATTATCAAGGATTTAGTCATATATATGTACATATATGACTGAGTTTGGTAGACAGGATGGTTGTTCAGTCACAGAGATTGGAACAAAAAGCATGTTGGGCTTTTTGGTAGTTTATTCAAGGCTTTCATGTACAATGTACTTTCTTTTTTTTCTTTTTTGCGGTTCGCGGGCCTCTCACTGTTGTGGCCTCTCCCATTGCGGAGCACAGGCTCCGGACGCGCAGGCTCAGCGGCCATGGCTCACGGGCCTAGCCGCTCCGCGGCATGTGGGATCTTCACCAGGGCACGAACCCGTGTCCCCTGCATCGGCAGGCGGACTCTCAACCACTGTGCCACCAGGGAAGCCCTACAATGTACTTTTAAAATTTTTTTTCATAGTCTTTTTTTTTTTTAACATCTTTATTGGGGTATAATTGCTTTACAATGGTGTGTTAGTTTCTGCTTTATAACAAAGTGAATCAGCTATACATATACATATGTTCCCATATCTCTTCCCTCTTGCGTCTCCCTCCCTCCCACCCTCCCACCCCTCCAGGCGGTCACAAAGCACCGAGCTGATATCCCTGTGCCATGCGGCTGCTTCCCACTAGCTAGCTACCTTACGTTTGTTAGTGTGTATATGTCCATGACTCTCTCTCGCCCTGTCACAGCTCACCCTTCCCCCTCCCCATATCCTCAAGTCCGTTCTCCAGTAGGTCTGTGTCTTTATTTCCTGTCTTACCCCTGGGTTCTTCATGACACTTTTTTTTTCTTCTTAAATTCCATATATATGTGTTAGCATACGGTATTCGTCTTTTTCTTTCTGACTTACTTTACTCTGTATGACAGACTCTAGGTCTCTCCACCTCATTACAAATAGCTTAGTTTCGTTTCTTTTTATGGCTGAGTAATATTCCATTGTATATATATGCCACATCTTCTTTATCCATTCATCCGATGATGGACACTTAGGTTGTTTCCATCTCCGGGCTATTGTAAATAGAGCTGCAATGAACATTTTGGTACATAACTCTTTTTGGATTTTTGTTTTCTCAGGGTATATGCCCAGTAGTGGGATTGCTGGGTCATATGGTAGTTCTATTTGTAGTTTTTTAAGGAAGCTCCATACTGTTCTCCATAGTGGCTGAACCAATTCACATTCCCACCAGCAGTGCAAGAGTGTTCCCTTTTCTCCACATCCTCTCCAGCATTTATTGTTTCTAGATTTTTTGATGATGGCCATTCTGACTGGTGTGAGATGATACCTCATTGTAGTTTTGATTTGCATTTCTCTAATGATTACTGATGTTGAGCATTCTTTCATGTGTTTGTTGGCAGTCTGTATATCTTCTTTGGAGAAATGTCTATTCAGGTCTTCTGCCCATTTTTGGATTGGATTTTTTGTTTTTTTGTTATTGAGCTGCATGAGCTGCTTGTAACTTTTGGAGATTAATCCTTTGTCAGTTGCTTCATTTGCAAATATTTTCTCCCATTCTGAGGGTTGTCTTTTGGTCTTGTTTATGGTTTCCTTTGCTGTGCAAAAGCTTTGAAGTTTCATTAGGTCCCATTTGTTTACTTTTGTTTTTATTTCCATTTCTCTAGGAGGTGGGTCAAAAAGGATCTTGCTGTGATTTATGTCACAGAGTGCTCTGCCTATGTTTTCCTCTAAGAGTTTGATAGTTTCTGGCCTTACATTTAGGTCTTTAATCCATTTTGAGCTTATTTTTGTGTATGGTGTTAGGGAGTGATCTAATCTCATACTTTTACATGTATCTGTCCAGTTTTCCCAGCACCACTTATTGAAGAGGCTGTCCTTTCTCCACTGTACATTCCTGCCACCTTTATCAAAGATAAGGTGACCATATGTGCGTGGGTTTATTTCTGGGCTTTCTATCCAGTTCCATTGATCTATCTTTCTGTTTTTGTGCCAGTACCATACTGTCTTGATTACTGTAGCTTTGTATTATAGTCTGAAGTCAGGGAGCCTGATTCCTCCAGCTCCTTTTTTTGTTCTCAAGATTGCTTTGGGTATTCGGGGTCTTTTGTGTTTCCATACAAATTGCGAAATTTTTTGTTCTAGTTCTGTGAAAAATGCCAGTGGTAGTTTGATAGGGATTGCATTGAATTTATAGATTGCTTTGGGTAGTAGAGTCATTTTCACAATTAGATTCTTCCAATCCACGAACATGGTATATCTCTCCATCTATTTGTATCATCTTTAATTTCTTTCATCAGTGTCTTATAATTTTCTGCATACAGGTCTTTTGGCTCCTTAGGTACGTTTATTCCTAGATATTTTATGCTTTTTGTTGCAATGGTAAATGGGACTGTTTTCTTGATTTCCATTTCCGATTTTTCATCATTAGTATATATGAATGCCAGAGATTTCTGTGCATTAATTTTGTATCCTGCTACTTTACCAAATTCATTGATTAGCTCTAGTAGTTTTCTGGTAGCATCTTTAGGATTCTCTATGTATAGTATCATGTCATCTGCAAACAGTGACAGCTTTACTTCTTCTTTTCCGATTTGGATTCCTTTTATTTCCTTTTCATCTCTGATTGCTGTGGCTAAGATTTCCAAAACTATGTTGAATAACAGTGGTGAGAGTGGGCAACCTTGTCTTGTTCCTGATCTTAGTGGAAATGCTTTCAGTTTTTCACCATTGAGGATGATGTTGGCTGTGGGCTTGTCATATATGGCCTTTATTATGTTGAGGAAATTTCCCTCTATGCCTACTTTCTGCAGGGTTTTTATCATAAATGGGTGTTGAATTTTGTCAAAAGCTTTCTCTGCATCTATTGAGAAGATCATATGTTTTTTCTCCTTCAATTTGTTAATATGGTGTATCACATTGTTAGATTTGGGTATATTGAAGAATCCTTGCATTCCTGGAATAAACCCGATTTGATCATGGTGTATGATCCTTTTAATGTGCTGTTGGATTCTGTTTGCTAGTATTTTGTTGAGGATTTTTGCATCTATGTTCATCAGTGATATTGGCCTGTAGTTTTGTTTCTTTGTGACGTCCTTGTCTGGTTTTGGCATCAAGGTGATGGTGGCCTCGTAGAAGGAATTTGGGAGTGTTCCTCCCTCTGCTATATTTTGGAAGAGTTTGAGAAGGATAGGTGTTAGCCCTTCTCTAAACATTTGATAGAATTCACCTGTGAAGCCATCTGGTCCTGGGCTTCTGTTTGTTGGAAGATTTTTAGTCACAGTGTCAATTTCAGTGCTTGTGATTGGTCTGTTCATATTTTCTATTTAAAACATACTCTTTTTGAAAACTGAAATAGACTGGCTGTCAAAGAAAGTGTTCCGACATCTTTTCCCTGTAACATATTAACCGATTCTTGACTTCAACGTTCATTTTATGAAAAGCTGCCAGTGTTCGATAAAAAATACTGCTGCTTAGCATAAGAAAACATACTTTGCATCCTCAGAGGGAAGGTACTTTATTAGCACTGTGGGGAGAATTTTCTGGAATATATGAAAATATCTGCTCTAATTATGATAGCTTTTATGTTCTACTCAGTCTAGTTTTTATCTGTTATAGTGAGAGAATACTGTTAGAACTTTGTAATAACTCTGCCAAATAATGGCTAAGACCATTTTATTAGCACTTCTTTGGATATGTTTCCAATTTTATTTGGTATCTTTTTAATAGTTTTTTCCCAAAAATTGTATATGGTTTTAGACAAGTTATATGATGATTCTTGCAGAATCATCAATTACCTAAAATTTGATGTAAACCAAATTGGAATCATTTCTTCATGAATACCCACCAGAATTGTTCTTAACAGGGTCGCTGGCGACTGCCGTAATGCCAAGCCCAATGGTCAAATCATCTTCCTTGACCTTTGTGATGTTTGATAGCCCCTATCTCTCCATTCTTCCCAGGGCTTCTTAGCTCTATTTACTGACAGCTAGGTTTCTCCTTTCCCAACTTCTAAATGTTGAGGTGTCCCGGGGCACAGTGTTTGAACCTGTTCTCTATACTAACTCCCTACATGACCCAATCTCATTCATAGCTTTAACATCTCCATTTTTTGTCTAATTGTTATTTGAAATTTGTATGTCTAAAACAGATTTTCTTATCTCCACCCCTACCCCCATTACTCATGCCAGAAATCAGTCTATCATCAAATCCTATTAAGTTCTACCTTGAAATATATCCAGAATAGAACTATTTCTTACCACCTCCACAGCTACCAAACCACCATTATTTCTCTCCTTAGTATATTTCAAAAAGCTTTTACTTAAGGAATTTTAGTCAACTCAGTACTGTGATTTTCCTTAAAATTTTCTTTAAGCAAGTATTTATTACATGCTTCAACTTTTGCCTCCTTCCATTCTGTTCACCATATAGATCCTGTCACTTCTCTGTCCAAACCACCACCGCCTCTTCTTATCTCACTCAGAATAAAAAAGGTGAAATTCTTTGCGTGGCCCCTGGCTACTTCATTGACTGCTATATCCCCAGTGCCTTGAATAGTGCTTAATGCATTGTTGGCAATCATTTGTATGTACGTGACTGAGCAAATTATTTGTAAATATGGACTATGATTGGGATTTAAAAAATAAAAGTTAAACTTCTTCAAATATTTTATCCATCTCAATATAGGAAAACAACACATTGGATTAAAATACTCCTTTAGTATTCAACTTTATATTTATCATCCACTAAAAAGTTTATTTTCTCTTTTATTTCCCAAATGATTTAAATTGAAGTAAATTTATCAAAACCAAGAAGGTGCTTAAGAATGTATTTCAAAGCCTCTGAGTTTTTTGAGACTTCAACCAACTCATCGCTATGATTATTATTTTTTTAATGTCTTAAAGTAAGTATTATGTTGCTCTTCCTTGCTCTGAAATGTATTATGTAGGTAGTTTGGTAAAATTGCACAGTTGACCCTTGAACAAGGTAGGGGGCTTAAAGGGCACTGACCTTCCATGCAGTTGAAAATCTACATATAATTTATGGTTGGCCCTCCATATTGGTGGTTCCTCTGCATTAAAGGATTCAACCATGGGTCGTGTAGTACTGTAGTGTTTACTATTGAGAAAAATCAGTGTATTAGTGGACCACCACAGTTCAAACCCATGTTGTTCAAGGGTCAGCTATAAAGTTTCCCATCAATGCTAAGTCTTCTCTATTACTTATGAATCAACTAATTGAGTCAACTCATTTATGCATCAGCTTTAATATTGACATTTTGTTGTAAGTGAGCTGTAGGTAGTGGATAACTTAAGTCACTACCTTGAGTATACGGCCTTGAGGACTTTATAATTCATAAGTATATTTCTTAATTAGAAGTTATGAAATAATATTTTTTAACTTCAGCAGATCCAAAAACTATAGATAGAACTACCTTTAATCAGGTATGCTACTTTTGTTCCTTCCAGTATACCATTATATAATTATTACCTGAACCAAACTACTCAAACTACAGGAGTACCAAGTTGGCATATTGGTGACCTGGTTCACTGTTGAATCAGTAAACAAACTAACATATAACCATATCACATTGTAATCACTACACATAAGTTTCCTTGAGTAGGTTAAATATATTTGGCATCCTTATCTGATTCAAGAAGATGAACCAAACCAATTTTACTTAGTTGATAATTAAGATAAACAATATTTTTAAGTCAACAAGCTGCACAAGTGACTAAATTGGTTTGGAGGCTTTTCCATGCTTAGTTGGGATCTGTCTGTTCCTACTCATTCTTTCATAATGAAATAGAGCTATTCTTGAGGAGGTGTCATTTTCACTGGAACGTTTCAAGTTCTAAAGCTCAGGTTTTTCTCTAAGTGAATTACCTTATTGTATATAATTTGTATGTATTTTTAAGTTCTCAGAGACAGTGCTCATAAGACCTTGTTCTCTCCTTTCTTACAATGTCTCGACAAGTGTTTTGTACTAAGTGAATTCCTAATAGATGTTGTTGAGCAACTTCTGTGTCGGGGCTATGAAGAAGTTATGTAGTTTACTCACTTCTTCGGAGATAATATCCCTTTGTGTATGGATCTTGCTCTGTTACTGTAACTGTTCATTACAGTAAGTCCCCCACATACGAACAAGTTCCATTCCGACAGCGTGTTTATAAGTCCAATTTGTACGTAAGTCCAACAAAGTTAGCCTAAGTACCCAGCTAACACAATCTGCTATACATGACGGTACTGTAATAGGTTTATAATACTTTCCACACAAACAGTACATAAAACACAAAAAATAAAGAAAATACTTTTAATCTTACAGTACAGTACCTTGAAAAGTACAGTAGTATAGTACAACAACTGGCATCCAGGGGCTAGTATGGAGTGAACAGGCAAGAAGAGTTACTGACTGGAGGAGGGAGAGGAGGTAGGAGATGTTAGAGCTGAAGGATCGTCAGCAATAAGAGACAGAGTGCAAGCTGCAGTTTCACTCATGCCTGACATTGATGGCACAGGTTCTGGTTCCTTGCTGGATTCAGTTCTATCTACCGTCTTGAAAAAACGATCCAGTGATGTCTGGGTAGTAGCTCTTTTTTTCTCATCATATCATAGATGATACAGTAGCACTGGATTGTGTTCTGAACAGCTGCTGCAGCCTTTGTGTACTGTTCTACGTTCAGGTCCTGTGCTTCAAAAACTAATAGTGCCTCCTTAAATAAAGAAAATCCCCTTGCCATTTCCTGTGTCATGAATCTCTTCGGTTCTTCAGTTACTTCTTCTTCCTCATGTCTCTCTTCATCCTTTCTCTGGGCCTCCAATTCCATCAAGTCTTCATTAGTAAGCTCCTTGTGTTACACAGCAAGGAGTTCAGTGAAGTTGTCCTCTTGCAGCTCTAGCTCCAGCTTCTCACTGAGGGTCACTAAGTTAGTGAAGACTTCTTTGGACTCCTCATCCACCTTCTCAAATCCACGAAAATCATGAACAAACTGCTGGCAAAGGTTCTTCCAAACCCCATTCATGGTGATGGCCGTAAGCTCACGCCAAGCAAAATCAGTGTTTTTTATGGCCTTATAGATGTCACAGTCTTTCCAAAATTGTTGCAAGATTATTCCTGACTCGTCACTTGCCTTTAGTGCCTGACGAAAAGTGTGACATAAATAATATTTCTTGAAAGTTGCTATAACTCCCTGGTCCATAGGTTGGATGAGCGACATAGTATTTGGTGGCAGATGTACTACTTTGACGTTGGGTTGAAAGTCGCCCATGAATGGGGGGTGGCCCAGAGCATTGTCGAGCAGCAAAAGAATGTTGAATGGGATGTCCTTCTCCAAGCAGTATTTCTCTACCTCAGGGATAAAGTGGTGGAGAAACCAGTCCTGGAAAATGGCCTGTGTAACCCAGGCTTTGGGGTACTCTTCCACACAACAGGAAGAGAGTCTTGCCTATGTTTTTAAGGGTTCTTGGGTTCCATGAATGATAAACTAAGAGAGGCTTCAGCTTCATATCGCTGGAAGCATTGCCACCAAACAACAGAGTTAGCCTATCCTTTGCTGCTTTATAGCCTGGCATCAACTTTTTCTCCTTACTGATGTAACTTTGGTGTGGCATTCTCTTCCAGGACAGTCCTGTCTCATCCACATTAAAAACTAGGTCGTAAATACACGCCTTCATCAATAATTTCTCGAAGCGTTTCAGGAAATTTTGGGGCAGCTATCA
Organism: Orcinus orca; assembly: GCF_937001465.1. Lineage (NCBI taxonomy): Eukaryota > Metazoa > Chordata > Mammalia > Artiodactyla > Delphinidae > Orcinus > Orcinus orca. The sequence goes on along the minus strand of NC_064566.1, from coordinate 87,618,950 downwards.
TATCTGCACTTGCTGCCTCGTCACTTACTTTTACATTTTGCAGTTTGGCTCTAGCCTTGAACTGATGAAACCAGCCATGGCTGGCATTAAAATATGTGCCATCCGATTCTTAGCCATGTTTCTTCTTCAAGTGTTAATAAAGACTTTTAGCTTTCTTTTGAATCAGCATTAAGTTGAGTGGGACTCGACACTGATGTTGATCCTGCATCCGCACACTGAGAAGTTTCTCCATTTCCTCCATGACTTTTCCATGCTTCTTCGATATTATTGTCGACATCATCAGCAAAGCAGACTTCACATGTTCCACGATCTTGTCCTTGTTCTGTAGAATCATGCCAGTGGTTGAACGATGCATGTTACAAGAATGAATGACATCTACCATCTTTTCACCTCACTCCACTTTCTCAACTGTTTTCACTTTTGTTTCCATTGTTATCACTTGGCGCTTATTAGCAGTACCACCTACATCACCACTGCTTTTATGCTTGCTTCCGGACATCCTGGGCTTGAAATAAAGATGCCGTACTCTATCCAGTACTGTACAAAGTACACAAAAGCACAACCACTTCACATGTGACAGTATGCGCCGGACGTGTGAATTAACTTACGTGATTGGACATGCGAATACACTTTTGCATCTTTGAAAGTTTGCAACTTGAAGATTCATATGTAGGGGACTTATGGTAGTGTCCTCTGTGTTTCACTCTTCCCTTCCATATAGCTATTCTGTGTTTGCTTATTTAATGTTTACGTTTTCCTTGCTCTTTAAATATTAGCATCATTGATATAAAATTGTTGTTCTCACTATATCACTTATGCTGCCTGTTCTAATTTTGATGATAATTTAAAAGTTCTTCTTTGTATATTTCTTAGCCTCACTCACTTTGTTTATCCAACCATTCATTGATGTATCCTATAAGCCCTTATCCTAGCTTAGTTCATTTTGATCCTGGTATTATCACTATCACTAAATTCTGTTTTAATAGCAAGTCAGAATTCAGAATGTATAATATGAACTATGTGATGTGTCATTTAATCATCGATGTTAATTTGGAAGTGGAAATAATAGCACATATTGTGTACAGCCACATCATATACAATTTTTTTTTGGTAATTTGGATGTGATTTTACCTAGATGATGACTATTGAAATGTAATAGTACTTTTTCATGTTTTATCCCATCAGTAAGACAGATACTTGGTTTAGACTAGATTTCCTGAAAATGTGCTTTTAATGTCTGAGATGTTTGAGATAGTCATGAATATTTAATGGACAGATTGGTATTGTTGAATAAGATAGAATTTTGATGTTGGTAGTGTTTTGTTTTGTGTTTTTGGTCACACAGCTTGTGGGCTCTTAGTTCCATGACCAGGGATCAAACCTGTGCCCCCAGCAGTGCAAGTGCAGAGTCCTAACCACTGAACCACCAGGGAATTTCCTTGGTAGTGGATTTTGTAGCTTCATTTCAGTAGTTATTTCTTTTTGTTCTAAATTACTTCTGGACAAATTTATTCTCTAAGACTCACCAGGGTTACCTTTACACAGGCAATATAGAGATTTCTAACCTGATATAGCATCATAACCAGGTAGGGTACAATAGATGCTGGAACTTGAATGCTAGGTTAATGAGTTGGGCTTACTCTTTAGACAGTGTACGTGGCATGCATTGATAATATACATCAGGAAGATTAATATGATAGAAGAAGGAAGTAAGTAGTATAGATTGAAGAAGTGAGAGCAAGGAAGTAGCAAATCCAGTTAAGGAATTTATTACAAACTATAGGAGAGTTTATGAGGATCTAGACTAAGGAGATTATCTTTTTTAGTTAGAATGCCCTTAAACATAAGATGTGATTATATGTGGGGAACAAAAGAAGGAGGAATCAAAAGTAACAATAGGACCTTTATACATTGCTGGTGGGATTGTAAAATAATACAGCCACTGTGGAAAACTGTTCAGTGGTTCCTCAATAACTTAAACATAGAATTACCATATGATCCAACAATTCCACTCCTGGGTATATACTCAAAAGAAAAACAACAGATGTTCAAACAAAAATATGCACATGAAGTTTTATAATAGCACTATTCACTATAGCCATAAAGTGGAAACAGCCCAAATGTCCATCAACTAATGAATGGATAAACAAATGTGGTATATTCATACAATGGAATATTATTCATCAATAAAAAGGAATGAAGTACTAATTCATACTACAATATTGATGAACCTTGAAAACATTATGCTAAGTGAAAGAAACCAGACATGAAAGGCCACATATTATATGGTATAAAATATTCAGAATAGGCAAATCCATAGAAACAGGAAGAGGTTACTAGTTGCCAGAGACTGGATGGAGTGTGGAGTGTGGAGTGACTGTTTAATAAGTACAGCTTTTCCTTTGGGATGATGAAAATATTCAGGGACTAGGTCATCGTGATAGTTGTACAACATTGTGAATATACTAAATGCCACTGAATTATGCATTTTAAAATGGTTAAAATGATAAAATTTTATTTTATGTGTATTTTACCATAATTAAAAAAAATAACTTAAAATTAAGCTTTTTTTAATTTAAAATAAGAGTAACACTAGGACAAGAATCACCAACTTAAATGCTTTCAGGTTCCTGGGAGGTGCAGAAAACAGAGTAATGAATTAGCAAGAGAGGGAATGTGGTGAACTGAACAATCAAAATCACGTTTTTGAAACCTCTGTGTGGGCCAAATAAAACATGACTGTGGGCTATGGTTTTCAACCTCTGTTACAGATTGAACAGAGCAACAATGATGGGTGATGTCAAGCAGATAGCTGACAGTAGAACTAGACTCATGATTCCATAAAGGTTAGGAAGAGGATAAATCTAGATTGTTTATCTCATAAGTTCACCATTTAGCACGATGCCAAACCAACACATATAGAGGCTCACCAGGCATTTGTTGAATGAAAAATAAATTAAAAATAAGTAAGTAAATAAAGGCTGGGCAGTACATCTGTATTCCTTTTCTTAGTCAATTCTATCGCCATCTACCCACCCCCACAGCTAATCAATTTGCAAATTTTAACAATCTTTATTTTTAATATCTCTTTAATATGTTTTTTCCTATATTTTCTATCCTTTTCTCCCTGCCAGCTCAGGTCCATGACACTTCTTGACTTAGATTACTGCAATAAATTCCTAAAGATCTCCCTTCCTCTAAGCTTGTCCTCTAGTCTCTTCAACATATTGCAAAACACAGTGTCCCGCTTAAAATCTTTTATTGCTTTCAGATAAAGGCTAAATGTGCTAGGAAAAACATATCTAATATGTCCCCTTTCTCGTCCGCTTCTGCTCTTCTTCAGGCCTTCGTCACTCCAGCATTTCTGAACTTCCACAGTTCCTGAAGCACACCATGCATATTATGCTTGGCATGCTCTTCTTTCTGTAGAGAATGCCCTTCAGCCTTCATTGTTCTGTCCATCCTTTAAGACTTCAATTCCTCCAAGAAACTTTCCTAACCAATTCAGTCTCAGATAGGACCTCCTATTTATGTTCCTCCCTGTGCCCTCAATATGCTACATTTTTTTATTGCACTTGCCTCACTGGTTTATCACTGTGTTTACTGTCTGATTCCCCTATCACATTGCTAGCTCCTTGAGGCTAGGGACCACATCTATCTCCAATGCCTGGTGCATGGCAACCACCCAGCAAAGGCAACCCTTATCACTACTACAAATAACTAATTTATTATATGGTGATCATGTACTCAATATATGTCAAATGAAGATATTTAAGAGGTACGAGGTAGGAGGTAAGTGCCAGATACATGAGATACCAATCAAGGATTCAATTGAGAGAAAATTTTCATGGAAGAGATGGTATTTGGAATGAGCAGTGACCACGTGCTAGGCTTTGAGGTTATCAAGATCCAATCTAGTACTTGTGATGATAATCACTAATTGATTACCACTTATAAACATAGACATTTCCAAGAATCATTCTGAATTTTAGATTATTTTCTTTTGTAATTTAAGATCAAGCAACACTACCTCTAAAACTGTACCTAAAAGTTGACTCACTTTTACAATGAGCCTTAGTAATAAATATTTTTTAAGACTCTTTATTTTATTTTATTTTTCTATGCAGCAGGTTCTTATTAGTTATCTATCTTATACATATTAGTGTATATATGTCAATCCCAATCTCCCAATTCCTCCAACCACCACCACCACCACACCCTGGGTCCATACGTTTGTTCTTTACATCTGTGTCTCTATTTCTGCCTTGCAAACTGGTTCATCTGTACCATTTTTCTGGATTCCACATATATGCATTAATATATGATATTTGCTTTTCTCTTTCTGACTTACTTCACTCTGTATGACACTCTATAGGTCCATCCACGTCTCTACAAATGACCCAATTTTGTTCCTTTTTATGGCTGAGTAATATTCCACTGTATATATGTACCACATCTTCCTTATACATTGCTCTGTTGATGGGCATTTAGGTTGCTTCCATGACCTGGCTATTGTAAATAGTGCTGAAGTGAACATTGGGGTGCATGTGTCTTTTTGAATTATGGTTTTCTCTGGGTATATGCCCAGTAGTAGGATTGCTGAGTCATATGGTAGTTCTATTTTTAGTTTTTTAAGGAACCTCCATACTGTTCTCCATAGTGGCTGTATCAATTTACATTCCCACCAACAGTGCAAGACGGTTCCCTTTTCTCCACACTCTCTCCAGCATTTGTTGTTTATAGATTTTCTGATGATGGGTATTCTAACTGGTGTGAGGTGATACCTCACTGTAGTTTTGATTTGCATTTCTCTAATGATTAGTGATGTTGAGCAGCTTTTCATGTGCCTCTTGGCCATCTGTATGTCTTCTTTGGAGAAATGTCTGTTTAGGTCTTCTGCCCATTTTTTTGATTGGGTTGTTTGTTTTTTTTATATTTAGCTACATGAGCTGTTTATATATTTTGGAGATTAATCCTTTGTCCGTTGATTCATTTGCAAATATTTTCTCCCATTCTGAGGGTTGTCTTTTCACCTTGTTTATAGTTTCCTCTGCTGTGCAAAAGCTTTTAAGTTTAATTAGGCCCCATTTGTTTATTTCTGTTTGAATTTGCATTACTCTAGGAGGTGGGTCAAAAAAGATCTTGCTGTGATTTATGTCGAAGAGTGTTCTTCCTATGTTTTCCTCTAAGAGTTTTATATTGTTTGGCCTCACATTTAAGTCTTTAATCCATTTTGAGTTTATTTTTGTGTATGGTGTTAGGGAATGTTCTATTTTCATTCTTTTACATGTAGTTGTCCAGTTTTCCCAGCACCATTTATTGAAGAGGCTGTCTTTTCTCCATTGTATATCCTTGCCTCCTTCGTCATAGATTAGTTGGCCACAGGTGCATGGGTTTATCTCTAGGCTTTCTATCCTGTTCCATTGATGTATATTTCTGTTTTTATGCCAGTACCATATTGTCTTGATTACTGTAGCTTTGTAGTATAGTCTAAAGTCAGGGTGTCTGATTCCTCCAGCTCCATTTTTTTCCCTCAAGATTGTTTTGGCTATTCAGGGTCTTTTGTGTCTCCATACAAATTTTAAGATTTTTTGTTCTAGTTCTGTAAAAAATGCCATTGGTAATTTGATAGGGATTGCATTGAATCTGTAGATTGCTTTGGGTAGTATAGTCATTTTCACAATATTGATTCTTCCAGTCTAAGAGCATGGTATATATCTCCATCTGTTTGTGTCATCTTTGATTTCTTTCATCAGTGTCTTATAGTTTTCTAAGTACAGGTCTTTTGCCTCCTTAGGTAGGTTTTTTCCTAGGTATTTTATTCTTTTTGTTGCAATGGTGAATGGGATTGTTTCCTTAATTTCTGTTTCTGATCTTTCGTTGCTAGTGTATAGGAATGCAAGAGATTTCTGTGTATTAATTTTGTATTCTGCAACTTTACCAAATTCATTGATTACCTCTAGTAGTTTTCTGGTGTCATCTTAGCATTCTATATGTATAGTATGTCATCTGCAAACAGTGACAGTTTTACTTCTTCTTTTCCAATTTGTATTCCTTTTATTTCTTTCTCTTCTCTGATTGCCGTGGCTAGGACTTCCAAAACCATGTTGAAGTAGAGTGGTGAGAGAGGACATCCTTGTCTTGTTTCTGATCTTAGAGGAAATGCTTTCAGTTTTTCACCATTGAGAATGATGTTTGCTGTGGGTTTGTTGTATATGGCCTTTATTATTTGAGGGAGGTTCCCTCTATGCCCACTTTCTGGAGAGTTTTTATCATAAATGGGTGTTGAATTTTGTCAAAAGCTTTTTCTGCATCTATTGAAATGATCATATGTTTTTTATTCTTCAGTTTGTTAATATGGCTTATCACATTGTTTTATTTGCATATATTGAAGAATCCTTGCATCCCTGGGATAAATCCCACTTGATCATGGTGTATGATCCTTTTAATGTGTTGCTGGATTCTGTTTGCTAGTATTTTGTTGAGGATTTTCGCATATACATACATCAGTGATATTGGTCTGTAATTTTCTTTTTTGTGTGATATCTTTGTCTGGTTTTGGTATCAGGGTGATGATGGCCTCGTAGAATGAGTTTAGGAGTGTTCCTTCCTCTGCAATTTTTTGGAAGAGTTTGAGAAGGATAGGTGTTAACTCTTCTCTGAATGTTTGATAAAATTCACCTGTGAAGCCATCCAGTCCTGGACTTTTGTTTGTTTGAAGATTTTTAATCACAGTTTCAATTTCATTACTTGTGATTGTTCTGTTCATATTTTCTATTTCTTCCTGGTTTAGTCTTGGAAGATTATACCTTTCTAAGAACTTGTTCATTTCTTCCAGGTTGTCCATTTTATTGGCCTAGAGTTGCGTGTAGTAGTCTCTTAGGATGCTTTGTATTTCTGCAGTGTCCATCGTAACTTCTCCTTTTTCACTTCTGAGTTTCTTGATTTGAGTCCTCTCCCTCTTTTTCTTGGTGAGTGGCTACAGGTTTATCAATTTTGTTTATCTTTTCAAAGAACCAGCTTTTAGTTTTATTGATCATTGCTATTGTTTACTTTTTTCTATTTCATTTATTTCTGCTCTGTTTATGATTTCTACTAACCTTGGATTTTGTTTTTCTTTCTCTACTTCCTTTAGGTGTAAGGTTAGATTATTTATTTGAGATTTTTCTTGTTTCTTGAGGTAGGATTGTATTGCTATACACTTCCCTCTTAGAACTGCTTTTGCTGCATCCCATAGGTTTTGGTTCATCGTGTTTTTCTTGTCATTTGTCTCTAGGTATTTTTTGATTTTCTCTTTGATTTCTTCAGTGATCTCTTGGTTATTTAGTAATGTGTTGTTTAGCCTCCATGGTTTGTGTTTTTTCCCTGTAATTTATTTCTAATCTCAGCATGGTCGGAAAAGATGCTTGATATGATTTCAGTTTTCTGTAATTTACCGAGGCTTTATTTGTGACCCAAGATGTGATCTATCCTGGAGAATGCTCGGTGTGCACTTGAGAAGAAAGTGTAATCTCCTGTTTCTGGTTAGAATGTCCTATAAATATCAATTAAATTTATCTGGTCTGTTGTGTCATTTAAAGCTTGTGTTTCCTTATTAATTTTCTGTCTGGATGATCTGTCCATTGGTGAAAGTGAGGTGTCAAAGTTCCCCACTATTATTGTATTACTGTCGATTTCCTTTTTTATAGCTGTTAGTATTTGCCTTATGTATTCAGGTGCTCCTTTGTTGAGTGCCTATATATTTATAATTGTTATATCTTCTTCTTGGATCGATTCCTTGATCATTTTGTAAGTTTCCTTCCTTGCCTCTTGTAACATTCTTTATTTTAAAGTCTATTTTATCTGATATGAGGATTGCTATTCCAGCTTTCTTTTCATTTCCATTTGCATGGAATACCTTTTTCCATCCCCTCACCTTCTGTCTGTATGTGTCCCTAGGTCTGAAATGGGTCTCTTGTAGACAGCATATATATGGGTCATGTTTTTGTATCCATTCAGCGAGCCTGTTTCTTCTGGTTGGAGCATTTGGTCCATTTGCATTTAAGGTAATTATCAATATGTATGTTCCTATGACCATTTTCTTAGTTGTTTTGGGTTTGTTTTTGTAGCTCCTTTTCTTCTCTTGTGTTTCCCACTTAGAAAAGTTCCTTTAGCATTTGTTGTAGAGCTGGTTTGGTGGTGCTGAATTCTCTTAGCTTTTACTTGTCTGTAAAGCTTTTGATGTCTCCGTCGAATCTGAATGAGATCCTTGCTGGGTAGAGTAATTTTGTTGTAGGTTCTTCCCTTTCATCACTTTAAATATATCGTGCCCCTCTGTTTTGGCTTGTAGGGTTTCTGCTGAGAAATCAGCTATTAACTTTATGGGAGTTCCCTTGTATGTTATTTGTCATTTTTCCCTTGTTTCTTTTAGTAATTTTTCTCTGTCTTTAATTTTTGTCAGTTTGATTACTATATGTCTTGGCCTGTTTCTCCTTGGATTTATCCTGCCTGGGACTCTCTGCACTTCCTGGGCTTCAGTGGCTATTCCCTTTCCCATGTTAGGGAAGTTTTTGACTATAATCTCTTCAAATATTTTCTCAGGTCCTTTCTCTCTCTCTTCTCCTTCTGGGACTCCTGTAATGCAAATGTTGGTGCGTTTAATGTTGTCCCAGAGGTCTCATAGGCTGTCTTCATTTCTTTTCATTCTTTTTTTCTTTATTCCATTCGGCGGCAGTGAATTCCTCCATTCTGTCTTCCAGTTCACTCATCCGTTCTTCTGCCTCAGTTATTCTGCTATTGATTCCTTCTAGTGTATTTTTGATTTCATTTATTGTATTGTTCATCTCTGTTTGTTTGCTCTTTAATTATTCTAGGTGTTTTTTCTTTAATTGTTCTAGGCCTTTGTTAAACATTTCTCACATCTTCTCAATCTTTGCCTCCATTCTTTTTCCGAGGTCCTGGATCATCTTCACTATCAGTATTCTGAATCCTTTTTCTGGAAGGTTGCCTATCTCCACTTCATTTAATTGTTTTTCTGGTGTTTTGTTCCTTCATATGGTACATAGCCCTCTGCCTTTTCATTTGGTCTCTCTTTCTGTGAATGTTGTTTTCGTTCCACAGGCTGCAGGATTGTAGTTATTCTTGCTTCTGCTGTCTTCCCTCTCGTGGATGAGGCTATCTAAGAGGCTTTGCATGCTTCCTGATGGGAGGGACTGGTGGTGAGTAGAGCTGGGTGTTACTCTGGTAGGCAGAGCTCTGTAAAACTTTAATCTGCTTGTCTGCTGATGGGTGGGGCTGAGTTCCCTCCCTGTTGGTTGTTTGGCCTGAGGTGACCCAGCACTGGAGGATACAGGCTCTTTGGGGGGGCTAATGGTGGACTCTGGGAGGGCTCAAGCCAAGGAGTACTTCCCAGAACTTCTGCTGCTAGTGTCTTTGTCCCCACGGTGAGCCACAGCCACCCCCTCCTCTGAAGAAAACCCTCCAACACTGGCAGGTAGGTCTGGTTCAGTCTCCTGTGGCATCACTGCTCCTTCCCCCGGGTCCTGATATGCACACTACTTTGTGTGCCCTCCGAGAGTAGAGTCTCTGTTTCCCCCAGTCCTGTCGAAGTCCTGCAATCAAATCCCGCTAGCCTTCAAAGTCTGATTCTCTAGGAATTCCTCCTCCCATTGCCAGACCCCCAGGTTGGGAAGCCTGATGTGTGGCTCAGAACCTTCACTCTAGTGGGTGGACTTCTGTGGTATAATTGTTCTCCAGTTTATGAGTCACCCACCCAGCGGTTATGAGATTTGATTTTATTGTGATTGCACCCCTCCTACTGTCTCACTGCAGCTTCTCCTTTGTCTTTGGATCTGGGTATCTTTTTTGGTGAGTTCCAGTGTCTTTCTGTTGATGATTGTTCAGCAGTTAGTTGTGATTCCAGTGGTCTCGCAAGAGGGAGTGAGCACACGTCCTTCTACTCTGCCATCTTTAACAAATCTCCTTAGTAATAAATATTAAGAAATACTACTGTGGCCCAGTTTCATGAAAGCTATTATCTAGTTTTAGTGAAAAATGATTAAGGTCCTAAAACTCCTTTTTGCCTTTCTGAAGTGGCTTCACAAACCTATTTGAAAATGGAATGTTAATACATAAGATGCAGGCAGCAGGTTAATTCTTAGACTCTGATTGTATTTGTTAGATCATTTTAGAGCTTTGTTAATTATAACTTGTAAAACCTAATCAAGGTTATCATCTTGCCCTCATTCCCATTTCTATACTCAGAGACTAAAATAAACACATCTACATTGCACTCAGGATAAAAATAAACAATTCAGAGTCACATAATTGAGAAATACATTTTTAAGTAGGAAACACTGATTAAGATTGTAGTTTTAAAAAAACAAAGGTTGTTTGTGTTTTTGTTTCCTTCTACAAAAGATTTTTTTCTTTTTAAATTATGTGAGTACTGAGATGTTTATTTTTCTGTAGGGTGCTGTCAGAATGTTGGGGTTTTTTTTTAACCAATACTTAGCTTGCTAAAATCACGAGGCGTCTCTTGCCTTACTTATATGTAGACCTTTAAAATGATAGACTGTAGACATGTACATTGATAAATCTACACTGAAAAAGCAAGATTTTTAACTTCATTGTGAGTTATCCCCCACACCATCATCAAATCTATTTATTTGAAAGTATTATTGTGAGATGGAAAATGAATTATTATGTGCTAAAATCCTTTGGAATTGCTTCAAAACACAAACCATTTTTGATATAACCTAATTAACCTTTAGTCTATGCTAACCCCAAACAAACAAACAAAAAAAATTCTTTTTAACTCCCTAATTACTTCAGATTAGTCTTTAGTTATAAGCATTTAAATGTTTTAGAAGTAATATTGTTTCAACTAGGGTCAGCAAACTGGCCCAGAGTGGCTGCCGGTTTTTATAAATAAGGTTTTTTTGGATCATAGCCACACCTGTTTCTTTAGGTATTATCTATGGCTAATTTTGCCATACAATGGCTAGTTGAATATTTGACAACAGAGATCAACAAAACCTAAACTATTTACTCTCAGACCCTCTGAGTAATAGTTTGAGGATCCCTGGTTTAAATGATACTACTATCTAATGGTTTATCATTGTCATCAGAAAGCAGTTATTCACTGAACATGTAAAGCCAAAATGCAAAAAATGATTTTCCCCTTGCAAAATTTTCCTGCCAGGCAATTAAGAAACTAGAGCTATGTAAAATGCTGTTAGCCATTTCTTCATTCATTCATTGCTTGCTAGCCTTGTCCTTGCTCCGTTTTCACAAGAGTAAGTTAAAATTTTATTCTTGTTTTCTATAAATTTGAAAATCACTACGTAATACAAGATGCTATTATGCCTCCTCCTATTCCCCCACCCCAGAAGATTTTGAAATAGGAAGGATTTTTCTGTGTGACGGTGAATCTGGGTCTTTCTGTTTAATTCCAATCTATAATATTAAACATAGTAACTCCATTTCCCTTTTATTTCAAAGGACTTCAGTTGATTTATTTGCCTTATTATTCACTTCTTCATCGCTGCAAATTATATATAGTATGTGCTTAATTAGTAATTAGTGAGCATAACAGAATTCACTTATTTGGAATGGTAACTATACCTCAAAAAACACAGGAAATGATGGAACAGATCTTAAAATTTCACTTTACCTTAAGTAGAAATAAATGCTATTTATACTTAGTTTAAAAACACAGTTGTAGAATTTTAGAATGTTAGAACCAGTCTTAAAGAGTTGGAAGAGAACAGTAGTTTTCAAACTTCAGCATGCATTAGAATCATCTGAGTGGCTTGTTAAAATACAAAATGCTCAGGCAACCCTCCAGAGTTTCTGATTCAGTAAGTCTGAGGTGGCCCTGAGACTCTGCATTTTTAAGAAGTTCCTAGTTGTTGCTGATGCCACTTGTGGGGAAACCACACTTTAAGAACAACTGTAATAGAGGAAAGGATGGCTGATTACTCAGATATTACCTCAGAGAGTTATCAAGATAGTGTGTGGTTCTCAGCCCTTTAGTATACCCAGGAGAGATCAGACACTGAGACCCATACTATTCAAATCCAAGAAACATAGATAAGGCAGAATCTCCATTTATTGCAGCTGCCATGTGAACCGGATACTTGGGATGACAGAACATGGTCTCTTATACCCTATACTTTGATGGAGACCCTGACAAATTCTTGTTCTTTGAGCTCCTTTAAAAATTAGACTAATACAAGAAATATCTCATAGTTCTTGTCATTATTGTTATTACTGTTGCTTGGATTTTACACTGGCTTGTTTCCCTGAGGCCACTTTCATGTATGCTTATCCTTGCCTTTATAAACTATACTTTAGGATAGGGTTGTTTTCACAGAATTTCCCTCTCATCAGTAATCTTATCATTTTCTTTTTAATTTTCTATTGATGCATAGTTGATGTATAATATTATGTAAGTTACAGGTGTACAATATAGTGATTCATAATTTTTAAAGGTTATTTTCCACTTACAGTTATTATAAAATATTGGCTATATTCCTTTGTTTTACAGTATATCCTTATATCATATTTTATACGTAATATCATGTACCTCTTAATTCCCTACCCCTATGTTGCCATTCTCACCTTCCCTCTCCCCACTGGTAACCACTAGTTTGTTCTTTGTATCTGCGAGTATGCTTCTTTTTAATTATATTCACTAGTTTCCTGTATTTTTTAGATTCTGCATAGAAGTGATATCATACAGTATTTGTCTTTCTCTGTCTGATTTATTTCAATTTACATAATACCCTTCAAGTCATTCAATGTTGTTGCAGATGGCAAAATTTCATTCTTTTTTATGGCTGAATAGTATTCCATTGTATGTATGTATGTATATATATATATATGTATGTATATATATATATATATATACCACATCTTCTTTCTCCATTCATCTGTTGATGGACACTTAGGTTGCTTTCATATCTTGGCTATTGTAAATAATGCTGCTGTGAATATTGGGGTGCATGTATCTTTCGAATTAGTGTTTTTCTTTGTTTTTGGATATATACCCAGGAGTAGAATTCCTTGGTCAAATGGTAGTTCTATTTTTAGCTTTTTGAGAAACCTCCATAATGTTTTCTACAGTGGCCGCACCAATTTACATTCCTACCAATGGTATATGAGGATTCCCTTTTCTCCACGTCCTCACCAACATTTGTTACTTGTGTTCTTATTGATGATAGACATTCTGACAGGTGTGAGGTGATATCTCATTGTGGTTTTGATTTGCATTTACCTGATGATTAGCAATGTTGAGCATCTTTTCATGTGCCTTTTGGCCATTTGTGTGTCCTCTTTGGAGAAATGTCTGTTCAGGTCTTCTGACCATTTTTAAATCAGGTTATTTGTTTTCTGATGTATGAGCTGTTTATATATATTGGATATTAAACCCCTTATCAGTCATATCATTTGCAAATATTCTCTCCCATTCAGTAGGCTGTCTTTTTGTTTTGTCAGTGGTGTCCTTTGCTGTGCAAAAGATTTTAAGTTTAATTAGGTCCCATTTGCTTATTTTTGTTTGCTTTAGGAGATGGATCCAAAAAATTATTGCTACAATTTATGTCAAAAAGAGTTCTGCTTATGTTTTCTTCTAGGAGTTTTATGGTTTCCAATCTTACATTTAGGTCTTTAATCCATTTTAAATTTATTTTGTATATTGGTGTTAGAGAATGTTCTAATTTCATTCTTCTACATGTAGCTGTCCAGTTTTCCCAGCACAACTTATTGAAGAGACTGTCTTTTCTTCATTGTATATTCTTGCTTCCTTTGTAATGGATTAATTGACCAAATACATTATTATTGACCAATATATTATTAATTAATAATTAATTAATCTGGTCTCTCCAGTTCCATTCACCTATGTGTATCTTTTTGTGCCAGTATCATACTGTTTTGATTACTGTGGCTTTGTAGGATAATCTGAAGTGAGGGATCATGATTCCTCCAGCTTTCTTCTTTTTTCTCAAGATTGTTTTGGCTATACAAAGCCTTTTGTGTTTCCATACAAATTTTAAAATTATTTTTTCTAGTTCTGTGAAAAATGTCCTTGGTGTTTTGATGGGGATTGCATTGAATCTATAGATTGCCTTGGGAAGCATGGTCATTTTAACAATATTGATTCTTTCAATCTAAGAACATGATATATCTTTCCATCTGTGTCATCTTTAATTTCTTTCATCAGTGTCTTACAGTTTTCAGAGTACAGGTCCTTTGCCTCCTGAGGTAGGTTTATTCCTAGGTATTTTATTCTTTTTGCTATGATGGTAAATGGGATTGTTTCCTTAATTTCTTTTTCTGATTTTTCATTGTTAGTGTATAGGAATGCCAGAGATTTCTGTGCATTAATTTTGTATCCTGCAGTCTTACCAAATTCATTGATTAGTTCTAGTAGTTTTCTGGTGGCATCTTTAGGATTTTCTATGTATAGTATCATGTCATCTGCAAACAATGAGAGTTTTACTTCTTCCTTTCCAGTTTGACTTCCTTTTATTTCTTTTTCTTCTCTGATTGCTGTGGCCAGGACTTCCAATACTGTGTTGAATAAAAGTGGCAAGAGTGGGCATCCCTGACTCATTCCTGATCTTAGAGGAAATACTTTCAGCTTTTCACCATCCAGTATGGGGTTAGCTGTGGGTTTGTCATATGTGAGCTTTCTTATGTTGAGGTTTATTCCCTCTATGCCCACTTTCTGGGGAGTTTTTGTCATAAATGGATGCTGAATCTTGTCAAACGCTTTTTGTCAAAAGCATCTATTGAGATGATCATATGGTTTTTATTCTTCAGTTTGTTAATGTGGTATATCACATTGATTGATTTACAGATAATGAAAATTACTTGCATCCCTGGGATAAATCCCATTTGTTCCTGGTGTATGATACTTTTAATATGTTGTTGGATTTATTTTGCTGATATTTTGTTGAGGGTTTTTGCATCTGTATTCATCAGTGATAGTGGTCTGTAATTTTCCTTTTTTGTGTGACATCTTTGTCTGGTTTTGGTATCAAGGTGATGCTGACCTCATAGAATGAGCCCAGGAATATTCCTTCTCCTGCCATTTTTTGGAATATTTTGAGAACAATAGATGTCAACTTTTCTCTAAATGTTTGGTAGAATTCACCTGTGAAGCCATATGGTACTGGACTTTTGTTTGTTGGGAGTTCTTAAGTTATTGATTTAATTTAATTACTGGTAGCTGGTGTGTTCAAATTTTCTGTTTCTTCTTAGTTCAGTCTTGGGAGATTTACCTTTCTAAGAATTTGTCCATTTCTTCCAGGTTGTGCATTTTTGGCATATAGTTGTTTGTAGTAGTCTTTTGTGATCCTTTGAATTTTTGTGGTGTCAGCTGTAACTTCTCCTTTTTCATTTCTGATTTTAGTGATTTGGGCCCTCTCCCTTTTTTTCTTGAGTGTCTGACTAAATGTTTATCAATTTTGTTTATGTTTTCCAGGAACCAGCTTTTAGCTTCCTTGAACTTTTCTATTTTTTTTAATCTCTATTTTATTTATTTCTACTCTGATCTTTATAATTTCTTTCCTTCTACTAACTTTGGGCTTTGTTTGTTCTTGCTCTAGTTCCTTTAGGTGTAAGGTTAGATGGTTTATTTGAGATTTTTCTTGTTTCCTGAGGTAAGCTTGTATTGCTATAAAATTCCCTTTTATAACTGCTTTTGCTGAGTACCATCAGTTTTTGGATCATTGTGCTTTTGTTTTCATTTGTCTCTAGGTATTTTTTGATTTCCTCTTTGATTTCTTCAGTGATCCATTGGTTGTTTAGTAGTGTATTGTTTAGCCTCCACATGTTTATGATTTTTGCATTTTTTTTCTTGTAGTTGGTTTCAGTCTCATAGCATTGTGATCAGAAAAGATGCTTGATCTGATTTCAATTTTCTTAAATTTACCAAGCGTTGTTTTGTAGCCTAGCATGTGATTTATCCTGGAGAACATTCTGTGTGCACTTGAAAAAAACATGTATTCTGCTGCTTTCAGATAGAATGCTTTACATGCATCAATTAAGTTCTTCTGCTCTAATGTGTCATTTAAGGCTAGTGTTTCCTTATTGATTTTCTTTCTGGATGATTTGTCCATTGATATAAGTGGTGTGTCAAAGCCACCTATTATTATTGTGTTACTGTGGATTTCTCCCTTTATGCCCATTAACATTTGCTATGTACTTAGGTGCTCCAATGTTGGGTGCATATATATTTATAATTGTTCTATCTTCTTGGATTGATCCTTTCATCATTATGTAGTGTCCTTCTTTAACAGTCTTTACTATATAATCTCTTTTGTCTGATATAAGATAGAAATGCTTATATTAGTTTCTTTTGATTTGCATGGAACATCTTTTTTCATACCCTCACTTTCAGTCTGTGTGTGTCTTCAGATCTGAAGCAAGTCTCTAGTAGGCAGAACATATTTAGGTCTGTTTTTTGTGTCCATTCAGTTACTCTGTGTTTTGATGGTAGAATTTAGTCCATGTACATTTAAGGTAATTATTGATATATATGTTCTTATTGCCATTTTGTTACTTGTTTTGGGGTTGTTATTGTAGGTCTTTTTTTTCTTTCTTCTTTTATTCTCTTCTCTTGTGATTTGATGACTGTCTTTAGTGTTATGTTTGGATTCCTTTTTCTTTTTTTGTGTATATCTATTATAGGTTGTTAGTTTATTGTTACCATGAGGCTTTTATGTAGCCGTGTGTGTGTATACACAATTATTTAAAGTTGCTGATCTCTTAAGTTTGAAAGCAGTTTAACAACCCTGCATTTTTACCTGCCCCCCGTGTTTACTGTTTGTGACATCATATTTTACATCCTTTTGTGTATCCCTTAACTACTTGCTGTGTATATAGATGATTTTACTACTTTTGTCCTTTAACCTTCCTACTAGCTTTATATGTGGTTGGCCTACTACCTTTACTGTATATTTGCCATTACCAATGAGATTTTTCCTTTCATAATTTTCATATTTCTAGTTGTGGCCTTTTCTGTTTAGAGAAATCACTTTAACATTTTTTATTATGTTGGTTTTGTGGTGCTGAACTCTTACCTCTTCCTTCTCTGTAAAACTTTTGATTTCTCCTCCAAATCTGAAGGAAAGCCTTCAGATTTGGGTAGAGATTTCGTGGTTGTAGGTTTTTCTCTTTCATCATTGAAAATATATCATGTCACTTCCTTCTGGCCTGCAGATTTTCTGCTGAAAAGTCAGCTGATTGCCTTCTGAGAGTTCCTTTGTAGGTAAGTTGTTGCTTTTCCCTTGCTGCTTTTCATAAGTATTCTATCTTTATTTTTAGGCATTTTAATCACAGTGTGTTTTGGGGTTGTCCTCTTTGGGTTGATTCTGTATGAGACTGTTTCTTTTCTCAACTTAGGGAAGTTTTCAGTTTTCGTGTCTTCAAATATGTTCTCTGCCCCTTTCACTCTCTCTTGTCCTTCTGGGATCCCTGTATTGGGAATATTGGTACACTAGATGTTGTCCTAGAGCTCTCAAACTGTCCTTATTCCTTTTCATTCTTTTTGCTGTTCAGCATCAGTGATTTCCACTACCCTGGCTACTAGCTTGCTGATTCATTCTTCTGTATCATTTAGTCTACTGTTGATTCCTTCTAATGTATTTTTCATTTCAGTTATTGTATTCTTCATTTCTGTTTGGGTGTTCTTTAAATTTTCTAACTCTTTGTTAAAAAATTCTGACTTCTCACTCTGTGCATCCATTCTATTCCCAAGTTCTTTGATCACCTTTACAGTCACTACCCTAAACTTCTTCTCATGTAGATTTCCTATCTTCACTTCACTTAATTCTTCTCCTGCGGTTTTTATCTTGTTCCTTTGTCTGGAACATTTTCCTCTGTCGCCTCATTTTGCCTAAGTTGCTCTATTTTTATGTATCTGGTAGATTGGTTATGATTCCTAACCTTGGAGAAGTTGCCTTTTGTAGGGTATGTCCTACGTGTTCCAGTAGCACAGTCCCCTCTCATCACCCAATCTATATGCTCTAGAAGTTCCCCTATGAGGGCTGCATGTATCCTTCTGTTGTGGCAGGCTGACTATGTAGATGGTCTGGAGGCTTGGATGGCCCAGGGTCTTACCTTGTGCAGAGGCTGCCAGCCACTGGTTGTTGGGACTGGGTCACAACGTGGCTGACTGTGGAACCCCAGGGGGCCCCGGGGCTTATGCTATCTCACTGATTTGCAGAGTCAGGGTCCAGAGGACTCCAGGGCTATTGCTCACCCACTGGGTGAAGCCAGGTCCTGGGGTTCATGCTGGACTATTGCCAGGCAGAGCTGGGTCCTGGAAGCTGGTTGCAGAGCCCAGGGATCCCAGAGTTCGTGTCAGGTCACTGGTTGGGGGAGGGTTTCCTGATACAGTTGGGTATGGGGTCCAGGGTGTCTCAGAGCTTGTGTCAGCCTGCTAGTGGGCAGGGCTGAGGCCCAGCTGGTCTCACAGCAAGGTCTGGCCTGCTGTGAGCAGGCCGGGTACCGTAGGCTGCAGGATAGTGGTTTACTTGTCTGCCCCCTGGTGGATAAGACTGGTCTAGAGGCTAGTGCAGGCTTCCTGTAGGGCAGTGGGGGACCCAGGGGCTTCCAGAGATGGTGCCTGCCCAATGGTGAATGGAGCTGTGTCCAGGGCCTTCTGGTGGGCAGGGCCACGTCTAGAGGCATGTCTAGAGGTGGGTGTGGACTCAGGAGGTCTTCAGGCAGCCTGTCTGCTAATGGGTGGAACTTTGTCCCCACCCAGTTAGTTGCTTGGCATGAGGCATCCAAGCACTGGCACCTACAGGCTGTTGGGGCTATGTCTTGGCACTGATGAGCCAGAGGGAGCATCCCACAATGTCACCTGCAAGCACCAGCTTCCACGTAGTAGAAGAAGCTTCCAAGAATGGTTGCCGCCAGTGTCTATTTCCCCAGGGTGAGCCACAGCCACCCACCCCCTGCCTGTCTGGGGGACTCTCCAAGACCAGCAGATAGGTCTGTCCCAGGCTTCTATCAAATTACTGCTTTTGCCCTGGGTCCTGGTACATGTGAGATTTTGGGTGCACCCTTTAAGAGCGAAGTTTCTATTTCCCTTCAGTCCTGTGGGGCTCCCGAAATTAAGCTCTGCTGCCTTCAGAGTCAAATGCTCTGGGGGCTTGTCTTCCTGGTACAAGACCCCTGGGCTGGGGAACCTGATGTGGGGCTCAGAGCTCTCACTCCAGTGGGAGGACCTCTGCAATGTAATTATTCTTCCATTTGTGGGTCACCCACCCTAGGGTATGGGACTTGACTATATCACGAGTCCACCCCTCCTACCTATCTCATTGTGGTTCCTTCTTTATGTCCTTAGTTGTAGAAGATCTTTTCTGATAGGTTCTGGTCTTTTTCAGTGAGGGTTATTCTGCATATAGTTGTGATTTTGGTATGTTTGTGAGAGGAGGTGAGCTCAAGGTCTTTCTCCTCTGCTGTCTTGGCCCAACCTCTCTCATCAGTAATCTTAATTCCACCTTTTGAGTACATGTTAGTATAGTTAGTCACGTATACAAATTATAAAAGGAATTTAAAGACCTTCTACTCCAACTGCCTTACTTTACAATGAGGAAACTGAGGCAGCCAAAATAACTCACCATGTCACACTACTTAGGAAAAAGTTTTAGATTAGCCCACACCCTCCCCTACCCCCATCAAGTCCTAAACTACTGAGCTCAACTGCCATGGGTGGAGGAGGAATCTGAGTCGGTATGAATGAAGTTCTTTTCCTTTTGAAAGGCTACATGGAATTTTTTAAAGTAAGTGTTTTGAACATACTTAACTTGTAAGTCCCCTTCACTTAACAGCAGTGTGTTTTAATTGCTATGAACATCAGTTTCCAAATCTGTAAAATGAGAGATGGTACCTACCTTCAGGGCTTAGGTATTGTTTCTCTCTTCTTCCTTCCTTTCCTCTTAAAGTCACTTTCTAGTGTTAAGCTGTTGAAAAATAACCAGATTTACTGCCTTTAATTCTTCACTATTCTTTTCACTCCTCACTTCAAACCCTAGACCATTTGAGTTCTGCCCTCACCATTTTCCTGGAACTGTTTAGTTGAAGGTCTTAATGAACAACTGATGACTTTTTTCCCAGACATCTTCTCAGTCTTCAACTTGTTATCCCCTTCACCAGTTTCAGTACTACAGACCACCACTGCTTTTTATTCTTCTTTTTCTGCTGCTTTATTCACTACTCTCCATCTTGTTCACAGATTCTCCTCCTTTCTTCACCCCTTCAGATTACATTTTTTTCAGGGATGTGTTTCTGCCTTTTTTCTTATTCTTTGCCCCTTTGGGCAGTTCTAGTCATTCCCATAGTATTATTTATGCAACTGTCTTTGTATGATAACAAATATGACATCTCTTTTAAGTGCTGGCTGCCTGCCTTATCTCCCCATGTCACCTAGTCCCCTGGTAATTCCACACTCAGTATATTTGAAGCTGCACTTATCTCTTCTTCCCCAGCCACAATGTGTTTTCTCTACTGTGTTCTTCATCTTCGTTAATCTCAAAAATGTGTATGTGAATACAGGAGACTTAGATTATCCAAAGCAATTTAAAAAAAAGAAAAGTTGGTAGATTTATACTACCTAATTTCATGATTTACTGTAAAGATAGAATAATAAGGCAATGTGGTTCTGGCATAGATTAATTCTTAAAAAGATCAGTGAAACAGAATAGACAGCCTAGAAATAGACCCATGGTCTTACAGTCATGTGATTTTCAACAAAGGTACCAAAGAAATCCACTGAGGAAAGGAAAACCTTTTGTGCATATGGTGCTGGAACAATATGGTATTCGTATAGAAAAACAAAATGAAGCTTAGCGCCTACCTTATACCATAAACCAAAATTAATTTAAGATAGATCATAGACTTAGATGTAAAAACTAAAATCATACAGGTTTTAGTGGAAAACATAGGAGAGTATCTTCATGACTTGGGGGTAGGCAAAGATTTCTTAGAAAGGACACAGAAAACAAATACCATTTTAAAAATGATAAATTAGACTTCATCAAAATTAAAAACTTTTTAAGTTTTAAGAAAATGTACAGGCAAATCACAGACTGGGAGAAAATATTTGCAAAACATTTGACAGAGGATATATATATGTGTATATATATGTATATTGTATAGGTATGTATGTGCATATGTGTGTATATATATGTATATCAGGAGATAGATAGATACAGGATATATAAAAAATTCCTACAACTCAATAATAAAAAGATACATAACACAATATTTTTAAGTAGGCAAAATATTTGGAGACAGTTCACAAATTAATATATACAAATAATCAATAAGAACATGAGTGTTCAACATTATTAGTCATCAGAGAAATGCACATTAAAATCTTAATGAGATGCTACTATATATACACTAGAATGGCCAAAATTTAGAAGATTGATAATGCAAATGTTGACACGGTTGTGAAGTAACTAGAATTATCCTGCAGTATTGTTGAAAATATAAATTGGTACAACCACTTTGGAAAACTTACTGGTATTTTTTTTCTAATAATAAACATAACACCTATTCTGTGACCCAGCAGTTCCACTGTGAGATATTTCTCGAAGAAAAATGTAAACATAGGTCATAAAAAAGATCAATAGAAGTTTAATAGCAGTTTTATTCATAATAGCTAAAAACTGGAGAGAGCCCACGTATCCATCAGTAGGAGAATGAATAAGAAAACTGATATATTTATACAGTGGAATACTGTTCATCAATATAAAGGAATGGGTTACTAATAAACATAACAAAAACATGCTGAGTAAGAAATATCTTACACGAAAAGAGTACATACTAAGGTTTTGTTAATATGAAATTCTAGAATAGGCAAAACTAATCTTCAGTGGGAAGAAAAATCATAATAATGGTTGCCTTGGGGTTGATGGAGTAGGGATTGACTGTTGTAAGGAATTTGAGGGACTTGGGGGCTGATCAATGAAAAAATATGACCCTTGGACAGGTTTGCATAAGAAAGGAAGTCCCTTACAGCATGAGACAATCTAGAGGTTTATGGCCAAAGGACCACTATCCAAAAAAGGAGGAGGGCAAAGGAATTCCTGAGGTGAAGGAGATTGGAGTGGGTGGCTCTGGAGATTACATGTCTAAATGATGTTGCTCAGTAGCATGGTGGGGAGTCTGGGTCAGAGAACTCCAAAGGTAGTAGTGACTTGGGTCTTATAACCACAAGCCTCTGTCTTATCAATGGCTAGCAGGTGTTGGGTGTAGTTTTGTGGAGTATACAAAGCAGGCAAGCTATAAAATGGTTAAAAATCTGCTTGTTTTGGGTTATTTTTTAAATAATTGGGTATATATAAAAATGTTAGTTTAGTTCCAGCAGACTTTGGAGCTAATGGATCTCAGCCTGCAACAAAGAGATAAACAACTTGAGCCAATACATAGAGGCTGTCTTCATCTAATTACTATAACAACTGAAAAGGGATAAAAGGAAATTTTTTGGAGTGATGATAGTGTTCTATATCTTGATAAGGGTTTAAATTACACAAGTGAATACGTTTGTCAAAACTCAGAAAATATACACCTAAGAATTGTGCATTTCACTGTACATGATATGCATGCTGAAGTATTTAGGGGGAAATGTATGCAGATTTTACTGAAATGTCAAAAATAGAATGGGTTAATTGAGAGAGAGTTAGATAGGTATCTGATAAAGCAAGTACAGTAAAATTTTAATGGTAGAATCTAGTTTGGGATATACATATGTTTATTATAAAACTTTTAATTTTGCTTTTTGTTTAAAAAATTTTATAATAAAATATTAAGGACCATCATGTGGAGACAGACTGAGGGACCTGTTAGAAAACTATGCCATTGCATTAAAAAAATTATAGAGCTTTATATTTCTTGACCAAATTTAACCTATAATTTTTTGTAGAAACTCAATCCTATATTTTATCATTTGACTAAAGATCTGTGGTGTTTGATCTGTTACAGGGAAAGTCCTTCTGCTAGCGTGGACACATGTGCATTTCTGTCATCATTTTTGTGCTCCAATAGAACTCTGCTAATTGATGGCCGGGTAGAACTGAAAAGAGGTCTGCAGAGGCAGGAGCGACATCTTTTCCTGTTCAATGATCTGTTTATCGTGGCCAAAATCAAGTAGGTATTCTGGACGCTCTCTCCTGGTTATCATTATAAAATTGCATTTCCACCAACAAAGGTAACCTTTATATTCAATGTTCACTGTAAGAATATCTGGCCTCTGTTACCATAACTAATATCTGAAGTGAGTCTTATGTTTGTTTTGTTTTGATTTGGTTTTGAAAAGATGTTTTAATTATTTATTCATTCAACAAGTGTTCATTTAAGTCCCACTCTGTGCCATTCTCTGAATAAATAAAGGGGATACAGTGAAGAATATGATGGGTACAGTCCCTGCTTTTTGATGCTTTCATTCTAATGTGTGTAGGGAGAGATGACAAATTGTGCTTAATGCTGTGAATAAAATACGGTGAAGTGAAATATGGGATATATGTTAGGTAAGTATAGTCGGGGGGAAATAAATCAATGAAGAATGAAAAACAACTAGCCATGCAGATATTAGGGAGATGGGTATTCTAGGCAGAGGGAACAGCAGGTACAAGGGTGGTAGGGAAAGTTTGGCCCTTTGGAGGAGTTAAAAGAAGGCCAGCATAATAAGCAGGAAGAGAGTAATATAAATTGAGATTGGAGAAATAGACAAGGATCAAGTTATCAGGACCTTTATGGGCTGCATTAATTATCTATTAATTATCTACTGCTGTATAACAAATTACCCCAAAACATAACAGTTTATGACTACAAACATCTTATACATTTTCTCTGAGTCAGGAATCTGGGAATGGCTTAGCTAGTGGTTCTGGCTCAGGGGCCCTCATGAGGTTGCAGTCAAGGTGTTGAACCAGGGTTATAGTCATCTCAGAGCTTAACTGGAGAGAATCTTGAAACTTCCCAGATCACTTATGTGGATCCTGGCAGGCCTCAGTTCCACAATGGCTGCTTTCCAGAGTTCTTCTCCATGTAAGTTTCTCCACAGGGCTGCTTGTAACGTGGTATTGTTTCCTTCAAAGTGAAAGATCCAGGAGAGTGAGGGAGAGAGTATTAAAGGGAGAGAACACCTAAAATAGAAGCTGCAGTCTTTTATAACCTAATTTTGAAAGTAGTATACCATCATTTCTGATGTAGGGGCTATTGGCCACACAGATCAACCTTGGTATAATTGGAAGGGAACTACACAAGTGTATTAGGAAGCCGGGATCATTGGGGGCCATCTTGGAGGATGGGTACCACAAAGGCTATGATAGGAGTTTGGATTTCATTCCAAATGGTTTTAATTAGGGGAGTAGAATAATGTACATATTTTTAAAATATCATTCTGGCTATGATAGGTAATGGATTAGAGGACAGAAAAGAGTAGAAGCAAGGAGACTGGACAGGAGGTTATTGTAGTAGTCCTGATGAGATATAATGAAGGCTTTATCTGGGGAAATGGCAGTTAAAGGAAGGATGCAGACATATTTGGAATATACTTTAGAGGTAACCAAAAGAATTCACTTTTCGCTCAACACTAAATGCCAGCGCAGTTATCATCCAACCTAGAACACGATAGTTACAACTTGCTCCCTCCCCCATTCTCACTATTTATGAAACATCATGAAAGAGTAGTTTAACAAATCCAGTCTCATCAAAGAGATTTTTTGTCACTAGAGAATAGTAAACTTTTTTCTACTATCCGTACCCTCACACCTAAGTTATGCCATGTCACAAATAAGATGTGGGTGGGGAGGAGATCAAGATTGTGGAGTAGGAGGACGGACGCTGAGCTCACCTCCCCCCAAAAACACATCAAAAGTGCATCTACATGAAAATAAATTATCACTGAAAACAAACTGGAGACTGACAGAAAGACTCTTCGGCAACCAAGGCTGTAAAGAAAGATCCACAGGGAGTCAGGAAGGAAGGGAGGAGAAGCAATCAGGTCAGGACTCACATCCCTAGGAAGGGAAGAGAAGAGGAAGGAGGTATCATGGGCTTGCAGATCCTCCCTGGGGAGTGAGGGGTTTGAACCACATATTGGGCACCCCAGCCAGCACTGGGAAGACAAGTCCTCTTAGTTGGTTTGAAAACCACTGACTGACAGGAGGGCTGTAAGAAACCGAGACTCCACCCATGAAGAAATGGACACACTCTTGCTTACTCCCAAAACAAGGCAGAGGAAGCAGATTCAAACTGCCCAGGGCTCTGACAATAATGAACACCCCAGCCTCGCCTCTAACTCTGGTGCAATTACCAACTAGGATGAAGGCTAATGTTGCCGAGGCAAGTGTGCACTTGCAGGGGATGGAGCAAGCTCAGACCCAGCACTGCAGTTAAATGCGGCAAGGATGTTTATTGCTGGCACTCACAGAGGGCAACAGATCAGGAGCTGTCTGAAGCTCTGACTGACATGCTGGAGCCATCCCAGTGTGTGCCCTAGCTGCACCAGGTGCCTGCTCCAAATCCCTCTTGCTGCATCACTACTCCCCTCTGGGGTGAAGGTACCATGGCTGGGAGAGGGGAGAGTGCATACTTAGAGGAACAGAACCAGCTCATATCTGACCCTCAGGGCTTCTGTTCCAGCAGTATGGACCTGACCCTACCACAAATAGGGTGGTGATAGCTACTGAACATAGGAGAAGCTTAGTTTACACCTGGCTCTGGCTCTAGGCCTCTGCCTCCAGCCCTACCTCTCACCAAGGTGATAGCTGCCAACACACCCTGGGGGAAGATATGACGCATGCTCAGTTCAGATCCAGCTCTCCCACCAAAGCCACTGAGAACACACATACTTGAATAGGAATACTCCCACACAAGGACACTGCTTCAAGACTGGGATAGGTAAGTATTCACCTAATTTCATAGAGACAGAGAAAGTTAAACAAAATGAGAAGAAAGAGGAATTTGTTTCAAACAAAAGAACAAGAAAAAAAACTGAAAAAAACAACTAATGAAACAGATAAATAACTTACCAGATAAAGAGTTCAAAGTAGTAGTAATAAAAAAGCTAACTGAACTTGGGAAAAGAATAGATGAGCACAGTGAGAATTTTGACAAGGAGCTAGAAAATATAAAAAGTACCAGTCAGAGCTTAAGAATACAATAACTGAAATGAAAAACACTCTAGAAGGAATTAACAGACTAGATAATACAAAAGAATGCATAAGTGTTCTAGAAGATAGAATAATGAAAATCACTAATCAAAAAGAAACTGTAGGACAACATCAAGCATACTAACATTTGTATTATACTGGTTCCAGAGGAGAAGAGAGAGGGAAGCGGGCCAAAAAGGTATTTGTGGACATTATGACTGAAAACTTCCCAAACCTGAAGAAGGAAACAGATAACTAGGTGCAGGAACCATAGAGAGTCCCAAACAAGATGAAACAAAAGAGACCCACACCAAAACATACCACATTAAAATGGCAAAAGTTAAAGATAGAGAGACTTCTAAAGGCAGCAAGGAAAAAACAAAGTGTCACGTACAAGGAAACCCCCATAAGGCGATCAGCTGATTTTTCTACAGAAACTTTGCAGGCCAGAACAGAATGGCATGATATATTAAAAGTGCTGAGAGGGAAAAACCTACAACCTAAGTTACTCTACCTAGCAAGGTTTTCATTCAGAATTGAAGGAGAGATAAAGAACTTCTCAGACAAGCAAGAACTAAAAGAGCTCATCAATACTAACTTGACCCTAAAACATGTTAAAGAGACTTCCGGGAAGATGGCGGAAGAGTAAGACGCGGAGATCACCTTCCTCCCCACAGATACACCAGAAATACATCTACGCGTGGAACAACTCCTACGGAGCACCTACTGAACGCTGGCAGAAGACCTCAGACCTCCCAAAAGGCAAGGAACCCCCCACGTACCTGGTTAGGGCAAAAGAAAAAACTAAACAGAGACAAAAGGATAGGGACGGGTCCTGCACCAGCGGGAGAGAGCTGTGAAGGAGGAAAAGTGTCCACACACTAGGAAGCCCCTTCGCGGGTGGAGACTTCGGGAGGCGGAGTGGGGGAGCTTGGGAGCCGCGGAGGAGAGCACAGCAACAGGGGTGCGGAGGGCAAAGCGGACAGATTCCAGCGCAGAGGATCGGGCCGACCGGAACTCACCAGCCGAGAGGCTTTTCTGCTCGCCCGCCGGGGCGGGCGGGACTGGGAGCTGAGGCTCCGGCTTTTGTCGGAGCGCCGGGAGAGGACTGAGGTTGGCGGCGTGAACACAGCCTGCAGGGCGTTAGTGCACCGCGGCTAGCCGGGAGAGAGTCCGGGGAAAAGTCTGGACCTGCCGAAGAGGCAAGAGACTTTTACGTCCCTCTTTGTTTCCTGGTGCACGAGGAGAGGGGATTAAGAACGCTGCTTGAGAGAGCTCCAGGGACGGGCGCGAGCCGCGGCTAAAAGTGCGGAGCCCAGAGACAGACATGAGACGCTAAGGCCGCTGCTGCCGCCACCAGGAGGCCTGTGTGCGAACACAGGTCACTAGCCACACGCCCTTCCGGGAAGCCTGTGCAGCCCGCCACTGCCAGGGTCCCGGGATCCAGGGACAACTCGCCCGGGAGATCGCACGGCGCGCCTCAGGCTGCAACGTCACGCCGGCCTCTGCCGCTGCAGGCCCGCCCCACACTCCGTGACCCTCCCTACCCCCCGGCCTGAGTGAGCCAGAGCCTCCGAATCAGCGGCTCCTTTAACCCCGTCCTGTCTGAGCAAAGAACAGACGCCCTCCGGCGACCTACACGCACAGGCGGGGCCAAATCCAAAGCTGAGCCCCTGGGAGCTGTGAGAACAAAGAAGAGAAAGGGAAATCTCTCCCAGCAGCCTCAGAAGCAGCGGATTAAAGCTCCACAATCAACTTGATATACCCTGCATCTGTGGAATACCTGAATATTCAACGAATCATCCCAAATTAAGGAGCCCTGTGGATGAAAGGCTCTTGGTGCTGCAGCCAGGAGTCAGTGCTGTGCCTCTGAGGTGGGAGAGCCAACTTCAGGACACTGGTCCACAAGAGGCCTCCCAGCTGCACATAATATCAAACAGCAAAAATCTCCGAGAGATCTCCATCTCAACGCCAGCACCCAGCTTCACTCAACGACCAGCAAGCTACAGTGCTGGATATCCTATGCCAAACAACTAGCAAGACAGGAACACAACCCCACCCATTAGCAGAGAGGCTGCCCAAAATCATAATAAGTCTACAGACACCCCAAAACACACCACCAGACGTGGACCTGCCCACCAGAAAGACAAGATCCAGCCTCATCCACCAGAACACAGGCACTAGTACCATCCACCAGGAAGCCGACACAACCCACTGAACCAACCTTAGCCACTGGGGACAGACACAAAAAACAACAGGAACTACGAACCTTCAGCCTGCAAAAAAGGAGACCACAAACACAGTAAGATAAGCAAAATGAAAAGACAGAAAAACACACAGCAGATGAAGGAGCAAGATAAAAACCCACCAGACCTAACAAATGAAGAGGAAATAGGCAGTCTACCGGAAAAAGAATTCAGAATAATGATAGTAAGGTTGATCCGAAATCTTGGAGATAGAATGGACAATAGAATGGACAAAATGCAAGAATCAGTTAACAAGGACCTAGAAGAACTAAAGATGAAACAAGCAACGATGAACAACACAATAAATGAAATTAAAAGTACTCTAGATGGGATCAGTAGCAGAATAACTGAGGCAGAAGAACGGATAAGTGACCTGGAAGATAAAATAGTGGAAATAACTACTGCAGAGCAGAATAAAGAAAAAAGAATGAAAAGAACTGAGGACAGTCTCAGAGACCTCTGGGACAACATTAAACGCACCAACATTCGAATTATAGGGGTTCCAGAAGAAGAAGAGAAAAAGAAAGGGACTGAGAAAATATTTGAAGAGATTATAGTTGAAAACTTCCCTAATATGGGAAAGGAAATAGTTAATCAAGTCCAGGAAGCACAGAGAGTCCCATACAGGATAAATCCAAGGAGAAATACGCCAAGACACATATTAATCAAACTGTCAAAAATTAAATACAAAGAAAACATATTAAAAGCAGCAAGGGAAAAACAACAAATAACACACAAGGGAATCCCCATAAGGTTAACAGCTGATCTTTCAGCAGAAACTCTGCAAGCCAGAAGGGAGTGGCAGGACATGTTGAAAGTGTTGAAGGAGAAAAACCTGCAACCAAGATTACTCTACCCAGCAAGGATCTCATTCAGATTTGATGGAGAAATTAAAACCTTTACAGACAAGCAAAAGCTGAGAGAGTTCAGCACCACCAAACCAGCTCTACAACAACTGCTAAAGGAACTTCTCTAGGCAAGAAACACAAAAGAAGGAAAAGACCTACAATAACAAACCCCAAACAATTAAGAAAATGGGAATGGGAACACACATATCGATAATTACCTTAAATGTAAATGGACTAAATGCTCCCACCAAAAGACACAGATTGGCTGAATGGATACAAAAACAAGACCCATATATTTGCTGTCTACAAGAGACCCACTTCAGACCTAGAGACACATACAGACTGAAAGTAAGGGGATGGAAAAAGGTATTTCATGCAAATGGAAACCAAAAGAAAGCTGGAGTAGCAATTCTCATATAAGTTATATATATATATATATATATATATATGTAGTTTGCTTGAGTGCAGTGTTTTTTGTTTTCTGTACTGAATTCATTAGCATGGGTCGGTATAAAATTTAGCATAGGTCAATATGTAATTTGTAAACTAATAAGGTCTTAAAAGTGAGGAATTAAGTCTTTTAAATTTAATTATTTATTGTAAAGAGCAGAATAGCATACATAAACAGGTGCCTAAGGAAAACTTGTATTCTAATATGGAACTCTCATGAACACCTTTTTTTTTTTTCTTCTAACGGTATGATAGTAGGCCATTTGATTATTTTTATGGCTTTAACTTTACAACAATGAAATATTCGTAAATTTTAAAAAGTATTTTTCTTTATTTGATGCGGTGGGATACTGGAGAAATGAAAGGTCAAACATCTATTGAGGAATCCATACTTGTCTATATATTGTGTACTTTTATTTCAAGAACTGATTTAAAATTCCTAAAAGGATGCTATAATAAGTTATTATGCCATTTTACAGACTGAATTAAGTGAATTTCAGGGAGGTATGAAACTTGCCTAAGGCTATCCAGCTACCAAGCGGTAGAAGTGAGAATTAAATCCAGGTATACCTATAAAAAAAAATTTAAAAAAAATAAAAAAAAAAAGAAGGCGAGGGCAGCACCAGGGTATGGGGTTGTTAGTTTTATAGGGGTGAGTAATTTCATATGCTGATGAGTGGGAGGAGTATTCCAGCTATTTTGGGGAAGGGGTGGGGATTTCTAGGAATTGAGCCACCGCCCACTTTTTGACCTTTATGGTCATCCTTGGAACTGTCGTGACACCTGTGGGTGTGTCGCTTAGCTTGCTGATGTGTTACAATGAGTGTATACTGAGGCTCAAGGTCTAGTGGAAGTAGACTCGTCCGCCATCTTGGACCTATTTTGTTCTAATCAGTTTATGTTGTGTCCTCGGGCTATGTAATTCTTTTAAAGGTTGTGCCCTGCCCCCTTTCCTCCTGTTTCATATTGAATATATAATATTTACCAGAGTATGTTTTAATAATTAATACATGATATATTGTATAATTAATTTATATATCATATATATAATGATATCTATAGGTATTTGTTCTAATAAGTCATTAAAAATAAATGAATATTCTTTTTCTTTCATAAAAAAAAAAAATGAAAAACAGCATTTAAAACTCAAAAAAAATAAATAAATAAAACATGTTAAAGAGCCTTCTCTTAGTAGAAAAGGAAAGGCTACAACAAGAAGTAACAAATTACAGAAAAGGAAACATACAACTAATAAAGGAAAATATACAGTAAAGGCTGTGGATCAATGACTTAAATAAGACAGTATGAAGTCTAAAGGACAAAAATTGTAAAAATCAGCTATAAATAAAATAAACAGTTAAGGGATAAATATGAACTTGTGAAATAGGACATCAAAAACACAAAATGTGGGGGAAAGAAGAAAAAATGTAGATTTTTTTAGAATGTGTTTGAACTTAAATGACTATCAGGTTAAAACAAGTAGATATACGTCAACATATATGAACCCCATGGTAATCACAAATAAAAAAACCTACAATAGATACACAAAAACTAAAAAGAAAGGAACACAAATATTCCACTAAAGAAAATCATCAAACCACAAGAAAAAAGGAACAGAGAGGAAAACAAAAACACCAGAAAACCAATAACAAAATGGCAATAAGAGTACCTATCAATAATCACTTTAAATGTCATTGGAAAAAATACATCAAAAAACATTGATTGTATTAAAAAATCCAAGATCCATCTATATACTACCTACAGGAGACTTACTTCACAGCTAAAGACACATACAGCCTGAAAGTGAGGGGATGGAAAAAGATATTTCATGCAAATGGAAAAGACAAGAAAGCTGGAGTAGCAATACTCATATCAGATAAAGTAGACTTTAAAACAAAGGCTATAAGAAAAGACAAAGATGGGCATTAGGTAAGGATAAAGGGATCAATACAAGAAGAGGTATTATACTCATTGACATACATGCACCCAGTACAGGAGCATCTAAATATATCAAGCAAATGTTAAAAGAGAGAAAATGTTAAAAGGGAGAAACTGACAATAATACAATTATAGTAGGGGATGTGAGCACCCCACTTACATCAATGAACAGATCATCCAGACAGAAAATCATTAAGGCAACAGTGGTCTTAAATGGCATAATAGACCAGGTGGACTTAATAGATAGCTACAGCACACTCCAACCAAACCCAGCAGAATACACATCCTTTTCAAGTGTACATGGAACATTCTCCAGGATGGATCACATACTAGGCCAGAAAACAAGTGTCACCAAATTTAACAGGATAGAAATTATATCAAGCATCTTCCAATCACAACTGTATGAAACTGGAAATCAATTACAAAAAGAAAAATGGGAAAGTCACAAACATGTGGAGACTAAACAACATGCTACAAAATAAACAATGGGTCAATGAAAAAAATCAAAGAAGAAATCAGAAAATACCTTGAGACAGATGAAAGTGGAAACAGAACACTTCAGAGTTTATGATATGCAGCTAGAGTGGTTCTGAGAGGGAAGTTTATAGCAATACAGGCCTTCCTCAGGAAACAAGGAAAATCTCAAATAAACAACCTAACCTACCATCTAAAGGAGTTAGATAAAGAAGAACAACGAAAGCCCAAAGTCTTTCTTTCTTTGGCTAAGGTATTTTATTTGCTCCATTTTATGCTGAATGTTGACAATGTTTGCCTAAAATTATTTTGAGTTTATTGTCATTCTTTTCCATACTGAATTAGAACAAGTATTAAAGCTGGATGCGACCTTAGGGACCACTTTTGATATTCATTAGAAAGCTGAATTAAAAATTATTTTTCCAAAAAAAAAAATTATTTTTCCTATAGAAGTAGGGCTTTACATTTTTTTAAAAACGATGTTTATGAGCATCAGAGTATTTAGAAAGAAGCTGATATTATCTCTGTTAATAGCCATAGAGCACCTATTTGGAATTTACTAAAAGGAAATGAAAGTAGTTATTTCATACCCTCTTAAGCCATCACTATTCTCATATTTTATTTCCTAAACAAATAGGGAAGTAATGATGAATTCTGTGTAAGTCAAAAAGATGAGGAGAAAAAAAGTTCTGATTATTAATTCATTACCAGTAGAATTACCATCAGATACTTGTGGAATATACCATATTCTCTACCCCAAAACGTATTTAATAGACCATCTCCATCTTAGAATGGAAGGAAATCTCTCTAGAATCCTATGTATTTCAACGGTTCACTGGAATTCATACTTTTAAATTTCCATTGGAATAGTCTAATACTGTTGGAAATTGAGAGTGAAAAATCTGAAGATACACACTGTGACCCTAATACTATCCATCTTAATATAAAGCTTTATTGGAATACTTGTTTTAAATATTTTTAAACTAGTATCTCTAGCTTTATGGACATAAATGTTCATGAGATTTCTCCCCTACTTCCATAATAAACAGTCCCATCAGAAAGCCTTGTAGGTGAGGAGATTTGAAAAAGTAAGTCTTAAGATAGTAAAGCTGAAGGAAACTTCATGGATACAAAGTCACCTCCAGGTGCTTTGTAAGAATGACTATATCCAGGGCTTTTTATAGATACTTAATGGTTATGAGCATAAACAAGCTCAAGAATCAACCCTGCTCAGGTTCGGATTCTAGCTCTGCTAGTTAAGCTGTTTGACTTTTGGCAAATTACTTAACCTCCCTGTGACAACATTTCCTCATCTCTAAAATGTTTGAGGATTAAACTTAATATGTGTAAAGTGTTAACAGTGACTGGCAAATGGTAAGTTCTCAATAAATATTGACCATTAGAATGGAAGTATTGTTTACACTTTTGGACAGTTCCTTGTTTTTTGTATAATGAGGTGGAAATCTTGGTACTTTATTGATCTAGGGAAGGAATCGTTGGAATGGCTTTTTCCAAGTCAATAGGTATACAAGTTCCCACATGGTATTTGAAGTATCTAATATAAAGAGAGGCCTGCATTAAAAAACTCAAAATGTATGAAAACAGATATGGAAACATAGTTTTCCTTGGAAAAGATTCATAGTTTCAGTTTTATATTACCTAGATAGCTGCCATCAAGAAATAAGATTTTTAAAAGGAAAAAACAAAAGAAGTAGGATTTTACTTTTTAAAAAATTGAATGATTTATAGCAATAGGGTGAAAAATACTGAAATGAAATATAGAATGAAGGCATTGTGCCTCAAGGCACTTTTCTATTGTACTTACATTGTGTGCGCTACAGGAAGCATAGATGAGGCTTTGAATCTAGATTAGTCTTCATGTATAGTTCCTGAAAAATCCCTTTACATTTTATAAATCCTACTGAAGAATTTTAGCTTTAAATATTCCATGACGAGTTTTAGGGATACTTCCATATGAAGCATCTTTGATTTCATTTTAGCTTTTAATGTTTCCATAAATGGCTCTGAATGATAGGAAGTACCGACGTGTCCCTGGGCATTCTTTTTATCCTTACCAGTGTCTTCTAACTATTTAAGTCTCAGGTTCATTATGAGCATTAAAACTGTAAACTAGGTCAAGAAATATGATAGTGTCAATATCAGGGTTGTAAGGGGGATTAGATAGAAATTGTCAAAAAGCAATTTCATTGCCAGCTTAAAAGTAAATCACCTTCTCTGTACCCAGAGATAAATATTAATTGCATCAACTCTACTTAAATATAATACTTCCTGGCATCTTTTTTTTTTTTTCAGCTTAGTTTAAGGTCTATTCTTAGGCTACAGTTTTTTCAATTTTAGCCAAAATATAAGGGGAAATGGTTTAAAAAGGAAATTTAAAATAATCTTTGCTTCTAAAGACTAGAAAATCATAACCACTCAGTTGGAAATGCATTGTAAATTTCTCTAATTAATTCCAGTTTATATTTTTTAGTGCATATAAAGTGAAAATTTTATAAATATTTTAATAAATAATGTTTATGTTTAATCTTTTATTCAGCCACTCAAATAATTTTGGAAATAAGCAAGTTGTAAATAATAAAAGAATTCTTTTTTTATAACAGCAGTAAGTTTAAAATTAGGTTTTTGATCCAAATGCAATGCTCAACGTATAGAAAAATAAAGCTGCCAGTTTATGGCTATTTGCTGCCATAAATGCAGGCATGAGGACCAATACACCAAATGTTTCAACGGCCTTTTTGGGCTAAGGTAGCCAAATGTTACAATTTACTGTGGTAGGCACTGAAGGTAAGAAAAATGAATAAGACATTCTTTGCCCATGATTAGTGGAAACTGTCCTCTTATCACAAGTATAGAAGTTCTCATAAAATTTAAGAAACAGAATAACAAAAAATCCTGTCTGGTTCTTATCTTTCTAGATATAACAACAACTTTAAGATAAAAAATAAAATAAAATTAAGTGACATGTGGACAGCAAGCTGTGTGGATGAAGTGGGAGAAGGCAACACCAATGCCCTGAAATCCTTTGTCTTAGGCTGGCCCACAGTGAACTTCGTGGCCACTTTCAGGTGAGAACCATAGCTTGTCCTGTATTCACATGGGTTAGCTACTGTGAAATACAGTCAGCTATGTAATTTCTAGGATGGAGAGAAAAAAGGTTAATGCAGTTTTGTTCCCCTAATTTTTTAAAGAAAAATATTTTATTCTGATTGATCTGTTCTATTTTGTCAATAAGTTCATTTGTATTCTGAAGCCAATAACTCATCTTTTGGCACACCCCGAATAAAGACACCTGTATGCCTTGTTTCTCCCAAAGAGTTTTTTATTAAAATATGTGAAATGTAATGGTAAATATTGAGAACTCTTGGAATCATTTACCTTGGTTTGAGCTGTGATTTTTAAAGGGGCTACTGAAACACCTCAGAGACCATAGAAGAGGAATAGAGTGGTCAGAGCTCTAGGAGCCCCCCTCTCCAACATCCCCTTCCCTCATGTTTAGGTATTTTCTTTGTATATTGAGCTTTCAAGTTGGCTTTTTAAACCACTGAAACAGACCTTTTACTGAAAACAATTTTATAAAATACCCCAATTAAGCTCGAATAACTGGTTTACACTCCCAAATTTCTTAAAAACTAGTTTTTAATTATAGAAATAAATTTAATGTCATGAAATAATGTGTTTCCTAAATTGCTTTCTATAGAGATGTGACAATCAAAAGCAAATTTATGACTCAAGGAGTGAAAGTCAGAATCCTAAGACTCACTCCTTGGCTGGGATGGAGTTGGAGAATGTACAAATAGAGAATCTTTGTGCTCTTATCTGAACATGCTGATTGGTACTTTTTAGTTCAGAGTGAGCATACCAAAACTCAAACTTATGATTTTGAACGATTGTGTCCTCAAGTCCAATATTTGTTTTACACTTAAAATAGCTGGTCTTTATTTCATGCACACATTTTTCTTTCTACTTCTCTTCTCACTACCATCAAACTCCTCAGGCACCATCCTAAAGCCAGATAACTAAATGTTTTAAGCTGTTAATCTTCTAATAAAGGAAAGGCATGCCATTAAATTCTATTATGCACTATTGGCCTACCACAAGATATTAAGAACTTATTTGGAAGAAACATGTATTTGTATCATTCTCTGCATATCTTCTTTTCCATGACAGACTTTTCTAGATATTATCAATTCCTATTATTTAATCTTAGAGTTTACAGCTGAAAGGAAGCGATTTCAAGTGAGGGGTGGGACTACATGATGTCTTTAATCAAGGAGTTTCCATAAAACTTTTTTAAGAAGAAGGGAAAATGTAGAAACAAGTTTTGCATACACTGTAATTCCTCAGAAAGTATAGTACTTTAACTGAATGATTAACATCACTAGTGATGTTGTGTGAATATCATCTATGCTTTGATAGAATGTAATGAGGAACAATTCACTTCTGTGGTATTTCTCCCCCAAACCCATAACCCCAGTCTAATCCTGAGAAAAATATCAGACAAGCCCAAATTGAGGGATGTTCCGTGGGGTTACCTGACCAGTAAGCCTCAAAATTGTCAAGGTCAGAAAAAAAAACAACAACCAGGAAAAGACACAAAAAAGGTCACTAAGGAGACATAATAACTAAATGCTATGTGGAATCCTCGAATGCATCCTAGAATAGAAAAAGGACATTAATGGAAAAACTGGTGAAATCTGAATAATCAATAGTTCAGTTAATGGTAATGCACCAATATTGGTTTCTTAGTTTGACAAATGTGCCATAATAATGTAAGAGGATAACATTAGAGGAAACTAAAACTGGGTGTGAGGTATACAGGGATTCTCTGTACTCAATCTTTGTAACTTTTCTGAAAATCTAAAATTATTTCAAAATTAAATATTACTCTTAAAAAAAAGTAGTGTTGAAGAGTTCGGACTCTGGTATGGCAGAGTGACGTATTAACAGACTGACCACTCTATAGATAACAACTGTAAACTCTGAACAAAACACAAACAACAACTCCCTGAAGGTTCTGGAAAGTGAACAAAAGTTGGCAGATTTTGGAGAAGAATTGAAACTTTTTAAAATTTTATTATTTATTTATTTTTGGCTGTGTTGGGTCTTCATTGCTGCACATGGACTTTCTCTAGTTGCAGCAAGTGGGGACTGCTCTTGTTGCAGAGCGCAGGCTCTAGGCTCATGGGCTTGCCCAGTAATTGTGGCTCACGGGCTCTAGAGCACAGGCTCAGTAGTTGTGGCACACGAGCTTAGTTGCTCCATGGCAAGTAAGATCTTCCTGGACCAGGGCTCGAACCCGTGTCCCTTGCATTGGGGGGGTGGATTCTTAACCACTGTGCCATCAGGGAAGCACCAGCACTGAGCAAGTTTTCTGTTTTTAAGGCATTATTAGCCTGAGGAAAGGCTGCAGTCAAATCATGGTGCAGAGCAACTAAACTGACGAAAACCCAGTCTTTCTGGGCTGAAACACCAAAGTACAGAGTCTGGGTCAGCCACAGCCACAGGAACGTGAGGGAGGAAATCTCAAAAAGAAGAGTATCAGAGAAAGGAAGCTCCAGATTTTTTGTTTAGACTTTGCCTAAGTCTCTGGCTGAATGCTGAACCACACATGCATGGAACAGACTTTAAAGGAGCTTGAAGCTAAGGCTAAAAGAATTGAACTGAGGTGCTGCTCAACACAGGTGAAATAGAGTTTGCAGCTTGAATCTAATAAAGTTAATTGTCTGTTAAAACAAAAACATCATTATTTTGCAAATATAACAAAACTCAGAGTCTCTAAAACACAACATTTATAATGTGTAGAATGTAATCTAAAATTTTTTAACATATGAAGAACCTGAAAAGGAAAAAGATAACAAATAGAAGCCAATCCTATGAGGATCTATTTGTTGGAATTACTGTAAAAGAACTTTAAAGCAGCTCTTATAACTATGCTCAGTAGGTAAAAGGAAAAGCCAATTGAAATGAATGAAAAGATAGGAAATCTCAGCAGAGAAATAGAAAATATTTTTTAAAAGCCAAATGAAAATTCTAGGACTAAAAATTGTATCTTAAACTTTTAAAAATTCCCTCTGTGGCTTTAGTTGCAAAATGGAAATGAAAGAGAAATGGGTCAGTGAAATTGAAGGTATATCAACAGAAATTGTCCACTCTGAGGAAGAGAGGAAAAAAAAGATTTTTTTAATGAAAAATACATCACAGACTTGTAGGAAAACCACAATGTATAACATACATGTAACGGGAATTCCAGAAAGAGGAGAGACTGGGAATGTGGCAGAATAAATAATGGTTTGAAAACCTCCCAGATTTGGTGAAAGACATAAATGTAAGCTCTGTGAACCCTAAATAGGAGTAATGCGAAGAAAACTTCACCTATTCATGTTATAGACAAACTGCTATAAACCAAAGATAAGAGAAAATCATGAAAGCAGCCAGAAAAAAACAACACATTACATATAGTGGAACAACAATTTGCCTCACTGTGGTTTTTTTCATCAGAAATTATGGCTGTTTCAGAGGTCAGTGAAATGACATCTTTAAAGTGTTTAAAGAAGACTCATTAGATTGATCAAGATGGCAGAGTAGGAGGATGTGGAACTTACCTCTCCCCACGAACACATCAAAAATACATCTGTGTGTGGAATAATTCTCACTGAAAACTAACTGGAAACTGGCAGAAAGACTTCTGTACAACCAAGGCTGTAAGAAAGATCCACACGTAATCAGATAGGAAGGGAAGAAAAGTGATCAGGCTGGGACCTTGCCACTGGGAGGGGACTCAGTGGAAAAGGGAGATTACACAGGCAGAGACCTGCCCTGGGGAGTGAGCAGTTCAAGCCACAGATTGGGCATTCCACTCCTGGCGTCCTACACAGGGGAGACCAACCCCCTTGGCTGGTTGGAGGACTGCTGGAATTAACAGGAGGGCTGTGGAAAACTTAGACTCTGCTTGCACACCCATACCCAGAAACACACACACACACATACACAAACACACAAGCTGGCTTGCCCCTGAGGCAGGTTGGAGAGGGCCGATAAAGGATCACTCTAGTGCCTGCCAGTTTCCTGTGACCATCTCAGTGTGCTCCTCGGCTCTGGCAGAGTGAATGCTCAAGCCCCGCTTACTCCATGTTGCAACTCCCCACTGGAGCGAGGGCTGCTATGACTAAAGACAGAGCTTGGACCACCAAAGGCAACTTGGTCCTGGGGTGGCATCTGGGTGGGGTGGCAGTGTCTATTGTTGGTACTTACTTAAGTAGTGCATCAGAAGCAGCCCAGAACTCTATATAACAGCCAGTCTACCACTGCTCATGCCTCAATATATGGAGAGAGTTCACATGGACCCCACTTGCCCTGCAGTACAGCTCCCCGGTGAGGTGGAGAGGAGGGAGAAGGACAAAGGGAACTTGGACCCAAGGCTGCCTATGAGCAGATTAAGGAAAACAATTGCAGATTCCTGCACAGGCAGCAGATTAGAGACAGCTCAGATATCTGTCTGAGGCCAACATTAGCCAAGAGCCAACACAGGACCCCCTTGCATCAGCACTGCCACCTCTGGAGCAAGGGTTGCAGTGCTTGAAGAATTGAAAGCACACACTTAACGGGAACAGAGCCAGCTCAGGACTGAATCTCAGGGCTTCTGCTGCAGCAACTTGAGACCCACTGAGCAGAGAGGAAGTCCTGCCTCACATGTAGCTTCAGCTCTAGCCTATCCATCTCCAGCCACACCCACTACCAAGGCTATAGCTGCCAACACACACTGAGGAAAAATGTAACTTGTATCCACATCAAATCCAGCTCTCCCACCAAAGGCACCGGGCACACACAGTCTGTATAGAGATGCTCGCACATAAGTACACCAGTTCAAGAATATCATACGTAAGTGTTTCACCAAAATTCATAGAGGCAGAGAATGTTAAGCAAAATGAAAAGGCAGAGGAACTGGTTTCAACTGAAATAAGAGAAAACCCCTGAGAGAAATAAATAATGAAGCAAACAATGTATCAGACAAAGAATTCAAAACGTTTATAATAAAAGTATTAGCTGGATTAGGGAAAAATAAATGAACACTGAAAAATTTTAACAAGAATCTACAAAATATGAAAAGACCCAGTTAGAAATGAAGAATTCAATAACCAAAATAAAAAACACACTAAAAGGAATAGCAGACTATGTGACCTGGAAGATAGAATAATAAAAATTACCAGATAAGAACAGAAAAAAATTTTAATGAGAAAAGTTTAAAAGATCTCTGGGATAACATTAAGCTTACCAACATTCACATTATAGGAGTCCCAGAAGGAAAAGAGAGGAAGAAAGGGATTGAAAATATATTTCATGAAATTATGGCTGAAAACTTCCCAAACCTGAAGAGAGCAACAGATACCCAGGTACAGGAAGCACAGAGGATCCCAAACAGGACAGGAAGGAGTGACGTGATGTATTCAAAGCGCTGAAAGGGAAAATCTTTCAACCTATGATACTCTACCCAGCAAGATTATCATCTGGAGTCTTAGGAGCGATAAAGGACTTCACAGAAGGCAAAAACTGAAAGAATTCATCAGTACTAAACCTACCCTAAAATAAATGTTAAAGGGTTTTCTCTAAGTGGAAAATAAGTAAGAATCTATAGGAAAGGGAAAATTCCACTAGGAAAGGCAAATAATACTAAGAACTGAGGATCAACCGCTTAAGTAAGCTAGTATGAAAATAAAAAGAAAAACTTGTAAAAGTAGCTATAACCACAATAAACAGTTAAGGGATAAACATGAAAATGTAAAATATGACATCAAAAACACAAAATGTAGGAGGGGGAGTAAAAAATATAGATCTTTTAGGTTGTATTTGAACTTAAATGACTACAATTTAAAATAAGTAGATGTAGTTGTAGGTCAACATATATGAACCCAATGGTCACCACAAATCAAAAACCTACCATAGATACTCAAAAACTAAAAGGAACACAAGCATACTACTAAAGAAAATCATAAAACCACAAGGGAAGAAACAGAAAGAGAAGAAACGACAAGAGAAGAACTACAAAAACTACAAAAAACAACCAGAAAACAAGTAATAAAATGGCAAAAAGTACATACCTATTAATAATTACCTTAAATGTCAATGGACTAAATGCTCCAATCAATAGACATATCTGGCTGATTGGATTTAAAAAAAAAAAAGCAAGACCCACCTATATGCTGCCTACAAGAGACTCACTTCTCAACTAAAGACACACACAGACTGAAAGTGAAGGCATGGGAAAATATATTTCATACAGGTGGAAAAGACAAGAAAGCTGGAATCTCAATACTCATAGCAGACAAAATAGATTTTTTAAAAGTGTATAACAATAGACAAAAAAGGGCATTATTTTATGATAAAGGGATCAATAAAAGAAGAGGATATATACTCATTAACATATATGCATCCAATACAGGAGCACCTAAACATGTAAAGCAAATATTAAAAGACATAAAGGGAGAAACTGACAGTAATACAATAATAGTAGGGGATGTCAACACCACACTTACATCAATGGACAGATCATCCAGATAGAAAATAATTAAGGCAACAGTGGTCTTAAATGGCATAATATACCAGATGGACTTAATAGATAGCTACAGCACACTCCAACCAAAACGAGCAGAATACACATTCTTTTCAAGTGTACATGGAACATTCTCCAGGATAGATCACATACGAGGCCAGAAAACATGTGTCAGCAAATTTAACAGGATAGAAATTATATCAAGCATCTTTTCCAATAACAACTAGAAAACAATTACAAAAAGAAAAATGTGAAAAACAGAAATACTTGGAGACTAAACAACATGCTACTGAAGAGCCAATGGGACAATGCTAAAATCAAAGAAGAAATAAGAAAATACCTTGAGAAAAATGAAAATGGAAACACAACACTCCAAAATCTATAGGATGCAGCAAAAGCAGTTCTAAGAGGGAAGCTTATAGCAATACAGGCCTTTCTCAAGTAACAAGAAAAATCTCAAAAACCTAACCTACCATTTAAAGGAAGAGAAAGAAAAGAACAAAGAAAGCTAAAAGTCAGCAGAAGGAAGGAAATAGTAAGGAACAGAAAGGAAACAAATAAAATAGAGACCAAAAAAAAAAAAAAATAGAAAACACCAACGAAACCAAGAGCTGGTTTTTTGAAAAGATAAACAAAATCGATAAACCTTTAGTTAGGCTCACCAAGAAAAGGGAGAGGACCCAAAGAAACAAAATAAGAAATGAAAGAGAAGAAATAACAACTAATACTACAGAGATACAAAAATCATAAAAGAACTCTGTGAACAGTTGTCCAACAAATTGGCAGCCTAGAAGAAATAGACAGATGTCTAAAAATATACAACCTGCTAACAGTGTATCAAGAGGAAACAGACAATTTGAACAGACTGATCACTAGTACTGAAATTGAATTTGTAATTTAAAAAAAACCTACTAGCAAACAAAAGTCCAGGACCAGATGGCTTCACAGGAAAATTCTACCAAATATATAAAGAAGAGCTAATTCCTATCCTTCTCAAACTATCCCAAAAAATTGAAGAGGAGGGGGCACTCCCAGACTCATTCTATGAGGCCACCATTACCCTGATACCAAAACCAGGCAAAGACACTACAAAAAAAGAAAATTACAGGCCAATATTTTTGATGAATATACATGCAAAAATCCGTAACAAAATATTAGCAAATGGAATCCAACAGTATATAGAATCATACACCATGATGAAGTGGGATTTATTCCAGGGACACAAGGATGCTTCAGCATTTGCAAATCAATCAGTATGATATACCACATTAACAGATGGAAGGATAAAAATCACATCATCATCTCAATAGATGCAGAAAAAGCATTTGAAAAAATTCAACATCCATTCATGATAAAAACCCTCATCAAAGTTGGATTAGAGGAACATATCTCAACATAATAAAGAGCACTATGATAAACCCAGAGTTAACATCATATCCAATGGTGAAAAACTGTTGTTCCTCTAAATTCAGGAACAAGACAAGGGTGCTCACTCTCACCACTTTTATTTAACATAGTATTGGAAGTCTGTGCCACAGCAGTCAGACAAGAAAAAGATATGAAAGACATCCAAAGTGGAAGAGAAGAAGTAAAACTGTCACTATGCTGATGGCCTGGTACTATGGATAGAAAACCCTAAAGTCTCCACCCAAAACTATTAGAACTAATAAATGAATTCAGCAAAGTTGCAAGATATGAGCTTAATATACATAAATCTGTTGCTTTTCTATACACTAATACTGAACTATCAGAAAGAGAAAGCAAGAAAACAATCCCGTTTAAAATCACATCAAAAAGAATAAAATGCCTAGGAATAAACTTAACCAGGGAGGTGAAAGACATATACACTGAAAACTATGAAACAGTGAAGGAAATTGAAGATGATACAGAGAAATGGAAAGATATCCCATGCTCTTAGATTTGAAGAATTAATATTGTTAAAGTGACCATACTACCCAAAACAATCTACAGGTGTATTGCAATCTGTATGAAAATACCCGTGACATTTTTCACAGAACTGAACAAATAATCCTAATATTCATATGGAAATACAAAAGACCCTGAATTGCTGAAGGAACCTTTTTGCTGAAGCAAAAAAGGACAAAGCTGGAGGTATCACCCTCACAGACTTCAAACTGTACTACAAAGCTACAATAATCAAAACAGCATGATACTGGCACGAAAACAGATACATAGATCAATGGAATAGAATAGAGAGCCCAGAAATAAACTCACACACCTACAGTCAGTTAATCTACAACAAAGTAGGCAAGAGTATACAATGGAGAAAATAAAGTCTCTTCAATAAGTGGTACTAGGAAAACTGGACATCTACATGTAAAACAATGAGATCAGAACATCCCCTCATACTGTATACAAAAATAAAGTCAAAATGGATTAAAGGCCTAAGTGTAAGACCAGAAACCATAAAACTCATAGAAGAAAACATAGGCAGAACACTCTGACATAAACAGTGACAATATTTTTTTAATCTATTTCCTATGGTAAAATAAATAAAAGCAAAAATAAAGAAATGAGCTCTAATTAAACAAAGAGCTTTTGCATAGCAAAGGAGACCACTGACAAAACAAAAAGACAACCTACAGAATGAGAGAAGATATTTGAAAATATGATCAACAAGGGGATAATATCTAAAGTATTTAAACAGCTCGTGCAACCCACTATCAAAAGAAAGCAAACACCCAATCCCAAAATAGGCAGAAGACCTGAATAGACATTTTTCCAAAGATGATTTACAGCAGGCACATGAAAAGATGCTCAACATTGCTAATTGTTTGAGAAATGCAAATCAAAACAATAATGAGATATCACCTCACACCTTTCAGAATGGTTGTCATCAACAAGAACACAAATAGCAAATGTTTTCGAGGATGTGGATAAAAGGGAACCCTTGTACACTGTTGGTGAGAATGTAAATTGGTGCAGCCACTGTGGAAAACAGTATGGAGGGTCTTCAAAAAAAACTAAAAACTACCACAGGATCCAGCAGTTTCACTCCTGGATGTATATACAGAAAAAAACCGAAAACACTAATTCAAAAAGATACGTGTACCCAATGTTCATAATGGCATTATTTACAATAGCCAAGATATGGAAGCAACCTGTGTCCATCAACAGATGAATGGATAAAGATGTGGTGTATATTTACATACACACACACACACACACACACACACACACACACAATGGAGTATTACTCAGACATAAAAAAGGATGAAATTCTGCCATCTGCAGCAATGTGAATGGACCTTGAGAATATTATGCTTAGTGATGTATGTCAAC
Organism: Orcinus orca; assembly: GCF_937001465.1. Lineage (NCBI taxonomy): Eukaryota > Metazoa > Chordata > Mammalia > Artiodactyla > Delphinidae > Orcinus > Orcinus orca. The sequence goes on along the minus strand of NC_064566.1, from coordinate 87,573,964 downwards.
AAAAGACAAATACTGTATAATATCACTTATATGTGGAATCTAGAAAGTAAATCAAATGAATGGATATAGAAAAACAGTAACAGACTCAAAGATACAGAAAACAAAGTAGTGGTTACCAGTGGGGAGAAGGAAGGGGGAGGGGCACGTTAGGGGCATGGGATTAAGAGATACAAACTACCCTGTATAAAATAAATAAGCAACAAGGATACATTGAACAGCACAGGGAATTATAATTATTATTTTATAATAACTCAATGTAATATAATTATAAAAATACTGAATCACTATACTGTATACCTCAAATATAATACTGTAATTCAACTATACTTCAGTTTAAAAATTAAATATTTAAAGAAAAAGCTTTCAACCTAGAATACTATATCTAGCAAAAATATCCTTCAAAAAATGTTTTAAACTCTAAGAATTTATCACCAGCAGAACTGTACAAAAAAGTAAATGCTGACAGAAATTTTTCAGCCTGAAGTGAAATGATATGAGAGTGGCTCATATCTTTACCAAGGAGTAAATAATATCAGAAATCATTTATATATCAGGAAATATTAAGAAAATCTAGGGCTTCCCTGGTGGCACAGTGGTTGAGAGTCTGCCTGCCGATGTAGGGGACACAGGTTCGTGCCCCGGTCCGGGAAGATCCCATGTGCCGTGGAGCGGCTGGGCCCGTGAGCCATGGCCCTTGGGCCTGCACGTCCGGAGCCTGTGCTCTGCAGTGGGAGAGGCCACAGCAGTGAGAGGCCCACATACCGAAAAAAAAAAAAAAAAAAAAAAACCTATCTTGAGCCCCCATTTTGCCAGGCTTTTAGGAAATTAAATTTTCTTCTTTACTGGAGCCCTTTTTTCTTAGGGTAGAACCAGGATATGGGAGACTTCTGTGATATCTTCAAAACAGATGAAAAGTCTGACCTTCAGTCTCTTTGTGGCCACTGCTGACATTATCTCTGCTATGCTCAGAGTTGTTCTTTGACATCCGAGATACTCTGATTCCTTGCCACTTGTGGGCTGCAGGTATCTTAGCTGATGTAAAAACCTTGGTACCTAGGAACAAGCCTCCCCACTTGCTCCTTATAACCATTTCCTCTGGGGACTTTCTGTTTCTTTAGGCACCTCAACTGAATGACATATGGTTCCCAGCTAACTCTTAGGGGTAACAGACCCTATCTCCTCCCAAGTTAGAGGGAATCTTTCCAATCTGTCTTACCCTTTTTCTTTCTCTAAGATATGTGGCTTTCTTCTCTCCTGGCTCTTATCATAGGTGTTTATTAAACTCAGAGCTAACCTTGATTTTGGAGTACTTCCATTTTTACTTCTGTAAAAATGCCTGAGATGAATAATTACCAAGGAAAGAGAAGTCCTGGATTCTTGCATAGAGCAGGAGATAGGGAAAATACAAGAAGATTACCAAATCAATGTCAATGAATTAACCTGATGCACTTCATAATTTGCTTATTTTAAAGTAATTGTATGCTACATATTCAAACAATGGAACACTATACAGCAATGAGAATGAACAAGCTAAAACCACATGCAGTAATATGGATGTCTCACAAATATAATGTTGAATGAAAGAAGCCAGATACAAAATAGTACATACTATATGGTTACATTTATATAAAGTATCCAAACAAACAAAACTATTCTATTTTGTTAGAAGTCAGTATAGTGGGAACTAGTGCCTGAAAAGGAACACAGGGAGACCTTCCATGGTGGTTTTCTGTTTCATAATCTGTGTGCTAGTCACATGGGTGTGTTCAATTTGTGAAAATTGTTCAAACAGTACATTTAAGCATTGTACAGTTTGTGTCTTACAAGTCAATTAAAAGTTCAAAAAATACTAAGTGTTTAAAGGGGTAATTTTCTTTAGTTGCTTTGAAAAATGTTTTAAGGTCTAAAGAAAACTCATCTATTTTTCAACACAGATTTTTGCTAAATAAGTGTAATATTTGACATAAATGAACCTAAAAAATCTTCTGTTTATGAAAGGAGAAGACATCAAAGATTGTAAGGAGTTGTGAAAGATGAAAATTTGTCAGTGGCAGAAGAGATATAATGCACTTTCTGATTACCAATTCTGGGAAATTGCTTATGGAGAAAATTGCTAGGCTACAAAGAAACAAATTACAGATATTTGTTAAGTATATTTTTCTGGAACAAGAAAATAACTAGGGTTTCCAACTTCTTTGAGAAGATTAGAAACATGATTTTAAAAGCTAATGAGCAATAAGGCCATATAGAAATAAACTTTATTTTTAACTTTAAGAATTAAATGCAGCAGTGACTTCAGCAGTAAAATTAATAATTAATAGTTATTTAGTTGTTAATGAATTGATCTTAATTAGAGGATTATAGTAATTAAGAATAAGTTCTATGAACTCATTGGCTAAATTATAGTTCTGCCATATGTATAGAGAAATAAGTGTTTCTTTTCCTGACAACCAACTGGTTTCTGGGCCAAGATATTTCCATCGATGTGCCAGATTTCTCCTTAACCTCTTTAATCTCAGATGAAGCATATTTTCTATTTGCGTGGCACTTAAAACTACAAAAACACTCTGAGATAATTAGCCCAGTTTTACAGATGTGGAAATCAAAGCTTAGCGATGTTAAGTGATTTGCCCATGATGATATATCTTGCATATATTTTTGAAACAAGGTGTTTGGATTCCAAATCAAGTACTCTTTCCACTATCAGGATACCACTTGTAAAAGAGCCATAAAGTAAGAAAGTGGGTCTGTCTTGGATCTGTCCAAGAGGTTTTAATAAAACTATGCTTAACTGTGTGGTTCTGCCTAATGGGCATTTTCACTTCAGGGTTCTTCAGAACACAGTCATGCCAGGGTTGCAGTTGTGTGCACCCACATCAATAACAACAGGTTGTTGATATTTCGTTTGGACTGACAATCTTAATTTGTTAGAAATAAGTATTTTATGTGGTTTAATTTTGTCTCCCATTTTCTTTGATTGTAGTTCTCCAGAACAGAAGGACAGATGGCTCTCTCTCCTTCAGAGGTATTTTTTCCAGTATATATATATAAATCTTTAAGTTGTAGCTGAATGAATTAAATTTTTCTCTGCAGGGATGTGCCCCAAACTATCCCCCTTTGCCTTAGTAGAAATTGTTCATTTGCCTCAAAATAAACTGTTTAGACTGTACACTAGCAACTACTTACTGTAAATAATGTTCTGTTATTACGTGTATTTCTTTCTTACTAGGAAGGAGAACACTGAGGTCTGGTTAGATCATTCTAGACAGAAATTAGTCAGTAATCTCTCCCATCTCTTTCGGTGTCTCCAACCTACCATGTGGAGCTAACAGTTTCCTCAAAGCATGTATTAAGTTTCCATACATGGAGGTTTTCTGCTGAGGACCTCAAAATTCAATTATTTTCCCTACCTTTGAGCATTAAGACTAAAATGGTCAATTGAGATTCATCTCTTATTCCCATAGTCCTTCCCTGCTCTCCCTTCCCAAGCATGGAGACGACCAAGATATATACTGCACTGGAGAGCTCAATGAGAAATAAAAGGCCATTGTTTTGGTTTGGTCTAGTAAAGTATTATGTATGCTCCTGTACTTATCACTAAGTTTCTGGGACTGTCCAGAGAAGGTAGGGAAGCTTTGAGGATAAAACACCATCCAGAGGTGCCTTAACCTGACTGTACTTCTCAAGCCTCAGTTGAAATGGATCTCCTCTTCTTTTTTGTGCCCATGCCTAATGTCCTGAGAAGCTTTTAAAATTCTCTTCCAACCCATAATGTAATCTGACTTTGCTGAGTCTCTCCATCTGTCTTTTTAAAAATAGCATATAAGTATATTGAAAATATTAGCAAAATAGATTGATTTAAAAATAAGCCATTGGCAAAATCCATCTGACTCAGTGTTGTTTTGGGTTGTTGTTGCATTTGATTAGATACATCAATCTAGAGAAAGAGAAGGACTACCCGAAGAGCATTCCCCTCAAAATCTTCGCCAAGGACATTGGGAATTGTGCCTATGTAAGTGTTTCTAAGCCAGAAAATTAAATTCCAAGTCCCTGCATAAGGCAGAACACCGTGGATAAAAAGAGAGACAGGCAGGCAGACAGACAGTCTGTGTATGTGCTGTGGAAGGTAGGCATTTAGAAACACCATTATGAGAAAGTGCATTTCCTGGGGTATCTGTGTATCTTTGTTCATATGAAAAGTAACCCTAGAGAAAATGAAGCAAGAGAAATTCATATTAATTACAGTATTTAACATTTACACTTGGAAAGAATATTGCCTGTCAGATGTCTCTTTCCTCCCTCTGGCATTAATGTTTCTCTGGATCCTTTCAGTAGCAGCTGCAGAGGCTTGTAGTAAAGACATTTCCACAAGGAGATATTTCCTATTAGTATTAAGCAAGTTTTTCCAACTTGTCACTTCTTAAGTAGAGAGTGGGTTTTGGAAAGTTCTTCATTCTTTGAGTTTTTAAGTATTGAATTCCTCAGGTTAATAAATGGATGAGCTGGGAAAGATAACATTTTTAATGGATCAGCATATTCTACCTCATGGTTTTTATCATTTTGGTCAATAAAAATTAAGTTTGTTTAGCACTAGTTATTGTGCGGAATTTTATGGCTGAAATATCATGCCAAGATGTTATTAATGATACACAAAATGGAAATGAATATTTTTATGATGCTGTGGTTTGCCACACTTCATAGCAGCCCTAGATCACACAGGATAGTTTTGTGTGTGGAAAAATATGTAGTACAAAACAGTTATGTTTTGGGCAAAAGTCATACAAATGTTCTGACATGAGTGCTAGATGTCATTGCCTGAGGGAAATGCTCAAATGTGTATGCTATGAGACTACAGACATCTTCTGTAGCAAAGTAAAGAGGAAAAAAGCACCACTGTTTTTCTGCCAGCTTTGATTCAGTTGTTATGGCAGTTGGTTACATTCAGGATTTTCATGGAAAAACCCTTGAATTTTTTCCAACACTTTCAGTGTATGGGAAGTGTGTGCTTGAGAAAGGACTGGTTTTGGAAAAGAAGATGAGATTTGGTTGAATTGGGTGCTCTGTTTTATCACTAGTACCCTGGTTAAAGTCCATGATGATATGACACACTGTCCTTTGCTCTCTGAAGTTGTTTTGTGGCAAGAGTCTCCTTTCAGGGAGCCCTGCTTGCAGAGTGATTCCCCCCAAATAGCAGTGCATGTATGAGAGCATTCTTTATCCTTGGCCTCTGATTATGCACAACCTGTTAGTGAATTCTGCTAATATGGGAAAACAAATAGCCACATTCTCAGTTTTGTCTCTTTATTTTATTTGTTTACTAGGCAAAGAACACTTATCTGCTAAAATTCATTTGTTTTGTCTACCCGAGAGACATGCAGGAAAAAAAAAACACATCCTATTATTATTATTTTGAACATATATACCTAATATTAAGAAAAATCATTATCTTAGAAACCAGGTACATTGGGAGTGATTATTAGTATCACAGGATAGATCCTTCACTTTACAAAAGACTTTATAGAGTGTGTCTTTAAATTAAATGAAAGGGTTTTCAGACTCAAAAGAAAAAAGCAGAAGCCTTTCATTGTATTCTATCTCAACTTAAAGCCCAGTATGTAAAACATCTCTGCCATTCTGGTAGAAGACAAACACTGAGCCTTCCCTGTTCATTTCTGAGATACTTTTGCTTAATCCTTGGAGCTATAAGGAACACCATTTGAAATCAGTTAACAAACTTGAGGCAATTTGTCATGTTAAGTAGTAGGCTTACAGAGAATAAATACTGTAATGGAGAGATAAGTGATGCGTTATCAGTAGATTTCACTTAGCTTTATTTTTAGATCATTTTGTTTCCGTTTATGTTACTTATTTGTGCCATTTAAGCCTTATCAGGGACACAGCACTAATTGCTTATTTATCCAATAATTATACTATGTAAAATCTACCCTATGTGCATAGTAAATATTTCTTTTTTTAATTTTTATTTTATATTGGAGTATAGTTGATTAACAATGTTGTGTTAGTTTCAGATGTACAGCAAAGTGATTCAGTTACACAGTACATATACATGTATCTATACTTTTTCAAATTCTTTTCTCGTTCAGGTTATTACAGAGTATTGAACAGAGTTCCTTGTGCTATACAGTAGGTCCTTGTTGGTTATCTCTTTTAAATAGAGCAGTGTGTACATGTCAATCCTAAACTCCTAATATTTCTTTTTTGATAGCATAGCATTGTCTTATATTTAAATAATGTCTATTTAGAGTTCAGTGAACTCTATAGATATCTCGGAATCTCGTTAATTCCATTTCTCTTTCTTGTGAACTCTTTATTTTTAGATAGTAATTTCTCAATGTGGTTTAGCATTTAGCATAGGGCTATTATAGATACCCTATTCAGTGGCAGAGTTGGTAACAGAATTGAGCTTTCTAAAATTTTCAATTTGTTTGCTAGGCCCATTGGTTTTAAGGCCTCTAAAGATTTCAACAACGAAAATCTCAGCAGCCACAGTGCCTGATGTACAGAAAGTGCTCAATAAATAGTGGGGTTTTTTTAAAGATGTCTTTTGTAACCATTTCTTACTCTGATTTTACCTGAACTGACTTTACCATACAAAGAAATGAAAACCCACACTGTGAAAACAGTACTCAGAAAGAAATAGAAAGTAATCTAATGCTCTCCCTTTTTTACTGCACAATGCTTAATGGAAATAGTCATGGACATGATGCAGAGGACCAACCTCACTGATTATTTTTGTTTGTTTGATTGGGAGGGTGGTCCTGTCTCTCTGAAACATATTTGTTCTTTTTATTTCTGGCTTAAGTTCTTATATTTTTGAGTCATATATTCTTTATTTTAAGAGGAAGAGATGTTTTATTAAAAGGCATAATATGGAATGAAAGTAAATTATCAAGGGTTTGTGTTCTACTTAAGTTGTGCTTTACTCTGTCAACACTTGAAATCAGGATTTGCCTGTGGATAATCACTTGACAATAATTATTTGTTCACCTGTTTTAAAATTCTTTATTTATAGCTATATTTCTTATTTCTTTTTTTTCCACAGTCTAAAACTATAACAGTAACGAATTCAGATACAGCAAATGAAGTTATCAACATGTCACTGCCAATGCTAGGGATAACTGTAAGTTACTCTGCTAGATATTAATTAAAAACAAACTTTGATACTTTGATTCTTATAAATATTATCCCTTCCATCATAAGACAGCTGATTATTAGAGATACCAGTCATATTTTGTCCCCAGAAATGTAGAAAATAAGGACAGTAGTTTTTTATTCTTTTTGAGGGTTTTGTTTTGTTTTGTTTGTTTGTTTGTTGGCCTCTCGCGTTGCGGAGCACAGGCTCTGGACGCGCAGGCTCAGCGGCCATGGCTCACGGGCGTAGCCGCTCCACGGCATGTGGGATCTTCCCGGACCGGGGCACGAATCCGTGTCCCCTGCATCGGCAGGCGGACTCTCAACCACTGCGCTACCAGGGAAGCCCTGTTTTGTTTTGTTTTTAATTGAAGTGTAGTTGAATTACAACATTGTTGGGTTGGCCAAAAAGTGTGTTTGGTTTTTTTAAGTAACATCGTATGGTAAAACCCAAACTAACTTTTTGGCCAACCTAATAGTTTCAGGTGTACAACATAGTGATTTGATGTTTTTATAGATTATACTGCATATAAAGTTACTATAAAATATTGGCTACGGGGCTTCCCTGGTGACGCAGTGGTTGAGGGTCCGCCTGCCGATGCAGGGGACACGGGTTCGTGCCCCGGTCCGGGAAGATCCCACATGCCGCGGAGCGGCTGGGCCTGTGAGCCATGGCCGCTGGGCTTGCATGGCCGGAGCCCGTACTCCGCAACGGGAGAAGCCACAACAGTGAGAGGCCCGCGTACCGCCAAAAAATATATATATATATTGGCTATATTCCCTGTGCTGTACATTACATCCATGTATCTTATTTATTTTATACCTAGTAGTTTATACCTCATAATCCCCTTCACCTATCTTGCCCTTCCTCCTACCCTACAACTCATTGGTAACACTAGTTCTCTGTATGTCTGTTTCTGTTTTGTTATATCTGTTTGTTTGTTTTATTTTTTAGAATCTACATATAAATGAATATATACAGTATTTGTCTTTCTCTAATCTATCCATGTTGTTGCAAATGACAGAATTTTCATTCTTATTTATGGCTGAGTAGTATTCCACTATACACACACACACACACACACACACACACACACAAATACACACACACACCACATATTCTTCATCCATTTATCTGTTGACCGACACTTGGGTTGCTTCAATATCTTGGATATTATAAATAATGCCACTGTGAACATTGGGGTGTGTGTGTCTTTTCAAATTAGTGTTTTTGTTTTCTTTGGATATATTCCCAGGAGTGGAATGGCTGGATCTTATGGTAATTCTATTTTTAGTTTTTTGAGGAACCTCCATACTATTTTCCACAGGGGCTGTACCAATTTACATTCTCACCAACAGTGTACAAAGGTTCCCTTTTATCTACATTCTTGAAAATATTTGTTACTTGTGGTAGTTTTGATGATAGCCATTCTTAAAGGTGTGAGGTAATATCTCATTGTTTTGATTTGCATTTCTCTGATAATTAGCGATGTTGAGCACCTTTTCATGTGCCTATTAGCTAGCCATCTATAAGTCATCTTTGGAAAAATATCTATCCATGTCTTCTGCCATTTTGGGATTGGATTGTTTGTTTTTTTGATATTGAGTTGTATGAGCTGTTTAAACATTTTGAATATTAACCCCTTGTCGGTCATATCATTTGCAAATATCTTCTCCCATTCTGTAGGTTGTCTTCTTGTTTTGTCAGTGGTCTCCTTTGCTATGTAAAATCTTTTACTTTAATTAGGTCTCATTTATTTTTGCTTTTATTTGATTTGCCTTGGAAGATAGATGCAAAAAAAATATTGTTACTGTTTATGTCAAAAAGTGTTCTATAAAGATGTTAAATAAAAAAAAAAGTGTTCTGCCTGTGTTCTCTTCTAGGAGTTTTATGGTTTCCAGTCTTAACATTTAGGCCTTTAATCCATTTTGACTTTATTTTTGTACATGGTAGGGGAAATATTCTAATTTCAGTTTTTATGTGCAGCTGTCTGGTTTTCCCAATACCACTATTGAAGAGACTTTATTTTCTCCATTGTATATTTTTTCCTACTTTGTTGTAGATTAATTGACCATATTCATGTGGGTTTACTTCTGGGTTCTCTATTCTGTTACATTGTGTCTGTTTTTGTGCCAGTATCATACTGTTTTGATTACTGTAGCTTTGTAGTATCATTTGAAGCTAGGGAGCATGATACCTCCAGCTTTGTTCTTTTTTCTCAAGAATGCTTTGGCTATTTGGGGTCTTTCATGGTTCCATACAAATTTTAGGATAATTTGTTCTAGTTCTGTGAAAAATGTCATGGGTATTTTGATAGGGATTGTATTAAATGTCAGTTGCTTTAGGTAGTATGGACATTTTAACAATATTAATCCTTCCAATCAGTGAACATGAGTTATCTTTCCATTTATTTGCCTTATGTTTGGTTTCTTTTATTAATGTTTTATAATTTTCAGAGTACAGGTCTTTTGCCTAGGACAGTAAAGTCTTAATATTACCTTAATATTGAGTGCTCTTCTTCCACTCCCATTTTATAACCTGTGTGAACTGAAAAGCATAATAAGATTAGACTATAATTTTAGAGAGATAATAATATGCATTTTAATTTTATATGCTATGCATATACAGTTAGGGAGTTTTTTGGCATAAAATTCTTCTTTCAACCTCCTTCCCCCCTTCTCACTTGTCACTATATGACTATTCTTTCCCTATCTCCTCTCCTGGTTCTTCCTCCTTACCTAATTATTCACTTATCCCAAGAGTCAATCAGTCTTAGGATGATGAATTCTGAAGGATCTGCTCTACAGTAGAATTTTTACATAAAGAACATATAGCTAATAACCATATTCACTAGCTGCAGGTCCAGAGGATAAGGTAGATGGTACTTCCTATTGAATCTGTAAATTTAAAAGTAAGCTTTGAATTAGATCATGGATTTAAAGATTTTTAGTATGGACACCTCATTTTCCCCAGTTTTGCTTTTAGCTTCTGCTTCTTTCTGTTTCATGGGGCAATGATGAGTTTTCGAAATTTTATTAATAGGGAAGATTGGAATGTTTGAGGATGAGGTAGGGAAAAAGGATCAGAAAGTTCTCATGTCCTCCCTACCAGTATATAAAAACCACACAGTAGGTACTTGTATTAAAGGGAATGACTTTCAGAAGGATGGAACTAAAGGAAGAACTTGAACAACACCATTTCTTGAGTGAAATTCTCTTTAAGTATGAAAACATGGTGTTACTAAGATGTGACATAACATATATGTAAGATATGCCGTAGTCTTAACTGTATTTCAGATTGCTTTTACACATTGCTATTATAAGCCCTAAGAACTCAGGGCAACCACAATTTAGAATAATAGATCTGATTTATTTTAGTGAAATTTAATAATATATTTAAGATGTAAATAAATATATATGCACTGAATAAAGCAGGCACCTCTGCATTGATTTCTGAGCTTATATAATTATACATTGGAAGAGAATGAGTAGTTTAAGGGAAGGAAGAGAGATTAATTAATGACATGACTCATTTTCTTATTTATGCTTTCCTTTTGGATAAAGTGATCAATCTCATCATACCACAAATATTTCTGTTCAATATAGTTAGGAATTGAGGCTGTTTGGTTGTACTGTTCTAAGGGATTATTAAGGTGTTTTCAGACACTACCAAAAAAAAAAAATGATCATTGTTAGATTGCTCTTCCTGTTTGCAATACAAATTTTCTGACTAGGGGATAGTGAAGGAAGTGACAGAGTAGGGGAGGGTATTGGGAGGGGTAATCTCCTAGCCAGGACCCTCCATTATAAGGTCAGGGTCCTGATTTTTAATCAGAAGATAAAGGCAAGAATATTAAATATTATCAGTCTGTTTTAATTTCATTTAAAACATTTTTGCTTTATCTTCTAGAGGATACAGCAAAGTCTGTATAATTTAGTATTATTTCTTTCAAGTGGGAGTTTCAGTATTGCTGGGTTGTAGTTCTGCTAGTGAACAGTTTCATTGTTCCCCATAACTGGGCCTATTCTCTAGACAGAATTCTTGTCCTTTCTGTCCCTAGGCCTGGACTTGCCCAAAATAAAGCCAGTGTGGATTGTGCCAGCTACCTGTCTCCTCTCCTCAAAGCCCGTTGGTCATTCTTCTTCCGCTCAGAAGCAGCTAAGCTAATAATCAGCCTTTGAGACTTTACTTTTTCATCACAGACACAGCAGTGTAGTGGCTTTCTGGATAACAAGGTTGTCTTCGCAGGGACATGTTGGAGATTAAGTCCAATATTCTCTGAGAAGTTTAGAGATAGCAGAAGGCAGGACTCTGAAGAAGATAGATTTACCTTTTAGAAAACCAGGAAGTTTCTGCTTACTTGTAAAAAGGCATATATATGATTTCATATTCTGTGGGCTACCCATAATAGTGAGGGCCTGATTCTATTGCAGTTCATGGATCCCTAGTCATCCCTAGGGAAAAAGGGCAGGGTTCCTTAGTCCTCTGTTGGGGATTAGAGAGGGAGAGATGGTTTGTAGGAATCAGCACTGCCATCTTCAAAGGCCATATCCACCCCCATGAACCTGAAAAGCATTTATATTGTCTCTGTTCTTTCTTTTTTGCAAAACATAAAATTGCCAAAAAAATAAGTATCCTCATTCATTTACCAAATGTGAAAGAATTATTGTTAATTCTTTTATCTCCAAGGGCTCTGAGAGAGAGTACCAGTTATGGGTCAATTCTGGCAAAGAAGAGGCACCATACCCACTTATTGGTAAGTTTCTATGAAAATATAAGATAGGATTGATTGTGTTTTAATTATAATTCTAAATGTCTCAGAGAATTGGTCATATGGTCCTAAATTTCAATACTATTAAATATTAATCTTCTGTAATATTCATATATTAATTTAATAAATATCAAATATTTCCTGTGTGCCAGACAAATAATATCTCTTCATTCAAGAAGCTAATGGTATAGTTGGGAAGAGAAATGTAAATTTTCTTCTTTTTTTTTCACTTTACAGAAGCACTATCTTGTCAACCTTTTTAATTTTTTTTCCAAAATAAAGCAATATGTATTGGTATTCCTTTTTCCCTATATATTTATTTTTCATATTTAGTTTTTGAATTCCCTGTTCCCTTTCCTACCTACTACTTGTCTCTATGGAAGACTATCTATAATCCAATCATGCCTCAATCTATCAATATCAGTGAGTATTTAACACCTGCCCTGTGCCCAGCACTTTCCTAGCCATCATAAAGACAATGAAATTAAACCATTTAGATTCTTAGTCATCACTGACTAACTTAGCAATAACTACTACTTTACTAACTACTTTGCTACTTCTGTAGCCAAATTTTCCAGCATTTGTTTTGAAGAATTATTGGTAAATAGGTTACATCTTCACCTTATTTAAATCATTTAGCTAAAAAATATTCTTGATCAGTGAGGCCCTTCAGTGTGGTTAACAGAAATAAGCCAATTACAATAAGGGACAGTATCTGTAGGAGATCTTGAGATGATGACATTGATGATTGATGGTGATGATGATGATTTCTGTTAATAATTTTTAAATGCTTACTATCCTGCCAGAATTGGGCAAAGCATATCATATGAGTTATCTCATGGAATCCTTTCATTTACCTGTGAGATCACTACTGTGTAATTCAGGTTTCAAATAATCTGAATAATCTAAAACCAAACTGTTCTATGAAATGTATATTCTCAGACTGAAAGTAAAGCAAGTCATTGTGCACATGGCTGGGGACAAAATTCACTGCATTTCCAGTTTCTTAATGTTGTCATTTTTGTAAAAGTCAATGAGCAACAATTAAAGCTGTGTTTAAAAACCGAATGAGTACATAAAATAATTGTTTTAATAAAATATATTAATTTAATTAAAACTATATAGATGGTAACTCTCAGACTTAAACAGCTTCAAGCTCTTTTCTAACTCTCACTAAAAAAATACATGGGACACGGGACATGATTGTTACTTAGCAACAATTCTCCATTGCATATTTTAACATGCCTTGTAAACTTCAGTTGTAGATTAGCTATTGGCTATTTTGATAAATTGATTTTGCTTTATTGCTGTCGTAGAAGTCCTTTTTTTGCCTTAATCCCTGAAAGTTGCTGTAGTACTTGATGTTAATAGAACATTGACATTGTATGCCTATGCCAGATGGAAAGGAAATGGAAGAGTTCACTGAATTACATTCAGTGATAAATCAGGAATAGAAGAGAATTTACCCTCTTTACAATGTAAACTAAGTCTATGGCATAATGGTACGTGAGGATTAATTTAAAAAATAGAATTACTTAAGAGTACTAAAGAGCAAAACATCATGTTGCAGTCAGATGTCCAGGGTTTAGTTTTTCTAGTTTGAAAATTCCTTTTTGAATCTTGTCTCTTTTTCTGGTACCCTGCAGTCTTCCTTCTAATTATTGCTTATGAATAACAACCTCAGAGGACAGTAGTGGGAGGGAAGCGTAAATCAAACAAACCAGTCCTAATGAGTCTTGAGTAACTCTAATTATATAACTAGTAAACAGTATAAAATGTCTTTTTCAGAAAGATATCTTGTGTTGAATAATAGTAATAATAGTGATGCTTGAAATATGTAGTTTTCTGCCCTTATTATTTAAATAATATTAACTACTAATGTTTACTTATTTGAGCCTTATAATGCTGTGTGATAGGTAGGGTAAATATTTTAAATCAGAGGTCAAGGATTGGCTGAAGATTTGCAGATATAGTTAGTGTCAAAGGAGAAACTAGAATACCTTTAAATACTCTCAGATGTGAACATAGGAAAAGTCAACATTATGCAACTTAAAGACAATCTGCATTCCCAAACAAGATATTCTTTAAAGATTTTTTTTCCTCTTTGATTTTTTTTTCTCCCCTCTCCAAAAAAAAAAAAGAGACTACTCTGGTTGGGCTGCTGCATTATGCACTGGTCTCCAACTGTAAGAGTGTGCATGGTGATCATTAAGTCAAAAAAAGGATTCTTTATACCAAAAGTCCCAGGAGCAAATTGCATTACATTCCAGTATGTAGCACACACGCTCTTGGTGTCAGTCAGCCTAAAGTCTATGTTTAGATTTTTTCTCTGTGTAGGGCATGAATATCCCTATGGAATTAAAATGAGCCATCTTCGAGACACTACACTCCTGACGCAGGGATCAAAGGATTCCCCCACACCTTCCAACTTCCAAGAGCCCTTCCTCATGGAACAGCTGCCCCGAGAGATGCAATGCCAGTTCATCCTGAAGCGCAGCCGCCTGGCTGTGGCCCAGCAGCTGAGTGGTGAGTTTTCTCCTCTCTCATAGAGCCTTTTTTTAGCAAAACTTTTCATTCCTGAAAGCAAAGTTTTCAAAGTTCTTTGCCTTTGTACAGACAAAGACCCAAACTTCCAGCCAGATGAAGTATTTTTTCTTTTGAATTTGCTAAGTGTTTTGAAAGGAAAGATGGAGTTTTAGAAGATGGTTTTATAAATCAGCAGTAGGAGTGACTGACTTATAATCAGCAGTTACTGACTGCAGTAGAGTCTGTTCCTTCTTTCTTCACTATTCTTTCCCCTTTAACCTATGCCCACTGCAGAGTCAAAGGCACCAGGCAGTGCTGCAGGTGCTTCAATGATTTCTTTGTACTGTAATACATTGCATTGTGTGTTCCCCCTAAATGGTCACATTGTAAAAAGGAGGCTGTCAGTGATGGGTGTCAGGAGACTGATGCCCTACCTGGATCCTGGTACTGGTAAGTATGTTAAGATTAAGACGATTTCCACAGAAATCTCTCCTTTGTCTACTAATCTATTCTGATCCCTGTGAATGTAACCATCCCTTACCCACACCATAATAAAGACTCCAGAATGATAAAAGTGATATTCAGCATAGGAGGACCATCATTAATTACCCTAACCCGTTTGAGCTTTATGCCCTCAGTCTGAGAATAGATTGTGTAGAAAATAGAAGAAAATATATCACACCAAAAAGTGTGAGTGGGGTAGTAGAAAATTGATGCTGAATTTTTGTAGCTGCTTATGTCAATTTGAACAAACTGGGGGACCCACTGAACAGTGGCCATTGTTTTATACTCATCGCCCCACACATGCATGTCCAACCCTGTCACTTTCTGTTGATGACCTAGCCTCACACTTTGTCCTTTATTGAAGTCATTGATCAAGACTCCCTAATCTTGCTAACACCAGCTATAAAAACTTATCTTACATTTGCACTAGTCCTCCTCTCTCCTATAGTGGTAAATTGAGGTTTTGAACCCTAAGGCTATTTACTCACATCTTTGGACCATTCGGGAGGGGTATTATAGAGATGTTATAGTTTTCCATCCACTAAAATGTGAGGCAGAGAGTTTGGTCTATTTTGTTTACTGCTATATTCCCAGCAGTAAACCTGGAACAGTGTCTGAATATATATAAAAAAGCATCCAATAAATATTTGTTGAATTAATTTATTAATAGGTCTGTTGTTAGTATTCATTAAAGATATAAAGGGAATGTTGCCTTTATAATTAAGCTAAGGAGAATAATATTTTACTCTTCTACCTTTATACTCCTGTTTTTCAAAATTGTTTCTCTGGGTCCCTTGTCAATAAAATAAAATAAATGTATTTTAATTAATTGGACCAAAATAATCAGAGATCAAAAATCCTAAGGGTTTTACCCAATTTTGTCAACGACCTGCTTATTAAATTGTAGGCATCCTCTACATATTAATCCTCTGTTTTTCCCTGTTAAAAGTTAAGATAGTAATGGTTGCAGCTGTAAGATGATTCATGATAAATGGGATCAGGGATGGAGTAACTATAGACCAATGGTGACAACCTACCTGTGTAGCTAAAAAATTAACAGATGAAGCAGTTTTGTATTTTTTTAATACAGGGGATTTTGGTGAACAACTGCTTTGGAAACCACTGACTTAGATCAGGGATCAACAGACTTTCTCTGTAAGGGACCAGGTAGTAAAATTTGCAAGTCAGCAGACAAAATTGAGGCTATTACCTAGGTACTTACATAACGAGAGAAAACAAATTTCCACAAATTTTTCACCGATGATGTTCAATATGTAGTAGTAATTGAGTACCGTTTTATGTAATACAGATATACTAATGAGAAGAATTGAATTCTTTTTCGGAAATAACATTTTGCTTAATTGGGGTTCAAAATTAGTATTCCTATGATAATAATTGAATGCAAAATGTTCTGATCTGTAATGAGATTTTATATATTTGATGATCTTTGAAAATGTCTTTTCACACAGATAGGTACTGCCAAATACTAATGTATCATTCTACAAGCATATAATTTTAATTGAGCATATTCCTCTCTTTGGAGGCATTTGTAGAATTTTGTTAGATTCCTCCTTTGATATTTACCTTTTGGCATGTCGTTTCATTGCAAATTAATCACTTCCAATTGAAGGTTAGGTGGAAGTTAAAGGATTTTGGAATATGGAAATTTCTTTTTGCACAGTTCAGTTGCACAAATGATTTTGAAACATAGAAAATTCCTTTCACTTGCATTAAGGTTGGTAAATACTGCTGGAACTGTAGTTTGAGCCCAGGAAATACATCTGCTATAAGTTTTTATGGAAATGGAGATCTCGCTTCTTGTTTTAACTTTAGACAGGAGGAGAAGGGTAAAAGTAGCTTGACATTACTTGTCCATTAAATGTCTTAAATGTCAGATTAGTGTTTTCGTTTTCTTCAGATAATTACCCAGAAATGGAAATGCTGCATCCTATGGTTGTACTATTTTTAGTTTTTTGAGGAACCTCCATACTGTTTTCCATAGTGGCTGCACCAAATTACATTCCCATCAACAGTGCACATGAGGTTTCCCTTTCTCCACATCTTCACCAACACTTGTCATTTTTTGTCATTTTGATAATAGCCATTCTAACAGGTGTGAGTTGATATCTCATTGTGGTTTTGATTTGCATTTCCCTAATGATTAGTGATGTTGAGAATCTTTTCAAATGCCTATTGGCCATCTGCATTTCCTCTTTGGAAAAATGTCTTTTCAGGTCCTCTGCCCATTTTTTTAATCAGGTTGTTTGGTTTTTGGCTATTGAGTTGTATGAGTTCTTTATATATTTTGGATGTTAACCCCTTATCAGATACATGATTTGCAAATATTTTCCCCCATTCAGTAAATTGATTTTCTATTTTGTTGATGGGTTCCTTTGCTATGCAGGGGCTTTTTAGTTTGATGTAGTCTTTTGTTTATTTTTGCTTTTGTTGCCTTTGTTTTTGGTGTAAAATCCAAAAAATCATTGCCAAGACCAGTGGCAAGTAGCTTACTCTCATGTTTCCTTCTAGGAGTTTTATAATTTCAGTTCTTACATTCAAGTCTTGATCCATTTTGAGTTAATTTTTTTGTATGTGTGGTCCAGTTACATGTTTTGCATGTTGCTGTCCAGTTTTCCCAATACCACTTATTGAAGAAACTATACTCTCCTCATTGTATGTTCTTGGCTCCTTTGTCATAAATTAATTGACCATAAGCGCATGTGTTTATTTCTGGGCTCTCTATTCTGTTCCATTGATCTGTGTATCTGTTTTTATGCCAATATCATACTGTTTTGATCACTATAGCTTTATAATATAGTTTGAAATTAGGAAGCATGATGCCTCCAGCTTTGTTCTTCCTTCTCAAGATCACTTTGTCTGTTTGGGGTCTTTTGTGGTTCTATACAAATTTTAGAATTGTTCTATTACTGTGAAAACTGCCATTGGAATTTTGATAGGGATTGCACTGAGTCTGTCGACTGCTTTGGATAGTATGGAGATCTTAACAATATTAATTCTCCCAATCCATGAGCATGGAATGTCTTTCCATTTATTTGTGTCTTCTTCAATTTCTTTCATCAGTGCCTTATAGTTTTCAGTGAACAGGTCTTTCAGCTTCTTGGTTAAATTTATTCCTAGGTATTTTATTCTTTTTGGTGTAATTATAAATGGGCTTATTTTCTTAAATTCTCTTTCTGATAGTTTGTTATCAGTGTATAGAAACACAACAGATATCTATATATTGATCTTATATCTTGCAAATTGACTGAATTCATTTAGCAGTTCTAAAAGTTTTTTTGGTGAAGTCTTTAGAGTTTTCTGTATATAGTATTATGTCATCTGCAAATAGTGACAGTTTTACTTTTTCCTTTCCAATTTGGATACATTTTATTTCTTTTTCTTGCCTACTTGTTTTGGCTAGGACTTCCAATACTATGTTGAATAAAAATGGTGAGAGTGGGCATCCTTGTCTTGTTTCTGATCTTAGAGGAAAAGCTTTTGACTTTTCACCATTGAGTATGATGTTAGCTGTCATATATGACCTTTATTATGTTGGGTTACATTTCCTCTATTCCCACTGTCTTGAGAGTTTTTAATCATAAATGAATGTTGAATTTTGTTAAGTGTTTTCTTTATCTATTGAAATGATCATATGATTTTTATCTTCTTTTTTGTCATTGCAGTGTATCATGTTGATTGATTTGCAGAATATGAACCATCCTTGTATCTCTAGAATAAATCCAACTTGATCATGACATATGATTCTTTTAATGTATTGTTGAATTCAGTTTGATGATGTTCTGTTGAGAATTTTTGCCTATATGTTCATCAGAGATACTGGCCTATAATTTTCTTTTCTTGTGGTTTCCTTGTCTGGTTTGGTATCAGAGTAATGCTGACCTTGTAAAATGACTTTGGAATCTGTTTTTTGGAAGACTTCGAGAAGCATTGGTATTAATTCTTCTTTGAATGTTTGGTAGAATTTACCAGTGAAGCTGTCAGGTCCTGGACTTTTGTTTATAGGGAGTTTATAAATTACTGATTCAGTCTCCCTATCAATAATCAATCTGTTCAGATTTTCTGTGGCTTCATATTCAGTCTTGGAAGTTTGTATGTTTCTAAGAATTTATCCATTTCTTCTAGGTTGTCCAATTTGTTGGCATATAATTGTTCGTAGTAGTCTCTTATGATCCTGTATATTTCTGTGGTATCAGTTGTAACATCTCTTTTGTTTCTGATTTTATTTATTTTAGCTCTTTCTTATTGAGTCTGGCTAAAGGTTTATCAATTTTGTTCATTTTTTCAAAGAACCAGCTCTTAGTTTCATTGATCTCTTCTACTGTCTTTTAGTCTCTATTTCATTTACTGGTGCTCTAATATTTGTTATTTCCTTCCTTCTAGTAACTTTGGCTTAGTTTGTTCTTTTAGTTCCTTGAGATGTAAAGTTAAGTTGTGTACTTGAGTTTTTTTGTTTCTTGAAGTAGGCATTTATTGATATGAACTTCTCTCTTAGAACTTCTGCTGCATCCATAAGTTTTGTATATAATATTTTCATTTGTCTCAAGGTATTTTTCTATTTCACTTTTGATTCTTTCATTGACCCATAGGTTGTTAACGGTAGCATGTTGTTTAATCTCCACATATTTGTGAATATTCCAGTTTTCTCGTGTAATTGATTTCTAGTTTCATACCATTGTGGTTAGAAGAAATGTTTGATATGATTTCAGCCTTCTTAAATTTGTTAAGACTTGTTTTGTGGCCTAACATATGATCTATCCTGGAGAATGTTCCATGTGCATTTGAGAAAAATATATGTTCTATTGCTTTTGGATGGAATGTTTTGCATGTTGTGTATGTATACCTTAAGTTCATCTGATTTAACTTGTCATTTAAGGCTGATGTTTTCTTACTGTTTTCTGTCTGAATGATCTATCCATTTATGTAAATGGGTTATCAAAGTCCCCTACTATTATTTATTGCTGTTTATTTCTACCTTTAGGTCTGTTAACATTTGCTTTATATGTTTAGGTGCTCCTACATTGGGTGCATAAATATTTTCAAATGTTATATCCTGTTGTTGGATTGACATCATTATGTAATACCCTTCTTTGTCTGTTATTACAGTCTTTGTTTTAAAGTTTATTTTGTCTGATATAAATATAGCTACTCCAGCTTTCTTTTGGTTTCCATTTTCATGAAATATCTTTTCCCATCCTTTCATTTTCAGTCTGTGAATGTTCTTAGGTCTGAAGTGAGTCTCTTGTAGGCAGCATGTAGATGAGTCTTGTTTTTTTATCCTTTCAGTCCCTCTCTGTCTTTTGATTGGCGAAATTACTCCACTTATATTTAAAGTAATTATTGATAGATATGTTATTGCCATTTCTGTTGTTTTCTGGCTGTTTTGTGGTTCCTCTGTTCACTTCTTCTCCTCTTGCTTTCTTCCTTTGTGGTTTGATAACTTTAGTGATATGCTTAGGTTCCTTTGTTATTCTCTTTTGTGTATCTACTTTAGGTTTTTGCTTGTTGGTTACCATGAGGCTTACATGTAACAACTTATATTTGTAACATTATTTTTATGTTGATACCAACTTAAGTTTGAACACATTGTAAAGCTCTACATATTTATTCTCCCCCCTCAACATTTTGTTTTCTGATGTCACATTTTACATCTTTTTATCTTGTCTACCCTTACTTAAATATTGTAGTTACAGTTATTTTTTTACTATTTCTGTCTTTTAACCTTCATATTAGCTTTATAAGTAATTAATTCACTACCTTTACCATATATTTATCTTTACCAGTGAGATTTATACTTTTATATATTATTAATTAGCACCCTTTCTTTTCAGCTTAAAAAAGTGCCTTTAACTTCTCTTATAAGGCCGGTTTAGTGGTGATGAACTCCTTTAGCTTTTGCTGGTCTGGAAACCTCTATCTCTCCTTCAATTCTGAATGATAACTTTGCTAGATAGAGTATTCTTGGTTGGAAATTTTTGTCTTTCAGCACTTGGAATATATTGTGCCATTTCCTTCTGACCTTTAACATTTCTGCTGAAAAATCTGCTGATAGTCTAATGGGGTTTCCCTTATACGTAATAAGTTGTTTTTCTCTTGTAGCTTTTAAGATTCTCTCCTTGTCTTTACCTTTTGACATTTTAATTATAATGTGTCTTAGTATAGATCTCTGGGTTCATCTATTTCGAACTGTCTGGGCTTCCTAGATCTGAATTTCTGTTTCCCCAAGTTAGAACACTTTTCAGCCATTGTTTCTTCAAATAAGTTTTCTTCCCCTTTCTCTTTTTTCTTTTACTGGGACCCCTATAATGTGATGTTTAATACATTTGATGTTGTCCCATTTAAGCTATCTTCACTTTTTTTCATTCTTTTTGCTTCTCTGATTGGGTGAGTTTCTTTGCCCTGTCTCAGGTTCACTGATCATTTCCTCTGCCTCATCAATCTGTTGTTGACCCCTCCCCCTGGGTATTTTTCAATTCAGGTATTCTTTAGTTCTGTGACTTCTGTTTGGAACTTTCTTATATTTTCTGTCTCTGTTGAAGTTCTCACTGTGTTCATCCATTCTTCTCCCAAGTTCAGTGAGCATTTTTATGACCATTGCTGGAAATTTTTATCAGGTAAATTACTTATCTCCACTTCGTTAACTTTTTTCCTGAGCTTTTATCTTGTTCTTTCATTTAGAACATATTTCTCTATTTCTTCATTTTGCTTGATTCTATATTGGTTTCTATGCATTACATGAAACAACCACCTCTTCCAGTCTTGAACCATTGTCCTTGTGTAAGAGATGAACCTTTTCATTCAACCCTGCCCTAGCTCTTGGTTTTCTCTCAACCCTTTGTAATTGTCCAAGCAGCCTATTTTATTTTTAATAGCTCCCAGTAGTTGAGGATGTACCAAGATTAGTCAGTGTCCCAAAGGGGAGAGAGCTCAGTCAGTACCTTTTATTCAGGCTGATTGGAAACCAGGTCCTCAGGCAGCAGCTTTTCAAGAATGAAAATATATGCAGTCCTCTAGGACTACAAGCATAAGCATGCTGGCCCCCAGAGCCAAGCCATCTGGAGGTGTCCCCTGGCAGCAGTCACAAAAATTGGGACTCCAAGTGGGTGTATAAACTCCTTTCTGGGAGATACCACTGTTCTGTAGTCATGCATAGGGGAGTGAAAAGATGGTGTCCCCTGGGTACCTTCTTTGAGAGCACCTCCATAACCTCTAGGTGTGTGCCAAACCTGAAGCCTGCCCCCAGGGCTGAAGTTCCTGGATGAGCAAATTGGCCACTTTTACAAAAAGACTGGGGGTGTGTTTCAGTCTGCTGTCTGCAATATCCTAGGGATGGTAGTCTTCTAAGAACTGTCTCTACAATTGTTACAGTCCTGTGGGACCCAGGAATGCAAGCCCCCCTGGTCAGGTGATCAAGGGGCATTCCCTGGGTGACAGCTGCAAAAACTGTGTCACCAAATGTAAAAACCAGTGCACCAGAGGTGTGTAGAGCCTCCCCTCCAGGAGATAGAGACACTCTGGAGCACAGCAGAGGGAAAGCACAAAAATGGTGCCCACTAGCTGAAGCGGGGCAGAGGGGGAGTACAAAGGTGGCATCCACTGAAAAAAGGAAAAGAAGAGAAAGAAAAAGAGGACGGGAGGAAAAGGAAAGAAAGAAGAAAAAGTAAAAGATGACACCCACCAGAAAGGGGGGGAAAAAGATGGTGCCTGCAGGCTTTAGCAGTACAGAGGAGAGTAGGAAGATAGTGTCCACCAGCCTCTGTCCTGGGGAGTATCCCAGCAGACCCCTGCCCCTTAGACCAATGCTTTAAAATTAGTAAATGAAACTCTTTCACATGAAGTCTGGGTGCTTTTCAAAGGGCTGCTTGTGGACTGAGCTCTGGGGTGGGTGAGCCTGGGCGTAAGCCCTTTAAGAACCCTCCCTCAGGGTTTCGCTGGTGGCGCAGTGGTTAAGAATCCACCTGCCAGTGCAGGGGACACAGGTTCAAGCCCTAGACCAGGAAGATCCCACATGCCACGGAGCAACTAAGCCCATGCACCACAACTACTGAGCCTGTGCTCTAGAGCCCACGCGCCACAACTACTGAGCCCGTGCACCTAGAGCCCATGCTCCGCAACAAGAGAAGCCACTGCAGTGAGAAGCCCGTGCACAGCAGTAGCCCCCACTCTCCACAGCTAGAGAAAAGCCTGCACACAGCAACAAAGACCCAGTGCAGCCAAAAATAAAATAAATTTTAAAAATTTAAAAAAAGGAACCCTCCCTCAGTTCCACAAAGCCCCACATGTCTCATGGCATGAGACATGTTGGTCTTCAAAGTGAGATGTTTTGGGAGCTCATCCCTCAGATGCCAGATCTTAAAAGTTGGGGTGACCTATGTGGGGTATGAACCCTTCACTCCTTCTGGGGAAGCTCTGAGTTTTGAGTTTCTTCCTGACTATGGGCCATTGCACGAGGGGTGGGGTTTATGGTGAGATAGTGTCTCAGCCTTTTCTACCCACTTGGATGTAGTTTCCTTCTCATTTGCCCAATGTAACAGGATGTAGTTTCCTTCTCATTTGCCCAATGTAACAGGGTCTCTCCGCCAGTTTTGAGGGGTTATTCAGAGGAAATTGTTCCATATATAGCTGTAGATACAGTGTATCCATGGAAGGAGGTGAGTTCAAGATCTTCCTACATCACCATCTTGCTAAAATTTCTAATTAAGGGGTTTTTGTTGTGGTTATTTACTACTCTTTAATAATCTATAAGCACAAACTTTTAAGAATTACAATTTTTAATATTCAGTTCCATAATTTAAGCATGAAGAAACTCTAGCTTGAATCTTGCCAGAATTGTTTAGGAAAGCTGGATGTACATGAATTTCATTTGCTCTGCATTTACATCATCCTAATCTTTTTTATAACAATTGCATGTTTTTTCATCAGCCTTTGACATTTAGAAAGTAAGAGCTATGCATTAAAACCTCTGCAAGAAAGTAAACTTTAATGAAATTTTTTTTCTCTCAGTCCCAAAGGGAACATGAACTCTAAAATTGACTGTTGTATATAATAAAAGGCATGGCTGCAGCTGAAAGCATTTATAATAAAGTACAGAACTCAATTTCTACTTTATCCTCTGTCTACATTCATCAGATAGCTGGGTATATAACTTTATGATAGAGCATTCTTCCTAAGAAGTGTGTGAAAGCTAAAAAAATCAAATAAATCTGGTTTTGAAATAGTGAAACCAGATTAAATGTGAGGAAACCAGACTGAGTACAACTACTCAACATATATAAAGATACATATTAAACAAACATTTGCACAGATTGACATTGCTGGCCTACAGGAACCCCCTTCTGGGTTTAAGAATAAGGTTCAGTTTCCTTTTCTGTTTTTTAAAATGGTGGAGATTGGGAGTGTCAGGGCAGAAAGGAAGTGCTTTAGTTAAGCAGAGTCTGGTATTCCTTCCTGTCTGCATACTTCCTGAAGGCTGTTACACAGATGGAGAAAGGGTGTGGGGAGGAGGTCCTCTTTGTGGAGAGGAGATTGGTGTCTTAGCAGCTTTAATCAAGATTGCTATGACCTATACGCCCTGAGCAAAGTAGCACTTTTCATACACTATCCTATTTAATCCTCTCAATAAGGCTTTGAGGTGTAGATAATGTTCTCATTTTAAAATTGAAGAAAAAGGGTAAGTAACGTGCACAAATTAGTGTTTGAGCCAGGAGTCTAAGTGGGCTCCTGACTCCAGAACCAAAGACCTTTACACCTGGATGTATGCACATTAATGATGCACTGACTGTATCCTGAGGAAGCCAAGGGTGGATGATGGTCTGAAGGCTTTTCAGTAAACTGTTACTTATTTGATTATCCTCCCATGATTTGGCTTTTTTAGTATTTGGTTTAAGTTGGTTACGCTAAGGAAATAAACAGTATAAATCACTTGTTTGAAATGAGCATTTGACACTGCCGATCGTGTCCTCCCTGAAAAGATCATCTCCTTCATTGTTCCATTGTCAGGGAGTGCTGAGTAGCTGAACGTCATCTCTGGCATCTTGGTTGCATGTCAGGACCACACAGCTGAAGTGTATTGACTAATCCCATGCACTGTCCCTAGAGAAAATGGAGTCTAACCCTGTGTGGTCGCCACCTGGGAGTTATGGCCTTTCAAATCTCAGCGCTGTTAGCCTTAACTGCAAGTTGTTTTGAATCTGCCCCACACAGGTGCATGCTTCGGGCATCAGCCAGAGATTTGGGCAGGATTTATACACAATGTTTGGGGCTCCCACTATTCAGTTTTCTCCTTTCTGGGATTCGCTCCCCCCCCTCACTTCCCAGCTGCTCTGGTTACCTCCATCTCTATTCTCTAGTTTTTTCAAGCCAGTAAGAGTGCAGATTTCTCTCCCAATTTTAGTCACCCCTACACCCTGGGGCCCGTCCTCTGGCTGAAAGCTGTAAAAATAGGAAACTTACCCAGTGCCATGCCATTCCCTTCTTCCAAGCATTAGACTTTTACCTCCACTGTCTATCTTCTTTTGGTTACTCTTTAGTGCCTTCAGGTAGGCCTTTATATTTTTCTTTAATTTTGTCCAGAGTTTATAGTTGTTACCTGTGCGTATGTGTTGAGGGCCAGAGGACACACACGGCAGAAAGGTCCAAAAGGAACCTTAATGAGCTGTCTTTTTAAGTATCAAATTCTGTGCAAATCAATCAGTTTTCATGTTAAAATTAGATACAGCTGACATCAAAAATGTCTTAGAATTATGATCTCACAAAATCATGATTCACTGTTGACCTTTCTTACTTCTGCCTGTTTTGTTCATACTATCTTTACCACCTAAATGTCTCCTCAGTTCAATTACTGTTTGAGAATGATTTATTGAGTAGTTAACTTCACACAAGTCGTGGTGCTAGATCCTCTACCTATTGAAATCGTGTTCATTCAAAATTCACATCAATTGCACATGACTCCAGGATCACTCCCTCACTCCTAATCGGTAGATAGATGTGCTTTATTGTTCTTCTGAATACCTTTGATGCTTTGTTCCCCCCTTTTGACATTTTATTTATTAATATACTTGCTTTTCCCTCACCCCCCCATCACCAGCCTTGTTCCCCCATTAGATTGTAAACTTTACCATGGCAAGGGCAAGTCTCACTCATGTTTGTATCCATCCATGCTTCCTTAAACATGCTTTTTAAAGTCAGGAACCGAAAAGATACATGAAAGTCTTTGCAGTTGGAAAAAAGGCGGGGGAATATAGAACACTAGTTTCCTATATCTCTATCCTCAGTAGTAGAGTGGAACATCAGATAATAAAGCATTCTTGTTTCTAGAGAGCAACTTAATAGAGACAACTCTTCTTCCCCTAATTCTTCTTCTCCTTCCTCTTTGTTTACCTCCTCCTCTTCCTCCTTCCCCTTCTCCTCTCCTCTCTCCTTTTCTCCTTCTTCCTTTCTTTTTCTCACTATTTAATTGTGATCTAATTTAATCTTCAACTTTCTTTGTATGCTTAGTCTCCACTTCAAAATGGGATATGTGTTGGTATGAAACCCTTTTGCTTTAATTTGTTATAGTTCAGTAAGGGATCCCTTCTTTTACCTATGAAAATTTAGTGCCAGAACTTAACTAAATAGCACAGTGATGTCTCCAAGATAGTTAGGCGAATAACCCAAATGTTTAATTCTTCCTTAATTTATAAACTACTGCGCCATAGTAATGAACGAACTGTAAAATGAGAACTGTAGAAATAAGATTAAGTGAATTAAATTATTTTCCCTAATAATCTCACTTCTTGCTTAGATTCAGGTCAGAAGACATTTAAAAGGAGAAGATCCATCATAAACTGGGCCTTCTGGCGGGGCTCTAGCACTCAGCTGGATAACTTGCCCATGTCACCAACATCTCCTGTGCCAGGACAGCTCTTTGGGGTTTCTCTGCCAAATATCTGTGAGAACGACAATCTGCCCAAAGCTGTCTTGGTAAGTCTCATTTTGGCCTGTAACACTAACAGGAAAGTAGGTTTAGGAAAGGAGAGGTCAGGGAGGTAAATCTATCCCCAGATGGAAAATTATAGACACCCATGGCTCTGGCTGAGAATCTTTATTATTACTTCAAAGAATAAAAATCTGATTAAGCTATTGCAGAGTCATAAGGCAGACATAATGGGGAGAGATGATCTAGTCTACTGGTTTCAGGGAAAAGCCACATAAACCTGCTCAGATAAATTAGAATCTGCTTTGTAGAAAGAGAATCCACATTAGCCCTCACATTCCTCCCACAGCCTTTCTTGAACCCTACATTGTTCAGAAAGTCTCATTTAATCACTTTAGCAACAGAGACCAAATCTTATATTTCTATACTAAATCTTATATTTGTATTCCAGGTGTTTAAGCATAAAGATACATCTGCTGGCATTTAATTATCTTTTGTATGTAGAAGAGATCAAATGAAAGCCACTGAGTATTATTGTCTCTGGTTAATATAGTAAATGATCACTGTTAAGCAACATTTATTGAGTGTCCACTATCCTCCAAGCACTATGCTAGATGCCTGGCACTTTTTTCCTGTATTGTGCATCTATTGTACTAGTCTAGCCACTTTATTGCTTATCCGTCACAACAGATTTAGAGGGTAGTTACCATCTTCATCATCATCATCATCACCATCATTCCTACTTTACAAATTAAAGGAAAAAAAACCCTCGAGTTTACCAAAGGTCACACAATAAATATGTGTCATAGCTAGGTTCCAGATCCCATGGGTTGCTCGTCTCCAACACCTATTCTCTTCCTACATGGCAAGCAGAGGACACACAGAAAGAAAGAAAGCAAAATGAAAGGTTGAACAGAATGGAATGGAATGGAATGAAGAAAACTTCCTGGAAGAGATGATTTTGGAGGCTGATTTTAAAAGAAGGAAGTAAATACAGGAAGTAGAATAAAATGTAAAGTCATATGAAAAGAAAGACAAGCAAGTGGAGAGTGAATTTGGCAAGAGCATTTCCATATTAGGGGAAAAGAGTCCGTATTAGAGAATAATGGGGAAAGAGTAGTTAGGGAGGAGAGAGACAAGTTAACAGGTACCTTGAAGTGACTGTTGGTTCACTGAAAAAAGACAGTCTCATTAAAGCAAGCGTTTAAAGTAAAGTGTTTTAGATGTTGAATATAGCAAGAATAAATAGGAGAAAGAGATTTAAAGATAGCAGAAAACAAATTGACTTTAAATCTCTAGGAGGCCATCTAGCCCCAATCCTTCAGGGCTTCCCCCTGTTATACCCTAGTCTCTGGCAGCTGGAGAGGGCAAATATATGTTCCCTTGCTTGTTATGCATGAGGCGCCATTTTGATTTTTTTTCCCTTGTTCCCCATAGGATATGCTTTTCTTTCTTAACCAAAAAGGACCCCTCACAAAAGGCATCTTCAGACAGTCGGCCAATGTGAAATCCTGCAGAGAGCTGAAAGAGAAACTGAATTCTGGAGCTGAAGTACAACTAGACTGTGAATCTATTTTCGTGATAGCATCTGTCTTAAAGGTAGGGAAAGTTCTCCCTTCATCCGCCGCCCCACAGCATAGCTCTGGAGAAAGACAACTGGTTTCTCTCACTATAACATTATCCCCATCTGCAAAGGACCATAATAGAATTAGAATCTTAAAAAGTGTTAAATAACACTTCACAATGTCACATGGGCATTTAAAAGCCACTGCTAATGATATGGTATGTCAGATAGGCTTTTTAAAATTTTTTCATCCCACAGCACTTTACTCATCTTCACATCTGCCAATCCCATGCAAAAAAATTAAATAAAAATTTAAAATAATCATAACACACAGCATGTTTACCAAAGTAAACATCCTGATGACTTTCTCACAATCTCACTATCTTCCTAATAAAGGCGAAATTTTCAAAAGTAAACTTTTATTAAACTTTGAAACAGAGTTTACCAGAGTAAACAAACATTTGCCTAACAACTGAAACAAAAAATTGCTCACTGAGACCACTGAAAATTCCATTCATTTATACAGTCTCCCCCTAATGCCTTTTAAAAGTAAAGTTGGAGTAGGAATGACTCCAACATCCAGTCCTTCTTTTATGAAATCCTTACCACATTTGGCATTCTTAAAGATTCTCACCCTTCATCCCATGTGTGTCCGGTATTTCACAGTAAGCTTCTTTGCTGCAAATATTTTTGCCACATAACTCATTGGCCACAGGTCAACTTTACCATAAAAAATAAAATAACTGGTTGACAGTTTGTTTTGACATACACAATATAAAAATCGTGACAGATGATGATGATTGGTCCCAAGAGTTGGTTTCATATTTTGAAACACACTACATTGGAGGTGAAGGAGGCCAAGGGCCTTGAAGGCATAGCATGAACGCACATTTCCCCTAGAACTTAGGAACATTTATCAATGGACAAATGACAGTATGCCAAAAACATACAATGGTGTGGAAGGCTTTCACAAGCACTCAGGCACAAATATGCATCCTAGTACGTAGTATTTGAAACCTGGTGCCTCTTTTAATGAAGGAAGAAATTTTAGCAAAAAAAGAAAAAGTGTGATGCTGAACAAGAGACGAATCAACAAGCAAAAAAAATGTATAAAATACTATGAACGAAAGACTTGGAAGACAAGTGCTTAAGTACAACCCACAAAATAATGTCAGTTAATTGTGCAGTATTGCCATGAATCTACACACATTTTAAATGCGTTCAGATATTTTGCATTTCACAATAAAGTCTTTAATTTTGTTATTCTCGTGTTTCATTATATCCTTTTTAATGTTCCTCATTTATTTTTTTGTTATTTTACCTTTTATGGTAGAATTGCCTTACAGCCAATTCATTATTTGGTAGAAGTTTTTGCAGCAAAAATGCTTGTGGCAGATAAGCTTACTTATGGCAAAAAAAACCCTAGAACCCACCCCTGTGGTTACTTAACTCACATCCACAGTTGAGTTAGACTTCTAAAATGTTTTCCTCCTCACATTCTTGAAAATGCCTCACATTTTTGGAAAACCTAGAGTCAAAACCAGCTTTTAGCAGAGGTTTTGGCCTCAGCAATAGCTTCTGCAGACCAGCATCAGGCTCCCATCTCCCAGCAGGGTTGGAATGCACCAGAGCTAGGGGTGGAGACAGTGCCCCAGCCTGCATCCCAGGGCCTGGAGCATAAAAACCAAATTAAGGAAAACATGGTGAAGAAGACTCTTCCATATCCCTACTGCTGGTCAGTTGCTTACAGAATCATACTTCATGACTTAATGAACAATCAGATGTCTCTTGGTAAAAGAGCCATGTCTGCTCTTAAACAATCCCTGCCATGGACTTTCACAATAAAGTATCACTCAAAAGAACTGGAGAACTGGAGCTAGGGTCATCTAATTTATTTTACACAGGATTTGTGATTACCCTTCAATCCTGGAGTATAATAAAAGTATGTATGGTGTGCTTAGCCACATACATGCAGATATATGCATGATGAATTTTTTTTTCATATAATTAGGCTTTCTCCCATCTCTTAATTTAAGAAGTTAAAGCCTATGTTTTAGAAAATTTTCCTTACTATGCTATTCATCACAGCACTATGCTTCTTAAAACTTTGTACTAAATTGTAGAGGCTATTACAAAGAAGTATGGTTCTAGAAGAGTTGAACTGTATTTCAGATTGAAGAAATTGTACTTATAGAGGAATAAACAAAAGACAGAAAGTAATCCAAATGATTGAAAAGTCTGGTTAGATGGGTTCCAACTAATTAAAGTTTCATAATCATATAACTGTGTTTTACTCTCATTTCTTCCAAGTGGTTGCAGGAAAGGGAAACTTTTTGCCGAAAGTTTTTGAGCTTTTGTTTTGTTTTGTTTCTTGTTTTTAAGACTATTTGGAAGTGATACTTAAGTTTTCCTTTAAATGTTTTGCTTATACTGGTTTTGTTTAAATATAAGCTTAACCTTCAAACTATAATTGGAAGAAAATTGCTTGAGATACTGTAATTTTGATCCATCAGACCTTTGAGGAAAAGTTCATTTTTAATCCTAGGAATCTCGTCTCAAATTAATATGGGCATTCTGCTGATGGCTTGGGTTCTGGTTTTGGAGGGGAGGAGGCTTTCCGTTGAGTGCTAAGAGTTGGTGATTGTAATTCAGAACCAGCTCTCACATCCTTTCTCAGACCGATGGTGGTTGTTATTTCGCAACTTGTTATTCCAGCTGTGGAGAGTTCATTGAGATGTTACAAGTTATTATCTTTCAAGTGTAAGTTTTAAGATTTAATGATGTTTTTCTTCAAAACAGATCATAAGTATTTTTTCCACTTAGATTTAAAAAGAGAGGCATTGTCACTGCCCCAATTTGAAATAACAGATTTTGGCTCTTCTGACTCTGACTTTTAAAGTAGGTGCAGCAACTAAAATTAGTCTGAAATTGTGAAAATTCGGTAGCTTTACCCAAAAGAAAGAGGTAACTTTTGTGATGACACATCTGAATCACAAGTATCCAGGTACATTTCTGCTGAAAAATATAATAGAACAGAGAAAGACTTTGTATCAGTCATCTTCCTACTTGTTAACTACTCTAAAACAAATGTATAATAATAGGTAACATGACTACAAAGAGGTTTATAAAAATTATTTTAGAATCTCAGTTATAGTTAGTTGACCTTCCCTTGTCCTTCACTAATATTTGACCATATGACAAATAGCAACACTTCAGTAATGACCTCGACTATGTCTGGGACTGTGCTTGGCATTAAGGTGTATGATGTAGAAGGTGAGGGTCTGATCCTGCCCTGAAGGAGCTAATAAGCTAGCGGGGGACATGCTCCCCTAATTAGCTAACTGCAACACTTAGGTATCACAGCTTCCATCTTAGTAATAAAAACATGACATATAAGCAACAAGTTGTGCATTGCTGTTTTAAAGCACATAGATGAAGTTGCTGATTCGATTTTCCAGCAAGGATTAAAATTATTCAATTGCAGACTTTCACCTATCTCCATGTTGTAGGCAGGAACTTGCAAGAGGATAGTCAACCATGGGTACAGTGCTTAGATATGAAATTGAGTTTTGTCTGCCTGAAGTTTACTAAGGTGGAGATCAGACTTTGCAAGCTTGGCTTGTTAGAACCATGCCAAAAGCAGCAGAGAGAGTTGGCCTAGATCAGAAAGGAACATAGGACGAGGACCAAAATAGTTCATTTTTAAGCTTTTTATTAACATATGTCAAACAACAAACTCCATTGATTATATTCTACTTGTGTCATAGTCTGGTTTCACCACACCTAGCCCTGCCAGTGGCCTCAAAATAAAAGGCTCTCAAAGGCCAGACAGGATAATGTACCAGGGACATTTTTTTTTTTTTTTTTTTTTTTTTTTGCGGTACACGGGCCTCTCACTGTTGTGGCCTCTCCTGTTGCGGAGCACAGGCTCCAGACGCGCAGGCTCAGCGGCCATGGCTCACGGACCCAGCCGCCCCGTGGCATATGGGATCCTCCCGGACCCGGGCACGAACCCGTGTCCCCTGCATTGGCAGGCGGACTCCCAACCACAGCGCCACCAGGGAAGGGAAGCCCCCAGGGACATATTATTTAATGTGCATTAGGCATGGGGTGCTGTCCTAGGCTCCCAGAGCCCAGTCATAGCCTGGAGTGCTTTCTCCCCATGATACATGAGAGCCCTTCTATGGGGAATATAAGGAGAAATTCTAAGTACCTCTGGATGGAATTATTCACCAATGCCACTGGAATATAAAGTTCTAAAATAACAGGGACTTGGTTTTATTTACTACTCTATCCCTAGCACCTTAAACAATGCCTGGAATATATGAATAAATATGTATAGAATGATTGGATGACTGATTACCACATTATGAATCTCACAAATATCTTCATGCATTTCTTTTAACTAGTGAAATAAAAAGGATTTAGGATGGTTTGCCAGACCCTGCCGTGTTATACTAATTTGCTAAAATGTACACACACAGGAGGTTTCATCCCAAACGGGTTGTCCATTATCTTTACCACTATAGTCCAGAATCCAATTTCCCTCTGGTTTTTGTTAGAAAAATATCAAAGCATGCATTTCTATGTGTGCACATCATTGAAGGGCTAGCACAGAGCTCTGTGTATTCCAAAGAAGGGACACCTTAACTGTACTTTCCAATAACGTGTCTTCTTTGTAATATCTCTCATATATAATTAGCATGAGAATAACAATTTAAAATATTTATTTTTCCCTCTATATAAGGATTTTCTACGAAATATTCCAGGAAGTACTTTTTCGTCAGATCTCTATGATCATTGGGTCTGTGTAATGGATCAAGGAAATGATGAAGAGAAAATAAATGCAGTTCAAAGGTAATTATTCTAATTTGGTCATTTCTCAAAAATACTTTTTAAAAAACTTATATTTTATAAGTTTGTCTATTAATGTAATATGACTATCAAAGTCAAATCCATGAGGACCAGTTTAAAAATAGATTTATGCTAGCTACTGTCATTGTTATTGTTTTTTTCCCCTAACCTTATTAACGTGGAATACTCTACCATTATACACCTTCTGTATATCTGAATCTGATAGGAGCTGAAACCCATTAGACCAATAGCTAACACAGTAGACCCAATCTACAATTTATGATCTTAGTTTTGGTAAATATTTAACTAACCAGACAATTCCTTATATACTTCACTTAGCAACTGAATTCACATAGAGAAAATTCCTTCCCCTCAAGGAACTAAGTCTAGTCGAATAGATAGAATAGATGAAACAAAGAATAACAGTGTAGTATAATCAGTGAAAGAGATATATGGAGAAGTGTATGTGGGAATACTACAGAGAGAAAAGTGTATTGTCTGTATTCATGCAAAGAATGCATTGTCTGTACTCATGCAAAGGTAAGTTGCTGGCAGGACTCACCATCCTGATTCCTGAATATTTCCTGCATTATAAGAAAAGCAATACTTCCAGCTCTCTGAAAACCCAAGAATCCCAATATCATTTATTTGCCTATGCTTGTTTAGTACAGGTTTTTCTTGAGCAGCTTTCAAATACAAATTATTATCTACACACTGCTATTGATAGACACCTTTTATCAGTAGAAGAAAATAGTATAACTGTTGTAGACACCAGAATCAAAGCCATGTAACAAAATTCTATCTCTGCATCCATTAAGGTTTGGTGGAAACCATTCAGAGGTAGTGAACATCAGATTTTGTATTTTGTTGCTCATTGTCTAAAACTTTATATTCTACAAACTGTTAAATGGGTGATTTTTTTTTAAAGAGGGTAGACTTATGGCTTTCATACAAATACAGAATTAACACATGTGAAAGATTTTATTTAAAACATTAATTAATGAGAGAACTAGTAAGATATTACTGCCAGTTCAAAGGAGATTTCAAACTATCAATACCACAACTTACATAGTTAACTCAGAAATGCTGAAATGAATTTACAAGTAGATGCAAAACTGACTTTTACTACTGGGGCACGGGGGTGTATGTACAAATAAACCATTTATCTCTCCACCAGACAGAATTTTCCAGTCTATGGACAAGTGTTAAGTGCACTGCTGTCAGTAATCTACAGTTTTCAGAGTTGTAAAATAACTCAAAGGTTTAGGGCCCCCATAGAATCAGATACCCTAGAGCAGGGGTCCCCAACCCCTGGGCCATGGACCAGTACCAGTCTGCGGCCTGTGAGGAACCAGGCCGCACAGCAGGAGGTTAAGTGCGCGGCGGGTAAGCGAGCAAAGCTTCTTCTGCTTCTCCGCATAGCACCCCATAGCTCACATTACCGCCTGAACCATCCCCCCAACCCCACTGTCCATGAAAAAATTGTTGTCCATGAAACCGGTCCCCGGTGCCAAAAAGGTTGGGGACCACTGCCCTAGAGTATGGTAGACAGTGCCTCACTTTCCATTGAATACATTCAGTAATCTTTTGGTCCATTTAAGTATCTTTCATAATTTGTCCCTACAAAACTGTACTCATTGTCAGTCCATAGTGCCGAAAAAACACCTCTCTGCTGTTTATGCAACAGGAGTCAGATTACCCAGTGTAACCCCAGGTTACAGATTCTTGCTGGAAAAAAGCAACAAGCATGACTATCAACATATGTTTTCTGTATGGTAGTAAAAATCATTTTTAGTGAATGTTCATTTAAAATTCCTTATCAATTACAAAATAGGAACAGTAGGAAAAATACTATCGTAAGCTTGACTTATGTGTGAAAGTAACACCAGTGAGATAAAGAGATGTGGGACAAAACTGATCTCGGAAGCTGTGGGAGCAGAGCATAAGCTCTCAGAATGGACCCGGGAGTCTTCGTAGCTGAAGTTTGGGTTTTTACCAAGAGACAGAATCCTTGTGTTGCCACTTGGAAGTAAAGGAGCATATTAACTGTTTAATTTCATCAGAAAGTTTTTTGGGGTATTGGTTGAGAATATTCTGGAATGTTACAGGATTTGCATAAGACACATTGTACCAGTTTCAGGTAAATATTTCAGGCAGCATTTTTTTATGAACCATTTTTCTGCATTCTTTCACATTTTCATTGGATTGTGAAGGCAGTGTACAAAATAAATAAATAAATCTCCAGTGCTCACTTTCTCTCCTATGTACAGGCAGTCCTCACTTTGCATGTACCATGTTAACACACTTTCCTGTACATCTCAACTGTGAAAAGCAAGGGCTGCCTGGCTACACAAGTTTTCTATGAAATGTTTGCTTAAAGAGTGCATTTTTCTGTCTTTAGGCTATTAGACCAGCTTCCAAGAGCCAATGTTATTCTCCTAAGGTATCTTTTTGGGGTATTATACAACATTGAGCAACATTCCTCATCCAATCAGATGACTGCATTTAATTTAGCAGTGTGCATCGCTCCAAGCATTCTTTGGCCTCCTACTTCCTCCAGTCCAGAACTAGAAAACGAATTTACAAAAAAGGTAATGAAGTTTTTCATTTTTATGCTGTGAGGGACCAAGTCCCCATTTTGAACCTAACATTCAGGGTATTAATTCTGAAAGATACTTTCTTAAATAACTTCAGTACATACCCTTATGAATTTGAGTTCATTGAGTGTTTTATCCTATCCTGGTAGACTGTAGAAAGGTGATTTCTTGAGCAAAAAAGTGATAGCAGTTGGATTACTTCCCTTTTCCCTTTCAGGAGGAAAACCAACTATGACTGACTGACTTAAACCATA
Source organism: Orcinus orca (assembly GCF_937001465.1). Classification (NCBI taxonomy): domain Eukaryota; kingdom Metazoa; phylum Chordata; class Mammalia; order Artiodactyla; family Delphinidae; genus Orcinus; species Orcinus orca. Next base: position 87,537,809 of record NC_064566.1, on the reverse strand, counting down.
GAGTGATAAGAAAGCAGTTGATATGATTTTAAAAAGAAATAAGGACTTTGGAATTTGACAGGTCAGGGTTGGATTCTCAGCCCTACCACTTGCCAGATGTACAATCTTGGGCAAAATTAGTTACATTGATCCACAGTTTCCTCATCTAAAACATGGAGGTGTTGATAATATCGACATAGTTCATACAGTAGTTACTTGAAATCACACTGGTGTAGGGCCTGGTGGTTAGTACAGGAGTGGGGGTATCGGTTCCCCTTGCTCCCAACATTCTGCCTGCTCCTTTGCCTCAGCTGTTGGGGCAAGAAAACTATGTAAAGGTTCCGGTATATCCCATGGAGGCACAAAGCACCCTAGTAAAATCTTACCTCTTCCCCCAAGCACCTCCAGTTAGGGAGCCTAAGGGAAGAGCCTAGTCAGGCAAAATGCAAGTTTTCTCTCCAGCTGTCTCTCTCCTTCACAATAAATCCACAGAGGATACCTACCCACTTCCCACGCTTATGACACCTGCCTTTTACATAAGAAATGCATTTTATAAATGTTCATCTAATAATGCTTCATGAATTTTAATGAGAAGGTTTATTTCTTCACCCCAAATGCCCTATAGAGAATACTTAAAATTACTCTAATTTTAAAGACAGAACTATTGGCATAAAAATGTTAGCATTAAGCCAAGGCCACACATAATAACAAATAATAACTTTAGTCCACTGATTAAAGTTAATTTCTATGCTCAAACTACTCTTGAAAGTATTATAGTTTGTTAGAGGAAACTGTATTGTATACTTTTAAAGCAGATATGAATTTTTCTCAGGATTCTTTTGCATTTTTTGTTAGAATCAGGATTCATATATGAAATGTGATTTATAGACATGCTATATGAGAAGTAGCAGTTCATTTTTGTCCCTTTTTTGTACAGGTTTCTCTTCTTATACAATTTCTGATTGAAAATTGCTGTCGGATATTTGGAGAAGAAATCACGTCCCTCTTGGGAGAGGTTTCAGTGAGATGTGATACTAGAGAGAATGCCTCAGGTATTGTGAATAATTGGATTGTTTTTTGTGGGAAACAGACACACATCTGTGAAGATCAGCTGGGACAGTGGTTATCCTGGAGCCCACAGCAGCTCAGGTGAAGGGGCCTCTCACCTGGGTTAGTGGGCCTAGGACTTCTGCTCCTTCCTTAGAAGGCCTGCTAATAGGTCAGAGTATGTTAACACTGTGGTAGGGTTAAGAAATGTATAAGACAAGGTTCCAAACTCCAAGAAGTTGTTAGTGGCAGCATTATATGGTATGATGTTTTTAACCATTCTTTAAATAAAACTTTACAAGGAACCCCAATATGAATAACACAGCTGCTGTGGTTGAAACTGGAGTAGAAGGCCCAGAGGCAGTAGAGGCAGCCCTGGTTCTTTTGCTCCTCACCTTCCTCCTAGAGGTCCCTGAGACTTCTCAGAATTCTAGTGCACTGCAAAAACACTTTAAAAACAACTAGCATCATGGGGCAAGCCAGGGTGTGTTAGGGGTAAAGACATTCAACGTTCCAGATTATGAATTCCTGTACCACCAATTATTAGTTATGTTACCTTTGGCCAATTATTCTATGCCACTGAAAATCATTATATATATAATTATATATAAATATATAATTATATATAAATCATTTATAAATATGGATAAACCATAATATCTAAATGTGATGGTTGTATTAAAGATTAAATAAAGGATAATAAAAAATCTTTGTGAAATAGAGATTGTTAGGGTTAGTAAATGGTATCTCTGAGACTAGAGTTAATTATGTATATCCACCAGCTAATCCATTTAAAAGACAAGAGTCTTATTCAGAACCTGGGTATATCTTATTCAGAACCTGGGTATATCTGGCATTAATTCCTTTATATTTTTAACTGTTTCTTGGTATCTCCTCATTGCTTTGAGGAAATCTTACTTAAGGAAAGCCCATTTCTTCAGGAACTGAGGTAAATCTATTATACCCCAACAGTTTATTTTTAATTCTGCACTTACTACTGGGAAGACTGTGAAAGATCCTTTCTTTCTTTAGAGTAGGAATTTGAGCAATCTGCGTGAAAACAGAATTAAGCTAAACATCATCACAGTTGGGTAAGTAAAAACAATAATCATGATTCGCTTTTTCAACAGATATCTCTTGCTTCCAACTGAATGACTCCTCCTATGACAGCTTGGAGAATGAGCTGAATGAGGATGTTGATGCCCCGTGTAGTGACTTGGTAAAGAAACTTGGTCAGGGTAGCAGAAGCATGGACTCCGTGTTAACCCTCAGTGACTATGACCTCGACCAGCCTGAGGTAGAAGGTCTTTTAACCCTGAGCGACTTTGACTTAGACCATTCTAAAGATGAAGACATTCAAATGGAGCAGCCTCTTGAATCCAAGCCAGTGAACATTGCAGTGTACACAAAGGAACCCCTGCAGGATCATGCCAGGGGCCCCTCTGGCATGAGCACGCCCAGCCACCTGTCCACAACTGCAGCAGATGCTCCAAAAAGCTTGAGGCGACACCGGCGCTGCTCAGAGCCCAGCTACGACTATCTAGATTCAAAGCTTTCCTATCTCAGGGAGTTTTATCAGAAAAAGCTACGCAAGTCCAGCTGTGATGCAGTTCTCTCAAAAAAAGATGAGAGCCATCTGAATCAGAATCAACCCCTCCAGGAAGAGGATAAGACATGTTTTAAAAAGAGTTTAGTCATAAGCACTGATATCAAGAAAAATGCCACTAATAAAAATGTTAAGAAGAAAAGCTTGTCTGATAATGAAGGAAATCATGTAAAACTTTTTCCTAAATCCAAGCCAGTAGCTATTTCCATGGCATCTTATAGTCACATGTCCTCATGTGATCATCCCAGGAACCAGACCTTTGATACAGATACATCTGGATACTCCCCACCACACACAACAGATGCCCTCAAGAGTTCAAGGAGGCACCGGCGATGCTCAGAGCCCAACATTGATGACCAACACTGCAAACTGACCTATCTCAGGGGGATTCATTCAAAGAAACAACATAAAGCCAGCTATGAAGCCAGTCTCTTGCATGGAGAGGAAGATTATCTCAAGCGGCACAAGTCTTTGCAAATGGAGGGGCAAAAGCTTATTAATCAGAGTTTGGTCATGGGGATTGAGGTGGGCAAGACTAGTGCCACAAACCAAAACACTGAGAAGGTTTTACCCCCAAGATTAAACATTTGCTCAAGGACTAGCTATTCCAGTTTGTCCTCCCCAGGCACTTCTCCATCTGGCTCATCAGTGAGCTCCCAAGACAGTGTTTTTTCTCAGATTTCTGAACACTCCGTGTTTACACCCACTGAAACTTCCTCTCCAATAGATTGCACTTTTCAGGCTCAAAGAAAGCAGGAAGAGCTTTCTTCTGACTTTAGCAGTTCCAGCCTCATTTCTGGAATTCCTGGTCCCTCATCAGGGCAGGCCAGCGGCCACCTGGCTTATACAAAAAAGGACAGTGTAGAGTGGCATTCACAAATGCATTCTGTAACTCTTCACCCCAGCACATGGTTGAGAAATGGAGTAGCCAGTTTGAAAAACTGGTCCCTCAAAAAGAAGGCAAGGGCACCCAGACCAGAGGAAAATAAAATAGGTTCTCTAAAAGGACACACAGAGCCTCCTCCACAGGCTTCTGGTGTTCCAGAAGCCAACGCACTGCATGAGAGACAGAAAGACATGCCCCAAGGGGTGGCTGAAGGACTTGGAGCTGTGCAAACAGCCCGCTGGTATAGTTCTTACCCCAGCCAGGACTCAGAGAAACACTGTAGCTCTCCAGTCAGCCTAGTGGAAGACAGACTCGGGCTTTGTATGAAGTCACCCGAGGAAGGAGAGATTAGTGGGCAGTGTTCTCCTGGTACTCTGCCTCACGGAAGATCCTCACCCAGCTCTTTGACTGTGGATCATGTGTGCAGCCCAGACTCAGGGCCTACAGTGGTTTGTGACGTTGAGGACAGACATTTGACCAAAGACATTTAACCACAATAAGAATCTGATGTCTACAAGAACAGAAACTGGGCTAATCATGATATAAAGATAATTATTATGACCTCTTTGTGTAAAATACCTGGGATGGGTAGCATAAGGATAATCATTGCTAATACTTAGGACAACAAAAGAATTCTCTTTATTGAGACTATTTGGCAAAAAGTTTAGACAAAACTTTTGTCACCTAAGTGTTTGGGAGGCTTTTCCTTATTAGAGCATGGTTTGATCCTGTCATGCGTTTTAAGAGCTACAAGCAGAGGGCTAGAGAAAGCATCTTCTGTAGAGGAAATATGCCATGTATGATGAAATTAGTAACCTGAGAAAGCCAGGAAGTCAAAAGTGAAGAATAGAAACTGTAGAGAGAGAGGGAAGGGTGCAGAGAAACCATCCACATTCCATGGAATGTGTTTAATAAGTAGGCAAGAAAAATGCCACTAATCAAAGCTACAGAAGGAAAACATGTTCAATAATAAAGGAAATTATTTGAAACTTTTCCCCAAATCTGAACCAGTGGCCATTTCTGTGACATTTTATAGTCAGTCTCATGCCCTCACAACATCATTTCAGGTATTAGCCCATTGATGCAACTAGAGAGGAAGAAAACTACAGTGATTCAAAAGCCATGAGTACCATGATATAATAGTTTTTGTTTGTTTGTTTTGTTTCTTTGGTTGTGTTGGTTGTGCTTCCATTAGTGTTTCATTGCTCTGCAGAGGTTCCAGGACACAGAACTGTGAGGAGAAAGAAGGAGATGGTTGCTCATTTCAATGTCCTTGCAAGGTGCCTGAGCTAGAAACATTCTCCAGAAATGCATTTTTCCTGTTACAAGGTGACCTTCTGACTGTGTTTGCTGTCTTAGTGTGGAGGAGAAAACTGCCACAGCAGTCCTTTCTCTATTACACGATTGCTATTGCCAACATGTGATCAAAGCATGGCTCCTCTTTGTTGAAATGTTTTTCTGCTCCTTGCCTCTTAGATTAGTCAGCCAGAAAAAATCACTGGTAAATCATCCCTTTTCTGATTGTCACTTGGCAGTTGAGAACAGTTTTGAGGTTGGCAGGTTATAAAGAGTCACAGAATAGAGGAGCCATAAGAGTGGCTGTCAGGCCTCCTTTCAGACAGTCATCGGCTTTGGATTTTCTTACCTCCAGAAGTTTTTACATATTCTTTGTTCCAAATGATTCATGGTTTATACCCCATTGGTTCATTTCATATCCATGGACATTTCTCCTCTCTTGCCTTAAAGTTTATACCAGTACCTCTCCTGGATTATTTCCATGGATTATTTGGCCTTGCCAGCCAGTGTGAAGGGGTAGAATCAGAAGTGGATGTGCATCTTCCTTCATTTTAAATACTTACTTATAAGAAGTTGCTTAGAGCCCATTTGGTTTCTTTAGTTCAGTTTCAGATGGACCTTCCTCCCACAAATTTGCTTAATTCCAAATTATTTTTCTCAGCCACCCAGAAACTTTCATGTCAAAATGTTCTTTCACTGTTGTCCTAAAGGTTGCATTTTGCAGTTATAGAAAAAAAAATAATGCTTTCTGTAAGATAGAAGAAGTCCTTTCAGTATTAGCTCTAGGTGCTACCTACCTCTAGGGGACATGGCCCTGTTTGTCCTAAGCATTATAATTAACTTTTAGAACTCTCTCCAAAGAGCTCCTTTATGACACTGGCCATCTCAGTCACGGATGTGAAGTAGATTTTACCTTATAACTAACCACTCCTATATTTAGACTCCTAAGTGTCCATAGGCATCTTTTGTGGTATAATATATAAAGGCAACAGGGATTCCCCTCACCCTTAGGGCATACTACTGCAGAACCACAAGATGTGAATGAAGCTCTTATGGCTTGGAGTGTCTTTCTAGAAGAAATTGCTTCTCTACTTAACAAAATAATAGTTCTATCCTTTTTGCTTTCATATTGATGGATAGGAAATCATCCACTCAGTTTGAAGCATGGAAGAAAATAGATGCTGAGGTTCTTCAATAACCATTCCTACTCTCTGTGTTCCCTTAGATACTCCTGTAACATTTAATGTGAATAGTTAATATTGCTGTAAAGTATTATATTGTATGATTTGAAGACAGACTACATGTCATTTTATCATACTCTGTCAATCTATAATATATTAGACCAATGCTTTATCTAAAATGCTTTTGAGTTTGTATAATATATCTTGACAAATTTTACTACCATATGTTATGTAATAAATGTGTATTTTTGTACTTGCAGAAACTGCTGCTAAATTTTAAAGTTGTTTGGTTTTAAAGGCACTGATAATGGATATGTATGAAGTCCATTTTGTCTATTAAATAAAACACCATTCTTCAGAGTTAACAGTCCCACCAGAGCAATATTGCCCTTTGTAGACTCGTTTTAGCTAATGAGCCCAATTTCTGCTTAACATTGGAAATTTCATAAAATGTAATTAATGTTGAATTGGAACTTTGAGCTTTTAGTCATAGGCCATGGTCAGTCTCTCTAGAAAAAGAGGTTTTTTCCTTTTATAGTTTTCTAATCTTACTGTTTACCAAACAAGTTATGCTTCATACACAAAGTCTTCATTTTTCTTAGATATTATATTTACACTGCGCTCCTAGAATCAGATACGTATTAAGTCTATATTCTCATATCAGAGAACCATCAACTCAGTTTAATTGACTGTATGAGATTTTCTTGTCTAAATTTGAACCATTCTGACCAGAGTATCCAGTTGACTCGAGACACGTCCAGACATCCCAAGATGTCTGGATCCAAATACTACAAGGCATCAGTACTTATGAAGTCAGGTAAACTTATCAAATATTCTTATTTCCCATGACTGCTGCATCTTTGCCTTCTCAAAGTTCATGGAAGTTCACTCTATATAAGTTTAAGCACCATTTCAAGAAGATTCAAAAAAATATACTACCTTAGTCCAGAAAAAAACATGGTTTGCTCTGAGCAAAATATAAAGATGATTTTTGCTTTTAAAGAAGAGGCTTAATCTACTAAAAACATTGGATTCAATAAATTATCTCACTTTGTGTTTTTCTACTTTTCATGGCATGGCATCAAATTGAAAGGATCTAATGTATCCTTGAACCAATGGCATATTTTGTCTTTGAAAATAAGAATATTATGTATCTTAATCCAAATTATGGTAGTAAGTGTTTAACTGATCTTTTCCTACCTGGCCATGTTTTAATGAGAGGAAGTCTTTGCAAACTGTTTATTTCAATAGAAAGAAAAAAATGAATAATAAAGCTGGGTAAAATGTTAACTTCTTTAATATCTAGTCTGGTTACAAGGATATCTCATAAGCTAAGTTTCCTGCTGAAAGGAAGAGTACTCTTGAGTTCTGTGCTTTCTACCCCAAGTATGAGTCTACTCTGTTCCTAAGCCACCTGTGAGTATAAATCCTTCATTTGTATTATTTTTAAAAAGGGGAACTAAGTAAACTTTAGTTCTGTATAATGTCAGATATGTGGTAGAATTGGCAGAAGGCTCTGAGGTGTAATTTGGAAAATTTTGTTTCCAAGTCCCAAAGAAATATGCACAGGGTGGTAATAGATGTATATTGTTTCTTAATTTGTACAATGTGTGTTCTCATTGTGCAATGTCAGAGGGCATGTGCATCTGTAGATAGTTCAGAGTGTTTTTCTAACCTATTTTAATTTCTTAAGGCAAAGTAAATATGTTTTCAGGAGTTTGATTTTATATGACAATAGAAGATGCAGGTTTGGGAGACATTAAGATTTAAATGCTAGTTGTTTTCACTCATCTAGGTTTAATTTTTAGATTACAGTAACTTGGAATTAAATTTAGAACTTCTTACAGCCTCTTGATCTGCTATGAGGAGTGAATAAATTAGCTAAAAACCTGTACTTGTGAGGTAGGCCCATTACTCTGGACCAGTAAAATGGTTGCTGTAAAGAAATACTCTGTCTCTACCAGGTCATAGGGACTGATGGTTACTGCCTAAAATTTTCAGAAGAAAAAAGACATTTTACATCTTTGCCCCAAGAATGAGATGACTGAGAAGCAGAGAATCATCAAAATACATGAACACAGAGAAGCTTACTGCTTGAAGCTTACAGCAAATGAACAGAGGGGGAGGAAAGCTGTAGATGAGCTAATTCACTGAGTCACAAAGAGTTCAAGGAAAATTAAGAAAAGGGAAAGAGTATGACTAGGGAGAGATAGAGATATTACAAGTGATATGTACGCTAGTCAGGCAGTTTAATTTTTATTGCCAGGTACTATTCTAGACCCCAGGATAAAGGTAAAAAAAAGATAGATTGTTCCTGTCCTCAGGGACCTTAAAGAACTAAGGGAAAATTTAGGCTGTGTAGAAGGGGAGCAGTAACATTGGGCACTCACTGTTGCCTGCATGCACTGGCAACCAGAGCATTATTAGTTTTATTTCATTTAGTGCTCACAATAGCCCTATGTTCTAGGTACATTCAGCTAGAAGCTCATTCTGACCACAGGCTCTTTTTTTTCACCTTCATCTTAAAATAGGGATGATGATAATACCTCTTCCATAATAAAGCAGATACAAGTTATGTATGAGGACCAATACAAACTTTGCTAAGTTACTGTGTCTCAGCTAGATATCTCTAAGAGAATCATTCAGTATCAGAAATAATTCAGAAACCTATGATAAATGTAAAAATAGTTGGGCTGAAAGGTGGTCCAAACAAAATTGTATAGACTTGTGTCTCCCTGCTCCTTCTCTCTAAGTATATCTATATATCCTGGAAACAATGCAAAGGACAACCAAAGGAGAACCCTAAAAGACGGGGGAATTGGTTCAGAACCCTAGGACTGGAAAAAACCACAGTAACAGAGCATCTTACATCCCCTCAGCCAACAGAAGAAGGAGAGCCAGGCCCGGCCTTTTCCAACCTAGCAAACGAAGGCAGCAGAGATATGTGCATTCCTTTCCCAGATCAGAGGGAGTCCTTCTGACACCATTGGGTAAGCCAGGCACCACCAGCAAAAGGGAGAGTTGAGCCACACTAAGTGGTCAGGCCTGAGACTTCCCTCCCCCACTGGGAGATACTGGAACGGCCAGGCAATAACAGAAAGGATTCAGTCACAACAAGCAGTTCAGCCTGGGAAGCATCTTTGCCCCAGCAGGCATAAGACTCCCCCCCACCCAACCACCCAAAGACACTAGGATGGCCAGAAGCCATGGAAGGGAGGGATTCTATACCACAAAAAGCACTCAGCCTGGGGTGTCTCAGGGCAAAGAACAAATAGGCTTCTCTGGCTGAGAACAGATCAAAGTAGCACCACAAAGGTTCTGAAAAACTATCAATGGACCTACAATGCCTGGTAGGCCAGGGCCTATGTGCTAAAGCTAAACAAGGTGACTGCCTACTAAAATAAAAGATTTAAATAGGGCCCAGAGTCTCCTAGCATAACAGACAAAATGTCTGGGATACAATTTGAAATCACCTGTCATACCAAGAACCAGGAAAATCACAACTTCAATGAGAAAAGACAACTGACACCAATATCAAGATGATTTAAAAGCAGCCATCTTAAAAATGTGTCAATGGGCAAATAAATACAAATTATCTTGAAACAAATGAAAAAAAAAAGAAAGAAAATCCTACCAAAGAAATAGAAGTTGTACAAAAGGGCCAAATGAAAATTGTAGAACTGAAAAATACAATAACATATTTTTAAAACTCAGTAACAGAGTGGAGATGACAGAGGATAGAATCAGTGGACTTGAGGACAGATAGAATTTACACAATCTGAACAACAGAGAAAATAGACTAAAATAAATAAGAATGAACAGAGCCTCAGAGACCTGTGGAACAGTAACAAAAGATCCAACATTTGTATCATCAGAGTTTCAGAAGGAGAGAGGGTAGGGCTGAAACAGTATTCAGAGAAATGATATCTAAAAGCTTCCCAAATTTGATAAAATATACAAACCTACACATTCAAGAAGCTGAGTGAAACCCAAACTGGATAAATGCAAAGAAAGACACATCACAATTAAATGTTTGAAGACTAATGATGAAAAAAGTGTTGAAAGCAGTAAAAAACACCTTACCTATAGGGGAACACCAAATTAAATTATCATCTGAAACTGTGGAGGCCAGGAGAAAGTGGCACATTTTGCAAGTGCTGAAAGAAAAGAACTGTCAACCCAGAATCCCATATACAGTCAAACTGTCCTTTGTAAATGAAGGAGAAATAAAGACCTTCTCAGATGAAGGAAAACTTTAAAGAATTTGTCACTAACAGACAGACTCTTAAAGACTGGCTAAAGGAATTTCTTTAAACAGAAAGTAAATGCTAGAATAAGGGAATTTGGAGCATCAGGAAGAAAGGACAATGGAAGGGAGAAATAATAGTATATAATGGTTGACTCTTCACATGAGTTTTAGAAGTCATATTTGATGCTTGAAACTAAAATTATAACACCATTTGATACTCAAGACAATGATATTTAAAAGTGGAAAAAATAAAGGGACCTAATAGAAATGAGGTCTCCATACTTCACTAGAAGTGGTAAAAGGTTGATAACAGTAGAATGTAATATGCTATATATGTATATTGTAATAATTAGGGCAACTACAGAAACTATATATTTGGAGAACATTTCTTTCCAAAACACCATATGTAAATCAGGATGGAATCCTTAAAAAAATGTTTAAGCCACGGAATAGAGAAAGAATAGAGACAGAAGAACAAAAAGTAGAGGAAAAAATAGAAAACAGACAATAAAATGGCACACTTAGGCTCCAACATATATTACCTTAAATATAAATGATCTGCCTGTATCAATCAAGAGGCAAAGATTGACAGAGGGGATTAAAAAAACAAACAAAAAGAACCTTACCTAACTACATCCTATCTACAGGAAACTCACTTCAAATTCAATGACATAGATAAGTTGAAAGTAAAAGAATGAAAAAGATATACCATGCAATCATTAATCAAAAGAAAGGAGGAGTGGCTATATTAAAATTGGATAAGGTAAACTTCAGATCAAGGAATATAACCAGAGACAGAAAGAGATATCACATAACAATAAAAGCCTCAATCCATCAAGAAGATATAACAATCCTAAATTTTTATGAACAAACAACAAATCATCAAAATATGTAAAGCAAATAATGACATAACTGAAAGGAGAGATAAAACCACAATTACAGTTGAAGATTTCAACACTCCTCTCTCAACAATTGATAGAACAACTAGACAGAAAACCAGAAAGTATATAGACCTCACCAGCACCATGAACCAAAAGGTTATAATAGGCATTTATAGAACACTTCACCCAACAATAACAAAATACACATTCTCTTCAATTGACCATGGAACATAAACCAAAACAGACCATATCTTGGGCCACAAAACAAACATCAACATTTTTTAAAAGTCAAAATCATGCAGAATGTTTTCTGACCACAATGCAATCTAACTAGAAATCAATAACAGAAAGATAACAGGAAAATATTCAAACACATGGAAACCAAACAACATACTGCTAAATAATCCATTGGTCAAAGAGGAAGTTTCAAAGGAAATTTTTTTAGATGATAGAAGTAAATGAAAATACAACATATCAAAATATGTGGTATACTGCTAAAGCAATGTCAAGAGGAAAATTCATAATACTAAGTGCTTACACTAAAAAAGAGGAAAGGAGAGGAGTCAAGGTGGTGGAATAGGAAGACACGGAATTCATCACTCCTCATGGATACAGAAGGAATTCACCTATGGATGGAACAATTCCCACAGAGCACCTGCTGACCATTAGTGGAAGACTCTGGACACCTAAAAAAACGAAAGAATGAAAAAAAAAAAAAGGAATCAGAAAAGGGACCAGCAACCCCAGCAGGAAGCTGAAGGTGAGTGGAGGTCCCCAGACTCAGAAAAACTCACTCACAGTGGGAAAATCAGCTGGGACAGAAAAGGACCTTAATGGGGATCAAAGGAGAATTCAGTACACGGTCTGTGGAAGGCAAGACAAAGTTAAGAACTGCAGGCAGGGTCTACACTGCAGCCCTGCACCTTCCCGAATTGAGTTGCCAGTTGTGAAAAGGAGCTGGGCACTGGAAAGTAGGCTTTGGAGCATGGACCCAGGGAAGGGACAACTGTTGGCTGTGAAAATACAGACTGAAGGGACAGGAGTAAGAAGCCCCACAACTGGGAAAGTCTTCAGAGAAAGCCTGAGATACCATAAAATAAGAATAAGACATCAGTGTTGAGTGGCACGCAAGGGGCAGAGCCATTATAACCCCTTTTCCCAACCACCTGCTTCTTCAGCCTCCACAGGCACTGGGAGGAGCTCCCACCTGAGCAAGCCCACTCCCCCGCTCTGATCAGGGTCTCCTCTGCCCATGTGGGCTCTGGGGACCTGAGTACCACCCATCCCAAAGCCTCCTTGGGAATCAGCCCTGGGCACCCCTGCCTGGGACAAGAATCTGCCGATGCTGCTGGGGGCTGCATCCTAAAGCATGGGGCTGGGGGAAAGGATCCAGGGAGAGGAACACTGTGGGCTGTGTGGATACAGCAGAGGAGATGGGAATGAGGTGGCACGTGGCCGGGAATGCCTGTAGAGGAAGCTTAGTCTGCCTAGAAAGGGAGTCACTATTGTTGAGAGGTGCATGAGGGGCAGGGCCGCCACCACTCCCATTCACCAGAGCCACAGTCTGTTCCAAATACCTGCTGGACCCACTACCTCAGGCAAACTGCAGACACTCCAATTGTGGCTGCAGTACTCAGGCCCCGGCATGAGTGAGTAAGTGTGCCCCAAGCAGCCTCTGCTTTCGCTCCCTCCCACCTGGGCAAGGAAAAGAGCCTGAGGGCAGCACACACGCAGAGGTAGGGTAAAAACCAAAGCTGAGCCCCAGGGGTGGTGCGCCTAAGGAAGAAGAACAGAAATCTTTCCATGCAGCTGCACAAGCTGTGGATTAAATCCCTGAGATCAGCTGGACAAATCCTGCATCTCTGGAATTCCTGAATAGACAGCAAGTGTTTCAACATTTGAAACCAGTCTAGCCTTTGCAGCACTGGACTCTGGGGACAAGTGCATGTGGGAATCGGGCCAGGTCAGAGTCTGTGCTGGCTCCACAGTGCCCACAGCAGGTCCAGAGAACTACCTAGAGGTATTGGGGGCTTCCTGGGGAGGCGGGATTGGCTCTGGCTCACTGTGGGAGCAAGGACACTGACAGAGGAGGCCCCAGGAAAATATTCTTCTTACTATTATTCTTATTTTGTTTGTTTTATGTTGCTCAGTTGTTGGCATTGTTACTTTTATTATTTTTTTGCCTTTTATTTTTGGTATTTATTCTTTTTAATCTTTTTCCAATATATGAATTTTTTTATTTCTCTATTTTTAATTTACTTTTTTTTCTTTGTGGTTTATTTCCTTGTGTTTCTTCTTCCTTATCTATTTTTTATTTTATTTTTCTTCTTTACATTGTTTTTATGTGTATATTTTATGTTTTCTTCACTTTTTATGTTGTCTGTTTGCTTTCTGTTTTGCTTTATTTTTCATTCTTTGTTTTTGTTAGTTTAGCCCTTATTGACTGTTCTCATATTAGTATTCTTTTGTTTATTGGTCTGTTCCCTTGCTTTTTAAATTTTCTTACATCTTTTTTTATTTTTTCTCTTTTTTTCTGAGTGTGTGTGTGTGTGTTTGTGTGCTGTGTTGTTGTTGCTGCTGTTTGTTTGATGCTGTTTTTGCTCTTTGTCTTGGGTTTTGTTCATCTGTTTGTTTTCTTTTCATTTTTTTTTCTTTCCTTTTCTCTCAGGTCACACTGTGTGGCTTGTGGGCTCTTGGTTCCCCAGCCAGAGGTCAGGCCTGGGCCTCTGGGGTGGGAGCATAGGCTCCAGGATGCGAGACCACCAGAGAATTCCCAGGTCAGGGAATATTAATCAGTGTATGTCCTCCTAAAAGTATCCATATCAACACCAAGACCAAGCCCCACAGGACTGCCTGCAGGCTCCAGTGCTAGACACCTCACTCCAAACAACCAGCAAGACAGGAACACAGCCCAACCCATCAGTAGGCAGGCTGCCTAAAGTTGTACTAAGCTCACAGACACCCTAAGACACACCACCTGGTGAGGACCTGGACTTCAGAGGGAAAAGACTCACTCCATCCACCATAATGCAGGCATCAGGCCTTCCCACCAAGAAACCTGCACAAGCCCCTGGACCAACCTCACTCACCAGGGGGCAGACAACAGAAGCAAGAGGAACTAAGACCCTGCAACCTGCAGAAAGAAGAACGTAAAAACAGTAGGTTAGACAAAATGAGATGACAGAGAAGTATGTTGCAGATGAAGGAAGAACATAAAATCCCACAAGACCATATAAATGAAGAGGAAATAGGGAAATAGGCAATCTACCTGAAAAAGAATTCAGAGTAATGACAGTAAAGATGATCCAAGATCTTGGAAATAGAATGGAGGCATAGATCAAGAAGATTAAAAAGGACCTAGAAGGGCTTCCCTGGTGGCGCAGTGGTTGAGGGTCCGCCTACAGATGCAGGGGACGCGGGTTAGTGCCCCAGTCTGGGAGGATCCCACATGCCGCGGAGTGGCTGGGTCCGTGAGCCATGGCCGCTGGGCCTGCGTGTCCGGAGCCTGTGCTCCGCAACAGGAGAGGCCGTAGCAGTGAGAGGCCCGCGTACCGCAAAAAAAAAAAAAAAAAAAAAAAAAAAAAAGGACCTAGAAGAACTAAAGAACAAACAATCAGTGAAGAACCACACAATAACTGAAATGAAGAATACACTAGGGGAAATCAACAGCAGAATAACTGAGGCAGAAGGACAAATAAGTGAGCTGGAAGATAGAATGGTGGAAATAACTGCCAAGAAGCAGAATAAAGAAAAAGAATGAAAAGAATTAAGGACAGTCTCAGAAACCTCTTGGAAAACATTAAATGCACCGACATTCAAATTATAGGGGTCCCAGAAAAGAAGAGAAAGGAAAACGGCCTGAGAAAATATTTGAAGAGATTATAGTCGAAAACTTCCCTAACATGGGAAAAGAAATAGTCGGTCAAGTCCAAGAAGTGCAGAGAGTTCCATACAGGATAATCCCAAGGAGAAACATGCCAAGACAAATATTAATCAAAGTAACAAAAATTAAATACAAAGAAAAGTTAAAAGCAGCAAGGGGAAAAAAATAACCTACAAGGGAATCCCCATAATGTTATCAGTTAATTTTTCAGCAGAAACTCTGCAGGTCAGAAGGGAGTGGCAAGACATTTAAAGTTATGAAAGGGCAAAGGCTACAAACAAGACTACTCTACCCAGAGAGGATCTCATTCAGATTTGACAGAGAAAACAAAACCTTTAAGCAAAAGCCAAGAGAATTCAGCACCACCAGATCAGCTTTACAACAAATGCTAAAGGAACTTCTCTAGGTGAGAAACACAAGAACATAAAAAAGGACCTACAAGAACACACGCAAAACAATTAAGAAAATGGTAATAGGAACATACATATATATAATTACCATAAATGTAAATGGATTAAATGTTCCAACCAAAATACACAACTAACTGAATGGATTAAAAAAACAAGGCCCATGTATACACTGTCTACAATAGACCCACTTCAGGCCTAAGGGCACATGCAGACTGAAAGTGAGGGGAAGGAAAAAGATATTCCATGCAAATGGGAATCAAAAGAAAGCTGGAGTAGCAATACTCATACCAGACAAGATGGACTTTAAAATAAAGACTGTTACAAGAGACAAGGAAGGACACTACATAATGGTAAAGGGATCAATCCAAGAAGAAGATATACCAATTATAAATATCTATACACCCAATATAGGAGCACCTCAATATATAAGGCAAATGCTAACAGCCATAAAAGGAGAAATCGACAGTAACACAATAATAGTGAGGGATTTTAACATCCCACTTACACCAGTGGACAGATAATCCAGACCAAAACACAAGCTTTAAATGACACAAGAGACCAAATAGACTTAAATGATATTTATAGGACATTCCACCTGAAAGCGGAAGATTACACTTTCTTCCCAAGTGCTCATGGAATATTCTCAGAATAGATCACATCTTGGCTCACAAATAAAGCCTTGGTAAATTTAAGAAAATTGAAGTCATGTCAAGAATCTTTTCCAACCACAATGCTAAGAGATCATAAATCAATTACAGGAAAATAACTGTAAAAATACAAACACATGGAGGCTAAACAACACGTTACTAAAGAACAAAGAGATTGCTGAAGAAATCAAAGGGGAAATCAAAAAATATCTAGAAAAAAATGACAATGAAAACACCACGGCCCAAAACCTATGGGATGCAGCCAAAGCAGTTCTAAGAGGGAAGTTTATAGCAATACAATCCTACCTCAAGAAACAAGAAAAACCTCAAATAAACAACCTAAACTTACACCTAAAGCAACTAGAGAAAGAAGAACAAACAAAACCCAAAGTTAGTAGAAGGAAAGAAATCATAAATATAAGAGCAGAAATAAACAAAATACAAATGAAGAAAAGAATAGCAAAGATCAGTAAGACCAAAAGCTAGTTCTTTGAGAAGATAAACAAAATTGATAAACTTTTAGCCAGACTCATCAAGAAAAAAAAGAAGAGGACTCAAATCAATAAAATTAGGAGTGAAAAAGGAGAAGTTACAACTGACAACACAGAAATACAAAACATCATAAGAGAGTACTACAAGCATAAACTATGTGCTAATAAAATGGACCACCTGGAAGAAAAGGACAAATTCTTAGAAAAATACAACCTTCGAAAACTGAACCAGGAAGAAATAGAAAATATGAACAGACCAATCATAAGGAATGAAGCTGAAACTGTGATTAAAAATCGTCCAACAAACAAAAGTCCAGGACCAGATGGCTTCACAGGTCAATTCATCAAACATTTAGAGAAGAGATAACACCTATCCTTCTCAAACTCTTCCAATAAATTGCAGAGGATAGAACACAACCAAACTCATTCTATGAGGCCACCATCACCCTGATACCAAAATCAGACAAAGATACCACAAATAAATAAAACTACAGGCCAATATCACTGATGAATATAGATGCAAAAATCCTCAACAAAATACTAGCAAACTGAATCCAACAACACATTAAAAGGATAATACACCATGACCAAGTGGGGTTTATCCCAGGAATGCAAGGATTCTTCAATATATGCAAATCAATCAATGTGATACACCATATTAACAAATTGAAGAATAAAAACTATATGATCTCAGTAGATGCAGAAAAAGCTTTGGACAAAATTCAACACCCATTTATGACAAAAACTCTCCACAAAGTGGGCATAGCAGGAACCTACCTCAATATAATAGAGGCCATATATGACAAACCCACAGCAAACATTATCCTCAATGCTGAAAAACTGAAAGCATTTCCTCTAACATCAGGAAAAAGACAAGGGTGTCTCACCCCTTGTCTCACCACTCTTATTCAACATAGTTTTGGAAGTTCTAGCCACAGCAGTCAGAGAAGAAAAAGAAATAAGAGGACTTCAAATTGGAAAAGAAGAAGTAAAAGTCTCAATGTTTGCAGATGATGAGATCCTATACATAAAAATTCCTACAGATGCCACCAGAAAACTACTAGAGCTAATCAATGATTTTAGTAACGTTGCAGGACACAAAATTAATGTATAGAAATCTCTTTCATATACACTAACAACAAAAGATCAGAAAGAGAAATTAAGGAAACAATCCCATTTACCATTGCAACAAAAAGAATATATCCAAGTATTTAGGAATAAACCTACCTAAGGAGGCAAAAGACCTGTACACAAAAAACTATAAAATACTGATGAAAGAAATCAAAGATGACCCAAAGAGATGGAGAGATATACCATGTTCTTAGATTGAAAGAATCAATTTGTGAAAACGACTATACTACCCGAAGCAATCTACAGATTCAATACAATCCCTATCAAATTACCAATGGAAATTTTCACAGAACTAGAACAGAAAATTTTACAATTTGTATGGAAACACAACAGACCCCGAATAGCCAAAGCAATCTTCAGATAAAAAACCAGAGCTTGGTGAATCAGGCTCCCTGACTTCAGAATATATTACAAAGCTACAGTAATCAAGACAGTATGGTACTAGCACAGAAACAGAAATATAGATCAATGGAACAGGATAGAAACCCCAGAGGTAACCGCAAACACCTTTGGTCACCTAATCTATGACAAAGGAGGTAAAAATATACAATGGAGAAAAGACAGTCTCTTCAATAAGTGGTGCTGGAAAAACTGGACAGCTACAAGTAGAAGAATGATATTGGAACACTCCCTAACACCATACACAAAAATAAACTCAAAATGGATTAAAGACCTAAATCTAAGGCCAGACACCATAAAACTCTTTGAGGAACACATAGGCAGAACACTCTTTGACATAAATCATAGCAGGATCTTTTTGACCCACCTCCTACAGTAATGAAAATAAAAATTAAAATAAACACATGGGACCTAATTAAACTTAAAAGCTCTTGTACAGCAAAGGAAACCATAAACAAGATGAAAAGACAACCCTCAGAATAGGAGAAAATACTTGTAAATAAAGCAACTGACAAAGGATTAATCTCCAAATTATACAAGCAGCTCATGCAGCTCAATATCAAAGAAACAAACAATCCAATCAAAAAGTGGGTGGAAGACCTAAATAGACATTTCTCCAAAGAAGACACACAGATGGTCAAGATGTACATGAAAAGATGCTCAACATCACTAATTAGTAGAGAAATGCAAATCAAAACTACAATGAGGTATCACCTCACACTGGTCAGAATGGCCATCATCAAAAAATCTAAAAATAAGAAATGCTGGAGAGGGTGTGAGCCCTCTTACTGTGGGTGGGAATGTAAATTGATACAACCACTATGGAAAACAATATGGAGGTTCCTTAAAAATCTATAAATAGAACAATCATATGAACCAGCAATCCCAATACTGGGCATGTACCCTGAGAAAGCCATAATTCAAAAAGACTCATGCACCCCAGTGTTCATAGCAGCACTATTTACAATAGCCAGGACATGGAAGCAACCTAAATGTCCATCAACAGAGGAGTGGATAAGGAAGGTATGGTATATATGTAGAATGGAATATTACTCAGCCATAAAAAGAAACAAAATTGGGTCATTTTTAGAGACGTGGGTGGACCTAGAGAGTATCATACAGAGTGAAGTAAGTCAGAAAGAGAAAAACAAATATCATATATTAATGCATATATGGAGAATCTAGAAAAATGGTATAAATGACCTTATTTGCCAGGCAGAAATAGAGATACAGACATGGAGAAAAAAATGTATGAATACCAAGGGGGACAGTGGTGGGGTGAGAAGAATTGGGAGATTGAGATTGACACATATACACTACTGATACTATGTATAAAAAAGACAGCTGATGGGAACATACTGTATAGCACACGGAACTCTACTTAATGCCCTGTCATGTCCTAAATGGGAGGGGAAGCCAAAAGGGAGGGGATATACGTATGGCTAATTCATTTTGCTGTACAGTAGAAGCTAACACAACATTGTAAAGCAACTATACAACAATAAAAATTAATTTTAAAAAATTTAAAAGAGGAAAGATCTCAAATCAATAAACTAACTTCCTACCTCAAGAAACTATAATAAGAAGAGCAAAATAACCCAAAGCAAGGAGAAGGAAGGAAGCAATAAGGATTAGAGCAAAACTCTATAAAATTGAATTTAGGAAAACAATAAAGGTTATCCATAAAACAAAATGTTGGTTCATTGAACAAAATTAATAAAATTGATAGGGCTTCCCTGGTGGCACAGTGGTTGAGAGTCTGCCTGCCGATGCAGGGGACACGGGTTCATGCCCCGGTCCGGGAAGATCCCATATGCCACGGAGCGGCTGGGCCCTCGAGCCATGGCCACTGAGCCTGTGCGTCTGGAGCCTATGCTCCACAACGGGAGAGGCCACAACAGTGAGAGGCCTGCGTACCGCAAAATAAATAAATAAATAAAAATAAAATAAAATTGATAAACCTTTATGTAGACTGATGAGAAAACAACCCCATAAACCACCAATATCAGGAATAAAACAGGATATCATCATAGGTCCTGCAGCCATTAAAAGGATAGTAAGAGAATACTACAAATATTTTTTAACACTCATAAATTTGACAGCTTAAAAGAGGTGGAAAAATTCCTCAAAAACCACACAGTACCAAACCTCAATCAAGGTGTAATTGATAATCTGAACAGGGATCTTCCAGGACCAGGGTTTGAACCTGTGTCCCCTGCATTGGCAGGCAGATTCTTAACCACCGTGCCACCAGGGAAGTCCTCTAATTTTTGTATAAGGTGTGAGGTTTAGGCTGAGGTTCTATTTCTGTAACTTCTCCTGTTCAGTTCTTCTCCTTCTCAGTTCTGTCATTAGCCCCACCAAAGAGCCCAGGGAGGCTCCAGTGTTGGGTTGCCTCAGGCCAAACAACCAACAGGGAGGGAACACAGCCTCACCCATCAACAGTCAAGTGGATTAAAGTTTTACTGAGCTCTGCCCACCAGAGCAACAGTCAGCTCTACCCACCACCAGTCCCTCCCATCAAGCCTCTTAGATAGCCTCATCCACCAGAGGGCAGACAGCAGAAGCAAGAAGAACTACAATCCTGCAGCCTGTGGAATAAAAACCACAGTCACAGAAATATAGACAAGATGAAAAGGCAGAGGGCTATGTACCAGATGAAGGAACAAGATAAAACGCCAGAAAAACAACTAAATGAAGTGAAGACAGGCAACCTCCCAGAAAAATAATTCAGAATAATGATAGTGAAGATGATCCAGGACCTCAGAAGAGGAATGGAGGCAAAGATCAAGAAGATGCAAGAAATGTTTAACAAAGACCTAAAAGAATTAATGAACAAACAAACAGAGATGAACAATACAATAACTGAAATGAAAACTACATTAGAAGGAATCAGTAGCAGAATAACTGAGACAGAAGAATGGATAAGTGACCTGGAAGGCAGAATGGTGGAATTCACTGCTGCAGAACAGAATAAACGAAAAAGAATGAAAAGAAATGAAGACAGCTTAGGAGACCTCTGGGACAACATTAAACAAAACAACATTCTCACTATAGAGGTCCCAGAAGGAGAAGAGAGAGACAAAGGACCAGAGAAAATATTTGAAGAGATTATAGCCAAAAAGTTCCCTAACATGGGAAAGGAAATATACACCCAAGTCCAGGAAGCACAGTGAGTCCCATAAAAGATAATGCAAAGGAGAAACATGCTGAGACACATAGTAATCAAATTGGCAAAAATTAAAGACAAAGAAAAATTATTGAAAGCAGCAAGGGAAAATTGAAAAACAAAATACAAGGGAAATTCCATAAGGTTAACAGCTGATTTCTCAGCAGAAACTCTACAAGTCACAAGGGAGTGGCAAGACAAACTTAAAGTGATGAGGGGAAGAACCTACAACCAAGATTACTCTACCGGCAAGAATCTCATTCAGATTCGACAGAGAAATCAAAAGCTTTACAGACGAGCAAAAGCTAAGAGAATTCAGCACCACCAAACCAGCTCTACAGAAAATGCTAAAGGAACTTCTCTAAGTGGGAAACACAAGAGAAGAAAAGGAATTACAAAAGCAAACCCAAAACAATTAAGAAAATGGTCACAGGAACATTACCTTAAATGTGAATGGATTAAATGCTCCAACTAAAAGAAACAGGCTTGCTGAATAGATACAAAAACAAGACCCATATATATGCTGTCTACAAGAGACCCACTTCAGACCTAGGGACACATACAGACTGAAAGTGAGGGGATGGAAAAAGATATTCCATGCAAAAGGAAATCAAAAGAAAGCTGGAGTAGCAATTCCCATATCAGACAAAATAGACTTTAAAACAAAGACTATTACAAGAGACAAATAGGGACACTACATAATGATCAAGGGATCAGTCCAATAAGAAGATATAACAATTATATATGCAGCCAACATAGGAGTACCTCAATGCATAAGGCAACTGCTAACAGCTATAAAAGAGGAAATCAACAGTATCACAATAATAGTGGGGGACTTTAACACCTCACTTACACCAATGGACAGATCATCCAAAATGAAAATAAATAAGGAAACAGAAGCTTTAAATTAACAATGGACCACATAGATTTAATTGATATTTATAGGACATTCCATCCAAAAAAAGCAGATTACACTTTCTTCTGAAACATTGGAACATTCTCCAGGATAGATCACATCTTGGGTCACAAATCAAGCCTCAGTAAATTTAAGAAAATTGAAATCATATCAAGCATCTTTTCTGACCACAATGCTATGAGATTAGAAATGAATTACAGGGAAAAAAATGACAAAACCACAAACACATGGAGGCTAAACAGTATGTTACTAAATAACCAGGAGATCACTAAAGAAATCAAAGAGGAAATCAAAAAATACCTAGAGACAAATAACAATGAAAACACGATGATCTAAAACCTATGGGATGCGGCAAAAGCAGGTCTAAGAGGGAAGTTTATAGCTATACAAGCCTACCTCAAGAAACAAGAAAAATCTCAAGTAAACAATCTAACCTTACACCTAAAGGAACTAGAGAAAGAAGAACAAACAAAACCCAAAGTTAGCAGATGGAAAGAAATCATAAAGATCAGAACAGAAATAAATGAAATAGAAACAAAGAAAACAATAGCAATGATCAATAAAAATAAAACTGGTTCTTTGAGAAGATAAACAAAATTGATAAACCATTAGCCAGACTCATCAAGAAAAAGAGGGAGAGTACTCAAATAAATAAAATTAGAAATGAAAAAGGAGAAGTTACAACAGACACTGCAGAAATACAAAGTATCCTAAGAGACTACGACCAGCAACTCTATGCCAATAAAATGGACAACCTGGAAGAAATGGACAAATTCTTAGAAAGATATAACCTTCTAAGACGGAACAAGGAAGAAATAGAAAATATGAACAGACCAATCACAAGTAATGAAATTAAAACTGTGATTAAAATTTTCCAACAAACAAAAGTCCTGGACCAGATGGCTTCACAGGTGAATTCTATCAAACATTTAGAGAAGAGCTAACACCCATCCTTCTTAAACTCTTCCAAAAAATTGCAGAGGAAGGAACACACCCAAACTCATTCTATGAGGTCACCATTACCCTGATCCCGAAACCAGACAAAGATACTACAAAAAATGAAAATTACAGACTAATATCACTGATGAATATAGATGCAAAAATCCTCAACAAAATACTAGCAAACGGAATTGAACAACACATTAAAAGGATCATACACCATGATCAAGAGGGATTTATCCCAGGGATGCAAGGATTTTTCAATATACACAAATCAATCAGTGTGATACACCATGTTAACAAATTGAAGGAGAAAAACCATATGATCATCTCAATAGTTGTAGAAAAAGCTTTTGACAAAAATCAACACTCATTTATGATAAAAACTCTCCAGAAAGTGGGCATAGTGGGAACCTACGTCAACATAATAAAGGCCATATACGACAAACCCACAGCAAACATCATTCTGAATGGTGAAAAAATTAAAACATTCCCTCTAAGATCAGGAACGAGAAAAGGATGTCCACTCTCACCACTATTATTCAACATAGTTTTGGAAGTCCTAGCCATTGCAATCAGAGAAGAAAAAGAAATAAAAGGAATACAAATTGGAAAAGAAGAAGTAAAACTGTCACTGTTTGCAGATGACATGATACTGTACATAGAGAATCCTAAAAATACCACCAGAAAACTCCAAGAGCTAATCAGTGAATTTGGTAAAGTTGCAGGATACACAATTAATGCACAGAAGTCTCTTGCCTTCCTATACACTAATGATGAAAAATCTGAAAGAGAAATTATGCAAACACTCCCATTTACCATTGTGACAAAAAGAATAAAATACCTAGGAATAAACCTATCTAGGGAGACAAAACATCTCTATACAGAAAACTATAAGACACTAATGAAAGAAATTTAAGATGATACCAACAGATGGAGAAATATACCATGTTCTTGGATTGGAAGAATCAATATTGTGAAAATGACTATACTACCCAAAGCAATCTACAGATTGAAATCAATCCTTATCAAATTACCAATGGCATTCTTTTAATTATTTTGGCGGTACGCGGGCCTTTCCCCACTGTGGCCTCTCCCATTGTGGAGCACAGGCTCCGGACGTGCAGGCCCAGCGGCCATGGCCCATGGGCCCAGCTGCTCCACGGAATGTGGGATCCTCCCAGACCGGGGCACGAACCTATGTCCCCTGCATCGGCAGGTGGACCCTCAACCACTGCGCTACCAAGGAAGCCCTCAATGGCATTTTTTACGGAACTAGAACAAATCATCTTAAAATTTGTATGGAGACACAGAAGACCGTTAATAGCCAAAGCAGTCTTGAAGAAAAAAAATGGAGCTGGAGGAATCAGACTTCCTGACTTCAGACTATACTACAAAGCTACAGTAATCAAGACAATATGGTACTGGCACAAAAACAGAAACATAGATTAATGGAACAAGATAGAAAGCCCAGAGATAAACCCATGCACCTATGGTCAACTAATCTATTACAAAAGAAGCAAAGATATACAATGGAGAAAAAACAGTCTCTTCAATAAGTGATGCTGGGAAAACTGGACAGCTACATGTAAAAGAATGAAATTAGAACACTCCCTAACACCATACACAAAAATAAACTCAAAATGGATTAGAGTCCTAAATGTAAGACTGGACACTATAAAACTCTTAGAGGAAAACATAGGCAGAACACTCTTTGACATAAATCACAGCAAGATCTTTTTTGATCCCCTTCCTAGAGTAATGGAAATAAAAACAAAAATAAACAAATGGGACTGAATGAAATTTCGAAGCTTTTGCACAGCAATAGAAACCATAAACAAGATGAAAAGACAACCCTGAGAATGGGAGAAAATATTTGCAAACAAATCAATGGACAAAGGATTAATCTCCAAAATATATAAACAGCTCATGCAGCTCAATATTACAGAAACAAACAACCCAATCCAAAAATGGACAGAAGACCTAAATAGACATTTCTCCAAAGAAGACATACAGATGGCCAACAAGCACATGGAAAGCTGCTCATTGTCACTAATTATTAGAGAAATGCAAATCAAAACTACAATGAGGTATCACCTCACACCAGTTAGGATGGGCATCATCAGAAAATCTAGAAACAACAAATGCTAGAGAGGGTGTGGAGAAAAGGGAACCCCCTTGCACTGTGGTGGGAATGTAAATTGATACAGCCACTATGGAGAACAGTATGGAGGTTCCTTAAAAAACTAAAAATAGAATTACCATATGACCCAGCTATCCCACTACTGGGCATATACCCAGAGAAAACCATAATTCAAAAAGACACATGCACCCCAATGTTCATTGCAGCACTATTTACAATAGCCAGGTCATGAAAGCAACCTAAATATCCATCAACAGACAAATGGATAAAGAAGAAGTGCTACATATATACAATGGAATATTACTCAGCCATAAAAAGGAATGAAATTGAGTCATTTGTTGAGACGTGGATGGATCTAAAGACAGTCATACAGAGTGAAGTAAGTCAGAAAGAGAAAAACAAATATCGTATATTAACACCTGTATGTGGAACCTAGAAAAATGGTACAGATGAACCGGTTTGCAGGGAAGAAGTTGAGACACAGATGTAGAGAACAAACGTATGGACACCAAGGGGGGAAAACTGTCGTGGAGTGGGGATGATGGTGTGCTGCACTGGGCGATTGGGATTGACATGTATACACTGATGTGTATAAAATTGATGACTAATAAGAACCTGCAGTATAGAAAAACAAACAACAAAAACCAACTAACACTAAACTTTCTTTGGGTTATTTGTATGGAAATATGTTAATATAAATGTTTCAGACATTATATGAAATTTCTAAAAATCTTATATGTTCTGGTATAATGTTATAAGTCATAATTCTAGTTATTACTTTAAAATGTATATCTCACAAATTACTAAATTTCCTTGTCAATTGCATTATTATGAACTTTCATCAGATCTTTAACCGTGGTCATTTTTAAGTCTTTTGTCATTTACAGACAGTTCTGGGTGTACTCTGATTCTTTTGCAAAAATGTTCCTATAAAAGGGTTTCATCTTTAAGGAATTCATGGAAAAGACTCTGACAAGTCCAGGTTTCTGGTAACTGACTATACTGCTGAACTGAATGAATTAGCATTTTCAGAACTCTAATGGAAAACTGATGAATTCATAAAAGTGCTAACAAAAGATCAAGATAAAAAAAAATTAAATATATGGGACTTAGTGAACTGATGAGGAGGATTATAATTTTTGTGACTTTCTGTTTGAATAAAAATAAATCACACAAGGGCTTAGAGACAAAAAATATACAAATCAATTTTCACTGCAAAGTAAAGGAGCTGTTACAGTGGAGGATTACTGGACTGAATGTCAATATTATGACAGAGTATGAGTGTGTTTCGTGTTTGGTAATTACAATCTTTGTGGCTTTTGTTGTGGTCATCAACTTACAATGCTTGGTGTCAGTTTTTTTTATCTCTTGTAAAAATAAAATACAGTGTGTGTGTGTGAAAAAAAAAAAGATACATGTACACCAATGTTCATTCCTGCACTATTTATAATAGCCATGATATGGAAGCAACCTAAATGTCCATCAACAGATGAATGGATAAAGAAGATGTGGTACATATATACAATGGAATATTACTCAGCCATTAAAAGGAATGAAATTGGGTCATTTGTAGTGATGAGGATGAACTTAGAGAGTGTCTTACAGAGAGAAGTAAGTCTGAAAGAGAAAAACAAATATCATATATTAACACATATATATGGAATCTAGAAAAATGTTACTGATGAACCTATTTTCAGGGCAGGAAAAGAGATACAGACACAGAGAATGAACTTGTGGACACAGTGGGGGGAAGGAGAGGGTGGGACGAATTGAGAGAATAGCATTAACATATACACACTACCATGCATAAAATAGATAACTAATGGGAAGCTGCTGTACAGCACAGGGAGCTCAGCTCGGTGCTCTGTGATGACCTAGAGGGGTGGGATGTGGGGGGAGGTGGGAGGGAGGCTCAAGAGGGAAGGGATATATGTATACATATAGCTGATTCACTTTGCTCTACAGAAGAAACTAACAAAACATTGTAAAGCAATGATACTCCAAGAAAAAAAATAGTCTTTATTTTGCAAGAAATATTTCTTTTTCAAAACTCTGGAGGTCAGGAGCATGGAGGCTCTCTGCCTCAAAGTCCTCAA
Source organism: Orcinus orca (assembly GCF_937001465.1). Lineage (NCBI taxonomy): Eukaryota > Metazoa > Chordata > Mammalia > Artiodactyla > Delphinidae > Orcinus > Orcinus orca. The sequence goes on along the minus strand of NC_064566.1, from coordinate 87,510,460 downwards.
TTGTAAAATGGAGATATCTGCTCTACTTGAAGGACAGAAAGCAATTACTAACTCATTCAACAAATACATATTGATCATTCACTCTGCACCAGGTGCTGTCCTGGCTGCATACAGCAGTGAACCAGCAGGGTACATGGAAAAACTCCCTGCCCTCCTGGAGTTTACATTCTAGTGGGGGGAAGGCAGAAAACAGATAAGACAAATAAGTAAATATTTAGTGTGTTAGATGATGGTAAATGCCCAAGAGAAAAATAAAGCAGGGTAGGGAGATGGAATTGGCAGGAGCAGAGGGTGATGGTGAAGTTTAGACCAGGTGTCCAGGAAAGTCTCTCTGAGAAGGACCACTTAAGTGGAATTGAAGGAACTGAGGGGAGGCAGGTGGTAAGTTTGTGGGTATCTAGGGCAAGAGCTTTCCTGGCAATGTGATGGCTGGGAAAACTGTCAGAAAATTTAAAACACTGTGTGTGTGCAGGAGAGGGAAAATTAATCTGATGTCTTAGATATTTTGTGGTCTTTTTCCTTGTTTTCTCTAGATTTTGTCAAAAGATTAAGAATATTATCTAAAATCAGAGCCATTTAATGGGATCCAAGAAATCAAAAGGCCAACCTCAAATGACCCCCAGAGAGGCTACACCTGGCACAGCTTCCACAGCAGGAAGTGGCAGGTGTTTCTCTGTGTCTCTCATGGTCCACATTCATCCCTGGCATTTGCCTACCTGAGAAGCTGCTCATTCAAGACTTGCTTAGAACCCACAAATGGGTTAAGCAAAGTCCAGGTTGTGATTAGCTTCCCTAAGACATTTCTCAAATGCCAAACTGTTAGCTGAGCATCTGTCCCTGTTCAGCTCTGGTTTCCATCCTCTTGGTTGCAAGCACAGTGCGTTGTTCCTTCACCTCTCTCCCATATGTGATGTGTTCCATTCAAGGACACCTACTGATACCACGTGTACACTCAGAGCTGTGGCAGTGGACAAAGCAACACTTGGTCCTGTAAGAGGGGGACACACAAACAGAGCCCATCTCAGTCGGGCTGGGTCTGAGAGGTGATCTGACCTACTGCTCTAACCTTCCCTCCACGTGGTGTGAAATGCAGGCTATGGGCGATGCACAAAGTCAAAGGAGCTGGTTTCAGTCAAAACAGCTCTTGGCCCTATGTGGTACCAGTGTAAACAACTGGTTGTTTTGGTGTCACATAGACAAAGCAGCTCTTTGTCACATAGACAAAGCAGTGGTTTTGGTGTCACATAGACAAAGCAGTGGTTTTTCACTTTTCACCCAGCTCAAGTTGGCATGAGTCTAGGGTGCTGCCTGCCAAGTATGTGGGCAGGTTGCGGCCTCATACGTGTTGCTGTGGCAGTGCTGGCAGCAACCCTATTTTCCCACTGTCCTCTCAGGTGCTTGGTTTGGAGTTGGGGGCAACAGAAGGGAGCTAAGTTTGGGAAGATGATAACTAGGATAGGGCTGAGTGTGTCAGTTCCCTAACCTGAAAATGTTTCAGATGTTTCCCAAGTTTACCCTCTTGTCCAGAGTAGGATTTACCGGGACTTTGACATTCACCCCAGCCTGTGACTGTATGTGACTGATCAGGCTACAACAAAGGCTTTCTTGGAATCTAAGGTTAAGAAAGATGAAGGGCCAGTGCCGCCTGTCTGTCTGCAATGGGCATATTACATAATAATAGCTCTCTCTGATCTTTCTTTTGCCTGTTCTTGGTTTCTCCACTTCTTCCTTTCAGCTTTGTAATGTGACCCCCAGCCGCTGGCTTATCTTTGCTGCCTCCCCTGACCTTCCAACTCTCCTCTGTCAGATCCACACAGAGAACAGAGACCACTCCTGCTTTGAAGCCTTGAGGATCATGCCACTTCCCTTAACACCCTCTGTTTGCTGGATTCATTGTTTAGTGATGCTATAGCCAGGTGAGGACCATTTATCTTGCCTTCATTTCCTCCCTCTCCCAATTTAGTCTCAGGTGACTTAGGCAGATCACATGCCCTGGTAAGCCCTGGAGGTCCCATCTTGGAGTGGGGAAAGGGCCTAGATTCAAAAATTTGGTCTGGAGTTTTTCCACTCCTCCATAAATTCAGGAGATGAAAAACAAGACTGTAGACTTTCTTAGACAGCTTTATGCTTTAAGCATCTTCTAGAGGAAGATAACAAAGACTGACCCCTGTGCTATCAGGCCCAGACCAGAAGAGACAGGATTTTCCATCTTTGGGGAAGATTCCAGGGTTACCACAGTCTGGTGGACCCCAGGTTTGGCCAGTGGGTGGCCACCTGAGGAGCTCTGGTGTGTATGTCCCAGCTCAGCACTTCTGGGTCTTAAGGAGCCCTAAGCCACCAGCTCAGCAGGCATGTAATAAGGGTGTTTTCCAAGTATCCCAAGCTTGGAAATAGATCATTACCATCACAAATTTACAGATTACTTCATAAAGAGATTCCCTGCCTGCTTCCTTTGCTCCTTCTAAGAAGGAAAACTGTGCCTTGAAGAAAAAAAAATAAAATTCCCTCTATGTAGCTTTTCTGAAAGACACTAACTGCAACGAGCAGAAACTCCCTGTCAGGGTCCCCAACTGCCTGGGCCCCTCAGAGGCAGGAAAGGAGATACCAACATAATTTCAACATTTAAAAAGCCAATTATAAAAATGTACAGGCTAATGGCAACAACAGCAGCAGCATCCCTTACTTTTAGTTGTAATTCATGAACTTAGTATGTTAACTTAGGGGGAAATAAGGTCTGTCTCCTGAAAAAGTAATTACCTACAATCACATAAATGAGATTTTCTTTTGGTGGAAAAGTATGTGAAAAATTGAGATGTGCAGGCAGAAAACAAGGAGAGGAGACATTAGAGGTGAAAAGGCAAGACGGCATGGCAGCCGCTCGGGGTTTGCCCCATGGGAATCTCCATTATTTGTCAGCCTCTCAAGCCCTCTCATAGCCCTCCTATTGCAGAGCCCAGCACAGCCCTATGGGACTAACAGACCTCAAGGACTTTTACTGGAAATACAAACAAGAAATGAGATGGGTTTGAGTTTTGCAATCTTTCCTTCCTGCCTGTCCCCTAAGAAAGATGCTCTTGAGCAATGAGGTGCTCAGGAGTGAGGGCTGGGTGGAGAGGAAGGATAAGATAACACAAGCAGGGTAATGGACGATGGGAGGGCTGAGGATAATAATAGTGGTAATTATTGATATTAATTAATTGATACTCCACAGGTGGTCATGATAATACTCATGACCACCTGTGGAGTACTTTATTGCTTTCAGAGTTTATTCAAATTCCACTATTCAAAGCCCACTATGATGTCATGAGCAAGCATGATTACCCCCATTTTGCAGATGAATAAATTGGTTACTCAATTAGTAAAATGCTGAGCCAGGGCTTGAACCCAGATCTCCTTATTACTCACTAACTTGGTGCCTTTTCAAAGCAGCAAGCTGTGGGGCTGTTGTACCCTTAGTAGGTGAAGGGTCTATATCTCCCACCCACTCCCAATTATCCAAGACTCTTTTTGGGCTCCTAGACATACCATGTCTCATGGCTAAAAACAACCTCTCACATGAAAATTAAACCACCCTGCACTAACAATAAAAGAAAAAAAATGATATCATCAAAATTAAACCATTCTCCTCGTTAAAAGAAATGGTCAAGAAAATTAATAGATAGTCCATAGACTGGGAAAAAATATATACAGCACATATCTTACAAATCCAGAATATATAAAGAAATCCTACAAATCAAGAATAAAAAGGCACGTAATTCAATTTATAAAATGGGCAAAAGATTTGAAAAGATACTTCACCAAAAGAGATATAAAAATGGCCAAAATGCATGTGAGAAAGCACTCATCCTCATTATTCATAAGAAAATGCTAATGAAAACTACAACGAGGTAACACTATAGACCCACTAGAATGGATAAAATTTAAATGACTGACAGCACTAAAGGATGTGGAGCAACTGAACGCACATACATTACTAGGGCATGTATAAATGGCTCATTCACTTTGAAACTGTTAGCCAATTTCTCATAAGGTTAAAATACATTCACTGTTTTTCACTACCTAACAGGAGTTGCAACTTTTATTGCAGCTTTTATTCATAATAGCCAAAAACTTTAAACAACACATTGATGGGAGAATGGATAATATATATGACCTACTCATGAAATGGAATACTATTCATCATTAAAAAGGAATAACCTACTGATATGTACAATATGATAAAATTTCAAACACATTATGTTGAACAAGAGGACACACACAAACATGCCTATTCTGTGATTCCAGTTATATGGAGTCCAAGAACAGAAAATACGAGCTGATAGTGATAGAAGTCAGAAAGTGGGCAGGAGGGTGGTGGAGTTGATTGCAAAGTGGCACAAAGGAAATTTGGGAGCTAATGGAAATGTTCTATCTCTTACTTTGAGTAGTAGTTACACAGGTGTCTAAAACTATCAAAACTCTTCGAATAGAATTCTTAAGACCTATGTATTTTATTGTACATTAATTTGATCTCTATAACTTTTTTTTTAATGGACCTCATTGGGTTACGGCCTTGCTTTTTGGAGGCCACTTTCTTTCCCTCTGACTGCAACGTGAGATCTGCGTAATGAACTCCCCAAGTAGCCTGGCCCTGAGAGGTAAAGACAAAGGAGAGTTTCAGCAAAACAACTTCAACCATTCTGCATAGTGGTGCTGAGAAGGCTGTGTCTCTCACCCACACCCCAGGAGTATACTGACCCCTTATTTATTATCTTCATCTGTTAAAACTCAAAGGGGGAATACCAGAGGTGCCTGCCAGTCATCTCCCTCTGTTGTCCAAAAAGGAATAAAGCACAACTCTCTGCAGACTGCAGCTTGTTTAACAGGCCCAGGGTCACCGTCATGCTGGGTAGGGAGGTGCCTCATTGTTGGCACAGAAGTCAGCTCCAATGACAGACTCACTCCTAATTTTAGGATTCACTTGACCTCACACAGAGCTTGACTTTAAAACTTTGGGAAGGGGTGATAAAGACAGGGCCTCAGGCCATACCTATATTCTTCTAGACCTAGGATGCCTGGATTCCCCATGGAGGCATAGACTGATGATGTCTAAACAACCCCTAGTGTCAAAGAGTTCCCATCCCAGGGAGATCAGGGTATCAGGGGGTTTGGAAACCAGTCATATGAGGGACAGTTACAAACATCATCACTTGCCTTTACTGAGGCGAGAGTGTGGAAGACACCACAACCATTCGAATATTTGAAGGGCTATCTAAAGGAAGAACAAATAGGCTTTATTTATTCCAAACTGCAAAACTTCAACCAATGTATAGACGTCCCAAGAGGCTGGATTTTAATGCAACGTGAAAAGGACCTTTGCAACAGCCAAAGCTGCTTAGCATTCTATTCACATGTCCATTCATTCAGCCTGTGTTGTGCACATACCAGGATAGTTGCAGACTTGGTCCTGAAGAATGTTCACTGTAGGACAGAGACAAGATGTGACTGTAAATAACTCATTCACAAGGCAGCCAGAGATGAATGCAGGTGAGAGGGCCACTCAGGAGAGGGAAGGATTACTTCCAGCCTCAGCTGGGTCCTCTGTGATTCTTACCATTCTACTCCTCCTCTTTCATCCATTCAATAAATAGTCATTGAGCCCTACTATGTATCAGACACTGTTCTAACTTCTGGGGATATAAAGTGAATAAGAACAACATGTTGTCTGCATGGAGTTTATATCCCATTGAGGAAAGAGAGCCAAAATTCAGACAGATACTGTAGTAGGTCAGTTGGTGGCTGGTACTATAGAGAAAGAGGGTTGCTCTGGATCTTTATCACTCTCTTCAAGCAATCAAACAGCCCCTCTTTTCTTGTTTCTGATTGCAATGACTGCCTACCTCACTGAGAAAATTGTGGCCTCAGACCCCTCCCTGAGCATCCCAACCTCTATCACCTCTCCCCACCTTAACCAATTACTTTCTGATTCAGAGGAAAGGAATATTCTTTCTCCAAGACTGACCTCTCCATTTAATGCTCTCCCCCACCTCAGGGCCCTTGCTCCATCAGCTATGCCAATGCTCATGCTCTCTACCTTTTCTCTCCTCATTCATTAGCTTGTCCTTAACTCACAGACTTGTTCATTTTTCAGAGTCCTAAAGCAACATTCCTTGGTGACCCCCAAATGGCAAGTAGGTGTTAGTCAAGAGCTATTTGGATAAATTGGTAGCAGCTTCTTGAGCACAGTGGCAAGAGGAGTTCCCAGGATCGTGTGTGGATGCACAAAAAAGATATACCTGAAGGGTAGTATGTGTGCCCATGGTCACAGGAAGAGGCAGGTGTCCTGGGGCTCTTGATGAGTACCGCAGATCCTGTCCCACACTGACTCTCTCTCAACCTTTGTTGCCAAACTTCTCAAAGGCTCATGTTATGCTTCTTGCCTTCACTGCTTCTCCTCTCTTTTCTTACTTCACCTGCCCCACCAAGCTTCTGTCTACTGACCTACTCCTGCAAAGATCACACAGTGAATACCTTACTGCGGTACAATAAGTTTCCCTCTCGTGTTTTATAACTTGGCAGCATTAAATGTGAATGTTCCCAAGGTTATGTCTTCAGCCTTCTGTTAAACTTTCTGTCACTTCTTGGACAATCTCATCCATCCCATAGATTCAAATGTAACTTGTATTCTGGTAGCTTCTCCATTTGATCTCCTGCCCAGAACGCTCTCCTGAGCCACTGTTCACCTCTACTTGGATCTATTGCTAAGCCTCTCAAACTCTTGGTGTCCAAAATAGGACTCATTATCCCCTCTCCAAATGTCTCTTTCTCCTGAACACCATTTTATAGTTTGTAGGATTGCTGATCTTGCAAGCACCCAAGCCAGATAGTTGAAGTGATATTTGAGTCTTCCTCTCCCTTCCCTTCTACATCAAATCCATCACAAACCCCTTTCTGTCAAGTCTACCTCAGCAATATCTCTTGAATCCATTACCTCCTCTTCACTCATTGCCACTTCCTTAATTCCAGCCCTCATCTCTCTCTCCTACTATGAAAATGACTTCCTATTTGTCCCCCTTTCTCTTCTTTATGTTAACTCTCATTTCAGTCCAGTTCCTCCTCCTGCCACTAGAATTCTTTCCTTAGAAGACAAACCTCAGCATGCTACTCCCTTAGTGAAAAATCTTCTGGAAACTGCAAATGTCTTATGAAAGCAGAATGGTCAAACAAACATACTGTGGAACACTACTCAGCAATGAAAAGAAATGAACTTCTTAAAAAATTATTAAACATTATAATCTATTTACAGTTATTATAAAATATTGGCTATATTGGCCATATTCTAAATATTGGGTATATTCTATTGTACAACACATCCTTGCAGCCTATCTTACACCCAATAATTTGTACCTCCCACTCCCCCATCCCTATATCACCCCTCACCTCCCACTGGTAACCACTATTTTGTTCTCCGTATCTGTGAGTCTGCTTCTTTTTTGTTATATTCACTAGTTTGTTTTACTTTTTAGATTCCACATGTAAGTGAGATCACACAGTATTTGCCTTTCTCTGTCTGACTTATTTCACTTAGCATAATGCCCTCCAAGGCCATACTTGTTGCTGCATATGACACTATTTCATATGTGTATACGTATGTGTGTGTGTGTGTATACCACATCTTTATCCATTCATCTGATGGACACAAGTTGCTTCCATGTCTTGGCAATTGCTGTGAACATTGGGTGGGTGTGTCTTTTTGAATTATTGCTTCTGTTTTTGTTTTGGATATATACCCTGGAGTGGAATAGCTGGATCATATGGTATTTCTATTTTTAGTCTTTTGAGAAACCTCCATACTGTTTTCCCCAGTGGCTGCACCAATATACATTCCCACCAACAGTGTACAGGGTTCCCTTTTCTCCACATCCTCACCAACAAACGTTATTTTTGTTCTTTTTTTTTTTTTTTGCGGTACGCGGGCCTCTCACTGTTGTGGCCTCTCCAGTTGCGGAGCACAGGCTCCGGACGCGCAGGCTCAGCGGCCATGGCTCACGGGCCCAGCCGCTCCGCGGCATGCGGGATCTTCCCGGACCAGGGCACGAACCCGTGTCCCCTGCATCGGCAGGCGGACTCTCAACCACTGCACCACCAAGGAAGCCCCTATTTTTGTTCTTTATGATGATAGTCTTTCTGACAGATGTGAGGTGATATCTCATTGTGGTATTGATTTACATTTCCCTGATGATTACCGATGTTGAGCATCTTTTTGTGTGCTTGTTCGCCATCTGCATTTCCTCTTTGGAAAAATGTCTATTCAAGTCTTCTGCCCATTTTTTAATTGAGTTTTTTTTTTTATATTGAGCTGTATGAGCTGTTTATACATGTTGGATATTAATCCTTTATTGGTCATATCACTTACAAATATTTTCTCAAATTCAGTAGGTTGTCTTTTCATTTCTTCAGTGGTTTCCTTTCCTGCGCAAAAGCTTTTAATTTAAGCTTTTTTAAAATTTAATTAGGTCCCATTTGTTTATTTTTGCTTTTACTTCCTTTACTTTAGGAGACTGATCCAAAAAAGTATTGCTGTGATTTATGTCAAAGTGTGTTCTGCCTATGCTTTCCTCTAGGAGTTTTATAGTTTCTGGCCTTACATTTAGATCTTTAATCTATTTTGAGTTTATTTTTGTATATGGTATTATAGAGTGTTCTAATTTCATTCTTTTACATGTAGTTGTCCAGTTTTCCCAGCACCACTTACTGAAGAGACTGTCTTTTCTCCATTGTATAGTCTTGCCTTCTTTGTCATGGATTAATTGACCAAATTATTATTGACCAATAAATTATTAATTAATAATTAATTATTTCTGGGCTCTCCTATTTTATTGATCTGTGTCTATTTTTGTGCCACTATCATATTGTTTTGATTACTACAGTATTGTAGGATAGTCTGAAGTCAGGGAACATGATTCCTCCAGCTGTGTTTTTCCTTCTCAAGATTATTTTGACTAAACAAGATCTTTTGTGTTTCCATACAAATGTTTAAATTATTTGTTCCAGTTCTGTGAAAAATTCTCTTCGTATTGTGATAGGGACTGCATTGAGTCTGTAGATTGCCTTGAGTAGTATGGTCATTTTAACAATATTGATTCTTCCAATCCAAGAACATGTTATATCTTTTCATCTGTTTGTGTCATCTTCAATTTCTTTCATCAGTGTCTTATAGTTTTCAGAGTACAGGTCTTTTGCCTCCTTAGGTAGGTTCATTCCTAGGTATTGTAGTTTTTTGATGCAATGGTAAATGGGATTGTTTCCTCAATTTCTCTTCCTAATACTTCACTGTTAGTGTAAAGAAATGCAACAGATTTCTGTATATTAATTTTGTATCCTATAACTTTACCAAATTCATTAACGAGCTCTAGTAGTTTTCTGGTGTTGTCTTTAGGATTTTTCTATGTATAGTATCACATCACCTGCAAACAGTGACAGTTTACTTCTTCCTTTCCAATTTGGATTATTTTATTTCTATTTTTTTAATTGCTGTGGCTAGGACTTCCAAAACTATGTTGAATAAAAGTGGTGAGAGTGGACATCCTTTTCTTCTTCCTGATCTTAGAGGAAATGTTTTCAGCTTTTCATTGTTGAGTATGATGTTAGCTGAGAAATGGACTCTTGATACACACCACAACTTGTTTGAAACTCAAGGAGATTATGCTGAATGAAAAAAAGCCAATCTCAACAGGCATGAGATAGCATGATTCCATTTATTTAACAATCATGAAATAACTCTCTATTTAAAGAGATGAAGAACAGATTGGTGGTTGCCAAGTATTGGGAATGAGTCAAGGGAGTCTTGTGGTGATAGCACAATTATCTTGATTGTGATGGTAGTTACTCAAGGTTACACGTGATAAAATTTCTTAGAGCTACACAAACACACACACAGATTAGTGCATATAAACTGATGAAATCTGAATAAGCTCTATGAATTGTGCCAGTGTCAATTTCTTGGTACAATTTTTAATATTTTACTGTGGTTTAATATCTTATATCACCATAGTTGTATAGAAGGAGGCTGGGGGAATTGTACATGGGATTTCCCTGTACCTTTCTTTGTTAACCTCCTGGGAACCTGTAGTTATTTCAAAATCAAAAGTTAAAAAATAAATAGCTAAACAATTACTTAAAAAATAATAAACTAAAAACACCACAAGATAAAATTTCAATGGCTCCCCATTTTTTACAGGACAAAATATAAACTCCTTTGTTCAACATCCAAGGGCCTTAACAATGAGGGTTATATCCAGCTTCTCCTTTTAGACCTTTTATTCATTCCATAACTCTTGGGAACTCACAATGGGCTGGAACACTGAAAATGCAGTGGTGATCTAGATAGACAAGTCCCCTAGTCTCAGAAACAAAATCTTTGGGAAAATAGCCAAGTAGGCAAGCAATTCTAATGAAATGGGCCAAGTGCCACAACTGGGAAGTACAGAAGGCTGTCTAACCATTCTCCTCATCATTTCTTTTCACTTGTGCTAGTCCCTTTGCCCAAAATGTCCTTCCCTGCACCAGTGAACTTCTCTTATCAACTCTTCTATGAAACCTTCCCTTCTGTTCATTCAACAAATGTTTACTGAGTGCCAACTCTTCACCAGGCCTTGTTCCAGGTCTTGGGGCTACACTGTGGACAACATGGCACAGCCTTTGTCCTCTTACAGCTGATATTAGTGGGAGAGATAGATGATAACTAGCCAAAAAAGGAAAAATGGCAGCAATAAGCTGGAAGAGAGTAATTGAAGAGCTGATTTAGGCTGGTTTGGTCAGAGAAGTTCTCATCAACCAGGTATTTAAACTGATACCTAAATAACAGGAAAGAGCAGGAAGAGTTATTGTAGATAAAGGAAAGGGGGGATATTGATGTCAAGTCTTAAGAAGGGAAATATTTGGCCAGCTTAAGGAACGGAAAGGTTAGTGTTGTGGAGCAAAGTGAGAGGGGAAGATAATGGGGTGAGAAGGTCAGAAAGGTAGGCAGGGTCCTGTTTCAAAAGACTAAGTCAGAGTGATAAGTTTGGATTTTATTCCAAGCACAATAACAAAGCTCTGGAGGATTTTAAGTAGAGGAAAATCATATCTGATGAACATTTAAATGATCATTCTGACTTCTAGGTGCAGAAGGAATTGTAAGGTTGGGAGTGAGCAAGCAAAGAATCAGACAAGTTAGGAGGCAAGAGATGATGGGCTCCTTGGTGGCCCTGCAGGTCCTTGATTACTTTGCTGATGTCTCATTTGTAACTTGGTTTATGTACCTGCCCTCCTAAATACATGGTAGCTGATGAAGGAGACAGACCATATGTTATTCCTTTTTGTCTCCCTCATGCCTACTTAGCTCAATAGTTTCTTAAGTAAAATGGAATTGAATAGTTATGTCCAGCTAGAGGAGAAAGGGAAGCGTATCTAGGAAAATTCTAGAAAACAAATGCATTAAGTAGATCATGAAGAATGGGTAAATTTGGACACGTAGTAATGGGAGGAAATAGATGAAGGGAACAGCATGTTGAAAGATGGGAAAACAATCAGTGAGTGTGGGGGAATGGCAGGATATGGTGATGTAGCAATCAACCTGGGGAATGGCTGGTGAATAGAAACAGGAGAAAATAGGTTGGATAGATTAGAAAGATGGGTTCAGGTAAAATTATGGTGTTTCTTGAGGCTTGAACCAAGGAATTGGTCTTAAATTTTGAGGACAAAGGGGGATCTATTTAATGGAGGGATAGAAGATGGGGAAAGTACTTTGGAGAATAGAAAACAATTTTCAAGTTAAAAGGTTATAAGCGTTGTTACCTTGACCAGAATTTGTTCTCCACCTGAAGCAATGAGTTATCTCTGAATGCCCCCACACTATAGTTTCAGGATTTTTATCAGTATAAGATTTTGTAAGGTCATCACAGTTTATGTATTCCCTGAAAGCACAGGTAGGTTAGATGTTTCTGTAACTGAGCAGGACCCTATGGAGCCTTCCTGAGATGGACCCCTTCCCCCTTTCTCCTTTAGCTCCTCTCTGATGTACCTAGATAAGAGTATCTGATGCACATTTCTTGAATTGTTTTATAGATGCTAAAGCCCCCACCAAATGGAAGACTAACTACTTGATGACCATGAGCACATAGCCCCCAGACCTACTGGTGCCTAAGGATTGATAATGTTAACCCCAGTGACACCACCCTGTTACCTCACCATCAACCAATCAGAGAATTGTGCACAAGCTGATCACATTTACTGGGACGCTCCTCCCTCACCTGGCCTTTAAAAATGCTTTCCTGAAACCCACTGGGGAGTTGGGGTATTTGGGGCACAAGCTGCCTTGGACTCCTTGCTTGGTGTCCTGTAAATAAAAGCTGCACTTTTCTTCACCACAACCCAGTGTCAGTAGATTGACTTTAGGGCGAGTGGACCCAGGTTTGATTTGGTAACATTTGCAGAGAGGCATGAGCCATTATATTCCATTGGTTTCCAGACAGAAACCTGAGTAAAACTGAAGAGGGTTAAGAAAGATGTAACCTACGAAAGGTGGACCCAGGGGCTGGGAAGCTCTTAAAGGCAAGGCAGGGATGCAGGTCAAGCCTGCTCACTCCATGTCTAAGCATTTTTTTTTTCCACTTGCATTTACTTCCAAGAGCACAAATGTGTTTTCTTCTCTTGGTTTCCATTTTGCCTGCTTCCCAGCTCATTTCACTGGATTGGGTTACCCGCTCAACTGCATTGGGTTGTTTTTCCCTGAATGCTTCCAGCTGTTTCACTCCCTACCTTCTGCTTGTGTGCACTTTCTCACTCATGGGGTTCTTCTCACCCATTATGCTATTCCCAGGACCAGTTGTGAATACAACACTGATTTGGCTTCCTCCCTGCCCTCCCAGCCTATCATTTTCTACTCCTACCCATTTCTATTTATGTTTCACTAGCCTCAGGAAGAAAGGAACTAAAATTTAATATTTATTCAACACATATTACAGATCAGGCAGACACTGTGCTAAACAGTTTATGTACATACTATAATTCAATCCTCACAGCAAGTCTGTAAAATAGGCATTGTTATTGTTTCCATTTACTAAATGAGGACACTGATGTTCAGGGAGTTTGTGCAACTTGCCTGTGGCTGTAAAGCTCAAAGCCAGGATTTGACCCAGGTCAGCGGGACCCCAAAGTCACCTGCAGCATCTAGTACTTTAATAACTGTATTATTTTTTCTTTTTCTAAACTCACATAAATAGTTTCATATCAGGGTATATCTTTTTACAACTTGCTTTTTTCATTCAATGTTATATATTTGAGATTTATCCCTTTTGATCAATCTTAATAACAATATTTCATTTTATGAATATACTACATTGATGGATGTTTAAGTCATTCCCAATATTTTGTTACTACAATGTACATTCTAGTACTTAGGTCTATGTGCTTCTGAGAGACTTTATTTCAGGTGAACACCTAGAAATGAAATCTCTCAGTTATAGGTGTTAAAAAAATAAAATAAGGGTTCCAAGATGGAGTCAGTTGTGCTAAGTCCCACATCAGCAAACCAAGACAATATCTAACCTACTTGCAGGTCTAGCCTCTCCCAGGAATGTGACGTTTAACTAGTCAGTCTGGAATTACCTGATCAGCCCTAGTGAGGTTATCTGCTTGATAGGCCCTTACCTATCCCTGTAAGTGGGAACAATACTAATAATACCTATTTTACAGACTTGCTGTGAGGATTGAGTTATATAGTATGTATGTAAATTGTTTAACACAGTGCCTGATCTGTAATATGTGCTGAATAAATATTAAATTTTAATTCCTTCCTCCTAACTGAGGGTAGTGAATCATAAATGCATAGACCCCTTCCCACAAAGGAAGTTGAACTTGCCTGAAACAATCCACTCTTTTCTAGAAATTTCTGTCTTCCACCACTTTCTGCCTATAAGAACCTTCCATTTTTATACAGTTCCTTGGCATTCCTTTCTACCTGCTAAGATGGGTTGCTGCCTGATTGCTGAACCATTAAGTAAAGACAATTAGATCTTTAACTTTTCTTAGTTGAATTTTGTTTTTTAGGGTATGGATGTCTCCATTTTTAACTCTATTTGAATTGCCTATGGTCTCTCTTCAAAGTGGTAGAATTGAGGCAGGAAAAAAGTGGACTTCAGGCCGGACAATTACAATAGCATTCTGTTTGCATTTCCTGAGACAGAAGGTAGGTGGGCTCCAGGTTAGGCATTTACAATCAGCCTCCTGTTTGCCCTCCAAAATAGAAGTAACAACAGATGCAGGGTAAATAGGTTTTGTCTCTGTGGACACCTTAAGATAGCAGTCATGGCAAGAACAAAGAGGGGCAAAACCTTGTTTGAGTAAAGGATCAAGAGAATACCACTTCCCCCCCACTCCGCCCTTCCCTGGGACAAGGGAGACACTACACATGCGCAGGAAGGCTCCTTGGGGGTCAAAAGTCAGGGGACAACGCCAGGCCATAATGAGTCTTGCTTCTCCCAGATGCCTTTGCATCACCAAGATCCATCTTGGCTGAAAGGTGTATGCGTACCTAGGGGGAGAATCCTGAAACAAACTAGCCAGGGAGGACAAAATAAGATGACTGGCCAGAAGAAAAACAAAGACCCAGAAGAACTGACCTATATACATGACTTCTGCCTCTTTACTGTGCTCCTCCTCATTGGGGAGGATGTCCACACCCTTTCCCTCCAGGTGTGCATCTTTACCTTGCTTCTATCTTAACTAATCAAACTGTTTCTCTGTGTGCTCTCCCACTTGTTGTTGTGCTATGTCTCTAATAAACTTTGTACCTGTTTTTACAGTTTTTGCCTCCGTGAGAAATGCATTTTTCACTGGCGGCAAGAGCCAGGGGGTCTGGTGACTAGGATTCCTGGTTTTCATCCAGGCTACGCAAGTTCAAATCCTTGGCAGGGAATTAAGATCTCACTTCACACCACCGCTCACTGCTGCCTCTCTGAGATCAGTATCAGTTTATTCTCCCATGAGTTTCCCACATTCTCACGTGACATTATCAAATTCAAAAGCAAATATGGCAAAATCTGGATGGTAGAAACATGGATGAGTTGTGTTATTTTATTTTCTGTACTCCTCCATATATTTGAAATATTCCATAATTAAAATTAAATAGTTATCATTGCCTAATTTTATCAGTGGCTTGGGTGAAGACTTAGAATTCTTACTGATGGCATCTACGAATAATACAAAATTTAGAGGAGAGATATGTGATATTGTGATTTATAATAAATATGTATTTGGTCTTCTACTGTTCCTGGCACAGATATCCTAAAACCCTTGGAACTTCCTGTGATGAGAGCAATAAAGGTGTCTTGTTATGTTAACGAGGTGACATTCAGAAAGCACCTATGAATGGAGGCTGGTTGCCAGGGCAACCAACCTTCTGATTAGAGGGTGAACTTCCAGGCACACGCCCAGACCTCTGGAGGGGAAGATGGCTGGAGGTTGGCCAATGATTTAATAATCGTGCCTTCATGATGAATCCACCATAAAAACTCTAAAAGGACAGGGTTCAGAGAGCTTGCAGGTTGGTGAGCACATGGAGGTGCTGGGAGAGAGCATGGATGCTCCACACTCCTTCCTCATGCCTTGTCCTGTGCATCTCTTCTATGTGGCCGATCTTGAGTTATATCCTTTTGTAATAAACTTGTAATCTAGTAAGTAAAAAGTTGCTCTGAGTTCTGTGAGTCCTTCTAGCAAATTAACTGAATCTGAGGAAGGGGTTGCTGGTCTTCTGGTTTATAGCACTTGGTCAGAGCACTGGTAACTTAAAGTGGGGTGGGGGGCAGTCTTGAGAAAGAACCCTTAACTTGCAGAATCTCATGCTGTCTCCTGGTAGATAGTGTCAGAATTGAGTTGAATTCTTGGACACTAGCAAGGTGTCTGAGAATTGCTTGTTGGTGTGGGGAAACTCCCACCTCCTACACACACACACACACACACACACACACACACACACACACACACTACACACACACACCTTTGAAATGGTTATTGATTAATGGTTAAAAATAAAAGATCACTTTCATAAGTGCAGGAAAGAGAGATCTAGCTTAGTGACAGCATTGGTATTGTTAACACAATTTCATGTCCCCTACGCACAGTGAGTCCAAACAAACTGAAACATCAGGGTTTGGAGCAGAGAAAGGTTTATTGCAAGGCCATGCAAGGAGACGAGGTGGCTCATGCCCTGAAAAGCCTTGAGCTCTGCAAAGGGGTTCGGTAAAGCATTTTTAAAAGCCAGGTGAGGGGATGGGGTCACAAGGTATGTGATCAGATCGTGCACAGTTCACTGAATGGCTGATGATGACAGAACAGGGTGGTGTAACATGGTTTAACTTTATCAGTCCTTAGGCTCCAGGAGGCCTGGGGCTATGTGCTCATGGTCATCAAGTAGTTAACATCTTCCCTTTGGTGGGGGCAGGGAGGGGTTCACATCTGCAAAATAACTAGGAAATTGGCATCAAATACTATTATCTAGGTACTTCAGAGAGGAGCTAAACCAGAGGATATGGGGGGGAAGGCCTGTCCCAGGAAGGCCCCATAGGGTCTTGCTCAGGTACAATTCCCCCCTTTATTTTGATACTCCTCAATCTTGAGGAGAGCAAGTTTTGAGTAAGAAAAGGAATAAACCTTCAGATAAGGAGGTTAATCATAAACTTGACAGAGGTGCCCACAGTCCAGCAGACACTGCTTTGAGAATGGCTGGTGGCATCTGAGTCTGACACAGCCAATCCATTTTTACTTCCAAATGCATTTCTCTCCTCAATGGCCAAAGCAGAAGTCACCATTAGTGATTTTAATGCTTTTCTAGATATGAAAAGATGCAAGAATTGGGGGTCATAAAATCTTCTGAAAATATCTAACTCTCTGAAGGCCTGTTCTGCCAGTTTTTCCCAGAGCACAGAGTGCCTCATTCCTGATCTCTACCCTGAATTCCTTTCAGGGGGTGTTGAAGGTCAGCAGCTGCAGTGGAGAGGTAGATGGCAAATGCCAATTCTCAGCCAGCAACCCCTTCAGGGTTCTAAATTTGACCATGGTTTAGGGGGCATTTCATGACC
This sequence comes from Orcinus orca, assembly GCF_937001465.1. Lineage (NCBI taxonomy): Eukaryota > Metazoa > Chordata > Mammalia > Artiodactyla > Delphinidae > Orcinus > Orcinus orca. The sequence continues at coordinate 87,493,361 of NC_064566.1, read as the reverse complement.
ATTTCATCCCACGGTGCTAGGAATTCTCATTCCCAGGTCTGGCAAAGACTTCATTCGTAGGCCACTCAATGTGCTATCACTGGGCTAGGCCTTAGTGCCAAAAGTCTCTGGACCACTTACCTTACTAGTCTCTTATGGTCCAGGAAAATATCCCTCCTTTTCTTCTTCCCATATTTAGAGTTACATTATTATAATCATTGGTCTCATAAGGAACTATATATTACCATTTTACCAGAGGCTCAGTCACACATTTGTTAATGCAAGAAACAACAAAAAAGTCACTATAGGTTATAAGTTATTTCAAATATCTCCTGATTTCAGCCAGACTCAGGAGGGGATGTGTTAATTTCTTCTTTCCTGAAGCCATTCACAGGTGGGCTGGGTCAGGATGTTCCCTGTGAGCTGAACAAAGGTATTCTAGTTTAACATTCAAGCATGGGGACAGGGTTCCCTGAGATGGGCCATTATGTATACTTTAAGCTATAGACAACATCACTTTAGTGATTAACGTGTAGCAAAAGCAATAGAATACAAAGTTGAAAGTAAAAGAAACAGATCTAATATGGAGTCATATTTGTTCTTCCCTATTACAATTCCTGACTGTCAATGTCCATTCCACAATCTTGTGGGGAAAGGGGTGATGACCGCTCTTGGCTACTTCCTGCTGTACAGGGACAATGAAGGGAGATTGTTGAATGGATTGATCAGCCTTGGGCAGGGAATATTGAACCCCTTAGTCCTGTTGTTATCTAATTTGTCATACCTATACTTAGGGGAAAAGATTTCCTTACATCTGGAAAAACACAGATTAAAAGCCATTAATATTTCAGGCAAAACCAAAAAATTGCAATCATATTCATCAGTTTACTCAGTCCTATATAATTAATCCTTTTTACTGACAGATTTATGAAATCAGAATTTCTATTAGACTTTTTTTTTGATTTTGTTAAATTTTATTTTATTGAAGTATAACTGATTTACAATGTTGTGTTAATTTCTACTGTACAGCAAAGTGATTCAGTTATACATATTTTTCATATTCTTTTCCATTGTGGTTTATCACAGGATATTGAATATAGTTCTCTGTGCTATACAGTAGGAACTTTTTGTTTATCCATTCTCTTTGTTTTTTTAAATAAATCTTTATTGGACTATAATTGCTTCACAATACTGTGTTAGTTTCTGTTGCACAACAAAACGAATCAGCCATATGCATACACATGTCCCCATATGCCCTTCCTTTTGAGCTTCCCTCCCATCCTCCCTATCCCACCCCTCTAGGTCATAGCAAAGCACCGAGCTGATCTCCCTGTGCTATGCTGCTGCTTCCCACCAGCCAACAATTTTACATTAGGTAGTGTATATATATTGGTGCTACTCTCACTTTGCCACAGCTTCCCCTTCCCACCCCAAGTCCTCAAGTCCGTTTTCTATGTCTACCTCTTTATTCCTGCCCTGTAACTAGGTTCATCAGTACCATTTTCTTTGTTCATAGATTCCATATATATGTGTTAGCATATGGTATTTGTTTTTCTCTTTCTGACTTACTTCACTCTGTATGACAGACTCTAGATCCAACCACCTCACTACAAATAACTCAATTTCGTTTCTTCTTATGGCTAATATTCCATTGTATATATGTGCCACATCTTCTTTATCCATTCATCTGTCGATGGACATTTAGGTTGGTTCCATGTCCTGGCTATTGTAAATAGTGCTGCAATGAACATTGTGGTATATGTCTTTTTGAATTATGGTTTTCTCAGGGTATAGGCCCAGTAGTGGGTTTGCTGGGTCACATGGTAGTTCTATTTTTAGTTTTCTAAGGAGCCTATATACCAACAATGAAAAATCAGAAAGAGAAATTAAGGAAACACTCCCATTTACCATTGCAACAAAAAGAATAAAATACTTAAGAATAAACTGCCTAAGGAGGCAAAAGACTTGTACTCAGAAAACTATAAATAAACACTGAGGAAAGAAATCAAAGATGACATAAACAGATGGAGAAATATTCCATGTTCTTGGATTGGAAGAATCAATATTGTGAAAATGACTATAGTGCCCAAAGCAATCTACAGATTCAGTGCAATCCCTATCAAACTACCAATGGCATTCTTCACAGAATTAGAACAAAAAGTTTTACAATTCATATAGAAACACAAAGGACCCTGAATAGCCAAAGCAATCTTGAGAAAGAAAAATGGAGTTGGAGGAATCAGGCTCCCTGACTTCAGACTATACCAAAAAGCTACAGTAATCAAGACAGTATGGGACTGGCACAAAAACAGAAAGATAGGACAATGGTAGAGGATAGAATGCCCAGAGATAAAATCATGCACATATAGGCACCTAATTTACGACAAAGGAGGCAAGAACATACAAGGGAGAAAAGACAGCCCCTTCAATAAGTGGTGCTGGGAAAACTGGACCACTACATGTAAGAGAATGAAATTAGAACTCTACCTAACACCATACACAAAAATAAACTCAAAATGGATTAAAGACTTAAATGTAAGAACAAACACTATAAAACACTTAAAGCAAAACATAGGAAAAACACTCTGACATAAACCATAGCTAGATCTTTTATGACCCACCTCCTAGACTAACAGAAATAAAACCAAAAATTAACAAATGGGCCTTAATTAAACTTAAAAGCTTTTGCATAGCAAAGGAAACCATAAACAAGACAAAAATACAACCCTCAGAATGGGAGAAAATATTTGCAAATGAAACAACAGACAAAGGATTAATCTCCAAAATATACAAACAGCTCAGGGAGCTCAATATCAAAAAAACAAACAATCCAGTTAAAAAATAGGCAGAAGACATAAATAGACATTTCACCAAAGAAGACATAGAGATGGCCAAGAGGCACATGAAAAGATGCTCAACATCACTATTTACTAAGAAATGCAAATCAAAACTACAATGAGGTATGACCTCATGCCAGTCAGAATGGCCATTATCAAAAAATCTAGAAACAATAAATTCTGGAAAGGGTGTGGTGAAAAGGGAACTTTCCTGCATTGTTGGTGGGAATGTAAATTGATACAACCACTATGGAAAACAGTATGGAGTTTCCTTAATAGAATTTTAAAATTTCTTACCTAGTTTATGATTTAAAAGTAACCAGAAACCTGTTTTTGTCAAAACATCCTTTCTATGACTTCTTGAGGACATGGCAGTTTTGCAAAAGATCAGCTTAGCTGTCTGTGAATGATAAAGGTCTTAAAAAGGCAAGTTTAAAGATCTGATTGTAATTCTTCTTGGCAAAGAAGCTTATCCAAGTTGTTACATTCAACACTTTAAGATAACTAAAATTATAACATTATACCAGGACATACACAAATTTCAGAAACTTTATATAATTTCTAGAATGTCTACATTAATAATATTTATTCATACTGTATAATCTGAGGAGGCTTATCACTCATTTGTCAATGCTTTCCATATAATTTAACATACAAACCAATTCTAATCAGTTTAACATATATATATATATATATATATATATATATATATATATATTTCCCCCCCCGAGGTACCTCAGGGGCCCTCTGAAGCATCCCAAAGTTAGCTGAAGTCAAAATAACTTTACTTAGAATTTCATAGGAAGTTCATCAAAAATATCAAAAGTTTTTTTAAAAACGTTTGGTCCAATAGAATCATAGGTCACTGTGAATATTTAAAAACAAATACAGATCACTGAAAGGCAAGGAAGTTAACACAATCTGTCATTGAAAGCAGCACTCTAAGGAAACATGTTCTCTTAGCAGAGAGGAACAAAGTCTACTCCTTCACCAGCCTACTATTAATAACAAAATCCATTTACCCAATTAAGTTTAATCTACTCTCACCCTGACCATGCACAAAATTCCTTTTTATTCAAAACATATATCCCACTTTCTTACTGTATAGTGAAATATTTTATTACTTTTAGTAGCTTTAATTACATATTTAAATTAGACTCTCCAACTCTTAAAAACTTTAATTTCTAGTGAAAACCAAGAGGCAAGTAATAGTTACCAAAATTTGGAGAGACTATTTTAGATAATTTTCAGAATGTAATTATTCCTATAGAGTTTACCTAAAAGATCGTATCTCATTTGCATTTAATTCACTCATAAAAATTTCATCATACCAATTTATTTTTCTTGCTGACAAATTTGCAACAGATATAACAAGATTTCACTTAAATTCTATTAAACATAGGTGCAGTAAAATAACTATACTTAATGTTCATGACTCTAAAGACAGGTCTATATTAATTAGATCAACAAACAAACTAACCTTAACATCAGATATTAACTTAATAGAGTATTTCCCCATTCATGTGAGCCTGACACTCATTCTGGCCAGTTTTACATTCCTGAGTATTTAATAAGCACTTAATTTCTTTTAAGTCAATTAAGTAGACCTCTTTTATGAATTAATTTTGGTAATACCATACATCTACAACACACATAGACACATACAAACACACAGACAAACAGAGACACCTTATAGTTCTCATTTTAAAATTTCAGCCCAGAGTCAGGTACAGCAATGCAAAACCCATCAGTTTACAAAAGAGGTTGGATTAGAATTGGGTTTCTGGCAGATAGAAAAAATCAGGCTAACTTGTCTAGATAGCTAAATCTTTTAACCAATATTTACAGAAAAGACACTTAGGATTTTTACTTATCCGTGACAAGTTTAGTTCTAAATTATTTTGCCCTCTTTCAAACTTTTCATTAAATTAATTAAATTAATTAAATTATTTATTTATTTATTTTGGCTGTGCCAGGTCTTAGTCGTGGCACATGGGATCTCAGTTGCAGCATGTGGACTCTTTAGTTGTGACATGCATGCAGGATCTACTTCCCGGACCAGGGATCGAACCTGGGCTGCCTGCATTGGGAGTGTGGAGTCTTACCAAATGGACCACCAGGGAAGTCCACAAAATTTTCATTTTAAAAAGATGGCAGAGATAAGTATTCCTGAGAAGACCAGAGAGGACATTTGTATCTCAAAGGTACAGGAAAGTTTCTTCTAGGATGACTCTGTTTCCCCTTTGTTTAATACTTACAAGTCTCTCTTAAGATAAATAAGGAAGGTGTTGGGAGTGGTAAAAGGATTGGTGGTCTTTGGATCATTCTGGAACAACAACTCTGGTCCTGTACAGACTAGATTTGCATGGAGGACAGGCTCTTAGTGCTCCAGCCAGGCATCAGGGCAGTGCCACGGAGGTGGGAGAGCCAAATTCAGGACACTGGTCCACAAAAGACCTCCCAGCTCCATGTAGTATCAAACAGTGAAAATCTCCCAGAGATCTCCATCGTAACATCAAGAACCAGCTCCACTCAATGACCAGCAAGCTACAGTGAAGGACACCCTATGCCAAAAACTAGCAAGACAGGAACACAACCACATCCATTAGCACAGAGGCTGCCTAAAATTATAATAAGGCCACAGGCACCCAAAAACACACGACCAGACGTGGACCTTCCCACCAGAAAGATAAGATCCAGCCTCATCTGCCAGAACACAGGCACAAGTCCCCTCCACAAATAAGCCTACACAAGCCACTGAACCAACCTTAGCCACTGGGGAGCAACACCAAAAATAACAGAAACTATGAACCTGCAGCCTGTAAAAAGGATACCCCAAACAGTAAGTTAAGCAAAATGAGAAGACAGAAAAACACACAGCAGATGAAGGAGCAAGGCGAAAACCCACCAGATCAAACAAATGAACAGGAAATAGACAGTCTATCTGAAAAAGAATTCAGAAAAATGTTAGTAAATATGATCCAAAATCTTGGAAACAGAATGGAGAAAATACAAGAAACGTTTAACAAGGACCTAGAAGAACTAAAGAGCAAACAATAAATGGAATTAAAAATTATCTAGAAGGGAGCAAAAGCAGAATCACTGATGCAGAAGAACGGATAAGTGGTCTGGAAGATCACAGAACAGAATAAAGAAAAAAGAATGAAAAGAATTGAGGACAATCTCAGAGACCTCTGGGACAATATTAAATGCACCAACATTCGAATTATATGGGTCCCAGAAGAAGAAGAGAAAAAGAAAGGGATTATAAAAAGAAGAGATTATAGTTGAAAACTTCCGTAATATGGGAAAGGAAATAGTTAATCAAGTCCAGGAAGCACAGAGAGTCCCATACGGGATAAATCCAAGGAGAAACATGCCAAGACACATATTAATCAAGCTATCAAAAATTAAATACAAAGGAAACATATTAAAAGCAGCAAGGGAAAAACAACAAGTAACACATAAGGGAATCCCGATAAGGTTAACAGCTGACCTTTCAGCAGAAACTCTGCAAGCCAGAAGGGAGTGGCAGGACATATTTAAAATGAAGAAAGAGAAAAACCTACAACAAAGATTACTCCACCCACCAAGGATCTCATTCAGATTTGATGGAGAAATTAAAAGCTTTACAAACAAGCAAAAGCTAATAGAATTCAGCACCACCAAACCAGCTTTACAACAAATGCTAAAAGAACTTCTCTAGGCAGGAAAAACAAAAGAAGGAAAAGACCTACAATAATAAACACAAAACAATTAAGAAAATGGTAATAGGAGCATACACCTTAAATGTAAATGGACTAAATTCTCCAACCAAAAGACATAGACTGGCTGAATGGATACAAAAAGAAGACACGTATATACACTCTATAAAAGAGACCCACTTCAGACCTACGGACACATACAGACTGAAAGTGAGGGGATGGAAAAAGATATTCCATGCAAATGGAAATCAAAAGCTAGCTGGAGTAGCAATTCTCATATCAGACAAAATAGACTTTAAAACAAAGACTATTACAAGAGACAAAGAGGGACACTACATAATGCTCAAGGGATCAAACGAAGAAGAAGATATAACAATTGTAAATATTTATGCACCCAACATAGGAGCACCTCAATACATAAGGCAAATACTAACAGCCATAAAAGGGGAAATCGACAGTAACACAATCATAGTAGGAGACTTTAACACCCCAATTTCAGCAATGAACAGATCATCCAAAATGAAAATAAATAAGTAAACACAAGCTTTAAATGATACATTAAACAAGATGGACTTAATTCATATTTACAGGACATTCCATCCAAAAACAACAGAATACACATTTTCTCAAGTGCTCATGGAACATTCTCCAGGATAGATCATATCTTGGGTCACAAATCAAGCCTTTGTAAATTTAAGAAAATTGAAATCATATCAAGTACCTTTTCCGAACACAATGCTATGAGCCTAGATATCAATTACAGGAAAAAATCTGTAAGAAATACAAACACATGGAGGCTAAACAACACACTACTTAATAACCAAGAGATCACTGAAGAAATCAAAGAGGAAATAAAAAAATACCTAGAAACAAATGACAATGAAAACACAATGACCCAAAACCTATGGGATGCAGCAAAAGCAGTTCTAAGAGGGAAGTTTATACTTATACAAGCCTACCTTAGGAAACAAGAAACATCTCAAATAAACACCCTAACTTTACGCCTAAAGCAATTAGAGAAACAAGAACAAAACACCCCAAAGTTAGCAGAAGGACAGAAATCAAAGAGATCAGATCAGAAATGAATGAAAAAGAAATGAAGGAAACAATAGCAAAGATCAAAAAAACTAAAAGCTGGTTCTTTGAGAATATAAACAAAATTGATAAACCATTAGCCAGACATATCAAGAAAAAAAGGGAGAAGACTCAAATCAATAGAATTAGTAATGAAAAAGGAGAAGTAACAACTGATACTGCAGAAATACAAAGGATCATGAGAGATTACTACAAGCAACTATATGCCAATAAAACAGACAACCTGGAATAAATGGACAAATTCTTAGAAATGCACAGCCTTCTGAGACTGAACCAGGAAGAAATAGAAAATATAAACAGACCAATCAAAAACACTGAAATTGAAACTGTGTTTAAAAAGCTTCCAACAAACAAAAGCCAAGGACCAGATGGCTTCACAGGCGAATTCTATCAAACGTTTAGAGAAGAGCTAACACTTATCCTTCTCAAACTCTTCCAAAATATAGCAGAGGGAGGAACGCTCCCAAATGCATTTACGAGGCCACCATCACCCTGATACCAAAACCAGACAAAGAGGTCACAAAGAAAGAAACCTACAGGCCAATATCACTGAGGAATATACATGCAAAAATCCTCAACAAAATACTAGCAAACAGAATCCAACAGCACATTAAAAGGATCATACACTATGATCAAGTGGGGTTTATCCCAGGAATGCAAGAATTATTCAATATACGCCAATCAATCAACATGATACACCATATTAACAAATTGAAGGAGAAAAACCGTATGATCATCTCAATAGATGCAGAAAACGCTTTTGACAAAATTCAACACCAATTTATGATAAAAACCCTGCAGAAAGTAGGCGTAGAGAGAACTTTCCTCAATATAATAAAGGCCATATATGAAAAACCCAAAGCCAACATCGTCCTCAATAGTGAAAAACTGAAACCATTTCCACTCAGACCAGGAAAAAGTCAAGGTTGCCCACTCTCAGCACTATTATTCAACATAGTTTTGGTAGTTTTAGCCAACTTTTATGAAAAAGAAATAAAAGGAATCCAAATTGGAAAAGAAGAAGTAAAGCTGTCATTGTTTGCAGATGACATGATACTACACATAGAGAATCCTAAAGATGCTACCAGAAAACTACAAGAGCTAATCAACGAATTTGGTAAAGTAGCAGCATACAAAATTAATGCACAGAAATCTCTTTCATTCCTATACACTAATGATGAAAAATCCGAAAGTGAAATTAAGGAAACACTCCCATTTACCATTGCAACAAAAAGAATAAAATATCTAGCAATAAACCTACCTAAGGAGACAAAGGGCCTGTATGAAGAAAATTATAAGACACTGATGAAAGAAATTAAAGATGATACAAATAGATGGAGAGATATACCATGTTCTTGGATTGGAAGAATCAACATAGTGAAAATGACTCTACTACCCAAAGCAATCTACAGATTAAATGCAATCCCTATCAAACTACCACTGGCATTTTTCACAGAACTAGAACAAAAAAAATTCACAATTGGTATGGAAACACAAAAGACCCCGAATAGCCAAAGCAATATTGATAAAGAAATACAGAGCTGGAGGAATTGGGCTCCTGGACATCAGACTATATTACAAAGCTACAGTAATCAAGACAGTATGGTAATGGTACAAAAACAGAAATATAGATCAATGGAACAGTATAGAAAACCCAGAGATAAACCCATGCACATATGGTCACCTTATCTTTGATAAAAGAGGAAAGAATATACAGTGGAGAAAAGGCAGCCTCTTCAATAAGGGGTGCTGGGAAAACTGGACAGCAACATGTAAAAGAATGAAATTAGGACACTCCCTAACACCATACACAAAAATAAACTCAAATTGGATTAAAGACCTAAATGTAAGGCCAGACACCTTCAAACTCTTATAGAAAAACATAGGCAGAACACTCTATGACATAAATCACAGCAAGATCCTTTTTTGACCCACCTCCTAGAGAAATGGAAATAAAAACAAAAATAAACAAATGGAACCTAATGAAACTTCAAAGCTTTTGCACAGCAAAGGAAACCATAAAGAAGACCAAAAGACAACCCTCAGAATGGGAGAAAATATTTGCAAATGAAGAAACTGACAAAGGATTAAACTTCAAAACATACAAGCAACACGTGCAGCTCAATATCAAAAGAACAAACAGCCCCATCCAAAAATGGGCAGAAGACCTAAATAGCCATTTCTCCAAAGAAGATATACAGATTGCCAACAAACACATGAAAGAATGCTCAACATTATTAATCATTAGAGAAATGCAAATCAAAACTACAATTAATATCATCTCCCACTGGTCAGAATGGCCATCATCAAAAAATATACAAACAATAAATGCTGGAGAGAATGTGGAGAAAAGGGAACCCTCTTGCATTGTTGGTGGGAATGTAAATTGATACAGTCACTATGGAGAACAGTATGGAGGTTCCTTAAAAAACTAAAAATAGAGCTAACATATGATGCAGCAATCCCACTATGGGGCATATACCCTGAGAAAACCATAATTAAAAAAGAGTCATGTACCAAAATGTTCATTGCAGCTCTATTTACAATAGCCAGGACATGGAAGCAACCTAAGTGTCCATCAAGAGATGAATGGATAAAGAAGATGTGGCACATATATACAATGGAATATTACTCAGCCATTAAAAGGAATGAAACTGAGTTATTTGTAGTTTGGTGGATGGACCTAGAGACTGTCATACAGAGTGAAGTATGTCAGAAAGAGAAAAGCAAATACCGTATGCTAACACATATATATGGAATCTAAAAAAAAAAAAAAAAGAAAGAAAGAAAAAGAAAATGGTCAGAAGAACCTAGGGACAAGACGGGAATAAAAATGCAGACCTACTAGAGAATGACTTGAGGATATGGGGAGGGAGAAGGGTAAGCTGTGACAAAGTGAGATAGTGGCATGGACATATATACACTACCAAACGTAAAATAACTAGCTAGTGGGAAGCAGCCGCATAGCAGAGAGAGATCAGCTCGGTGCTTTGTGACCATTTAGAGGGGTGGGACAGGGAGGGTGGGAGGGAGGGAGATGCAAGAGGGAAGGGATATGGGGGCATATGTATATGTATAACTGATTCACTTTGTTATAAAGCAGAAAATGACACACCATTGTAAAGCAATTATACTCTAATAAAGATGTTTAAAAAAAGACTAGATTTGTAAAACAAGGACAGTTTGGTTTTTCTTTTTTTTTTTTCCCAAAGAATTGGGTGGCTCCTCACTTCGCTTAAGGGAGAAGGTCTCCTCCCAAAATTCCTATCAGGCTCCCGATATCAGCTATAGTTAATTACTTATACCAGTGGCCTCCCATTTTGGTGACCTACTTACAAACACTTTTGGGGATCTTCCCTAGGTTTAAGAAATTTATAACTTATATTTAGACACTCTATAACATTTTTTATTTAATAAACGTTGTATGGATATATTCAGCCAAGCCCAGAACCTCAATATTCCACATTCCAGGGTCTACTAAGGCTTCTATTTTAGCTTCAGATTTTATCTGTTCCATTCCGCTTTCTGTTAGAACCATTTGGTGATGAGGATGGTTCCCATGCCCCTCGAGAAACGAATTGGCCCCTTAGTTAAGAAATCTCTTCCCATTGAAGGGATGGAACAATCAGGCACAACAGAAAATAATGTAAAAACAGTTGGCCATTGATCTTGCACAAAAGGCATTCCAAAAAAGTGTGCCCTTGCCTTTTCCCTGACACCCCCATTACATACTCTTTGTGGTTGTTAAGGTTTCCAATCTTTGGGGTTAAGACCAAAAAGGTTGCAAGAGCATCCTTTTGCATATTTCTCCAGGTGCGTTCAGCCTTTTCAGTCATATCCCTATAATTGAAAACTGAATAAGCCAATGGAACAAATTGTTCATCAGAGTCAGCATAGCCATAAGTGCCTGCCCCTGTTTTCTCAGGGTATATGCCCAGTAGTGGGATTGCTGGGTCATATGGTAATTCTAATTGTAGTTTTTTAAGGAACCTCCATACTGTTCTCCATAGTGGCTGTATCAATTTACATTACCACCTGCAGTGCCAAAGTGTTCCCTTTTCTCCACACCCTCTCCAGGATTAATTGTTTCTAGATTTTTGATGATGCCCATTCTGACTGGTATGAGATTATATCTCATTGTAGTTCTGATTTGCATTTCTCTAATGATTAATGATGTTGAGCATCTTTCATGTGTTTGTTGGCAATCTGTATATCTTCTTTGGAGAAATGTCTATTTAGGTCTTCTGCCGGTTTTTGGATTGGGCTGTTCGTTTCTTTAATATTGAGCTGCATGAGCTGTTTATATATTTTGCAGATTAATCCTTTGTCCATTAATTTGTTTGCAAATATTTTCTCCCATTCTGAGGGTTGTCTTTTGGTCTTCTTTATGGTTTCCTTTGCTGTGCAAAAGCTTTGAAGTTTCATTAGGTTCCATTTGTATATTTTTGTTTTTATTTCAATTTCTCTAGGAGGTGGGTCAAAAAGGATTTTGCTGTGATTTATGTCATAGAGTGTTCTGCGTATGTTTTCCTCTAAGAGTTTGATAGTTTCTGGCCTTACATTTAGGTCTTTAATCCAATTTGAGTTTATTTTTGTGTATGCTGTCAGGGAGTGTTCTAATATCATACTTTTACATGTACCTGTCCAGTTTTCCCAGCGACACTTATTGAAGAGGCTGTCCTTTCTGAACTGTACATTCCTGCCTCCTTTATAAAGATAAGGTCAACATATGTGCATGGATTCATCTCTGGACTTTCTATCCTGTTCCATTGATCTATATTTCTGTTTTTGTGCCATTACCATACTGTCTCGATTACTGTAGCTTTGTAGTATAGTCTGAAGACAGGGAGCCTGATTCCTCCACCTCCAATTTTCATTCTCAAGATTGCTTTGACTATTCGGGGTCTTTTGTTTCCATACAAATTGTGAAATATTTTGTTCTAGTTCTGTGAAAAATGCCAGTGGTTGTTTGATAGGGACTGCATTGATTCTGTAGATTGCTTTCAGTAGTAGAGTCATTTTCACAATGTTGATTCTTCCAATCCAAGAACATGGCATATCTCTCCATCTATTTGTATCAACTTTAATTTCTTTCATCAGGGTCTTATAATTTTCTGCATACAGGTCTTTTGTCTCCTTAGGTAGGTTTATTCCTAGGTATTTTATTCTTTTTGTTGCAATGGTAAATGGTTGTGTTTTCTTAATTTCACTTTCGTATGTTCCAACATTAGTGTATAGGAAAGCAAGAGATTTCTGTGCATTAATTTTGTATCCTGCTACTTTACCAAATTCATTGATTAGCTCTAGTAGTTACCTGGTAGCATCTTTAGGATTCTCTATGTGTAGTATCATGTCATCTGCAAACAGCGACAGCTTTACTTCTTCTTTTCCGATTTGGATTCCTTTTATTTCCTTTTCATCTTTGATTGTTGTGGCTAAAACTTCCAAAACTATGTTGAATAAGAGTGGTGAGAGTGGGCAACATTTTTCCTGATCTTAGTGGAAATGCTTTCAGTTTTTCACCATTGACGATGATGTTGGCTGTCGGTTTGTCATATATGGCCTTTATTATGTTGAGGAAAGTTCCCTATATGCCTACTTTCTGCAGGGTATTTATCATAAATGGGTGTTTAATTTTGTCGAAAGCTTTCTCTGCATCTCTTGAAATGAACATATGGTTTTTCTCCTTCAATTTGTTAATATGGTGTATCACATTGATTAATTTCCATATATTGAAGAATCCTTGCATTCCTGGAATAAACCCCACTTGATCATGGTGTATGATCCTTTTAATGTGCTGTTGGATTCTTTTTGCTAGTATTTTGTTGAGGATTTTTGCATCTATATTCATCAGTGATATTGGTCTCTAGTTTTGTTTCTTTGTGACATTCTTGTCTGGCTTTGGTATCAGGATGATTGATGGTGGCCTCGTAGAATGAGTTTGGGAGTGTTCCTCCCTCTGCTATATTTTGGAAGAGTTTGAGAAGGATAGGTGTTAGCTCTTCTCTAAATGTTTCATAGCATTCGCCTGTGAAGCCATCTGCTCCTGGGCTTTTGTTTGTTGGAAGATTTTTAATCACAGTTTCAATTTCAGTGCTTGTGATTGGTCTGTTCATATTTTCTATTTCTTCCTGATTCAGTCTCGGCAGGTTGTGCCTTTCTAACAATTTGTCCATTTCTTCCAGGTTGTCCATTTTATTGGCATAGGGTTGCTTTTAGTAATCTCTCATGATCTTTTGTAGTTCTGCAGTGTCAGTTATTACTTCTTTTTCATTTCTAATTCTATTGATTTGAGTCTTCTCCCTTTTTTTCTTGATGACTCTGGCTAATTGTTTATCAATTTTGTTTATTTTCTCAAAGATCCAGCTTTTAGTTTTATTGATCTTTGCTCTCGTTTCCTTCATTTCTTTTTCATTTATTTCTGATCTGATCTTTATGATTTCTTTCCTTCTGCTAACTTTGGGGTTTTTTTGTTCTTCTTTCTCTAATTGCTTTAGGTGCAAGTTTAGATCATTTATTCGAGATGTTTCCTGTTTCTTAAGGTAGGATTTTATTACTATAAACTTCCCTCTTAGAACTGCTTTTGCTGCATATCATAGGTTTTGGATCATCGTGTCTCCATTGTCATTTGTTTCTTGGTATTTTTTGATTTCTTCAGTGATCACTTTGACATTAAGTAGTGTATTGTTTAGCCTCCATGTGTTTGTATTTTTTACAGATCTTTTCCTGTAATTGATATCTAGTCTCCTAGCATGGTGGTTGGAAAAGATACTTGATACAGTTTCAATTTTCTTAAATTTACCAAGGCTTGATTTGTGACCCAAGATATGATCTATCCTGGAGAATGTTCCATGAACATTTGAGAAAAATGTGTATTCTGTTGTTTTTGGATGGAGTGTCCCATAAATAGCAATTAAGTCCATCTTGTTTAAAGTATCATTTAAAGCTTGTGTTTCCTTATTTATTTTCCTTTTGGATGATCTGTCCATTGGTGAAAGTGGGGTGTTAAAGTCCCCTACTATGATTGTGTTACCATCAATTTCCCCTTTTATGGCTGTTAGCATTTGCCTTATGTATTGAGGTGCTCCTATGTTAGGTGCATAAATATTTACAATAGTTATGTCTTCTCCTTGAATTGATCCCTTGATAATTATGTAGTGTCCTTCTTTGTCTCTTCTAATATTCTTCATTTTAAAGTCTATTTTGGGGCTCCCCTGATGGCTCAGTGGTTGACAGTCCGCCTGCTCATGCGGGGGACACAGGTTCGTGCCCTGGTCCAGGAGGATCCCACGTACTGTGGAACTGCTGGGCCCATGAGCCACGGCTGCTGACCCTGTGCATCCGCAGCCTGGGCACCGCAACGGGAGAATCCGTAACAGTTAGAGGCCCACGTACCACAAACAAACAAAGAAACAAAAACAAAAATAAATAAATAAAGCCTATTTTTTATCATATGAGAATTGCTACTCCAGCTTTCTTTTGGTTTCCATTTGCATGGAATATCTTTTTCCATCCCCTTACTTTCAGTCTGTATGTGTCTGTAGGTCTGAAGTGGGTCTCTTGTAGACAGCATATATATGGGTCTTGTTTTTGTATCCATTCAGTCAGTCTGTGTCTTTTGGTGGGAGCATTTAATCCATTTACATTTAAGGTAATTATTGATATGTATGTTCCTATTCCCATTTTCTTAATTGTTTTGGGTTTGTTATTGTAGGTCTTTTCTGTCTCTTGTGTTTCTTGCCTAGAGAAGTTCCTTTAGCATTTGTTGTAAAGCTGGTTTGGTGGTGCTGAACTCTCTCAGCTTTTGCTTGTCTGTAAAGGTTTTAATTTCTCCATCAAATCTGAATGAGATCCTTGCTGGGTAGAGTAATCTTGTTTATAGGTTTTTCGCCTTCATCACTTTAAATATGTCTTGCCAGTCCCTTCTGGCTTGCAGAGTTTCTGCTGAAAGATCAGCTGTTAACCTTATGGGGATTCCCTTGTGTGTTATTTGTTGTTTTTTCCTTGTTGCTTTTAGTATGTTTCCTTTGTTTATAATTTTTGACAGTTTGATTAATATGTGTCTTCACATATTTCTCCTTGGATTTATCCTGTGTGAGACTCTCTGTGCTTCCTGGACTTGATTAACTATTTCCTTTCCCATATTAGGGAAGTTTTCAACTATAATCTCTTCAAATATTTTCTCAGTCCCTTTCTTTTTCTCTTCTTCTTCTGGAACCCCTATAATTCAAATGTTGGTGTGTTTAATGTTGTCCCAGATGTCTCTGAGACTGTCTTCAGTTCTTTTCATTCTTTTTTCTTTATTCTGCTCTGCAGTAGTTATTTCCACTATTTTATCTTCCAGGTCACTTATCCATTCTTCTGCCTCAGTTATTCTGCTATTGTTCCCTTCTAGAGTATTTTTAATTTCATTTTTTGTGTTGTTCATCATTGCCTGTTTCATCTTTAGTTCTTCTAGGTCCTTGTTAACTGTTTCTTGCATTTTCTCTATTCTATTTCCAAGATTTTGGATCATCTTTACCATCATTATTCTGAATTCTTTTTCAGGTAGACTGCCTATTTCCTCTTCATTTATTAGGTCTGGTGGGTTTTTATCTTGCTCCTTCATCTGCTGTGTTTTTCTGTCTTCTCATTTTTGTTATCTTACTGTGTTTGCGGTCCCCTTTTTTAGGCTGCAAGTTTGTAGTTCCCGTTGTTTTTGGTGTCTGTCCCCAGTGGCTAAAGTTGGTTAAGTGGGTTGTGTAGGCTTCCTGGTGGAGGGGACTAATGCCTGTGTTCTGGTGGATGAGGCTGGATCTTGTCTTTCTGGTGGGCAGGTCCACGTCTGGTGGTGTGTTTGGGGTGTCTGTGGACTTATTATGATTTTAGGCATCCCCTCTGCTAATGGGTGGGGTTGTGTTCCTGTCTTGCTAGTTATTTGCCATAGGGTGTTCAGCACTGTAGCTTGCTGGTCATTGAGTGAAGCTGGGTGTTGGTGTTGAGATGGAAATCTGTGGGAGATTTTCGCCATTTGATATTATGTGGAGCTGGGAGGTCTCTTGTGGACCAGGCTCCTGAGGTTACATCTCCCACCTCAGAGGCACAGCACTGACTCGTGGCTGCAGCACCAAGAGCCTTTCATCCACATGGCTCAGAATACAAAGGAGAAAAAGTAAAAGAAAGTAAGAGGTTAAAATAAAATAAAGTAAGATAAAATAAAATAGTTACTAAAATAAAAAATAATTAGTAAGAAAACAATTTTTTTTCAAAAAAGTAAAAAAAAAAAAAAAAAAAAAAGGACGAATAGAACCCTAAGACAAATGGTGAAAGCAAAACTATACAGACAAAATCTCACACAGAAGCATACACATACACAAAAAGATGAAAAGGCGAAAAAATAATAAATCTTGCTCTCAAAGTCCACCTCCCCAATTTGGGATGATTCGTTGTCTATTCAGGTATTCCACAGATGCAGGGTACATCAAGTTGATTGTGGAGCTTTAATCCACTGCGCCTGAGGCTGCTGGGAGAGATTTCCCTTTCTCTTCTTTGTTCACACAGTTCCTGAGGCTCAGCTTTGGATTTGGCCCCGCCTCTGTGTGTAGGTCACCAGAGGGCATCTGTTCTTCGCTCAGACAGGACGGGGTTAAAGGAGCAGCTGCCTCAGGGCCTCTGGCTCACTCAGGCCGGGGGTGAGGGAGGGGCACGGAGTGCGAGGCGGACCTGTGGCGGCAGAGGCCAGCGGGTTGTTGCACCAGCCTGAGGCGCGCCGTGCGTTCTCCCAGGGAAGTTGTCCCTGGATCATGGGACCCTGGCAGTGGTGGGCTGCACAGGCTCCCAGGAAGGGAGGTGTAGATAGTGACCTGTGCTCGTACACAGGGCTTCTTGGTGGCGGCAGCAGCAGCCTTAGCGTCTCATGCCCGTCTCTGTGGTCCGCGCTGTTACCCGCGGCTCGGGTAACAGAAAGAATTCGGGAAAGGTCAAAAGGAGACAGGAGATGCCAGCCTATATTTCCTACCAACCTCCCAGAATCCTTCTCGATGGAATCCATCTTGGCTGAGCGATGCACGTGCCACCAGGAAGGATCCTCAGTCAGAATGATTGGCCAGAGACAACCCGGAAACTAACCCCATTACCATAATACCCGAGACCGTGAGCTGCATGGCAGAGCAGTTCTCCTGGGTTCCCCTATCCTGCTGCTCTCGACCCGAGTGCCCCTTCCCAATAAAATCTCTTGCTTTGTCAGCACGTGTCTCTTTGGACAATTCATTTCTGAGTGTTAGACAAGAGCCCACTCTCGGTCCCTGGCAGGGGTCCCCCTTCCTGCAACATGTTGTTTCTGGTCATCCAAGTGTATCTTTCACCACAACACCCCTGAAAATTTCATACTGTAACCGAGTAGAACCCTACAGGGCCTTTTCTCCCCCCCATATCCTCTGCTTAACTCCTCTCTGAAGTACCAAGATAATAGTATTTGATGCCAATTTCCTGAGTTGTTTTGCAGATGTGAACCCCCCTGTCCCCACCAAAGGGAAGACGTTAACTACTTGATGACCATGAGCACATAGCTCCAGGCCTCCTGGAGCCTAAGGACTGATAAAGTTAACTCCTGTGACACCAACTTGTTCTGTCATCAGAACAATCAGAGAATTGTGCACAATCTGATCACATACCCTGTGACAACCCCGCTCCTCACCTGGTTTTTAAAAATGCTTTACTGAAAACTTTCGGGGAACTTGAAGTTTTTAGGACTTGAGCCACCTCGCCTCCTTGCATGGCCTTGCAATAAGCCTCCTCTGCTCCAAACTCGGAAGTTTCGGTTTGTTTGGCCTCACTGTGTGTTGGGCACACAAACTTGTGTTAACAATTTTGGCGAAGCCAATCTAGGAGTCCATGTCCATGGCAGGCTGACCCTGGCCTGGGTCAGCCCCTTCCCCAAGTCCCCAGCAGCTTCCAGAGCCCACTTCACTCTGGGGATCTCAAAGGGACTGTTCCCGACCGGCGCCGGCCGCCCATGGCAGGAGCCAAGTGGTTGGAGCCAAAAAATGTCTGGAGCTGGGTGAGTCGCTCCAGCTTGCACAGACAGGGAATTCTCTCCACTACGTCTGGGCCTCTTCCCTTGTGGGAAGTGAGCCACTTTAGGGTAAGTCACTCCAGTGTGCACACCGGGAACATATTCCCCCCTCAATTTGGGCTTTCCCTCTATGGAAAAGGCAATTTGTTTTGCATTTGGTTGCGGTACCCTGTTGGAGAAGGGAATTGTTGTTGAACTCTACCTGATTTGGGAACCAGTTCATTTGCTTTATGAGAGACAGTCTTGCCAATTTGTTTGGAGGCCTCCGTTTGGGAGTGGAAATGGAATTTTAGACTACACCTCTGATTTTCTGTGTGACCATAGCTTACTTGTTTGTGTTTTTGTGTGTATCATTTTGGGGTGAGCCACTCATGGTCCATTCTTTCTGAGCTATGCCTCATCTGATTATTTGTTTGTGGGACCATGTGTTTGTTGTTTGTTTGTGTACTTGCATTGGCCAGTTGAAACGTCTTTGGTGAATAAAGGGGCTTGTGTGTGATGACACAAGGGTATCCTTTCCTACTGCATAGGTTTTGCCTACAGAGGAGAGTTGGTTGGGATTTCCCTTTTGAACTAGCCTTAGTCATTCATTCAGCTTCATCTCAGATGGGACATTGGATGGGAATCTTCCTTTTTTGGGGGCTAGGGAACTGTGAACCTTAGAGACCGATTTGAATTGCTATTTGCTTGATATTTGATAACACTAGCCGTGGATAATTAAGTATGGATGATCAGATCTCTGTTCCATCTTATAGTCCTCTGGGGTACTTTTGCAAAACTAAGAGATCTTTAGCTATACTACCTAAATGAAAAAAATGCCACAATACTCCCTGAGATCTGGAGGGCAAAGGCCCCTGATGTATTGGCTATTATATCAAAGTGAGTTTTTTGCAATTGCTTTTATATTGGGGGTATGTGTGTGTGGGTGAATGTGTGTCTCGGTACCTGAGTCCAAATCCCTTTTTCACTTCCTGGTTTTGCTGAAAGAGGGGCATGCAAATGTGAACAAATGATATGTATTATTGTATTTGTTTCTTTAAAGTGAGGTGAATATTTGGGAACTGGAAAAAAGAAAACTCCCTGAAAATAGCACAAGATGGCTGGGTTTTGTGTAAGTAGTTAGAAGAGGAATTTGCATTTCTCTTCCTCTGCATTTGAGAGGTAAATGATCTACCTGGAGAGGGGGATGATGGCGTAAGAATAAGACACGGAGATCACCTTCCTCCCCACCAGATACACCAGAAATACATCTACACGTGGAACAACTCCTACAGAACACCTACTGAATGCTGGCAGAAGACCTCAGACCTCCCAAAAGGCAAGAAACTCCCCATGTACCTGGGTAGGGCAATAGAAAAAAGAAAAAACAAAGACAAAAGAATAGGGACGGGACCTGCACCAGTGGAAGGGAGCTGTGAAGGAAGAAAGGTTTCCACACACTAGGAAGCGCATTCCTTACCAGGACCTCCTGTTGTTAAGATAACTCATGCAAGTGGCTACTATCTTGCCTGGCCAGGATAGGCAGTTTGAGTCAGTGGTTCCCCTAACAAATGTGAGCCATCAATGGGTTGTCTATTCCTAATAAAGAAGTGAGTGACATCTGTACCAGTCAGGGTTCTTTGGTTGCAAACAACAGAAACCAACTTTGGCTAACTTATGCAGAAAAGGAATTTTTTAGAAAATCATCTCTGCTCAGGAAATTGATGGGAAGGCTACAGAGCCATGTTCAGAAATGGGCAGAAACCTGCAGGACTTAGGAAGCAGGAAACACAGGAGAGATGTGGCAGCAGGAATGGCAGGACCTGAAACCCCTCTGTAAACAGAGGCCTTGGTACAGGCTGAAAGACACATTGTTCCTAGTAGGTTCTAAGCTGGCCAGGTCAGATCCCTCCTTGCTTTTTAAATCATTATACACAGTTGAAAATGGAACATGTTAAGACAAGACATCTCTGGGAAACCTGGCTTTCACAGAAGATAGTCTAGAAGCCACTGCCAAGGGCACTCAGTAGTGATAAAGTAGACCTGTCTCCTTTTGCCCCACAGATTAGAACTAGGAACAATGAGTAAATGTTTCAAGGAGACAGAGTTGAGATCTGTATGGCCAGGGACTTTCTAATAAACAGAGCTATTCAACAATGGATTTAACAGACTTCCATGGTGGTGAGCTTGCTGGCCACTGCAATTTTTCAAGGAAAGACTGAATTCCCTCTGACAGAATATGAAAGGGAAACCTGTCTTAATAGGAAATAGATTAGGATCCCTCTCAACTGCTTGATTTGTGATTTTAAACTAGACTTTTACAGCTATTTGCTGGAAATGAACATTCTTTATAGCCATTCCCCATCCCTTCCCCATAATATTATGGATGCAAAATCATCTATGATCATTAGTATTATCCACTTAGAACAATTTTTTATTCATGTTTCCTATTGTAAATTGCATAATCACACCATAGAAACTCTGGGGGAAAAAAAAGAAAAGAGAAAAAAGGCATCTATAGTCCCATTTGTGGGTTTTCTTCCAATTTTTTACTTATGTGCATTATTCAAAAATGAAAATAGTTAATTTCTTCTGATTGTAAAGATGACACAGTTGGTATGTTCAATTAATATGGAAAAGTATAAAAAAGAAAGTAAAAGATTATCTAAAACGTTGAACATCTTGGAACACATCTTTTGTGATATTGCCCTATGCATAAATATGCATATTTAACATTTTACATAAATGGGATCCTACCATAAAAGGGGGGTTGTTGTGACCCTATATCACTCTGTGTTATGTTATAGAGCTCATCTTATGCCAGTGAATATATAAATATTGTCTTCTAAGTGGCCACATAACATTCCTTATATGGCTGTTTCATAATTTAATTGATATCCTATTAATGGATATTTTGAACATTTAGATTGTATCCAATTTTTACTCTTATGAACAATACTGCATTGAACACCCTTGTACATCTGTCTCTAGGTATTTGTCTGCTTGTCTTAGGCTATATTTTCTTCAAACAATTCTAAGCGAATAACAAACCAAAGGCAGATTAAAGTTGTTAGCTGCATAAGAGAAAGCTGGCTATCTCCTGAAGTAGAAGTAAAAAGGGTACATTTGTGTATGGGCAAAAAAAACAGCAGTTCCCTGACTGCACAATAGCCACCCATAAAATGTTCTCTGACATAGTCCCAGCAGAAGACTTACAAAACTCACCACTGGTTGTCCAGACTGCTAGAGGTATTCCCGCCTCCCACCCCTAACCCTAACAAAGTTCTGCCTTTCCCTCCCTCAATCCTGCCCTACCCTGTTTCTAGCCCTTCCTTCGCTCTGAGAACCTGTCACTGTTACACATGCTTTTTTCTTCTGTGAAATGTGAATAAAGAAACCTGCTTTCTGCCCTCAAGTCCAGTTTGTCTCTCTATCCAAAGAGCAGAGAAAACTCACACCATGTCAGGCTGGGGCTTGGTGCCATCTGGGTTAGCCCAGGTCAGCACATATGCCCTCCAGGAATTAGCAAGTCAGAAACACCCAGGAGGACCTAAAGGGCTGTGAGTTAACTTTGGAGATCTACCTTACATGGAGGGTGAATTTTGAAGTCAACTCATAAGCAAAAACTCACCATGGCAGAGATGGCTATTTGCCTCCTCAACAATTATTCTCCCCTCCTTCCACGCTAATAGAAACCTAATTTTATTCTGAGTAACAATATGTTAATCTAAAGGATTACATTTCCCAGTCTTTCTTGTGTCCAGTGATATATAAGCTAAAGTCATTGAATGGGGCTGCAGGGAAAGCATTTTAGAGGATTTACCTGGCTGGGAGGGTCACCTTTTTGCTCTTTCCTCTCTTCTTCCTTCTTCTTGCCCGGAATGTGGACTCTAAGATGTTTTTGTAGTCCTCCTGGGTCTTGAAGTGACCTTGAGTTAGAAATGTGTGCCAGTAAGAGCCAAAAGATAGTCAGAGCCTGGGTCCTGACTGGAGTCACCAGCCCTGGACCACTTTTATCTCTGGACACTTTTTTGGTTGGAAAGAGATACTCTTGTTTAAGTCAATTATTTGCTTTTTCTGTTATATGCATCTAAAGCTAAACTTAGAGAAGGAGATGAAGATTGCAGAGTAGGAGGACATGGAGCTCTCCTCCCCCTATGAACACATCAAAACTATATCTAGATGTGGAATAATTTTCACTGAAAACTAACTGGAAATTGGCAGAAGGATTCCTGCACAACTAAGGCAGTAAGAAAGATACATGTGTGGTTAGGTGACAAGGGAAGAAGAAGAACTGGGTCTGGACCTGTGCCCCTGGGATTGGACTCAGAGGAAACGGGAGATTGCATAGGTGGACACCTGCCCTGGGGAGAGACTGGTTTGAGCTAGAATGTACGCCCAAGTCCTGGGATCCTATGCAAAGGAGACAAGCTCCCTTAGCTTGTTGGAGGACCACTGGGACAGACAGAGGGTTGTGGGAAGCATGGACTCCACTCATGAGGAGTGCACATGTGCCAGCTAGTCCCCAAGGGAGGGCAGAGAGAGGTCTGCTCTAGCCACCACCAGGTTTCTCATGCCCTAGTCCACGCTGAGTAAATGCTCAACACTCACTCCATACCACAGTACAGCACTGGATCTGGGGTGGACACGATGAGGGGTGGGGCTGGGGGACTCTACTGTGGAATGCAGAGGTGAACTGGTCCAGGGGTGGAGCCCAAGGTGGGTGGAATTGGCCACTGTTGGCAGCTCCCCAGAAGCCACCCAGTTCTCTGAGGGTGGCCCCTCCACCATTGCTCTGATACACACAGAGAGCCCACATAGGCCCTACCTGCCCTGCACAGTGGTCCCACAAGATGGCAGGAGTGGCAGAGGCTGGAGACAGTGATCAGCTGTGAGACACAAAGAGGACTTGCCCCTGAGGTAAGGCAAAGAGATGCAACCTGGTCCCAGGTAGGAGCCCAGGTGGGGCAGCAGTGGCCATTGTTGGTATTTACTCAAGTGGCACCACAGAAGTGGCCCAGATCTCTGACACCAGTCACTCAACAATGGCTCGCCTCCCAGTAAACACTAAGAGTTCATGCATCCACTGACAGCCCTGCTGAATGTTCCACACAGCATAGGGATGGTTGAGACTGAGGGCAGTCATCAGGGGTAAGGGACAAAGGGGACTTGCACCCAAGGCTGCATCTGAGTGGAGACATGGGCACCTACACAGTCAATGCTTTGGATCACTGTCTGTGCATGAACCCCACACTCTTCAGCAACCCCCTTCTCTGGGACAAGAGCCTGGTGTAGGGAGAGGGGAAAAACACACTTAAAGGGAGCAGAGCCAGCTAGGCCTGAACCTCAGGGCTTTTGCTCAAGCCACTTGGGAGCAGACTCTCCCACCAATAAGGTGATGACAGCCACTGAGCAGAGAGAAAGTCTCACCTCACACCTGGGTCAGCTCTAGCCCGTTCATCTCCAGCCACACCCCCTACCAAGGTGATAGCTGCTAGTACACCCTGAGGAAAGACATGACGTGTCCACGTCAAATCCAGCTCTCCCAGCAAAGGCACTGGGCACATGCAGACTGTATAGGGATGCTCCCACATAAGAACACTGCCTCAAGACTGTAGGAAGTAATTGTTTCACCTAAATTCATAGAGGCAGAAAAACTTAAGCAAAATGAAAAGACAGAGGAACCACTTTCAATTGAAAGAGCAAGAGAAAAACCCTGAAAAAATAATGGAACAGAAATAAACAATTTACCAGATAAAGAATTCAAAATATTGGTAAGAAACATGTTAACTGAATTAGGGAAAAGAATTGATGTAAACAGTGAACATTTCAACAAGGAACTAGAAAATATAAACAGACCCAATCAGAAACAAATAACTGAAATAAAAAATACACAAGACGGAATGAATAGCAGACTAAGTGATCAGAAGAACTCATAAGATAAGAACTCATAAGATAAAGTAATGGAAATCAAACAATCAGAACAGCAGAAAGAAAAACAAAATTTTAAAAAGTGAGAGCAATTTAAGAGATCTCTGGAATAATATTAAGCATACCAACATTAGATTATAGGGGTCCCAAAGAGGAAGCAAGACAGAGAAGGGGATCAAAAATGTATGTGATGAAATTATGGCTGAACACGTCTCAAACCTGAAGAAGGATATATATCCAAGTACAGGAAGCTCAGAGGGTCCCAAACAAGATGAACTCAAACAGACCCACACCAAGTCATACCATAATTAAAATGGCAAAACTTAAAGACAGAATTCTAAAGGTAGCAAGAGAAAAACAAAGAATCATATACAAGGGAATTCCCATGAGACTATCAGCTGATTTTTCTGCAGAAACTTTGCAGGCCAGAAGTAAGTGGGTGAAAGGGAAAAACCTGCAACATAGGTTAGTCTATCCAGCAAGATTATCATTTAGAATAGAAGGAAATAAATTTCTCAGACAAGCAAAAACTAACAGAATTCATCAATACCAAGCCTATCCTAAAAATAAATGTTAAATGGTCTTCCCTAAGTGGAAAAAAAGTAAGACTGTATAGGAAACGCAAATATATAGTAAGGACTGATAATCAAAACTTAGACCCTCAGACTGCGCGGACTCCTAAAGAGATGGTTTTCAAAGTCTGGTGGCGGAATTGAAGCCTTCAAAAGAAGGACTAATCAGAAGCCCATTATGTAAAACAGTGGAGGCTGGAAGGCATCGAGTGGCCTGGCAAGTGTGAAGCCCTTGGGCTCTGCAGGGGACAGTTTGAAAATCTCTGGCCTGTAGGATAAAGGTTCCCTCATGAGACCACAGTTAACATGTTGGCCAGGGCTGCAGTCACCACTGCGGCTGGAGGATTCCCTGCTGAGATGGCTTAGTCACCTGACTGATACATCAGAAATATATCTACACGTGGAACAACTCCTACAGAACACCTACTGAACGCTGGCAGAAGACCTCAGACCATCCAAAAGGCAAGAAACGCCCCAAGTACCTAGGTAGGGCAAAAAAGAAAAGAATAAACAGAGACAAAAGAATAGGGACGGGACCTGCACCAGTGGAAGGGAGCTGTGAAGGAGAAAATGTTTCCACACACTAGGAAGCCCCTTCGCAGGCGGAGACTGCGGGTGACGGAGGGGGGGAGCTTCGGTGCCACGGAGGAGAGCACAGCAACAGGGGTGCGGAGGGCAAAGCGGGGAGACTCCCGCACAGAGGATCGGTGCCGACCAGCACTCATCAGCCCGAGACACTTGTCTGCTTACCCGCCGGGGCGGGCAGGGCTGGGAGCTGAGGCTTGGGCTTCGGTCGGAGCGCAGGGAGAGGACTGGGGTTGGCGGCGTGAACACAGCCTGCAGGGGGTTAGTGCACCACGGCTAGCTGGGAGGGAGTCCGGGAAAAAGTCTGGAGGTGCCGAAGAGGCAAGAGACTTTTGCTTGCCTCTTTGTTTCCTGGTGCGGGAGGAAAGAGGATCAAGAGCACCGCTTAAAGGAGCTCCAGAGATGGGCGTGAGCCGCGGCTAACAGCACGGATCCCAGAGACGGGCAGGAGACGCTAAGGCTGCTGCTGCCGCCACCAAGAAGCCTGTGTGCGAGCAAAGATCACTCTCCACACCTCCCTTCTGGGGAATCTGTGCAGCTTGCCACTGCCAGGGACCCGGGATCCAGGGACAACTTCCCCAGGAGAATGCACGGCGCGCCTCAGGCTGATGCAACGTCCCGCCGGCCTCTGCCGCCTCAGGCTCGCCCTGCATCCGCACCCCTCCCTCCCCCCAGCCTGAGTGACCCAGAGCCCCCCAGTCAGCGGCTCCTTTAACCCCGTCCTGTCTGAGCAAAGAACAGACGCCCTCCGGTGACCTACACGCAGAGGTGGGGCCAAATCCAAAGCTGAAACCAGGAAGCTGTGTGAACAAAGAAGAGAAAGGGAAATCTCTCCCAACAGCCTCAGGAGCAGCGGATTAAATCTCCACAATCAACTTGATGTACCCTGCATCTATGGAATACATGAATAGACAATGAATCATCCCAAACTGAGGAAGTGGACTTTGAGAGCAAGATTTATTATTTTTTCCCCTTTTCCTCTTTTTGTGAGTGTGTATGTCTATGCTTCTGTGTGAGATTTTGTCTCTATAACTTCGCTTTCACCATTTGTCCCAGGGTTCTGTCCGTCCAGTTCTTTTTACTTTTTAGAAAAAAATTTTTTTTCTTAATAGTTATTTTTTATTTTAGTAACTTTATTTTATTTTATCCTCTTTCTTTCTTTCTTTCTACCTTTGCTCCCTTTTATTCTGAGCTGTGTAGATGAAAGGCTCTTGGTGCTGCAGCCATGAGTCAGTGCTGTGCCTCTGAGTTGGGAGACGCAACTTAAGGACCCTGGTCCACAACGGACCTCCCAGCTACATGTAATATCAAACAGCGAAAATCTCCCAGAGATCTCCACCTAAATACCAACACCCAGCTTCACTCAATGACCAGCAAGCTAGTGCTGAACACCCTATGGCAAACAACTAGCAAGACAGGAACACAACCCCACCCATTAGCAGAGAGGCTGCCTAAAATCAAAATAAGTCCACAGACACCCCAAACACACCACCAGACGTGGACCTGCCCACCAGAAAGACAAGATCCAGCCTCATCCACCAGAACACAGGCATTAGTCCCCTCCACCAGGAAGCCTACACAACCCACTTAACCAACTTTAGCCACTGGGGACAGACACCAAAAACAACGGGAACTACAAACTTGCAGCCTAAAAAAGGGGACCGCAAACACAGTAAGATAACAAAAATGAGAAGACAGAAAAACACAGCAGATGAAGGAGCAAGATAAAAACCCACCAGACCTAATAAATGAAGAGGAAATAGGCAGTCTACCTGAAAAAGAATTCAGAATAATGATGGTAAAGATGATCCAAAATCTTGGAAATGGAATAGAGAAAATGCAAGAAACAGTTAACAAGGACCTTGAAGAACTAAAGATGAAACAAGCAACGATGAACAACACAATAAATGAAATTAAAAATACTCTAGAAGGGAACAATAGCAGAATAACTGAGGCAGAAGAATGAATAAGTGACTTGGAGAGATAAAATAGTGGAAATAACTACTGCAGAGCAGAATAAAGAAAAAAAGAATGAAAAGAACTGAGGACAGTCTCAGAGATCTCTGGGACAATATTAAATGCACCAACATTTGAATTATAGGGGTTCCAGAAGAAGAAGAGAAAAAGAAAGGGACTGAGAAAATATTTGAAGAGATTATAGTTGAAAACTTCCCTAATATGGGAAAGGAAATAGTTAATCAAGTCCAGGAAGCACAGAGAGTCCCATACAGGATAAATCCAAGGAGAAGCATGCCAAGACACATATTGATCAAACTGTCAAAAATTAAATACAAAGGAAACATATTAAAAGCAGCAAGGGAAAAACAACAAATAACACA
This sequence comes from Orcinus orca, assembly GCF_937001465.1. Classification (NCBI taxonomy): domain Eukaryota; kingdom Metazoa; phylum Chordata; class Mammalia; order Artiodactyla; family Delphinidae; genus Orcinus; species Orcinus orca. Next base: position 87,465,287 of record NC_064566.1, on the reverse strand, counting down.
CAAGGAAATCCCATAAAGTTAACAGCTGATCTTTCAGCAGAAAATCTGCAAGCCAGAAGAGACTGGCAGGACATATTTAAAGTGATGAAGGAGAAAAACTTACAACCAAGATTACTCTACCCAGCAAGGATCTCATTCAGATTTGATGGAGAAATTAAAAGCTTTACAGACAGGCAAAAGCTGAGAGAGTTCAGCACCACAAAGCCATCTTTACAACAAATGCTAAAGGATCTTCTCTAGGCAAGAAACATAAGAGAAGAAAAAGACCTGCAAAAACAAACCCAAAACAATTAAGAAAATGGGAATAAGAATATACATATCGATAATTACCTTAAATGTAAATGGATTAAATGCTCCCACCAAAAGACACAGACTGGCTGAATGGATACAAAAACAAGACCCATATATATGCAGTTACAAGAGACTCACTTCAGACCTAGAGAAACATACAGACTGAAAGTGAGGGGATGGAAAAAGATATTCCATGCAAATGGGAACCAAAAGAAAGCTGGACTAGCAATTCTCATATCAGACAAAATAGACTTTAAAATTTTGTCTCATATCAGACAAAATAGACTTTAAAATTCTCATATCAGACAAAATAGACTATTAGAAGACACAAGGAAGGACACTACATAATGATCAAGGGATCGATCCAAGAAGAAGATATAACAATTGTAAATATTTATGCACCCAACATAGGAGCACCTCAATACATAAGGCCAACACTAACAGCCATAAAAGGGGAAATCAACAGTAACACAGTCATAGTAGGGGACTTTAACACCCCACTTTCACCAATGAAAAGATCATCCAAAAGGAAAATAAATAAGGAAACACAAGCTTTAAATGATACTTTAAACAAGATGGACTTAATTGCTATTTATGGGACATTCCATCCAAAAACAACAGAATACACATTTTTCTCAAATGTTCATGGAACATTCTCCAGGATAGATCATATCTTGGGTCACAAATCAAGCCTTGTTAAATTTAAGAAAATTGAAATTGTATCAAGTATCTTTTCTGACCACAACACTATGAGACTAGATATCAATTACAGGAAAAGATCTGTAAAAATTACAAACATGTGAAGGCTAAACAATACACTACTTAATAATGAAGTGACCACTGAAGAAATCAAAGAGGAAATCAAAAAATACCAAGAAACAAATGACAATGGAGACACGACGACCCAAAACCTATGGAATGCAGAAAAGGCAGCTCTTAGAGGGAAGTTTATAGCAATACAATCCTACCTTAAGAAACAGGAAACATCTCAAATAAAAAACCTAACCTTGCACCTAAAGCAATTAGAGAAAGAAGAACAAAAAACCCCCAAAGTTAGCAGAAGGAAAGAAATCATAAAGATCAGATCAGAAATAAATGAAAAAGAAATGAAGGAAATGATAGCAAAGATCCATAAAACTAAAAGGTGGTTCTTTGAGAAGATAAATAAAATTGATAAACCATTAGCCAGACTCATCAAGAAAAAAGAGGGAGAAGAATCAAATCAATAGAATTAGAAATGAAAAAGTAAAAGTAACAACTGACACTGCAGAAATACAAAGGATCATGAGAGATTACTACAACCAACCCTATGCCAATAAAATGGACAACCTGGAAGAAATGGACAAATTCTTAAAATTGCACCACCTGCCAAGACTGAATCAGGAAGAAATAGAAAATATGAACAGACCAATCACAATTGAAACTGTGATTAAAAATCTTCCAAGAAACAAAAGCCCCTGACCAGATGGCTTCACAGGCGAATTCTATCAAACATTTAGAGAAGAGCTAACACCTGTCCTTCTCAAACTCTTCCAAAATATAGCAGAGGGAGGAACACTCCCAAACTCATTCTACGAGGCCACCATGACCCTGATACCAAAACCAGACAAGGACGTCACAAAGAAAGGAAACTGCAGGCCAATATCACTGATGAACATAGATGCAAAAATCCTCAACAAAATACTAGCAAACAGAATCCAACAGCACATTAAAAGGATCATACACTATGATCAAGTGGGGTTTATTCCAGGAATGCAAGGACTCTTCAATATATGCAAATCAATCAATGTGATACACCATATTAACAAATTGAAGGAGAAAAAACATATGGTCTTCTCAATAGATGCAGAGAAAGCTTTCAACAAAATTCAACACCCATTTATGATGAAAACCCTGCAGAAAGTAGGCATAGAGGGAACTTTCCTCAACATAATAAAGGCCATATATGACAAACACACAGCCAACATCATCCTCAATGGTGAAAAACTGAAAGCATTTCCACTAAGATCAGGAACAAGATAAGGTTACCCACTCTCACCACTCTTATTCAACATAGTTTTGGAAGTTTTAGCCACAGGAAACAGAGAAGAAAAGGAAATAAAAGGAATCCAAATCAGAAAAGAATAAGTAAAGCTGTCACTGTTTGTAGATGACATGATACTATACATAGAGAATCCTAAAGATGCTACCAGGTAACTACTAGAGCTAATCGATGAATTTGGTAAAGTAGCAGGATACAAAATTAATGCACAGAAATTTCTGGCATTCCTATACACTAATGATGAAAAATCTGAAAGTGAAATCAAGAAAACACTCCCATTTACCATTGCAACAAAAAGCATAAAATATCTAGGAAAAAACCTACCTAAGGAGCCAAAAGACCTGTATGCAGAAAATTATAAGACACTGATGAAAGAAATTAAAGATGATACAAATAGATGGAGAGATATACTGTGTTCTTGGATTTGAAATATCACATTGTGAGAATGACTGTACTACCCGAAGCAATCTACAGATTCAATGCAATCCCTATCAAACTACCACCGGGATTTTTCACAGAACTAGAAGAAAAAATTTCATAATTTGTATGGAAACACAAAATACCCCGAAAAGCCAAAGCAATCTTGAGAACGAGAAATGGAGCTGGAGGAATCAGGCTCCCTGACTTCAGACTATACTACAAAGCTACAGTAATCAAGACAGTATGGTACTGGCACAAAAACAGAAATATAGATCAATGGAACAGTATAGAAAACCCAGAGATAAACCCACACACATATGGTGACCTTATCTTTGATAAAGGAGGCAGGAATGTACAGTGGAGAAAGGACAGCCTCTTCAATATGTGGTGCTGGGAAAACACCGACAGGTACATGTAAAAGTATGAGATTAGATCACTCCCTAACACCATACACAAAAATAAGCTCAAAATGGATTAAAGATCTAAATGTAAGGCCAGAAACTATCAAACTCTTAGAGGAAAACATAGGCAGAACACTGTATGACATAAATCAGAGCAAGATCCTTTTTGACCCACCTCCTAGAGAAATAGAAATAAAAACAAAAATAAACAAATGGAACCTAATGAAACTTAAAAGCTTTTGCACAGCAAAGGAAACCATAAACAAGACCAAAAGACAACCCTCAGAATGGGAGAAAATATTTGCAAATGAAGCAACTGACAAAAGATTAATCTCCAAAATTTACAAGCAGCTCATGCAGCTCAATAAGAAAAAAACAAACAACCCAATCCAAAAATGGACAGAAAAGCTAAATAGACATTTCTCCAAAGAAGATATACAGACTGCCAACAAACACATTAAAGAATGCTCAACATCATAAATCATTAGAGAAATGTAAATCAAAACTACCATGAGATATCATCTCACACCAGTCAGAATGGCCATCATCAAAAAATCTAGAAACAATAAATGCTGGAGAGGGTGTGGAGAATAGGGAACACTCTTGCACTGCTGGTGGGAATGTGAATTGGTACAGCCACTATGGGGAACAGTATGGAGGTTCCTTAAAAAACTACAAATAGAACTACCATATGACCCAGCAATCCCTCTACTGGGCATATACCCCGAGAAAACCAAAATTCAAAAAGAGTCATGTACCAAAATGTTCATTGCAGCTCTATTTACAATAGCCCACATATGGAAACAACCTATGTGTCCATCATCAGATGAATGAATAAAAAAGATGTGGCACATATATACAATGGAATATTACTCAGCCATAAAAAGAAACGAAATTGAGCTATTTGTAATGAGGTGGATGGACCTACAGTCTGTTATACAGAGTTAAGTAATTCAGAAAGAGAAAGACAAATACCGTATGCTAACACATATATATGGCATCTAAGAAAAAAAAATGTCATGAGAACCTATGTGTAAGACCGGAATAAAGACACAGACCTACTAGTGAATGGACTTGAGTGTATGGGGAGGGGTAAGGGTAAGCTGTGACAAATCAAGATAGTGGCATGTGCATATATACACTACCAAACGTAAAACAGCTAGCTAGTGGGAAGCAGCCACGTAGCACAGGGAGATCAGCTCGGTGCTTTGTGACCACCTAGAGGGGTGGGATAGGGAGGGTGGGAGGGAGGGAGACGCAAGAGGAAAGAGATATGGGAACATATGTATATGTATAACTGATTCACTTTGTTATAAAGCAGAAACTAACACACCATTGTAAAGCAATTATACTCCAATAAAGATGTTTAAAAAATGTGATGAAATTACATTGTTTTTGGAAATCATTTAGTCAAAAGGTTGTTTTATGAAGTCCTCTGACAAACCTCTTAATATCTGTTCTTCACAGGTACTCAGCAGCTATAGTTTTTAAGATGACATCTCCCAGTGGTCGACTCCCAGGCACTGAACCGGCGGCCTTGCAGCTGAGACCCTGGCCACAATGGTGAGCTGGGAAGGGGCCAAATCTCCATTCCGATAGAGTAGTCTAAAAGGTATGACCACAGCACAAGAGGAATTCCCATCTCAGATCTAAGGGGTACATTTAAAGCCTTGCTCATGCCATGAAGCAAGGTGGTAAGAGGAGCTGAGAACCCCAAGAACTGACCTAGAAATGGTGCCAACATGGGAAGAGGTACCTGGCAAACCAGGCACAACACAGTGGTCCCAGGGATGGATGTTCCCGAGGCAAAAGCCTTGCCAAATACTGCTCTTAATTAATGTAGGCCTATAATGACAAAAATAATGATGATTAAAACCGTATTTTCCTGAGAGTTCATTATGTAGCAGGCACTGTGTTAGGTGCTTTACAAACATCACCTTTATTCCTCAGGACAGAATTGGAACATAATTTTCAGGTAAGGAAATTAGGGCAAGCCAAAGGACACAAGCGCTTTTCAAGCCTTTGCTGTGTCCTGTCAGGGGACCAAGCTCAACAGGGATGGGGAGGGGAGGAAACTGCTCCGAGCCAGAGGCACCGAGCTGCAGGACAGCAGGTGTGAATGTATAATCCTGTTACCAGGGAATGAAGAACTGGAACCATTATTCCAACCTACCACATTTCCTATCAAACAATAAAGCCAGTAAGACCGTGAGCTTAAAGGCCCCCATTTAAGAAACATTGCTCTACACAAGGTGCTACTCAATACTAAGGTGATATAAAAGTAATTAGCATAGCCAAAAATAAAAATGACTCATCTTCACTCTGTTCCCTGAGAGGGCAAAATGCTAGTTTATACAGAACTGACAATTTTGTTTATATTTGTTTTGTTAATAAAAGTAAGTTTCCATCTCCACAGAGAGGAGAATTTTGAAACATATAAAACCTGAATGCATCATCACCAGCATTTCCCTTTGCTTGCCTTCCCCAACCAAACATTTTGCCTTAACCCCCTTTTCCAATACCCTTGATTGTACCAAGATGCGATCTTTTTGAAAATACTGAATGAATGTACTTCAAAACCACTGAGAGGATCAAATGAGGTGATACATGTAAAGCACTTATCAGGATACCAGGCCCAGCTCCCAAGTTCAACACCTGAGAATGGACCAGTCAGAATGACCAACATCAAAAACGTACAAATAACAAATGCTGGAGAGAACATGGAGAAAAGGGAACCCTCCTGCACTGTTGGTGGGAATGTCAATTGGTACAGCCACTATGGAGAACAGTATGGATGTTCCTTAAAAAACTAAAAATAGAGCTACCATATGATCCTGCAATCCCACTCCTGACATAGATCCAGAGAAAAACATAATTCGAAAAGATACATGCACCCCAGTGTTCATAGCAGCACTATTTACAACAGTCAGAGGCAAGTAACCTAAGTGTTCATCGACAGATGAATGGATAAAGAAGATGTAGTATACACACACATGCGCGCGCGCGTACACACACACACACACACGCACACACACACACGATGGAATACTATTCAACCATAAAAAAGAATGAAATAATGCCATTTGCAGCAACATGGATGGACCCTGAGATTATCATACTAAGTGAAATAAGTCAGACAGAGACCAATACCATATGATTTTACTTACATGTGGAATCTAAAAAAAGGATACAAATGAACTTATTTACAAACCAGAAATAGCCTCACAGACATAGAAAACAAATTTATGGTTACCAAAGGGGAAAGGGGGTAGGGAGGGATAAAGTAGGAGTTTGAGATTAAAATATACACACTACTATATATAAAATAGATAACCAACAAGGACCTACTGTATAGCACAGGGAACTATATTCACTATATTATAATAACCTATAATGGAAGAAAATGTAAAAAAGAATATATATATATTTATATATGTATAATCACCTTGCTGTACACCTGAAACTAACACATTATAAATCAACTATACTTCAATAAAAATAAAAAATAAAAAATCAGCCTCTCCTTTCCATTCCCCAACAGCCCAGCACAGTGTTGGGCCCATGGTTTCATTTAATAAATGCTCACTGAATCTACCTTATCATCAACTGCATATTCATGACCTCTTCTCCTCTCTGCCCAAGAAGGTGCTAAGAGGCCAGAGGTAGAGTCCAGCTAACTGGGGGTCAGAGGCAGTTGCTCATTAGAACTCTAGGTAACAAAGTCAATCACAAATGCCTGGGCCTTATTCACTTTATCTTTGCCTTTGTTTGACCCCATCAACAAAGACAAGGAAAGGTTATCTTCATCTCACTCATTTGGCAAACTATACTAAATGTTAGTAGTTACCAAGCCAGGAAAAGCACTGAAGAGTGGAGAGACCGTTATGATGCCAAATGAACAAAATCCAATCTTTTTCCTTGTGTTGTTCACAGGCTAGCAGGAAAGACCACAAACAGTCTCAAAATAACACAGTGGGTGCTCAACAGAGGGGCATGAAGGGGTGCTCTGGGGGCCCAGGTGACATATGCCTTGACTGTATTTGTTTTAAAAATAATAGAACTTGAAAGCATTGTTCAATATCAGCATGTATCATTAAGTACCTTTTTTAAGCAAATCTTTGTTGAATAAATAATTGATCTTTGGGAGCCTCTATACATCTTGGTCTTGCTCAGGTGACTACAAATTCTGGGCTATCTATTCCCACATGGAGGGGCTTGGTAAATGTTTGCTCCTGAGGTAAAGGTGGCTTTGTCAAGTAGCATCCATTCTACCGAGTGCTGGTGACCACACAGCTGTTCCCCGGACTCTAATTTTGTGCATTTCACCTGCAGAGCCTGAAAGGGGCAGATGGTGCTTCACTCTGCCTTCCCCTTCCTGCCTACCTCAGATTTGGCCCAGACTGTGTCCCTAAATCATACGCTTCTCTCATCTCCCTGTTGTGGGTGCCTGCTCCCCACTTTCCATCTCCCCTCTTAGGAGAGAGAGGTGCTGCATTCTGCTCTGGACAGGAAGCAGCCCACATAGCCAACATGAATTGGCTGCCCTTTCCCAGAGCACTGAACATCTTGAAGATATTTGTAATTTTACTCTCAACTGGAGGATATAATTCATTGCTTGCTGAATCAAAGTCCACCGGCTGCCGGAGGATTCCAGAGACCGTGTGTATGATACTTAAAGTAAAAATAAAATGAAATGGTTCTACTCTCCCCCTGCCCTCCCTCACACACAAACCAAGTCATGGGCTCTTGTTCTCAGACAGAATAAGCCCACCACCTCCTGTTTGCCCCTGCCTCCCACCCCTTGATATCTAAGGAGAGATGTTTCAACTCATATTTGGGATAGAGAGATTTTGTGATGCAAATCAGGCCCAGGCAGATCGCAAGTTTAAGAATGAATTACTGTCAGCTATAAGGGGCTCAAGGGATAGAGGGAATCCTGGCCAAGGAGAGGGATGCAGACTTGCTCTCCTATGCAGTTAATCATCTGTCAGTGCAAAGGGATGGCCGCTGGGAGGATCAGGTGAGACTCTGCAGCTTGCTATCTCTGCTCTCCAGCGGGGCCACACGATCAGAGCAGTTTGACCAAGACCTCCCCCGGTCTGGACCTTGGGGGACAGGGAAAAAGCAGATTGTCATCGGCCAGGTGGGACTGTGGGGACTGCCCGTCCAGGGCCAGCAGGCCCTGTCCCGGGCACAGGTACTCTGGCCTTGACTCTCCCCATGGTTTCTACCTGCAGAAGCTGAGTGAATGCCAGCACCCAACCACATTCTCCAGATTGTTCAATAGTGACAATTGCTGTTATTGTGTCCTGTCCCTTGTTAACCTATACACACAGTCTTATTTAATACTGCCTGCAGCCTTTTGATGCTGGGCACCATGCTTATCCCATTTTGCAGATGAGGAAAGTAAGGCTCAGAGAGACTCAGTGACTTGCCCAAGGTCACACAGTTGTTGAGTGACAGACACAGGATTTGAGCTCAGGCCTGTCTGATTTAGAAGCCGCTATTTGGAACCACCAGAGTGCTGCCTCTCCCCAGAAACTGAAGGAAACCTCATGAGATAAAGTCTTTTTTGAAATGAGAACAAGAAAAATTTATTCTCTGAATACATGGTGGATTGCCTGTACTTCAGTGAAGAGAACTCTAAAAATAATTGGAAGACAAATTTATGGCTCCACTGTAACAGCAACCAGCCATGTTTTTCCAACATATTCTGAGTTTTATTTCCCTACGCCCATTCTCAACCTCTTGGCTTCCTACACTTTCCTAATCCTGTGTGTGTGTTTGCTTGTTTTTATTATGGTGGGTGTTTTCTGCAAATCTTTTGTAGAATGAGATGGGAAATAGAAAAATGGAAAGAAGTTCAGGTGGACGCACAGATAGATGGGAGACAGATGGCTGGACCGATAGATGGGTGGATGGATGTACACAGATAGATGGATGAAGAGATGGACAGATAAATAACAAACATGTGGACAGATGGACACGCAGATGGATAATTGAGTGGACAGATAAACAAATAAAATAGACAGATGGACAAACAGGGAAATAGAACTGCCCTGACCCATGTATAGACTGACGCTGACTGACACCCACACCAGCTGCCTGGGCTCTCTGAGAATGACAGCTGACCACAAGGAACATCACCCTGAGGGCAGAGAGGCCTGGGAGGTCCTCTGGAGTCATATCAATTTGGCACCTGCCACTAAGAGTTGACCCTCTTATACCTGGTCGGTAAGGAGGGTTAGGAATGGCTTAATACAAACCCAGGATCACTGTTCCATCCATCTCCTCTGTCAGGCCTTGCTCTGCTGCCCTGGTTTTTGTCTCCCCCATCCTTCATACACCAAGGGGACCCATGTGGCCAACATGATCTCATCTGGTTTTTATCTTTTATGCATAGATTTTTGCATTCTTCCCCACCTGCCAACCCCAGCCAGATTGCAGGTACCCTGAAGGCAAGAAATACGTCTCTTACCTCTGTTCATCCAGCACTTACCTCAATGCACTTCAGTGTCAAGATGGAAAATTATCTCATGGATCACATCATAAGTAAGTACAAATCACCAGCTTCTATACTTAGGGAAGCTTCTTTAGCGTCTTCAAGCATGGTCACAAGTACATGCAGTGCTCAGTAGCACCCTCAAATAGCACCCACTGTTTATGAAAATATCCCAGCATCCCCACAATGGCTCTTTACTGAGTGTTCACTAAACACATGATATAATAGCAATTAATAACTATAGAGTGCTTAGTACTGATGTAAGCACTTTACACTGAATGACTCAATCTTCATCAGTAATAGGGCTTAGAGCCACATTTTCCAGATGAGAAGACTTAATACTAGGAAAGGTTAAATAACCTGCTGGAATCACTTTAGGTGGGAGCAGTGGAGTGAGCCCACGTGACTTTTGTGCAGTCATTAGAGAGTATTAGTGGGCACCTTCTGACAAGTCCTGACCGCACAGCCCTCTTCTCTGGTCAGACGAGCACTGCTGGAGTCCAGCACAGAGACAAAAGCTGACAATGGCTCGTGGGGGCATCTCCCAACCAGTTAATGACCTGTCACTCCTGCTCAGCACCCAGAACCAAAGGAGGGAGGGCACCTGACTGAAAAGTTAAGGCTGGGTTTGTGGCAGCCATTCAATGCTTTTCGTTACTTTGCCCAAGTCACTTAACCTCTGTGAGCTTCAGTTTCCTCATCTGTCAGTGGTAATAGTGACACTGACCTGGGATACTGCACAGGGCTGTTGTGAGAATCCGATGAATGACACTGCCTTGTAGAGGGGGAAGGGGGCTCTGCTCAGCTCTGCCAAAGCTCTTGGCAGTATTTCTGAATCAAGGCCCCTTGGAAAACATGATCTAATTGGATGAGTCCAACGGGCTTCTCAAATGCATTATAGATTATTGCTGGGAAATACCAGGCGGTGTCTGAGAGTTCAACCATCCCCAGAGGTTACTCTCAAGGCTGGTGAGTAAACCACTGTTATATCACTTTGGGCTTCTGGCCATTTGGCTGCAGTGCTAGAAGTGCTTCAGGCTTGCTCTGTTCGGACTTTGTTTGACCATAATCATATTAAATATTAAATCATCTAGTGGCACTGGCATAGAAAAGCACTATGTCAGGCGTCAGCTATTCTGTCTTTTGTTACTATCCATAACAATTTCCTAAGCATTTAGAATGCTCCAACTTCAAGTCCAAGGCTCAAAAATAAATTATATCTAGCCTAAAGGAATTTTGTCCCAGTTTCACTGGAAATTAAAACTCAGCCCCCGGACACTGACACTGTGTTTCTTCATGATCTTGAGAAGCAGACGCCTCCATGACAAATGCAGGCCCTCTGCCCTCGAGGGAGACGGTGGATCTTCAGGGCTGGGACTCAGGCCCCCCCCAGCATGCCGGCCCCACAACACCTCCCTGTCCCATTCATCACAATAGTAACTCCGGGCCCTGCCTCCTCTCCTGAGGCCCTCAGTCTACCCCCTCTGGCAGCTGATGGCACTACCTTCTACTTCAACTAGAGCTGTGCTTTTCAGATGGTGGGTCATCATCGTAACCAAGAAATCCAATTCAGCCTCACCAGTAGAGGGACAAGCTGACATGAGCCTTCTCTTGGTAAGCAAAAGAAGTACTCAAACTTGTTTGTTGCCCTGTGGGGCAACTTGTTTGTTGCCCTGTGGGGCAATCCTGCAAAAAGGTTTCACCAGCTCAAATCACGAGGAAGTAATCAGACAAACCTAGAATGTGGAACATTCTAGGAGACAATTGTCTTGGCATCTACAAAGGTATCAATGTCATTTTTTTCAAAAAAGGTGGGAGACTATTTTAGATTAAAGGAAACTGAAGAGAGAGACATAACTAAATGCAATGTGTGGACAAACCTCGATTGGATTCTGGTCCCCTAAAATTGCCTTAAAATTCTCAAGGAAAATTAGTGAAGTTTGAATATCAGATGATATTATTGGATGAAAGTTAGTTTCCTAGGTGGCATAATGGTAATGTAGTTCTGTTGGAGAATGTCCTTACTCTAAGGAGATGCATTCAGAGGTGAAGAGATAACAGTGTCAGCAATTTTCAAAAATGTATACAGTCAATCCTCAATATTAGCAGATTCTGTATTTGCCTACTTGCTAAAATGTATTTGTAACTCCAGAGTCAACACTTCTGGTGCTTTCATGGCTACTTACAGACGTATGTGAAGTGGTGAAAAATTTGAATCACTCTGCATGCACATCCCCAGCTGAGGTCAAACAAGGCGACACTCTGCCTTCTTATTTCATTATTTCAGACTGTAAACAAGTGTCCCTTTCATGGTCTATTTACTGCTACTTTTTTTCAGTTTTTTTGGAAATTTTGCTTTTTAAAATGGCCCCAAGCAAAGTGCTATCTATTGCTCCTAAGTGCAAGAAGGCTGTGATGTGCCTTACAGAGAAAATACATGTGTTGGATAAGCTTTGTTCAGGCATAAGCTACAGTGCTGTTGGCTGTGAGTTCAATGTTAATAAATCAACAACATATAGTAAATATGGTATCTTTAGACAGAAACATGCATAAAACAAGGTTAATGAAAATGTGATCAAAAGCTCACAGGAACCTAACCCTGTATTTCCCCTAGAAACTACGGTTTAGCACTTGTTAATTCAGTGTTCGCTGCAACTTTATAGCATACAGCTACTGTGGTTAATGGGAATGGATGATGTGTGTGTACATATACGCGTGTGTTATATTCACACACAGAGGGTGTGCACTAATGCAGTAAAATATTAACAGCTGGTGAATCTAGATGAAGAGTACAGTCCTTTATTTTTCTGTGGATTTAGCTTTTTCAAAAAATGTTGGAAAATAACATATATACACAAACTGTGGCTGGTGGCATATTAATGGTAAGATCAACTTAGAGAGCCCAGTCAGCATCTTTTTAATGAATGAAAATGGAGTGGAGTGGAGTGGAGTAGAGTAGGTTGGATTACAAAAGAAAATATCATTGCTTCATATGCATATTTTGTGAAACTTGTTTACAGAGAGGCGTGATGTGTGTTTGTTGGGTTGTAAAGTAAAATGTATGTCTTATTATGAGTTATGGTTCAAAAACATATGCAACTCATGATCCTATAGAACCAAAGATATCCATTGGCACCCCTCTTTCACCTTCCCTTCTGTTCAGTGCTTGTGTGTCAGGGTCCAGCTCCATCTCTAGAGGGAGTACTTTTCCTTCCCAGGCTGGCCCCCTGCAGGCTATAGGTCCTTCCCCTCTGCTCTCACTCCATTCATTATCTTCTGCTTCTCCATCACTCCACCCCTTCCCACATGCTCCTTCTAGGCCATCTAGAATCAGGCGGTAATCTCCCCAGCATCATACCCTAGGCCCTGATACTTTTCACTCTACGCTTCTGCTAAGGCATGACTCCTCTATTATCAAGGGGTGGCTGTGGAGTCTATGAGAGCAGAGGGGAAGCACGTGGAGGAGGGGGATGGCAGGGAATGCTTCCAGGGGGAGGTGCTAGCTCAGACATTAGAATTTTCTTTTACTAAGTGACTAGCAGAGCTCTGTATGGAAAATAAAGCATTTAGTCATGTCCAGGAGAATAGACAGGAATCAGCAAAGTAAAAAGTTTCAAGGACAAGGGCATTCCAGGTAGCAGGGACAACTAGACTAGAGGCAAGACAGAAGGAAGCAGCAGCACGAAGTGAGTGGAAAAAGTGGAATAATCCAAGAATCAGAAATGTGTGTCACAGAGAGCAACTCAAAAGGATACTATAGCTTCCTCCTTGTTACAGAAGCCACCGGTTAATAAGACAGAAATCACAGGCTGAGTGGTTTCTGTGCTCACGGCTCTGAGGAAATAGGAGGTGTCTTGCTAATTAAGGAATTTTTTCTTTCTCATTTAGGCTTGAGATGATACCAGCCAGCTTCCCTGAAAAGTGCCCATTCTTGAAATAGGTGTTTTCATTAGTTATTGGGCTCAAAAAAAAAAAAAAAAAGTGATCCTACAGCTACAAGGAAAATTGGACAAAATGAATGCATCCAGGAACCCCAGTTTCCCTGGAACTCCTGTCAAGAGAGTCCTCCATCCTTCAGCAGAGGCCCAGGATGCTCTTCTAGTCTAAATGACTCAGAGTGGGAGAGACAGGTGGAGAGGAGGGGAGTGAGGTCCTCCCTACTGGAAAAACTGGACTTTAGGGGTGGGTGGAGCTTCTCAGGGAAACAGCTCAAGGAAGGAAACACAGGGACAGGGGTGGGGGAGGACATGACATGGCTCCTGAGAAAGGCTGAATTCTTCCTGTTGTCCCTTTGAGTCCCAAGGAAAGTCCAAGTTGTAAAAACCAGACCATTATTTCTTCCCCCTCTGTGCTAGGATGCCTTCTGTTTTGTCCCAGCTCCTCAAGAAAAACTCCTGTATATATTGATACTAACAGAGTTAGTCTTGGGGCAGAGAAAGGACAAGTTGTCAATGGGAAGTGGAGGGATTGTGGCCTGGAAGAGAAACTGTGCTGAGTGGTGGTATCAGGAGGGGAGGGGGCATGTGTAGCTGGCAACAAGAGATAGAGTCTCCCCTGAGGACACCCCTGGGGGGACACCATGCTGCTACCCCTGTATTTCAGAGACAGTCTCTCTCTAAAAGGGTAAAGTTTTGACAACAATATCTGGGTTTCAAAACCATGAATTCTGAGGCAGGACTTGGGGAAAGAGAAGGATAATGAAGGTGATATGGACCTGCAAGGTGCTGGGACTTTATAACTTGGGACAATTTTCTTGGCTGGTCTTCAGAACTGTGAAGGGGAGTCTTTTAAAATACACCATTCTGGAAATTCCCTGGCAGTCCAGTGGTTAGGACTCGGCGCTTTCATTGCCGGGACCTGGGTTCCATCCCTGGTTGGTGAACTAAGATCCCACAAGCCACGTGGCATGGCCAAAAAAAAAAAAAAAAAACCACCACACCATTCAGTTCTTTCCAGACTTGCCAAATTAGAATCCACAGGTATTCAATTACATATTTTATCTCCACTGTTAGGTTATGAGCCTATTCAGGGAAGGCACTATGCAAGATGGGTCAGTTGGTTATGAGAAACAGTTGGTTCAAGTAGAGAGGGATCATCCAGGCCCCAGACAGCTGTGCTCTCCTTCACCTAATCTGAGCCATGAGATCTCTGCTGCTGCTTCCTTCTACAGGTTGGCCCTCCTGCTTTCCCAACTCTTCTTTTTTTTTTTTTTAGTTATTTCTGAGATATACATTTTAAAGTAATAACTAGAATTATGACTTATAACATTATACCAGGACATATAAGATTTTTAGAAATTTCATGTAATGTCTGAAACATCTATATCAACATATTTCCATACAGATAACCCAAAGAAAGTTTAGTATTAGTTGTTTTTTTGTTTGTTTGTTTGTTTACACTGCAGGTTCTTATTAGTCATCAATTTTATACACATCAGTGTATACATGTCAATCCCAATCGCCCAATTCAGCACACCACCATCCCCTCCCACCGTGGTTTCCCCCCCTTGGTGTCCATATGTTTGTTCTCTACATCTGTGTCTCAACTTCTGCCCTGCAAACCGGTTCATCTGTACCATTTTTCTAGGTTCCACATACAGCATTAATATACGATATTTGTTTTTCTTTCTGACTTACTTCACTCTATATGACAGTCTCTAGATCCATCCATGTCTCAACAAATGACTCAATTTCGTTCCTTTTTATGGCTGAGTAATATTCCATTGTATATATGTACTACTTCTTCTTTATCCATTTCTCTGTCGATGGGCATTTAGGTTGCTTCCATGACCTGGCTATTGTAAATAGTGCTGCAATGAACATTGGGGTGCATGTGTCTTTTTGAATTATGGTTTTCTCTGGGTATATACCCAGTAGTGGGATTGCTGGATCATACGGTAATTCTATTTTTAGTTTTTTAAGGAACCTCCATACTGTTCTCCATAGTGGCTGTATCAATTTACATTCCCACCAACAGTGCAAGAGGGTTCCCTTTTTTCCACACCCTCTCCAACATTCGTTGTTTGTAGATTTTCTGATGATGCCCGTTCTAACTGGTGTGAGGTGATACCTCATTGTAGTTTTGATTTGCATTTCTCTAATAATTAGTGATGTTGAGCAGCTTTTCATGTGCTTCTTGGCCATCTGTATGTCTTCTTTGGAGAAATGTCTATTTAGGTCTTCTGCCCATTTTTGGATTGGGTTGTTTGCTTCTTTAATATTGAGCTGCATGAGCTGTTTATATATTTTGCAGATTAATCCTTTGTCTGTTGATTTGTTTGCAAATATTTTCTCCCATTCTGAGGGTTGTCTTTTGGTCTTCTTTATGGTTTCCTTTGCTGTGCAAAAGCTTTGAAGTTTCATTAGGTCCCATTTGTTTATTTTTGTTTTTATTTCCATCACTCTAGGAGGTGGATCAAAAAAGGTCTTGCTGTGATTTATGTTAAAGAGTGTTCTTCCTATGTTTTCCGCTAAGAGTTTTATTGTGTCTGATCTTACATTTAGATCTTGAATCCATTTGGAGTTTATTTTTGTGTATGGTGTTAGGGAGTGTTCTAATTTCATTCTTTTACATGTAGCTTTCCAGTTTTCCAAGCACCACTTACTGAAAAGACTGTCTTTTCTCCATTGTATATCCTTGCCTCCTTTGTCATAGATTAGTTGACCATAGGTGCATGGGTTTATCTCTGGGCTTTCTATCTTGTTCCATTGTTCTATGTTTCTGTTTTTGTGCCAGTACCATATTGTCTTGATTACTGTAGCTTTGTAGCATAGTCTGAGGTCAGGGACTCTGATTCCTCCAGCTCCATTTCTTTCCCTCAAGACTGCTTTGGCTATTCGGGGTCTTTTGTGTCTCCATACAAACTTTAAGATGATTTGTTCTAGTTCCATAAAAAATGATATTGGTAAGTTGGTAGGGATTGCAGTGAATCTGTAGATTGCTTTGGGTAGTATAGTCATTTTCACAATATTGATTTTACGAATCCAAGAACATGGTAACTCTCTTCATCAGTTGGTATCATCTTTAATTTTTTTCATCAGTGTCATAGTTTTCTGCATACAGGTCTTTTGTCTCCCTAGGTAGATTTATTCCTAGGTATTTTAGTTTTTTTGTTGCAATCGTAAATAGGAGTGTTTCCTTAATTTCTCTTTCAGATTTTTCATCATTAGTGTATAGGAAGGCAAGAGATTGCTGTGCATTAATTTTGTATCCTGCAAATTTTCCAGATTCATTGATTAGCTTTAGTAGTTTTCTGGTGGTATTTTTAGGATTCTCTATGTACAGTGTCATGTCATCTGCAAACAGTGACAGTTTTACTTCTTCTTTTCCAATTTGTATTTCTTCTTCTTCTCTGATTGCCGTGGCTAGGACTTCCAAAACTATGTTGAATAATAGTGGTGAGAGTTGATATCCTTGTCTCATTCCTGATCTTAGAGGAAATGCTTTCAGTTTTTCACCATTCAGAATGATGTTTGCTGTGGGTTTGTCGTATATGGCCTTTATTATGTTGAGGTAGTTTCCCTCTATGCCCACTTTCTGGAGAGTTTTTATCATAAATTGGTGTTGAATTTTGTCAAATGCTTTTTCTGCATCTATTGAGATGATCATATGTTTTATCTTCTTCAATTTGTTAATATGGTGTATCACATTAATTGAGTTGCGTATATTGAAGAATCCTTGCATCCCTGGGATAAATCCCTCTTGATCATGGTGTATAATCCTTTTAATGTGCTGTTCGATTCTGTTTGCTAGTATTTTTTTGAGGATTTTTGCATCTATATTCATCAGTGATATTGGTCTGTAATTTTCTTTTTTTGTAGTATCTTTGTCTGGTTTTGGGATCAGGGTGATGGTGGCCTCATAGAATAACTTTGGGAGTGTTCCTTCCTCTGCAATTTTTTGGAAGAGTTTGAGAAGGATGGGTGTTAGCTCATCTCTGAATGTTTGATAGAATTCACCTGTGAAGCCATCTGGTCCTGGACTTTTGTTTCTTGGAAGATTTTTAATCACAGTTTCAATTTCATTATTTGTGATTCATCTGTTCATATTTTCTATTTCTTCCTGGTTCAGTCTTGGAAGGTTATACCTTTCTAAGAATTTGTCCATTTCTTCCAGTTTGTCCATTTTATTGACATAGAGTTGCTTGTGGTAGTCTCTTAGGATGTTTTGTATTTCTGTGGTGTCTGTTGTAACTTCTCCTTTTTCATTTCTAATTTTATTGATTTGAGTCCTCTCCCTCTTTTTCTTGATGAATCTGGCTAAGGGTTTATCAATTTTGTTTATCTTCTCAAAGAACCAGCTTTTAGTTTTATTGATCTTTGCTATTGTTTTGTTTCTATCTCATTTATTTCTGCTCTGAGATTTATGATTCCTTTCCTTCTACTAACTTTCGATTTTGTTTGTTCTTCTTTCTCTAGTTCCTTTAGGTGTAAGGTTAGATTGTTTATTTGAGATTTTTCTTGTTTTTTGAGGTAGGCTTGTATAGCTGTAAACTTCCCTCTTAGAACTGCTTTTGCTGTATCCCATAGGTTTTGGATCATCATGTTTTCATCATCATTTGTTTCTAGGTATTTTTTTAATTTCCTCTTTGATTTCTTCAGTGATCTCTTGGTTATTTAGTAACATATTGTTTACCCTCTATGTGTTTGTGTTTTTTACATTTTTTTCCCTGTAATTCATTTCTAATCTCATAGCATTGTGGTCAGAAAAGATGCTTGATAGGATTTCAATTTTCTTAAATTTACTGAGGTTTGATTTGTGACCCAAGATGTGATCTATCCTGGAGAATGTTCTGTGCACACTTGAGAAGAAAGTGTAATCTGCTGTTTTTGGATGGAATGTCCAGTAAATATCAGTTAAATCTATCTGGTCTATTGTATCATTTAAAGTTTCTGTTTCCTTATTTATTTTCATTTTGAATGATCTGCCCATTGGTGTAAGTGAGGTGTTAAAGTCCCCCACTATTATTGTGTTACTGTCGATTTCCTATTTTATAGCTGTTAGCAGTTGCCCTATGTATTGAGGTGCTCCTATGTTGGGTGCATATATATTTATAATTGTTTTCTCTTCTTCTTGGATTGATACCTTAATCATTTTGTAGTGGCCTTCCTTGTCTCTTGTAACATTCTTTATTTTAAAGTCTATTTTATCTGATATGAGTATAGCTACTCCAGCTTTCTTTTGATTTCCTTTTGCATGGAATATCTTTTTCCATCCCCTCACTTTCTGTCTGTATGTGTCCCTAGGTCTGAAGTGGGTCTCTTGTAGACAGCATATAAATGGGTCTTGTTTCTGTATCCATTCAGCAAGCCTATGTCTTTTGGTTGGAGCATTTAATCCATTCACATTTAAGGTAATTGTTAATATGTGTGTTCCTATGACCATTTTCTTAATTGTTTTGGGTTTTTTTTTGTAGGTCCTTTTCTTCTCTTGTGTTTCCCACTTAGAGAAGTTCCTTTAGCATTTGTTGTAGAGCTGGTTTGGTGGTTCTAAATTCTCTTAGCTTTTGCTTGTCTGTAAAGCTATTGATTTCTCCTTTGAATCTGAATGAGATCCTTGCCGAGTAGAATAATATTGGTTGTAGGTTCTTCCCTTTCATCACTTTAAGTATATCATGCCACTCCCTTCTGGCTTGTGGAGCTTCTGCTGAGAAATCAGCTGTTAACCTTATGGGAGTTCCCTTGTATGTTATTTGTCATTTTTCCCTTGCTGCTTTCAATAATTTTTCTTTGTCTTTAATTTTTGCCTATTTGATTACTATGTGTCTCGGCATGTTTCTCCTTCGGTTTATCCTGTATGGGACTCACTGTACTTCCTGGACTTGGGTGGCTATTTCCTTTCCTATGTTAGGGAAGTTTTCAGTATAATCTCTTCAAATATTTTCTCTGGTCCTTTCTCTCTCTCTTCTCCTTCTGGGATGCCTATAATGTGAATGTTGTTGCATTTAATGTTGTCCCAGAAGTCTCTTAGGCTGTCTTCATTTCTTTTTTTTCTTTTTTTCTTTTTTTAACATCTTTATTGGAGTATAACTGCTTTATATTGGTGTGTTAGTTTCTGCTTTACAACAAAATGAATCAGTTATACATTTACATATGTTCCCATATCTCTTCCCTCTTGCATCTCCCTCCCTCCCACCCTCCCTATCCCACCCCTCCAGGCGGTCACAAAGCACTGAGCTGATCTCCCTGTGCTATGCGACTGCTTCCCACTAGCTATCTACCTTACGTTTGGTAGTGTATATATGTCCATGCCTCTCTCTCACTTTGTCACAGCTTACCCTTCCCCCTCCTCATATCCTCAAGTCCATTCTCTAGTAGGTCTGTGTCTTTATTCCTGTTTTACCCCTAGGTTATTCAGGACATTTTTTTTTCTTAAATTCCATATATATGTATTAGCATACGGTATTTGTCTCTCTCTTTCTGACTTACTTCACTCTGTATGACAGACTCTAGGTCTATCCACCTCATTACAAATAACTCAATTTCGTTTCTTTTTATGGCTGAGTAATATTCCATTGTATATAGGTGCCACACCTTCTTTATCCTTTCATCTGTCTTCATTTCTTTTCATTCTTTTTTCTTTATTCTGTTCCACAGCAGTGAATTCCACCATTCTGTCTTCCAGGTCACTTATCCATTCTTCTGCCTCAGTTATTCTGCTATTGATTCCTTCTAGTGTATTTTTCTTTTCAGATATTAGTCATCTCTGTTTGTCCTTTAATTCTTCTAGGTCCTTGTTAAACATTTCTTGCATCTTCTTGATCTTTGCCTCCAATCTTTTTCCGAGGTCCTGGATCATCATCACTATCATTATTCTGAATTCTTTTTCTGGAAGGTTGCTTATCTCCACTTCATTTAATTGTTTTTCTGGGGTTTTATCTTGTTGCTTCATCTGGTACATAGCCCTCTGCCTTTTCATCTTGTCTATCTTTCTGTGAATGTGGTTTTTGTTCCACAGGCTGCAGGATTGTAGTTCTTCTTGCTTCTGTTGTCTGCCCTCTGGTGGATGAGGCTATCTAAGAGGCTTTTGTAAGTTTTCTGATGGGAGGGACTGGTGGTGGGTAAAGCTGACTGTTACTCTGGTGGGCAGAGCTCAGTAAAACTTTAATACACTTGACTGTTGATGGGTGGGACTGGGTTCCCTCCCTGTTGGTTGTTTGGCCTGAGGCAACCCAACACTGGGGCCTACCTGGGCTCTTTGGTGGGGCTAATGACAGACTCTGTGAGGGAGCCAAGGAGTACTTCCCAGAACTTCTGGTGCCAGTTTCCTTGTCCCCACAGTGAGCCATAGCCACCCCCGCCCCGCCTCTGCAGGAGACCCTCCAACACTAGCAGGTAGGTCTGGTTCAGTCTCCCCTTGGTCACTGCTCCTTCCCCTGGTTCCAATGTGCACATTACTTTGAGTGTGCCCTCCAAGAGTGGAGTCTCTGTTTCCCCCAGTCCCGTCGAAGTCCTGCAATCCATTCCTACTAGCCTTCAAAGTCTGATTCTCTAGGAATTCCTCCTCCCATTGCCGGACCCCCAGGTTGGGAAGCCTGACGTGGGGCTCAGAACCTTAACTCCATTGTGGACTTCTGTGGTATAAGTGTTCTCCAGTCTGTGAGTCACCCATCCAGCAGTTATGGGATTTGTTTTTACTGTGATTGCGCACCTCTACCATCTCATTGTGGCTTCTCCTTTGTCTTTGGATGTGGGGTATCTTTTTTGGTGAGTTCTAGTGTCTTCCTGTCAATGATTGTCTAGCAGCTAGTTGTGATTCTGGTGTTCTTGCAAGGGCAGGTGAGAGCACGTCCTTCTACTCTGCCATCTTGGTTCGTCACCCCTCCCAATTCTACTTTTCAATGAAGACTTCTGTAGCTCTTACTGCTTACCCTGCAGCTGTCAGTTGGCAAAAAAAAAAAAAAAAGTGTATATTACTCCATATAACCTTTTCATTCAAGTGCTCATTGTCATCTCTCCATGGTTTCTGAGTGGGGGTAACATGTTTTTAGGGAGAGAATCATTGGTTTCTGTTCAGTTGATGGACTAGCTCTCCTGGGTCAAATACATTATGAATCGGAGGGGAGTAGGAAACCCGACCAAATGTGGCCACATAGGCCCATACCCTTCAGCAGTGGCCATCAGAGCTGGGAAGGCAACGTAAAATATTTCCATGACAGTCCTACACAGATAATATAATAAGAAAATGAGCAGAAAGTTGTGGTTTAGAAAAATTCAGGACTCTTAGAAAACTATGCTATCTTCACATACTATTGAAATCTTGAAGAAGGATATAAACTATACTCTGAAGACCTTTATGTGAAGTCAAACAGGAAGCTGATAAAAACATAGAAGAATGAGTTGGTTGCACAATAGTAGTCAGGCAAGCTGAGCTCCAGTCCCAATTTTTCGCTGACTGGCAATGTGACCTTGGGCAGGTCCTCCTCCCTCGGTGGACCTTGATTTCCCAACCTATAAAACAAAGAGGCTGAATGATAAGCTCTCTCCTTGTTCCAAGACTTAGTGTGTTTATGAATGACCCTCACAGTGTGTTTATGAATGGCCCTCACTCTTGGTTATCTGTAACTGATGGGCAATTTCATATAAACAGATTTCACAGTCCTAAGAATGACTGGAAACAAGCCATTCATAGGGTGAACTGGGCCTGCCCAGGCAGGAGTTTGTTACATATCACCCTGAGTCCACTCAGCCTTATTTACGTGGATTCTATTGTGATGGCTCAGTATCTTTAGGACTTTGGCCTCTATCTTGTTCAACTTATTGTTTTTGCACAACTAAACCTGGGAAAACTCAGCAGTTGGCTGCTCCCAGGCAAAGGAGACACAAATTAGACCCTACAGACAAGTTTCCTGCAGGGAGCAACTACTTGGTATTTGTGAATTAAAAATAGCTATTAGTGGTTTGCTAGAGTGGATTCCAAACAGCCTAAGTATGTGGTGCACAAGAAGCCAACGTATTCCAGATTGGTCAGGGTTCTCTGGCCTCTCAATAAGAGTCCTCATTTATTTAACATTCACTTTTTAAAAACCTGCAGTAATTCTGGGTACCCCACTAAGCACTGTGCCTGCCACCTCTCTGCAAGACATCTCTGCATTCCCTGCTGGTTCTCTTTCAGTCTCATTTGTCATCGACTGCCTACCACTTATAATTCCTCTACATTGCAGTCTCACACTAGTGTCCTATGAGACAGAATGAGCGATTGCATTTGGCCTGCATGGTACTGGCCAGCAGAGTTGCATTGCTGTTGTTGTTTTTAAGTTTTTAGTTAGCTGTGACATTTAAAATTTAGGAGACTCTACCAGGTTCTGGTTATCTATTGCTCCATAACAAGCCACCCAACTTAGTGGCATAAAACACAACCACTGGTCATTATCATGCAAGTCAGGAATTTGCGCAGGGCACGGCTCAAGACAGGGGGTGGGGGGTGGGGGCTGGGCTCTGAACCCTGATGTCTGAGACCTCAACAGGGAAAACTCAAACAGCTGGAGTGACTTGAAGAGCTGAGGGGTGCTGCTCAAAGTAATCCTATCATCTGCATTCCTAGGATTAGTCTAGATGGGTCCCAGTTTATTTTAAATGTACCTATTGAAAGATCATATTCATTTAAGAAAAGATCCAAAATTGTGTGTCTTAAATAGGAAGGGGATACAATGGTGGCAGCCATACAAGGTTGTAAATGATTTCATTCACCACCACCATCAAAAGGGAGCATAGGTGAAAACCCTTCTTTTCAGGGCTTTCTAGAGACATATTGTAAAATTTACCTGAGAAATAGCCCAGACTGACTCCAAGCTCCTGGCCTACACATATGAAAAGGAAGACTTCTCGACATTCTGAAGGTATTTCACACTTCTCCTGGGCCTGGTTCCCCAGCATCACCTCCTCCTGGTTGTTAATTATATTTTTATGCAAATTTTCTGCGTCCCTTGACCTTTTGTGACAGATGTTAAAGAATATTGCAAAATAAAAATGCAAAAAGTAATGCTCGTGTTTGCTCAAAATCTTCATTCTCGTCCTCAAGTATTAGGCCCCAAGCTATTTCATCAGTGCTTGTTGCTTTAATAAATATTTCACATTCCTCTTTTAATGTGTCATGATCTTACAAGTTTGTTGTTTACTTCACATTTCATCCAATGAGACTTAGGAACCATAAATTTGGGGTTGCATAATTATCAGTGGACTCATAAGACTTTTATTTTCTTAAATGCAAAATGCTTTACATAGCTTCAGTGAGCTGAAAGTGCTCTTGTAATACAGTACCAGATCAAACAAATCCCTCATAATTTTTATGCTTCTGCTTGATTTAAATTTATTTTACTAAATGGACAGAAGTTGTCAGTGTTATTAAAAATGATTAAAAGTCTTCAGTAATCATGGACCATAAAATTCCACTCGTGCATGCCTGTCCTGAGAGAACCTAAGACCGTCCTCTCCTTGTCTGTTGCAGAGAAGGAGCAGAGTACTGCTTTCACACAGGCTCTGACATGAGAGACCTGGGCTCAGATTCCTGCTGGAAATCGTTGGAAAAGTCTGGGTCTTAGTCTCACAGGAGTAAAAATTGGATGATGATGCCTACACCTCACAAGGCTATTGAGAGAACTGACGACTCTTATGGCTTAGTGGTTTTGTGCTTAAGCTGTGAAATTAGAAAGACCTAGATTCAAATCCTGACACTAGGACTTCTGGGTTGGGGGACCTTGGGCAAGTCACACAAGCTCTCAGCCTTAAATTCATCTCTAAAATGGGCTAGTAATAGCGCTTACTTCATAGGGTTATAAATGAGGTGCAAATACATGTAAAATGCTAAAGCAATGCCAGGCACATGGGGGGCCTTATATATGTTACCAAACATAACTTGGGTCCACTCACCTGAGTGCAATAAAGACAATCTACTGACACTGGGTTGTAGTGAAGGAAAGTACAGTGTTTATTGCAAGGCACCAAGCAAGGAGAACGTACAGCTCATGCTCAAAAGACTCGAACTTCCCAATGGCTTTCAGCAAAGGGGTTTTAAAGGCAGTGTGAGGGAGGGGGCTGTAGGGTGCATGATCAGCTCATGCACAATTACCGGATTAGTTGGATCCAGGTGAAGTTTCAAGCATCATCAATCTTCTGGTTTCAACCAGTCTAGGGTCTACATGCTTGCAGTCAGCAGTCTTCCTCTGGTGGGGTCTGCTTCCTGTACAAACAGCTTACGAACGTGTGTCAGGCCTTTATCTATATCTTTCAGGGAACTGGGAGTTCAGTGGTTCTGCTGTGTGGCGGATTTATAAATTGTTACCAGTTTCCCAGCCCAACAGCTAATCTTGGTTTCTGTGTCTTCAATTTCCTAATCATCAACTCTTGAGCCAGCCTTTTGAGACTCAGGGGAGGCCTGGGAGACTAAAGCAAAAGCCTTTACTTCAAAGGACAGGGATACTGGGATTTGTATACAATTTCATATACAGGAGCCCTTTCCGTCTCTCATCGTCCATGTTCTGGATCCACTTCCTGCATCTCAACTTTATCTTACTGCTGGTTTCCCAGGGCCTGGATTTCCAAGCATTCTGTCCATGTGTCAGAACTAGGGTCCCAATATCTAACTTAGACACCAAGGTTACCACAGGCCCCAGGGCCCGATCCAAGTGGTAAAAGCTCCTTCCCAGCACACAGTGGGCGCCAGGCCCTCGGAGGATCTGCTGTTACCAGGGAAGTTGCTGCCACATGACCAGGAACTCAGGGGCTCTGAGGAAACCAGAAGCCTGGGTTTGGCAGAAGCCTCGGGCTCAGAGAGGAGAAGGCTGTGGCAGCCACAGAGGCCCCTCTCCCAATGTCCACGTGGTGCCATGGTCAAAGCAGGGCCTGGGGAAGAAGCTGGAGGGGAGTTAAGCTCGAAGCATGGGGCCCTCCCCACCCTCTCCCACAGCTCTTTCTGGATGGCGCACAGCCCCAGCACCCCCGCTCCCCGCCTGCTACACACCTAGGCCTCACGGGGCGCCCAGAGAACCCACTGCCATTGACTGAACATTTCTCAATTGCTCCATCCCAGTTAAATCATCATAATAGCACCAAGAGTTTGTTGTTATTATTCCTATTTTACAATTGAAGGGTCCAGAGACATGACCTGCCCAAAGTCACACAGCTGGTCAGTAAGTGAGCAGAATTGCAATTCAGGCCTGGGTGTCCCCAAGACTGGCTCTTCACCACCGAGAAACTCAAATTCAGGAATAAGGTCTCTTTGAAAATGGCAGGCTGACACAGGAGAGTTTTCTATTTCGATAGGAATTTGGTCATTGTAACCATTCCTAGAAGCTTCTTACAAAATGTCAGAAGGAAGCAGTCAGAGAAGAGGTGAGTGGAGACACCCACGTCTTTGGGAGGTGGGAGCAGCCTGGTGAGGGTTGGGTGAGAAGCACAGATGGCAGAGGTGCGGCCATCAGAATCTGGGCGAGGCTGAGCCAGAGCTCTGAGACAGGGCAGGAGCAGCGCAGAGCTGAACATCTCAGGGGCCTCACAGGAGGAAGCCCAGATGCCTGGAGAGCACGTGAGCAGCCGAGAGCCACAAGGCACCAAAGTGGCCCAGGGGCCTTCAGGGCTTGGTCTGGTGCTGTGTGTCCTCTCCCCAATTAGCTGGATGATGAGATCTTATAACTAGCAGGAAGTCAAGTCATCAACTTGCAAGATTATCATTAATATGGAATGCCAGGAACTGTACTAGGCATATTTTATAAGTAATTTTTTTAACCCAGTGGCAGCTATCTTGGTGGCCATCAGTGCCCCAATTGTA
This sequence comes from Orcinus orca, assembly GCF_937001465.1. Classification (NCBI taxonomy): domain Eukaryota; kingdom Metazoa; phylum Chordata; class Mammalia; order Artiodactyla; family Delphinidae; genus Orcinus; species Orcinus orca. The sequence continues at coordinate 87,438,868 of NC_064566.1, read as the reverse complement.
TCTGAGGAAACAGGCTTAGAGAGCAGAGACACTTGTTAGTAAGTAGCAGAGAACCGGCCTGCTTTCCCCTACACCACACGATATGGACAAAATACTTCTCATCTTCGGGCCTGAACATAACATTAAGGGCTCTGTTAGTTGTTGACATGTCACCAATCTGAGTTCCACATCTCATAGGAAAAGAGTTTATTATCGCTGTAGGGAAACCGATTCCACCCTCCCCCTCTTTCTTTATAAAGCTCTCCCTGCTGCCTTTTCTGCGAGGCTCTGCGGTTCCACCCCCTTGGCTGCCCAGGGGAGGGTGGGCCAGGCCCCAGCCCCAGGCCCCAGGCCCGTGCTTCATCTCCCTCCAAGCTCACCAGGCTTCAGTGGGCCAGCCTCTGTCAGGCCCAGCAGTTGATAGATTGGCCTTCTCGCTGGAGTTGTACCAAGAATTTCTCCATCCCTCCTTGCCAGAATGCATGTTTCCAATTATGTGAAACTCTCTGGGAGAAGTTCACTTCTTGACTTAGTTAAATAAAACTGCGGTGTTTGGGAAGCACCTCGGTCGCTGCACGAGCGGGTCCCAGCAGAGGGGAGCAAGGGAGGCCAGGCCAGTGGCCTGCATTGGATTTCCCCCAAGCCAGCAGCAGAGTGCATGCTGTAGGTTTCTATTTTTATGCCCAGTTTTCTCCCGTTAGCAAGATAGGTGTGTCTGCTGCGGAGAAATAGGTCTCTGTGGTCGGTGTCTTGCGCACGTGGCTGGAGGAGAGAGGGTGGGTGTGCCACCCCCACCCCCGACATACACACACACACACACACACACACACACACGCATGAACATCTTTGCTTTTCTGAGGCAACCTGGAGTAGATTTCTGGACTGGTGGTGCAAGGAGGGCAGATCTTAATGTCGAGTAGCCTGGTAAAGAGTTTTTAAATGGGGCGACCCTTTCCCTCCCCTTTCCCACCCAGAGACCTGGTCCTACGCTGCCCCCTGAGGACTGCCTGCTCCAGCCTCTGGTTGCATTTGCTCAAGAGTCTGTCTCCTTCCTCCTTTTCTGTTGGCTGCCCCCTGCTTCTCCCACAGGCACACACATTCTCATTGAGATTTCCACGAACTCCAAAGCCAGAAGCATGGAAGTTCTCAGGGGCCAAAGAGGGTGTCTGCCAGCCTTTGCTGTCCCACAGACTGAGTTCTTCCATCCAGCAGCCTCATCCCCTCCAAGCACACTCCAGTTTCATGTTGGCCGAGGGCCAAAGTGCTAGTGCCAAATCCAGAAGAGTTAATCCTGGATCACCCTCCCTCCCACTGATGGTTTCCACTGAGCAAATTTTTCATACCATTGCCTAACAGACTCAAACTCCATCCCCCATGTACCCTCCCCCAGTCGGCCAGTTGCTGCTGAAATGGGGAACACCCACCATGTAAACACTCATCCAACAGGGAGAGGGCAGGGTGGTGGTCGGGAAAAACTTCAGAAAGCCTCTGGTGCCTGCATTGCATCTTAAAAGATCTTCCAAAACTTTCTTTTAAGACTTTAAGGTGCTTTTGAGGGAGAGTTTGTGTGGTGGGTGGAACATTAAGGAAGAACTTTCTAGGCAGAGACGATGGTGGGCGAAAAGCCCTGGGTGGGGATGAAATCTCACAACCTGATCCAGAAACAGTAGAATAGTGTGGTGTTCATCATGGTCAAATTGTATGATGTGAGTTGGGTGCAGGTCAAAGATGAGGCTACGGAGGAATGCTGGGGCCCCTCATCAAGTTCCCTGTGTGCAATGGCAAGGATCTGGGACTCAATCTTATAGACTAAAGGAGTCATTGAGGAATTTTAGTCAGGAGAGATTTTCATTTTCCAAAGATTTTTATGGGGAACATATGGAGAGAAACTCAGAACCAAGGCAGGAGGAGTGTGGGTAGAAATGGGAAGACCAACCTAGAAGAGATATTTAATGTATAGAATGTACAGGGTGTTTTAAATGACTGAAGTTTAGAGGTTGGCTACAGGGTAACACACAGGTTTCTAGCTCAGGGACTGGGTGGTTAATGACCCCATTAATTCACTGAGATAGGAAATGCTAGAGGAGGAGAAGGTTTGGAAGAGCCCATGATGAATTCGGGTATGGACGTGTGGAGTTTAAGGTGCCTAGAGGACAGGCAAGTGGAAATGCCCAATTGGCAGTTGGCTTTCCAGCCTGGAGTTCAGAAGAAGGGTGTAGGCCACGTGGTGGTCTGTGTGTGGGCCCCTTGGTCCTAGAATTCTACCCTGGTCTTCTTTGTGTTCACGTCTAACTTCTCTCACCCAACAACTCCAATGTGCCATAGTTCTCAGTCAGTTGGATTGGTTTTGGGACTCATGGGGACAATATGGTCTTTAATGCCTAGAAACCAAACTGGTGTGTAACTCTCCAATCCCCACCCACTCACCCCACGTCAGTTATTTGTCATCTAACTGAAGGAAATTCCTATTAAACTTTGGAGAGTCTCCTCCAGTGAATGGTAGGATTTTATGCAGCCACAGCAAATCTGGGATGAGAGAGCTGTGGGGTTTTGATGGCGGTGGTGTTTTGGGAGGACATTTTGGAATTTTGTATGTTACACAATCTAAAGCAGAGAGAAAATTGTATGCAAAGCTCAGGAGACTAGGAAAAAATTATCATATTCAGAGCTACAAATAGATACATGTGGGGAGGTGAGACCAGAAGGATGGGTAGGAACCAGATCTTTCAGGGTCTTACAAATCATGTTGAAGAGCAGGGAGGGAGGTGACATAATCAAATTTAAACTTTAAAAAGATTGTTCTAACTGCAAAAGTAAGGCATGTTTGCAGGGAGGTGGGAGCAATCCTGTAAGAGAGGAAGAAGGCATTGCGATAGTTCAGTTGAGAGATGATGATGGCCCAGTCTGTGGTGGGAGCTGTGAGGACACAGACACAGTGGAGAGATTTGAGAGTTTTTCAGGAAGTGGGAGCTATAGTAATTGAGTATTAAGCCCCCTAAAGCTCTAGGTCGTCACTGTCACCTGCGATCTCCACCTACTCTTACCTGACAAGATGGCATCTGTGACTCTGAAGCACGGCCATGTAAGGTGACCAGTGCCCACACGTGGCTGTAGGATGAATGTAGCGGGGCAGTGGCTATCATCAAGCTCCCCAAAGGAGACTCTTCCAGGACACAACAAAACAAGCCTTTAGAGAACCCACCTATTATCCTCTATACTATGAATCTAGAAGATTGTTCTCTAGGTGTTGTCAGATGAAACAGAAGAAATGAAGCACAAGGAGATTTCCATCTACTTGGAACAACAAATATAATCATAAATAGTGAAAATGATACAAGAAGTTTTAAGGGGATGGAAACTAAAAAGAATGTTCAGAATGGAAAAGAGTTGATAAAAAACAGCTCCCAATTATTGATAATACGCTATAGGTCAATAATTTTCTCCTTTAAAAATTGGCACAATAACCTTATGAAAAAGATACTGTAGTGCCCAGTTTGCAGGTGAGGAAACTGAGACCCAAAGGTAAAACCTCCCAGTATACTGGATATATATATATTGCAGAATAACAGACTATTTCAAAACATCATGGATTAGAACAACAATAAACATTTACTATCTCTCACAGTTTTTGTGAGTCAGCTTAGCTGGCACTTCTGGCTCAGAGTGTCTCATGAGGTTGCAGTTAAGATGTCAGTCAGGGCTACAGTGTGCTGGAGGCTTGGATGGGACTGGAAGATCCACTTCCAAAGTGGCTCACCCACAAGTTGGTGCTGCTGTTGATGGGAGGCCTCAGTTCCCTCCAGTGTAGACCTATTCACAGAGCTGCTTGAGTATCCTCACATCATAGTGGCTGGCTTCATCCAGAATGAGCTAACCAAGAAGATAAGGCAGAAGTCACACACCATCGCTCATACAGTGTTACACTGGTCACACAGGTCAGCCCTGGGACTGGGAGGGGACTACACAAGGGCATAAACACCAAGGGTGAGAATCATTGTGGGCCATCTTAGAGACTGGGTAACATACTAGTAAGCGCTTCATTCAAGATGCAAGCTCGGGTCTGTGGAACACCTCACTTCTCTCCCATGAACACAGAACAGTGTTCTGTGTTCAAATAAGCTTGGGAACCACTAGATTTAATAAAGTTACATGCTATATTTATCTCCTCAGAGCCGTAAACTGTGATTCTCCAAGAGTAGAGTAATAGGACCTTGAGACCAGTTTGGGAGGTGATGTCCCCCCTGTGCAGCTGGGAGCTCTTAACAGAAGATTTGTTTTCAGGTGGAAAGAGAAGAAGGTAATGATCATTTTACAGAGCAGGGCAGGGAGGGAAATCCAGAGGAGAATGGCAAGACACCAAGTCTTGAAAGTTGGGACAATCCACATTATGCCAAACTGCTAGGGGGTGGATTCTCACTGTGTGTTTTAGTTTTGACCTTGGCTCTAGGGTACGTAGTTATATTCAAATAGATAGTAGATGGCTTTATTGAGATACATGAGGGGAAAAAACATTTTTTTCACTTTACTCTCTGATAGCAAAGTAAATCAATCTCTATAATGTGAGACCTACGCTACACAAGTTGTAATCACACACTTGTATCTCAGTGTGATTCAAGGTAAATATTTTGGTCTCTAATGGCCCCAGCGTAGTGCTTTGACACCTGGCTACACAGTAGAATCACTGTGAGAATGAAGCTTTAAAAACACAGTCATACCTGGGCTCCACTCCAAATCAACTAAGTCAGAATTCTAGGATGTGATGCTTGGGGACTGATAGTTTTTCAAAGCTCCCTGGCTGATCCTAGTGTGTGGCCAGAGTTGAAGACTGTCCTTCCTATTGCTCTTTCTCCCTTTCTTTTCCTGTCTTTTACTTTCTCTGTCTCCCTCACTCTCTCTATCTCCACACCTCACCCTCACAACACACCCACTTCCAGCCAAAACATCCAACTTTAGAACTACCTTGAAACCACTGTTATCCCCTTCACAGAACCCAGACAGCACCTGCTACGTGGTGGTGCTCGGGCCACTTTTATTGATCTCAACTGAAGGCATTTCCCAAGGAGCCCATTGCCGCTGACATCTCTCTGGTCACACACTTTGAGACCCTGAGTGGACAAAGGGCATGACTGGCCAGAGATTCTTCTTAGGGCTTTTAACATTTGAGTGCCACTGTGGATAAATTTTCCATGGTATTGGTCATTGACTACATGTTCTTTTTTTTTTTTTTTTTTTTAATATTTTTAAAGACTGTACTAATATTTTATTTTATTTTTTATTTTTTTACATCTTTATTGGGGTATAATTGCTTTACAATGGTGTGTTAGTTTCTGCTTTATAACAAAGTGAATCAGTTATACATATACATATGTTCCCATATCTCTTCCCTCTTGCATCTCCCTCCCTCCCACCCTCCCTATCCCACCCCTCCAGGCTGTCACAAAGCACCGAGCCAATATCCCTGTGCCATGCGGCTGCTTCCCACTAGCTATCTACCTTACTACGTTTGTTAGTGTGTATATGTCCATGACTCTCTCTCGCCCCGTCACAGCTCACCCCTCCCCCTCCCCATAACCTCAAGTCTGTTCTCTAGGAGGTCTGCGTCTTTATTCCTGCCTTACCCCTAGGTTCTTCATGACATTTTTTTTTCTTAAATTCCATATATATGTGTTAGCATACGGTATTTGTCTTTTTCTTTCTGACTTACTTCACTGTGACTACATGTTCTTAAGATTCAACACTCAACAAATCTTTCTGAGATTTTGAGACACAAAACTTCCTATCAGGTCATCTGAAGTCAGTGGAGACTCTCACTTGTAAAAACACCAGAGACAAGAATTTCAAAGATGGCAACACAAGTCTCGGTTATGTAACACGCACATTTTATTATTTTTAAAGCAATGATCATCTTAGAAGATAATGTGAGAAAACAGTTTCTTTTTTTAATCTGTCAGATAAAATTAAGTTAAAACTAAGCCTAAGGGAGAAAAAATATTGGTTTGAAAGACAGATTTTAGTCATTTAAAAACATTAAAATTCGTTATTTATGGGGCAGGGCAGATGAGGAACAAGTTTGGGAGGGAAACATCTCTGCATAAGTTTTTATACTTATAGGTTTGTAAACCACGTGGATATTCAAAAAGTAAATAAAAATAAATGAATATAATCAATTATACAGTGTATCAAGTGAAAAGAAATGGCATCGTGAGATTAATGAATTGATTGCTTCAGCCTATTAGTATTTATTTTCCTTTTCAAGTTTAAAGTAATTGAGAACTAATCTCTTCCACATTGCTGCATGAGTTTGCTGAATCACAAATCCTATGCCTTTTTTTCTCTTGAAGTAAATAGGGTTTTTTAAAAGTCCCATTTTCTATACTGGGCCTCTTTGCTGGCTTCCCAGGACACTGCATGCAGGACTCCAGGAAGCCTAATACCCAAGGGATGGGCCAGAGAACCATGTAACAAGCCAGGAAAAATAGGACAAAATCCAGAGTTAGATGGGAGAAACTCAGGTTGGGCAAGAAAACACATCAGACTGGAAAATGATCAGGCTGGCATTTTCCTGACCAAGTAGGCTTGCCTGTGAGCAGTTCCAGCCAGTTGGGCAGAACAATATTTAGGGGAATCAGAGAAGCCAACACAAGTGGAGAACAACTGCGTGGCAGCCGCCATCCTGGGAGGACCATGACCAGCCTCTCACGGACAAGTGTAAGTGCAGCACCAACCATGCGGGTCTCTCACCTTCTTCCTGAAACTTCACATTCCTTTACCAGGGAACTAAGCCTTCCGTCCAGGGCAAAGTGCAGAGAGGAAATTGCTGACCACAGAGGGCACCACCACAGCACACCTTAGGAGCTGGAGGGAGGGAGCAAAGAAGTTGTAGGGAAGGCAAGTCAGAGTCGAGAGTTGGGGAGAAGGTGGACTGTGGCTGTGGCTTCTGGCGGCCAACCTAAGGGCCTAACTCCTGGCCTGAGCAGGGCCACGGTCATCAGGAGATGGGACCAAGGTCACCACCTCTGTGCTTCACTCAGAAGATGTAAACGGGATGGTGAGCACAAAACTTGGAAACCTGGAATCTTAGCTCTCAATGCACACTGATGGGCAGAGCAGCAGTGGCTCTTGGCCAACTCTCTGTGGGCCTCCTTGGCTTTTGCACCGTCCCTCCTTTCCATGTGAGGCTTGCACAGAGGCAGCTCTGTGCTGTGCTGTCCCTGGGCACAGTCTGGAGCCATCGAGGGGGCAAGCTCTGGAGCCAGGCCACCTGGATCCAAATTCCCAGTGCTTCTGCTGACCAATCTGTGGTTATCAGCCAGCACTCAACAGCTACAAATGACAGAATTGTTAACTTTAGCCCAAAGGAAATGAATTAGATGAGTGTTGGATAGTGGCTAGAGAACCAGGACAGGAGCCAGGATGGCCCCTGACATCTATGCCCTCTTGTCCCAGAGCTGCTGCTGGAGAGGATCCAGTCCCCCCATCCCCCATCGGTGTGTTTCTCACGACACTGTGAGGAAGAGGAGACTGGGGCTTCGGGCTCCAAAATCCCAGAACGTACTTACTTTGGTGACATAGAATAGCTACTTACCTTATCTCAGCCTCAGTTTGCTCGTGTGTAAACTGGGAATGCCAGTAGTTTTACCACAAGAGGTAGTTCTGAGGAATCAGTAAAATCAGGGAGGACAGATGATTTGGCCAGTGCCTAGCATGTAATTGGTACTCAATACGCCTCAGCCATCATAGCTGTCATTCGTGGATGACCCAAACCTTTGTTCCAAGGTGCCACCCCCTTTGTCCGGCCAGGGTGGCTGTTTCCCTGCAGGCTCTGAAAGGGTGGGGTTGTTGCCAGGTGACCTGGATCATTCTGACTACTCTCAGGACCTGTGGCCACCATACCACCAGGTGCCTTCCCAGCAGGGGCAGGGACTCCTGCTCTCAGGAAGCCACCCTCACCATCCCTGTCCTTTCCCTCAGGATACCCCAAAGGACACCTCACAAATTCCTAGGAAAACTTTCTGTCTGCAAAAACATTTCACCGCAATAAATGAATTATAAGTGTATTGATCCCCTGTTGTCAGCTGGAATAAAAAACATGATTTACATCTGTCACCCACAATCTATCTCTTCTCACACATGAGATTGCAAGTGTCCCCCAACCTCACCTCTGCCCCACCACCTGTGGCTTCTGCTGATCCTAGTCAGAGTGAACAAATCTTCTTAGCTGTTCCTCAGAGGTGTTGTTTCTTAACTTCATAACTCAGCAGCCTGCAAATCATTCATCCGAGGAGTACAGATTGACTTGTGCTCTGCCCCGACACACACGCACATACATATACACAATGTGTGACACCCACGGTCCCCCTCACTCACCTCCCAGTGAAATATGCAGTGCCAGATTGCTTGCCTTTGGAGTATTGACATACATAATTTATTTAAGCAGTTTGTGGATTAGATCAGATTTGTGCAGCTGTTTGTTCAGTTAAAATTTTAAAAAGCCTGTTAGGATTCTGGCCACGGCAGCAAAGAAGGAGCTGGATTTTCAGGCTCTCCATATAAGCAAACCCGGTCTACCAAAATCTGACCCACAAAACTTGTCTCTGTCCTCCAGACTTTCTCTCTTCCGGTCCATTCCCCCATTTTGCAGTAAAAGTCAGCTGTCTACACTGCAAATCCAGTAGTGTCAACCTCCCAACTCTTTCCCATATATGTTACCCCCGCCCCACCCTTCCCCCCCACACACCCCAGCTTCCACATTGTCCCAGAATGAAGTTCAGCTTCCCCGTCAGGCCTTACAAATGGCTTTGCTATCTGGTCCTGCTCACCTCCCCAGACCCTCTCTCCCCTCCTCCAGTGCACCCAGCAGCACTCAGCCACGCCATCCTCTGCTCAGGGACTGTGTCCTTCTTAGCTGTTCCTCCAGCTGTTAACTCAGTGCCTGATCCAAATAGGCTCTCAATAATGATGGATTGAATTAGTGTGTGTGAATGAATACAAAGGGTCAGGGGGCATCACTCAACTGAAAGCTGTCTTGTTTAACAAAAGGACTTTGAGGCCAGTTTCTCTGGAATAGAGAGGCAAGCCCACCTAGGAATTAATTAGTTATTGACAGGCTATGGATATTATGGGGAAGGAAGCCAGTGAAGTGAAATGAATGAGTTATAAGGACGAAATAATGGGAATTGGAGTCAATTGAATCATCTGATTTGTTGGCTCAACAAACATTTACAGAGCATCCACGGTGTGCCCTGCACCACACTAGGTCCCAGGGACAAAAGAAAATAGGAAACAGTCCCCACCTCCAAGGAGCTCAGAGTTTAGTAGGAGGAGAGAGATGTTTACAAAAATTAATAATAAAAATAAATAACACTAATGATAACAACAACTACCTTTGTTGGGCATCCCCGACATCCTGCTTCCTGTCCTGGGCATTTTACAGACATTGTCTCATTCTCATTTTTCCGGCACATCACTGAGAAAGGAGGGAGGAAGGGCCTTCAAGTGAGGGTTGCAGATAGAGCCGAGATGGGGCACTAGGCGGGGCCGGCCACCTCTCAGCTTCAGTTGGGCCCCCTCGGGCAGCCCTGTGCTGGTCAGTGTGGCCTTCCTGCAGCTGGACCTGCGGCCTGAGCCAATCAATCTTGCAGTCCAGGCTGTCTCACGAGGGCCCCGGCAGATCCCGTAATTAATCTGGCTGGAAACAGAACTTATTTTTACACCTCTTCACATCAGTCCCTATAGACCAGGCTTGAGCACAAAGTGAGAAAACATGAATTGATCACAGCTGTGAAACCATGCTAATTAGTGTGAAGTGCTGAAACCCTCGTTTCTGAGGCTGGAACCCCTGGCTTCCTGGCCACAAGTGATTAATACCACAAATACCTCTCTCTGCCCCAGCCTTCCAAACCTTAGTGGCCAAGCCCCACCAGCAGCCCCCTGCCCACCTTCTGCCCAGTAACAATTCAGCTCAAGTTCTACAATGGGCTTTGTAGTCATTAAATGGAAGGACTCTGCCCAAAGTTGCTGCAGCCACAACCAGAGTCCAAATGATTGTCGATGGGGTGAGGTGCAGCATCTTAGGGCTCACAGCACAGTCCCTGAGAGCTTAGACTTGAAGTCAGGTCACCTGAATTCAAATCCCAGCACCTACTTGCTAATTGTATAACCTGGGGCAAGTAATTCATCTCTCAAACTACCTGAAGTAAAGGACCAGTTTTTTGTTTCTGGGTTTTTTTCCAAACTTGGACTGATGCTTTTGTAAAATACAAGGACAATAAAATGCTAGAACAATGATCACATGGTTAGAAGTTGCAGCAATGTCCAATTGCTGTAAAAATGTTTAAAAGATAATTTTCCATTTCTATACTCATTGTCATAAACCATCAACAAAAGGATCATGGATGAACACTAATCCACAGATCATACTCTGAAAAGCAGAGTCTGGCACAGAGTAAGGGTGAGCAAGTGTTAGCTGCTATGATTGTGAGTCCCCTCCTACATGCCCAAGGCTCAGGTCCACCATTGCACCACACACAGCGCTGGTCAACTCTAGAGAGACTTCTGGAATTTGTACAGTCTCATCAAGCAAATGCATTGGGAGAGAGAAAAATTGTCTTCTAAGTAAGATTATTATTTGTTTATTTATTTACTTTTTGCTGGGAGGGCTCTGACTAAAATTTGTTGTTTAAATTTATTGGACTTTTTGTTTAGAATTGTTTATTTAATTTCTACATTTTTAGTAGTCTTCTTAAGAGATTCATTTTCTTTCCTGAGGATCCCTGGATAACAGGGCTGATTCAGCTATGGGTGGGTTTCTAAGGGCCTATTATGTTGGCTTGATTCTCTCTTAGTGCTTAAAATCTCTGTGAAGGATATGTAAATGAGCCAAAGATGACCTCTGTATATTGCCCCTTAGGTTGTTTACTTCTGTAAAGAAGGCTGGGACCTATTAACTCAAAATCTTAATAACTCATAACTCAAATTTGTACACTTCCAATTGTCTTAAACATAGCTCAAATAAGCAGATTTTTAGCCATTTAGAACCTGTCTGCTTTGCATAGCCTGTGAAACTTGCCCAACATTAACCAGCCATGGATAAGATAGATCCTGTGGCTATAAAGCCCCCAAGCTATTGCTGTCCTTCCAAGTTCTCTGACAGAGAGACCCCTGAGTGACATCACCTCGATGTGTAAACCTCTTCTCTGACCCCCCTCTCCCCTGGGGGTTTCTCTGCCTGAGTGGAGGTCCCCACACTATAGCCCTGAACGGTCTCATATTGTGAGAAATTTCCCCCACAGGCAAACCTGTTAAAATATCACCCAAATAAAGACTGTGTGTGCTACTGCCACCTCATGGTCATATCTTTTTCTTGATCAGCCCCCAAATCCTTCGCATCTCCTACACTGGGAGGACAGTCAGGGTTCTATGCTTTGAACTTGAGCGCATAGTGCCTAAGGCAGTAAAGCTGACCCTGAGCAGCTGTGGTAAAAGGAAAAATCTGTTGGTTGCATCTTCCTACTACAAGAGGCTGGAATATGAAGTTGGAAAATCTGCCTTAAAAGTCCTTACTCTGTGTCTTACTGGCTGTGTAATCATGGGCAATTACGTGCTCTTTCTGAGTTTCAGCTTCCTCAGTGGGGAAATGAGAGATACAACATCCACCTTACAGGTCGTCACAAGGATTAAATGAATTAATGCATGTGATGTGTATAACACATCACAAATAGTAAAGACTCAATAAACGGTCACCATCATCATTATCATTACTGTAGTTTCTCCTTATGTAAGCAGTGTCTCAACCTCCAGGCCTGGCCCTTTAGCTTGCATCCATCCCTAACATACTTCTTCATTTATTTATTCACTCTTTCAACAAATAACTAAACACATACATACCTGGTTGTGCTCTGTGATGAATCATGAAGAAATAGAAAAATCTAATAGACCTGTAACTAGTAAGGAGATTTAATTAATATAAAAATATCCCAACACAGAAAAGCCCTGGACCAAATTGCTTCACTAGTAAACTCTACCAAACATTTGAAGAAGAATTAACACCAATCCTTTTCAGACTTTTACAAAAAATTGAAGAGGTGGGAATACTTTCTAACTCATTCTACAAGGCGAGGCCCAGCATTGCCTGATACCAAAGCCAGACATGATATTACATTAAAAGAAAACTGTGGGCCAATATCTCTATGAATATTGATACAGAAATCCTCAAAAAATACTAGTAAACTGAATTTAACAGCATATTAAAAGGATTATACACCATGACCAAATGGGATTTATTCCTGGGATGCAAATATAGTTACAACATACAAAAATTAATTGATATAATACACCACATTAACAGTATTAAGGGGGGAAAATCACATGATCATCTCAATTGTGCAGCAAAAGCATTTGACAAAATTCAACATGTTTATGATTAAAAAAATACTCAACAATAGAAGGAGATGCCTTCAATATAATAAAGGTCATATGGGAATAACCCACAGCTAACATAGTACTCAATAGTGAAAGTTTTCCTCTAAGATGAGGAATGGGACAAGGATGGCTGTTTTCACCAGGTCTATTTAACAGAGTATTGGAAGTTCTAGATAGAGAAATTACACAAGAAAGAGAAATAAAAAATATCCATGATGAAAAGGAAAAATAAAACTGTCTCTTTTCACAGATGATATGATCTTATACGTAGAAAACCCTAAAGATTTAACCAAAAAAAAAAAAAGAAGAAGCCCTGTTATTGAAATGTAGCAGGACCCTATTGTCCTTCCTCCCCATGTCCTCCGCCTGCCTTCTGTCTGTGAAAAAAACCTTAGCCAAAGAATAAGTTTAATTAGAGAAGTGAGAAAATGCAGAAACAAAGGAAAACAGTCCAAAAAGACTAAATAATAATACTTTAGTCACTAAGCATAGTCAAGGACCTTTAGTTCCTCCTCAAGGGCTATAGATAATATTCTGAGCCATATCCTGTGAGCTGTCTTGTATATACTGAAACCCCCACCAGGTGGAAGAAGTTAACTACATGATGACCAGACTGTAGCCATGACATAAGCTGCCACAATTCTGAGAATTGGCCTCATGGAAAGGAGAACAAGCTGACCCTGGAACTGAAGATTAACTGTACTTAAAACAAACAAGATGACGCTGGTCAGACCACTGCGTGACCTGTTTCAAGATGACTATCAGAGTTGATTGTGCTGTTTCTACATATAACCCCCTCCTACCGTCTATAAAAGCTCTTGCCCACTGATTGTCAGTGGTGGGGAGTTGGCCTTTGGACAAGAGTCTGCCCATATCCCACTCCCCACCCCCATTGCCAGCATCCAAAACAAAGCAAACTTTCCTTTCTACCAACCTTGCCTCTTTATTGGCTTTTGAGCACAAGCAGCCAGACCCCCACTTTTGGTTACATTATTACTAATAAACAAATTCAGCAAAGTTGCAGGATAAAAAATTCAACACACAAAGGGCGGTTTCATTTCTACACACTAATAATGAACAATCTGGAAAACAAATTATGAAACTAATTCCACTTACAGTAACATTAAAAAGAAGACAATATGTAGGAATTCACATAACCAAGGAGGTAAAAAACTTGAACACTGAAAACTACAAAATACTGCTGAAAGAAATTAAAGAAGACATAAATAAATGAAAAGCTATCCATGTTCATGACTTAATATTGTTGAGTCAACACAATCCAAAGTGACCTACAATTCAGTGCAATCCCTACCAAAATTAGGTCTTCTTTTTCTTTCTTTCTTTTTTTTTTTTTTTTTTTTTTGCAGAAATAGAAAAGAAAACTCCATCCTAAAACCTATATGGAATCTCGAGGGACCTCAAAGAGTCAAAACAGTCTTGAAAAAGAAGAACAAAATTGAAGGACTCACACTTTTTGATTTCAAATTTTACTACAAATGTACAGTAATCAAAACGGTATGGTACTGGACTCAGTGCGGATCAGGGCAAACATATAGACCAATGGAATAGAACTAAATGCACAGAAATAAATCTTCACATATGTGGTAAAATTAGTTTTGACAGGAGCACCAAGATCATTAAATGAAGAAAGGACGGTCTTTTCAACAAATGGTAATAGAAAAACTGGACATCAACATTCAAAATAATAAAAATGGACCTGAAGGTGTTCAGAACAAGCCTCCCCAAAATGTGTCACTTGGCATATAGATTATTTTGAGCTGAGGGCAATCAAGACCCAGAAGCTCAAGAAAAACTTTTACTCCTCTCTTAATTACCTAAAAGAATTTAGATAGGGAGTCTGGTCCAGAAAGAGAGATAACTTTTTATCTGAATGACCTATCTGTATGGCAGAACACCTGACTACTAAACATCTGCTCTTCTTATCATCCTGTGAATTACCCTCCTTCCCACTGAAGCCCTAGGCCCCTATCTCATTCCTTAACTCAAAATAGCATGTAAATCTCAACTGCCCGACTTGTCCTTAGGTCTCACTGTCCTTGTGTGACCCCCATACATGTCTAATTAAGCTTGTTGTTTTCTCCTATTAATCTCTTATGCCAATCTGATTATTAGACCAGCTGAAGAACCCAAGAAGGGTAGAGGAAAAAATTTTCCTGTCCAATAGACCCTTACCTAGTACAATATACAAAAATTAATTCAAAACAGATCAAAGACCTAAAAGTAAGAGCTAAAATTATAAAACTCCTAGAAGAAAACATAGAGGAAATCTTCATGACACTGGATTTGGCAAAGGTTTCTTGAATATGACATCAAAGGCATTATATAACAAAAGAAGAAATTGACAATTTGGATTTCAACAAAATTAAAAACTTTTGTGCATCAAAGGACACTATCAACAGAGCAAACAGGTAACCTACAGAACGTAAGAAAATATTTGTAAATCACATATCTGATAAGGGATTACTATCCAGAATATATAAAGAACTCCCACAATTCAACAACAAGAAAACCAACTCATTCAAAAATAGGCTAAGGACTTGAATAGACATTTCTCCAAAGAAGATATGCAAATGGCCAATAAGCACATGAAAATATGCTCAACATCAATAAGCATTAGGAAAATACAAATCAAAATTACATGAGTAATTTTGAGATACCACTTCATACCCATTAGGATGGCTATATATCAAAAAATCAGAAAATAATAAGTGTTGGTTAGGATGTGGAGAAATTGGAACACTGGTGCATTGCTGGTGGAAACGTAAAATGGTACAGCAGTTGTGGAAAACAGTATGATGGCTCCTCGAAAATATAAGCATAAAATTGCCATACTATCCAGCAATTCCACTCATAGATATATACCCCAAAGAATTGAAAGCAAGTACTCAAACAGATACTAGTACACCAACATTCATAGAAACATTATACACAATAGGCAAAAGGTGGGTGCAATCCAAATACCCATCAACAGGTGAATGGATAAACAAAATGTGGTATATTTATGTAATGGAATATTATTCTGCTTTAAAAAGGAAGGAAGTTCTGATATATGCTGCAAAATGGATGAACCTTGAAGACACTATGCTAAATTAAATAAGCCAAACATGAAAGGACAAATATTGTATGATTCCAATTATACAAAGTACCTAGAATAGTTAAATATACTAAATGGGCACAGAGTTTCAGCATGGGATGATGAACAAGTTCTGGAAAAGAATAGTGGTGATGGTTTACATAATAATGTGAACGTACCTAATGCCACTGAACTATACACTTAAAATGGTTAAGATTGTAAATTGTATGTTATGTATATTTTACCACAGTTTTTTAAAAATAGGCAAGGTAAAACAATATCAATGAGAAAACTTAGTCCCTATCATACTTAGTTGATAAAACTATGAATTAAAGAAATTATTATTATTTAAAAAAAGAAATGAAGTTCTGATTCATGCTACCACATGAATGAAACTTGAAACAAAACTAAATGTAAAAAGCTGTAAAACAAAAGGTCATACTTGTATGATTCCTTTTATATGAAATGTTCAGAATAGGCAAATCTATAGAGACAGAAAATAGATGAGTGGTTGCCTGGTGCTCGGGCAAGGGAGAATGAGGAGTGATTGCTAACGGGCATGAGTTTCTTTGTGGGATATCAAAAGTATTCTAAAATTAGAATCCTGAGTATTCTTGATGCATGTGTTATAATGGTGAAGGAACCTAACTAAATTGAACCAAAAAACAAAACAAAACTATAATCCTCTGACATCCCCCCCCTTAAACTTAATTCCTGTGTCTTGAGGACCTAATTAATTCCATCTTTGATGTGACTGGGAATTTATTTCCTCTTCAAAGCCTTGACCATAAAAAAGAATGACCTTTTAAAGATAGTTTGTAGGTTCTGAATTTTCCAGAAAGAATGTTATCTGGTTCAGATGTGCAGTTTCTTTAGCCTAATTAAAAAAAAAAAAATCCTATCTGATGTACCCTCATAAACGTCCCATGGGGATTTCTGCTAAATCTGAAATGGAGGATTTCACGTCATGCCTCAAATATTTATTGAGTGACTGCTCTGTGTGGCTGGTGCTAGGAATATAGTGACATACCTGATAATGTCTCGTTCCCCACCTTCATCAAGCTTGATGCCTAATTGGAGACTCCCAGCGGAGGTTTTCGGGTTTTGAGGATAAAGACTGCTGTCTTCTCTTCTCTATTCAGTTCCCAGAACAGGAGCTTGGTGTTGCCACAATGCTCATCTTGGTCCTTAATGGCAATTCCCCATGGTCTTGTCTTTTTTGTCCCTTCTCATGACATAAAAATTAAACATGACAAGAACCTAGTACCTTTAGTTCCCTGTTAGGTGGCTGGCTCAATTGGTAAACTCAAAATTTTACTAAATTTTGCTTGTCATTCTTCTTAGAAAAAATTATTTGGCCCAAAGCAATCAGTATTATAAAGTCCAAGGCAGGGACATGGGGTTTGCTATTTAGAGACAGAGAGAATATTTTAGTGTTCTCCTAATCACACCATTGTTGAAAAGGTAAAATAATAACAATTATAACTACTCATGTTCTTGCTCTACAGTGTAAAAGTGCTTTCAAATACATGACATCACCTTGTGAGGTAGGTAGTTATACTTCCCATCAGAATGTCAGCTCCAGGAGAAAAGGAATTTTACATTTTGCTCACTGTTGTATTTCCAGCATCTAGACAGTGCTTGACACATACTGATACTCACTGAATATTTGCCAGTTGCAGGAATGAATGAATGAATGAATGATCATAAATTTTATAAAAATAAAATTGAGGTTCAGACTCATCACAAAGTGATGAGTTCAAAGTCAAAAGGCTAATGCAATTAGAACCCAGGAAAAATCTTGGAAAAGCACACAAAAATACAATTTTCCAGAGAATACAGTCAGCAGCATTAATCATCAGAAAATTCATATTAAAAACAGAGACATTTTATGACTCAGGTCTATTTTGGTAAACGTTTCATGTGCAGTTGAAAATAATTTGTGTTTTTCAGTTGTTGAAATAGTGTTCTGTAAATAACAGTTGGGACAAGTTGATTGATACTGTTGTCCGAATCTTCCATTTCATTACTAATTTTTAAAATCTACCTCTATTATTTACTAAGAAGTCTCCAACTATAATTATGGATGTTTTTGTTTTCTCCAGTTCCATATGTTTTTATATTACATATTTTGGTAGATGCATACACGTTTAGTATTTTTATGTCTTCTTGATGAATTGACCCTTTTATCATTATGGAATGTCCCTTTTTATCTCTAGTTATATTCCTTATCTTGAAGTCTACTTTTTTATAGTCACACCAATTTCATGGTAGACATTTTTTCCACTCTTTCACTTTCAATCTGTGTCTTTTTGTTAAAAGTATATATCTAAAGGGAACCTTTGTGCACAGTTGGTGAGATTGTAAATTGGTGCAGCCACTATGGAAAACAGTATAAAGGTTTCTCAAAAAATTAAAAATAGAACTACATATGATCCAGCAATTCTACTTTTGGGACTATATCTGAAGGAAATCAAAACACTATGTTGATCAACATCAAAAAATACCAAACGACCCAATCAAGAAATGGGCAGAAGACCTGAATGGACATTTTTCCAAAGAAGACACACAGATGTCCAACAGGCACATGAAAAGATGCTCAATATCATTAATTATCAGAGAAAGGCAAATTAAAACCACAATGAGATATCATCTCACACCTGTCAGAATGGTTATCAAAAAAGATCACAAATAACAAATGTTGGAGAGGTTGTAGAGAAAAGGGAACCCTTGTACACTGTTGGTAGGAATGTAAATTGGTGCAGCCACTATGGAAAACAGTATAGAGGTTCCTCAAAAAATTTAAAAAGTACTACCATATAACCCAGCAATTCCACTCCTGTGTATTTACCCAAAAAGTCTGAAAACACTAATTTGAAAAGATATAGGTACCTTAATGTTCATAGCAGCATTATTAACAATTGCCAAGATATGAAAGCAAACCAAGTGCCCATCAACAGATGAATGGATAAAGAAGATGCAGCGTATATATATACAATAAGATACTACTCAGCCATTAAAAAAAGAATGCAATCTTGCCATTTGCAACAACATGGATGGACTTGGAGTTAAACACTGTATGATATCACGTATATGTGGAATCTAAAAAAATACAACAAACTAGTGAATATAACAAAAAAGAAACAGATTCACAGATACAGAGAACAAACTAGTGGTTACCAGTGGAGAGAGGGAAGGGGGAGGGGCAAGATAGTTGTAGGGGATTAAGAGATACAAACTATTATGTATAAAATAAATAAGCTACAAGGATATGTAGTATAACAGGGAATATAGCCAATTTTTAATAACTATAAATAGAATATAACTTTTTAAAAAAATATTTATTTATTTGGTTGCGCTGAGCCTTAGTTGTGGTCTGAGGGCTCCTTAGTTGTGGCATGCGAACTCTTAGTTGCAGTATGCATGTGGGATCTAGTTCCCTGACCAGGGAACTTGGGCCCTCTGCATTGGGAGTGCAGAGTCTTATCCACTGTGCCACCAGGGAAGACCCTAGAATATAACTTTTAAAAATTTTGAATCACTATTGTCATACACCTGAAACACATAATATTGTACATCAACTATACCTAAATTTTTTTTAAAAATCACTAAAAAAACTGCCCACTATGTTGAAGAGATCTGCACCCACATGTTCATAGAAGGATTATCTACAATAGCTGAGACATGGAAGCATCCTACATGTCTATTAATGGATGAATGGATAAAGAAGTTGTGGTTTTATATACAATGGAATATTATTCAGCCATAAAAAAGAAGAAAATCCTGCCATTTGTGACAACATGGTTGTCAGGCCCTTGAGGGCCTTATGGCAGGCCCTTGAGGGCCTTATGCTAAGTGGAATAAGTCAGAAAGAGAAAGGCAAATATTGTATGATTTCATTTGTATGTAGAATCAGAAAGAAAGAGAGAAAGAGAGGGAGGAAGGAGGGAAAGAAGGAAGGAAGGGAGGGAGGAAGGAAGGAAGGAAGGGAACCAAATGCATAGAAAAGAGATCAGATTTGTTTTTACCAGAGGTGTGAGGGTGGGGAATTGGATGAAGGTGTTCAAAAGGCACAAACTTCCAGTTATAAGAGAAGTAAGTAGTGGGAATGTAATGTACAACATAATGACTACAGTTAACACTGCTATATGGTATATTTGAAAGTTAAGAAAATCCTAAGAGTTCTCATCACAAGGAAAAAAAGCTTTTCTCTCTTTTTTTTTTTGTATCTATATGAGATGATGAATGTTAACTAAACTTACTGTTGTAATCATTTCACAATATATGTAGATTAAGTCATTATGCTGTACATCGTAAAATCATACAGTGCTATGTGTAATTATATTTCAATAAAACTGGGACAAAAAGTGTCTCTCTCATAAACAGCATATAACAGATTCTTGATTTTTTAAAAATCCTGATAATCTCTGCCTTTTAATCAGTTTCATCTATTAATATTTTATTATTTAATATTTTAATATGATAGTATACCCACAAAATTCATGTCCACCCGAAACCTCAGAATGTGACATTATCTGGAAATTGGGTCTTTACAGATGGTAATTTGCAGAGGTTATTCTGAATTAGGACAGAGCCTAAATCTGATGCAGTTACAAGCCAAGGAAGAAAGAATTGCTAGCAATCACTAGAAGCTAGGAAAGAGGTATGGAACAGATTCTCCCCTCAGGGCCCCTAGAAGAAACCAGTGCTGCATGGCACTTTGATTTTGTATTTCTGGTCACCTGAACTGTGAGAGAATAACTTTCTGTTGTTTTAAACCACCTAATTTGTGGTAATTTGTTAACGGCAGTCCTAGGAAACTAATACAACATTTATGGTAGTTATTGACATGGTTGAGTTTGTACCTACTATCTTCATTTTGGTTTTTATATTTCCCATCTTTTCTTTCTTTTTCTTTCTTTCCTATCTTTTTTATTTTTAATTAAAATAGTAATTTAGTAATATTCAGTATTCCATTTTATTTCCCCTGTTGGTTTTTTATCTATATTTCTTGGTTGTGTATGTATATTTAAGTGGTTGCTCTATGGCTTCTTATCACATAATTAATATTATACCTTTTCACATATAATGAATGAAGCTTACAGCACTGCTGCTTCAGGAACTCCCCTCTCATCTTTTGTGTAGCCAGTTTCTGCAGTTTTCTTTCCACCAAGCCTCCCATTTTCTCTCCCCATTCTCTTTTCCCACCTTTCCCAGAACCCAATGATCTAACAGTAAGGACAGACTTTAGACTCATCTTACAGACTTGAGCATATCTATTAATGTTGGGTTTTTTTCATGAAGTAACTGAGAATTCGTTCAAGAATTTATCTCTTTGGAGAAAAGTATGAGCTTTTGGCAGCATCACCAGAACTCAGACTGATGGAGCTGGGAAGGACTGGGTGAAATTGTCAAACCCAGAGCACAAAGGAACAGAGAAGAACACAGGGGTGGGCTGGTGAGGGGATGCTGCGAGCTGGGGCTGGGGGCCAGCAAGGCCTGATGTCAACAGGGGCCCTGGGTCTCCCTTAGAAGGAGCCTGGATTTTATTCTGATCAAGATTTTTAAACCCACTAATGGAAATTAAGCAGGGGAGTGACATGACATGATTATTGTCTAAAAGATCAGTCTGGCTGAGCTGTGAAGAGCCTGGCTTGTAGGAGAGTAAAAATGGAAGCAGGTTAAGAGGCTACTGCCTTAATCCAGGACGAGCTGATGGGAAAGACTGATTTCTCTGAACTTCCCTGAAAGCCTGTTTTAAAACTCCATTTCTCTGAATCAGTACGTGTATTTAATAAGAGAGCCATCGCAGAACATGAGATGAAAGAAGAAATGGCCTGTGTGCACCACAGCTGCAGAGCCTGGTGTCAGATGGAATACATTGCATTTACCTGAAGAGCACAAAGGAAGTGGCTGGATGGAAGCAGAGATTAGCTACTTAAGGGCTTATTCCCTGCTCCCTGCGACCCCTCCAGTGGATGTGGGCACAGTAGATGTGGGTGAGGCCAAATATTAGGGGTTCTATCGGTTGCCTTGGCTCATTCCATTTTTCTTGAAGTGGAGGAAATCTTCTTCCAAGTTGGAAAAGCAATCCTTGAAGTGTTTGGCTAAACTGCAGGCTATTACCAAGGCCCTGGGAAAGCTTTTAATGTATGTTTGAAGGAAAAACCTGCCCCTTTGAAGATTTGCTGATTTTTTTTTAACTCTATTCTGAGGCCTCCCTAACGGACAGACACTCGGGGGCTGAGGGGAGTGAGAAGCGAAGGAAGGAGTCTGGCCACCCCAAGGATTAGGGGCAGCAGGAACCTGGCCGAAATAGTCCTGCCATCTTCCACTTCCAGACCCTACTCCCTCCCATGTACGTATATATGGATCAACAGGCCCTACCTGTCAGCCTGGCCCTACCCACTGTATCCCAAAGCAGATAAGATGGCCCTTACCATCAACAGGGGACAGGAGCCTCATGGCTTGTAGACTTAGGATGTGCTAAAACAGACCAGCACCACAGAACCTATTTTTTTAAAAATATTTATTTATTTATTTGGTTGTGTGGGGTCTTAGTTGCGGCTCACCGGCTCCTTAGCTGGGGCACGTGAACTCTTAGTTGTGGTATGCATGTGGGATCTAGTTTGTTAACCAGGGATCGAACCCGGGTCCCCTGCATTGCAAGTGTGGAGTCTTATCCACTGCGCCACCAGAGAAGTCTCAGAGTACCTATTTTTATGCAACAGATTTTGTGCTATGTGCTGAGATAGAGCGGTTGACAAAATTATGTGTGTCTGCTCTCATGGAGCTTGCATTCCAGAAGAGGGACGGGAGAAGAGAAAGTTCCCCAGGAATGAATGATCTTACACCCACCCCTCTCCTCAACCCCGCTCCTCCCGCACACGGCGCCACCACATAATACTCTTCTCTGACTGACTTTGTGGGTGTGGTAACCTGATCCTCAAGTGCCTGAACACTGCCTGTATCACTGCCTTTCCTCCAGCCTCTCCATCCACTGTGCCTCCCTGAGTGCCAATACTAGCCGGATTCTCTTCGAAGATTCCAAGCTCCTTGGCTCCCTGCTTGCTGTGTGAACTAAGCCAGTGTCTCCCACGTCCATCCCACCATTTTCTCTGGAGCTATAATGAAGTTCACGCCCCAGGATGCTGCCTGCTTGAGCTTACATTAAAATAGTTCTGGCGCTTGAATATGCTTTATCAAGACTGGACCATCTATTTCATTTTCCTTTTCCTTTGGTCGTCCAAAAAAAATAAAAATAAAAAAAATAACTTGACTAGGATTTTCATTCCCAAGAATATTTCTCTCTCTAAATGCAACTTGAATCCAACCACCATCTCCCACGAGCTGATCACGCCCTCTTTGAAACATTACTATAAAACTTCTCACTACCCTCTCCAAGGGGGAACACAGTTTTTCAAGGCAGGAGCCCGTTGACACACAGTTTTGAGTGCATTAGCCCACTGTGGCCCCCTTTGCCTGGAAAAGCAATAAAGATATTCTTTTCTACCTCATCCAAAACTCTGTCTCCATGATTTGATTCAGCACCAGTGTACAGAGAAGCTGAACTTTCGGCATCATTTTTGTAGAGATCCAGGTCTGATGAGGGATGATTGATTTCTACACCTTGAAGTCCTCACAGGGAGCAGAGCTGGACCAGTGTTCCCGCGAGCCAGGAAGCTCCAGAAGGTGTCCATAGGAGCAGGGAAGAGGGAAAGGGAATCTCTCCATCCCTCCCCCACAGTCCTCAAACTGCACCAGCTGGATGGGTTTTTTTGTTTTGTTTTGTTTTGTTTTTTTGGCTGTGTTGGGTCTTTGTCGCTGCACGCAGGCTTTTTCTAGTTGTGGCGAGTGGGTGCTACTCTTTGTTGTGGCCGCAGGCTTCTCATTGCAGTGGCTTCTCTTGTTGCGGAGCACGGACTCTAGGCACGAGGACTTCAGTAGTTGCAGCACGTGGGCTCAGTAGTTGTGGCGCACGGGCTTAGTTGCTCCATGGCATGTGGGATCTTCCTGGACCAGGGCTCAAACCCGTGTCCCCTGCATTGGCAGGTGGATTCTTAACCACTGCGTCCCCAGGGAATTCCTGGATGGGAGTTTTAACCTGGAGAGCCGCAGGCTCACAGACGTCATAGGTGGTTTCTCTTCAGATCTGGAGCTTAGAGGTAGAATGCCCGCAGGTCAGACAGCTCAGTCATTCTCAAACCTGACGGCACAGTAAAATGTAAAAGAACAGAAAAGAGGGGAAAAAATTCCCAGTTCCCACTCCAGACCAACTGAAACAAACACTCTGGAATGAAGCCCAAACAATTATGTTTTTTAAAAGTGCCCCAGGTGATTCTAATGTGCAGTAAGGGTTGAGAACCACTTCTAATCCAACACGCTCATTTTGTAAATGAGAAAATCACGGGCCCAGTGGATTAGACAATAAAAGGCATTAGGCCAGTATAGGAGCCATTTTGGAAGAAATCAAATGAAATCCTCATCATGCACAACACAGCAAAATTAATTCCAGAAAGTTAAATGTAAAAAACTCAATCCTTAAAAAAGAAAAGTAGAAAAAATATATGTGCATATTTATCTGCTAGAAAAATTATAAAGAAATGCTCAACTTCTTTAGTTAGTAAAAGAAATGTAAATTCAAGCAACACTGAAATGTCCTTTTCCATATAGTATATAAATAGGATTTTTAAAAGATGAATGCTGAATGGTGTGGGTGAGGCAGACACACACTGTATTTCTCTTCTTTTCTGAATGTCAGCTTGTGTCCTCTCACACATTACTGGGAGGAATATTCATTGTTAAGTCTTCTGAGAAGCAATTTGAAAATAGCTATCAAAAACTTTGAAAATATTCTAGTGAGAGTTAGGGTTTTCCAGAGAAACACAATGGATAGAATGTGCAAATCTATCTATATATAGAAAGAGATATATTTTAACGACTTGGCTCATGCAATTATGGAGGCTGAAAAGTCCAAAATCTATAGCTGGAGCTGGCAGGCTGGAGACACAGAAAAGAGCCAATGCTGTAGTTCAAGTTCAAAGGTCATTAAGCTGGAGACTCAGGAAAAAGCCAGGGATTGCAGTTCAAGTCTGAAGACATCTGTTGCAAAATTACCTCTTGCTTGGGGGAGGATCAGTCTTCCCCCTCCCCCCCCCACCCCCGCCAGGCCTTCAACTGATTGGATAAGTCCTACCCACATTATGAAGGACAATCTGCTTTACTCAAAGTCTACCAATTTAAATGTAAATCTCATGCAAAAACACCCTCACAGAAACATCCAGAATAATGTTTGACCAAATATCTGGGCACTGTGGCCCAGCCAAGTTAAGTCATTAAATTAGCCATCACAGATGTATTTTAGAATTAGAACAACCAGCATTTGAATCCCAGTTTTGCCACTTAATAGCTGTGTGACTCTCTGAGCCTTCCTTTATCTGTAAAATATAAATAATAATACAAATCCTGCAGGATTATGAGAATTAAATTATGCAATGAATATAGAGTGCCTAGCATATAGTACTTAATAAATCGTAGACATTTTTATTACCTTTACTCATAGATTCCTCTTTTGGTACTCTATACTAAAAGAAATAACCTGATATGTGAAAAAGTTTTATCATCAAAGATGTTTATTGCTGTACTAGTTATAATACTGAAAAAATAGGAAATAGGAAATAACCTAAATGTCCACCCATTGAAGAATGGTTAAAGAAACTACAGTAGGAAAGAATATTAAGCAGCCATTAAAACTGATGAATGCAAAGTATCTTCCACAGGAAAATACTCATGTCATATAAAGTAATAAAAGCAGGAAACAAAATTTATATACATTTTATGTGCTTAACTATGTAAAAATGGACAGTGAAATATTAGTTATTAATTATTCAAATATTAGTGATTTCTTCTTTATTTTCTAATTCAACAATGAGCTTTCATGTTTTAATAATTAAGCAAAATTAAAGTAATAGCTTTCGATTGCCTTCTGTGATGAACTCTCTTTGGTGTAGTGGCAGAGTGGTGACCAAGAACACCTTCTCCCTAGCCTGGACCTTCTCCTTTGAGCTGGGCTTGAGCTGTCTATGGGCAGGTAGGAACATCCCAGGCTGGCTGCCAGGTTCCTTGGATGGTTTACAGCCAAGCTGCCCCATGGAAATTCTCCAAATATTTTTTCATTAGCTGGCTTTCTTGAAGAGTAAAGCCACATTTCTGACTCTGCAGGCGATATAGTAGTAGTTCCATTTTCTTAATTTCTTGAGAAAAAGTGCAAAGGTGCCCATAGGCATTAGGGCTAACTCCAGTCTCCTAACACTGGAGGTGCAGTTAGCAGATAAAGTTCCATACCCAGAGTCCCGGGCAGAACTCATGTGCTTATGGCTTATGTCCAGCTGAAATTACCAACTCCTGCAGGCAACAAAGAGTTGGCTGACCAGAAACCCAGAACCCAAGAACTGAGAAAATGCCTTGCATTGCTTCACCTCATGAGCTCATGTGACCAGGAAAACAAATTACTCACTGCAGAAATCACAAGGTAAGAGAAGAGCAGGAAAGGAGAAAAGAGGAAGGTTTTCTTTTCTCTGCAGCTAAATACATATAACTAAAGCATAAACTAGGATCAACATTCTGTCAGTGTGACCAAAACTGAATTTCTGCTGGGGATGGAAAGTCAGGAAATGATTTGTGTGTCATATTAATAATTTAATCATGGTCTCTGCAATTATCATCATGAATGAGCAATGCCCTTTCCCACAGGCAAGGCCTCAAGACAAAGAGAAATGTGTGAGTGGACACCACGGCATAACCCATGTCAACTACAAATTGGCATTTTCCATGGGCACTTGCCATCTACCTCTACAAAGATTAAATCAGGTGCTGCTGCAGCAGCCGACTTTCAACACCCCCTGAAAGGAGTTCAGGGTGGAGAGCAGAAATGAGGCACTCTGTGCTCTGGAAAAAAAACTGGCAGAACAGGTCTTCAGATATTGATAGTTAGATATTTTCAGGAGCCAATTTTGTGAGCCCAATTCTTATATCTCCTCATACCTAGAAAAGCACTAAAATCCTTCATGGTGACGTCTGCTCCTTGTGACTAGCAGTAACCCTCATGAGACTAGAAAAAACCTTCAGCAAAAGAATATGTGCTTGATTGCATGTACTCCCCTTTCACCAAAATCACATACATCCTGACCTTCCCCCCTGCCACTTTGGAGCAGTTTCTCAGAGCTATCTGAAATGCTGTCTCCTGGGCTACAGTCCTCATTTTGCCCCAAATAAAACATAACTCACAACTCTCACATTGCTCATTTTTTTAAAGTCAGCACCCCTAACTCTACCTTACGGGTTTCGGCATAAGATGGCACCAGAGTGATTTTCAGGAATAGGCTGGCTGGACATGACCGCGTGAGGGTAGGCAGGAGAGTGAGTGCTTCTGGCTCCAGGTGCAACAGGAAAGCATTTCCCACCTTCCTCACAGTATCCTCTTCCTCTTTCACACATCTCTTCTTTTATCCTCCCCCCTCCCGTTCTAACATATTCCACCACCTTGGGTTGCACCGTGCTGTTTCCTGCTAAGGGCTTGTCTAGATAAGAGGTTAACTAGTAAGAGTGTATAGTGGCCACAGAGCTCCTACAGAGATTCACCAGTAATTAGACGATTCTTTGTGGAAAAAAAACCTTTTTTTTCCATTATGAAAGATAACACTCAACATTTTGTTATAATTCCCTTCCTTCTTTACCCTGTGCATAATTTTCATTTGGACTTTTGAGTATAGCTGAGATGATTATGAAGCCTACTTTATTTTCATTTAACAAGCGTTTTCCCCCCATTTATTATAGACTCATAGGAAGAATCTTTTTTTTCAGGTGCTTATAAATATTTCACTGAGTGGATAGGCCAGAAATCACTTAATTCCTTTTCTATTGTCATAATTCCTTTTTTTACATTAAAAAAATTATTGAGGTAAATTGACATATAACCTATTAGTTTCAGGTGGTCAACATAATTTTTTGATATTTGTATATATTGTGGAATGATTACCACAATAAGTCTATTTAATATCCATCACTGTACATAGTTATCAAAAACAATTTTAAGAGAAAGTTTGTTTCACTCTTTTAGCAAATTTCAAGTATTCATTATAGTATATTAACTATAGTAACCATGCTGTACATTACATTCCCATGAATTATTTATTTTATAACTAGAAGTTTGTACCTTTGACCCCCTTTACACACTTCCCCCACTCCCCACCCACTGCCTCTAGCAACTACCAATCTGTCCTCTATCTATAAGCTTGGTTTCTTTGTTTATTGTTATATTCCACATGTAAGTGAGATCATATGTTATTTGTCTTTCTCTGTCTGAATTGTTTCACCTAGCAGGTCCATCCATGTTGTTACAAACAGCAAGATTTCTTCTTTTTTATGGCTGAATAGTATTCCATTGTGTATATATACCACAATCTCTAACCATTCACCCATCAATGGACGTTTAGGTTTGGGGTGGGAGTATATAGCTTTTTGAGTTACTATTTTCATTTTCCTCAGATAAATACCCAAAAGTGGAATTGCTGGATCATCTGGTAGTTTTATTTTTAATTTTTTGAATTAAAATAAAACTACTACTTTCCAGAATAGATGCTCCAATTTACATTCCCACCAACAGGGTATGAGGCATCTCTCTTCTCCACATCCTTGCCAACACTTGTTATTTCTTGTCTTTTTGATAATAGCCACTCTAAGAGGTGTGAGTTGAAAGCTCATTGTGCATTTCCTGATTTGATCAATGATATTGAGCATCTTTTCAGCTACCTATTGGCCATCTGTATGGCTGCTTTGGAAGAATATCTATTCATATCCTCTCTCCATTTTTTTTTTTTTTTTTTTTTTTTGCGGTACATGGGCCTCTCACTGTTGTGGCCTCTCCTGTTGCGGAGCACAGGCTCCAGACGCGCAGGCTCAGCGGCCATGGCTCACGGGACCAGCCGCTCCGCGGCATGTGGGATCTTCCCGGACCAGGGCACGAAGCCATGCCCCCTGCATCGGCAGGCGGACTCTCAACCACTGCACCACCAGGGAAGCCCTCTCCCTGTTTTTTAATTGAATTCCTTAAGGAAGAACTGTCTGATCTTACAAAAATGCTTTTAAGTCCTAGAAGAAATAGTAACAGCTAACATGTATTGAATAGTGACATGCCCAGTATTCTACATTCATTAACTCATTTGACCCTCACAGCAAATCATGTAAGAATACTATTGATTTCACTGCCATTTGGTAGATAAGCAAACTTGAGCAGAGAGATGGTGAGTAACTTGCTGAAGCTCCCAGCTAGAAAGTGGAGAGCAGAGCTTCCAAACCCACACACTTTGGCTCTGGAACTTGGGGACTGAACCACCATGAG
The DNA here is from genome assembly GCF_937001465.1 of Orcinus orca. NCBI lineage: Eukaryota > Metazoa > Chordata > Mammalia > Artiodactyla > Delphinidae > Orcinus > Orcinus orca. The sequence goes on along the minus strand of NC_064566.1, from coordinate 87,409,976 downwards.
ATGAATGGTAAAGGTCCAGGTTTGAACTGGAGTCAGAAGTTCAGAGTTAAAGGACAAGGTCATAACTGCTCAGCATGACATTTGTTGTTGAAGCAAGAGAAGGTGGCGGTGAGAAAGAATGGAGGTGAGGAGAGAAGAGCCAAAGGGTGATGTGGGAAAGGGCCGAGCTCCTCATGGTGGGGAAGCCTAAAACAGGTCTTTGGAGAACAGGAGTGTTTACAATTTTTTTTTAACAACAGCTTTATTGAGGTATAATTGACATACCCTGTACATATTTAAAGTATACTATTTGATAACTTGAAACCATCACCGCAATCTAGATAGTGAACACATCCATCACCCCCAAAGTTCCCTCATATCCCCTTGTAATCCCCAACCCCCTGCCCTCCCAGGTAACCAATTGTCTTCTCTCAGTCATTATAGATTAGTTTGCATTTTGTAGAATTTTATATAAATGAAATCATACAGTATGTACTCTTTTTCTGTCTGCTGTCTTTCACTCAGTGTAATTATTTTGAGATTCATTGTTGTTTTAATGTGTATCAATAGTTTATTTGTTTTTAATGGACATATGCTTTCATCCTACTAGGAGTGAAATACCTGGGTCATATTTTAGGTTTATGTTTAATTTTTTAAGAAATTGTTTTCCAAAGTAGTTATACCAGCAGTGTATGAGAATTCCAATTCCTCCACATTCTTGAGGAAACTTGGTATCACTAGTCTTTTTAATTTTAAACATTCTAAAGATGTGTATCTCATCTAGTAGGATCTCATTGTGATTTTAATTTGCATTTCTCTAATGACAAATGATGGTGAGCATCATTTCATGTGTTTACTTACCATCCATGTATCTTCCTTTATTAAATGTCCATGAAAATACTTCCCTATTTTTCTTATTGAGTTGTTTTATTGAGTTTTATTTATTTATTTATTTATTTTTGCGGTAAGCAGGGCCTCTCACCGTGTGGCCTCTCCCGTTGCAGAGCACAGGCTCTGGACGCGCAGGCTCAGCGGCCATGGCTCACGGGCCTAGCCGCTCCACGGCATGTGGGATCTTCCCAGACCAGGGCACGAACCCATGTCCCCTGCATTGACAGGCGGACTCTCAACCACTGTGCCACCAGGGAAGCCCTGTTTTATTGAGTTCTGAGAGTTATTTATATTTTTGGATACAAGTTCTTTATCAGATATGTAGTTTGCAAATATTTTTTTCCAGTCTATGTCTTGACTTTTCATTCTATTAACAGTGTCTTTTGAAGCAGAAGTTCCCAATTTTAATGAAGTCCAATTAATTCATTTTTTTTCTTTCCTGGATCATGCTTTTGGTGTGATAGCTAAAAAATCTTTGCCTAACTCAAGGTCACAAAGATATTCTCTTATTTTTTCTTCTACAAGTTTTATACTTCTAGGTTTTACATTTAGATCCATGATCCATTTTGAGTTCATTTTTTGACATGGAGCAATTATGGATCACAGATCATATTTTGCATATGGACATTAATTATTCCAGCACCATTTATTGAAGAACTATACTTCTTCCACTGAATTGCCTTTGTACCTTTGTCAAAATCAATTGAACATTTATGTGTGAATCTATCTCTGAACTCTCTGTTCTGTTCCATTGATCCATATATATCTATCTTTACACTAATATCACATTATCTTAATTACTGTAGGTTTATAATACATCTTAAACTAAGGTAATGTAAGTCCTCAAACTTTATTCTTTTTCAAATTATTTTGGCTATTCTAGATCCTCTGTATTTCCATATGCATGTTAGAATCAGCTTGTCAATTTCTATATAAAAGCCTCTTGGAATTTTGACTGGGAGTGTGTTGAATCTATAGATCAACTTAGGGAGAATTGGCATTTTAATAGTATTGAGTCTTCCAATTCACAAAAGTGGAATCTCTCTCCATAAAATGTATTTTTTAAATGTTATCTGTTGACTTCAGTAAAGTCATAAAGTTATAAATATATGCTCATAAATATTTTGTGAGGTGCACGTGTGTGTGTTTGAAAACTGTTGAAAGAGCTAAGTTTCATGTTTTGTTAACACAGTAGGGGCCAAAGCAGCATGTGTGGAGCCAAGAGCATAGCACTATAGAAGGGTGAGTCCCTAAGAATTGATAGAAATTTGGCAGTGGACCTCCACAGGCAGTAAAACTGATGTGATTATGTTATGTTAACATGTTATGGAAAGATATTACCTAGATCTTAGGAGCCAGAGTGCTTCTGGTGACATCTGGGTCATAGACTGAAAACCGCTTGCAAGAGAAAGAAACGCCCCTCACCATGCCACCTCAGATCCAACCCCTCTTTCCAGGGTGACAAAAGAAAAAGTCCAACCATAGCACTTCAGAAAATCTATTCACCTCTACTCCATATGACATGAGGCTCTATAGCATTGTAATTATATATGTGCATTCAACCACCTTATAATCCTACTCAGGTTTGGAAAGTTGCTAACTAGAAGTTAAAGAAGTCTCTCTTTCTTTCTCTCTCTTCCTTCTTTCCTTTCTTTCTCCCCTCATTTTTCTTTCCTTCTTCTTAAATTTAAGTTCTCTTTTGATAAATTAATAAATAAAAAGTCTTACATGTCCCTAATCATTCTCCCTCCAAGACTCTAATATGCCCTTGGAGGGTGCATCCCTCTCACTTAACTTCTCATTTATCATTCACAAGAAGTTGATGCACCAGGTGCAAAGTTCACCTATCTCTACTTGCTTCCCCAGCTGTAGACGACTTTTGACTTCTAACCGGTGCTAAATTTTTCCCTGTCTGTACTTTTTTATGTGGCCAGTGTCACTCTCACAGTCTCTGGATCTGCCAGGGTACAGTTTGGAATTGCTGATAGGACAAGGATTCTATTTTATTTTTCAGTAGCGTCTTTGCTACCTGAAACACTTTCTGAAGCTACTACCTTCTTTGTGTTCATTAGGAACTGAGCAACAGGATGATAAAATGCATCCTCCTGCTGGCATGAGTTGGAATCCTACCTCAACAGAGGAGCTAAATGAGAATGTAAACTTCAGCCACCAAACAGAGAACTGTGTTCTTTTCATAGTTCCTTCCTTCTAGGAATGATTTTTGTTTCTTACAAAAGAACAGCATTCTTCTTGCCTTGAGCCTTGTGCAGAATAACATTCCTTCAGGACTAGGGCCCTGGTGTTCCCTGAAAGTCCTCCTGCCAGGACCCAGAACCTATCCTGAACCCCACAATGGAGCTGGATATTTGGAGTGCGAAGAGTGGCTCTCTCTGAACCAAAACACATGAGGGAGAGCACTTCATGGTGCGTTCAGGGCTCTTGTCCTGACTTTAATTTATTTGACATTTTTGTCAGTGACTTGCTGGAAAACACAGAAAATTATGGAATTATGATAGTGAACGTAATACAGAAAATCAGTGCTCACCAGATATTTCATGTTTCCCAGCCTCCCTTGAAGGTAGGATGGGGTCATGTGACTAATTCTGGCCAATGGGCTATGAGTCAGGCACCTCCTCCATCTTTTCCTTCCCCTGCAGCAGAGACCCTGGGGTACCTGTGCTCCAGATGGCCCTGCCTCAAGGTAGAGGGAGGCAGCCAGACCCACATTGGACCTCATGTAAATGAGGAATAAACCTTTCTGTATAAGTCACTGAGGTTTGCCGTTTTGTCTGTTAGGGCAGCTACAGTTATTATGTCAGTGAATATAGCCAAACTTATTAATGCGGTTGAGAAACAGTCTCTTGGCCTAATTCTGAATCAGGATGAGTAGGGCTTTCAGGTATCAGGTGCTATTAGCTAAAATGGAGGGAGTCACTAGAGCCTCCTTTTTGCCTTAGAGGTTTCTGAACTAGCAGGGTAAGTTAACTCAGAGACACCGTTCAGAGAACTATGACCAAAGGTGGTGGAAGCAGCCTTTTGGTGGATATATTTAATGATGTCTTGAAACAGGAATTTCAGTAACTCCTAGATGAGAACTTCATCACCTACTGTTTACTGTGCTTTGAATTGCAGGCATGGAGGTGCAGAAACCTCTGCTAGCACTTAGGCAGAACCCACATAAGCAGGCCTTCCTTCCAGAGACCCTCTGGTTTCTCATTCATGCCAAGGGCTGACATCAAAACTTTCTTGCAACAAAAAGAAAAGAAATTGAGTTATTTGTAGTGAGGTGGATGGACCTAGAGTCTGTCAAGCAGAGTGAAGTAAGTCAGAAAGAGAAAAACAAATACCGTATGCTAACACATATATATGGAATCTAAGAAAAAAAAAAAAAGGTCATGAAGAACCTAGGGGTAAGATGGAAATAAAGACACAGACATACTAGAGAATGGACTTGAGGATATGGGGAGGGGGAAGGGTAAGATGGGACAAAGTGAGAGAGAGGCATGGACATATATACACTACCAAACGTAACATAGATAGCTAGTGGGAAGCAGCTGCGTAGCACAGGGAGATCAGCTCTGTGGTTTGTGACCACCTAGAGGGGTGGGATAGGGAGGGTGGGAGGGAGGGAGACACAAGAGGGAAGAGATATGGCGATATATGTATATGTATAACTGATTCACTTTGTTATAAAGCAGAAACTAACACACCATTGTAAAGCAGTTATACTCTAATAAAGATGTTTAAAAAAAAAAAAAAGGAAAGTAGTGTGGTACTTGTCTCCTCACCACTGACAATCTCCAGCTCATTATTAAGAGGAAAGAGAAGTCCTCCCTCACTGGAAGGACTGGGGGTGGTTTTTATCTGATGCAGTGGTTACATAATGCTGTCTCCCTCAGAAATTAAATTGTAATAGGAATATTGGCAGCACTACCAAAAATAAGTAAATAAAGTTCTCTCTCTGGCTCCAAGCTTACCTTAGATTTGCCTTATAGTGATCACAAAGACTACATTAGGAGATTCCATCGGGGTTAGAGTCTTATTCAAGGGGAACTGGTATTAATCTACAGAGAGAATTAGGAAGTGGCAGCTTGATCGTAGTGTCCTTTATATAACGATTGCTTTTTTTTTTTGTAGTGCTGGTGAACCAGTCTATTTAGAGCTAATTGCTTAAGTAGCAAAGTGAGCTCTGGGAGAAAAGAAGAAAGGGAACTTTTAAACAGCACATTAGTCTCAAAATGGCAAAGACATCCACGTCTAAAAGAAGAAAAAATACTCAAGACAGTTTTCTGCTCACCATAGAGCTCAGGTACTTTAGAATTCTTTCAGATTTGGGGATGAAGAGCTTTGAAAAATTAGCCAAAATGATAGGCTGATGTGAGAGGACCAAGTGACAATTTAGTCAAAATGAGATTTTCTTTTTGCTGTCTGCCTATAGAGCTGCTACAGCTCATTGCTGCTACCTAAAGGAGACCAGTTCTCATGAGGTCTCAGTGGCCTCTGAACCATCCCCAGGCGAGCACCCTGGTTTCTTCGAGACAATCATGGCAGTGTGCCATGTGGACAGAGTTTTAGGTCTGGAGGCAGGTTTATAGAGGGAGAGTCTGGCTTAGCTGTGGCCTGGACCAGTCATCCCAGCCATCCTATCCAACTAATCTGCACAAGGCCAAGGCAAAAGAGATGGTTTTCCATTATGCTCTCCATCAGCTGGCCTTCTCACTTGGTGAGCAGCAGTGCTAAGCCTCATTCTTTCTCTAACTCCCAGGCCACCTGCAGCCTGACTGGTATCAGCTCATCAGCGGGCTGAGAAGGATGGTTCAGAAGTTGAAAGACAAGAATGGCAACAACAACAGGAAAGGTGTTCAACATGTGTTTCTTATCCAGAACCCAGTTTGCTTACTTAGATTAGAATAACTTCAGATGTGGTGAAGCTATCAAAACATTATAAAACATATCAATATTCTATATCTGGGGTCTGCTTGAAACTAACTAGGGGGTGGGACTGGGGGTAGGGGTGTCAATTAAGGAATGTCACTCACCACCCAGTTCTACAAGAATCAAGTCATTAGCCACTGCACCCACTGACCTACAACACACCCTGGAAAGAATTCAGGGTGAAGATCAGCGATGAGGCCCTCTGTGCTCTGGGAAAACTGGCAGAACAGGCCCTCAGATAGATATTTTCAGGAGAAAATTCCAGGAACCCAGATTCTTGCATCTTCCCATACTTAGAAAAACACTAAAATCATTAACTGAGAGACCCGTTCCTCATGACTAACAGTAACCTTCTACCAAGATGTGTGCTTGCTTGCACATACCCCTTCTCCAAAACCCCGTATCTATCTACTGACCTCCCCACCCCCAGCCTCTCTGGAGCAGTTCCTCAGAGCTATCTGAGAGGCGTCTCCTGGGCTATAGTCCTCAGTAAGTCCCCAAATGAAACTGAAACTCACGGCTCTCACATTATGCATTTTTATTTCAGTTGACAGGGGCGTGGAGGGTGGGGGTTTGAGGGGGTGAGGTTATAGATGGAACAGTCATCACTGAGAGCTGATACTTGTTGAAACTGGGTGATGGGTATATGGGGGTAGTATTCTTATAGTATGGTTGTTTGGCTCATACAAGTTAATGGATGCAAAGTGCTCAGCATATAGTAAACGCTCAATAAATAGTAACTATTATCCCCACTTTATACATGAAGATGTGAGGCTCAGAGAAATTAAGTAATTTGCCTGAGGTCACAAATCTGGGAGACAGTGGAGCGAGGTCTCTAAACCACACCTGTTGCATCCGAAATCCTGGGCTCTTAGGCGCTCTCCTCTGTGTCTCTTTCCTCTACCCTTCTCCAGGTTTCTGTGGTTTCCCATCGTTTGGCTCCTTTCTTCCCTTTCAAAGTTACAGTTGCTTAAACCCCCCTCCGCTCAGAGTCCTGACTGGACAAAGCCTGGTTGTAAAGTCAAATTTCTCAATGATTCATTCAACTCACATTTGAGCGACTGGCACTACACGAGGTGCTGGTGTAACAGAGATAAAGGCCCAGCTCTCAGGGAGCTCACAGTCTAGAGCTGCAGACGGAAGTTAATGGACAGAGTTATCGAGGGTCTACCATGTGCCAGGCCCTCTTGCAGACGTGTGGGATGGAGCACACGGGAACATAAAACATGCTGAGTCCCTTGTGTTCAAAATGAGGAGCCTGAGGTAGAGGTGAACTAAAGCAAGCAGGACATGGGGTAGTGGCAGGAAAACCACCAACTGTAATAAACGTTGGTAGGTGCTGTTCCTGTGTTAGAAGCGAGAGCTGGATGCTCCAGAAACACAAGGAAGTGATACCTGCAAGGAGTCCTAATGCCGGGAGGCTTGGTGAAGAATGTGTGCGGTCCCCAGGGCAGCATTCAGAGCCACAAGAAAAGGTGTGGAGTCGTGCCACAGGGTGGCACACGTGGGTGGTATGGCTGGAGTCAAAAGGGTGTGCGAGAAACGGTGGAATCTGCAGCCAGGCCACAGAAAGCCTTGTCTACAGGTCAAGGGTGCCTGGACTCTACCTTGTTGGCCCCTGTGTTTCCTAAATGTGCCGATAAGAATCACCCAGGTGCTTGTTAAAAGCTGCCTTTCAAGTTCTACAACAGGTCTGCTGCATCAGAGTCTTAGAGGAGAGGCTCTGACTGAGGCCTTCTAACAATCCCTCAGGTGGTTCTTATGACCAAACAAATTTGGAAACAGCCTGGAGGTGATATTGGTCAATGAGAGCTAATTCTAGACCAGTTCTTAACGAAATGAATCCTCATCTCCCTACCTCCGCCCCTCCCCCTTGCAGAAGTGCACACCCTTGAATCTTCCTAAGTGTCTGCAGGGCAAGCAGGGGTTGGTACACTGACCCTGTCTGCAGACTTCTAGACCTCATGACCTGATGAGGCTGTGTGTGACCTTTGCCACCAGCAGCATCACTGCAGAGCAGTATATTCCCACAGGCAGAAATCAAACAGCAGATATAGAAGCAATAGAATATATTGTTCCTTGTTTTCACTGTTGTTTTTTTCTTTTCTTTTTATTAGGGTTTGTGTTTGCAATGTGCACTAGCTATAGCCTGACTGAATATTGCAATCATAAAAGGAGTAGAAGGGAGAGAGGATGAATCCTGGAAGAGGGGTTGGAGCAGTGAATAGAAATTTCTATGGGTCAGAAAACTATGTTTGTAGCCATCTGGCAAACTATAATAGAACAAGCCTTGATGAAGAGACAAATACCTCCTCCTTCTAGCATTCTCAAGGAGTGCTGGCAAAAGCTTCCTCAGAGAGAGAGTGGTGAGAGATTTGACAATACAGATTTTATACATGCTGTGCGTAAGTGGGTTCGGGATTAGGTTTCCTAATACCAAGTTTGTGTTGCTAAAGCTTCCCATGATGGAAAAATGCTCTCGATGTTAAATATCTTGGCTTCAGACAGTTCAGAAAAGATTAGTGAGAAATTCTACTGCAATTCATGGTTGATACCAAATAAGGGTGGGGGGAGGAGAGAACAGAGAAAAGAGAGACAATGCCAAAAAATGAAAACTCATTTTAGCTCTTCTATTAAAGCCAGATGTATTTTAGGCCCTGTTTCTAAGCAACTGCATAACGGTAATATTCTGGAATCTTTTTTAAAGACTCACAACTGTCAGAGTCAGTAAAGGGCAGAAGGTAATTATAAAGTAATAAGGATGACATACGAGAGGCAGAATCACCCCAGCATCGTTTGGGAAGCAGTGACATTTTGTATTTTGCATTCATTTTCAGAAACTCTAAGATCTTCCTTGGGGGCACTCAGACATGCCCCGCTGGGAAGACCACTGACCCAATCAAACTTGAGGGCAACATTGGCATTTAGCCTGCCCATCCCATCATCGCCCATCTCCAATCACCCATGGAGACGGATGGAGCTCCCACAGTGTGCACACGCCTCCACTGGTTGCTGAGGGGGTGTAATAATCCTCTCAGACAATGTAGAACCAATAAAGAACTTTCTAACTGGAAATGCCTTAGATAGCAGTCCAACAGGCATCATAGATAGATATGGAAACTGAACCCATAGACAGGAGGGGAAAAGGAGAGAGAAGGAAACTAAGATCTATGAAGTGCATGCATGTGCCCGCTTCAGGCTCTCTGAATGTGGAGGCCTTTTATCTAGCATGACTTTGTCCTTAATTTTTGAGTGCGACCTTGGGACAAAGAAGGAAATTAGCATTCATTGTGTTCCTCAAGAACTTTGCTAGGCCCTTTATATACATTAGCATTTGATTTTCACAATAACTGCATAGGGTTTACAGAAATCATTCCTAATTTGCAGAGGATGAATCCAGGGCTTACACAGAGGTCAGGTCTCCCTGACTCGCCCACTTACTGCATGTTTGACTTTGAAAAAGGTCCTACAAGCTCTCGCCTACAAAACGATGACACTACCACGTACCTTGCAGGGTGCTTTACAAGATTAAATGGGGTCGTTTATGTGAACACCTAGCACAGAAAGCTGGGCATATGATGAGTCAGAACATCACACTTCTTTTCTCAAAACCCTCCTGCGGCTTCCATCCCACAGCAATAAAGCCGAGTCCATGCCAGCCTCCAGGGCCTGCTCCCTCTGGAAAGGCACCTTCACTCACTGACCTTTTAACCCGTCCTGGTCCTCCCCGGCCCCTGCCGCTCTCGGAACCGTCCACCTCGCTGGCATGCTCTCCACCTCAGGGACCACCTCACTTAAAATTCAGCTCTTCACTCTCCCTACCTCAATGCCTTTATCTCTCCTCTGCTTTGCTGTTCCCCAAAGCACTTACTGCCATCTAAAATATCCTATATTTTCACTTATTTTCTATCCTACCCCTGCCCTGGAAAGTAAGCTGTGAGGACAGGAATTTGGTTTTTTTTCGTTTGCTTGGTTTTTGTCCTTGCTGAATCCCCAGCACCTAGTAGATGCTCAATAAATATTTGCTAAATGAATAAATGGATATTATCTTCCTTTCTCCTTCCCTTCCTTTCTCTTTCAAGGTCACACACCTTGTTAGATCAAAAGTCTCTGCCCTTCCAAAACATGAAAAAGACAAGAACAAAACTTAACCATAAGTAACTATGAAACACGTTTAAAGGGCTCCAAGACAAAGAACATGTCCAAACCAGGAACAAGCCATGTTACCAGGGCTTCTTTATTCATACTAGAACTCCTTGCTGAGTTTGGGATGTTTAGGACTTTATGGCTTTTTGGTTTTGTCTTTAGTGTTCACATGGCTTATCCCCCTAGCATGAAGGCACCCACTCCCTGCCGTCCAACACTTCAGAAAAAGCATCTATTGACGGATGAGTGTGAGTCAGGCACCATGTTCTGGGCACTATGATACACAGGATGGGGCTTAGTGGCAAACAAACACCAACAGCCTGCCTCAGCACATTCTAATATGGCAAATACCCTGGGGGGGGGGCCCAGAAAGGGGGAATTTAACCCCAGCTGGGAATCCAGAGAAGACTTCCCAGAGACATCTACAAGAGGATCAAGAGTTAGCCAGGACAGGAAGGGGCAGGAGGGTGCTCCAGGGATCAGTCTAAATGCAGTTATGAAACTGCATGATGTATTCAGGGAACTACCAGGGAGTTTGTGCTACTAGAGCATAAGCTATGAGGCTCAGAGTCTCTTACATGCTATATGCAGGGGCATGGACTTCACCTGTGGAACATGAAACGATCCGATTTGCTTGCAGACTGATCATCCTAATGGAGGATAGTTTTAATCCAGGCTTGTGGAAGGTTTCTTAGGTCTATGAAAGCAAGACTTGGTGAGATCTTGGATGACACATCTAGCCCTTTCCATATGATGACAGGAGAGGATACAGACCCTTCAGAAGCCCCCGTAGCCTGGAGGCCTTCTTAGAATCAGGCAGAATACCTAGAGAGGCTGGGTGATCCACTCCAGCCCATGGTCAGTCTGCAGGCTCACCCCAGGTCTGGCAAGTCTCCTAACACTGGAGATCCTTTAGCAAGCGAATCAACTTTGAGGCTCCTCGAAAATCAGATTCACTGAAAGAGGCCCACGTTGACATTTCAGACCTTTTTGAGTATAATGTAAGTACTAATAGTTAGGACCCAACTGACTCACTTCCCAGGGATTCTTAGACCAGAGGTTGCAAGGTGGCAGCCCACTTTATCTGCTCATTGCTGTTTTATTTATCCCATATAATATTAAAAACAAAGGCTAAAACAACTTAAAATCCTTGCAAACATGTCACAGTCAGGAGAATTCACGTGAAAATATGGGTCCCAGCTTCTCTTGGAGAAAAGAAATCTGAAAATACTGGCCTGCCTTCCGATGGGGCAACAACTGGCTGGAGTGAAATAGCAGCTACCGCCACCCTCCTGTCCTCATCCTCCCTAGACAGGCCATGACCTCATGTGCCCTCATGTGTAGGGGAGCCTACAGGTAACTTCTGAGACTTCAGAAACTGACCCTAAACATTCTTAAATGTCTCCACCTTAGTCAAAATCATAGCCCCTCATCTGCAGTCTGGGTTTATCAGGTGACCAAATTGAAAAATTCTTTCAAGACTAATGAGTCCTACCAATAAGCTCTCTCCAGCCAAGTACTCGGTGCTAATATTGGGTTAGACATGGAAGTTACCTTAGTAAAGGAGAACATAATGGGCACTAACAAAGAGGAGGAAAGAGACAAGGTAGGGTCAGGTAGGAGTCGGGGTAGGCAGAGCACCCCAAAGAATCAGATCAGAGGGCTTTAAGGAGCTGATTTAAAAAAAAAAAAAAAAAAAAGACATGAAGTGGGGAGGGGCAGGACGGGCTGGAGAGAAGGAGCTAGTGTGGAATTAATATCTTGGCAGGAGGTGGGAGTAGGACGGGGAGGGATTCCCCTCCTTCTCAAACCTCATGGTCAAATGTTTAAAAGAAAAGCATTAATAGCCATGTACTTCTAAGTTTTATTATGAATTAGAATTTAACATGCTTGGGAGTTTGGGATGAGGTGATAAGTACAAAGTATGTTAACTTGGGCAGGGGTGAGATTTTTCCAGTTCAAAATTAATGCCCCTACAAAAAATGAGAGCAATGGAATGTTTCACCCAGATGGTTTGGCTCTTTAATATCTACAAACATCTTGAAAACACGTAAAATATTTTTCAACTTTTCTGTGCAGTTGCATTAGTTGATGACTGCTGACTTTCTTATTTCCTGTTCAGTTTTTCCTTTGCTCTCTCCCCAAACAACTTTTAGTTTGGAAGGCTGTAGTCAGTCCACAAAATTGGACTTGTGGCATAAAAACTTGTGTGGGGACTTCCCTGGTGGCGCAGTGGTTAAGAATCCGCCTGCCAATGCAGGGGACACGGGTTCGAGCCCTGGTCCTGGAAGATCCCACATGCTGCAGAGCAACTAAGCCCGTGCGCCACAACTACTGAGCCCGCACCCCACAACTACGGAAGCCCACGTGCCTAGAGCCCGTGCTCCACAACAAGAGAAGCCACCCCAATGAGAAGCCCGCGCACCGCAAAGAAGAGTAGCCCCTTCTCGCCACAACTAGAGAAAGTCCACGTGCAGAAACGAAGACCCAAGGCAGCCAAAAATTAAATAAATTTTTATATATATATATATATATATATATATATATATATATATATAACCTGTGTGGCACTTCCCTGGCGGTCCAGTGATTAAGACTCTGTTCTCCCAAAGCATGGGGCACAGGTTCAATCCCTAGTTGGGGAACTAAGATCCCACGTGCCGCAAGGTGCAGCCAAAAAAAAAAAAATGTTGTGTAATAATGGAGACACATGAGTGCCAACAGGTGGTTTCACAATCTAATGCGTTGTGATAAATTCTGTTATCCTGCTGCTTGGCATGAATTCTGAGCTTGAGGATGGATGTTTTGAGGTGTGCACATTAACCACATCAAGATGAGGCTCTCACCTGCAGGGGATGGGGTTTCACTGGGGCTATGGAAGAGCTCCAAGACTGCGCATGATGACTACACAAAGGTAACCAGCCGGCTGGCTGAGAGCTGCTGTAATTGTTAGACAAACGTTTTAGTCCCTGGTGGCGAAAGGAAAAGCCAGGGAAGTCAGCTTCCTACCGCCCTCTCTTCGTCCTCTACTGTAAAAGAAGCCTCCATACCCTAAAGGTGTGATCGTCAGGCAGGGCACCCCAGGACACACAGTAGAAGCTAGTAGAGCTGGTTGCCAGGTCAAAGTATGTCCATTCCCCTGCTGGGTATATGAACACTTTATTTTCAGTTTTTTAATTCTGGCAGCATCCTGAAAACAAATAATCATTTTGTCCTCCTGAAGAGTTCAACTATTTGGCAAAAGTAATAAAGACTAAAAAAAAACACTTGAGAGTTTGTCTCCTCATCATCCTGATAAGAGCTATAACCCAAGACTTTAACCTCAAAAGCTGTTGATGGTATATAACCTTTTTGCTTTTCTGTTTGGTTTAGCGAACTCATTTAACATAATCGCATTTATTTAGTCCAAAACTCTAACCCGAGATTTTCTCCTCTCAAGCCCCTCCTATTTTTACCCCAGAAACCTTTCAGGGCACAGGGGTGGGCAAAGGAAGTAGGTCCTTTCAGAGGAGCTTCATTCAATAAATTCAACCAATATTGATTGACCACCTGTTATGCATCAGATACTCCCCTCAAGCCATTTGGAATGTAACAATGAATAAAAGAGCCTGAATTTTTTAAAAAAAAACACCACAGGAGCTATGGAGCCATGGTCTTGAAATCTGATCTTAAGTAGATCTCATCACCTGAAATTATTGTATACATGAGAATCTGACTGGCAAGTTCACTTGGTTGCCAGGACCCAGCTCAAAACTGAGCAGCCAGAGCATGGTACTCCCTATAACAAACAGAATTACAAAAATTTCCCCAAAGTGTTTTAGCTTTTGTTTGAAGAATGGTTTACCTATCATGCAAGATCTATCCAATGATCATACTTTTAAAAATTAGATTGGGCTGTCAAGAAATATGTAAAAAAATTTTTTTGAGCTTGATTTAAAAACTATATTAAAACTCTTACGTATATCCCAAATTAGTGGGTGGGGAGTAAGCTGAACATGGTAGTGCTGTTACCCCTTTTAAAACAAGTTTCCATACAGCAATTTGTATTTCAGTATTATGAGGAACTATGTGGTTTGAAAGAATTGATGTTGCTCTAAAAACCAAACAAATTTTTTAACAACTTTATTGGAGTATAATTGCTTTACAATGTTGTGTTAGTTGCTGCTGTATAACAAAGTGAATCAGCTATACATATACATATATCCCCACATCCCCTCCCTCTTGCGTCTCTCTCCCACCCTCCCTATCCCACCCCTCTAGGTGGTCACAGAGCACCGAGCTGATCTCCCTGTGCTATGCGGCTGCTTCCCACTAGCTATCTATTTTACATTTGGTAGTGTATATATGTCAATGCCACTCTCTCACTTGGTCCCAGCTTACCCTTCCCCCTCCCCGTGCCAAGTCCATTCTCTACAGCTGCATCTTTATTCTTGTCCTGCCCCTAGGTTCTTCAGAACGATTTAAAAAACCAAACAATTTATACTTCCACTTTCAACAACACGTCCTTCCCTTCTTTCACTTTTATTGGAAGTTGCTCCTTGCTTTTTCTATCAAGAAAAAGGCAGAGTTATTTCCAGATCACATACACAGCTGTATTCTTATTTGCTTCCTTTTGTAGTTATTACAGCCTAGAAATTTTCAACTCATAACTACTTCTTGAGAATTTAATATATGTGGTTATCAATGGAATATGTCTCTAACATAAAATATAATAAAGCACTTCCATATTTAGTGCATTTATCAGATGGGTAGTTAAGTTTAAAATTAATCCCTTTATACATCTGCTTTTTAAAAATAACTATTCTGAATATAAAAGTCAAATAATCAAGTCTCAGTTTGCAATTCATACATAATAGGAATTCTATGTTATAATACCTAAGGGTTAAATTTTGTCAAGAAGCAACAACCAAAAACCACACAGTGCTTTCCAGTTGACAAAGGTGTTTACACGCATCATTTTTGAATTTAAATAATTACTAAACTTTGTCCAGTGGATATTATTATCCGGATGAGAGAGTAGTTTGGCTGAAGTATGGGTATCATCATCTCTACTTAACAGATATGTAACCAGAGACTCAGTAGGGTTAAGTGACTATCTCAAGATGGAACATTCATGAGGAGGCATAGCCAGGCCTCAAGCGGTCACTGTACAATTTTCTATAAATTATAAAGAACTCTCATACAAATATATAGTGATCACATGTCAAAGATTTAACTCATTAGCAAGGGGATCAGCAGAATGACAAGGCTGGTTCAAAGACATAAGAAACTGATACACACACACACACACACACACGCATGCACAAAGGAGAAAAAGAATGCTGTAGTAAGACTGCAGAGATAGATACAAAACTGGATAATGCCTTACAAGGCAAGAAAACCATAACTCTTGGAGTTACCGTTTTTAGCAAACAAATCCTTTGCAACTTATCAAGCTTCTCTAAGTTACTTAACATCTAACTTCAGAAGGACCAGGTCTTAGTCAATAGTAAGTACCAAGTTAAAGTTACCTCCTCTGGAGCAGAAGTCAGCAAACTTTTACTGTATATGGCCAGAGAACAAATACTTAAGGCGTTACAGGCCATTTAGTCCCTGTCGCAACTACTCAACTCTGTTGTTGTAGCATCAAAGCAGCAATAGGCAATAAATAATGCATGAGAATGGCTATGTTGCCATAAGCCATCATTTACATAAAACAGGTGATGGGCTTGATTTGACCCACAGGATAGTTTGTCAACTCCCCTGCCCCAGAACATCAGATGATCCTTAGGTGGCTCAGTTAGGCAATCCTCTAAGTACAACTTTGAAGAGAACTGCAGTAATTTTTTTGCTTTATTTCCAAGTTTTAGATAATTTTTTTAAAACGTACCCAGGTTTTCAAATGATAACTTTTGTAGTGCTTTTCCCGCACTACATAAGAGAGCTTACTTTGCCCTCTAAGGCTCATTCAGACTTCGGACTTCTGTTACAAAACAAAGTAAGCCTCTATTAAAGAACATTAAAACAAAATTACTGAGTGTTTTTCAACATGTCTTCAACTTGCTTGGTTTGGTAAGATTCTGTGACTCCCTACCCCTTTGCCCCAGCCCTGAAGAATGCCCATCAGGACCAACAGGAAACATAATGCCAATGAGAACTTGCTGAGCGCTATCAGAAATACAGGATGCCAGACACTTCCAAGATGAAGAAGCACTGATTTGCAGGCGTGGTCGTAACAGTGTCACATGATTCAAAGGGATGGAGTCCATGTACCACCTGTAGGACCTCAGCACTCAGACTTCAGGAACTAGTGGTCTACAAGATGTAAGACCCAGCAGATGGACCTGCATTCAGCTCATTCAAAAACTGTTTCAGCCAAGATGTTAAAAGAAAAAGACAAAATTTCATTCTTTCTATGGCTGAGTAGCATTCCATTGTATATGTACACTACATCTTCCTTATCCATTCATCTATTGATGGGCATTTTGGTTGCTTCCATACCTTGGCTATTATAAAGAATTCTGCTATGAACACGGGTACACGTCTCTTTTTGAATTAAGAGTTTTCATCTTTTCTGGTTATATGCCCAGGAGTGGGATTGCTGGATCATATGGTAGTTCTATTTTTACTTTTTTGAGAAACCTCCACACTGTTTTCCACAGTGGCTGCAACACCAACACTGTATAAGGGTTCCCTTTTCTCCACATCCTTGCTGACATTTGTTGTGTTCTTTTTGCTGATAGCCATTCTGACAGGTGTGAGGTGATATCTCATTGTGGTTTTGATTTGAATTTCCCTGATTAGCAATGTTGAGCATCTTTTCGTGTGCCTGTTGGCCATGTGCAAGTCCTCTTTGGAAAAATGGCTATTCATGTCTTCTGCCCATTTTTTAATTGAATTGTTTTTTTGATGTTGATGTGTAGAGTGTTCATATGTTTTGGATATTAACCCCTTAGCAGTCATATCATTTGCAAATATTTTCTCCCATTCAGTAGGGTGTCTTTTCATTTTGTCGATGGTTTCCTTTGCTGTGCAAAAGCTTTTAAGTTTAATTAGGTTCCATTTGTTTTTGTTTTTGTTTTTGCAGTACGCGGGCCTCTCACTGTTGTGGCCTCTCCCGTTGCGGAGCACAGGCTCCGGATGCGCAGGCTCAGAGGCCATGGCTCACGGGCCCAGCCGCTCCGCGGCATGTGGCATCTTCCCGGCCCAGGGCACGAACCCGCGTCCCCTGCATCGGCAGGCGGACTCTCAACCACTGCGCCACCAGGGAAGCCCCCATTTGTTTATTTTTCCTTTTATTTCTTTTGCTTTAGGAGATGGATCCAAAAAGTTTTGCAATGTGCTTGCTTCGGCAGCACATATACTAAAATTGGAACAAAAAGTTTTGCAATGATTTAAGTCAAATTTTGCCATTTACAACAACATGGACGGACTTGGAGGATCCCATGCTAAGTGAAGTCAGACAGACAAATACTGTACGGTATCACTTACATGTGAAATCCAAAAAATACAACAAACTAGTGAATATAACAAAAAAAGAAACAAACTCACAGATACAGAGAACAAACTAGTGGTTACCAGTGGAGAGAGGCAAGTGGGGAGAGGCAAGATAAGGGTAGTGGATTAAGTGGTACAAACTATTATGTATAAGCTACAAGGATATATTATACAACACAGGGAATATAGCCAGTATTTTATTATAACTATAAATGGACTATAAGCTTTAAAATTGTGAATCACTACATTGTACACCTGTAACTTACATTATATTGCACATGAACTATACTTCAGTAAAAAAAAAAAATTTAAAAGATGGCACGTTGAACACTGTCCTTTTAAATACAGTGGAGACAGGGCTTCCCTGGTGGCGCAGTGGTTGAGAGTCCGCCTGCCGATGCAGGGGACACGGGTTCGTGCCCTGGTCTGGGAAGATCCCACATGCCGTGGAGCATCTGGGCCCGTGAGCCATGGCCGCTGAGCCTGCATGTCCGGAGCCTGTGCTCCGCAACAGGAGAGGCCACAACAGTGAGAGGTCCGCGTACCGCAAAAAAAAATATATATATATATATATATATATATATATATATACACACACATATATAGTGCAGACTACCTGACCTCTCAAGAAAACACTCGTATGTATCCGGACTCCTGTTAAGAGTTAAGGTTCAGGCACAGGCTGAATGTAATCTCATCAATAGCAGGTGACTGCCAAACAGCAAAATGCTAGAAGCATAAGACCAGGTTTTGATTAATTCAACTATGTATTATATACCTACTGTGGGCTAAATACCACAAAAGAAACTGCAGTTACAAAGTTGAACAAAACCTAATCTTTACTCTTAAAAAGCTTAACCTATCAGGAGAAAAATGTAGGAAGTGCCACATGTAACAAATACTAAAAAGGACAGTCTGAGACAGAGGACTGGGAAAGATGAGGGAGCAGTGAAACTCACTGGGGTAAATCAAACTGAGTGTTAATGGCTTCAGAAATGATTAGCAGACAAAGGAAGCCAGAAAGGCACAATGGCTCTGCTTAATTTTATAAATTATTACCAAATCAAGTCTAAAAATTAAATGACAAATAATACATCCAGATAATAAGATAAGCAAATGGGAGTCAAAAGGAAAGAGGAATAAGACATTGATTAGGTTATTACTAACAGTTTTTGGAGAGGTAATGCCTCTCACTGTAAAGATCTTTCCTACCAACTTCTCTCTTAAGTTGCTTCTGGTAGACTTAAATTATCTTTTAACTTCCTATTTCTGTTGTTATAGCCACATTTATTTCTGTCTGCAAGTGATCATGCCTTCCTCCCGCCAGCTGGTTTTCTAATTTTTCAGCTTCTAGAAACTTTTAAACAGAAGAAAATCTGATAAAAATAACTTGATATCATGTGATGTGTTGACATATTAAAGGAATCCTGTTGTTGCTTAACCAAGATCATACTTCTATTCTTAAATGTTTCTCCAATAGGAAACAAAGTTTATGTGTAATGTTTGAACATCTCTGAATGGTTTACACTTAGAATAAAGTTTCACAGGCTATTTTTAGAAATGTAATACAATTATTTGTCTTTTCATTTAGAGTGATATTATCCTATAAATAAGAAAGCCATTTAAGAAATTCTGATCCCAAAATGTGGTTTACCACAAAATTTCAAGTAGTTTAAAAAAAGGAAAGCAATTAAAAGAGTTGTAAAAAGGAAGAAAAAGAAAAGATGGGAAAACATATACTGAATCTAAATTTCCCTTAGAAAACATTTTTCCAAGTGAAACGTAATTATTCTATTGCTGAATGACCATTATAAAAAATCACATGGATCACCATATGATACTTAAATTTAAAAACAGGAAAGCAGTCCTTTAAGACAAAAATTAGACAGTATTTTCACACTGAAAGTTAAGCAAAAGGTTTTGGAAATTTTTAGAATGGTTCACTTAAAAAGAAAAACAAATTCAGCAATTCTGAATTACTTATATAATTACAGGCTGGTTTTATCTGTGAAAACCAAATACAACATTAAGTATTAGCATGTAACCAACAATTATATGGAGTACTATACCAAAGGAAGATGTCTTTCTTGATGACAAAAATGACAGAGAGATGTAAACCAAAATTACACAGCATTGAAAGGAAACCCACCACTCTTCCCTCTGATTTAAATCAACTGTCAAGAAAACTGCAAGGAGTCAGAGAATAAAACAA
Organism: Orcinus orca; assembly: GCF_937001465.1. NCBI lineage: Eukaryota > Metazoa > Chordata > Mammalia > Artiodactyla > Delphinidae > Orcinus > Orcinus orca. Next base: position 87,390,337 of record NC_064566.1, on the reverse strand, counting down.
ATGAACCGTCATAACAAAGAAGACACAAGAATCTTCTGAAACACAATACAAGAATAAAATCCTACCCCTCTTCAAAAGTTTAGAACACTGTTAGTAAAAGGCCCGTTTTCACAGGCAATGATGTGCCAGTAAATTAATCTGAAAATAACGGTTACTGTGATGGCTTTAAAACATGTCTGCAAATTCTTTGACACCCCTCAATTCAAATGATGGGTCAGACTTGATGCCTCACTTCTAATGAAAAAAACGGGCAGAAGTGATACTGTGTGACGGTCAGCTTCTGCCTAGCAATGCTTATACGCTCTCTTAGGGCACTGGCACTCAGAAGCCAGCCACCATGTTGTGAGGAAGCCCAGGCCTCGTGCAGGGGCCATACACGGGTGTTTCAGTCAACAGCCCCTGCTAGACCCCCAGCTGATACCAGTATCAACTTGCTAGTCACATGAGGAAATCATAAGCCTTCAGATGATTCCAGCACCTGGCCCTGAAGTCCTCTAGCTTAGGCCACAGACATCGTGAAGCAGAGATGAGCCACCCCTGCTCTGCACTCTCTGAATTCCTGACCCATAGAAACAGAGACAATAAAATTGCAGCAATAGGTAACTGAATAACATTACCTAGAACGCACACACATCAAACATGGATTTTTTTTTGAAACTGAAAAAATAACTTTTATACAAAACAATTATAGGACATATGCTCCACTTAGTAAGTTTAGTAGGTTTTATTTAAGTAATACAATTAAACTTCATTAATAAGAAGCTCTCTTAATTTGAAATCTGAGACAATTAGACTAAAGTTTAGAGTCTTAAGCTGGATGCCATCATTAAAGTGCTCTGGAAAGGAGAATTTAGGGAATCCATGCAAGAATACGAGGAGAATATGGAAGCTAACTAAGAGGTCAGATTGTTTTGAAGTACTCTAACAGTGGAACACTCTCCACAAAGAAGGCACTCGATGGTTATCAAGTGTCAAATGAACATTAGAAGCCCTGAGTTCTTCCTTAATCACTTTATACATGTTAATTAGTTTAAAAGTATTCTATTTGGCAAATTGGTCAGTTTAGTTGAAGCAAATGATTTGTGCATACATATATTTTATCTTTTCCTAATAAAAGGTGAGCTCCTGGGGCTTCCCTGGTGGCGCGGTGGTTGAGAGTCCGCCTGCCGATGCAGGGGACACGGGATCGTGCCCAGGTCCGGGAAGATCCCACATGCCGCGAAGCGTCTAGGCCCGTGAGCCATGGTCGCTGGGCCTGCACGTCCGGAGCCTGTGCTCCGCAAAGGGAGAGGCCACAACAGTGAGAGGCCCGTGTACCGCAAAAAAAAAAAAAAAAAAGTGAGCTCCCTGAGGGCATTCCTGATCGTGTTCATCTCTGTACCCCAATGGACATAACACAACGTTGTAGGTCCAACACCATACTTGACAAATATTTGTGCAAATGCTCAAAGTGCACAGATGTACCTGAAGCTAACTCAACTTTATAATTCACTTTTAACTAGTTTTTTCTGCCCTTTCCCACCATTAGTCCAAACTAATGTTTTATTATACTTCCAAGAGCATACTCTGTACCCCTTTATTATCATTTACCAGTGTATTCACAGTAAAGATAAAGTACAAAGGTCTGCCATGCACAGACAGTGATCTGAGGTGTTCGAGCCCACCCCCTTCCAGGACCGTGCCCATCGTGCTCAGTGCACACTGTGAGGCTCTGTCCTCACCGAGAGGATGGCAGCCCACTCGCTTCCTTCTGCAGCTCAGGACAGAGAAAACCTAATCCATAAGATGTCCATTCTGTCACAGGCATTATTTTTAAAAGATTACAAAGACAGGCCATTCTGATTAGGATAAAAAAATAAAGACATGTAATTTTTAGTTTATTTCTCCAGTTCAGTCAGAACTGACACCAAACATCTTTGACAGCACTCCATTACCTGTGCTCAGTCGTTGCTCAGCACATTACCTGTGCTTTCACTGAATCAAAATTTTGGAATAATGATTTATAAGGTCATACCTATCTTTGAAATTAATCAGCTTACTGAGCAATTAAATACACATCCATACACATTCACATTTAACTACAGCTATGATATTCCTAATTTCTCCACTTTCGATATCAACACACAACTTGTAATAACAAGATACAGTTCTAATACTGACCTTCTAATTTGTTGTATGGCCCTAGACAAGCCATTTTACATCTCTGCCTCCACCACGTCTAACAGAGATAATGATACCTTTTTTTAACCTATTTTGTAGGTAAGTAGGCATAAGATTTATGTGAAAACATTTTGCTAATGTTGCTAATCAAACACAGGTAAAATATATAAGGTTTTATCATATTAACTACTTTCTAATATTTGATTTGTTTTTATAATTTAATCAAAATAAAGATGACATTCTTTCAGAACTACAAAATTCAGCAGTTACACAAAGTGAATTAAAGTAATAAATCTAGTCATAATAATAAATGCATTCATCCATGTTCTCATTTAATTACATTAAGAAATAATAATTATAAAAATAGGTAAAATGTTGTGAAAATATTCCTATTTATTCTCGCTTAGAGGAGTTCATGCCCATATCAATGGACTCTCTGGCATCAGACACAGCATCAGGTACTCGAACAGTCATATTGTCCATAGCCTTTGTCAAACAGATTTGGCAGCCCAACCGCGATCTGTATAAAAAGGGGGGGAGTATGATTTAGTATTAAGTATATATTATTCACAAAGCAATGCAGTTACCAGGACCTTTTCTTACCCAAAGCATAGGGATTTATTTACCTTTTAAATTTCCGTTAAGTAGAAAAAGATACATCCAACCCTTTCAACTAGAGGATAACAGAATGTAAATATGAAAAACAAAAAGTGTGATACGCCAAAGCTTCATTTTAATCTTTCTACTAATTGTTTCACTGGAACTACTGCTTTTTTGGTGACAGGACTGACAAGCAATGAAATGATGAGAAGGCACAACAGTGGAGGAGAGAACTGAGGTTTTAGCAATGCCAAGAGAATGACTAATCAATTCCCAGATAATTAAAACCATACAGTCTATGAAAGAAAGCTACACTTTTTAAAGCCTTTAAAACAAGAAATTTGGAATAAACACATAGATGTAAGTCATCAATTATCAGATGCATATTTTTCCCACAATTTTAACATCTCTGAAACCAAATGCATCTTAAAATCAATGCCATCTTACAATCACAGCTACACTGTGAGGTAGCAGTCACATCAGAGGTGTCTCTTCAATTGAGTTATGGGAAGTATGTTAATATTATGTGTTGAATTTCATTACCATTCAAAATAAGTCCAAAAAGATTACAAAACAAAAATTAACAATACAGAGACCCAGCATAAATTGATATTAGGAAAGTAAATATTTGTCATTGGAAGAATAACTGTAATTCCATTTTCTTTTATTTTTTTCAGTATTGTGACCAATTTTATTTATATTTTCCTTTTAAAACAGTGATGTACAAATCTGTCTAAATAGTTCTAAATCTAAGTATAAATAGCTCTTTCAATATGCATAAAACGTTAAGTGATAAGATCATTTTACACCATATTTTAATCAGCAGAGCTTTTTCCTTCTTAATGGCACATAAAAATAAATACTATATTAGTCTTATAATCAAACTGCCTTCAATTTGATGGAATGTGGTATGTAGGTCTTGGTTTTGTCAACATATTCAGCAAGCACCTGCTGAGCATCAAAAGGCACAGAACTAAATGTCAGTGGGTTTGCAAAAGAACAGCAACTCACTTCGATCCTTACTGAACACCTCTTACATGCTGGGTGCCAGGGATGCAGGGGTTAGAGCCAAACAGACCAGTGGTACAGAATCCAGCACTGAACATGACGTGTTCACAACCATGATGTTTCTTAACCATGCCAAATATTAGTTTCCCAACCTCATCCTAAACATGGATAATAAGTGGGCTCCTCACAGGACTGCCATAAGGATTAGTTGCTAATATCAGTATTAAGGCATGAACTTTCAATCAAATAGAAGAGCTGGGACACATTTGCAGATAATTAACATGAGAGACTCTGACAAATGCCACAGAGAGAGAAAGCTGAAAGGGCTGAGGAGAAAGCACTGACTTCTGATGGGGGAGATGGTGTTTCTAATGGGCTTTGAAGGCTGGCTAGAACTTAAGAGGAGAAAGGCATTTGAGGCAAAGCTAATAGGGATTCAAGGCATGTTTGAGGCAATATGGGTTTTTGGCCTGGCTGCTGTGCAGGCCAGACGAGGACAGGGGAGTGATGGGCTAGAAAGGTGGCCAAGCCATGGACAGCTCTGAACACCAGTGAAGGGGTTCAGGCTTTTACTGGTGAGCAATGAGGGACCACTGGGAGGTTTCTGAGTAAGGAGTAAGTACTACTGCCATGGGAAATATTGATTGCTGATAGAAAAAAATCCCCTTTTACCAATAATTCCTATTTGTTGAATAGAAACAGCCCTGACAATATTCAATTATGCATTAAGCTCTGTCTGCAAGAGAAAAAATAAGGCAAGCCAATTTAGACAAATTCATTAGGACTGCGGTGAGCCCTAGAGAGACTATTGGTTACTCTTGGTGTCCATACAAAGATGAGTAGGGTAATGCTAGCCTTCAAGGAACTTTTAGTAAGGGGAACAGGACAGAAAGAGCTACCAGTGATACAGGGCAGAATAAAGTAAGTGTAGTAACAGAAGAACAAGAACTGTGTGGGGGAACACAGGGAGGGGTGGCACCGAAAGCCCTTGCTGGTTCTATAACCCTAGAAGATAAGGCAGTGGCACTGTGGCTGTTCTCACTCCCCTACTTCCTCCTGGGTCTACCAGTGTAGAAAGTGTCTTACACTTCTACAGAAGGAGACGGACAGCAAGTCTTCCTTGATTTCACTATTAATCCTACAAAATCTCACACTTGTGCAAACCTTGAAGACATTTTCTCCATATACACCTGACAGTGGAAATATACTAGGTGTTACATTAACTTTAATTCTAAAGTTTGGTTTTCAATGCAGAGAAGAAGCTTCAAATAGTAAAAAACCAAGGGTTTTGGGGTCTAACATAACTGATTCAAACCAGGGCTCTGTCATTCTCTAGCTGTGTGGCCTTGAGCAAATCCACAAGAACTAAGCTTTGTTCTATAAAATGGTGATAATACTGCCTAACTCTGAAGGTTAGAAATAATCTTTGTTAAGTTTTTAGGCATTATAGTAAGTTTCCGGCATTTGAATTAATATTATTATAGTCAGAATGCCAACAACAACCATTTAATGAATGCTTTCTTCACCAGACACTGTTCAAGGAGCTTCACGTACATTTATTAGTTGACACGACATAACAACCCTATGAGGTAGGTACTATTATTATCCTCATTTTACAAATATGGAAACTGAGGCCTCTGTGTAGATTATCCATGGAAACTGATAGCAGGGAGCAATGACAACCATCAAAAATAGATTCACAGGGCCTTCCCTGGTGGCGCAGTGGTTGAGAGTCCGCCTGCCGATGCAGGGGACGCGGGTTCGTGCCCCGGTCCGGGAAGATCCCACGTGCCGCGGAGCGGCTGGGCCCGTGAGCCATGGCCGCTGAGCCTGCACGTCCGGAGCCTGTGCTCCGCAGTGGGAGAGGCCACAACAGTGAGAGGCCCGCGTACCGCAAAAAAAAAAAAAAAAAAATAGATTCACAGATAATTCCTGAATCTCTCTACCAACCACTAATTCCAAAAACAGTTGGTGACACCTTTTGTGAATCAGGCACTGGAGACACAATGATGAAATAAGACACGGCCCCTGCTCTAATGGGGAAAAGGAGACATGTAACCAGTAAAATAAGTGCCATATGCACCCGTGTATCAACAAGCCATCATTAATCAAGGTTAAGTACACCCTAAAGTAAACATTAAAATGATGCTGTTTTATCTTAAAAATTATAGACATTTACACAGCACTTAATTTTAAAAATAAACCTATGGGACTGCCCTGGTGGTCAAGTGGTTAAGACTCCACGCTCCCAATGCAGAGGGCCTGGGTTTGATCCCTGGTCAGGGAACTAGATCCCACATGGATGCCACAACTAAGAATTTGCGAGCCACAACTAAAGATCCCACATGCTGCAACTAAAGATCCCACATGCTGCAATGAAGATCCCGTATGTGGCAATGAAGATCCCACGTGCCTCAACTAAGACCTGGTGCAGCCAAATAAATAAGTAAGTAAGTAAATAAATAAAATAAACCTAAGAACTAAAGACTGAGTTTCCTTGTTTCTTTGTTTGGAAGTATATGGAACCCTAGAAATAGAAGTTTACACGCAGTTACTATCTTTGAACAAAATTATTTTCATTCCAAATATGTCAGTGTTTTCTAAATCCTACCTGTGAAAAGCATTATACTCTTTCCCCACAAAGCATTTCTACTAAAATTCTGTGTACTTAAGAATATCAGCTATAAAATGCCATAAAAGCTATTTCCTGCTTTCCATTATCTTGTTCTAAAACTTCTGAATTTTATTATCAAAGTTCTTGGCTAGTTTACATTTACAATAGGTCTCTTGTATCTTCTCACACTCATGGATCTCTCCTAAATGTAGCTCTCCATTTCCTCTCATTTTTTTTTCTTTTCATTCAGAATATTATCTGTTACATGCGCCTACAAATTTCACCTGAATAAAAGGGCAAGCAGTTAGCTATGATTTACCCCTCACATTGAAAGAAACAATTTTCAGAACCAAATTAACACAACATTGAGTGTATTCTGTGTGTTATCCTTTAGGGAAAAAAAAGGAGGTGTTGATAGAGAATGTGGCACCTGAAGATGTGAGGGGAGACAGGCAGATGGCAGTCACAATAAATACCAATGACCTAAAAACTTTTTGAGGATTATTAGATAAGAGGGTTTATCTTAAGGATCTAATAAAATTGTGGTTACATGATACACATGAAATAAAGCTATTATTATTACTATTATTTCTTATTTTTTTTAACTATTTTTCATTAGGGCCACAAAATTACAGTTAAACACCAAAGCCAACCTTAATTAAATAAACTCTTGTTATCTTGTCCCTTGAAACAGTAAATTAACTACCTATCTTCCCTAACTCAAACCAAAAGACTAGATAATTAAAAAAAAAATAAGGTATCACTTGGTATCTCTTGCTACTATAAATCTTACCACTTTTAAGAGTAATTCTACTTATTAATAACAAGAATAAGCTCTGATTAATTTACTTTAATGTACAGTTAGAAACAGAAGTATTCATTTTAACATAATTACTATTATATATTAAGTTCGTTTAAAAATTGTATTCTCTCAAGTAGGTAAAATTTTCCATTATAATTTCTTTCAATTATCAAATCTGTCCTTCAAGAATACCATAAAAAGCATTAAATTTAATCCCAACTCATTAAATTGTGATAAATATTAATTCCTGGAATAAAAATAGATGAAAGAAGATTTATTAGGATCTAGAACTTATGCTTCTAATACTTCCAATTATTTTTTTTTTACTTTGTTAAAAGTTTCATAAGGGTTAAACTGTAGAATACATAAGAGAAATGTCACATATTTGATATTCAAAGTCTGTGACTGTTATCTATCTACACTGGGAGACCCTATTACATGCATGCGTATTACATGTCTCTGGTCAGAGACAGACATGAACTAATAAAACTTTTATCCTCCTATATTATTATTACAACAGAAGTGGTCCAAAAATCTTACCTATCTGTTAGTCCATATGCCAGATCAAGCATGTCATTCTCCTCATCACTGATTGCTTCTAATTTCTCAAATATGTGCTGTTCAAAGATGAGGTGACAGGTGGAGCAAGCCAAGGTTCCCTCACATGCACCTACAAAAGCAACAAACATTGAATATGCTCCCCTCTACATTCAACACAATTCAAAATTGACTTGAATTAATTAAATAATTTCTAAATTTAAAAATCAGCATTAGCATACATCAATGATAGGACTTTATTTCTGAATAAGAATTAGGGACAACCCCCCCATACCCAACACACAGACACACACACACACACACACACACAGAGTTTGAAATCACTTTCAAATATTATTTTTAAAAAGTATGAACTAGATGCTGTGAGGGGAAACATAAAAATACAAATCCTAATACCAAAGAGCTTACAAGTTAATAAACTCAGATATGCATACATACAAAAATGTATGCATTTTAAACTTATATAGTAATGATTTATATAACAGCTATGCAAGTTACTTACCGTTTCCTGGAGAGCGCAACACAATTTATAATGCCTCACAGTATATAAGAGGAACCAGAAAGTAACCAAACTGACATCTAAAGTTAAATATTTTTCCCTCTCAATCTCTCCTTATAATCAGGACAGAATCAAATAAGTCACTTTAAGAGTCACATTGGTTTGGGACTTCCCTGGTGGCACAGTGGTAAGGAATCCACCTGCCAATGCAGGGGACACGGGTTTGACCCCTGGTCCGGGAAGATCCCACATGCTGTGGAGCAACTAAGTCTGTGTGCCACAACTACTAAGCCTGAGTTCTAGAGCCCGCGAGCCACAACTACTGAGCCCATGTGCCACAACTACTGAAGTCCGCACACCTAGAGCCAGTGCTCTGCAACAAGAGAAGCCACCGCAATGAGAAGCCCGCACACCGCAATGAAGATTGCTCGATGCAACTAGAGAAAGCCCACGTGCAGCAACTAAGACCCAACGCAGCCAAAAATCAATTAATTTTAAAAGAGTTCTTTGTGCATTAAAAAAAGAGAGTCACACTGGTTTAAAATAGAGAATATTTCTCCCGTTCCATGTTTTTAAAAGTCACTAATTTAACAGTTATTTATTGAGTGCATATTAATATGCCAAGGACTGTGAAAAGGGAACTGAAAAGTCATCTAGTCCAACTAAACTATGAATCTGCTCTGCAAAATTCTTTTCCCAGGGGTTACCCAGCTTTTGCTTGAAAACTTCCTGACAAAGAAATCCTCACTGCTTAAGCCAGCCAATTTCACACTCAGCTTCTACTGAGCTAAAAGTCTGTCACTCTGTAACTTTCCACCTACTGCTCCAATTCAATCCCATGAAGTCAAATCTGTTTTTTCTCTCTGGCTCTACTGAGGTGTAACTGACAAATAAAATTGTAAGATATTTAAAGCATACATCGTGATGATTTGATATACGTAGACACTGTGAAAGGACTCCTCTCATTTAGTTAACACATCTGTAACCTCATATATTTACTTATTTATTTTTAGTGAGAACATGTAAGTTCTACTCTCTCAGCAATACAGTGTTATCACTGCAGTCACCATGATTTACATTAGATCCTCAGTCCTTAATCATCTCAGAGCTGAAATTTTGTACCCTTTTACCTATTCACCTCCTTATTTCCCAACCTCCCCCAAGCCTCTGGAAATCACTTTTCTATTCTCTGTTTCTATGAGTTCAGTTAGTGAATCCTTCTAAACAACAGCTGTTCATATATTTGAGAATGTTCTTTCTTCTCCAGGCTGAGCGTAACCAGGCCCTCCAAATTTTTCTTACGTAATGACATAGTTCTCAATCCCTTCCCTCAGTCTGGTTGGGCTTTTCTTAAAATACAGCATCCAGAAGAGGACCTGACAAAACAGAATCATCCAGAATCATGTTCTCATTAAATTCTACCTAAAAAAGTTATTCTGGTTTGTTTCTGAATAATATTTTTTAAAGCCACTATACAACTGTAAAGATTATAGAGTCCTAGGAGTAACTTCAGTTTGATTTAGATTCTTTTGGTCAATAAACACTATATAAAATATTAATAAAACTGCTATCAATAATTAGTGAACTTCTTAATTTTCCTCAGAATGAATTTATCATTTTAAAAAGCGTTGTACTTTTATAAGTTAAACATTTGTTACTCATATTTTATTTTTTAAAACATCAAGAAAGAAGAGACAGGCTTCCTTAAACATTTTTATTAAATCTCATTCAAAGCAGTAACAAGATAAAGCACAGACACCATATAGTGATGTACAGGAGCCATAAGCATGGACTGTAGAGCCAGATTCCCTGGCTTCAATCCCAGCTCCACATTTTACTAATGGCATCACCTTGGGCCACTACACCCTCCTGCCTTAATTTCCTCAATAGTAACTGTACCAACCTCACATAATAGTTGCAAGAATTACATATAAGTGTGTACTTAACATATGTACTTGCAACCACAACTGACTGGTAGAGAATAAGAACTATTCAAGTGTTGGTAATTATTATGATTTGGAAGTTATAAGAAAACTTAAGAGTCATTCAACTTTTTTAAATGTAAGAGTAAGAATTAAACCCAAGAAGTTAAATGAATCAACTATGAATTCCTGCCACTCAATAATCTAATTCACCTTATGTGAATATTAAATATATAAACATATATATACATATATTCAGTACATTTATGTAATACACAAATATATACCCACACCAATTGGTTATTTGAACAAGCACTTTCCTTTTCTACTTTTGTATAAATATGAGGCATTTCACAGAAAAAGGTAAATGGATATATTTTACTTAAAAAGAAGTAAGCTTCCTCTGCTTAAAAAAATACAGATAGGTAGGTAGGTAGGAAGAAAGAAAGAGAGGGAAGGAGGGAGGGAGGGAGAGAGAGGAAGGAAGGGAGGGAGAGGGAGGGAGGAAACCCCTGCAGTAAAAGGAGAACTGGTGTAGTACAACCCTGAGGCCATCTGGGCTCTAGATGAATCTGCCATACTGTCTGCTATGTCCTGGGCAAGCCTCTCAAGGGCCTCAGTTTTCTTCTCATCTGTACCATGAGAGACTGAAGCAGATGATATCTAAGGGCCTGTTCTCGCTAACATTTTATGACTCCACAAAGAAGAATTACAGTTCTTAATGGATTTGTTCCCTAGTATTCAATAAATATATACTAACTTTGTTTTCTGTTTTTATCTCATCAATATCCAATCCAGACAAACTCAAAACTAAAATGGCAAATCGCTCTGAAGATACTATGGGACAAAATTCAGGAAATCCACCATCTTTTGTCTTAAAAAGTATGTAAAACCTCCTTATAAAATATACCAAGCAACGCTCCTAATTTAAAAAGCTTATAACTCCCTTCATATTTTTATTATTAAAAAAAGACAAATCCTGAGAACTGCAAGCCATGTGTAACAGAATATGCAAGAAAAACAAAACTCACAGTCCAGGGTGGGATGCGGTGCTAGGGGCTATAGAGGCAGACAGGGGACCAAGCATGGAGGTCTCTCATGCTCTCCTAAGGAGCTTGAGCTGTCCTATAAGCGCACTCCCTGTTTCCTGACACGGTGGGTAAACTAGCATGCTCGTAGTGGGTGGGTTGACAGAGATGTTTCTGGCCAGGGGTTATGAGCACCCGTCACTTCACTGCCCCTCTCCTGGATCCAGACCCTGAAGGACAGTGGTTGCTGTTGAAGTTACGGGAAGATTCTAAAGGATTCTGAGTAGGAAAGTGACATGGTATGTTTATTTTGGATAGCTCTTGCTGGTGCCTGTGTGTAAAGGATGGATTTGACATGAACAAGACAGAAGCAAAAGTCATGAGATTTCACCAAGGAGGAGGGGGAAAAAGAGGAAAAGAAAGATAAGAAACTGAGTCAAGGAGAGACCCGCCCCCTCCAAGAAAAGGAGTCAAAATACAAATGTGTCAAATGCTAGAGAGAGAACCAGAAAGTGTGACATGAGAAAAGCCCAGGGAAGAAGCGAGTGCATACAATATGGTCTCAATCATCTCGGAATGCAGAGTAAAGTTCACATGCTAATAAATCCCTCCAGAAAATTTAGGACATTCCTTTTTTTTGCCACCTGGTCAGTCAAAATGAAGAGTTACCATCCGTGTTCCAGCTCTTCACTTTCTTCCCTAGGAAACCTCAATTCTTTTAACCTTCTCTTAAAGGCTTTATTTTCATTCTCTAATAGTTTTCATTGCTCCTCTCAGGAACCTTGCCAATTATTTCCACATCTTGCTTAAGTTGCCAAGTTCAGAGCTGAAGAGAGTATTCTAGTAAGAATTTGACAAATGTTGAATATATACAGAAGATTAACTTTTGGTTCCTACACTCAAGTTTCTATTATACATTCTAGTCCCATATTTATTCTTTAGATAAACGCACCATGCTCAGGATTCCTTATTTTACAGTTCCTTTCAAACTTTTTCTATCACAAGTTGTCAACAGGTATGCTTTTCTTATTCTTTGTACTAGGAAGAAACTCAAATATAATAGAAACTTTAAAACTCAGAATGAATCAACTCAGCATGCATAAGATGGCTACCACTGAACCAGAGACACATATGGTCATATAGTGGTACAAGTATCACTACAGAAAAAAATGTGGAGCAAAGATTTACAAACCCTGTGGATAGTACTTATAAGAAGAAATAGTCAATCCTGCAAAACTCCAAAATAACAAGACAATCTGAGCAGTTTTTTGGAGGGTTTTTTTTCCTTAGATTTAAACTATATGTTCTATAAAAAAGAAGAAAAAATTAGAGAACAGTGAAGACATGTCTCTGAAAAGGTATTAGGAGGAAAAAAGATTTTAAAAGTGAGCCTAAAACTGTGAGAAGAAAACTTTAAGAAAAAGTTACTCCGTTTTTGTTTTTTTTTCATCTCATGATTTCATGATGGGTATTTCTGCCAATTTATTTGTTTCCTGGTCTGGTAATTAGAGGGCGCTCCCCAATTAATAAGCATCTGACTTTTGCCTTTTTGGTATACAGGTCTATGAATCTTAACACATGTATAAGTTTGTGTACCCACTACCATAACCAGGATACAAAATAGGTTCGTCATCCAAAAGAAACTCCCCTGTGTTGCTGTGCCTTTGGAGTCACAGCCTGCATTTCTATACAGTAACAACGAACCACAAAGACAAATTAAGAAAAACAATTCCATTTACAATCGCATCAAAAAGAATAAAATACCTAGGGGTAAATGTACGTAAGGAGGTAAAAGATCTGTACTCAGAAAACTGTAAGACACTGATCAAAGAAAGTAAAGACAACACGAACAGATGGAAACATACACTGTGTTCATGGGTTCGAAGAATTACTATTGTTAAAATGACCATACTACCCAAGGCAATCTACAGATTCAATGCAATCCCTGTCAAATTACCAGTGGCATTTTTCACAAAACTAGAACAAAATTTTTTTTAATTTGTATGGAAACACAAAAGATCCCAAAGAGCCAAAATAACTTGAGAAAGAAGAACAGAACTGGACATATCAATCTCCCTGACTCAGACTATACTACAAAGCTATAGTAACCAAAACAGTATAGTACTGGCATAAACACAGACACATAGATTAATGGAACAGAATAGAGAGCCCAGAAACAAACCCACACACCTATGGTCAATTAATCTATGACAAAGAAGAATATACAACGGAGAAAAGACAGTTTCTTCAGTAAATGGTGCTGGGAAAACTGGATACTACATGTAAAAGAATGAAATTAGAACATTCTCTAACACCATATACAAAAATAAACTCAAAATGGATTAAAGACCTAACTGTAAGACCTGAAACCATAAAACTCCCAGAAGAAAACAGAACACTCTTTGACACCACAGCAATACTTTTTAAATCTGTCTCATAAAGCAAAGGAAATAAAAGCAAAAATAAACAAATGGAACCTAATTAAACTTAAAAGCTTTTGCATATAGCAAAGAAAACCACTGACAAATTGAAAAGACAATCTACTGAATGGGAGAAAATATCTGCAAATGATACGACCAATAAGGGATTAATCTCCAAAATATATAAGCAGCTTATACAAATCAACATCAAAAAAACCAAACATCCCAATTTAAAAATGGGCAGAAGATCTGAAGAGTATAGCCACAATGTAATACAGTATGGAGGTTTCTCAAAAAATTAAAAATAGAACTACCATATGACCTAGCAATCCAATTTCTAGGCATACATTTAAAGGAAATGAAATAACTACGTCAAAGAAATATCTGCACTCCCATGTTCACTGCAGCATTATTCACAATAGCCAAGATATGGAGACAACCCAAGTGTATGTCCATGGATGAATGAATAAGATGTGGGGTGTGTGTGTGTGTGTGTGTGTACAGATACACACACAATGGAATGCTATTCAGCAATAAAATAGAAGAAAATCCTGCCATTTGTGAAACATAAATAGACCTTGAGGGGATTATGCTAAGTGAAATAAATAAGACAGAGATAGACAAAACAGTGTATGACACCACTTATATGTGGAATCTAAAAAAGTCAAACTCATAGAAACAGAGAGTAGTGGTGGGGGCTAAAGGAGATGGGGACGATGGTCAAAGGGTGTAAACTTTCAGCTATAAGATGAATAGGGTCTGAGGATCTACTGTAAAACATGGTGACTACAGATATAATACTGTATTATACACTTGAAATTTGCTGAGAGTAATATTAAATGTTTTAACCACACACACACAAAAAAGGAATGATGTGAGGTTAACCCTATTGTAATCATTTTGCAACTGAGATGTGTATCAAACCATCACGTTGTACACCTTAAACTTATACAACGTTAGTTGTCAATTATATCTCAATAAAGCTATAAAATAAATAAAACAAAACCGTGGTGATGGCTGCACAACTCTCTGAATATACTAAAAAACAACGTATACTTTCAATGAGTTAACTGTATGGTATGTAAATTATATCTCGGTAAAGCTCTTCCAAAAAAAAGAACTCAACTAGATATATTTTTAATGGGTCTACCACTTAACTCTTAATTCTATTTCACTCATCTACATGTCTATGTTTTTGCTAATATTACACTGTCTTGATTACTGTAGCATCAAGTTTTAAGATCTGTACTATACATATGTCTTCCAGCTTTATCTTTCTCTTCTAAAATTGTTTGGCTATTCTAGTTCATTTGTTTTTCTGTAAAAAGTTTAGAATCAGCTTGTCTGTATCTAGAAAAAATCCTGCTGAGATTTTAATAGGAAATGTATTAAATCTATACATCATCTATAAATCTAAAATCAACATCTTTACTATGTTGTCTTCCAATCCATGAATACAGTATGTCTCTCTACCACTTAGGTCTTTGCTCTCTTTCATCAGAGTTATATAACTTTCAGGATATTGATGCTATACATATTTTATTAGATTTAAACCTAAAAATTTCATTTTGAGGAGCTATTGTAAATGTTCTTTTTTTTGTAAATGTTCTTTTAAAAATTTTTTTGGTTTCCAACTGTTCATCGCTGGTACACAGAAATACAATTGATTTTTGTGTGTTGACCTTGTATCCTAGGACCTTGCTAAACTCACTTAGTTCTAAGATTTTTTAATAGATTCCTTGTGATTTTCTATGTAAATAATCATCTAAAAACAAGACAGTTTTCTTTTCAACCTGTATGCCTTTTAATTTTTTTATTTTTTCATTATTTTATTTTTATTTTATTTTACTTATTTTTAAAAATTTTATTTATTTTTGGCTGCATTGGGTTTTCATTGCTGCGCGCGGGCTTTCTCTAGTTGCAGTGAGCAGGGGCTACTCTTCACTGCGGTACGCAGGCTTCTCATTGTGGTGGCTTCTCTTGTTGTGGAGCACGGGCTCTAGGTGTGCGGGCTTCAGAAGTTGTAGCACACGGGCTCAGCAGCTGTGGCACACAGGCCCTAGAGCGCACGGGCTTCAGCAGTTGCGGTGGGCTCAGTGGTTGTGGCACGCAGGCTCTAGGGCACGCGGGCTTCAGCAGTTGTGGCGCACGGGCTCACTAGTTGTGGCTCGCAGGCTCTAGAGTGCAGGCTCAGTAGTTGTGGCACACGGGCTTAGCTGCTCCACAGCATGTGGGATCTTCCTGGACCAGGGATCGAACCTGTGTCCCCTGCATTGGCAGGTGGATACTTAACCACTGTGCCACCAGGGAAGTCCTCTTTTTTCTTTTTTTGCTTCATTACACAAAGACTTCCAGCATGATGTTAGTAGGGTGGTGAGAACAGACATCCTTGCCTTGTTCCTAATCTTAAGAGAAAGACGTTTCATTCTTCAGCATTAAGCATGACGTTAGCTGTAGGCTTTTCATAGATATCCTTTATCAGCATCTGATTTTGCACCACAGCTGCCCACTTGTTTTCAGTTAAAACACGGGAGCTGCCACCAATTCTATATCCCATTTGAACAGAGTTCACATCGTTATTGAACGTCCCTGCTGCTCCCAACTCCACTAGAGCCACAACCCAAAGGCTATAGGCAAGAACAAAGTGGATGAGATTCCTGTTGGGCCTCATCTTCTAACTCCTTTTCAGCATCACAGAATTCCCAGGCTCCTATCTAACATGAAATTATCTGCATTGAAAATCAGCAGTATATATATTCCCAATGCCAGACTGCAAAGTGGAGTCCCCATAGTGTATGTGGGGTGTGTGCATTGTGTGTGTGCAGTAGGTGGGCCCAAGGAGTTAAGGAGTTCTTGATCTGGTATTAAATGTTAGAAGTTGCAATGCATTTTCTCATAGAAGCCAGGCTATAAATGGTGATTAAGTTAGTTGTGAAGAAACAGGTTCTGTGGGTTGGCCCAAAAAATTTAGCCACCATGTATAACAGTATTTCCATCGGAAAACAAATTCCAAATGTCAACTAGTTGACCTGAAAATGGATTTGGTAAACAAAACCTATCCCTAAAATGGGAAGTGTTTGTTGTTTTTTATGCTTATCACATACACAGGGAACAACTATACAAAACACACAGTGGGAGGCAACCTACCAAAGGAAAAAGGATACAAAAGCAACAACTATAGAACCTTCAATCTAAAACTGATAGCTGATCAAAATATGGGTACACCGATATAATAATACATGTGGAGAGTTGGGGATTGAAAGTGCAAAAGTTATGTGACTTATGCTTATATACAGCCCCAAAGCAGCACTGACAGCTGTCAGCTTTTAGTGTCTTTATAAGTGGTTGGTTACATAAGAGTAAATTAATAGGGGAAATGTGTACATATGTGTGTATATACATATGTAAATAGAGATACATACACATATATTAAACATAAAGTGATCACATTTTATGAGGAATACATTCTCAAAGATTTTGAAATTGTTGAAGTCTCATAATTCGAATTATATTCTCAATGAAACAAAATGTAAAGTAAGGAGTGGGTTCTTATAGTTCGTAAATCTATAATCCTCATATCATATTTTTGTTGCAAAATATACTTAGAACAAACATTTGAAGTGAAACTTTTTCCATTACTATGTCCACATTTCAAATAATCAAAGATACTCCATGGCTTACAACAGACGATAATCTGAACTGACTTAGGGACACATTACAGCCGTATTAGCCCCTGATGCCAGCATTTTATCCATCATCCTTGCTTAGTTACACAACAACTGTCATGAACTTAAAGGTATGTACAGTTTAGTGCTGCTTTAATATTGCTGGCATTCTGGCTAATGATTCAGTTCTGTCTCCTAAATTAACAGTAATACAAATCATGATAGGTTTTTGGCTTTCTTCATTGCATTCTGTCATATTTAACTTCTGTCCCAAAATAACTCGCTTTCGGATGCATTTTTCGGCATTAACACGTAATGAATGCTTGGCTGAAACTGTCATAGGCTTTAAAATGATATTAAATTATAACCACAGTTTAAAATATCGGCACTACAGTCAACAGAAATCACACAGACATCAGATGTCTGGAAACAGCACAGTTCACATGATACTGACAAAGGCTGACAGGTATTTGTTTACAATTGTAAAAGGCATGGAAGCAAATATAAAATTTATAATTCGCACAGCCTGCCAGCTTGAAATTATGGGATTCTTGACAAAAGGTTTGGTTTTCACAGTATTTCTGATTTTACTAGAGTAAGAACCTTAATATTGTTAAACTGTACAATTTCAAATTTGCATAATTTAAAAATTACATTAAGAATAAGTAAGGCATGGGGCTTCCCTGGTGGCGTAGTGGTTGAGAGTCCGCCTGCCGATGGTCCAGGAAGATCCCACATGCCGCGGAGCGGCTAGGCCCATGAGCCATGACTGCTGAGCCTGTGCATCCGGAGCCTGTGCTCCACAGTGAGAGGCCCACGTACCGCAAAAAAAAAAAAAAAAGAATAAGTAAGACATGGTTACTGGCTAATTTCAAGGTTGATGATGAATAAAACTCTGAACTGAGGTGTTTTTTTTTTAAAAAAGACCGATACTAAGGTTTTGCACAAAAGCTTAGAAATTCCTGCCATAAAACTATTCCCAAAGAAAATTAGCTATCTGCAGACTATTGCTCCTTTCATGTAATTTGAGAGTTTTCCACCAGGAAAAGATTGTTTCGTTTGTGTGTGTAACCATACTAAGATAATTTGGAGATCTGTAATGATGCTGACAAGACAGACTGCCTAACCCCTTTCCCAAACAAAACTCCAAGGGATAGCTATGTGGAAATATTATATATTAAAAATATGAAACTATATAAAAATATAAAACCTAATTTTCTAGAGTAAACCTTGATCCACCAGAGCTGGAAATACAGTATGTTAATAAGGAGTCAATAAACATAATACAAATAGAGATTTATATGATCATTATCAGGGTCACCCAATTTGAATAATTTCCCTCCAAACAGACCCATGAAGGAAATAGATAATATTTAAGAAAAAAACAAAGTCTGAGATAATAAACTAGGTAAATTTGATCAGAGAGGTGTAACTGCCCCCTAGTGACAGAATACTATAATATACTCTGAAAACTTAAAGATCATCTAAAAAATCTACATTAACTTAAAAGTTGGAAAGGAATGTTCATAAATTTATTGCTTCCAAAATTTACAATTGTCCCTTTTTACTCACTTGTCCATTCACTACTTCACTTCATATATAAATAAAACAAGGATGATTTTATACTTCATCACAGTCTCTTAGGAGAAAAATGTACAAGTAAACAAATATACAATTAACAGGTTGTGATAAATGCCATGAAAAAAATGAACAGGATGCTGCGATGGAGAATAACAGGTTCAGGGTAATGAAAGAACATTTTGGACTGGGTGGTTGGGCAAAGACCCACTAAGGAAGTATTACAATATAAGATAAACTGAGACCAGCAAACACATACAGGATATTCAGGGTGGAGTGAGAGGGAAGTGTCCCAGGCAGAAGAAAATGCAAAGCATGAACAAAGTCTCCAAGCTAGAAATTCTGGGTGAGTTCAGCTCTTGATAAAAGGCCAGTGTGGCCAAACTGAGAGAAAGAACAATGAGAAATGGGGAAGAGGAAGAAAGGCAGATGGGGCCATTAATGCAAAACCTTTTAGGCTAGGGTAAGGAATGTGGATTTTAACCTAAATGAAAAGTTATTCATGGCTTTAAATCAAGGAACCTGTCTGATGTGCATTATGATGAATCACCCTAGCTGCTGGGCTCAAGAGCAGAAGCAGAGTAGTGCAGTTCCTGGAACATAGTAACTAGCCAGCCCCAAGTAGTGACTGCAGGGATGGTGAACACAGGACACATTGGAGACATACATGGAGCACATCTGACAGGAGCTGCTGGTGGACTGAAGGTAGAGGATAGGGAAGAAGAAAGAATAAAAGACGCTCTCCAGTTTCAGGCTGGAGCACCTGAGTGATGCTCGCTACTGGGAGAAAAGATTCTCAGAAAGATAAGTTTCAGTGGGGGGGAAAGAATCAAAATCTGTTTAAATATGTTGACTTGTTTAAATGCCTGTGCAATTTCCAAGAAAAGACATAAAGTAGGAAGTTGAATCTATAAGTCCAGGGCTCAGAGGAATGGTTGAGCTAACAATGTAAACTTAAGAGTCTATGAGCATCTGCACACCAGTCAGAATGGCCATCATCAAAAATACTACAAACAATAAATGCTGAAGAGGGTGTGGAGAAAAGGGAACCCTCTTGCACTGTTGGTGGGAATGTAAATTGATAAAGCCACTACAGAGAACAGTATGGACGTTCCTTAAAAAACTGAAAAGAGAACTACCATACGACCAAGCAATCCCACTACTGGGCATATACCCTGAGAAAACCATAATTCAAAAAGAGTCATGTACCAAAATGTTCATTGCAGCTCTATTTACAATAGCCAGGATATGGAAGCTACCTAAGTGTCCATCAACAGATGAATGAATAAAGATGTGGCACATATATAGAATGGAATATTACTCAGCCATAAAAAGAAACGAAACTGAAGTATTCATAGTGAGGTGGATGGACCTAGAGACTGTTGTACAGAGTGAAGTAAGTCAGAAAGAGAAAAACAAATACCGTATGCTAACATATATATGGAATCTAAAAAAAAAAAAAATTGTCATGAAGAACCTAGGGGCAAGATGGGAATAAAGTTGCAGACCTACTACAGAATGGACTTGAGGATACGGGCAGGGGGAAGGGTAAGCTGGGACAAAGTGAGAGAGTGGCATGGACATATGTACACTACTAAACGTAAAACAGCTAGCTAGCGGGAAGCAGCTGCATAGCACAGGGAGATCAGCTCGGTGCTTTGTGACCACCTAGAGGGGTGGGATAGGGAGGGTGGGAGGGAAGGAGATGCAAGAGGGAAGAGATATGGGGACATATGTATATGTATAACTGATTCACTTTGTTATAAAGCAGAAACCAACACACCATTGTAAGGCAATTATATGCCAAAACAGATGTTAAATAAAGTAAATTTTATACAAAAAAAAAAGAGTCTATGAGCATCTGGATGGGATTTAAGGTCACAGAAGGGATAAGATCATCCAGGGAGAAACTGTACAGACACTCTGTACTTGGCCACCCTCGTCTGCATATGGTGTTCACCTATGAGCATGACTATAACAAAGGCAATATGTAAAGGGTGTCCTGTATTCAACTTTAGAAATGAATTAAATAGTTGCCCCTATAATGTTGTTATCACAACCTCTTCTTCATAAACATAATATTTCAGACTTCTTGACTGCATTTCTCTCATCTTTTTTCTAGAAAGTGGCTGAGTATTTTAACTCTATCTTTTGCGAACCTATTTTAGCTTATCTCAAATGTGTATTTACATGCCAAAATTTCTGGACACATTAGGATCCTTGATCTTTAAAGTTTCTCTTCTAAGTCTGTATAAATGAATGCAGAAATCTTATCAAACTACTGAAGACTGTATTGGCATTAAATTTTCTGTATTTCTGGGGCATCAGGGGAAAAAGATTCTGTTAGTGGTTATCTCTGTGTGATAAGACTATAGGGACAAGCAAGAAGAACTACAATCCTGCAGCCTATGGAACAAAAACCACATTCACAGAAAGACAGACAACATGAAAAGGCAGACAGCTATGTACCAGATGAAGGAAGAAGATAAAACCCCAGAAAAACAACTAACTGAAGTGGATAGGCAACTTTCCAGAAAAAGAATTCAGAATAATGAGAGTGAAGATGATCCAGGAACTCGGAAAAAGAATGGAGGCAAAGATCAAGAAGATGCAAGAAGTGTTAAACAAAGACCTAGAAGAATTAAAGAACAAACAAACAGAGATGAACAATACAATAAATGAAATGAAAACTACACTAGAAGGAATCAATAGCAGAATAACTGAGGCAGAAGAACAGATAAGTGACCTGGAAGACAGAACGGTGGAATTCACTGCTGCGGAACAGAATAAAGAAAAAAGAATGAAAAGAAATGAAGACAGCCTAAGAGACCTCTGGGACAACATGAAATGCAACAATGTTCGCATTATAGGGGTCCCAGAAGGAGAAGAAAGAGAGAAAGGACATGAGAATATATTTGAAGAGATTATAATTGAAAACTTCCTTAACATGGGAAAGGAAACAGCCACCCAACTCCAGGAAAGGCAGAGAGTCCCATACAGGATAAATGCAAGGAGAAACATGCCAAGACACACAATAATCCAATTGGCAAAAATTAAAGACAAAGAAAAATTATTGAAAGCAGCAAGGGAAAAATGACAAATAACATACAAGGGAACTCCCATGAGGTTAACAGCTGATGTCTCAGCAGAAACTCTACAAGCCAGAAGGGAGTGGCATGATATACTTAAACTGATGAAAGGGAAGAACCTACTACCAAGATTAAACTACCTGTCAAGGATCTCATTCAGATTTGATGGAGAAATCAAAAGCTTTACAGAAATCAAAAGCTTTCTCTTAGCAAAAGCTAAGAGAATTCAGCACCACCAAACCAGCTCTACAACATATGCTAAAGGAACTTCTCTAAGTGGGAAACACAAGAGAAGGACCTACAAAAACAAACCCAAAACAATTACGAAAATGGTAATAGGAACACACTTATCAATAACTGCCTTAAACGTGCATTGATTAAATGCTCCAACCAAAAGACACAGGCTCGTTGAATGGATACAAAAACAAGACCCATATATATGCTGTCTACAAGAGACCCACTTCAGACCTAGGGACACATACAGACTGAAAGTGAGGGGATGGAAAATATATTCCATGCAAATGGAAATCAAAAGAAAGCTAGAGCAGCAATACTCATATCAGATAAAATAGACTTTAAAATAAAGAATGCTACAAGAGACAAGTAAGGACACTACATAATGATCAAGGGATCAATCCAAGAAGAAGATATAACAATTATAAATATATATGCACCCAACATAGGAGCACCTCAATACATAAGGCAACTGCTAACAGCTATAAAAAAGGAAATCGACAGTAACACAGTAATAGTGGGGGACTTTAACACCTCACTTATACCAATGGAAAGATCATCCAAACAGAAAATTAATAAGGAAACAGAAACTTTAAATGATACAATAGACCAGATAGATCTAATTGATATTTATAGGATGTTCCATCCAAAAACAGCAGATTACACTTTCTTCTCAAGTGCACACGAAACATTCTCCAGGATAGATCACATCGTGCGTCACAAATCTAGCCTCAGTAAATTTAAGGAAACTGAAATCATATCAAGCATCTTTTCTGACCACAACTCTATAAGATTAGAAATGAATTAAAGGGAAAAAATGTAAAAAACACAAACACAAGGAGGCTAAAAAATACGTTACTAAATAACCAAGAGATCACTGAAGAAATCAAAGAAAAATCAAAAAATACCTAGAGAAAAATGACAATGAAAACATGACTATTCAAAACCTATGGGATGCAGCAAAAGCAGTTCTAAGAGGGAAGTTTATAGCAATACAAGCCTTCCTCAAGAAAAAAGAAAAATCTCAAATAAACAATCTACCCTTACACCTAAAGGAACTAGAGAAAGAAGAACAAACAGAACCCAAAGTTAGCAGAAGGAAAGAAATCATAAAGATCAAAGCAGAAATAAATGAAATAGAAACAAAGAAAACAATAGCAAAGATCAATAAAGCTAAAAGCTGATTCTTTGAGAAGATAAACAAAATCTGATAAACCATTAGCCAGACTCATCAAGAAAAAGAGGGAGAGGACTCAAATCAATAAAATTAGAAATGAAAAAGGAGAAGTTACAACAGACACCGCAGAAATACAAAGCATCCTAAGAGACTACTACAAGCAACTCTATGCCAATAAAACGGACAACCTGGAAGAAATGGACAAATTCTTAGAAGGGTATATGCTTCCATGACTGAACCAGGAAGAAATAGAAAATATGAACAGACCAATCACAAGGAATGAAATTGAAACTGTGATTAAAAATCTTCCAAGAAACAAAAGCCCAGGGCCAGATGGCTTCACAGGTGATTTCTATCAAACATTTAGAGAAGAGCTAACACCCATCCTTCTCAAACTCTTCCAAAAAATTGCAGAGGAAGGAACACTCCCAAACTCATTCTATGAGGCCACCATCCCCCTGATCCCAAAACCAGACAAAGATACTACAAAAAAAGAAAATTACAGACCAATATCACTGATGAATATAGATGCAAAAATCCTCAAAATAGTAGCAAACCGATTCCAACAACACATTAAAAGGATCATACACCATGATCAAGAGGGATTTATCCCAGGGATGCAAGGATTCTTTAATATATGCAAATCAATCAATGTGATACACCATATTAACAAATTGAAGAAGAAAAACCATATGATCATCTCAATAGATACAGAAAAAGCTTTTGACAAAATTCAACACCCATTATGATAAAAACTCTCCAGAAAGTGGGCATAGAGGGAACCTACCTCAAAATAATAAAGGCCATATATGACAAACTCACAGCAAACGTCATTCTCACTGGTGAAAAACTGAAAGCATTTCCTCTAAGATCAAGAACAAGACAAGGATATCCACTCTCACCACTATTATTCAACTTAATTTTGGAAGTCCTAGTCATGGCAATCAGAGAAGAAAAAGAAATAAAAGGAATACAAATTGGAAAAGAAGAAGTAAAACTGTCACTGTTTGCAGATGACATGATACTATACATAGAGAATCTTAAAGATGCCACCAGAAAACTACTAGAGCTAATCAATGAATTTGGTAAAGTTGCAGGATACAAAATTAATGCACAGAAATCTCTTGCATTTCTATACACTAATGATGAAAAATCTGAAAGAGAAATTAAGGAGACACTCCCATTTACCACTGTAACAAAAAGAACAAAATACCTAAGAATAAACCTACCTAGGGAGACAAAAGACCTGTATACAGAAAACTATAAGACACTGATGAAAGAAATTAAAGATAATACAAACAGATGGAGAGATATACCATATTCTTGGATTGGAAGAATCAGTACTGTGAAAATGACTACACTACCCAAAGCAATCTACAGATTCAATGCAATCCCTATCAAATTACCAATGGTATTTTTTACAGAACTAGAACAAAAAACCTTAAAATCTGTATGGAGGCACAAAAGACCCGAGTAGCCAAAGCAGTCATGAGGGGAAAAAATCGGAGCTGGAGGAATCAGACTCCCTGACTTCAGACTATACTACAAAGCTACAGTAATCAAGACAATATGGTACTGGTAGGAAAATAGAAATACAGATCAATGGAACAGGATGGAAAGCCCAGAGATAAACCCACGCACATATGGTCACCTTATCTTTAATAAAGGAGGCAGGAATGTACAGTGGAGAAAGGACAACCTCTTCAATAAGTGGTGCTGGGAAAACTGGACAGGTACATGTAAAAGTATGAGATTAGATCACTCCCTAATACCATACACAAAAATAAGCTCAAAATGGATTAAAGACCTAAATGTAAGGCCAGAAACTATCAAACTCTTAGAGGAAAACATAGGAAGAACACTCTTTGACATAAATCACAGCAAGATCTTTTTTGATTCACCTCCTAGAGTAATGGAAATAAAAATAAACAAAAATGGACCTAATGAAACTTAAAAGTTTTGCAAAGCAAAGGAAACTACAAACAAGAGGAAAATACAACCTCAGAATGAGCGAAAATATTTGCAAATGTTTCAACGGACAAAGGATTCATCTCCAAAATATATAAACAGCTCATGCAGCTCAATATTAAAAAAACAAACAACCCAATCAAAAAATGGGCAGAAGACCTAAACAGACATTTCTCCAAAGAAGACATACAGATCGCCAAGAAGCACATGAATAGCTGCTCAACATCACAAATTATTAGAGAAAAGCAAATCAAAACTACAATGAGGTATCACCTCACACCAGTTAGAATGGGCATCATCAGAAAATCTACAAACAACAAATGCTGGAGAGGGTGTGGAGAAAAGGGAACCCTCTTGCACTGTTGGTGGGAATGTAAATTGATACAGCCACTATGGAGAACAGTATGGAGGTTCCTTAAAAAACTAAAAATAGAATTACCATATGACCCAGCAATCCCACTACTGGGTCTATATACAGAGAAAACCATAATTCAAAAAGACACATGCACCCCAGTGTTCACTGCAGCACTATTTACAATAGCCAGGTCATGGAAACAACCTAAATGCCCATCGAGAGATGAATGGATAAAGAAGATGTGTTACATATATACAATGGAATATTACTCAGCCATAAAAAGGAAGGAAATTGGGTCACTTGTAGAGATGTGGATGAATCTAGACACTGTCATACAGAGTGAAGTCAGAAAGAGAAAAATATTGTATATTAATGCCTATATTTGTAACCTAGAAAAATGGTACAGATGAACCGGTTTGCAGGGCAGAAATTGAGACACAGATGTAGAGAACAAACGTATGGACACCAAAGGGGGAAAGCGGTAGGGGATGGGTGTGATGCTGTGATGAATTGGGAGACTGGGATTGACATATATACACTATTATGTATAAAATGGATAACTAATAAGAACCTGCTGTATAAAAAGATAAATAAAATAAAATTCTAAAATTCAAGAAAAAAAAATCTCCCCCCCAAAAGTAAAAACTATAGGAAGTTCTGATTTTTTTAATGTACTTCTTAAATTTGTTATAATGAACAATGAGCCTGTAGTAATAACTATGTTAACAAAAATAGCTAACATCTATTTAGCCTTGCTTAGATAAACTCACTGGATCTTTACAGGAACCTTACGAGGTAGATACTAACATTATTCCCATTTTACCCTAAAGGAGATGAGGTATGAAGGGGTTAGAGACCTAACCCAAGGTCACAAAGCTGGCAAAGTGACAGAGCTGGGGAACAAATCAAGGCAGGAAGACTCCATTCTTAATCATTCTAACCAATGGCTTCCAAAAAGAATGTTTTAATTTTGAGTTCTATTTTACATCACAACCTAGTATACATATACTTTGTAAAATAGCTAAACAATCATTTCATGGAATAATACAAAAGATGGTGTGTTTTTACATGTTCTTTTTAATTACTTTAAATTCTAGTTGAAAGCTATTAAGTTGATTATATGACCCACAAATGGTTACAACCTGCAGTTTGAAAAACAGTGTACTACAATATATACCTTTTAAAAATTAAAGAAAAATACTTTTAAAAAATTTTAAAGATACTTTCAAGTATTAAGGTCAAAATACTTATACTTTTATTTCAAAGTAATGGAAAGCAACTTATGGAAATTATCTACTATAAATAAAGTAATGTAAAATACTTTATGTAGCTACTGAATGTAGCTTCATGTAAAAAAGAAGTTAAAAGCCTTTCAAATAAATGTTTAAAATTAATTTTCTTTTTTTTTTTTTTTTTTTGCACATTTAAAGAGCCTTTCCTAACGGCTGAAAATAATACCTCAACTGAAAAACAGGCAAACAGTTTGAGCAAACAATTTATAAAACAAGCTTCACTAAGTAATTCCATCTCCAGGAATTTAATGCAAGAAAATTACAGAACATAAACACAGAAAGGTATTTCTGGGGATGTTCACCTTAAGGTTATTTACAATAGTTGAAAACTGGAAGCCACCTAAATGTCCAAAGAAAGAGATGGATTAAATACACCATGGCACTTAAAGTCTCCCCTCTGCCTCCCTCCTATCAACAGGTAATCACTGATATTTGTTTTTAAGACTCCTTTCAGAAATTTTTTTTCTTTTTTAAACACAGCCATATAGTATCCCCTAGTAGGACTACATAGATCAGTCCTCTATTGATGGGCATTTGCTTCTTTCAAATCTTTCGCTGTTACAAACATCTTTGCAGTAAACAGCCTAGTATACATGTCCTTTCCTAAAGCTGAGATGGAATCTGTGGAGAAATTTACAGAAAGAGATTTACCGGTTCACAGCCTCCACATTAGCCTTCCCAGAGCAGAAGAGATCAGCTTTCTCAAGGGCAGGAACAAAGTTCACTATTTCTTTTACATACCCTTATACAGAGTGGTAACAGGGTCCACATACACAGATGTGCAAAGGCCCAAGAATATCTCCACATACTTTCCTTAAGCTCTCTGAACTTTTATAACAGCTGATTTAACATCTTTGTCTAGTAAGTCTAATACCTGGGCCTCCTTGGGGACAGTCTCTATTGACTGCTTTTTTTTTTTTTTTCTGAGTATGGACCATACTTTCCTGTTTCTTTGGGTGTCTTGAATTTTTTTATTGCCAAGTGGACATTCTAAGTAATATAATATGGTAACTCTGGAATTCAGATCACCACTGTCTCCCCTGGGTTTGTTGTTGCTGCTATTTGTTTCTCCAGTGACTTTCCCAGACTAACTCTGAGGTCTGTATTCCCTGTAGCACGTGACCACCAATGTCTCCACTCAGTGAGCTTAGTGGTCAGCTAGATGACTGGATGGAGGTTTCCTTCAGTGCTCTGAACCAATATGGCTTCTACCCTTTGCTGAGGAGCTCAGTGCGTGATTAGGCGCACCTTCAGCGTTCAAGCAGTCTACATGTCTGTCTTGGCCTTCACCTGCATGGGACCTCAAAGTCAGCCAGAGATGAGAGACTGGGGCCCTGTCGGGTCTTTCCTGGGCACAAACACAGTCCTGCATTTGTGTGTGGCCTTCTAGATCCCTGAAGCATTTCAAAGCCCACTACAGACATCTCGTTCCCCAGATCTTCCTTTTAGATTTTTGGCCAAGCTCTTGTTTGCTCCAAGTGGCATCACAGCCTCAGGCAGCACAGTGTTCAACGACTGCAGGTAATTATTTTAGATGGAAGTCCTAGGGACAGAGACTCCCCACAGAGCAATCTCTGAGGCAGGTCAAATAAGAACTCCCTGGAACGGAGCTTTTCTGAGAAGCTGCAAGACAAGTGACAACGTTCTGGAGATGGGACCTTCTGAGGAACTCAAACCAGTTTGCCCCTCCAGTGGCCACAAGGTTGCTGGTTTTTAAGGTTACTGTTGAACTGGGGAGAGGAGAAGGCGAATAGGGCAAGTTAAAATGTCACAAATCCTACTGTTCTTACCAACGTAGCCACTATGCTAAGCACTTCACTTCCAATACCCTATTTAATCTTTAACAACCCTATGAGGTTAGAACTATTACAATCCTATTTTACAGAAGAGGAAATTGAGGCATACAGACGTAAAGTAGCTTGCTCCAGGTCTCATGGCTAGTAAGTGACAATGTTGGTTTATGAACCACAATTTGTCTAATTCCAGAGTCTATTCTCAATTACTGTGCAATGTACTACTTTTCATTTGTGAGAGAATAATTCAGAGAAACACAGCTTAGTCAAAAGTGTTGCTGAATATGAACTCATGAGGGAGATCAATTATATATAAATTTTATAGAATATATATATAAATTATCAATGGGTTCTTTTCCATACATTAGCTGTTCTTAACCATGGTATGGATCTGAACCACGTGGAGCTTTTTAAAAGGATACCTGCACAACTTCCCTTTCTCCCTTACCATCAAGGACGTAACACTTTTTAAAGTTCTGCAGAATTCTGAAACTCAGTCCTAGCCAAGAACCACTGCATTAGAGTAAAAAATTCCTTAAAACTAGAACTATATCAACTATTTCATCACCTAATTTCTGTAACAAGTGTTCACAAAGGAAAGATGCTTCTTAGAGAAAAAGGCATAAAGGAAAAAGCAGAGGTTTAGGAGTTAGAGAGACTTAGGTTTGAATCTTAGCCTTCTCACTTGCTACCTGTATGACCCAGGGAACATTAATTTCTCTGAACTTTAGTTTCTTCATCTATAAAGTGGAAGTTAAAAAAAAAATCTACCTCTTAGAGTTATTACAATAATAGATAACATATGCTGGGATGTAGTATGCACTCAAATGGTAGTTGTTACAGTTATCCCTGAAACTGACATTAGATTGAGAAATTCAGCAAATATTACTGACTGCCAACTCTGGTTACCTGAGTGATAACAGTCTTCCAAAAGTACAAACTCTAATAAAGGAAAGAGCTATTCCCTCTAAAAAGGCAAACTGAGATGAATATTAACATAGAGAAGTATATTTAATATATCATGGGAAAATGGAGGAGGAGAAATAATTCTGATCTGAAAAGTGTTCTTAAAAGTGCAATGTGGGGCTTCCCTGGTGGCACAGTGGTTGAGAGTCCGCCTGCCGATGCAGGGGACGCGGGTTCGTGCCCCGGTCCGGGAAGATCCCACATGCCGCAGAGCGGCTGGGCCCGTGAGCCATGGCCGCTGAGCCTGCGCGTCCGGAGCCTGTGCTCTGCAACGGGAGAGGCCACAGCAGTGAGAGGCCCGCGTACCGCAAAAAAAAAAAAAAAAAAAAAAATGCAATGTGAACAGTGCCTTGAAAGAAGAATAGTCAGATATGCTCCCTGGACCTGATTGCAGACCAATGGTTCTCAAACTTAAACATGCAACCAAATCACATGGAGGGCTTGTTAAAACACACATTTCTGGGCCACACCCCAGACTTTCTGAATCAGTAGATCTGGAGTGGGGCCTGAGAATGTGCATTTCCCAAGTGACACTGATGGAACCCTCTTAAAGAACCACCATTCTAGATAGAGAGAATGCTCGAGCAAAACTGACAAGTGATATACAGGGTATCCCTGAGCTCTAAGATGTCAGCTTCCAGGACATGGGCTTTGTGTGAGTGGTTAAGGAATATGGTCAAAAGCCTAGAAATGAAAACTTTCTAAACAAAACACTTCCTTCTCTAGTAAGAGGTAGATTAAGTACCCTTTCTAGGAAGGTGAGATGACATTCAAGACTACGTATGGTGATGAATGCTAACTAGACTTACTATTCAGGTGATCACTTCACAGTGTATACAAATATCAAACCATTATGTTGTATACCTGGAACTAACATATCAATTATATCTCAATAAAAATAAAATAAAATAAGAAAGTAGTAAGTAAAATAAAACTCACTTAAAATAAAAAGAATGCATAAGCTCAATGTAATTAAGAAAACACCAGTCTGGGAATTCCCTGGCAGTCCAGTGGTTAGGACTCGATGCTTTCACTGTCAAAGGCCCAGGTTCAATCTCCGGTTGGGAACTAAGATGCCATAAGCCACATGGTGCAGACATACATAAATAAATAAATAAAATAATTTTTAAAAAATTAAATTAAAAAGAAAAAGAAAGCACCAGTCAAACCCAAATTGAGGAACATTTTACAAAATACTTACCAGTACTTTTCAAAAGTATCAAGGTCATGAAAAACAAGACTGAGGAAATGTCAGACTGAAGGAGACTAAGGAGATATGATAACTAAATGCAATGTGGGATCCTGGATTGAATCCCAAAACAGAGATATTAGTGGAAAAGCTAGCAAAATTCTATAAATCTGTAGTTTTTTAGTTATTGAACCAATGTTAATTTCTGTGTTTTGATTATTGTATTATGGTTATATAAATTGTTAACAGTAGGGGAAGCTGAGTGAAGATTATACAGAAACTCTCTGTACTATTTTTGCAACTTTTCTATAAGTCAAAGATTATTTCAAACTAAAAAGTTTAAAAAAAGACTAAGTTAAAATGATTTAACTACCCACTGATATGACATTTATTATCTCAACCTGGTATCTTTCAATTCCACTTCCTACTCCCAGCTTTGCATTGCACACATAATCAATAAGGTAATGAAGCAACAGACTTTGGGGCATATAGCTAATTAATGTTCAAAGAAGAGAAACACAGTGTCACTTATTCTTTATAGGTGAGAATATAACACTAACACATCCTGAATTTTAATATTTCACTTAGCATAATCTAGTTAAAATTCTTCGAAAAAACAAAGCTGAAACCTATTCAATAGTTTCACTTATAAATTTTAAAGTATGTTCCATACTCACCAAAACCATCAATATCAAGATTATTTTCAACCACAATATCTAGTAGAGTGTCACCAACTTTTCCTTTGCTTGTTAATGTTTCACCATCACGGTTTATAAAGTGGACTGTTATTTTATCTTCTGAGCTGGAAAAGGAAGCAGTCCTTTATTATTTTTAATAATTTCAAAAGATACTTTAAAATAATTGTTCTAAGAACCTGTAACGTCAAAAAATAGGTTGTGTGTGTGCCTGTGTGCATGCAAATATCCTCCTTTACGGTATTTTCTTTCCCAAGTTTATTTGGGAAGGAGACACCACAAATCACAGGCATATCTATCTACCCACCTACCAGGAGGGAAGCTCTGCCACCTTAAAGGAAATAGCAAGTACATCACTATCAAGGCCACCTGCAGTATGTGTTTCCCCAGTGCTCACTCTCAGGTCACAGTTACATGAAATGCTTAGCAATCATTGTCACTCGTGAAGTTTGCTTTGCTCTCACATAGCTCTCTGAAAAACAATGTCTCTATGAATGTGTCCCTAAAAGACTAGGTGACGGTTGTGGAGAGCTTTAAAAACAAATCATTCTGCTATTGATAAGGCAATTGTTATGCAAGTGTCCGATAAGTACGGTCACTGAGAGCCAGCAGTTTGATAGTTTTCTGAGTATTTGAACATCTCATTTTGGTCCATATAGTGTACTCGAAAAACAAAGGGACTAGAAAAAGGGTTTTCTTTGCTTGAATATGTCAGAAAATAAATATAATATCTCCTTACATGTTTCATTACTATAGGATATCTATCAGCTAGTTATCAGTTAGCTAACTAACTTAAATTTCTTACCCTTCTCACAAACATCAGTCCAAACTTTGGGAAAAGAAATCATATTACTATTGGGCTTCCCGGGTGGCGCAGTGGTTGAGAGTCCGCCTGCCGATGCAGGGGACACGGGTTCGTGCCCGGGTCTGGGAAGATCCCACGTGCCGCGGCGTGGCTGGGCCCTTGAGCCGTGGCCGCTGAGCCTGCGAGTCCGGAGCCTGTGCTCCGCAACGGGAGAGGCCACAACAGTGAGAGGCCCGTGTACCGCAAAAAAAAAAAAAAAAAAAGAAATCATATTATCAACTAGATACTTATCCTCCACTACTGGTTATTTAAATTTTTACCTCACAATTGAAAAGATGTACTTCAGCTTAAACGAATTAGTTGTAATTTTCACTACTGCCAATAGATGGTAATAGTCCATCAAAGAAAACGTTGCTTAGTTTAAGTAAAACCTAGAATTACATAATTTCAGAGCTATAAATATCTTGCAAATTACCAAGTCCATCATCTCATTTCCCAAACAAGGCAGCTGAGGCCTTATCAGATAATGTCGTCCTTGATAACTCAATGCTGAAAAATGAGGATCCTAGTAATTAAAAATTTTGATCAGAATTGTGTGTGTGTGTGTGTGTGTGTGTGTGTGTGAGAGAGAGAGAAAGAGAGAGAGAATGTCCCTTAAATGGGCATGTGCTCTCTGACTTCTTTTCGTAGCAACAAATGCTTTAAAGCAAGTATTCCCAAACATTCGTGATTTTCAACTAGGCAACTGCTATTTTTTCGAAGAAAAATGACTAGGAATGAAGACACTCTGGAGGCAGGGAGACCACGCTGGAGGTCATAAACAAAGTAGGGACGTAGGAGACACTGATTTGAGAGATACTGAGAGATATTCAGGAGGCAGAATTAAAAACTTTTGGAGAGGGAAGAAATAATGTTGAAATTTCTAGCTCGGACAATGAGGGAGTACAGTTTAACTTAAGTTTAACTTAGGAGGAGAAGGAGCTTTGGGGAAGATTGGAAATGAGTTCAACTTTAAACCTGTTTGATTTAATAATAAACAGATGCAAATGTCCAGAAGCCTGATGGAAATATGGGTCTGAGTCCTGCAGAAGCCTAGAGATTTGACATCAAAAAATGCCTGGTAGCCTAAGGTACAAGAAGTGCAGCAGAAAGAATTCCATCATTTATACACACTACTGAAGGCCGGAGGTTTGGGCACTGCTGCTCTTCTGCAGCACTCTAGAGATGAGCTACAGCCAAGAAATTGCAACTCTGACATCAGACTCCTCTTCTGTAAAATCAGGGTAACATTTATCTCATAGTTTGGACAACATATGCAAAATTCCTAACATACTGTAGAGCTCAACAAACACTGATTGATAACTTTTATTTAAAAGTCCTTTTGTTGTTAAGGAGCCTGAACTGCTGCTACATATTAAAAAAGGTGTACAGCCCCAGAAAAAAACTGCAGAGTAAGAGTAATAACAGGTTTATCAAAGAACAGGAGAAGAAGCAGAAATGAGAGAGAAAAAGTAATTTTGCAGCTGAGAAAGTATGGAATATAAGATGTAAGAGTCAGAAAAGGTAGATTCTAGCCCTGGTTCTGACATATGTATACTCATTAGGTGACCATGGGTAAAATGGCAATAACAGTGACTTCACCCAGCTGCTGAGAGAATTAAAGGAGAGAAAGTTTGTGGAAATATTTTGTTCCTTAAAGCATTATACACATGCACTTTATCCAGGTAACTTTATCCATTCACTATTAACAAGTGGTATTTGTGGGTTTTCTATAGTTTTCTTCCCCAATTCTAAGAACTAGCTAAAAGCTTCTAGCTGTTTCCAAAAAGGATAAGATTTCATGCACTGGGAAATAATTAGGATCCTTCTAAATCCTCTATCATCAATGAGTTAGCCAGCACCACAAACAACTATTTTCTTCACTTGTTTACCCTTTATGCACCGCCATTTATTCTGCTCAACCACAGCAGATATTTTGACAAAGCTCTCCAGGGGCTGCTGCGGTAAAGCTCTTAACAGACTTCTAATAGGGAGAGGAGTTATGGCTGCTGATGCCCACCCTTTCACTATGTGGGGTAGCCTGGGGTAGTTGGTCCAAGAAAAGGGCCCCGTCTAGGGCTCCCCACTTCCATAGCCACCTTAACTCTTCCAAATGACCCTATGGGCTAAAGAATTATCAACTCTAATGGTGCTCAAAAAACAAACAAAAACTATGTGAGTTCTAGTCCTAGTTTTGCATGCTACTTAATATAAATTTTTATTCTCGTTTATCTACCTCACCTATCTCAGGATTTTCTTAAGAGTCAAGGGAAATAATACATGTGAAAGCCCTTTACAACCTAAATCACTACAAAATATAAAGTACTATATCAGGGTATTTTGGAGTAAAAGGAGTTTTTCGACTCTCAATTACTGAAAGCTTATCTAAATGTTAAAC
The DNA here is from genome assembly GCF_937001465.1 of Orcinus orca. Lineage (NCBI taxonomy): Eukaryota > Metazoa > Chordata > Mammalia > Artiodactyla > Delphinidae > Orcinus > Orcinus orca. The sequence goes on along the minus strand of NC_064566.1, from coordinate 87,355,483 downwards.
TTCAAAGTCAGAACTACAGCTTCTAGACTGTTCTGTCCAAACTTTGTGCAATAACAGAGATATTCTATAGCTGTGATGTCCCAGACAGTAGCTTCTAGCCATGTGTGTTTATCCAGTACTTGAAATGTGGCCAGTGGAACTGGGAAAATGATTCTTTAATTTTATTTAACTTTAATTATCTTAAACTTAAATGACTACATGTGGTTAGTAGTGACCATATTGGATAGCATAAGTCTTAGATAATAAGAGTCAGAAAACCTAGTTGTAGCTCCAAAGTCTGTGATAGGAAGCACAGGGCACCAATGGAAACCGTGCCAATGAGGGGGAAAGCAGGTTTATAAGGGAGCAGACAGATGTGCTTCCCTTTAAGACAACTTGATGTACCAATTCAAACAGTAAGTTTGGGGGATATAATTCCCATTTACAAAAGCAATCATGTTCCTTTAAATACTAGTTACACAAATATATTCAACATATGTCCCAATTTATACACAAATTTTCAAGAAAGCATACAATGCAGAAAACAAGGCATTCAGGCAGAGGAAGGTCAAAGATAGGAAAGTGTAACGGAAACGGACAAATAACCCCTGCTTGCCTTCCCCATTATCTCCCTCACAGTTCATGCAACAAAAATGTATTGAGCACCCACTATATTATGGGATTACAGGAGGAAAGATGAGTAACTCCTCCACCCTATTCTCAGGAACCTCATGAAGAAGAAACTAGAGAGGAATACAAATCCAGCCCTTTCTCCCTGCAGCTCCTTCTTGCTGCTACACAACAGCAAGGGAGTCAAAGAGCTGTTCCGAGGCCTGCATTATATAAGGCGCCAACACAGTGCTATACTCTGAAATTATGAGGAAATTTTCTCTCTATTATATCTAAGGAGATTCTGTCTTTGAGAAACGAATCTGCCCAAGAATATAAGACTGCAACATATTTTGGGCAAATTTTCTCTCACCTCTTTCGACACTTAATACAAAACACAACGCTGTGAGCCTAGGAGGCAGCTGATGCTAACAGGTGGGATCTACTGAGTCCTCGATACTGGCCAGACACAAGACTCCCTGCATTACCTGTATGCTCTCATTTGTTCTTCAAATAATCCTGTGAGGCCGACACGATTATTATCCTCCACTGACGTTAGACAAACTGGACAGTAAGTGTCAAAGCCCAGTTTAAACCCCGGCCTTGCCAGTCCAACGCTGGGGCTTTTACCCCGACAGCAACCAGAAGAGAGCAAACAGGGAAGCTCGGGGACAGAGCAGGTGTATCCTAAATGGACACGGACTTGGAGACAGAACGTCCTGACCTAGCAGGAGGAAGGCACGATAAGAAACTGCAGGCCAGGACACGAACGGGGCGCATCTTACGAAGGTCACCGCGGTTTCTAGCATAGCAAAGGTTAGATCCTCGCCAAACCGCACGGAGAACCAGCGGCAGCAAAGTGCCCGGTTTTCCTGAGGGCACAGGAGGCACTGGGACAAGGAGATCGGGGGTCCCGGGCCTCCATTCCCCGCCAGGCGTCAGTGGATCTGAAAGGCAACTTGGCAGCGTAAGGAAAGGAGGCCGTGACCATACCGAGCGACCTGCCGGGGACACGGAGAAGGTGGAGCAAGAGGCGGGTGGGGCTGGGCGTGTGACCCGCACGCCGTCGCCGGGAGAAGCAGACGGAACCGGAAAGCGGGCGGAAGGAGCGCGGCCGTTCTGCCAGGGACCCAACGCCCACGCTCCCCCTGCGCCTCACCTTCTCCGCGCGCGCGCCGACACGGTCAGCGTCCGCGTCACCGCAGCTGCGCCGCCGCCCAGGCCCGGCCTGGCGCTCCCGCCCTGCCCCCGGCTCCCCCGGAGACCGCCGGCTCCGGCGCGGGGTCCGGCGAGGAGCAGCCACCGGCCGGCTGTGTCGCCGAGGGCGGCGGAGGCGACACGCAGGAGACGAGCGGCCATAGCCGGTCGGATAACTACGGGAGGCAACGCAGGCCGCACTGCAGCCGCCACGAGAGGGAGGCTCCGAGACTGGGGGCGGGCTGACGCTGCGCCTGCCTGACGCCCGGGGTCCCGGCGAGGGCCTGCTCAGTGCACCGCCAAGGCCTCGCGCGCCTTCCGGCTGACCTATAAGTCTCGCGGGCCGCGAGTGCGGCCCCGCCTCCAGGGCGTGGTTATAGAGGCGGGGCTACGCGCCTTGTTGTTCTACCTACTGACCAGGTTTTGTATTGATGACCTTGCTGCTTTGTTACCTTCTGGAGTTGCCAAGCAGGAACAATAAATTTTAGCTGAACGTCTGACGGAAAGATACAGTAAAACAATCCCCAGTTAACTAAACCACTTTCTTTTGTCCTGCGCTTCCCTCCTCCTCCTGCCCATTAAGAAAAAAAAAATGGGAGATTGTCATCTTGGAGTTCAAAAACTATGATAAAAGGGAATTCTAGCCATTGTCAACAAGGACAGTGGGAAATTTCAGAAAGCCAATAAGCAGACACCGAGGAGAATAACTATGACTATAAAGTTATAAATGATCACGGTAATGAATAAACAAGGATACCGAAGAAGGCAGATAATGATCCTAGGCTTTGAATGGCAAATAGATGCTCTTGAGCACCTGAAATCCATGAGCCTGAACAGGAACTGAGATTTTTTAAAGAATTTTAAAAAACCAGGAAGATTAATTTTAAAATACACTTTATCACGGTTAATAGGTTGTGGTGGGAAAAGCATGGGCTTTAAGGTCAGAAATAGCGATGTTCAAATCCAAGGTCCACCACTTCTGAGCTCTGAGACCTTGGATAAATTTTTCTTTTAGAGGGTCAGAATCTCCATAACAGTTTTACATGGATAAGATGTTCCATGCTTCAGGGCCATGCTGAGGGTTAGAAAAACTGACAGGCAGGATGGGATAGTGCGTCACAAAGAGCCATAACTTTTCCTGGGTCTTCCTGCCTAAGGCTACTCTTCAAAGGCTAAAGTCAGCTGGATATTGCAAATATGCTAAACACAATAAAAGATACTTTAAAGAATATTCAGAACAAGAAAGTACAGGCCTGAGTAAAGTCCCTCGAGACAATGTATGGTGAGTTCTGAACCTGAGGGCAGAGTCGGCAGTCATTCGGCTGCTAAATTGCCTCAGTCTTCTGGTAAAGAGAAAGACGTTCGAGTTGAACCCGTCGCAACAAACCCTGCAAGTAATCCGGAAGAGGAGGTTGTAAAAGAACATTTAATCCTTTTTTTATAAGGTCAAATCTCCAAAGTCAGATGAATGACTTGTACGAGGAGAACTGGATAAAAAAAACAAACCAAAAAAACCCGCTGCAGATGATCCCTCTCCTCTCAGCCCTCCTAGTGTAAATCCAGCTTCAGCTCCGTTAGGGCACTTACAGCTCTCTGCTTTGTGGGGTAGTTGCTTGTATACATAGTTCATCTTAGTAGGCCCCGCACTGCCAGGGACAAGGCCTTGAGCTTATCAAGGTTTCAATAAGTATTTGTGAATAAATGAATACTGTCATGTAATTTCCATTAGTAATCATCAGAATTCATGAATCATGTGCATGAAAATTAAAGATGAATAAAAAAAGGTTTTCCAGATTTTCAAAGGCCAGTAAGGGTAGATTCCAAAAATTCCAGATATCAAGATTCGGCAGTATTCCAGAGGGAATTTATAAACATATGGTTTGTGAACACAGATAAAAAAGGGATACAGAATTACGGAGGACAAGCTTTTGCTTGCGTATTTCTCTGTCTTATGAAACTCCCACCCTTCCATCTTTCACTCCTGTCAAAATCCATCTGTATTCTGAAACTCAACTAAAATTCCATCTTTCCCATGAAGTCATGCTTACTCATCACAAAAGATCATCCCTCCCTCTGCTGAATGCCTAAGACCTTTGTTTATTCTTGTAAAATTTATGGTACCCATTGTTTCAAATAGGATAATGTTCATGAAAGTGCTTTGTAAACTGTAAAGTGTTATAAAATTTAGGTTCAATGTTTATAGAGCACCTACTCTGAGCTTCACAGTACCTTGTGCTCCATCACAAATACTTTGTGTAGCTCCTTTAGACTGAAACTCCCAAGAGTAGGAAGGCTGTCTTATTCATCTTCATATCCCCAGCAGCTGGCATAGTTCCTGACACAAAGCAGCCATTTAATAGTATCTTTGTTAAGAACTGTGTTAAGAACTTTCACAATTTTTTAAAATTAAAGTATATTTGATTTACAAAATTGTGATTGTTTCAGGTATACAGCAAAGTGATTCAGTTATATATAGTTTTTCAGATTATTTTCCATTATATGTTATTACAAGATATTGAATATAGTTCCTTTTGCTACACAGTAAATCCTTTTTGCTTATCGATTTTATGTATAGTAGTTTGTATCTGTTAATCCCATACTCCTAATTTATCCCTCCCACCCTCCCTTTCCCCTTTGGTAACCATAAGTTTTTTTTCTATGTCTGTGAGTCTGTTTCTGTTTTGTATATAGATTCATTGGTATTACTTTTTAAATTCCACATATAAGTGATATCATATAATACTTGTCTTTCTCTGTCTGACTTACTTCACTGAGTATAATAATTTCTAGGTCCATCCATGTTGCCACAGATGGCAATATTTCATTCTTTTTTATGGCTGAGTAATATTCTATTGTATATATGATAACCACATCTTCTTAAACCAGTTGTCTGATGGGCACTTTGGTTGTTACCGTGTCTTGGCTGTTGTAAATAGTGCTGCTGTGAACATTGGGGTACATGTATATTTTTGAATTCGAGTTTTCATCTTTTCCAGATATACACTCAGGAGCGGATCGCTGGGTCATATGGTAGCTCTATTTTTAGTTTTTTAAGGAACCTCCATACTGTTTTCCATACTGGCTGCACCAATTTACATTCCCACCAACAGTGTAGAAGGGTTCCCTTTTCTCCACACCCCCTCCAGCATTTATTGTTTCTAGATTTTTTGATGATGGCCATTCTGACCGGTGGGAGATGATATCTCATTGTAGTTTTGATTTGCATTTCTCTTATGATTAATGATGTTGAGTATTCTTTCATGTGTTTGTTGGCAATCTGTATATCTTCTTTGGAGAAATGTCTATTTAGGTCTTCTGCCCATTTTTGGATTGGGTTGTTTGTTTTCTTGATATTGAGCTGCATGAGCTGCTTGTAAATTTTGGAGATTAATCCTTTGTCAGTTACTTCATTTGCAAATATTTTCTCCCATTCTGAGGGTTGTCTTTTGGTCTTGTTTATGGTTTCCTTTGTTGTGCAAAAGCTTTTGAGTTTCATTAGATCCCATTTGTTTATTTTTGTTTTTATTTCCATTTCTCTAGGAGGTGGGTCAAAAAGGATCTTGCTGTGATTTATGTCATAGAGTGTTCTGCCTATGTTTTCCTCTAAGAGTTTGATAGTGTCTGGCCTTACATTTAGGTCTTTAATCCATTTTGAGTTTTTTTTGTGTATGGTGTGACAAAGTGTTCTAATTTCATTGATTTACATGTAGCTGTCCCGCTTTCCCAACACTTATTGAAAAGATTGTCTTTTCTCCATTGTATATTCTTGCTTCCTTTGTCATAGATTAATTGACCAAAGGTGTGTGGGTTTATTTCCAGGTGTCTATTCTCTTCCATTGATCTATATGTCTGTTTTGAGCCAATACCATGATATTTTGATTACTGTAGCTTTGTAGTATAGTGTGAGGTCTGGAAGGGTTATGCCTCCAGTTTTGTTCTTTTTTCCTCAGGATTGCTTTGACAATTCTGGGACTTTTGTGATTCCATATAAATTTTAGAGTTATTTGTTCTAGAAACTTTCACAATTTTTATCTCATTTCATTAGCACAGCAACTCTGTAGAGTAGACATGCCTTTAATCAGTAAATATTTATTGACATTAGCAGTGTTTAAATCACTATGCTAGTGCTGGAGACACAGCAGTGAACAAAACAATCCCTGCCATCTTATTTTAAAGATGAACCTACTGAGGTGCACAGTGGTTGTGACTTTCTTAGAATTATACTGCTATTAAATTGTGAATCCAAAATTTAAGTCTAGGTCTTCCTGGTCCCAAGTCCAGAACATAAGCACAAGAAATGACCATTTTATTATTTTTATTATATTTAATTATATATATATATACATATATTCACTCTAAGAAATTACTCATTCCACTCCCAGGTGATTTATTAATATGGCTGATGATATTGGTGGGTTTTCTAACTTAAATTAAATCACTGATATTTAAATAAATTGCTATCTTTGTTTTAATTGACCTTCCTTCCTGCAATCTTATCTTGCTCTAAAGCATGCTTCCTATTGCCAGTAGGCCAATCCTATTAAAATATTGATGTGATCAAGTTACTTTTGTCAGCCTTAAAATAAAATAGCCAGTTATTCAACTAGCAAAATGAGTTTATTCAGGAATAGAAGAGGAATTGCAACTCAGGACGTGCAAGCTATGGCATACTACAGGCAAGGTCAGAGAATAGAGAAAAGGGGCTTGCTTTTATAGAGGAGAGGAGGAAGTTGGGAGGGGCTGTTTTGAACAAAAGTTCATTGGAGGCCAATGAGAATTCAGTGTGGTGGCAGCTTTTCATTGGCTGAAGTGTAGTGGTTTCCCATTGGCTGGGCAAGGAGAAAAATCATCTTTTCTCCTGCTGAGGTGTGTAAAGTAAGCTACTTCCTGTTAGAGAGTGAAAGGTATGCTCCTTCCTGATGGAGTCTGCAAAGGGCAATGAATGGTGGTGTGTGAGAGCTCCCCCTTCAGGGCTTCCCAACTCCATCTCAAATAAGGTTTCCTTTATTTTCACTTTCTGGATTAAATCCTTGAATGACATTCTATCATCATTATGTGATATTCCATCGCCATTGAAATGACCATTTATTAGTAAAATAAAACAAACTGCTCAGCTGGACCCACAATGTCCCTCAAGCTCTTTCCACCACCCATTCATCCTGCCTCATGCCTTTCTCCCCTGCATTATGTTATGTACTCCTCTGCCTGTACCTGGCTAAAGTGTAGGCAGCCTCCAGGACTCAGTTCAGCCCTTGCAAGAACCATTCTCTGACATAACACAACTTTTGTGAACCTCACAACACTATAAATCCCTCTGTCATTGCTTATAATTAAATCATTAAATACCTCTGTCATTGGTTACAATTAAATCATTATATGCAAATAAGAACTTGAACCAAGTGGTTGCTCAGTTTTAGGTCCCATTTCTTTGTTAAATTTACTTTTTAGGTACTTCTAAACTTTTAAACATGCCCCTCAAATGTTAAGAGTTGGTTGTCTCTTTTTGTGATCTTAGCCACTCCTGATGAACAGTTCACTTGCGCATGCAAAATGCTGGTGTTCTAATTCTACCAATCCTTCTTCATTGATTACCTAGGCCACTTCTGCAAAGACAGACTTGCCCTCATCTTCTATTCAGATATCCTGAAACAGAGCCTGTATAGGAAAAGCGGAATAAATGCTTGATTGCCTCCCTGTATTTATCTGTCATACTTACAGGTTTATTCGTGTTTTCTATTTATTCAAAAGCTGGTTTAGAAAGTTATAAATCTCTAGCAAATGGTGTATTTTACCTAATTTGCAATACTTATTAGCATAAAATTTTCCTATTATTTACTTATCTTTAAAAAAACCTCTGATATATCTATAGGTATACTGTTTTTTATATTTCACGTATTATTTTCTGGGTCATCTCCCTATATTCTTTGAATAATTCTGCCAAAAGTTGATTTTATTAGGCTTTTCAAATAACAACTTTGGCATTGATCTCACCTGTATCTTTGTTTTCTAATTTTATTTATCCATTTATATTTATAATTTCCTTCATTCTAAGTTCCTTAGATTTACTTGTTTGTTCTTTTCCTAACTTCCTGATCTAGATACAATCTCACTAATTTTCAATTTTGTTTTTTAAAGAAGTATTTAAAGTCCTCTATTTAAAATTTCCTAAGTTCTATGTTTGGCTGCATACAGAGTTTGAAACAAAATACTTTCTTTATTGTTTAGTTTAAATATTTTCAAATTTCTACTCTGTTTATTCTTTGATGGTGAGCCATCTGGAAGCGTGTTTTGAAATGTCTAAATGTACAAAGGTTAGAAATCAATAACATTGCACAAGCAAAGATCAGTGAGCCTGAAAACACAGCAATATAAACTCCCAAAATGACATCCAAAGATAAAAAAGACTGGGGGAGAAAAAAAAGAACATGGCAGCATTGGCCTGTGTTACAATATCAAGGGGTCTGACATACTTCTATTTGAAGTCCCAGAAGAAATAGATGAGGCTGAAATAAAGACATTTTTAAGTCAACAACAATTGATAGAGCTATTGCCCTAAGACTCTTACTAAAAGAACTCATAAAGAGGATGTTTGTAGCAGGCAACTTCTGACCTGGCTCCCACTGATCCCCACCTGTTGGGATTCATGCCTAGGTATAATCCACTCCTCTTGAGGGTGGGCTGGACTGAGTGATTTGCTTCTAACAAATAAATACAGCAAAAGTGATGGGATGTCACTTCCGGTATTAGGTTATAAAAGACTGTGACTTCTGTCTTGCTGGCTTTCTTCCTCTATTGCCCTTATGCTTACATGACATGATGAAGAAGCTGCCACGTTGGAGAGGCTCACAGGGCAAAGAACAGAGGGTGGCCTCTGGCAAACAGCCAGCAAGGAACCAAGACCTTAGTCCAATTGCCCACCCTCGAAGAACTGAATCCTGTCAACAAACAATTGAGTGAGGTGGAAACAGATACCTCCTCAGTTGAGCCTTCAGATGACCACATCCCCCATTGACACGTTGATTGCAGCCTGGGAGAGACCCTGAAGCAGAGGTCACGGCAAAGCCGCACCAGATTCTGACATCCAGAAACTGTGAGATAATAGGTGTTTCAATCCATTACATATTAGAGCAATTTGTTATGCAGCAATAGACAACACAATGTTCTTCAAGAATAGTAAAATTGAACCCAAAAGGAAGGACTAAGGGGCAAGGAGAAATGATAAGCAAAAAAATTAGCAACCGTATGGGTAAATCTAAATAACACTTGATTGTAACAGTAACTATGATCTCATCAAAGGATAAAAATAAAAGCAAGATAGAACTATTTCTATTACTGGATGAATATATCATATAAAGCAGGAAAGGAGTAATGAGCCAAAGTGTTATTGGCAGAATCCTTTTTCCCTTTGTTCCTTTTAGGAACAGAGTACCCTGAATCTTAGCTGAGCACATGAGTTACCAGCCAGAGGCCACATTTCTCAGCTTCATTTTCAGCTAGTTGTGTCCCTATTACAGTTTTTGCTAGTTGTTTGCAAGTGGAAATGATGTGTGAAAACAGATAAACTTTTTATAAGGAAGCCTTCTCTATTTTCCTTTTCCACAGGCTAGAAAATGGCAACAACCAGAGTGATCACATGAGATGCAAAAAAAATGGAAAGTAAGCATTAAAGATAGCAGAATGACAGAACCAATCTACCAGCCTGAGTACCTGAAGGACCTCAGGTAGTAGAGTTGCCTACCTATGTTGATGTGGCAGCGCCTCCCCCACCCCTACCCCCATCCTGGCCCACTTCTGAAATGTTCCATGAGAGAGAAGTCAACATTTACGCTCTTTAAGGTACTTATTTTAAAGTCTTTTTGTTATTCTTGCAGTTTGGCCTCTATCCTGACAAGTACATCATTTAAGCTCCAAAAGAATGAATAAAAGGAGGGGGAAAGCATTTAAAAGGCACGTGTTTTAAAAGAGTAAAATGAAATCTTGAAAATAAATTCCAATATATCAAAATGATTAAATACACCAATATAAAAGGCAGACTTTCATTTAGGAAGCAAAAATTCTGACTCTACCACATTTAGAAGAGACTCATCAAAATCATGAAAACAAAAAGGTTGAAGACAAAAGAATAGAAAAACAAATACTAGGTAAAAATAATTCAAAGAAAGTTAATTTGCTGTATTGCTGTTTGATTAAATGGACTTTCAGGGGAAAATTGCATTATAAAATATAAATGGGACCACTATCTAATGCTAAATATTTAAATTAACCTGAAATATCTTGTGAGTCCAAACGTAACATAGCCTATGTATATGTGATATATATATGTATATATACGTATTATTTATAAAACAGAATTTCATGGAAATGGAAAAATATGCAATCATATTGGAGACTCTTTTAACATACCTCTTTCAGTAATAGATCAAACTATCAATAAGAATATAATAAATTTCAGGGGCTTCCCTGGTGGCGCAGTGGTTGAGAGTCCACCTGCCGATGCAGGGGACACGGGTTCGTGCCCTGGTCCGGGAAGATCCCACATGCCGCAGAGCAGCTGTGCCCGTGAGCCATGGCCGGTGGGCCTGCGCGTCCAGAGCCTGTTCTCCGCAACGGGGGAGGCCCCAACAGTGAGAGGTCCGCGTACCACAAAAAAAAAAAAAAAAAGAATATAATAAATTTCAGACATGTAGTAACCTGTACTTAAGTAATCCAATTTTCTGATAAGTTCAGAGAGAGCACTTATAAACTTGGCAATGTACTAGGTAATAAAGTGTCAGTAAGTTTCAAAAAAATGATATAGAGAACACAATATAGTTGAAATGTTAGAATGTGTCTTTTACATATTTTTGTTCTACAGTGTAAGTACATCAGAAGATAGACAGAAACTTTCCAAATGGATTTATATGTAAGTTACCCCGGAGATATTTATAAAATTCTGATATTTCAATGTTGGCATATTTTTTTTCAAGACCATATTGCACTGCGAGTCAGTAACAAACATCAGTAGTCTTCATTCACACTATTGCTATTGTAAAAGGTGAACTGCACAATGTTAATTTATTTTCATTAAGTTTTGTCACACAAAATGATCTGAAAGTCCTTCAATTCTACAATTTTAGAAATGTAGGGTATGCTATATTTTAAATTTCTGAAATGTGGGCCAAACTATTTCTTGCCAAAAGAGTTTCCAAAAGATGTAATTTCACCAAGTATGATAAAACCACCCAGTGCGTTTATAAATGTATGTCTGAATGTCCCAACAGAGATGGATTCAACATCGCCCTGAAATACCAGTGATTCGACTTTATTGCCAACACCTCAAAAGTCTTCAGCCTCAGGCCTGGGCTAAGCCATCTCAAATGTAGAACAGCAAACTGGCATATTGTGTACCTAATTCATCTAGAGTTCAAGCCAGCGGAATGTATAGTTTTGGTGCTGTTTACTTATTCATGGCATGTTTCATTTAAACTTTTTTTAGTACAAAACATGTAATAAATGTACCTAAGTTCTATGTCCTTGCAAAAGATTGCTACCTTGGTGTTGCCAACTAAGGAATGTCACTCGCCACCCATTTCTACAAGAATTGAGTCATTAGCCACTGCACTCACTGACTTGCCGCACGCCCTGGAAAGAACTCAGGGTGAAGACCAGTGATGAGGCCCTCTGCCATCTGGGAAAACTGGCAGAACAGGCCCTCAGATAGTTAGATACTTTTAGGAGAAAATCTCATGAACCCAGATTCTTGTATCTTCCCATACTTAGAAAAGCACTAAAATCATTAACTGAGAGACCTGTTCCTCATACTAACAGTAACCTTCTACCAAGATGTGTGCTTGATTGCACATACCTCTTCTCCAAAATCACAGATCTACTGACCTCCCCACCCCCAGCCTCTCTGGAGCAGCTCCTCAGAGCTATTTGAGAGGCATCTCCTGGGCTATAGTCCTCAGTAAGTCCCCAAATAAAACTGAAACTCACAGCTCTCATGTTGTGCAGTTTTTTCAGAGAGGAAGGGGGAAGGAGAGGGAGAGATTGACTCACTAACAAAAGGGATTTCCTTCAGTTCTATTTTTCATCATTTGTGCCATTTTTGCTCTATGATATCTGTTCAAGACATTATATGTGTATTATTTTGCCTTTGGAGTTTATTAATAAGCAGTTATTAATTTGGAGTTACTAATATGGAGGCCATACTAGAACCCAACAATAAATAAAATTCAGTTAACAGGGCTGCGGGAGAGCTCAAGGCCAGTCTGCAGGAATGCAGCATTTGATCTTTCTGGATTAAGATTGAGTAACTACAGAGCAGTTGCCAAATTTCCGTGAACTTCCTTGACATGAATCTTTGAGTTACTGAAAAATATTTTTGTTTTGTTCCAAAGTCAGTTTTACGTATTAGTCTGCTACAAAGCTTTAGACTTAGGGTCTGCTTTGAAGAATCCCTTTCTACCAAAATTTACCTTGAATTTTGACCAGCATTTCAACTTCCCAACTCTTTTTTTTTTGTGTGTGTGATAAGAACTCTTAGGGTTTACTCTCTTAACTTTCATATATAACATACAGCACTGTTAATTATATTTATCATGTTGTACATTACATCTCTAGTACTTATCTTTTTTTTTATTCAAACAGAAAGTCACAAAAATTATAATCATCCTCATCAGTTCACTCAGTCCCATGTAATTTTTTTTCAATTTGATCTTTTGTTAGCACTTTTATGGTTCATCAGTTTTCCATTAGAGTTCTGAAAATGCTTATCCATTCAGTTCAGCAGTATAGTCAGTTACCAGAAACCTGTACTTGTCAAAGTCTTTTCCATGAATTCCTTGAGGATGAAACCCTTTTATAGGAACATATTTGCAAAAGCATCAGAGTACACCCAGAACTGTCTGTAAATGACAAAAGACTTAAAAATGACCACGGTTAAAGATTTTATGAAAGTTCATAGCAATTGACAAGGAAATTTAGTTATTTCTGAGGTATACATTTTAAAGTAATAACTAGAATTATGACTTATAACATTATACCAGAACATATAAGATTTTTAGAAATTTCATGTAATGTCTGAAACATTTATATTAACATATTTCCATACAAATAACCTAAAGGAAGTTTAGTATTAGTTGTTTGTTTGTTTGTTTTTTTATACTGCAGGTTCTTATTAGTCATCAATTTTATACATATCAGCGTATACACGTCAATCCCAATTGCCCAATCACACCACCATCCCCACCCCACCACGGTTCCAACTCTTTTTTAAAAGCTACATCTTCATGCAAATTAAACTCACTCTGCATACCATTTTCCCTGTCAGATTTCTTAAAAATCCAATGTTTGACAGCACGATGTTGGCAAATCTGTGGGGAAGTAGACACTCTGATATATTCCTAGCTGGTGTGTAAAGTGGTCTGACTTCTATGCAGGGCAATATGATAATATTTATAAAAGTTACAAACTCATTTACTCTAAAACCCAGGAATTCTACTTCTGGGAATTTGTCCTACAGATACAGCTGTGTATAATATGAAATGATATGTGTACAGTTTTATTCATTTGCAGCATAGTCTGTAATAGCAAAATATTAGAAATGCCCTTCAAGTGTCCTTCATTAGGAGATTAGCTAAATAAATGATGGTATTGTCCCACAATTGAATAATACACAAGTAAAAAAATTAATAAAGTAAAGGAAGCTCTTTGTGTGTATTGATGTAAGGTAACTTCCAAGGTACATTGTTAAGAGAAAAAGGCAAAGTGTGGAACACTCAATATAATGTATCATTTTTTGTGTAAAAGGGGGAGAAAATAGGAATATTTATACTCATATTGCTTGAACTTGCATAGATAGATAATCACTGGAAGGATGAATCAGAAAGTAAGAAATGGAGGCAGGGGAAAAAGGGTAGACAGGGTCAGGGTGGAGAGCAAAACTCCTCAGTGTATGACTTGTGATAGGGTTTTGACTTTTGGACAGTGAAAATGCATTACCTTCGCAAAACAAAACAAAATAAGCAAAACTTTCCAAAGGAAAAAAAGATTTGTCATTCCATTGTTCACAAATATTTCTAAGCATGTTATACGTTTTGAAAATCTTGTATATGAACTCAAGGCATTCAGGAGGTGTGAACAAGGGAGGAAAACGCAACAAAGTCTCCGAGAAGAAAACTTAGAACCATCAGATGAGAGAAAGCTAGGTCCAGAAAGTCATAAAATGACAAAGCGACATAATTTTCTAGCTAGAAAGAGCTAAATGTTACCTAATCATTTTTACAGATTAATCAAACTGAGGCTGGAAGTGTTAAGCGGTGTTGCCACAACCACTGCTCTGATTTACGGACAATCCCAGGGCCCCTGATTAACAATCTCAGTGCTCATTTCTTTATATCTTGATGCTCTCTATTGATTAATGATACCCCCTCTAATGAGGTGAAAATAACACGTGCCAAGTAACTTAAGCGTTTTAACATACATTAACTAGTTTGATTATCACATTATATTATTATGGTAAGGTAGTAGAGTGTAATAGTTAAGATTGTGGGCTCTGGAATCAAACTTTGAATCTCTGCCTCATCGCTTACTCGCTGTGAGATCTTGGACAAATTATTTAACTTCTCAAGCCTCAGCTTCCTCATTTGCAGATTGAGACTATAACAGTACCCACCTGAAAGGGTTGATGTGAAGAGTAAATGGAGTAATGCACATGAAGCGCTAGCTTGGCACCTAACATGTGCTCCCTGAATGTTATTTCTGTTATTGCTTTTATTTTACAGATGAGAAACTGGGATTTGGGAGAATGGTTGAGTATCTTGCCCAAGGACGCATAGTTAAGAAGTGGTGGGTCAAGAACTCAATCTAGCTTTTCTCACTTAAAATTCTCATACTCTTTCCATCCCTATATAATCCTTAGATTCAATGCACTTCGTTTTCCTCTCATTACAGCAGTTTTTCTACTTTGGCTTGCTCAGTCAATATGAGCCTTTGTAGAAAAAAGAAAAGATAACTTGATGTATTTGGATGGGAGCAAAGGAAAAAATCTCTTGTATGCAATCAGATTTTATTTTGTTGTCATCATAGGATCTAACAGATTATAAATAAATATTAATTATTTTGTGTATGCTAACATTATATTCATTGACATCCAATTGGTGGTTAGAAAAGGTTTTTCTCACATAAAGAAGCTGATTTAATCCAGACAAGATTAAATGTATAATATATATAAATGCAAGTATGTAAAAATTATTTATGTATAAATGATACAATGAATTATATACACATAAATGATATATATTATTTTTATAAAAGTATACATATTATATATAAATGTTTACATGTTTACAATTTCTGCACATGTGCAGAATTCAATAAAATGTCTTTGTATTATAAAAATGTGAAGAAATTAACATCCAAGTGTATAACAATGATTCTATATTTGTATGTATTGCAAAATGATCACCACAATAAGTCTAGTTAACATCCACCACCACATAGTTACAATTTTTTTTGCTTCTGTATATACTACACTCATATATACATTATAAGTATATATTTTTATATAATTTATAAACAACTCCAATACCCCATCAGCGAGTAAATAGATAACCGAATCATGTTATGTCCATCAATAGAATACAAGTCAGCAATAAAAAAAGGAATGATTTGCTGATAAACACAACAGGGAGAAAGAAGAGAAAGAAGCCAAACACAAAAGATTGCATATTGTATGATTCCAGGATATTAAGTCTAGAATGGATGCAAAATCAGTGGTGATAAAAATCTGATCAGTGGTTGCCTGGGTTTGAGGATGAGGAAGTGCTGACAGCAGGAAGTGTGAAGGAACTTTCTGAGGTGACGCAAATATCCGATATGTTCATTGTAGTGGAGATAACTAGTTTGTGTATATTTGTCAAAACTCATAGAAGAGTATACTTAAAATGTAAGCATTTTATTTTATATTATATTGTATATAAAATATGCCTCCATGGAGTTGGTTTAAAAACACATCTCCCTCCATCTACTGTTCTATTTCTCTCTTCCCTTTTACAGAAAAATTCCTTAAAAGAGTTATGTGTATTCTGTGTTCCTTTTCTCTTCTCCCGTTCTCTATTCAAACCATTAAAGTCAGACTTCCACTTCATCACTTCACTGAGATTGCCTGAATCAAGGTAATCAATGACTTCCTCGTGGTAAATATCATGGTCAATTTTCAGCCCTCTCTGATAGACCAGCAGCATTTGTCATGTTATTTACTTTTCCCCTCTACAAATGCTTCCTCCCCTCGTCTTTAAGGACTCATTTTTAAATTTTTAATTTTTTTTTTTTTTTTTTTGCCGCGCCACACGGGAGCATACAAGATCTTAGTTCCCTGACCAGGGATTGAACCCGCACCCCCTGCAGTGGAAGCATGGGGTCTTAACCACTGGACCACCAGGGAAGTCCCACGGACACATTTTTTTAAACTGAAGTATAGTAGTTGATTTACAATGTTGTGTTAGTTTCTGGTGTACAGCAAAGTGATTCAGTTTTATATATATATGTTTATATTCTTTTTCAGATTCTTTGCCATTATAGGTTACTACAAGGTATTGAATATAGTTCCCTGTGCTATACAGTAGGACCTTGTTGTTATTTATTTTATATATAGTAGTGTGTATCTGTTATCCCAAACTCCTATTTTGTTCCTCCCCCCACCCCCTTACCCCTTTGGTAACCATACATTTGTTTTCTATGTCTGTGAGTCTGTTTCTGTTTTGTAAATAAGTTCATTTGTATCATTTATGTTTTAGATTCCACATAATGTGATATCATATATTTGGCTTACTTCACTTAGTATGATAATCTCTAGGTCCATTCATGTGGAAATAATGCAAATGCATTATTTCATTCTTTTTATGGCTGACTAGTATTCCATAATATATATAAGTGAGTAGTATTCCATTGTATATATATATATCACATCTTCTTTATCCATTCTTATGTTGATGGACACTTACGTTGCTTCCACGTCTTGGCTGTTGTAACTAGTGCTGCTATGCACAGTGGGGTGTGTTTCGAATTAGAGTTTTCTCCAGATGCATGACCAGGAGTGGGATTGCTGGATCATATGGCAACTCTATTTTTAGCTTTTTAAGGAACCTCCATATTGTTCTCCATAGTGGCTGCACCAATTTACATTCCCACCAACAGTGTAGGAGGATTCCTTTTTCTCCACACCCTCTCCAGCATTTATTATTTGTAGACTTTTTTTTTTTTTTTTTTTTTTTTTGCGGTATGCGGGCCTCTCACTGTTGTGGCCTCTCCCGTTGCGGAGCACAGGCTCCGGACGCGTAGGCTCAGTGACCATGGCTCACGGGTCCAGCCGCTCCACGGCATGTGGGATCTTCCCGGACCGGGGCACGAACCCGTGTTCCCTGCATTGGCAGGCGGACTCTCAACCACTGCACCACCAGGGAAGCCCTATTTGTAGACTTTTTGATGATGGCCATTCTGACCAGTGTGAGGTGCTGCCTCATTGAAGTTTTGATTTGCATTTCTCTGATAATTAGTGATGTTGAGCAACTTTTCATGTACCTATTGGCCATCTGTATTTCTCCTTTGGAGAAATGTCTATTTAGGTCTTCTGCCCATTTTTTTGTTGGGTTGTTTGCTTTTTTGATATTGAGCTGTATGAGCTATTTGTATATTTTGGAAATTAAGCCCTTGTCAGTCACATTGTTTACAAATATTTTGTCGCATTCCGTAGGCTGTCTTTTCATTTTGTTGATAATTTCCTTTGCTGAGCAAAAGCTTTTAAGTCCCATTTGTTTATTTTTGCTTTTATTTCTCTTACCTTGGGAGACTGACCTAAGAAAACATTGCTACAATTTATGTCAGAGAATGTTTTACCTATGTTCTTTTCTAGGAGTTTTATGGAGTCATGTCTTATATTTAGGTCTTTAAACCATTTTGAGTTTATTTTTGTGGAAGGTGTAAGGGAGTGTTCTAACTTCATTGATTTACATGTGGATGTTAAGGACATATTTCTTGGTTCTGCTCCCTCTCAGTCTCCCTTGCTGGTTTGTCCTCATGTCCCCAACCCTAAATGTTGGAGTGCCCCTGAGATCAGTCCTCAAACCTTCTATTTGTCCTCTTTCTGCTGGGTGATCTCATGCAGGCTCCTGACATTAAAAGTGTATCTATAAGGAATTCCCTGGTGGTCCAGTGGTTAGGACTTGGTGCTCTCACTGCCAGGGACCCAGTTCAACCCCTGGTCAGGGAACTAAGATACTGCAAGCTGCGTGAGCTAAATAAATAAATAAATACACACACACACACACACACACACACACACACACACACACACAAGCATAAATGTATACCTCCAGCTCAGGCCTCTAGTCAGGATTCCAAACCTGATTTTCTAACTACTTACTTGACTTCTCTACTTGAATGTCTAAAAGGCCTCTCAAATTAACATATGCTAAATCACATTACTGACTTCTGAATCATCTCCATGAGAAAAATTTCCTCTTCCTAGTCTTCTCTGTCTCAACTAATGGAAACTCTGTCCTCTGCTTTTCTCAGGCTAAAAACCTTGTAGCCATCCTTGAGGCCTTACTCCTCATCCAGTCAATCCACCAGCAAATCCTGTCAGCTCTATCCTTAGGATGTTTTAAAATTAGCCCACTTCTTATGCTTCAGCTGCTACCACCCTGGTAGCAAGCCACCATCCTTTCTTGCCTGGATTATTGTAATATCCCCCTATTGTATCTCTCCTTATACATTTGCTATCCCTGTAGTTTCTTCTCAACACAAGTTTTATTAAAAATTTAAGTCGGATCATGTCATTCCTCTGCTCAAAATACTCAAATGGATTCCCATTTCATTCAGTGCAGGAGTAAGAGCCTTACAGTGGCTTATAAGACCCCACCTGGTCTGCTCCCTCCTGATCTTATTTCCTACCCCTCACCTGTTCTGTTCCAGCCACTCAGGTCTTCTACCTCAGGGCCTTTCACTTGCTGTTCCTTCTGCCCAAAATGTTTTCCTGCAGATAACTACCTGCCTCACTCACTCACTTTCTTTAGGTACCTTTTCGAATATTACATTTTTAGTGAGGTCCTTGAAAATCACAGAATAGTAACTGCCCACCACCCCGTACTCCTTATCTCCTCTCCCTTGCTTTACTGTTTTCTACAGCACTTATTTGCTATCTCACATTCTTTATGTTTACTTGCTTATTTACTGTCGGTCTCCATATCCACCCTTCCCCATCTCATAGAATATACTCTTCAGGAGGGTAGCAACTTAATTTTTTAAATTTAATTTAATTTTTAATTGAAGTATAATTTACAATATCATGTTAGTTTCAGGTGTACTGCACAGTGATATATATATATATATATATTCCTTTTCAGATTCATTTCTCTTATAGGTTATTATGAAATATTGAGGATAGTTCCTTGTGCTATACAGCAGGTCCATTTTGGTTATCTATTATATATGTGGTATGTGTATATGTTAATCCCAACCTCCTAATTTATCCCTCCCCCCACCCCTCTTTCCCCTTTGGTAACCATAAATTTGTTTTCTATGTCTGTGAGTCTCTTTCTGTTTTGGAAATAAGTTCATTCTGTATCACTTTTTAGATTCCACATATAAGTGGTATCATATGATATTTGTCTTTGTCTGGCTTACTTCACTTAGTGTGATCATCTCTAGGTCCATCCATGTTGCTGCAAATGGCATTATTTCATTCTATTTCATGGCTGAGTAATATTCATATATATACCACATCTTCTTTATCCATTCATCTGCTGATGAACATTTAGTTTGCTTCCATGTCCTGGCTATTGTAAATAGTGCTATGAACATTGAGGTACATGTATCTTTTTGAATTATGGTTTTCTCTGGATATATGCCCAGGAGTGGGATTGCAGGATCATATGGTAGCTCTATTTTTAGTTTTTAAAGGAACCTCCATACTGTTCTCCATAGTTGGTGGGTGTACCAATTTACATTCCCACTAATAGTGTAGAAGTGTTCCTTTTGCTCCCCACCAAGAGGGTAGCAATTTTAATATACTCCCAATGAGTATATTAATACTCTTATTTAAATAAATCAATGTTTTTTCATAGTAGGCAGTCAGTAAATATTAGCTGAAAGAATTAATGAACTAAAGATATTTATCCTTGGACTTGAGAGTAGAAGTAAAGTGAAACCGCCAGAAATGCAATTCCAAGGTTAGAAATATGTAGATAACATGGTGGACCAGATTTCCCTGAGATAAGGAAGGCAAAGGGACTAGAAAGCTATATAAGCAATGTGTTCACTTAGAACTCAAGACCCAGGTCAGTTCCTGTGATTCTAATAGAGGTAGCAATTATCAGCAGAAGATCTTCCAGAAAGGGAACCTTTGCATATTGAAAATAGTAACCAAGGATCGCTGAAAATGAATGGAAGTTTCCAGCTTCCATAAGCTCCCACTAACCAAAGTAAGTATTTACTCTTAAGGAACGCTGGAACTTTCCTCCAAAGAAGAAAATGTGTCCAGGAGGTACGATCAAAAACTATTTAAACTCCTTCTGTCCAGGAATAGAGCTTCACAGAGTCACATTTAAGTATAATGTTAAGGGAAGATGTAGTAGAGTTCTGCTTAATTTGAAGACTGCAGACAAAGCCATAATGGGGAAATTTAGGCAGCATTGGTCATTTTCGTCCAATAGATGGAGCCAGAGTAGAAAAGACACAATTTTTGGCAGATTTTGTAATCTCACAGAGAGATTAGAATGGGGAATCTACTGTGGATTCCAGCCCCTAAGAGCCCATTAGGCATCCAGCCAGGGCTCTCTCCAGTCGGTTGGTGTGGGGGGAGGGGAAGGAGCCTGAAATGAACTCAATGAACTCATAGAGTATATAGCAGGGAAAAGCAATGTGCAATGGAAAGAAAACAAATCTGATTTTAATTTGAACACCAAGGGTTTGTTTTTGCAAGTGTGCAAAACTTTGAACTTTAGGAACCGAGATGGGATGGAGGTGGATTTGTGACACTCTTTGGATTAGAAATAAAAAATTAGTACTTATATTAAAATTATAGGGCTAGTCCTTGTATTAAAATTAAAGCCATAGGGATGTGGTTTTATGGTAAACACATGTGTACTAGAAGGAAAGAAAGAAAAAAAGTGTAAAAGAAGTCTTGTGATTCCCATTACTGACTGATTAATAACCAGATACATAAAGTTTATTCAAAATGTGAACATTGTGATGCTAATAAAATCTATTGAATTACAAATATTGGATTATAGTTTGTGGATGCACTTAGTACTCTACCACTTTTAAGATGGTCTCCCATAGATCTTCCTGACAGCAAACCTCAGAGGCAGAAATTGATAATTTGTTCAAGATTAACGATGCAATTAGTAAAAAATGACCCTGTCTTATGTACCTGCACTCCTTTGCTGTAAGCTCCTGTCAACCACCAAGAGTCACCTTCCCCCTTGACTCTTTGAACAGATTTTGTGGGTGTGACTGAATAAGAATACATTTCTGAAGAGAGGGGAGCTGTGCTTTGGGGAGTGAGATGACATGGTGTTGGTGAAGAAAGAGTGGCAGGAAGGGGAGCTGGGGCTAAAAGAGCTTGGAATCATAGGCCTGTCCCTCTCTTATCCAGCTGGTGGGGGAGGGCAGGGATCATAATGCTCCATCCTATCTCTTCATCAACCTATGAGGAGAGTAGGGGAGAGAAGAACCAGGGAAATTTCATAAGATTCCTGGGCTGCATAAGGGCCTCCAGGAATGTAAAGTGAGACCAGTCAATGAGGTTGCATGCTGTTCTTCTGCTACACTCAATGGGGGCAGACAAGGGCATAGGGTTGATACCTGGATTTAACAAGGTTGGGGTGGGCCAAGGGAATAAAGTACCATGAGATGGAAAAGGGAGGTTAGGGTATATTCAAGGAGGTGATTATAATGATTGGCTACTGAATTTCAGTTGGATAAGAAGATAAATGAGAAAGGAAAGTCACAGGCACAGTCTGAGCCTATTCTCAGTGTCCAGGGTTATAGAAGGACAAATGCCATAAGAAAGCAAGGAGGAACCTTGCCCTGATGGCCTCTGACAGCGAGTAGAACCCAATCTCTAACCAGTGATTCAGTTTCCCTGCCTTAAACAACTCTTGGGTCCACTGGTTCATTCTCACCCCTCAGGCTATGGTGAAGTCTTCTGTGACTTCCTCAGCTAACACAGGTCCTCTCTGCTGTTCCCAGTCACACACCAGTAATTATTTCATTTATTTGTTTGCATGTTTACTATCTGCCTCTTCTGTTAGAATATAAGCTCCATGAGGTCAGGGACCTCATCTGTTCCATTTCCCACAGCATCCTTAGCACCCAGCAGACAGTCCAGCACACAGGAAACCTTCTATAAATATTTGTTGAATGAATTAACTGATATTCTGGACTGGTTCAAGTGCCAAGCACTATACTAAGGCTTTTACTTACATTTTCTCCTTTATCTCTCATGAGATAAACATTCACTATGAAAAAGCTAAAGCTTTAATAGGTTCATAATTTGACCAAGGGCACATAGCAAAGCTAAGAATTATAACTAAGTCTTTCTGATTCTAAAACCTCTGCTCTCACCTTAGCAGCTTTCATAAATAAATAAATAGTTTGTAAACTAAGCAATAGTGCATTATGCCAAGGTTTTCACAAAAAGCCAAGGAAAAAAATAGGAGATGCAAGAAAAGTGGCTGTGGCCCTAACTTTTATTACTGCTCTGACATTTGCTCATGTGCTAGGCACCCCATACATTCCATACATTTCAAAATCAAATGTGCTTTCTGATATTGGGTTCAAATTTCAAAGGAGAAGATCCAAGATCTTCTTTAAGGGCCACTATCCCTTCTCACCATACCTCCCTCTTCTTCTTTCTTTGTCTGTAGCTCATGCTTCCTTTCAACTCACCACATCCCTTCTTCACTCTCTGGGCACACTCTAAACAGAGATACAGAATTAGACTGAGTTGCTGTACTATTACAAGAAGGAAGATCGGGTGTAGGACATGTAAAAAACAGTCAAACTTAGACAAAGAGGGGTACTGAGAAGGTATGAAAAGTAAAAAAACAAATAAAAAAATTAGAATGCCCCCAAATCTGTATCACCTATAGAGAAAGATCTGGGATCCCAGAAATATGTGTGTATGTGTGAGTGAGAGAGAGGAACCTTGCCCTGATGGGGAGGGCAACCTCCTTATTTCTTTTATATAACCCATATATAAAAGAAATAGTGTGAAATTGAGAAGCAACTTGTTGCATTAGTACTTGGAACAAAAATGTGATATGAATCTGTTATTCTTTTAATAATATGAATGTCACAATTAAGACTAAAACTAACAAATAGAAATAAAAGACCCAGCTTAAAATCTCAAGTTTTCAGAAATAATATTCTATTTGCATCTCCTGGCACTGCTGCAAAATGAGACTCATACATACAAAGTCCAGAAAGGAACTAAATTACAGGGCTTTAAAAGAAAACAATTATTCCTGGCATACTCTAAACTTTCCTTAAATAAGTTAAAAGAAGACAGAGTTACAAAAATCCTTATTCATAGCCTACACAAAAACCCCTATGGAGGCAATTGGCTATTTGCCCCAGGATGTGTCGGAAATGCGATGAAAATGTGAACATTTTGCACTTGTTCAGGTTCAGGTTGGGGAGCAGCCAAGCCTGTGGTTCCTGGGAAGTCAGACTAGGGACCTGGTTTCCTTTGTCTTCTTACCACCCACTACATGTTTTGCAGGGACAGGCTTGCAGGCCTCAAAGGGTATTGTTATTGTTCCTTGTGAGGCTAGGAAGCCAGAAGGAAGCTAAGGGTATCATTTCCTACCCCACACCATTCTCCCACTGTTGTTTGTCTATAGGAGTAATGCTAATGCCTATAATACTGTATCCTGCTGCCTGAGGCTGGGGTGTTCCCATCAGATGAGTGATACAGGAGATGGGGCTTTGTGTTCTCCATGCACAGATGGGCATGTCACTCACAGTCTCCACAATCCAAAGGAGAAAGGTAATTTCTCCAAAACTGTATCTTTTTTTTTTTTTTTTTACTTTTTAAAAAATACTTTTGTTTTTAATACAGAAAAATAAATGTGAGTGTTTTATTTTTTTTTCTCTTAAGAGCTACTCACCTCTGTTTCCTCTCTAAGGGGGAAAGAAAAAATATTTAATAACTAGTGTTTGGCATAACAGGGAAGCTCCATTCTGAAACAAATTCCAACTGGATCAAAGATGTAAATGTACAAAAGAAAATCTAAAGGTACTGAAAGAAAGCATAGAAAGAATCTGCATTACATACAGTGGACTGACCATATGCTTTTATCTTTTCTCCCTGTAGTAGGATAAATAACGACTCCCAAAGATATGTCCATGTCCTAATCCCCAGAACCTATGAATGTTACTTTAAATGACAAAGACGTTACGATATGATTAAGCTAAAGCCCTTGAAATAGGGAGATTATCCTGCATTATCTGAGTGGGCCCTAAATGCAACAACAAGCATCTTTATAGGAGAGAGAAGAGACAGGTATGACACACACACATTAGAGAAGGCAATGTGATCCTAGTGGCAGAGATTGAGGTGATGCAGCCAACAAGCCAAGGAATGCTGGCAGCCACCAAAAGCTGGAAGGGCTAGGAACAGATTTTCCCCTGGAGCCTCCAGGAAGAATGTGGCCCTGCCAACACCTTGATTTCAGTCCGGTGAAACTGATTTCAAATTTCTGGCCTCCAGAAATGTGAGAGAATAAATTTCTGTTGTTTAAATCACCAGTTTATTGGTAATTTGTGTAGCATCCCTAGAAAACGAATACACTTCTGGATCCACCCAAACTCCACCAAAATAACAGTTAAGGGAGGGGAAATGATACAACTCATAAAGATAAAGAGAGCAGCAGAAAAGAATTTCCATAAATTTTTGGAAGATGGAAAAATGAATGAGAGGCAACTTACTCATCAGAGTAGAGAAAACTGCAACCCTAAGAGCCAGGAGAAAGGGCTGTGAACAAGCCGGGAGTCATTTCTCCCAGAGCTGTCAGCTCAGGGTCACCAAGCACCCCACAGGGGCGGGAGCAGGGACTGGGGCTGAAACTGGAGGAGACTGGCAGTAAGAATGCGACTTTGGGTCGCTTGCCCCATCCCCTGCTTGATACTGGTCAGCCAAGAGTGAGGTGCATCCCTCTTTCTGGCCTCCCCAACCTCAGTGCATTCCCCTAATCTCACCACCATGTCAGTACCACTGACATTCCTTCTGTTGGAGAGAACTGGTCTCAATGTTCTTCCTAGAAGCAGGGGGGCTGGGAAATGCCACGCAGGGCCGCCTGGGCTTCCCACCACCCCTCTCTGCCGAGAAGGAAGGCATGCTTTTTGATGGCCCAATAGCAACGTCTGCCACATTATCCTAAAATTTCAGAACACTGGGAATAAAGAGAAGATTCTGAAAGCTTCCCGAATGAATAAAACCTCGTCACTTCATGTACAAAAGATCAGCAATCTGACTGGCACAAGACTTTAAAACAGCAATACAAGATACTAGAAGACAATAAGGCAACACCCTCAAAATTCTGAGATAAAACAGCCTATAACTGAAAAGTTTCTATCCAGCCAAACTCCCGCCAAATGTAAGGGGAAAATAAAGACATTTTCAGACATGCAAGTTTTGAATAATTTGCCCACAACGCATCATTTAGGAGGAAGTTACCAAAAAGCATAATTCAACACAATGTGGAGTGAACAAGACCCTGGAAGACACGGACTCCAGAAAAAAACAAAACAAAAAAAACAGAGGATGCGCCCAGGAGAGTGGCAAAGGGGAAGTCCTAGGATGATGGATGTTTATCACGCCTGGCAAGCAACCATCCCTAGAACAGAGGCCTGTGCAAGTGTGAAGGGGAGTCATTTAAGGAAAATATGGAACTGATAGATTATTTAATGCGTTTGAGCATTTGGGGGAAAAATCATTACTAAGAGTTTGCCAAGTCTGTTAGATCATCTGGGGGAAAAAAGTGATGATATGTAGAAAACTAAGCAATTTAGCCAGGAGTAAGGGGGTTAGCAATTATGAATGGCAGGAAAAACAAGGTTATACAAGAAGAAGATATGATTATGATATACTATCTGGTTCAGTGGTGAATAATATTTGATAGTCATAATTATATAAACACTGACTTTTGACCTAACTAGACATTTCAATATAATTATTTTGGGAAAAGAGGAGGGAGGAAAGCAGGGAGAGTTGGAGCTGGGTAAGAAGTCAAAAGCCTCAATGATTTCCTTTCTAGGATTCTAATCTGTACATATTTTTGACACATGTACAAAGATTTATGTATAAAGAAGTTCACCACATCACTGAACAAGAAATAGCAAAACAGAGACAACCTAAGTATCTGTCAGTTGGAGGCTGGTTAAACAGATCATGGTTAAATGGAGTACAATGCAAGCTTTAAAAAAAGCCAAACAATAAACGATGACATGAACAACCAGACAGTGAAAACAAAACAGAACCAGTGGGGAGAGGTGGGTCCAAAACACTACCACTTTGGGGGGAAAATAAATATATGTATCAATATATTCACATGCACAAACACTAAATCTTGTGTATCTACAATTTCTGGAAAGATACACAAAGAACTGCTAATAGTGACTGCTTCTGTGGAGGGGAACTTTGATCAGACAAGCAGGGATAGGACCTGCTTTTCACTATACACCATTTTGTTATTTAAACATTTATGCTAGTAAATGTGTTACCTATTCAAATGAATAATTTTTTAAAGGGAGGGAAAAACCAAACTGGCAAAAGGAAGAAAAAAAACAGAAACAACATAATTAGCCCTCCTTAGTATCGCAGCTTAATACATCAAACATCATCTTAAAATGTCATTTCTGTATTTTTAGCTTTTTTCCTTTAGGTGGCAGCAACTGCATTTTTTTTATACTGTCTATCTGTCTAGCCTTGAGGATCAGTTCAACAGTAATGTTTGGATTCCTTATTTTCCCTTTTCATAAGAAAAATTTCTTAAAATGTTTAAATATATATTGACGAAATGCATGGTCTGGAAATGCGCCCAAGTATTGTTATGCAAAATAATAATAATAAGTTTAAAAGCATGTTACAAATTTGTGGAAATGTAAAACAGACTGGGAAGATATTCCTCAAAATGCTGACAGTGATTATCTCTGGGTAGTAGAACAATTAACAGGTGAATTTGTTTTTCTCTTTGAGCCTTTCCAAATTTTCTACAATGAACATGGTATTTTTAAAAACCTTGTTTATCCTCCAAGTCTGATGGGCTTGTGTCATCTCGCATCCAAACATTTCCAATATCACTGAGCTCTTTAATTTCTTAACTGTGAGTGAGACATTCTAGTTATAATCAATTCTGAGGGGATGTGGCAAGGATAACTATAAGCTCCCCACTAAACTGGAAGGCCAAGCCTCACAAACATTTGCACCCCTGTTGCCTAGCACACATCTGGCACATTTCAGGTATTCAAAGACCATTTGTAGCACTGTTAAATTGCAGTGAGTTTTCAGGGAAAGGTAAAACGCTTCCTAACCAATTTCTTATTCCTGGAGTAGTGAGGGGTAGTCCTTGCAGAGCTATTTCTGATGGCTAGCTGAAAGGGTTCTCCCATCTCAAGTAAACAGGGCCACAGCGTGACTCCTGGTCCCCAGAGGAGCCTGTGGGATGGTGAGTAGATCTGCCAGGTGAGTCATTGCAGTGGGACAGTGCAGGTGGACTCTGTGCTGGCTCAGGAAAGGGACCCCATCTCTGCTCTTTGAAAAGATGCATCAGCATGTTTATCTGTGAGACAGAAAACAAATCTGGTGTGTGATTTATAAATCCCTCAAATACAGAATGCAAATTGGCATGGGACACCAAAGGAGAAGAGTGAGAATAAAAAGGTCAGGTGCCATATGACCCAGCACTTCCATTTCTGGGTATATAACCATAAGGAATGACAGCAGGGATTTGAACAGATATTTGTACACCCATGTTCATAGCAGCATTACTCACAATAGCCAAAAAGTGAAAGCAACCTGTGTCCAACAACAGATGAACAGATAAACAAAATGTATATACATACAGTGGAATATTATTCAGTCTTTAAAAGGAATGAAGTTCTAACACATGCTACATTGAAACTTGAGGACATTATACTAAGTGAAATAAGCCAGTCACAGAAGGACAGATATTGTATGATTCCACTTATCCAAGGCATCTAGAGTAGTCAAATTCATAGGGACAGAATGTAGAATGATGTTTGCTAGGGACTGGGGTGGAGGGAGAAATGGGGAATTACTGTTTAATGGGTACAGAGTTTCAATTTTTCCGGACGAAAAGAGTTCTGGAGGTGGATGGTGTTGATGGTTACACAATAATGTGAATATACTTAAAGCCACTGAACTGTACACTTAAAAATGGTTGAAATGGTAAATGTTATATGTATTTTATTGCCAAAAAAATGCCTATATATGGAATGAGGAAGTAAGAAATATTTTCCTATATTTTACCAATATCTTAACAAGAAGAAGTTGGATGTTTATTCCAGAACTGTTCTGTAATATAGACTTGAATTATTTGTGAATGTTAATAATGTTTGCTAACATCTAAAGAGTCAGGGACTGTTTAAGGGATTTATGTACATTATCTTAATTCTCAAAACATATGAGGTATCCTGTGAGGTAAATACTTTTTATTATGGTCATTTTCAAGTTCAGAAAAGTGAGGCTTAGAAACTTTAAATCATTTTCCCAGGGTGCAGGTTTCGTACCTGGTAGAGCCCAGATTTGACAGATTTATTACTGTTAAGCATATTGCTCTTTTCAGAGTTTGGATTCTGCTTTTTATAATAAAAAGTTTTTTGATTTTCTTAGTCTTAACACTTTGTCCTTAAGCACTTAAGAAATTTCTAAGGAAATAAATCTGAATCAGGAGAATCCAAATGATAGGCCAGAGGATATGAGTTGAACAGCAATCCTTACCAAATTGTGCCTAAAACAATACCTTGGCAAGTAGCCCCGCAAATTTACTATGGAGTTGGGGTACTCAAGTCTAAGTCCAAAAGTAAGGGGACTGGAAAAGCAACAATGACCAAATATTCCTTTTGGGGTAAAACTAATTCTGTAAAATAATTCTAAAATATCACTTTATTTTTTTTTTTAACTTTCAGACTTTATAACTGTAATTTCTGGCACATTGTTCAGCATTATGTTTTTCAATAAGCATAAACTGGGCAAAACATTTGAATAAACTAAGGAATTCAGAGTTTAATTCATCTGTTAATTTATGGGACTCTATCTTCCCCCAAAGGATTAACTGGATGTGCTACTGCATTTGCTTTTCAAACACGTTTTAATACACACACACACACACACACACAAAACGGTGGATTACGCACATGCATTTACCTCTACTACCTCCCATATTCCCATGAAAGTGACAGAAAAAGTCTTTAAAGAGAATGAGATAATAACAGGAATAGGAAACAAGAAATAGTGTCATCAGCAGATAAGAAGTTTTGAGAAATTTCTGAAAGACAGAAAGCAGATGGATGGACTGAGAGAAAGTGTATGGAAAACTTCAGGCCAGGGCACAAGAAACAAGCATGTGTTTTCCTAAGGGGGCCCCAGATGGGAGCTCACACTCAGTCAACAATATGCTGATGGGCTGTGGGGCTATGTAAGTGGCCTCATTAAAGAACTAGATTCAGTGCCTAGGGCCAGCTGAGCCACTTTCCTTTGACCTGTGCAAACAGAGCTTGGCAGCTGAGACTTTTGCCCTTGGGCTAAAAGCCAGCCCATTGCCCTCTAGGAAGCAAGCCAGCACCTCAGAGAGGGTTCTTGGTGAGGATTTTGTGGCCTAAGGTGTAAAGGATAATGATAATGAAGAAATTCTGAATCTCTGCAATAAACTCAGAGTCCATTGTACTTAAATCAGACTCAAAATGCACCTCCATGCACTCCACCTGGAAACTTCTGGTTCCCCCAGCCTGCTTGCTTGCTTTTTGCCCACAGGGGGCCCTACAGAGAAGCTTTCCTGTCCGCAAACCCCACCTACTTATACAAAAGCTGTCAGTCATTCTATTCAAGAGCTTCTTGGGGAAACAAATCTAAACAATTGAAGAGGAAACCCACACAAGCTACCTCTACTAAATTAAGGTGTTTGTTTAGTTCTTAATTCATTCATATAAATGGACAGCAGGGAACATCAAACTTGTGAGAAAAAACAATGCAAAAGTGAAAGACTTAGAAAAATAAATTAAATAACTGAGGCTGAAGGAAAAAGATAATCCAAGTGGTTAAAGAGAATTTTTTAAAAAACATGGGGCTTCCCTGGTGGTGCAGTGGTTGAGAATCTGCCTGCTAATGCAGGGGACACGGGTTTGAGCCCTGGTCTGGGAGGATCCCACATGCCGTTGAGCAACTAGGCCCGTGAGCCACAACTACTGAGCCTGCACGTCTGGAGCCCGTGCTCCACAACAAGAGAGGCCGCGATAGTGAGAGGCCTGTGCACCGCGATGAAGAGTGACCCCCGCTTGCCACAACTAGAGAAAGCCCTTGCACAGAAACGAAGACCCAACACAGCAAAAATAAATAAAATAAATTAATAAACTCCTACTTCCAATATCTTCTTTAAAACAAAACAAAACACACAATTAACACACACAAATAAATCACATTCCTAATACCTATATTAGTCAATTAAGAAAATTAATATTTAAAACATTTCCAATAAGAGCAATAAAAATGTTAATTGTGTCATCAGCGGAATATAACCTACTGCATTTTTAAGACAATTATAGTCTGTGATAAAAAGTAACAATCAGAGAACTTGAAAGAGTTCTTAGAAACTAAAAATTAAAATTTCAGTGGAATTGCTAAATAATATAGACACAATAGAAGATCAAGTTAGTTACCTGGAAGATAAAGTAAAGGAAATAAAAAGACAGAGAATATGAGAAAAAATGAACACACATGGAAGTTAGTAATAGGAAATCTAATATTTATCTAAATGTGATTCTAGAAGGTATAGGGACTATGGAGAAAAAGAAATAGTCAAGAAGATAATAAAATAAATTTCTTTACACTAAAGAGTTTTTAGATTGACAAAGCCCACCAATTACAGAGCAGGAAAAACAAACAAAAGCACATCTAGACACTATGGTGAAATTTTAGAATTCTAAGAAGAGGAAGAAATCCTGAAAGCTTCCAAAGACGGGAAATATAAAAAAGAACAATAATCAGACTGTCATCCAATTTCTTTTCAGCAATACTAGTACCAGAAGACAACTAATTAATAAAACAAATATATATTGAGTATATACTGTGTGTTAGACACTATTTTAGATCCTTCGGATAAATCAATGAATCAAACAGACCAAAATCCTGCCCTGGTGGATCTTATATTCTATTGGCAAAATGTCCAAAATCCTGAGGGGAAAAAAGGAATCTTAGTATTCTAAATCTGGCCAAACTATCAATCAAATGTGAGGGCTAAAAAAGACATTTATCTATCTATCTATCTATCTATCTATCTATCTATCTATGTACTGTGGTGAAGGAAAGTACAGCACTTATTGTAGGGTGCCAATCAGGGAGAATGGGCAACACATACTCAAAAGACCAGAACTCCACAATAGCTTTCAGGCAAGGATTTTTAAAGGCAAAGTTTGGCATAAGGGTCACCCAGTAGTGATCAGCTCGTGGACATTTTTCTGATTGGTTGGTGGTGAGGTAACAGAGTGATATTTCAGGAATCTTAATCATCAACCTTCTTGTTCCAACCAGTCTGGGGTCTAAATGTTTGTGATCAGCTTGTAGTCACCATCCTCCACCAAGTGGAGGGGATCTTAGTTCCTGCAGAACAACTCAAAGATATGTGTCAGGTTGTTATGTGTATCCCTTGAGGAGGAACTAGGAATCCTGTGACTCTGTTGTATCACTGAACTATTTATTAAGCTATCACTACTTTTCTTGCTTGACTGCTTTTCCTTTCTTTCTGCATTCCCTCTCTTCTCTAATCAGTAACTTCTTCACTCTGCTCTTTGGAACTCAAGGAAGGCCTAAGAGACTAAAGCCCTAAAAACAAGAGACATGGAGTGGCTTTGTACCCAGGGGGGTCCCTCAGGGTCCTGGTTGGCTCCAATTCTCCATCCCCACTTTTTTGGATACTCTTCAATCCTGAGGGGAACAGGATTGGACAAAAAGGGAATAAAGTTTTGAATAGAGAGATTAATCATAAACTTGGCAGGTAAACTCGGTTTCAATCTCCACTCCTGTTTTAACATTCCCCAAACCTTTGAGAGAGCGGATGACTATTGCTCTGGCTACTTCCTGCTGAAACAGGGCACAGTTTTGTCTCTGTTTGGGGAATGGACACAGAGTTGGAAATATTCCTGAGTTCCAGGTCTTGGATCTGAGTCTTGCATGATTAAGATCTTTGACCCTTGGTCCACTGTTTTGGTGCAACAGACCCAATTAGAAGTAGGAAGAAGAGTGAACACCCAAACTTTAATAAATCTTGGAAAATAAATCTCATTCCTTGAGTTTAGTTGGAACTGGTCTGGACCTGGCCCTTCTGAGGAGGCTTGTTATAGCCAGGTAGCAAATTGCCTAAGCAAAAAAGACCATTTTTAGACATTTAAGAATTCAGAGAACTTATTTCTTACACAACACAAAACAAGAACTTAAAGAAGTAATCCACAACAATCATAGTCCAAGAAAGAAAACAGGAAGCGATGCTATCTGAATATGAGCCAGAGGAAGTACAGAAAGCAAGAAAAAGAGTAAAGGAAAGAAGGTAGGAAGGATCTCTAAGTTCTTCAAGTTTAGAATAATCTCATTTAAGCTGCAAATTTTCAATTAAATAAGATTATATTTCCTTCTCAATGAGGGTTCATCCACACAACTTAGTTGATAGTAATAGCTGGCAGTTATAGAGGACCTATGCGCCTGGCACTGTGCTGAGTGCTTTATATGGATTAACATTTTTACTCTTCAGAAGACTTAATTGTAATTACAGAGCAGAATATAAATATATTAAAATATGACCACGTAGATACATATACATGTATCTGCACATTAGAGGTGTGTTGAGAGATGGACTCTCTTACATAACTGGGAATCAAAAAAGTCTCTCTTAATAAATAAACCCAGAAGTAGAAGTATAGGCACATTATTTAAAGTTATAAAGAATAATTTAAATATAATTTTTTGAAACATTAGAAATATAATTATATTATAAATAATATAAGTAACACAAATTAGGTGATGGAGGGATACAGAGAAGTTGGGAGGAAGTATGAACATAAGAAATTACTCATCTTTCCTATATGGGAGTCAGTACATACTTTCTAAATTTGCCAAATCGAGAAATGAAGCTGTAAGCATATTATTTTAAATTATAATGGTAACTGTGGCATGATCTAGCAACAGTAACTGTTAACAGTGCTTGTTTCTAAAGAATGGACCTAGTCTGCAATGGTATGGATATCATATCCATCTTATTTTAGTTTTTAAAAATTTTTATTGGAGTATAGTTGATTTATAATGTTATGTTAGTTCCCGCTATACAGCAAAGTGAATCAGTTATACATACACATATATCCACTCTTTTTTAGATTATTTTCCTATGTAGGTCATTACAGAGTACTGAGTAGAGTTCCCTGTATAGAGTAGGACCTTATTAGTTATCTACATATCCATTTTATACTCTTCTGTACTGATAAATTTTTTTCTTATTATGTGTGTATAAAACTGCCATAGAATAATAATAAACTGTTTCAACAGTATTAAATACATTAATATTTTTAAAGAGTGAAAACATATTAATCTTTTCCACAAACACAGCAATAATATTTAATATAGATATATGTTGCTTAGTCATAGTTGCTAAATGTCCTCAAAGATTCACAGTTTTTAGGAAAAGTTCTTAGGTGAAAGAGAGTTTAGCATATTACTTACTTGACTTTTTTAAGTTGAAAAGAAAAAGTAAAACCCACTATCCAGGTTTTCTGATTTCAAATTGGAGAAAGTTGCAAATATTGTGTGTCCTAAACTTTTTGACCCTACAAATGACTCAAAAACTGATGAACTAAAAACTTTGCACTTTCAAAAAATGAATTCATCACTGAGGATTACTCATCTGTCAAACTAGAATAAAATGCATTTTGTATTAAGCAAGCTTCTTTAATGCTTAATATTTATTGAGTCAGGGATGCTGTGGTGAAGTGGACAGAGCTCAGGTCAGAAAACCTTTCTGTCCCAGCTCTGTCCCCAAATAGCCTAGTGACCTGAGGCCACCACTTAATCTTTAGTTCCTTCATTTGTAGAGTGTGGATATAATCTCCCTCCTCACTACTTCATACTGTCCCTATGAGGATCAGAAAGGATAAATCAATTGAAAGTCCTTTGAAATATTACAAAGTGCTCTGAGGTTACAATATAGTATTATTTGGATGATAGAATTTCAAAGTTGGAAAGAACTTAGAAATTATCTAGTCAAATATCTTTAATTCGGTCTCTTTTTCTCATCTATTACTTGCTTAGAGTCCCTTCATATATTATTACCAAGAGTCTTACAACAGAAATTGATTTAAAACTATATTCTTCTGAACTATGTCCTCTTCTAAAATTACAAAGAATCGTAGCCTGTTAATGCTGCAAGGGACTTTGCCAGCCATCTCATCTAATCCTCTTGTTTTAACATGAAGCAATAGCAGCCCAAAGAGGGTGGCTGGCCTAAGACAAACACAGGACGATGAGCTCAGACCTTGGATTAGAACCCAGGTTCCCAGACTCGCAGTCACGTGATCTTTTCCCAGGTCACAGCTGAATCAAGCAAAGAATGACTATTTATGGATAATCACAGTTAATAAAGGTATACATTAACCTGACAATGTATAATTAACCTGACAAGAGTATGCTAATTATTTCTAACCATTTTTCCTATGTTCAAAAGATTTTTCTTTCCTCAAAAAGCAACTATATGACAAAATAAACTAAACAACAAAAAAATAAAAATTAAGGGAAAATATTTTAATTAAAAAAAGTACTTATGCTTGAAAAAAATAGTATAAATACATAGACCCAAATTATTATCTAGATAAAACTAAGATTGTAAGTATCAGAACAGTCAGGCATTTAATAGTCAAATTAATTACCAACATTTCAGTGACACTTGATCTCACCTAGTTCCTCATACAAATCCTTGGGAGAGACACAGAAGAGTATAAATGGTTAGGAACATAGGGCTTTAAGTCAAGCCATAAGTTCAAATTCCAGCTCTGCCATTTACTAGATACGTAAATTTTGAAAATGTACTCTATCTCCCTAAGCCTCAATTTCCCATCTGAATTATGGGAATCAAAATAATAATTATTTCATAGGGTTCTTGTAAAGATTAAAATACAATTCACATAATTCAATAAACAGCATCACTCATTGTTATCACTTAGGATTT
Source organism: Orcinus orca (assembly GCF_937001465.1). NCBI lineage: Eukaryota > Metazoa > Chordata > Mammalia > Artiodactyla > Delphinidae > Orcinus > Orcinus orca. The sequence goes on along the minus strand of NC_064566.1, from coordinate 87,320,213 downwards.
TCACAGATGGAGACACCAGAGCTCACAGCAATTATTTACTCAAGACTGCCCAGCTAGTAAGTGGTAGAGACAAAATTGAAATCTATTTAGCTTTGCTAAAAGTTCCAGCTCTTTCCACAACCAAAAGAAAGATTTTCCTCCTAAGTAGGACAGCTCTGTCAGCCAATTTCAGATGATAAGACCTCTAAACGGTTGCACCTCTGCTGGCCTGCCAAAGAAATCACTTGACTCTTTCAAGTTCACAAGCCCCCGTGTGCTGTTGAGGGGGGGCGGGGGTTGCTGCCTGCCTGTGTCACACAACCCTCTCTTGTACTCTTAGGACCTTGACTCTGCATCCCAAGAGGAGACACATGTCCTTCACTGCCCTCCCCCATCTCAGGCTGCTCCTGCCAGAATTGGGAAAAACCTTTATCCTTTTTTCTCCCAGTGACTGAGTGCAGGCTCTTCAGCACTCAAATCCCCCTCAAGCACCCTTGATTTTTCTCTGAGAGGGCTCGTGCAAATTTGACTCCCCCTGTTCTAGAGGTTAGGGGACCCAGTCTTTTTATTTTTGTAACTCTCAGAGCCCAGCATGAGCTGACATTCATTAACACTTCATAAATGTTTGCTGGAAAAAAATTGGAAGGAAGAAGAAAGGAAGAAAGAGGTGAAGGGAGGGAGGAAGAGGGAGAGGGAGGTAGGTACCAGGGGTCTTATCACTCTAGAGTTGCTAAAAAAGGCATAACATTGAAGTCATCTCCCTTGTTCCAAAAACATTTAACAATATTTATATACTTATCTCTCTATCTATCATCTATCTATCTCTGGAAGTACTGATAATAGAGAAATCACTTTAATTTTAGTCTCAGAAATCAAGTTTAAAATCTAGGAGACTCTGTGTGTGTGTGTGTGTAAAATTCTGAGTTAGACTGGGACCATGAGGGTTGAATGGCAAATATGAGTAAAGTCCAATAGCAGGACATGGAGATTAAAAGCCCTATGTTCTTCTTAGAGATATGCCTCCAAACTGTATAAACCTGGGTAAGTTACACTCTCAGAACTGTTAAAATAGAAGTAATTTTAAAGGATGTCACTCTTACAGAATTGTCACAGACAAAAATGATAATGTATTTTAAACAGTCAATTTTAAAAGGACCCATAGTAGTGCTCACTGCGCTTTCTGAATTTTACAATGCCTATTGATCTTTATGGACCATATTCTATCATTTGAGTTTTTTCTAGTTGCACTTTCTCCCTCCCTCAACTAATACCTCTAGAATTCATAACTTTTGGCCATACAGCCATCTGTTCCCACTAATTCTGTCTCTGAAATGACTTTAGAATCTGTTCCTGGCCTCTCTGTTCCCACTGTGACTCTCCTAGTCTTTTAATAATTCTCACTTAGATGCAATAGCCTTTTTAACAATCATTTTCCATTATATCTGCTTCACTCTAGGATATTTAAATAAATTCAGACTGCCCATGTCATGTATCTCTGAGAGTACACAAAAGCTCAGCTTTTGGCCGCGGATATCTTTGATATATCCTTCAATATTCTCTGGTTTCTAATCCCTTGGCCCATGATTCCAGCTCCTAATACCAGTCACAGACTCCCCCAGCTTTGATTACCTGGGTGGCCATGCTTCTCTTGCACTGTGTGTTCTCTTTGACTCAACATCATTTTTATTCACAAACTCATATCTGCAACCCTGGGTAAAAAGTATTTTCATGGCCTCATTCTGGCTATGACTGACTCATGCTAGCCCACTGGCCTACTCATTACAAAAAGGAGATCAGGCAAAGTCTGTCATTAAACTGTCATTCCAGCACTCAAATTGTAACATGGTACTCTCTGATTCCAGTGCCAAGAGCAAAATGTCAGTGTGGTTGTTCAAGATTTGGGGACTTGGCTGGGTGGGTATGGGTCACAAATGATCTTTGGCGACGGAAGCCTGGTGGGAAGGAAAACAGAAGCCAGCTTTTGGGGAACACCCACCACTGGAATGGAAGGTGGACTGGGAGCAGCTGACCAGGCTCCAAAAACAGGCCCTGGAAACAGTTATTAGGGAAGCAAAGGCAGGAGGTCTCAACAGTCTCAGCTACCAATCCAGAAGATATTGGTCCTGCCATGGAGGCAGAGGGGATGGTAGTTAGCCAAGCTGGCAGCAAATTACACTCTTCAAATTTTCACCTTAAAAAGCATACAGATAAATCCTTGCTGAACACTCCATTTATTCCTTCAATAAATAGTTAGTCACTAACTATACATCAGGCATTGTGTTAGGCATTGAATACACAAAGGAAAAAGGAAGTAGGCATGGTGACTTCTTTGGCAAGCTTTGTTGAATAACTTGGCATGCACCACTCTTCTTTATTGTCTTGTCAATATTAGAGTAGGTTTTGGATCGTAGATGTGGCTTCTAGCCAGTGCATTTATGCAAACAATTCTCAGATGTGCCACAAATATGTGGCCAAGATAACATTATAGCCTCCATCCTTGCTCTGGAATGATGACAGTCTTTCAAAAAAAGAAAACTTCATAAGCAAATAATAAAAATATACATTGGTGGCTTCTGGATGTCTTGAATTTTCCAAGCAGTTTTTTCAATTGGTCATCCCTCTATATTCAACTGAAAAAAATCCCAACCTGGAGTCTCAGATAGTTAATCATCACAACACAGTTTTCAACAATACACCCATGTGTTTATGCTAACTGTTAAGAGTACTTGGTGATCCAACATGAAATGATTTCATTTTGTTGAACTTGCTTCTCACGGCAAGATTAGTAACAAAAAAGTTTAGTCTCTTGAGAAGAAACTAGTTCATATCACTAAGAATCAGTGTCCAGTGAAAAAGAAGACTTACATAAATAAAGAGGCATGTCATATTCTTGGCTTGAAAGACACACATTGTAAAGATGTTAGTTTTTCCTAAAACCAACCTATAAATTTATTACAACTCAATAAAATTATAATGGAATTCTTTTGGCACCTGGGAAAACAATTTTAAAATTTGGAAGTATAAAAATGCACAAGAATAGCTAATACAGAAGTTAATACAGAAGAATATTAGGGAGGATTTTACCAGTTATTTAAACTGCAGTATTTACTGCTTATTGGTATCCTTCTGCAGGAATAGACAGAGGAAGACTAAAACAAAATATTTGAATACAGAATTAGATATGAATATGATTTGATTATATAATAAAATGATGAAAAAAATGTTTTATTTGGACAACCAGTTTAATCATTTGGAGAAAAAATAAAGTTGGGTCCCTACCTTGAACTTTCAGATATAATAAAGATTTAGAGTACTAAAAAGTTTTAGATAAATACTTTTATAATGTTTAAGTGAAAGAGGGTTTGAAAACCTGACACTTGGCTGTCCCAGCATCAGATCCCTGCCCTGCCCACCCAGGGTGGGATTCCCCACTTTGAGTAGTCTTGGTATGACAGAGTATACTGCCTGGACTTTACGAGCTGAAAAGGACCCTCCTCCAGCTCTCACACGTGGCCTTGTGGGGACTCCCTGTGAGTTGCTGACTAAAAAAGCTGTTCCAGACTGGTTTTCAGATGGCTCTTCTCTGATGTAAGACACTAGCACACTACACTAGTACATTTCATTGCCCACCTTCCTGGAAGGAGCAATGGCCTTTGGGTTTAGAATCCAAGGAAAAAAAGGTTCAGTCAAGGGACATATTAAAGATTCCACTGAACTGGAAAATGAAACTCTTCCTTTTTCATATCTTGGCATACAGACAGAAAAGAAAGTTCAAGTGTAGACTGGGCAATTAACTCTGTCTATAAAGGGAAAGTGAGTTATAGCATAACAGGGGCAGAGAGGTGATCCCCAGATACACCACCACATACTCTATAGTCAGTGTTAAAAGTCAGTAGGGAACACACTAGTAACACTACACAAGCAAGGCCACTATGTGCTTAGATCCCTTTGAAATGAAAATTTGAGTCACCTCCACTAGTAAAGAACCTTAACCAGCTAAAGAACAAGTGGAGGGCAAAGAATCAGTTTTGTATTTTCAAGATTGTATAAATGTATTTTGGGTTATGAATCTCAGAACTGATTAACTTTAATGTCAGTATAGCCCCATTTTAAGCACCAAGTCTGTGTGGGGAAAAGGGAACCCTCCTACACTGTTGGTGGGAATGTAAACTGGTACAGCCACTATGGAGAACAGTATAGATGTTCCTTAAAAAAACAAAAATAGAGCTACCATATGATCCAGGACTCCTGGGCAGAAAAAACCATAATTTGAAAAGATACATGCACTCCAATGTTCATTGCAGCACTATTTACAATAGCCAGGACATGGTAGCAACCTAAATGTCTATCAACAGAGGAATGGATAAAGAAGATGTGGTACATGTATAAAATGGAATATTACTCAGCCATAAAATGAAATAATGCCATCTGCAGCAACATGGATGGACCTAAAGATTATCATACTGAGTGAAGTAACTCAGACAGAGAAAGACAAATATCATATGGTATTGCTTATATGTGGAATCTAAAAAAAAGTGTACAAATGAACTTATCTACAAAACAGAAATAGAGTTACTGTTGTAGAAAACAATCTTATGGTTACTGGGGGTAAGGGGAGGGGGAGGGATAAATTGGGAGATTGGGATTGACATATACACATACACACATATATGTAAAATAGATAACTAATAAGAACCTACTGTATGGACTTCCCTGGTGGTGCAGTGGTTAAGAATCCGCCTGACAATGCAGGGGACACAGGTTCGAGCCCTCGTCCAGAAAGATCCCACATGCCACAGAGTAGCTAAGCCCGTGCACCACAATTATTGAGCCTGCACTCTACAGCCTGTGAGCCACAACTACTGAGCCCATGTGCCACAACTACTGAAACCCATGTGCCTAGAGCCCATGCTCTGCAACAAACAGAAGTCACAGTAATGAGAAACCCACGCATCACAACAAACAGTAGCCCCCACTCTCCACAACTAGAAAAAGCCTGCATGCAGCAGTGAAAACCCAACGCAGCCAAAAATAAATAAATTAATTAATTAATTAAAATAAATAAATAGATAAATAACCCCCCCCCCCAGCAAAAAAGAACTTACTGTATAGCACAGGGAACTCTACTCAATACTCTGTAATGGCCTATATGGGAAAAGAATCAAAAAAAGAGAGGATATATGTATATCTATAACTGATTCACTTTGCTGTACACATGAAACTACCACAACATTGTAAATCAACTATATTCCAATAAAAATTAAAAAAAAAAAAAGCACAAAGTCTGTTCAAGGTTCAGAGAGGAAGATGCATCTTCTTGCTTACAAATAGTTCTGCAGAGAAAGTTTATACCATCTGTTATTTATCATCTTGCTCTCTCTTCTCTCTCCATCCCCTACCTCCTGGCCCTTGGAACTCTCTCCATCTCTCTCTTTCTGCTTTGTGATATTTCACTATTCAATCCCTCAATCTGTCAGGCTATATCCCACCTCCATCCACTTGCACCCTGTCCGCTACCTCCCCCTCCTTCCATGCTGCTCACCTACTACCATCTGAGATTCCACCTAACAGCCCTCTCTGAAGCCTCACAAGTATATGCCCGAAAAGACTGATCATTTGCTCCTTATTTATGTAGGAGTACTTTAATACTTTATTGTCATTATAGGTTTACATGTTTGTCTCTGCTTACCAAATTCACCTCTAAAACTCCAGGGCTTTCACTCTTATTCAACATAGTTTTGGAGGTCCTAGCCAAGGCAATCAGAGAAGAAAAAGAAATAAAAGGAATACAAATTGGAAAAGAAGAAGTAAAACTGTCACTGTTTGCAGATGACATGATACTATACATAGAAAATCCTAAAGATGCCACCAGAAAACTTCTAGAAGTAATCAGTGAATTAGGTAAGGTTGCAATATACAAAATTAATGCACAGAAATCTCTGGCATTCCTATACACAATGAAAACTCAGAAAGAGAAATTAAGGAAACAATCCTATTTACCATCACAACAAAAAGAATAAAATACCTAGGAATAAACCTACCTAAGGAGGCGAAAGACTTGTACTCAGAAAACTATAAAACACTGATGAAAGAAATCAAACATGACATAAACATATGGAGAAATGTACCATGTTCTTGGATTGGAAGAATCAATACTGTGAAAATTACTATACTACCCAAAGCAATCTACATATGCAATGCAATCCCTATAAAACTACCAATGGCATTCTTCACAGAATTAGAACAAAAAATTTTACAATTCATATGGAAACACAAAAGACCCCGAATAGCCAAAGCAATCTTGAGAAAGAAAAGCAGAGCTGGAGGAATCAGGCTCCCCAACTTCAAACTGTACTACAAAGCTACAGTAATCAAGACAGTATGGTACTGGCACAAAAACAGAAATATAGATCAATGTTACAGGATAGAAAGCCCAGAGATAAATCCACGCACATATGGTTACCTAATCTACAACAAAGGAGGCAAGAACATACAGTGGAGAAAAGACAGCCTCTTCAATAAGTGGTGCTGGGAAAACTGGACAGCTACAGGTAAAAGAATGAAATTAGAACACTATGTAACACCCTACACAAAAATAAACTCTAAATGGATTAAAGACCTAAATGTAAGATCAGACACTAAAACTCTTAGAGGAAAACATAGGAAAAACACTCTTTGACATAAACCACAGCAAGATCTTTTTTGACCCATCTCCTACAGTAATGGAAATAAAAACAAAAATAAACAAATGGGGCCTAACAACAATTAAAAGCTTTTGTACAGCAAAGGAAACCATAAACAAGATGAAAAGACAGCCCTCAGAATGGGAGAAAATATCTGCAAATGAAGCAATGGACAAAGGATTAATCTCCAAAATATACAAACAGTTCATGGAGCTCAATATCAAAAAACAATCAATTCAATTAAAAAATGGGTGGAAGACCTAAATAGACATTTCACCAAAGAAGACATACAGATGGTCAAGAGGCACATGAAAAGATGCTCAACATCACTAATTATTAGAGAAATGCAAATCAAAACTACAATAAGATATCACCTCATACAGGTCAGAATGGCCATTATTAAAAAATCTAGAAACGATAAATGCTGGAAAGGGTGTGGTGAAAAGAGAACCCTCCTGGGGCTTCCCTGGTGGCACAGTGGTTGAGAGTCTACCTGCCGATGCAGGGGACACGGGTTCGTGCCCCGGTCCAGGAAGATCCCATGTGCCGCAGAGTGGTTGGGCCCGTGAGCCATGGCCGCTGAGCCTGTGCATCCGGAGCCTGTGCTCCGCAACGGGAGAGGTCACAACAGTGAGAGGCCCGCGTACCGCAAAAAAAAAAAAAAAAAAAGAATTCACCTGTCAATGCAGGGGACACGGGTTTGAGCCCTGGTCTGGGAAGATCCCACATGCCGCGGAGCAACTAAGCCTGTGTGCCACAACTACTGAGCCTGTGCTCTAGAGCCCACGAGCCACAACTACTGAGCCCACGTGCCACAACTACTGAAGCCCATGTGCCTAGAGCCCATGCTCTGCAACAAGAGAAGCCACCACAGTGAGAAGCCTGTGCACCACAATGAAGAGTAGCCCCCCACTTGTCTCAACTAGAGAAAGCCCACACACAGTAACAAAGACCCAATGAAGCCAAAAATAAATAAATAAATAAATGTATAAAAAAAAAAAAAGGAAAGAAAAGGGAACCCTCCTGCACTGTTGGTGGGAATGTAAATTGATACAGCCAATATGGAGAGCAGTATGCAGGTTCCTTAAAAAACTAAAAATAGAACTACCATATGACTCAGCAATCCCGCTACTGGGCATATACCCTGAGAAAACCATAATTCAAAGAGAGACATGTACCACAATATTCATTGCAGCACTGTTTACAATAGCCAGGACATGGTAGCAACCTAAATGTCCATCGACGGATGAATGGATAAAGAAGATGTGGCACATATATACAATGGAATATTAGCCATAAGAAGAAACGAAATTGAGTTATTTGTAGTGAGGTGGCTGGACCTAGAGTCTGTCATACAGAGTGAAGTAAGTCAGAAAGAGAAAAACAAACACCGTATGCTAACACTTATATATGGAATCTAAAAAAAATAAAAATTAAAAACAAAAATAATGGTACTGATGAACCTAGTAGCAGAACAGGAATAAAAATGTAGACATAGAGAATGGACTTGAGGACACGGGGTGGGAGGGGGAAGCTGGGGCAAAGTGAGAGTAGCATCAACATATATACACTACCTAATGTAAAATAGTTAGCTAGAGGGGAGCAGCCGCATAGCACAGGGAGATCAGCTTGGTGCTTTATGACCACCTAGAGGGGTGGGATAGGGAGGGTGGGAGGAAGACACAAGAGGGAGGAGATATGGGGATATATGTATGAATATGACTGATTCACTTTGTTGTACAACAGAGACTAACACAGTATTTTGAAGCAATTATACTCCAATAAAGAGCTATTAAATTTTTTTTTTTAACTCCAAGGCTTGGCACTGAGAATAGCACAGAGTAGGTGCTCAGTAATGCCTGTGGACTAAACTATTGAATCGCCAGTGTTAGAGGCAGATTGAGAATGAATAGACTCTCAGCCATTGACTTTTTTTTTTTAATGAAGTATAGTTAATTTACAATGTTGTGGCAATCTCTACTGTACAGCAAAGTGACTCAGTTATACACGTATAGACATTCTTTTTTATATTCTTTTCCATTATGGTTTATCACAGGATATTGAGTATAGTTTCCTGTATATAGTTTTCTATACAGTAGGACCTTGTTGTTTATCCATTCTAATTGTAATAGTTTGCATCTACCAACCCCAAACTCCCAGTCCATTCCTCTCCCTCCCCGGCTCCCCCTTGGCAACTACAAATCTGTTCTTTATGTCTATGAGTCTGTTTCTGTTTTGTAGATAGGTTCATTTGTGCCATATTTTAGATTCCACATATAAGTTATATCATATAGTATTTATCTTTCTCTTTCTGACTTACTTCACTTACTGTGATAATCTCTGGTTGTACATAGACTTTCAAGGGAACAAATATTCCTCTAGATTTACTCTGCCCTAAATAACTAAAGCTTATACCAAAAGCACTTGGAAAGAGCCAGAATTAATTCTGTCCTCTAGAACATGTAAAATACAGCTGTTTTTCAGGTTCAACACTTAAGGGGGAAAGCTACCAGGCCTGTGTGTCCAAAAAGATCCTAGTAATAACCAATGAGCCTTTTTCTACCTTTGGACCTGACCTTGTGACTCTCCTCTCCCTTTTCTGTTCAAAGGGCAAGAGGAAGTTGTACAAGCACAGGACATAGTCTGTAGTGCATTTTCAGTTTCAGTGATAGTTAAGGCTAGGAGGAGTTCAGTACTATTGCTGTATTTCACAGTTTGCATTTTTGTTACAAACTTCAATCACTCACTGACCAGTTCTTCTTCCTTTCCCTAGGATTTCCCTAGGTCTGATAACTTTCTTGGTAAACACACTGTATATTAATAGCAAGTGAAATTCTGGGAAATTTCCATTTCCTTCCTTTTTTCTCAAAAACACTGTTTTTCATTTTTACCAACCATCATTTTCAGAAGTATATTTTACATGACAGGAGTCTTGTAACCTCTCCAAATGGTCTCTATTTCCTCCTGAGAATATTTCAATCATTTTTGTTTCTGGTTGACCTAATTTTAATTATTATTCCACTGGTCATGCGGCTACTCACATCCAGCTTTCTGTTCTATGTAGTTACTCATTGAGCCAGATTTTTAAATCCACAAACTCAGAGCAAATTAGCTACCATTGGGAAGACACATTTAAGCTTTGGGGATAGTAGAAGCTATTTTATGCACTAAAGCAGTAATTTGCCAAATGTTCCCTGGTGATCTGAGAAAAAAATTGCTGAGTTTTTCATGGTATTTAATTTGCTTCCAGGAATTTAGGGAAAAGGAAAATCTGAGCTAATATGAACAAATGGGTAATCTTAGGTGTTACCTGTCCTAAAATCAATACTGTTGCCTAATTGAGTGAGCATGTATAGGAAATGTGCTCAAAGATACAGGCCCAGCTCTCTGAACACTGAAATGCTTACGTTCCTTTCTCAGGAAAATAACTATAGGAGAAATTCTGTTTCTCCCTCATGACTTCTCTCAAAGTTAATTTTTTACTTTATACACCAAATAATGGTAAAAACATGCATGTATTTTTAAATCTCAGGTTACCAAATATCAGGAATTTCTTGGTTACATTCACCGTTTTAAACTTAGAAAGTGAATATTTAAGAAAATTAAAAAGTGGTCCTTTAATGACTTTATAAATTACCCTTTCCACTCCATTATAATCACCACTAAGTCCCCAAATAGTCTACATCCTCAAGGGAATGCCTGACAATAAATTCCTTTGAAATAATCTGAACAGACTGGAATATTCCACAAATATCTGTGGAGTGTTTACTATGCTCCAGGCACTGGGCCAAACAATGGAGACAAAACAGTGACTAAAAGAGACATCATCCGTACTTTCATGAAATTTACAAACTAGCCGGGGAGATTGCTATAACAAGTCTTCATGTCTAATCAGAACTCTGAGGATTTTGATCCCAATAATATATTGAATTCATCTGGTCAAGATCGCCACTGATCTTCATATGGTGATCTAAATCCAATTGTCCATTCTCAGTCAAACTTACTCAGCTTCTCAAAACATTTGATGCAGTTGATCACACCCTCCTTTCTAAACATTTCTTTAATGGATGTCCAATTTCTTTTTTTTCTTAAAATATTTATTTATTTATTTATTTGGCTGTGCTGGTCACACGGGATCTTCATTGCCACATGTGGGATCTTCGTTGTGGCATGCGGGATCTTTAGTTGCAACATGCGGGATCTTTTAGTTGCGGCATGCAAGCTCTTGTTCACTGACCAGGGATCAAAACAGGGCTCCCTGCATTGGAAGGCAAAGTCTTAATCACTGGACAGCCAGGGAAGACCTGAAGATTTTTTTGATTTTTTTGATGGACCATTTTTAAAGTTTTTGTTGAATTTGTTACAATATTGCTTCTGTTTTATGTTTTGGTTTTTTGGCCAGGAGGCATCTTAGCTCCCCGACCAGGAATCGAACCCACACCTCCTGCATTGGAAGGCAAAGTCTTAACCACTGGACAGCCAAGGAAGTCCCCAATTTCTTGGTATGACTGCTACATTCATATTTTCTAAATTTGACACTTTTATATGTCTATTTGCCTACTCAATGCCCCCTCTCAGAGATCTAATAGCATCTTAAATTAAATCCGTCCTGAACGGAACTCTTAGAGGAAACTTTGTTCCCTTCTCCACTCCACAAAAATCTATTTCTCCCCTCCTGTTCACTATTTTATTAAATGGAAACTGTATTCATTCAGTTCATCAGGTTAAAGATCTTGGAACTGGCCATAATTTTTCTTTCTTTCATACTCCTTATTTAACTGACCAGAAAACACTATTGGATTTATTTTCAATTTATATCACAATATTACTGTCTCCAACCACCTTCATCAGTATTATCTTAGTTCAAGACAACATTTTCGATCATCTGGATTACTCCAGTAGATTCCCTACTCATCTTTTTGATTCCACTCTTTTGTTCTATTCTCAACACAGCAGTGAGAGTGAGACTTTTGAAAGTTTCATCATGTCATTTCCTTGTTTATATCCTTTCCATGGCTCCCCACTTAGAGTAAAATCCTTACCATGACATACAAGACTCTATGATCTGGTCTTTTCCTGCCTCTTCGCTCACCTTCCTTCCTACTCTTCTTGCTATTCCTGGAGTTTGCTCTTTACCTTCCCACTTTGAGGCCTTGGCATTTGTGCCCCTCTGCCTAGAATATCGTTCACCTAGATATTACAAGGCTCTCTTCTTCAGTTCATATGTGTCTCTATTCAAATGTTAACTTTTCAGAGAGGACTTCCCTTACTACTAAACTAAGCTACTAAAACAGCACAACCTCTCCATCTCCTTCTCTTGATCCTCTTGACCTGCTTTATTTTCTTTCTAGTTCTTATCACTCCCTGACATTGTGTGTGTGTGTGTGTGTGTGTGTGTGTGTATTTTGTGTCTCTCTAAGAGATTCAAGAGCACAGTAAACTTTGCCTCATTCACTCTTGTATTCCAATGCCTAGAACAATGAGTGTCTGACACATTCTAAGTACTCTACAAATGTAGGTTAAATAAGTGAATGTGATGATAGTAAAAAGGAAAATTACAGGGGATGTCAAGATATCATACATAGTTATGCAACTTAGAGTGAGGTATCAGGGAAGCCAGTAAATGAAGCAATCATGCGTTCTGGTTAACATCTATAAATAGAAAAGGCAGCTCACAAATGTGCATAACAGAGTTCTCTAATACTCTCAAGACAGTTGCACATCCTTCCTTCTGAGCTGACCCATTAGTGGTAGGCATAAAAGCTCTATTGAAGAAAAATGTTTTTCATGTATAGTTTGCTTTTGCTTTTTCCCAGAGAAATGTGACCAGCAATATCTCATTTATCTGTGTAACAGATCTGTTACGTAGTCAGACAAGAGAGATGAAAGGAAAAGGGGAAAGAAAGGAATAATACCAGTTTTGTCTTAATAAAAAGGCAATGAAACAGAGAGAAGTCTTGTGACATACCCAGCATGATAGCGGTAGAGCTAGACATGTAATGAATCCTTCTAGCTTATTATTGATCTCTGCTTCTAGGACCTGAGATGCAGGGTGTGGAGGAGGTGGGGGAGATGGGGGAGTGAAATTTCTACGTATCAATCCAGAGTGGATATGTTTTCTGTTATATCTTCTCAACCCAAACCACCACCTGTAATTCCCATTATGACTCCCTTTAGGTCTGCAGTGCAAGAAGTAGAAAAGGTGTAGAAGGAAAGAGTGGGTGTTCTAAAAATAACTGTTGAATTGATAAATTAGCTGGTAAGAGAAAAGGGAACAAGAAAGAAGATTTTGTTGTAAGTGAATACATGTGAATTCACATGTGCATGCACACAGGTACGATTCCTAATGGTTTGAGCCTATGTGAAGAAAAGGAATTTAATTAATAGCATAAAAAGAATTGTAATTTATGGAATTGGAATATGGAATTGAATGGAGAATTTATCTTCATTTCTCTGACTTCTGTGTTTATAGTCTCATTGACCTCTCAACCACCAGATAGTTCTTATTTATGACAAAGTATCTTCTTTTCAAAATGACAAAAGAACTATATTTGTCAAGTACAACTTTATTGATATATCAAATTTAATTGTGTAATACGTTTCCTCACTCCAATCCAGGTATATGGTAAGATCAAAACGAGAGTAACAAACAGTATCAACTTGACTTGGCCCTCAGAATCCCTTAATCCCTTCCAACAAGGTACATGCTCTTCAGTGTGCACTCAAGTGTGATGCCTGGTCTGCAGCATCTACATTTCTTCCCTTTCTGCTCGTGATCTGGGCCTTGTGGGTGCTGGGCCTCAGGCTGTCATTTTCTGTGTGCTTCTCTATATCAACGTCTCTGTGCTTCTTTCCCATTTCACTCATAACTCTTCCAACACTTGGCTGTCCTCTGGCCACTTTTCCCTCATTTCTGATGCACAATATGCTCTGCTCCTCCTTTTCTGTGACCTACTGGAGTACAGTGGCTCTTATCTGCAGTGTCTGGGCATCACATTTATGTAATAAACTGCTATGGTACAAGTGCTAGCATATTGTATTTGAGAAATTGACTGCCTTGTTTCCTACTCAGCAGGAAAGAATGAGGGGTTGTGGAAGATAATGTTAAATGGCTCCTACCAAGCCATTCCCAAACCTCTCACCCATCCATTTATGCCTCCTACTATACAGCCTGAAAAGCAAGATACATTCTTTTCCATCTTTCTTTGCATTTAGACATGGCCCTAGGACCCAGTGCTGGTCCATGGGATGCCCCTGGAGCCTACTGGTCAAGGGAGAGGGGATTCTGAGAAAGATTCTACTTTCCTGCAAAAAGAAAACTGATGAGACCAGTGTTGTTGCCTCTTTCCCTTTACCCTATTCTTCCTCTTTCTCATGCAGAATTGATGGCTGGATCTGCAGTGCCATCTTGTAACCTTGAAAGAAAAAGTCAGGAAAATCATAGGTGTGTCCACTGTGACATCACTGACTTAGAGAACCAAGACCAGCATTTAACTTCTTGATAAGTGAGAAAAATGAATCTCTATCTTTTAAGCAACTGTAGGTGGTTTTCCTGTTATTTGTGGGTGAATGCAAGTTTAAGTGATACACAGAAACTTCCTCACCACCACACCATAGTCCCCTCTAAAGAAAGAACCCAGGCCTTTGTAAATTGAGAATAGGGCTTTTTGGTCACCATGGAAGAGCTCATGGAAGATGTTTTTATTTTTTAATGTGGGCTAATTGGAGGACAGAATTGACTTATTTAAGAGAAGAGGGGGATCTAGTCTGGGGGAAGAGAGAGCGTTGCAACACTGGGAAGGATGGGAAACAGATTCTACAAATGTCCTTGAATGGCTACTACCCAGTGCCTTAGAAGGGTAGGACCTCAGGTGGGTGTTACCCGTGTCACCAACTACTACAGTTCTGAGAGCAGAGGTAAGATCCTCTGTAGCTGAGTCTGTGGTCAGTAGAGAAGATCATTGTAAAGTGTATCTCTTTACTTTCCCAGTGAAGCAATACTGAGGAGCAATTGAAAATGGCATCATGTGGTACTGAAAGATCAAGTGTAGCCTCCAGCAACTATGTAGATTAAGGACCAGGCCTCCTGTTTACTTACAGGCTCTTATATTTTTGTGCAATATAACTATGAATGGGGAAGGGATGTGCAAAACCTTCTTAGTTTGATGTAGCCCTATTTACTTATTTTTGCTTTTATTTCCCTTGCCTGAGGAGATATATCAAAAAAATATTGCTAAGATTGATGTCAAAAAGTGTACTGCCTATATTTTCTCCTAGAAGTATTATGGTTTCAGGTCTTCAAATTAAGTCTTTAATTCATTTTGAGCTTATTTGTATATAGCATGAGAGAATAGTCCAGGTAGATTGTTTCACATATAGCTGTCCAGTTTTCCCAACACCACTTATTCAAGAGGCTGTCTTTTCCCCATTGTATATTCTTGCCTCCTTTGTCATAAATTAATTGTCCATGTAAGTGTGGGTTCATTTCTAGGCTCTCTATTAGGTTCTATCTATGTGTCTGTTTTTGTGCCAGTAACATACTGTTTTAATTACTTTAGCTTTGTAGTATAGTTTGAAATCAGGGGGCATGATATCTCCTGTTTTGTTCTTCTTAAGATTGTTTTGTCTAATTGGGGTCTTTTGTGTTTCCATACAGAATTATTTGTTACAATTACTTGTTATAGTCCTGTGGGAAATGCCATTGATATTTTAATTTAATGCCATTGGTATTTTAATACCCAGATTGCTTAGGTTATTATGGTCATTTTAACAATATTAATTTTTTCCAATCCATGAGCACAGTATATCTTTCCCTTTGTGCCATTTTCAATTTCTTTCATCAGTGTCTTATAGTTTTCTTAGTACAGGTCTTTTACCTCCTTAGTTAGATTTATTTCTAGGTATTTTATTCTTTTTGATGAGATTGTGAATGGCATTGTTTTCTTAATTTCTCTTTCTGATAGTTTGTTGTTAATGTATGGAAATGCAATAGATTTCTGTATATCAGTTTTGTATCTTGCATATCAATTTTGTATCCTGCAACCTTACCAAATTCATTGATGAGTTCTAGTAGCTTTTGATGGTGTCTAGGATTTTTTATGTATAGTATCATGTCATCTGCAAACAGTGACAGGTTTACTTCTTTTTTTCCAGTTTGGATTCCTTTTATTTCATTTTCTTGTCTGCTGTGGCTAAAACTTCCAACACTATGTTGAAGAAAAGTGACAAGAGTAGGCATCCTGATCTTGTTCCTCATCTTAGAGGAAATGCTTTCAGGTTTTCACCATTGAGTATGATGTTAGCTGTGGGCTTGTCATATACAGCCTCTTTTATTTTGAGATATGTTCCTCTATATCCACTTAGTGAAGAGTTTTTATCATAGTGGATGTTGAATTTTGCCAAAACGTTTTTCTGCATCTATTGAAATGGATCTTTTATTCTTCAATTTGTTGATGTAGTGTATCACACTGATTGACTTGTGGATATGGAGCCATCCTTGCATCCCTGCATAAATCCCACTTGATTATGGTGTATGATCCTTTTAATGTATTATTGAACTCAGTTTGCTAATATTTTATTGAGAATTTTTGCATCTATGTTTATCATTGATATTGGCCTATAATTTATTTGTGTGTGTGTGTGTGTGTGTGAATCCTTGTCTGGTTTTTGTTGCAGGGTGATGTTGGCCTCATAGAATGAGTTTGGGAGTGTTCCTTCCTCTTTGGCCTATATAACATCATTAGTACTACTAATGAATATAAAAATGATTCAAAACATGTGTTTTGACTTTATTGTTTAGCTCTTCATTTGAAGCTTATTTACATGTTGGTACCAAATTTTGTAAAAATGGCCTATGTATTAAACTAAACTTCAGTCAAACAGAGCAGAAGCATTTTAAGAGTCCTGAAAGCCTAAGATCTACTATTAGACACTTAACAACTTATATATTCCAACATTATTTCCAAATTTATGGCACTTATTTTTTGAACTGACACTAAAAAGTACAATATGAGGAGAATGCAGCCATGCTTCCAACAGAGTCCCAAAGGTATATCGTAATCAATGTATGTGTTCCTCAATTCTCAGACAGATGACAGATTCGTTTTTTTGGAATATATTTGAGATAGAAAGTGAATAGGTCTTCACAGACCTTGTTCGAAATGGTACAGTGTTTGCAAATATATAATTCACACATCTTTGCTTGTATTTATTTGTTTGTTTTTTAGTTGCTTTTGTATGTCTCCACATAGGTCATCAGTCATACTTCAAAGGTAATACATATCAAAAAAAGTATTTATATATTTTTAAATATCTGTGTCCTTAATTTATAGCTCTATAAGCCTCCAAGATTTAAGTAAATTTTTGTTTGTTTGTTTATGTCTATTATAGGATTATGTGTCAATGAGACCAAAGTCATAATTCTCATAAGGTAGGTGTTCCAAGTTTTAACTCCTGAGCCCAGTCACCAGGCTTATATAATCACTACTTCTAAAAATGTCTTAGTTAGTTCAGGTTGGTATAACAGTACACCATAGACTGTGTGGCTTATAAACAACAAACATTTATTTCTCACGGTTCTGGAGACTTAGAAGACTGAGATCAGGGTACCAGCATGGTTTTGGAGAGAGCCCTCTTCTGGGTTGTAGGTGGCTGCCTTCTCACTGTGCCCTCACATGGGAGAGTCAAGAGAGAAAGCAAGCTCTCTTGTGACTCTTATAAGGACACCAATCCCATTCATGAGGGCTGCACAGTCTTGACCTCATCTAATTCTAATTACCTCCCAAAGGACCATCACATCAGGGGGTAGGGTTTCAACATATGAATTTGGGGGCAGGGAGACACAAACATTCAGTCCATAACAAATAAAAACAACTGAAAACCTACAGATAGGAGCTCAAGAAACAATTAACTTGTTTCTGTGTAAAAGATTAGCAGCACCATAACACTGTCCAAAACACAGTTATGACCTACACAAATAACAGGACCCAATATCCACTCTAGCCCAGTGCATAAGGAAATTTCCAATTGGTTCTTTCCATCCTACCTTGGGAAGGAGATACACCACCTCTACCACTATCACAAGGTGTCCAGAGGAGGAGGCTCACTAGTGTATAAGAACGCTACAGGGTAGGCTGAACACAGGCAAGGAGGACTGGGTGGGAGGTTGCAGCACTGGCTGGTGGGGCCACGGGCAGGTTGTTGGTGGCAAGCTTCTCTGTATCCAGTCTGTTTTCACAGGCTGAAAGTGTCCTTTCCTCATCTTTCCAAACCTAGTTTCTACACTCTTTCCCCTGCCTTCCCCAACCAGAGTCTCATGTAAGCCCTAGAAAATAAAGCTTCCACAGCTTCCTTCTTTGACCTTTTGTTTCGCCTCACTAAGTGGGTAACTCATAGCTATCATAGTGCTCTGGGGAAGAAAAATAAAGTGTCCTCCAATACCAATGAGAGTATGGAAAGGAAGGGAGGAAAACCAGAAAGCAACAGATTAATTCCTGGAGTTATAATCTTGCCATGTTCAAATATGATCCTCAGGACTATATTTTTTTGACATGTGCTATGATGTATTTATATAACCTCTTGCCTGGATTTTCATTTTCTCTCCCTGTTGTCTCCTCTACCTGCCTCTTTAATGTATTTAAGAATGTTGGTTAAAAAAACAAACAAATAAAATGAACTCTCTTGACTTTGCATCCCTCTAGAGTTACTATTTTAGTTTTTCCCTTTAGAGCCAGTGTCTTGAAATAATCTCTACATCAGGGACTTCAAACTGGGGGACAGGTACCACCGGAAGTGTGCCAAGACTTAGAAGGGACTGTAGTTTAATGGTAGGTGTGCTGGTCACACATAATAAATCCACTCCAACCTTCCTATCTCCTTAAACCTTTGGGTTCCCTTCTGCACATCATGCAGGGAAGCTCTGGCATCTCAATCTCATTGTCACCAATCAGTCCAGGTTTCAGTAAATCCATCAGGTAAGTTACTAGAGGCAACTACAGCTGCATGAATTAACATATTAAATCTGAAATCTCCAGTAAGTGCACCCACATTAATTTAATTAGCCTATTTTTATATCTTCCCTCTTTAGTCTAACACCTTTAGAATCCATTTCCACACACATTCCCCAGTTTCTGCTGAAACATATTCATAAAATCTTGCAATTGGTTTGGTGTGCAATCTGTTATCTCCCATAAATGTTTTGGCCCTTCGAAATATGATGAAATTTGACCATAGTTACAGGTATAATGAAAACAGAAAGTGATTGTGGTGGGTATTGAGAAGAAAGAATATCCCCTTGTAAAGCATATGTCTGAAGTAAGACTATCACAGGAAGACTAGTAATCTCAGACATAAGATAGAAAGCTATGACTGGGGTTAAGGGAGGCTTAGATTCTCAGTTTCATATGAGTTTAACTAGATGTTCTCATATCAAGTTTCAGGGTGCCATAATGTCCCAATCAATGCCCTAATTTTCACATGAGTTACTTAGTGAGGCTGTAAATTTAACCAATGTTATAATTCTGCAACCCACATTATTAAGTTTTATGTTTGATTTTCAACATCAGCTCTGTAGCGACAAGAACTGAGCTTCTTTTAAAGATGTCATAGTTCTGTTGTTCTAAGATCATGATTTTAACTAAGTGTTATAGAACCTGAGATTTTCATTTTCATTCTGTAAGCACTACAATGCACTCAGAAGAGTTTATAATAGTCAAATACAGCTGCGTGGACTCCCACGACACTTATTTCACTGGCACTTAATTAACCATAGGTGATAAGTTAATTGTAATGTTGCTGCATTCCATAGGTTACTAGCATCTTGTTTCCCATTGGCAAGAAGCCCAACACATTACCCAATCCCCAAATTCATCTTTTCGGGTCTGTCTCCTGGGACCACCCTAGATATGAATTCTATAGCAGTCAGAGTTCAGTTAGGAGACAGAAACCATGCCAGTAATTAGAGCAAGGGAAACTTAAAATAAAGAATTGTTAACTAATAAAAGGTAGTTAACTATTAAAAAGGGTAAAGATGACTCAAATATCCATAAGTAGCAAGTACAAAAAAGAAGCTGTAGTCTAAGAAAGAGTGAACAATGTAGAAACAAGAGATTGAGCAGAGACATGAGACCTCTTCAAAGAGAGCATGGCTACCACAGAAAGACACAGCCTGTCCATGGTGTGTAAGCTTGCCAGAGGGTCTGGACCAGAGCTCGTCTGCAGAAGTGGTTCACCATTTCCAGAATAGATAGGTGAATAGCTGATCTATAGACAGAGGACTAATTATTATTAAGACTTTAATTTGACACCTCCAAAACCTGCCCTTTTCAATATGTTGGTGGCTCACCCCCACTTTCATCTATGTCTCATTTTCCAGAGTTCAAAGCCTCTCTGGTTCAGTTTCTCCAGAGAATGAATTTTGCTCCAGTTTTCTGCACAAGCGAGGGAGGGGTCATAGAATAGAGGAGGAGAACTGGGTGTACTAACTGCTCCTTTCAACCAATCCTTCTGTTTTCAGGCCAACCCTGTACCCTGTCTTCAAAGGTTGCTGAAGACTAGATGCTTGAATCTTTCTGGAACTCAAAGCCTCAAAGGCTGAGACTATTTCACTTACCTTCTTACCTAAGTAGGAACTTAGGTGATTTTAGTGAGTTTTGAAGAGAAAAGTCAGAAGTCCTTTCTTTTGTTCAGTCTATCATATTTAACCAAAATCCCCCTTATCTTTTTTTATATTTCACTTAAAAAATGTCTATCAGATATTTATTTTGGTGTATGAAAGGAGATGAGGATATAAGTTGAATCTTACTCTGTACCAGAGCAAGCCAAAACCCCATCATTTATTGAACATTCTTTCCTTCCCTCTTGTTTGTAACACACAGGGAAGAGTATACTTGGCTTTCAGAAATCAGAAATGGTATCAAAAATTTATAATATTTTCTCTGGGTCTTAAATGATGAGACAAACAGAGACATATGAAGTAATTGAGGCATATGAAATGATGTGTGGGACTGCATGCAGAAGTGAAAATGATGGGACATGAAAAATGAGGCTGATAAGAAGACATTGGGCCAGATCTTGAAGGACATTTTATACCACATAAAAAATTAAACTCTATGTATAGGACCCACTAGGTCATAATATGCTAAGCTAAGCCTAACACTTTAAGAGATACACACAAACCATCTCCTTACCAGTTGATTAAGTGACTTCATGGTGGTCCCTTTTCAGTTATATTAACTAGCAATGTTTTCATCTTTTACTCTCCCAAGCATGCTTCTTTATGAATCCATCAATGCCTTATGCCTTTATGATTTTTACTTCTTTCTGCATCTGCATGTGACACCACTGAAGAATTACTCATCTCATATCTGCTAAATAAATTCTTCACACATCTCTGGATGACTGTGAAACTCTACATACACACAAAGGAGACACAAGAGAGCTCAGTAGAAAGCAAAAGCCAAGGGACACTTGACAATTGGCTAAGCTTTGAATGCCCTACCCAATCACCACACAAATGGATCAGCAGAGTGTGGAAGCCTTATAGGCTTGGGGTATCTGGAAACAACTTTGTCCAAATCACTGGCTGACTACTAAGTCATGAAAATACAAAAGTAAACCTTAGGAGGTTAGGCTGAAAGAAATAAAAATTGCAATGAAAATGTCAGCAGACATATCAACAGCTGCATACTGCGGGGAAGAAGAAATCTGCAGTTCAAGTCCAGGAGAGATACCCACCCCCCGACAAATCTCAAAATCCATAGTTGCTACAACATATTAGCTAAAATGTCTAGTTTTACAAAAAAAAAAAAAAAGGGAAATGAGATATGCAAAGAAGCAGGAAAGTAAAAAAGTAATGAGCAGGGCTTCCCTGGTGGTGCAGTGGTTGAGAGTCTGCCTGCCGATGCAGGGGACACGGGTTCGTGACCCGGTCTGGGAAGATCCCACATGCCACGGAGCGGCTAGGCCTGTGAGCCATGGCCGCTGAGCCTGCGCATCCAGAGCCTGTGCTCCGCAACAGGAGAGGCCACAACAGTGAGACGCCCACGTACCGAAAAAAAAAACAAAAAAAAACCCCAGTAATCAGCAGAAACTGACTTTTAGTGAGCTCAGATGTTGGATTTATCATAAAAAGACTTCAAAGATATTATTATAAATAAGTTCAAATATTTTTTTAAATATTGTGACAATATTATATGTATATATATAAAATATATATCCTCAACAAATTGAGGATACCAATGGAGAAATATAGACTATTTTTAAAAATGAGATTCTAGAGTTGAAAAATGCCACACTAAAATTTTTTTAATTGCTAAATTGGCTCAACAGCAGATCTGAGATGTCAGAAGGAGGCATCAGTGAACTCAAAATAGAGCAATAGAAATTGTTCAGTCTGGGGACTTCCCTGGTGGCACAGTGGTTAAGAATCTGCCTGCCAATGCAGGGGACACAGGTTCAAGCCCTGGTCCAGGAAGACCCCACATACTGCAGAGCAACTAAGCCCGTGTGTCACAACTACTGAGCCTGCGCTCTGGGGCCCTCAAGCCACAACTACTGAAGCCTATGTTCCTAGAGCCCATGCTCCACAACAAGAGAAGCCACTGTAATGAGAAGCCCGCGCACCACAATGAAGAGTAGTCCTTGCTCGCTGCAACAAGAGAAAGCCTACACACACAGCAACGAAGACCCAATACAGCCAAAAATTAATTAATTAATTTTAAAAAAAGAAATTGTTCAATCTAAACAACAGAGTAAAAAAAAAAAAAGATGGGAAGAATGAACACAGTCTCAAAGACTTGTGGGATAACATCAAACATATAATAGGAATCCCCCCCCAAAAAAAGAAAGATCAAATGGTACAGAAAAACATATTTGAAAAAATAATGACCAAAAACTCTAATTTGATGAAAAACGAATATTTATAGATCCAAGAAACACAAATAATCCTAAGTAAGATAAACACAAAGATATCTATATCCGAACAAAGAGAAAAAATGGATAAGATTTTCTCTTTCTTTGTCTAGGTGTGACACACTTTAGATTCAAAGACTCAATGGTAAAATAAAATGTAAAGTATGGAAAAGGGTGATAATGCAAACAGAAACTATATGGTAGCTGGACTGGATATGTCAGTCAAAATATACTTTAGAAAAGTATTTCTCGAGACCAAGAGGGACATTTCATAATGGTAAAGGTTCAATACACCAGGAGTAGTTAACAATTGTAAATAGATAACACCTACAAACAGCCACAAAATACATAAAGCAAAAACTGACAGAATGGAAAGGAGAAATAGACAATTCAACAATTGTAGTTTGAGATTTCAATATTCCTCTCAAAGTAATTGATAGAGCAAATAGACAGAAAATTAATAAAGATATAGAAGATATGAACAGAACCACCAACCAACTTGGTCTTACTGATATATAGAGGACTCTCTACTCAAACAGCAGAATACATGTTTTTTTCAAAGACATGGAACATTCTCTAGTAGAGATCATATGCTAGGATATAAGACAAATTTCAATCGATTAAAAATTATTGAAATCATACAAACTATGTTCTCTGACCTCAATGGAATCAAATTATAAATCAACAACAGAAAGAAATTTGGAGACTCTCCAATATTTGGAAATTAAGCAACACACTTTTAAGTAATCATGAGTCAAAGAAGAAATCACAAAGGAAATTAGAAAACATATCGAACTGAATAAACATGAAAACACAACATGTCAAAATTTATGGAGTACAACTAAGGCAATACTTAGAGGGAAATTTGTAGCTTTATATGCTGCTATTAGAAAGGAAGAAAGATCTAAAATGTATAATGTAAGTTTTCACCTTAAGAAGCTGGAAAAAGAGCAAATCAAATCTATAGTAAATAGATGGAATTAAAAAAATAAAGAGTCAGAGAAGAAATAAATGAAATAGGGACTTCCCTGGTGGCTCAGTGGCTAAGAATCCGCCTGCCAGTGCAGGGGACACAGGTTCTATCCCTGGTCCGGGAAAATCCCACATGCCACGGAGCAACTAAGCCCATGCACTACAACTACTGAGCCTGTGCTCTAGAGCCTGCAAGCCACAACTACTGAGCCCACACGCCACAACTACAGAAACCTGCGCACATAGAGCCCACACTCCATAACAAGAGAAGCCACCGTGGTGAGAATCCCGCACACCGCACTGAAGAATATGCCCCACTCACCACAACTAGAGAAAGGCTGCATGCAGTAACGAAGACCCAACACAGTAAAAAAAAAAAAAAAAGGAAGAAATGAAATAGAAAATAAGGATACAATAGAAAAATAATCAGTAAAACCAAAAGTAGACTTTTTAACACAATCAACGAAATTGATAAACTTTCAGTTAGATTGACAAAGTAAAAAAAGAGAAGACACAAATTACCTAAATCAAAAATGAGAAAGACCCAACAGAAATTAAAAGGAATACTACAAACTACTTCATGCCAGCTGAACTGTCTCAAGAAGAAATAGAAAATTTGAAGATCTATATCATGTAAATAAATGGAATTTTAATTAAGAACCTTTCCACAAAGAATATCACAGACCCAGAAGGCTTCCCTGTTGGATTCTATCAAACATTACAGTAGAAATAATATCAGTCTTATAGGAACTCTCTCATAAAGTAGAGGAAGCGGGAACATTTCCCCAAACCATATTATGAAGCAGCATTTTCCTGATACTAAAGATACATCACAAGAAAAGAAAACTACAGACTAATATCTCTCATGAACATAGACATAAAAATTCTTAATAGAATATTAGTAAACAGAACTCAGCAAAGTATAGAAAAGATTATGCATCACAACCAAGTAGAGTTTACCTCAAGCAAGTAAAATTGCTTTAACATTCAAAAGTCAATTAATGAAATACATTATATTAGTAGAATAAAGGACAAAATCTATGTAATCATTTCACTAGACACTGAAAAAGCAATTGACAAAATCCAACACCCTTTCATGATAGAAATGCCAACAAACTATGAGTAAAAGGGAACTTCCTTAATTTGATGAACAACATTTATAAAATACCTATGGTTAACATGATACTTAATGGTGAAGGTCTGAATGTTTTCACCTAAAATCCATAGGTTTATTAAAAGGAAGGAAAAAAGAAAAACAGAAAGGTAAAAAAAGAAGTCCTTTTAGACTAATCTAATGACCTTCCTTGAAATAGTGGTGGATAAGGGGGTTTGGGAGGGAAAAAATCTATAATCTTTGTAACCAAAAGTTCTGTGCTGATGCTCCGGGAAAGAGCATCATAGATCTGAAGGGGAAAAGTGAGGAAGGAAGTGATGGGTAAATGATTCAAAGAAATTCTCATATGCATATTCATTCTTTCCCATGTGGAAGCGCGACTCCATATTTGGTTGCATATGTACAGTCGCTGTTTTTTTGTTTTATATATTTTTATATATACATATATTTATTTTTGGTTACATTGGGTCTTCGTTGCTGCACATGGGCTTTCTCTAGTTGCAGGGAGAGGGGCTACTTTTCATTGTGGCGCGCAGGCTCCTCATTGAGGTGGCTTCTCTTGTTGTGGAGCACGGGCTCTAGGCATGTAGGCCTCAGTAGTTGTGGCAGGTGGGCTCTAGAGTTCAGATTCGGTAGTTGTGGTGTGCGTGCTATGCGGCATGTGGGATCTTCCCAGACCAGGGCTCGAACCCATGTCCCCTGCATTGGCAGGTGGATTCTTAATCACTGCGCCACCAGGGAAGTCGCCAGTCGCTGTTATAATGAGAAATTATACCGATCCTGTGCTGATAAGTGTCTGTTTTTCACATTTTGGTTGGTATATTTGTATTGGAACATGCTCAGCCCTGTTATTGATGCTATTACCTTAGAATCTATTCATACTAAGGAAGTGAACCTTCTCATCTGAGTTTTGGCTTTGATGAAAGATGTATTTGGATTTGTTTTGGAAGAGGGTAAGACCACTTGATCTATCCCATAAGAAGGATTGTTAGATCTTTTGTAACAGGTTTTCTTGGAATCCCTTGGATATGCATGCCTGTTGACACTAAGCATGGGACTAGGCCAGCCCCATGTTAGATGGAATCTGAGTTTGTAGTGAGCTAGTTGAACTGCAGAACCAGTCATAAACAGAAATAACTTTGGTGGGTACTTTCCTGGACAGGAGAATACTAGCACAAATACAAAATGTGGCAGAAATGTTGGGTGGTTCCTGTACCTACAACTGAAACACAGTTATTCAACATTTCAAGTAAGGATCCTCTCTTACAGTCCATTTTCGTTCATTGGAGTTACCCTTAACTAATCTCTAAATTTTAGTTACAGTCCTACTGCTAAAACCACTGTACCAACCATTACTTTAAAAAAATTTTATCTGTTCAAGAGACCTGTACAGTGGTAATAATGGGGGTTAACATTTACCAAGTACTTACGATGTACCAGGCCCTGTTCTATATGCTTTACAGGTATTAAGTAATGGTCGCAATAACCATAGTAGTAGTTGCTATTGTTTCTTTCCATATTCCAGATGGAAAACTAAGGCACAAAGTGGATAAGTAATTTGCCAATAGTTAACTAGCTAGTAAGTAACAAAGCTAATATTCAAATCCAATGGCCTGCTTCCAGAGCCTATGTGCTTGACCCCCATGTAAGCCTCTAGAAGCTCAGTTGTTTGGTGTAAAAACTATAGCCAGGGCTCCCAAACTGTTTGTTCAGGGATTTTAAACCTTTGCAGAAAAAAATCTTGGAGGTGGGAAAACTCCTCTTTCCTCACTGGTGATCAGGACTGTGTGTGTGTGTGTGTGTGTGTGTGTGTGTGTGTGTGTGTGCTCCCACAAAGTGGTGAGGTCCATGAGTGATGTGTATATTTTCAAACATAAATAGAGAAGATATCTGCTTCTCATCATTTGAGGAAGACAAAGCTCTAGGGGACTGTGGCCACCTAAGCTACATGAGAGAAGCTCAGATATTGACTTAGTGTAAAATGAAGAAATTGTACTATATCACACCCAAAGGTAAACCCAGCCCTAACTACTCACTTGAGACAAGCCAAGCAGAAAGGAAGGGATTAGAGCAAAAGTAGAATTTCCAAGGGCCAGAGCCGTAAACATGAACAGGAATGCTGGAGCTGATTCCAAATGCCTGAAGATTAGGGGCAGAATCCTTGCAAATCAGAAAGACAGAGAAACAAAGCTGAGCCAAATATTCTGGGATTTGTGTGAAGGAAAATCAGTTGAGCCCCAAGCTGGAACTGAGAGCCAGAGAGCTGATCCTAGAGAACAGACACAGAGGCAAGCTCCGGAGGAACCAAAAATCCTTCCTGAGATTCCACCAGAGATCGTTTTTTCCAAAGTGACGTTGGGCCAGAAATCCAAGGAGCTCAATCTAGCCTCCACCCTATCTGGCCAGACAGCGTGGAGGCCAGGAAAAAGAATTGAAGCTGGGTAAGCTCCTCAAACAGTGCCAATCTAACCAGGCTATAGCTGAACCTTGGTGAGATTAGGATAAAAAATCTGGGATTTGTAAACCTATCCATTTCTCTGCTCTCATATTTGCTTTCTTTTCCTTCAGTTCTTCCCGCCACCTCCCCCCCCCTAACCAATTCCAACTAAGTCCCAGCTGAACCCAGAGAAAAACTGATCTCCCATATCTAAATCAGGATAAATAATGGAAATGCTCCAGAGGCAGATACAGTGGCGGCAGAGCCAGGGAATCTGAGGCAGAGCAAAAAGTAAGGAAGAAGGATGTGGAAAAGTTCTGAACAGTAGGTTATACTACTACCTCCTTCCTAGGAATTTTTACCTTATCTTTATCCTTTTCCTTGAAGTTTGTGCTTGCATGACGACCTTGGGTAAGAGGTGAATGAGGCTTTGTGACTTCCCATTGTCAGGGCAGGAGGAACAATTAAAGCATTGCCTCTATGGAATTGTGGAATGTTTATTATCCTAAAGAAAAGCATTTATCTTCTCTCACAGGGAAATCCTGTCATCTTATCTCAGAACTTCCTCTGAAATAAGTAGTCTTCAGTGCCCTTACTTATCTTTTTCCAGCTTTATTGAGATATAATTGACATTGTGTCAGCTTAAGGTGTACCACAGGACGATTTGATATAAGTGTGTGTTGTGACCACAATAAAGTTAGTGCCTTTAATATAAGAGAAAACCAAAACAGGAAGGTTTGGTGACCTGTCTGACCTATCTGTGGGCACCCATCTATGGACAGTGGCTAAGTTCAAAAGCAACCCCCCACATCTGCTCAGGTCAAAAATTATCATGAAACTAAACCCTCTCACCTGATCCCAGCACGTTTCTGCCCTGTCCTTTCTTCCTTCTCCCTTCCCAGGGAACAGAATCTGGGAGGCTATGGTCTTGAGCAGAGCATCAGGGCTCAACCCTAGAAACGAGAAATGTAACTCATTGACAAAAATTGCTGTGAAATCTTAGTATGTTTAAGAACTTGAAGGAAGCCAGGAAAAGTGCAGGCAACCCCAGCTTGCCTTCCAGCTCACCCTGTCTTGCTGACAGAGAGTGCCTGATACCCTGTAAGGGACACACAGCTGCTTTCACGATTCCAAAATTGCCCAGAGAGTGAGAGACTTTTAAAAAATCTATTCCTAGTTTAAAAACAAAAACCTTTTCCTCCTTTGTGTTAGAATTTTATGCATTTTTTTTCTTAATCTCTTCTGCAGGATCTAAGCAAATAAAATGTGACATTAACAAAAACCCATTAACATTTTCTGTAACTAATACATAAATATCTTACAATCCTACTTCCTTTTTTACTTTTTTTTTTTTTTTTTGGCCATGCCATGCAACATGCAGGACCTTAGTTCCCTGACTAGGGATCAAACCCATGCCCCCTGCAGTGGAAGTGCAGAGTCCTAACCACTGGACTGCCAGGGAATTCCCTACTTCTTCTTTTTCACTTTCTATTTCTGATGTTCACTTTTCAAAAATAGCTTTCCAAAGTGAATTTAGGAACTGAATGCAAGACTTATGTCTTTGTCTTCCTATTTTCATTGTCCTCCTTTGCAGTCTAGTCTACAATATACTCACACAACCAAACCAAAAGAAAACACACTTATAAGTTTACATAGGATAATTACTGAGCTGATGTTATCACTGATTTATAAACGCACATTTAGAGATTTGTAAAAATGCAGTTTAGCTCAGAGTCTAATTGACTAAACAGTTCTTATTTCTAAAAAGGGCAGAACTGGATGATTTTGTGCTTAAAATAGAAAAAAAAATTCAGCAAAATAACTTTATGATCCTGGTAGTATAGAAGTTAAATGGCAGAAAGAAGACCAAAGGACACAGTGAAATCTTCATCTCTAGAAGAACAAAGCTAACATGGAAATTTATTGCTAAATGAAATTAGGTCCCTTTTTGCTTTAAGGTTATATAATTTTGTAACACTGTCACTAACTGTGTGTGCTGGAGTTCGTTACCTTATGTTTTACCAAATAAGACTGCCTTTAAACAATAGAAAGTTCTTACTTTAGTGAAATCTAAAATGATTCATTGTCAAATCAAAGAAAGGAGAAAATGTCTCTACCAAAGATAAATGTAGCCAATTCTATAAGTTTTCCTAAAGCAATATGGTTTTACACATTTTCTCTGTTTACAGTTTACCAGTCACATGTGAACCTTGCAAATTTCATCAAATGTATGTTTGTTAAACAAATGAATTGTTGTTTCAGACAAGTAGAGAAAGACTTCTAAGCCTCAGACTTTTGATAAATGGCAGAAGCCCATGTAACTGCTGAGGACCAGTCTGACAGGAACTGGCAGCGATAACACAGAGAACAATGAAGGTCCATTATCTCAGTGTTCACAGAAGAATGGCTTGGCACCTAGCCAGGTGTATAATAAGTCTATTTTAATGTTTATCATACAAACCAATGGATTTTTCCAAAGAATAGTAAATTAGGTGTGGCTCTTTTCTTTCTTTTTTTAAAAAGAGGATTTCCTGACAATCTGTCTAGAACTTATGATAATATCTTTGCATATTTTCATAAAATGGTACATCATGCACCTATGATAAACAATGGGACTTTGGTATCAGCTTTTTGAGTCTGGGTGTTTGGGGAATTTTATTTTCAATGGTTCTCTTTTGACTGTCGTAGTCTACATCAAGGCTGACTTTACCTGAGTCTAAATCCCTTAAAATATGTGACTTGTGATGCCCCATTGCAATAAATGAGGAGAGTCGCTTTGCCTATACTGCAGCCTGGTCTCCACACAATCAAGAGGAGAGCGAAGCAAAGACAGCACTGCTACCCAGGCATCACCTGTAACGTATAATTCTAGGGTCACACATGTGTTTTTGAAACCAAATATCTGTATTTATTAGCACATTGGAGTAACTGCTGAGTAATTAACTTTCCTCATTGTCACAACATATGGAACTAAAATTTAAATTGTTGACTGTGAAAAGAAAACCTCAACCTCAAATCACTTAATGTTCTATTTATTACTAAAGCTGCCATAAAGAAGTCAAAAATTTGATTTTTAATATTAATGAGAAAATTCTTCATTTTTTAAAATTAGAGATACTATAAATCCATTGCAAATTCTATAAATAATATTAAACATGACTCTTGTGTGTATTTGGTGCAAATTTTAAAATTAATATTAAAGTAATTGCTCAAACTTCAAATAATGCTCAAAATGTTTAAAAATTCAATATCATTAACAAAACTCTCAGCAAAATATGAATAGGAAGGAACTTCCTCAGTCTTATAAAGGGCAACTATGAAAAACCTACAGCTAACATCATATTTAATAGTAAATATTGAATGCTTTTCCCCTAATATTGGAAGTGAGGCAAGGATATCTGTTCTTACTACTTCTAGTCAAGATTGTACTGAAGGTCTTTGGCTGTGCAATAAAGCCAAAACAAGAAATAAAAGGCACACTGATTGGAAAGGAAGAAGTAAAACTGTTTTTATTCGCAGGAAACACGATCACCTATAGGAAATCTACAGAATTACAAAAAAGCCACTAGAACTAATTATTGGATGTAGTAATATTGTAGGATACAAGACCAATATAAAAATCAATTATATTTCTACATTCTAGTGAAGAACAATCTCATCTTGAAATTTATAAAAGTAGGCTTCCCTGGTGGTGCAGTGGTTAAGAATCTGCCTGCCAATGCAGGGGACACAGGTTCGAGCCCTGGTCCGGGAAGATCCCACATGCCTCGGAGCAACTAAGCTTATGCACCACAACTACTGAGCCTGTGCTCTAAAGCCTGTGAGCCACAACTACTGAGTCAGCGTGCCACAACTACTGAAGCCTGTGCACCTAGAGCCCATGCTCTGCAACAAGAGAAGCCACCGCAATGAGAAGCCCATGCACTGCAACAAAGAGTAGCCCCAGCTCACCGCAACTAGAGGAAGCCTGCATGCAGCAACAAAGACCCACTGCAGCAAAAAATAAATTTATTTTGAAAAAAAAAGAAATGTATAAAATCAATACCGTTTATAATAGCACCAAAAAATATTTAGGAATAAATTTGACCAAACATGTTAAGACCTATACATTGAAAACTATAAAACATTTCTGAGACTCAAATTAATGGAGACATGCAGTGTGTTCCTAAATTGGAAGACTCAGTATTGTTAAAATATCAATTCTTCCCAAATTGATCTGTAGATTCAGTGAAATTCCAGTCAAAATATTAGCATTATTTTTTCTATAGTAATTCATAAACTGATTCTAAAATCTGTATGAAAATGCAACATACCTGGAATAGTCAAAACAATTTTAAAAACAAAGAATAAAGTTAATAGATATACACTACCTGGTTTCAAAATTACTATAAATCTACAGCAATCAAAATTGTGAGGAATTGTCATAAAACAGACATTTAGATCAATGTAATGAAAGAGAGAGTCCAGAAATAGATTCAATTTGTTTTCCACAAAGGTACCAAGGCAATTTAATGAGGAAGGGAAAATCTTTTCAATAAATAGTACTAAAAAAATAACCCCTAAAATGAACCTCAAAACCTACTTCACATCATGTGCAAAAATTAACTTGAAATGTGTTACAGACCTAAATATAAATGTTAAAGCTATAATAGTTCTAGAAGAAAACATAGGAGAAAAATTTTAATGACATTTAGTTTGTTAAAGAGCTCTTAAATATGACACAAAAAGCATGAACCAGAAAAGAAAAAAATTAGTAAATGGACTTCTTTAAAATAAAAAGCTTTTGCTCTTTAGACACTGGTATGAAAATGAAACAGCAGGTCACAGACTGGGAGAAAATCGTTGCAAAACTTTTACCATGCATGGGACTTCAGAATTTTAAAATACCTCATAAACCAATCAAATGGAAACTTTTGTTAAAAATGGGCAAAATAATTGAACACTTTAGCATAGAAAATATATGAGTGAAAAGAACATGAAAATCTCATCATGAGTCATTAGAGAAATACAAATTAAAATCACAATGCAGTATCACTACACATCCACTAAAATGGCTAAAATTAAAAAGACTGACAATATCAAATGTTGGTGAAAATATAAAGCAACTGGAATTCTCATACACTGCTGGTGGAAATGTGAAGTGGTGCCACCACTTTGAAACCAGTTTGGCAGTTTCTTAAAAAGTTATACATATACCTACAATTTGACCCAATCATCCCACTCCTGGGTATTTACTCAAGAGAAATGAAAATATATTCCATATAAAATTTATATACAAATGTTTATGGCAGCTTTATCTGTAACAGCTCCAAACTGGAAACAACTCAAACGTTCATCAACAATTGAATGGAAAAACAAATTACAATACATCCACACAATGAAATACTATTCAATAATGAAAAGCAACAAACCATTGATACATGCAATGGCATCAATAAATCTCAAAATAATTATTCTAAGGTGAAAGAAACACAACCAAAAAAAAAATACACACTGAATGATTCCATTTATATAAACTTCTAGGAAATGCAAACTATAGCAACAAAGATCTGATTCAGTGGTTGCCTGGGTCTGGGTTGGGAAAAGAGAGGAATGGATGGAAAAAAGGGCACATGAAACTTTTGGGGATGGTATGTATTCATTATCTGGACTGTGGTGATGGTGATGGATTGTGAGGCTCAATATGTCAAAACTCATCAAATTTTATACATTAAATGTGTGCAATTTATTGTACAGAAAGTATAGCTCAATAAAGCTGGGGGGGAAATGCTTTGTAAACATTGCTCTTTTTACCCCTTTGTTTGTGAATTTTGTAATGTTAGCAACCCAAGCGCATGTGCTTGACCCAACATTTCAAAATTCATACTTAAAGTCTTTATTTATGTAGTTAAGCTAAAGTTATATTTAAGTGTCTAAACATGGTTTAATAACATTTTATTACTAAAAGTTACTTTAGAAAATGTGGAAAATAGAAAAAAATATTAAATATATTTCTGACCACTCAGGAATAACAGCTGTTATTTTGTTTTCAGACTTCTTCATGCATATATGAAAATAATAATTTTTTTAAAATTGGGATTATGTTATACGTAATGTTTTGTATATTGAATTTAATTTAACATTACATTAAAAGCATTTTACATGTAATTATATAATTTCCAAAAATGTAATTTTTCTATTGTATAATAAATGTTACTTTGTATGGATATACCATTATTTATTTAACTTTTCTTGCATAGGGACACTTAGGTTGTTCTCAAATTTGCACTAATTTATATAATGCTATGTTGAACATCTTTGTATGTGTGTGTGTGTTAAACCGTGTCCTAATTTTTAAGTATAGATTCTTAGAAATGGATTAATGATCAAAGTGCATGAATATTTTTAGGACTCCTGACCCATGGTGCCAAACTGTTTTTCAGGAATATTGTACCAACTCACATCCCACTGGAAGTATATAAAAGTATATGAAAGAGCTGATCTTACAATATTCTCCAAAGTATTGAATCTTACAGAGCTTTTAAAATTTTTTTTTTTTTTTTTTTTTTTCCGTACGCGGGCCCCTCACTGCCGTGGCCTCTCCCGTCGCGGAGCACAGGCTCCGGATGCGCAGGCCCAGCGGCCATGGCTCACGGGCCCAGCCGCTCCGCGGCATGTGGGATCTTCCTGGACCGGGGCACGAACCGGCGTCCCCAGCATCGGCAGGCGGACTCTCAACAACTGCGCCACCAGGGAAGTCTAGAGCTTTTAAATTTTAACACTATTCGCCCCCTACCCATTGTCTAAGGAAACAAGGAAATTCCTTCAAGGAAATTATTATTTTGATATGACATCCTACTTAAAAGACATGAGTCAGTTTTGCAGAAAAGTAAAAACCAAAGCATTACATTTATGAGACAAGTAGTGTCAAATTCATCAACACTGCATTGCATTGTAACTCATATATCTATAGTTTCTGATTCTGATACAAAAATAAGTAAAAATTTAAGGCATAATTTGTGAAATGATAAATTTATTTTTTTTTTCTTAATGTTCTATTATTTTCCAGCAGAGAATTGTCACTTGGTGAGAAGTAACAATTACTTAGCTATAGATATCAAGTATAAATTTTATGGACTATGAATATGAATATAGACTATGAATAGGTAAAGCCATGAAGAGTCATTCTAGGATCTGCAATCCAGAAATATTTCCTGTTTTTTTCTTAAACTGTGTTATATCAGGAAGAAAACTAAGACAAAGTTCAAGTGCTAGGGCGTTTTCATTTTTGTGCATTCTATAGAATGCTGAGTCTTTGGGGTCTTTAACAGCTCTGACCTTCACCCAAATGATTGTCCTTGCTGGTCCAGCACTCAGCAAATGGTGTAGGCTCAGTCTGTGGTGCTGGTGGGTAAGCACTACACTACAGAGAGAATCCAGGCTGGGCCAAGGTCCATGGGTCCAGTGTCAGTTTTTGGTGGGGTATTCGGAAAGAAAAATGGTAAAGAAGCAGACAAAAAGTTATACTATTTGAGGCCAAAGAATGAATAACTATACTATGAATGAGGTCTACAGAAACATGCTTAGAGAAATTATCTAAAATGTGATTTAAAAGTAAATAATGTGTATATTCATTAGAAATTGCAGTATGTTATAAAAGTGGGTTGAAATGATGAAGGGTAGTATTGAAATGATAGGTGCAAGTAACTTACCCCTGCTGCCTTTCATGGTGCTTGGTGCTTTGCAGGTTCTTTACAAAAGTTTGCTGGATGAACAAATGATTGTTATCTCAGAGTCAAGAAAAAAGGTGGAGAATAAAACAACAATAAAGGAGATTGACACCTTGGGTTTGGATGTTATGCTCAGAATAGCCCTAGATGATTTTCTGTGTGAAGAAAGAAGAGATGAATGTGAAGATGAGCAGTCTGGATTTTCTTTGAAGTTTGAATAAATCACACTTGAGCCTTTGTCAACCTCATCCCTTCCTCAGTATTTCTGTTCTTTTCCATACAGATTTATAGAGGAGATTTGGTTGAGTGGAAAGAATGATGTCTTCCTTAGCCAAGGAAGGAGGCCTCAGAGGCTCCAGTGCTGAGGGTAGATAAGAGATCAAGGAACTGGATTGTCTAGATCCAATTTTTACCAAAATGTTGGGCCAGAAAAAAGAAGAAACCTTAGACAGTCTGACCTAGTTAGGTTTACATTCTAAGGAAAAATGAGTGCTTATAAGTTTGAAATTTCTCTGTGATGCTATTTTAACCACCTCCCCCCCAGATTCTTTTCTTCTTTTGAAAGCTGTAAAACTCCTTAGAAACACTTTTCTGAGTCATTTGCTGGCATATAGACAAGGAAGGGAGGAAATAAACAATTATATTGTTTTCAGAGTCAAAGAGGGAAGAAAATTCAGGCTGGGGAATGAGGGGTGATGCCAGAAGAAAGCTATGGTCAGACTTGGATCATCTGGGAGAAAAGGATGAATAAAGGGCCAGGCCTGGAGAGGAGACATGTCCTCAGGAATTATCACTAGCAGGGAACTTTGCTACCAAAGGCACTGCTAGTTTCTGGGTAGGAATAGATGGATGTACTCTACAGCACAGAAGAAAAAATCATTAGTTTTTTTTTCTGTCAGATACTGACATGTGTTTTAAGATCATAAAGTTTCCCTTCCTGAAAATATGTTCTTTTAATCCCTCACTGATTTTGCAACTTTCTCATTATTAATGCTCTGCCTCAGAGAAGCCCTGCCTCAGGAGATCACCCAAATAAGCCTTGGGTGATTACTAGCTATGTTAGTAGCTATGTTACTAGCTACTAGCTATGTAATTATTACTAGCTATGTTAATTACTAGCTATGTTAGTAATTACTAGCTATGTTACTAGCTATGTTAATATGCTATTACTAGCTATGTTAATATGTCCATTCATTTCCTCATATAGAAAATTAAGAGCAAAAAAAAAATAGTAAAAGAAAAAGAATAATACTTTCCATCTGGGTTTGTTGTGAGGATTCAATGAAATAGTACATACGAACCTCTTAACAGACTACCTGGTCTAGAGCAGGTGGTTGCTAAATGTTATTGTTGTTACAAATTCAGTTGTATAAGTATCTCATTTTGGGGCATGTGTACCAGGGACTTACTGGCTTTGTCAGTGAGAGGTTAACCCCAATTTAAAGTAGTGGGGCAGAGAGACTGTTGGATGTTTGTTGCATCAGATGCCCCTTGAGATCTGTCAGTCTCATTTGTCTCCAGGGTTTCGACTTCTTGTTTGGCCCCAGCTCTTGCTGCAGTACCAGCTCTGCATGCACTCTGACTTTATGCAGATGCCGTGTGATGATGATTCCCCTCATGCCCATGCACACGCCTACTGACTCTCTTGCTGAAGCTCCACTATTGATGCTGAAGCATGAGATGTCTTGGGACCCATACAGCATGCAGGCAAACAGCTGGAATTGCAAGGAGGTTAATACCTGATGGGATGAATCTCAGATGACAGGAGATAGGAACCGGAGGTTGAATTTCTCCTTCTTTCTCACCTCGACACACTGTTCTGAGATGTGGTCATTCACACTCCTCTCTGAGGGCTACCATATAAGATCAAGTGGTTAGTTATGCTTGATACAAAGTGATGGCCAATTCAATAAGGACTCTGACATTGGCTCTCCCTCCTTCCCTGCCTCACTCACCCTCTTTTCACTCCTTATCTCCTGGCTTTGTCCTCCGCGGTAAATGGAAGCCCATTCACTTTGTCTCAGCCTCTGCTTTCTGGGGAACCCATGTTAAGACACTTATCATATCCATTGTTACTTCCTTTATATAAGATAGTATTTTTAATTTGTAGCTAAATACATGGTTGCCCAGAGTAAACCCTGTAGTATGCAACTTCTCTTGCAGCTATACTTGGTCATATGACTTAAGTTCTGACCAAGGAATATTATTATTTATATATAAATATAATAATAATAACATATATTACATTATAATAATATTTAATGTATATAATAAAATCTAATAAGATGCACACACACATACACTTTGGAAAATCCCTTTAAAAGAATGGGAATGGCTTTCTCCTTTCCTCCTGGCTTTAATGTAAATATGATGGCTGGAGCTGGGGCAGCCATCTTTTGCCATGAGTTGGAAGCCACATGTTGAAGATGGTGGAGCATGAAGATAACAAGGCTGCGGTTGGAGCTCCTGGTGATTGGGAAGACACCACATCAGCTTTAGAATGCCTACCTGGATATCATTTTAAGAGAGAAGTTTCTATCTTTTCAAAACCACTGTTATTTGGGGCTTTTAGTCAGTTTCTGCTGAGCTTAATCCTAACTGGTCCAGTAGAAAATTGACTTTCTTTGGAATAAAAAAAAGAAAAAGGAAGAAAAAATAACATCAAGTGTCATTTTATATTCCTTACATGGCAGCACTGGATTCAAAGGCCAAAATTTTTACCGTTACATTATACTACCTCTCGCAAATTTAGATTATATAAGCCAGATATCCAGTGACCCGATCACCTTTGAGTTACCAGAATGTTGACATTCCAGACTAACATAAAACAAATAGAATGCTACCCATTCAGAAACCTGGCCTGTCAATGCTTCTCATCTGCATGAATACATGACATTAATTACAATAGAACTTACTGTGGGTCAGGCCCTGTGCTAAGCTCTCTAGTTAGAAAACGTAAGAAATAGCACTCTATGAAGGATATGTTTGAGAAAGAACCCTAGTCTGGGATTTTAGTTAGGAGGCTTGCCAGTATCCTGGATTCAGACAGTGGTAGGTAGCAGAGTTAGAGAGGAAGAGTGGGCTAGAAGACTCTTTAAGAGATAATGTTAGTAAGACTTGATGACTGATGGAATGTGGGGGTTGAATGAATTCAGGATTATTCTCAGGCTTCTATGATGGATGTCTCATCGGAAGATGGTTTCACAAATTGAGATGAACATATACAGAAGGAGGAAGAGGAAAAGAGGGAGGAGGAGGGGGAAGGGAAAGAGGAAAAGGAAGTTTAATGAAGAAGATGATGGGTTCAGCTCTGGGCATGTTGAGTTTGAGAGATTCCTGAGTACCAAGTAGCGATGTTAAGCGGGAAATGAATATATAAGCCTGGGAAGAGGGCTTAGCTAGAGTAATTTTCAAATTATTTTGTAATTTTCTGCTTTGACATTACCCCTTCCAGTAGACTGACTTTCTTGGGGGCAAAGTAGTCTTGTTAATCTTGGGTTCCCAGCACCTAGAACAGAGCCTGCATCATAGCCAATGCTAAATAAATGTTCAGTGATTGAGTGACAGATTAAATAAATGAATGAATGAATTTCAATCTGTCAAAAAAGGGATATGTTTTTTTCATCTCAAGTTGAAACTCCAATATACATTCCAATGGAAACATGATTACGAAACTCAGTTGGTTGCACATTACTGTGGGTCCAGTTACATTACATTTTAATAAGCTTCTGCAGACTAGCTTCAGAACTGAACCACCCTTCAAAATCATTTCCACGGGGGTGGGGTGGGGGACATTTTTCAAATTCCAAATTAGTTACACCATAATTTTGAACCAAAGGTCCTTCACTAGTTGGGAATGTCATTCTGTTATGTTTCCCATGAAGAACTTACATAATGCCCTGTACCTGCACCCTGGAAGCCATCACGTTTACCCTACAACTGAGAGTCGGTCAGAGTGTCGAGTGGTCACTACCTCAATGCTTCAGTGCCACACTAGGTACCCTTTTTTGGAATCAGGTCACTACAATGCCTATAGAAGGAGTCTTGAGGAAGGGAACAGAGGCACAACCCAGTGACTTGAAAAGCACTCCAGAGACTAATAAT
This sequence comes from Orcinus orca, assembly GCF_937001465.1. Classification (NCBI taxonomy): domain Eukaryota; kingdom Metazoa; phylum Chordata; class Mammalia; order Artiodactyla; family Delphinidae; genus Orcinus; species Orcinus orca. The sequence goes on along the minus strand of NC_064566.1, from coordinate 87,281,306 downwards.
TGGACTAGATCAAGGACTTAAGTGGATTTGCAGAGGGCCTAGAGTTTGTCCCTTTTCTTCACACATAGTTATCATAACAGCTAGATATTTATCAGCAATAGCCAACTCTGATTCAGACAGTCTCTCCAACTTTTCTGTAATCATTAAACTTATATTGTATGTTAGCTTCTTGTGTAAAAAAAGTATTCATACATTCAATTACTAACTTAATAAATTTCATATTGTGTAAAGCAATTTATAGTACAAGTTGTGTTTTAGTTATTTTAAGTAATGGTTGTTGTATTGCTCACTCAACGTTCTCAGAGAAACAGAACCAATAGGATATATAGAGATATGTATAAGAGGAGTTTTTTTTTTTTTTTAATAGGAATTGGCTCACATGTGATTATGGAGATGAAGAATTCCCACGATCTGCCACCTGGAGAGCCAGGAAACCCAGTGTTGTAATATGGTCTGAGTCTGAAAGCCTGGGGACCAGGGGACTGCTGGCAAAAGTCCCAGAATCTAAAAGCCTAAGAACCAGGAGCTCCGACATCCAAGAGCAGAAGATGCACCTCCAGCTAAAAAAAAAAAAGAGAGAGAGAGGTTTCACCCTTCGCTCACCTTTTTGTTCTATTTGGACCCCCAATGGATTGGATGATTCACCCACATTGGTGAGGGCAGATCTCTTCACTCAGTCTATCCAATCAAATGTTAACCTCTTCCAGAAACATGCTCAGAGACACACCTAGAAACAATTATTTTACCAGCTATCTAGACTTCAAGTTAACACATAAAATTAACCATCACAGTTGTATTTCAGGAAATAAGTGGCAAAGTCACAAAGTAAATAAGTCTACATGACAGCTTTGTCATTATAATACAGTAACTATGCCTAGATATTGTATATCACTAGTGTTGCCAAAAACAATATTTGAAGAATGTCAATGATTTTCTTTGCACTTAATAAATGTATTGTATTGGTACTTAGAGTTGAATACATCAAATTGAGAGCAGCAGGTGTTGTAGATAACATTAAACCTTGGAGTCAGGAAACCTGGATTTTAGTCCCACACTAACTTCTTGGGTGATTTCATTCATTCATTCAACAAATATTTCTTGGCCACCTTATAATGTTCTGCACATCATGCTAAGTGCTAGGATACAAGAGTAAAAAGAAATTGACATTGTATCTACATTTTCAGACTGGTAGTTTAAGAGGACAGACATCAAGTTTGAAAAAAATCTATGTGTTAACAATGTACCTGCTATTAAACACTGTGAAGAAAAGTTACGTGGAGATTGGACCAGGGTAGTAGGGTGGTCAGTACAGGCTTGATTGTGATGGACATCTAAAAGATGGTTAGGTGTCAACTAGGTGAATGGGGCAGAAGGAACTGTGTATGCAAAGTCTCAGTACCCTGGGTGGGACATCAGGCATATTCTAGGAATTATAGGCCAGAGTGGCTTGAGCTCAGAGAACAAGTGCAAACCAATGACCGGCAATAGGAATCAACAAATGAGTGTGGGGTAGGGAGGGGCAGGGAGATGGGAAGAAGTGAGATAATCATAATTTTTTCAACAAATTAACTCTGGATTCAGTACCAAGAACTAATTGTAGGAGGCACAAGTAGACGTGAGAAGACCAGTTAGGGGGCTACTGCTGGAGTCCAGAAGAGATAACTGTTGTGTGACCCGATTGGGAGTGGGATAGATATAAAAAGGTGGACAGACACAAGAGGAGGTAAAAGCGACAGGATTAAATAGTAACAGGCTGGGTATGAAGGAGGTGAAGGAAAGTGTTAGGATGGCTCCTGCATTTCTAGCTGAGATAGGGAATAATGGAAGCACACCAGACTTGAGCGAGACAAACTCTGCAGATCTTAATTTCTGTTTCTGCAAAATAAGAGGCAAACTTTAAAGTCCTGTCCAGTTCTACTGTAAAATTGTGTGATTGTGTTATGTAATTCAATCATTTTTTGAAAACAAGGAGTGGCCTAATTAGAGTAGAAATTCCTTATAGGTAAATACATTAGTTATCTGTTGTTGATCAAAAAAATTATCCCAAACTTCAGTGACTTAAAACAACAGACATTATCTCACCATTTCTGTGGGTCAGAGATTCAGGAGCAGCTTAGCTGGTGGTTCTTGCTCAGGGTCTCTCAGGTGGTGGCATTCAGAATGTCAGTAGTAGCTACAGTCATCTGAAGGCCTGACTGGGGCTCGAAGATTCATCTGCTCCCACAGTGGCTCACTCACAGGGCTGTAAGCAGAAGCCCTTACTTCCTCATGGGATCCTGGCAGGAGGCTCCATTTCTCACCACATGGGCCTCTCCACAAGGCTGCTTGAGTGTCCTCATCACATGGTGTCTGGTTTGCCCCAAAGCAAGTGATCCCACACAGAACCAGCCAGAATGAAGCTGCAGTGCCTTTTATAATGTAGTCTTGGAAGTCACATGCCATCAATTCCACTTTATTCTTTTGTTAGAAGCAAGTCACTAAGTTCAGCCCACATTCCTGGGAAGGGAAATTAGGCCCCATCTCTTGATGGGTATCAAATAATTTGTGGTTATATTTGAAAACTACCACAGAAAAGTTTAAATCTTGACACTTTGCAAAGTGCTGGGTACCTTTCCTTGACAGTAAATAACACTGTTGTATAGGTTTAAATTAAAATAAAACTACTGTGTTATAAACTAGAAAACAGCTACCTAGAATACTCAATGCTAAGTTCAGGGCGAATATTTATCATTTATTTATTTATAGCTCTGTAATGAGGCAAGGAAAGTCTAACAATGTACAAAGCTTAATGGGTCATAAACTAATGGATATTTGAGTCAAAAATTGTGAAATATCATGGTAAGTGATCCTCCATGTAAATGCTTTATGTTGTAAAATACATAATGAATTCTAGAAATTACTCATTGTTATGTATGAGAATCAAATATTTTATATGTGAATCACAGTCAGAAATGAAGGATTTTAGAGCTTGAAGAAAGCTTACAGATTGTCTGTCTAATCCAGCTCCCTTATTTAGTAGATGAGAAAACTGAGTCCATTAAAAAAAAGAAAAAGAAAAAAAGAAAAAGATGTTCCTAGAGTCTCACATAGTCAGTGGCAGGAAACCACTGCTGATGGGATGGATTGGCCATTTCACAGTAATACTGGGGAGGGGATTTAGTGCTTTTTGAGCTCCTTGTCTAGTTCTGAAAATCTACAATGCCTTAAAACAACCTCTGGGACAGGCCCAAAAGGTGTATATAACATTCTCCCTCTTTTAACATTGTTTGCAAGTAAAGTACAGACTAGTCCATTGGCTCTTTCAAGGTCACTTAGCAACTTGTTGGTAGGAATTGGGAATAAAGCCAAGGTTATAGATTTCCTCACTTGGACACTTTCCACTCCATTTATTACTTACCTCTGAAATGTTATTGCTGTTTATCATGAACTAAATTGGCTTTATTACCTAAGCAGAGAGGATTAAGCAATAACTTTTACCTTGTCTTTGTTGAAGACTACATGCTCATATCTGTGATCACATTATGAATTATGTACCTATGTAATTTAATCTTAGATAGGGAGAGAGTAAAGGTAGGAATCCACCTGTGGTTTCTTGACTCTTAGTTTGGGTACATTGGACATGAAACCTCTATTGACTGTACTGAAATTTTATAGCTTATATCAGCAGTTAAATTTGTATGGCTTACTAGGCATACAAAGCAGGTGATAAGATAGTTTTATTTACTTTGCCTGTTTTTACTGAGGTCTGTTATATTGGTGAACACATTGTGAATATGTACTTAAATATGCAAGATAGTGTGAATAGTATGAAATACCACAGTTTACAACAGAAGATTCACATTTGTATTTTTTCTATGTATAGGTTTTAAAAATAGTGATTTTACATTGCTGTAGCTTTTAAAAAATAGTGAATCCATTTTTAAATTAATTAATTAATTAATTTGGCTGTGTTGGGTCTTTGTTGCTGCACGTGGGCTTTCTCCAGTTGTGGTGAGCGGGGGCTACTCTTCCTTGCGGTGTGCAGGCTTCTCATTGAGGTGGCTTCTCTTGTTGTGGAGCACAGGCACAGATGCTTCAGTAGTTGTGGCACGTGGGCTCAGTAGTTGTGGCTCGCAGGCTCTACAGAGCAGGCTCAGTAGTTGTGGCACACGGGCTTAGTTGCTCTGCGGCATGTGGGATCTTCCTGGACCAGGGAAACTCATGTCCCCTGCCTTGGCAAGAGGATTCTTAACCACTGTGCCACCAGGGAATTCCTGTGAATAAAACTTTTTGATGGAAAAATATTTTAGTATGTTATGGTGCTCCAGATTAATTTAATTCTAAACTGTAGTAAAATCCTTGGCTTGAACGAAACTATATTTTCCAAAGAAATAGTTGGAATTGAAAGGCCTATTTTAGCATGTTATCTATGTTCATTTCTTTAACAAGTATTTATTGGATATCTCATTTGCTGTACTTATAGTTCATATATTTCCAGTTACTGAGTCCTAGAGTGCCCGTAGACACTTAAAAGTCAGCATCTTCCTAACCTGCCTAATTATCTTCATCTCTCAGTTCTACTTTTTTTACAATCCGCATTTATCTTAATGGTACCCATCAGAAACCCTGAAAACATTTTCACTTCTCCTTTTCTCTTACTTCTCAAATCTTTTGAAAGATTCTATTTCCTCTTTTTCATCCTCACAAACCTCCCAAGTTCAGACCCTCATCCTCTTGTGCTAGAGGCAAAACTGTCTACATAAGGCATCCCTCAGAATCTCAACATCCACTTTCACTGTCATTGAACCTCTCTCCCAAGCAATCCACACGGCTGCCAGTTACTTTGCTAACATAAATCAGATCACATTATTCCTCTTCTTAATACCTATTATGGAAATTCCCTGGTGGTCTAGTGGTTAGGACTCTGTGTTTTCACTGCCGAGGGCCCAGGTTCGATCCCTAGTCTGGGAACCAAGATCCCACAAGCTGCATGGCATGGCCAACAAACCAACAAACAAACTAAAAACAAACAAACAAAAAAAGAATACCTGTTATGGACTCCTATTTCTTCAAGGAGGAAGGACAAATTCTGAACTCGAACGGACCTCAACTTACCTTTCTGAAGTCTCTGTTTGTAAATATTCTTATGTCTAAACATCAATGCCATCTTTCCACTGTGTCTCCCAAGCTAATTGCCTTTCCCCTCACTTCTTTTAGGGAACTTCTACTCATTCCTTTACTCTCCCCTTCTCTGCTTATCTTTCTCTTCTCTAGGCAGAGTTAATTACCCTCTCTTCTGTCTCCTTGACAATAATGTGTTTATCTTTATTATGGTGCATATTACACAGCATTGTTTGTTTGCCTTTCCCATTACTGAATCTAGAGGGAGAGGAACAAGTGTTATTCAAACTAGTAAAGGCCTGGAACTCAATGTTAGTTCTAGATAAAAAAAAAAAACAAAAAAACTTCCATTTATAAACCGTACTTGCAAAACTGAATTTTCTTCATTTTTAAGAAAGACTTATACGTGCTAGTGAGACAAATGCTTTATAACTAATCATCGGAATCCCAGAATTCAGAATTAGCCAATATATTGTGGTGGAGTAGAGCAGGATTCTAGCATGGAAGACTTAGTAATAGATTGTTCATCAGATTTTTTCTAAAAAAAAGTAGTTTTAGCAAATGTGATTTTACCCCTTAAAATCTGAAGTGTTGGAATTAAACTGAGAAATAAAAATTTCAATTAAGCCTTATATATATATATTTTCCACTGCAAAAGTAATACAGAAAATACTGAAGAATAGAATAAGGGGGGGGAGGGGTGCCCATAGAAACATCATCCTGAGACAACTCTGGGTTTCAATTTTTCCTTTTTTCTAACACTTCATAGTTTTGTTTTGTTGTTTTTAAACATAGATGTGATCATACTACATGGTTAGTTTCATAACTTGTGGGGTTTTTCTTCACTTAATACTATACTTTTTAAATTGTTACCTAAAATGCTACAAAGTACTTATGGTTACTTTTAAGACATTTAGTTTCCATAATCTTTATTTTTGCATCTTATAAATAATATTGTGACATACAGCTTATGAACAAAACTTTTGCTCTATTTCAGATTATTTCATTCAGATAAAATCTCAGATACAGAGTATGAATTTTTTTTAGGTTGAATCACAGCACCAAACTGTTTCTAAATAGGTTGTTTCAGTTTACACTCCCACTCACAATGTCTGGAAGCACCCTTTTAATCTCACCAGCACTGAATATTATCCTTTACTTAAATGTTTACTAATATGATAGCTGACTGAAGTATTACAATTTTTGGTCTGCTTGCTGTTGAAGAGTATAGGATAAAATCAAGGCTTTGGAGTCAAATAATACTGGGTTTGGTCACAGCTCTGCAACTTCCTAGCTGTGTTATCATACATCAAGCAGATTACTTAACTCCTTTTTTTAAAATAAATTTATTTATTTATTTATTTTGGCTGTGTTGGGTCTTTGTTGCTGCCCGTGGTCTTTCTCTAGTTGCGGCAAGCAGGGGCTACTCTTTGTTGCGGTTCCCGGGCTTCTCATTGCGGTGGCTTCACCTGTTGCGGAGCATGGGCTCTAGGCACGTGGGCTTCAGTAGTTGTGGCTCGCGGGCTCTAGAGCTCAGGCTCAGTAGTCGTGGCACACTTCCCAGACCAGGGCTCAAACCTGTGTCCCCTGCACTGGCAGGCAGATTCTTAACCAGTGTGCCAACAGGGATGTCCCTACTTAACTCCTTTGAGGCTCTCTTTATTCATCGGTTTTTTAAAAAGGTCAATAATAATATTTACCCCAAACTCAGGGTTGTTGTAATTATTAAAAGAAATAGTCACGTAAAGCATTTCACACCAGTGCCTGGCATGTGACAAACGATAATGAATGCTTCATTTTCTGTTGCAAAAGTATATTTGATTAGTGTACTATCTAGGAATTCACACGATACTTTGACTATCTTTATCCACGCAGCTTGTTGTGGAAGGCTGGACAATCACCTGGATAATTCTTGCACCCCAGGGAGAAGGTCAGGGAGTAATCTTATAGTTAAAAAAAAAGTACACACCTGCTTCCCATTCTTGAGGAATCTAAAGGCCTTTGAGTTAACTCTTGGGGCTTTTAATTGTTCAGAGAGGTCTCAAAGGGCAATGGTGGAAACTCACTAAAGAGTAAATTTAGTGAAAGTAATCAGGGGAGAGAGTTCCTGGAAAAGCTATTGTCTCAGGGAAGGCAAATGCTAAGGCAGGAAGTATATGAATTATTTGTTCTATAGAAGTTAAATACACTCGTGAGGTTTTATTTGAATCTAAAGTTTATTAATAAAAAGTATATAAAGCACTGCAAACAGAGCAAGCTCGGCGAATCTGATTTTGTGCACTTTCTGTTTCTATACTCAGAGCAAGTTTTGCTCTTTGAATCCCAGCAGAAAATAACAGGGGCTTGGAAGTAGATGACAGAACCAGAAGTCTATCTAGTCCCGACCACTAAAGTCAGTGGGCTAGAGTCACACCATGATCAAATGCCTAACTTTCACAAAGTCTAGGATAATTTAGGTTTGGCTGCTCTTTGGGGTCCCACTTCCAACATTTTCCTTTTAACCGACTTCTTCCAACTGCAGAAGAATGCCAGAGATAATAAAAATTTATCAAATATCCTTGCCTGGATAAAAATGTGCACTCTTGATTGGGGCCATACCCATTGAGGTTTCGGTGGCGGTTTAAAAATTGCCCCTGAAAAAGCAAGTTTTTCTAGTTGGGTAAATTCTGCAAAAATAATGTAAAGTTCTTTATTGCATGCATAAATTCCTCTAAGGCAGGTCTTTTTCTCTCTCCAGGTCCAGGATTTTCAAGCTGAACAGCCAAGTAACACGCTCGACTCGGTTCTGGATTCCCTCGGGGAAGAACTCCTCCTTGGGGGCGATAGAAACGCCCTCGGTGAGTTTTCTGGCACCAGCGGGAGTTTCAAGTTTCCGCCCATCAAGGGGAGGCGGCGGGCCCACTCCCAGCTCCGGGTTGGGCGGCTCTTCTTCCCTGAGCATCGGGTTTAGCTCTAGCCCAGTCCTCCCCGGAAGGAGTCCCCCACCCCCGCGCTCTCCCTCTTTCCCTCGGGGCTCTGGAGCCGCAGCCCCGCCCTCGCGCGTCCCCGCCCGGGCCGGGGACCCCAGGCGACGCTCCGCGCGGCTAGCGGCCGCGAGCCCGCGGGGCTGGGAGGGGCGGGGGCGGGGCGTGGGAGGTCTGGCGGCGGCGGCGGCGGCGGCGACTGTGGCGTTGCTGCTCGGGACGCAGCGCGAGGCCGGCCGGCCGGCAGGGGGAGGCGGGGGGCGTGGGGCAGCCCCGCCTTTCCCCCGAGGAGCCGCCAGGCAGCCATATTGCGGAGCTGTCTGCGGTGGCGGCGGCGCCTCTCGTCTCTCGCGGCCCATCGCTCCCTCCACCGCCTCTACCTTCTTGCCGCAGCCGCGACACCCGGCGCCGCCGCGCAGCGCCCCGGCCACACGCAGGGCGGGAAGGAGCCGCCCACTCTCGGGGTAAGCCGCCGGCGCCCTACCTTCCCCCACTCCCGTTCCCGGGCTTCGCCGGAGACGCTGAGGTGGCGGCGAGAAGTTTCGGGGCCCAGTGCTGTCCGGCGGCCGCGCCGCGAGGGCCGCGGTGTCGCTGCCCTAACAGCCCGGCTGGCCAGGCCGCATCCGGGGCCGCGGGAGCCGCGAGGCTCTGCCCGAGTCGTGGCTGCGGCCTGAACACGCCGGTGCGCGCTTCTCCTCCCTTCGGGCGTGGGTCCGCCTTCAGCGTCCGCCCCGGACCCCCTCCGCCTCGAGCTCGGTCGGGTTCCCGCCGATCTGGTGCGGCCCCGGGCTCGGCCTGTCTCGTCCCTTCTAGGCAGTTTGAGAATACAGATTTAAGCCTAGGAAAAATTACGTTTTGCCATGTAGGGAAGGAATTTTTTACAACTTCTTCTCCCCGGCCTCCAGTTTGAAAGTAAGGGTGTTGAATTACTAGAGAACGTGTGTTCCGCCCTGGTGGCAAAGGGATGTTGCATTACGGGGTTTGGGGCGCGAACCGCCTTCAGCCACCCGCACTCGCGCGGCGAGGGCCGCAGTTCTGGCCCCGGCTCTACCTGCTGCTTCTACTGCTGAAGGCGGCCTCCGAGCCCCATAACTTTCTTCGGCCTTTGAGGCAGCCCAGTTTAGTATCTTAGACCCCAGTAGACTAGTTGAAGACATTACAGTCCCCCCTTCCTTTAAAGGGTTGTAAACTTAATTCCTGGGCTAACTTTGAAAGCGGGGGTGAGGGGCACTGCATTATTGCAGTTTAAATAGAGCACTTCACTTTTTATACAGATGTGGCATGGTTCTTTAACCATTCACAACATGTATTTAGCGTTCTTTACCATTAAGGAGTGGTTATTAATGAGGCTGGAAATAGGTTAAAAGTCAACTTCATCAAAGATACATTTTAAAATACAGTTGAGATTTGTGTAGAAGACATTTTAATGAGTTCTGTGGCACTAAGACGGGCATGATGTAAATGTAAAAACCCAAGATAATAAGAATTTATTTGATAAACGAGCACTTGGACTTAGACATTGCAGTCTATTGTTTATGGAGCATACATTTTTTAGAACACTAAATACTCTTTTATATTTCGGACGGAGCTCTGAATGAACAATTGCCCCGTTCATTTTGCTGGATAAATAATGGCTTAATCCATTTGCCATAACAGCATTATTATCGATGGATTTAAGAAGAGAGACTAATATTCAGGATTGCATTTAAAAAAAAAAATTTTCAGTATTACATTACTTTAACCAGTGGGCTTTATCTTCCAGAGACTAATTACCTCAAATGTGGTAAAATGTATTGAATAAAACATTTTGAAGTTAATGGTATCCTGTAAAGTTGATTGCACTGACTTTGTTTATTTTGCTAAACCACTTTTTTTAATATATGATGGGATTTAATAAACAGTACATTATTAGTGAGGAATGAATAGACATGCATTGGAATTCTTTACAGTTTTATTTAAATGAGACAAAATTTGTGGCATTTAGGAATGTTAAATTCTTGCCCTAGTGGATTATACATTGTTTTGTTCACTCCTGTATTCCCAAGCATGGCAGAGCATGTAGGAGAGGCTCAGAAGTTAAATGTAATTAATTTCAGCGTGGGGAAAGTATGTTTAGTCTGTCCTTTGTTTTGGACATTTGTATTAACTGGAAATTAAACTGATACCCTTTTTTCTGTGGCGGTGAGAAATGACAGATTCTGCTGTTCTTTCTCTCTTTTGTTAAAACTCAGTCTCAGGGAGAGAACAAGGCTTATTTCTTCTTTTTTTGCTTCACTATTCCCAAGAGCAGAATTGGATTTTATTATTCATTTTTATCTTTGGCAGGCAGTTGAAATGAAAGTCTTTATGTACTTTTATCTTAATTTCAGTTCTCAATCTTCTAATGTAATCTGTGTACAGTCTAATACAATGGAGCCTAAAATCTTGAATGATGATGGGAGTCTTGTTTTTTCTTCCATTTTTAACTTGATTCAGTTCAACTTGTACAATTTAAAAATGGCAAATTTTAACCAATATTTCCCAAAGACCAAAGCCTAAAAAAATGTGTTCTATTAAGATTGTGAAGGTAGCCATGTTGGTGAACATACTTGATAGGGTAGAGTTAATATCATATCGTGCTATTGCTGTGAATCTGGGAAGTTGAGGAAGTCACCCTTTCTTGGATGGCTTGGACCTCCTGCAGACCAGGAGCTAGTGGGCACTTCTCACGACCCTGATATTATCCTTGGGGTACTGGATTTAGTGGAACTGGATTGGGTTGCTATAGACTCCAGCTTTACAAGGTTATTTTAAACCTCATGGTGTTAAAAGGCCTTCAGGGAACTTCCCTAACTTATGCAGCAAGTATATCCTCACCTGTTGCGTGATAGAAATGGTCAGTCTGACCCCAGAGAGTTCCAGAATTTCTAGCCTCTTTCAGAAGAATCCTGCTTTTACTGTTCATATTAGTTCCTGGTATATTTTTCAATATTAATTTATAATGAACATATTTTAAACCATTTTTAAAGACTATAAAACTAATAAATTTTATGACAAAGTTAAAAAAACCCAGAAAGATGTTAAGGAAAAAGTAAAAGTTCTCCCCAGCTTCCCAGAACCCTCCCCCCACCACCTCTCCCAGTCCGGGTCTCTGTTTTTCAGAGGTAATTGCTATTAGCTATTCCTTGTAGTATATAGAAAATGCCAATATTTATGCAAGGGTAAACATATACTTTATATATATCCCTTATTTGCAATTTTAAAGTCTTTAAAAATAAGATTATTTTGTAACAAACATTGAAAGGGTGTTTATTACTGTGTTGAGCATTAAGTAATTAGTATTTCTCGGATTTTCATCATTTGAATGAAATAAAAATGGAATTTCTGGTAATCTCAAGTGTTCATGTACATGTGCAAATTTTCTTGATTAATGATTGAAGATGAATTCACTTTTTTTTTTTTCTTCTAGGGTATGGTATATAACTGACACTGAAAAGTGGTGTCCTTTAAAAAAGGGTTTATGATTTTGGGTAGTGAAATGTCCCTATTATATATGTAGCTTTTTACCTGGGAACTGTTTGGAAAGGAAATATGGTCCATATGATTCAGTTCTTTGTTTCTTTGTTCCATTTAATGGTGAATCCTAGCTTTAACTTCCTGGAAGAGAGGGGTTCTTTCAGGTTAGTAGTTGTATAGGTTTTTTTTTTTTCTTTGAATAACCAGTATGTATAGAAACTCTTGCAAATTCACAAAGTTATTTTTTTCCTATTTCAGTATCAGTTACCTTTTAGAAGAATTCTAAAGTACATTTTATAGAGGCTAGTTATATATGTAAATACGGTATGCATATGAATAGGATGCTCTAGTAACACTGGTTCCTTTTCTGCTTTTCTACATAATTTACATACATTTGAAATAAGAAACTTTTGGGTTCTAGTAAAGTTGATTTATTTGAAAATGATATTCTCTTTACTGTTAACCATTTGGAGAAGAGTTCAGCAAACTGGTTTGAAGGCCACATTCAGCTTACTACCTTTTTTGTAAACAAAGTTTTATGTGAACACATGATGGCTCATTGGTTTACATATTATCTATAATTGCTGTTGTGCTACAACAACAGAGTAGTTGAAACAGAGGCTGTATGGGCCACAAAACCTAAAACGTTTACTTAACCTGGCCCTTTACAGAAAATATTTGCTGACCCCTGCTTTAAGGTATTATTCATACATTCAGACATTTATAATCATATGCCAGATATTCTTTGCATTTGTTCAGTAAGATAATGAGAACGTCACACTCTAATGGGAATATACTTGTGCCATTTTGTATACCATAAACTGTTTTTGCTTAAGTGCTCTTTGTGTGTATAAACTGGAGTTCATATTCAGTGTAACAGTGTTGTAAGCATAGTCTTCTGTGATGTGAATTCTGGGTGTTTCTTGTTTTGTACTTCAAAAAAACCCCAAAACTTCTTGTTGTTTCTGTAAATTAACTAATAACCTTTTGATAAATTAAATTGTAACTGAAAATCCTGTTAGTACTCAGAATGATGTGGGTACGAGTATAATAGAGGGACCATTAATAAAAGGGAGAATGGGGACATAGGAAATCTCAGCCATGGTTAATTGAATCTAATCACCCTTTGACTTTTATTGAGTGTGTGGGATGGACTAAACTTTGTTAGACATCATGAGCGCTCTTGATATTTAAGCTGTCTCTAGAATCTAGACTTAAGGAAACTATAAAAACCTAGTTTGGTTATTAAGCAAAGTTGGTATATACAGTTGACAAGCCACATCTGTGGGTTCTGCCAACCTTGGATTGAAAATATTTGGAAAAAAAATTCCAGAAAGTTCTGAAAAGTAAAACTTGAATTTGCCACATGCTGGCAAGTATTTACATAGCATTTACATTGTATTTACGATTGTTTACATAGCATTTATATTGTATTAGGTATTGTAAGTAATCTAGAGATAATTTAAAGTATATGAGAGGATGTGTGTAGGTTATATGCAAATATATTTTATATTTATATATATGTATGTATGTATATAAATGTACATATATTTTGTGTAAGGGATTTGAGCATCCCTAGATTTTGGTATCTGCAGAGGGGTCCTGGAACCAATCCCCTGTGGATACCAAGGGATGACTGTATACCTAAAGTGCTTACTATTTACATCTAATCATCAAGCAGCATGATAATTATAGATATTATTAAATGTGTCAAATTAGGTGGCCTTTAAATTTAATTTGATTGTCAAATTATTATTTTTAATTTTTTAATTTTTATTTTTTACGTTACGCGGGCCTCTCCCATTGCGGAGCACAGGCTCCGGACGCGCAGGCTCAGCGGCCATGGCCCACGGGCCCAGCCGCTCCGCGGCATGTGAGATCCTCCAGGACGGACGGGGCCCCGAACCCGTGTCCCCTGCATTGGCAGGCGGACTCTCAACCACCGCGCCACCAGGGGAGCCCTGCTTGTCAAATTAAATGAGATTATTGAAAGAGACTTAGGTAGAGGCGATAAAGGCCTGTATTTGGGAGACCTCATTGGGAGTTTTTTTTTTTTTTTTCCCTACCACGTTCACGGTTGCTGTCTCTTACAGCCTATTGCTTTCTAGTTTGCTCACTTTACAATGTAAAAGATGAGAGGAAGGTATTACCCTTGATAATAATCAAGTGAGTATTATATATGAACTTAATTCACCAAAAAAATCAACAAACATCTGAGGCCTTACTGTGAGCCAGACACCATTCCAATTTCTCAAAAGGGGGATTGAATATCTCGAAAGTTAGAAACTTAATGATAGAACTGCCATATAGCCTTATTGACTGCATGAGCGAATACTGTCTAATTTTAAAGATATCTAATTTTAAAGATATTTAAGAAATATCTTTAAATATCTAATTTTAAAGATATTTAAGAAACATCTAATTTTAAAGATATTTAAGAAATATCGTTAAATATCTAATTTTAAAGATATTTAAGAAACATATTAACTTTATTCTGTTTTGAAAATAAGCTACTGTAGTATCTAGTGTTTCAAAACATATATAGAGTTGTGAGAATTCCTCAGGTCAGTTTGAGACTTTTCTTCTTTCCTTCTACCTAGGTGACTTACATGAACCTATCTTTGTTTTTCCATTTTTAATCATTTCTTATATGAATTTTTGATGTTTCCTTAACTGTAAGATGAAGAAATTGGACTGGATTTAGTTTTCTTACCTTTTAGCATTTAAACTTAATTTTTGCAAATGGTAATGTATTGTTTTTATACCCTCCTAGGAAGCAATACAGGTATGGTGTTTCTTTTAAATTTACAAAATTCATTTAGAAAAGAATTTAAATTCAGTGTAAAACTTTGCTTTGTGCCTTATATTTGTTTTAAGTGCTGGAAATTTGCTTTGCATTTCCAGTAACGTGTGTATTGCTTTTAAATGTTGAATATGGGCTTCCCTGGTGGCGCAGTGGTTGAGAGTCCCCCTGCGGATGCAGGGGACACAGGTTCGTGTCCCGGTCCGGGAAGATCCCACATGCTGCGGAGAGGCTGGACCCGTGAGCCATGGCTGCTGAGCCTGTGCGTCCAGAGCCTGTGCTCCGCAACGGGAGAGGCCACAACAGTGAGAGGCCCGTGTACTGCAAAAAAAAAAAAAAAAAAAGTTGAATATTTTATTTCCTTGAACAAAAGTCAGTTCTTACAAAAGCAAGCACTTAATACCTTATTTAGAACTGCATGTCACCCTTACAGGATATTAATTTACAGAGGTGACTATACCAGTATTAATGTGCACTTACAACAAGTCTTTAGAGGTAGTCTTTTTGACCTGAAAACAACAGAGGATAGAGCTTTAACTTCTTGAAAAGCTCTGGTAATTGGAATGAGCTTGTCTAAAATGATGTCAGAGGAAGGCAGAGTAGGATAGCCAAAAGAGCACAGGACTTGAATTTAGAAGGACCTCTGACTTTGTTGACTAGCCTTATTTGGGCAAGTGACTTATCTGAATCTTAATTTCCTTAATTAGAAGAACAAGGGATTGTGATACTTATCTTGGGCAGAGGGAGGAATGGCAGTTATTAGGAAGATTAGATAATGTAGGTAGAGTGGCTGAAGAGTGAGCATTCTACAAATAATTCCATTTACTACCCTTATCCTTGCTTTTGGCCTTATTTCTTTTTTGCAAAATGGAACTAAAAATTCTTGTCCTCTGCTTCACTTGTGGAGTCACATGGCATTATATAGGTAAAAGTACATTATTATTGCTATTAAATTCAGTACTTAACAGAGCTAAAAAATTTAATAAGCATAGTTCTTTGTATATTCGAGGTTTTAAAACTGTGGGTCTGTGAACTTGAATAGTGAAAAAATTGCATCTTTATTTACACGTTTTCTTCCATTACGAATGTGGGCAGCAGTAGCAGATACTGTTTCTAATAGAAATTGCAGGTATTTTCATGATGAATAACTGTTATTACAGATCTCAAATTGACATTTAATACTCATTATTACTTAAAGTTTAATTATTAGATACACTGGTAGATATTGTGATTTAAAGGTTAACAAAGAAGCATATATATTACTGTATTATAAATTTGTGCTTTTTATATTTTTGATATTATAATTCAGTATGATTGATTTTTTTTTTAATGTAATATTGTGTATTTTATTTTGTGCATTTAAAAATACTTTTCTAGGAGGGGGTTCATAGGCTTTACCAGAGGGGCCCATGTTGGGGAAAATAATGATTAAGAACTTTTTTTTGTAGATGCCATTATTTTGTTAATTTGACCGCCAGAATTACCTTATTAATTCAGTTTATACTTTTCTTTGTTACCCTGCTTCCCAAACCCACAGGAAGTTGGCAGAGGACTGCAGAGAGACCACAATTATGTTCAGAGAAGGTGTCTCAAAAGACAGAAAAATAAGTACAGTTAGGCTTGGGGAAAAGAAATTCTTAAGAGTAAAATTAGGCAGCCTGGTATAAATTATTGAAGCATCACTGTAGGCCCAGTATGGACAGACTTAACACCTGTTTTACCACCTGACAGGTGGGGAGAGTCTGTTGTTGTGTCACTGACTAATAGAGCTCAAGGTGTTAAGCGTGAGGCTGTTTTTTCCATTGTACTGCAGAAAAGAGGCTGTTTTAAGGGTCACCCTCAGAGTTAAAGGACAAAGAGAATGTTTTATGTGAATATTTCGTCTGAGAAATGTGGCACTGTGTTTAAGTACGTATTCATACGTTTTCTGGAAATGGGATATATATATGCTGGTGGCATCTCTTAATACTGCTTGCCGTGACTGTGCTTCATTGGTTCTGTGGGAGTCAGTGTGGAAAAGAGGTAGGGTAAGACCACTTTAAGAAAATTAGGAAGAGTGGGGAGGAAGGAGTAAATTTTGTTTCAATAATTATTTATTATGAGGGTAGAGGGGAGAAGAGTTGATATTTATTATACATCTTTGATATACAGCGATTTAGGTGATTATATGGTGTCATTTCTTTAGAGAAGAAAAGAAGGCACCGAAACACAGTTTTCAAGATGAACCAGTTAGAGGTACAAACTCAGGACATATATCTAGGTACCTTGGCTTTTCATGTGACATTTTATTAAATTGTCCATTCTACTACTAACAGATGCCATTTTTAAGGGAAAAAACATGCTAATACAATCAAAGGAGGACTAGAAATGTACTATTGAGGTTAAATAATATTATCGTGATATAAATATTTTTTAATGATCACTAAATTGGCTAAAAACTTAGGTTTTAACTACATTTATACACAGCTTCATCCTAAAAAATTTAAGGTAGAATTCTTATGTATGTCATGAGATCTTATGCATAAACTGATATATAGACAATTTAGTGAAATATATTTTTAAAATTCTTACCTGATTTTTAAAATTAGTAACTTAACAAAAATAAGACCCTGATTAGTATTAAGTGCTCAGTTCTGTATATCCAAATATCCTTTGTAAGGGTACCTGTTTTTTTACTTTTCACTTATCCTTATGTAAATGTTGACACAGTTTGTCCCCCTTGTTATCACATAATTTCAGCATTAATTGTGATTTTGATTTTAATCATTGGCTGTTATAATATCTTTGTACTGCTGAGAACATCTTGGTACAGATTACTTTGTTTTATATTTATTTATTTGTGGTATATTTAGGAGAGAACACTGGTCTGAAAATACACATTTTTAGAAGCTTCTTTTAGAAGTCAACCGTATCCTTATTTGCAAAGGCTTTTTGTTAGGCCCCTCACTTCCCCACAGTTCATATAGATCATTTAGTCTTGTTGGAGATTTTAAAAGCTTAATGTGTATAAACTTGGTTTTGTATATGTTGGCCTGGGATATATTTGTACTTTTCACCGGAGCACTCATATTAAACCTAAAACTTTAATGTGGATTATTTTGCTTGAAAGGTCCTTTTCTATAGAGTATAACTTGAAGTAACTCTAATATAGAAAACTAGGATAAATTATTTCTTAAAGGAAAAGGAAAAAACTCTACCTTTATTTAGTTCCAGTATTTGAGTAATACAAAACTTAAGAAATTCTGCAAAACCTGACATACATGATGCTTATTTACCTGCCTAGCTGGTCCTATGTTTGATGAGTACTCTTTCTGTAATTTGAGTGCTGTAACTTAGTTTATAGTCTGGCATCCAGTTAGTGTTCACTTTTTCCCTTTGTTCTTCCTTACCAGTGAGAGATGGCACAGGAAGGGCAGAGCAGCCAAATGGTTTAGCAAACAAGAATGATCAGTACATGAGCAAGCTCTCTTGAGTATCTGCTAACTTCTCTAGGGTGTGGCCATGGGGCCTGATATGGTAATGGAATGCTAAATCAAGAAGGTAATGTAAAAATTGATCTAGGACAATTAAAATTCCTGGTACTGTACGCTTGTAGGAGCAAACCTGAAATACCTCTATAGGGAGACATAGACAGCTCAGGGCTTGCAGGAATCCCACACTGGGGAGTGAGTGGGTTAGAGACATGAGATTTCTGTCCAAAATTACCAACTCCATAAAGAAATAAGTCATAATGAACTGGAAATAGAAAATTTTATAGCGACATAAACATTATAGGGGTAAAAGGAGGATTCAATACAAATTATAAAATAGGAGTAAAAGTAGGATTCAGTACAAATTATAAAATAGTATAGCATTAAAGTTTTTTTTGAAAGACCAAAAGTGAATTTCTAGAAATTAAAATATATAATCACTGAAAATTTAAACTAGTGCACAGGTAAACCATTAAGAACACCTGCAGAGAATTAGTGAGTGGAGGAATGTTGAAGAGAGGTAAATAGAGGGAAAATGTGAAAGAGTAGGCATGGATTGGAGAATAAGATATCCAGTATGTATCTAATAAGAATTGCTGAATGGGAGAGACAACGGCTAATAATTTTCCAGAATTTAAGAAAAGCATGAGTCTTCAGAATAAGGACGCTTACCAAATCTTGAACAAGATAAATAAAAGCAAATCTGAAGAACACACACACACATACACACACACAAAATCTTAAAGGAAAGCAGAGAGAAAAGGCATATTACCTCAGAGAAATTAGTTAAATTGCCAGCAGACTTCTCCTCATCAGTAACAGATGCCAGAAGAAAACTAATACCTTCCAAATGCTGAAGGAGTAACAGTTACTTTAGAATTCTATATGCAATTAAATTACTACTTAATGAAAAAAGGAAATATTCATTAGATATAATAATTCTAAACCTTTTCTCAATAACATAGCCTAAAAGCATACAAATTAAAAACTGGCAATTTATAAGAAGAAATTAACATCCACAATCTGAGTTGGGAAAATTCAATACATTTTTTCTCAATTTGATTAACTAGACTAAACTTTGAGAGTAGAGAGGCTATAAACAAAACATTAAATACTTACTCTGGCTTGATCTAACTTATCAGACGCAAAACATACATTATTTTCATTTATAGCTGGGAAAATCAAAAAGAAATGAGGGCTTCCCTGGTGGCTCAGTGGTTGAGAGTCCACCTGCCGATGCAGGGGACACGTGTTCGTGCCCTGGTCCGGGAAGATCCCACATGCCGCGGAGCAGCTGGGCCCGTGAGCCATGGCCGCTGAGTCTGCACGTCCGGAGCCTGTGCTCCACAATGGGAGAGGCCACAACAGTGAGAGGCCCGTGTACCGCAAAAAAAAAAAAGAAATGAAACTGACCAAGCACGAAACATAAAGGAAATCTTAATGAATTCTTTGACTAGAGTATATAGTAAACTTAGAAATAAATAATAAAAAGACAGCACTCTGCCCCCAGGCCTCTGACCATTCTATTTGAAAATTTAAAACTTATTAGCAGTGAGTAGAAATCATAATTGGAAACTGAAACACCTAGAGCTAAACAGTAATGAAAATATATATAAAAACCTATGTGGGAAGCCACTAAAGTGATACTTAGAAAAATAGTGGAGTTTTTTTTTTTTTGGAGTTTTAAATATAAGGTATTTTTTCCCAAAATTATTCCCTCCAAAAGGAGATTTATATTTGTTTCATAGGAACTGTCTCATTGAAAGATGTTCTCTTTCTCTTGAGCATGGAAGTACTATTTAAGAAAGGCACATTGACCTGAAATGCCTTTACTACATGTCAGTTTGGAAAGCTCATGGAGCTCATCTGATAAGTGATTTAAGTGAAAAAAAGAGGCTAAGAAGTCTAGAGGAGATCTGGTTTTAAGTCACTTAAAAATAACACATCTAGTTATACTGTGGATATTAAAATATATTCCAACAATACAAATAGGAAAAAATAACGTCCTACTAATGTTTTCTATAAATGGGTAATTGTGGCTTGGGATAAAAATGTTAATTTTAGTGATAGATTCAAAAAGTACTTTATGTAATCTGGAAAATTTACTGTGATTCAGAAGTTTGATATAGATGCTCATGTCTGGTGTGTGAGGAATTTAGATTATTTTACATAATCAGATGATAATTACTTGAAAATAGTCTCACTGGCAAAATAGGGAGATCATTTCATGTTTGGAATTACCTTATGGTGGGACATTTTTAGTTTGTGACCTTAATGCATGTTATTAGAAAAAAAGATTGGAAATTACTTAGGTAAACTTTCAATTTCAGGGATTAGAATATGAGCCTCAGAGTAAAAGCCAATTAATGAGAAGAAAAATGATGAGAAAAAGGACAGAAATTAACAAAACAAAAATAAAAGAAACAAGAAGATCAACAAAACTGAAAGCTGGTTTTTAGACCAATAAATGAAGCAAATTTCTGGCAAGATTAATCAAGCAAAAGCTAAGGCAAAAATTAACAGTATTAGGAATGGAAAGGGGATCATAACTGTAGATGTAGTAGAGATATAAAAAAAATCATGAGAGAATACTATGAATAACTTTATAGAAATATGTCACCAAAACTTGCGGAAAAAGCAGATTTGACTGTGGGGTGTAGGGATTTAAGCCATGTTTTAGCCATGTTGTATTTGAGGTATCATTTAGATATTGAGCAAGCCAAGTTAGCCAAGCAAGTCTGGAGATACAGATTTGGGAGTTACTAGTTTATAAATGATGTAAAAGGTTGGTTTTTGAGGCTGTTTTAAGACCTGAGATGAATTTGATAGTAGGGGTGAAAAGAGGATTTAGAAGTGGAAGATAGGACTGAAGTACAGTTAGGTTCATGAAGGTAGGTGATTGTAGGTAGGGAATTTTTATCTATCATTTCCTAGCTAAGAGTTAGGAAATGAGGAATTTAATACTTCTAACTGAATTTCATAGCCCATTGTATTAGATGAGAAATTTCTCTTGATGCAGTTCCCTGTATGGGGAGAGGTTCATTGACATGTGATTGGCTAAAATTTAGAGAAACGACCTTACTTTGATCCTTTGTTTTTATTTCAATTTGGAGAATTTTCAGTTTTATTAATAATAGTATCTTAAAAAGCAATTGATAATATATTTTTAAAATACAAAAGTAATTCTATATTAATTTAGTTGATAGTGTAATGAATAAAATTTCTTGGCAAAGATATTACTTATATAAGCTGATTTTCAGGTAATTAATATATTTCTTACTATAGGTTTTCAAATTGGAATGATAATCATTTTTTTCTGGACAACTAAATGGTTAAAAATGTTACATCTTTTGGTAGGTTTGTAGGGGGGAAATCCAATTTTGTTAGATGTTTGTGAGAACATTTACCCTGAAATAGTCCATTGTTTTTCCTGGATTAAGATTTACTTCTTTTGCCTGAGTGTGAGAATATATAATTTAACATTGGTCTTCAGGACAATTCTGTATTTCCGTGAAGACCATTAGCTTGCTGATGAGTAGCATGCAGATTACTAGTGTGCAGACTATGGCTGTTTTATCTACCTTAGGTGAAAAAGTTACTCTTAATGTTATTTGTCTCTACTTGGACTTTTAAATTTTCAAGGAGGAAAAATAATTTTCTTTAAAAAGTTATCTTTTTGTAGTTTACATTAATCAGTATTTACTTTTTTGTCTTTGGCAGTACAGAAGAAAGGTTGAGAAGTGTTCCTGAATTCATTTCTTTAGAATCTGAATCTATCTGTTCTCTTCTTTGCCGTCCCTCTTCTCTACCAGTCTGGGTATAGGGGCAAACTTGACTCAGAAAGAGAAAGCATTTGGCCCTTAGTAATCTTTCCTTTGCTATGTGTTGTCTGTAATTAAATTAAAACTTTTAGTTGATGATTGAGATGCTTTATACTATGTTATTTGAGATGTGTGCTGTTTTAAATCACAGATATAAGTATTTTAAAAGAATGTGAATAATAGAAGACATTGAAAATTAGAATAAAATGAGCTCCATGTTAATTGTAACATTTTAAAATGTTAGTTTAAAGTTTTCTTTATACAAATTATATTGTTAAGCAAAAATATTACTATATAAAAAGATAATAGATCAATTATGCTTTCTTTTCTTTAACAGAAGAACAGAATTCATAAAAGTGAAGAATTTTTAAAGAGGGTGACAAAAAGAGAAGGAAAATGCCGAAACCAGTAAGTGTATTTTATTACTTCTGACACTGCTTACTTAATAAAATATCAGTGGCATTAAGGTCCTTTCGAAACAAGGCAAAGTATTATGGTAGAGTTTTGGGGGGAAAAAAAGCACTGATATTACTGTTGTTTGCTTTAGATTAATGTGGCTAGAGTATGGTGTCATGTGGGCCAGTGATGAAGAGGTTTAGGTGACACTGTAATTAAGATTACTACAGGTTGTGGGGTCAAACTTAGTTCTTATCCTTGCCCTGCCACTTAACCTGACTGACCTTTGTTAGATTAGTTCAATCTCTCCAATTCTTAATTTCTTCACATATAAAATGGAGATATAATTAGTTACTTACTGGAGAGTCTGGTGAGGATTAGAAGATCCTGGTACATATACATTCAGTGCTTAGTAAAAAGTAACTTAGTGTTAAACAGGAGAAAATAATGAGAGGTCAGAAGGATCCATGCAGTATTAATTTTCTCATAATTCTAGCTTTGATGCTAGTGATACCAGTGCTGATATTATATATAGTCCTAGATTTTTGATTTAATGGTATATATGTGATCATTTTATTAAGTTTTATAATTATATAATTTGTGACTAAGGTTTATTCTTTTATCTTATGATAAATGTACTTTTCTTCATCTAACAAAATCGGGGATTTTTTTTCAAGAATTTTTCGGCCAGTTATCTTTTTAAGAAAATCATTGGTTGTGGTTATTTGAATTTTCTGGCATGAATGTCACTTTCGAATTACTTTTAAACATTTAGCAGGTAAAAAAGTGCATTGTTGGAGGGAGAGAAGAATAAAAGGAAGTGAAAGGCATAATCAATACAAAGCAAGAATTAAATTTTTCTATTTGCAGATGACATAATTATGTAAATAACCTGGAATTTACAAAACAACTATTAGAACTAATAACAGAATTTAGCAAGACTGTTGGACATAAGGTTATATTTTTAAAAAATCAGTTTTCTGTTTTATATACTAGCAGCAAAATTCAAAAAATGAAATAATTCCATTTGTAATAGCATCGAAAACATAAAGTATTTAGGAATAACTTTACAGAGGCTGTACAAGATCTCTATGCCAAAAACTTATAAGTACTTAAAAAGACCAAAATATATACAAAAATAAACGTTGGTCATAGATATGTCTAGAAAATATTACTACAATGTCTGTTGTCCCCAAATATATTGATAGATTGAATGTAATTCTAATCAGTTGAATCCCTTTGGTAAAATTGACTAGCTGATTATAAAATGTTTATGGAAGAGCCAAAACTTATGTGGAATAGCTAAAGCAATAGCTAGTGGGAAGCAGCCGCATAGCACAGGGAGATCAGCTCGGTGCTTTGTGACCACCTAGAGGCGTGGGATAGGGAGGGTGGGAGGGAGACGCAAGAGGGAGGGGATATGGGGATATATTTATACATATACCTGATTCACTTTGTTGTACAGCAGAAACTAAGAAAGCATTGTAAAGCAATTATACTCCAATAAAGATGTTAAAAAAAAAAAAGAGAAGGGTGGGGCTTCCCTGATGGCACAGTGGTTAGAAGTCCGCCTGCCAGTGCGGGGACACAGGTTTGAGCCCTAGTCCGGGAAGATCCCCCATGCCGCGGAGGAACCAAGCCGATGCGTGACAACTACTGAGCCTGAGCTCTAGAGCCTGTGAGCCACAACTACTGAAGCCCGCGTGCCTAGAGCCCGTGCTCCACAGCAAGAGAGACCACCACAGTGAGAGGCCCTCACACTGCAACGAAGAGTAGCCCCCACTCACTGCAGCCAGAGAAAAGACCTCACGCAGCAACAAAGACCCAGCACAGCCAAAAATAAATAAATAAATTTATTTAAAAAATAAATAAAAAAAAACAAGGGTGGAGCACTTATACTCCTGGATTTCAACACTTATTTTCAGGCAACAAAAATAAGACAGTGTGGCATTAAAATATTAGATAATAGGATCAGTGGAACAAATATACATCTCCACACACAAGGTTGTCACACAATTCAATGGGGAAATTAAATTCTTTTCAAGAAATGATGTTGGAACAAAGAGTTATCCATACAGAAAAATACGAATCTTGACTCTTATATCACAGTTTACACAAACAACTAACTCTGAATGGATCACAGGCCTAAATTAACAGGCCCAAACCATAAAACTTCTAGAAGAAAATAGAAAACATTTTTGCAGTCATGGTGTAGGCAAAGATTTCTTTGATGGTACACAGAAAGTTTGAAGCATTAAAAAAAAAATTGAACATCAAAATTAAAAAGTTTGCTATTTGGAGAAAGGAGCCCACGTTTCCGTAGAGCAGGAACTCCTGGCTCGGGGTCTCGTCCCTCTGCCGTCACGGAACTGCCCCGGAGCCTGAGGGGAGGCGGCCTCCCTGAGGCTGCCAGCTCTGGAGGGGCCCCGGTGGCCGAAGCCACGACAGTCGTGGGGACCGCGGTCAGGCCATGTGTATGAAAGTCTCTTGGTGCTGCAGCCAGGAGTCAGTGCTGTGCCTCTGAGGTGGGAGAGCCAACGTTAGGACACTGGTCCACAGGAGACCTCCCAGCTCCACGTAATTTCACACAGCGAAAATCTCCCAGAGATCTCCATCTCAACACCAACACCCAGCTTCACTCAATGACCAGCAAGCTACAGTTCTGGACACCCTATGCCAAACAATTAGCAAGACAGGAACACAAACCCACCCATTAGCAGAGAGGCTGCCTAAAATCATAATAAGTCCACAGACACCCCAAAACACACCACCAGACGTGGAGCTGCCCACCAGAAAGACAAGATCCAGCCTCATCCACGAGAACACAGGCACTAGTCCCCTCCACCAGGAAGGCTACACAACCCACTGAACCAACTTTAGCCACTGGGGACAGACACCAAAAACAACGGGAACTACGAACCTACAGCCTGCAAAAAGGAGACCCCAAACACAGTAAGATAAGCAAAATGAGAAGACAGAAAAACACAGCAGATGAAGGAGCAAGATAAAAACCCATCAGACCTAACAAATGAAGAGGAAATAAGCAATCTACCTGAAAACGAATTCAGAATAATTATACTAAAGATGATCCAAAATCTTGGAAATAGAATAGAGAAAATGCAAGAAACATTTAACAAGGACCTAGAAGAAGTAACGATGAGACAAGCAACGATGAACAACACAATAAATAAAATTAAAAATACTCTAGAAGGGATCAATAGCAGAATAACTGAGGCAGAAGAGCGGATAAGTGACCTGGAAGATAAAATAGTGGAAATAACGACTGCAGAGCAGAATAAAGAAAAAAGAATGAAAAGAACTGAGGACAGTCTCAGAGACCTCTGGGACAACATTAAACGTACCAACATTCGAATTATAAGGGTTCCAGAAGAAGAAGAGAAAAAGAAAGGGACTGAGAAAATATTTGAAGAGATTATAGTTGAAAACTTCCCTAATATGGGAAAGGAAATAGTTAAGTCCAGGAAGCACAGAGAGTCCCATACAGGATAACTCCAAGGAGAAACACGGTAAGACACATATTAATCAAACTGTCAAAAATTAAATACAAAGAAAACGTATTAAAAGCAGCAAGGGAAAACCAACAAATAACACACAAGGGAATCTCCATAAGGTTAACAGCTGATCTTTCAGCAGAAACTCTGCAAGCCAGAAGGGACTGGCAAGACATATTTAAAGTGATGAAGGAGAAAAACCTATGACCAAGATTACTCTACCCAGCAAGGATCTCATTCAGATTTGATGGAGAAATTAAAACCTTTACAGACAAGCAAAAGCTGAGAGAGTTCAGCACCACCAAACCAGCATTACAACAAATGCTAAAGGATCTTCTCTAGGCAAGAAACACAAAAGAAGAAAAAGACCTACAATAACGAACCCAAAACAATTAAGAAAATGGGAATGGGAACATACATATCGATAATTACCTTAAATGTAAATGGACTAAATGCTCCCACCAAAAGACACAGACTGGCTGAATGGATACAAAAATAAGACGCATATATATGTTGTCTACAAGAGACCCACTTCAGACCTAGAGACACATACAGATTGAACTTAAGGGGATGGAAAAAGATATTCCATGCAAATGGAAACCAAAAGAAAGCTGGAGTAGCAATTCTCGTATCAGACAAAATAGACTTTAAAAGACTATTAGAAGAGACAAAGAAGGACACTACATAATGATCAAGGGGTCGACCCAAGAAGAAGATATAAAAATTGTAAATATTTATGCACCCAACATAGGAGCACCTCAATACATAAGACAAATACTAACAGCCATAAAAGGGGAAATCGACAGTAACACATTCATAGTAGGGGACTTTAACACCCCACTTTCACCAATGGACAGATCATCCAAAATGAAAGTAAATAAGGAAACACAAACTTTAAATGATACATTAAACAAGATGGACTTAATTGATATTTATAGGATATTCCATCAAAAAAACAACAGAATACACATTTTTCTCAAGTGCTTATAGAACATTCTCCAGGATAGATCATATCTTGGGTCACAAATCAAGCCTTGTTAAATTTAAGAAAATTGAAATCGTATCAAGTATCTTTTCTGACCACAACGCTTTGAGACTAGATATCAATTACAGGAAAAGATCTGTAAAAAATACAAACACATGGAGGCTAAACAACACACTACTTAATAATGAAGTGATCACTGAAGAAATCAAAGAGGAAATCAAAAAATAACTAGAAACAAATGACAATGGAGACACGACGACCCAAAACCTATGGGATGCAGCAAAAGCAGTTCTAAGAGGGAAGTTTATAACAATACAATCCTACCTTAAGAAACAGGAAACATCTCAAATAAACAACCTAACCTTGCACCTAAAGCCGTTAGAGAAAGAAGAACCAAGGAACCCCAAAGGTAGCAGAAGGAAGGAAATCATAAAGATTACATCAGAAATAAATGAAGGAAACGATAGCAAAGATCAGTAAAACTAAAAGCTGGTTCTTTGAGAAGATAAACAAATTGATAAACCATTAGCCAGACTCATCAAGAAAAAAAGGGAGAAGACTCAAATCAATAGAATTAGAAATGAAAAAGGAGAAGTAACAACTGACACTGCAGAAATACAAAAGATCATGAGAGATTACTACAACCAACTCTATGCCAATAAAATGGACAACCTGGAAGAAATGGACAAATTCTTAGAAATGCACAACCTGCCAAGACTGAATCAGGAAGAAATAGAAAATATGAACAGACCAATCACAAGCAGTGAAATTGAAACTGTGATTAAAAATCTTCCAAGAAACAGAAGCCCAGGACCAGATGGCTTCACAGGCGAATTCTATCAAACATTTAGAGAAGAGTTAACACCTATCCTTCTCAAACTCTTCCAAAATATAGCAGAGGGAGGAACACTCCCAAACTCATTCTACGAGGCCACCATCAATCACCCTGATACCAAAACCAGGCAAGGATGTCACAAAGAAAGAAAACTACAGGCCAATATCACTGATGAACATAGATGCAAAAATCCTTAACAAAATACTAGCAAATAGAATCCAACAGCACATTTAGAGGATCATACATCATGATCAAGTGGTGTTTATTTAAGGAATGCGAGGATTCTTCAATATACGCAAATCAATCAATGTGATACACCATATTAACAAATTGAAGGAGAAAGACCATATGGTCATCTCAGTAGATGCAGAGAAAGCTTTCGACAAAATTCAGCACCAATTTATGATAAAAACTCTCCAGAAATTAGGCATAGAGGGAACTTCCCTCAACATAATAAAGGCCATATATGACAAACCGACAGCCAACATCATCCTCAATGGTGAAAAACTGAAAGCATTTCCACTAAGATGAGGAATAAGACAAGGTTGCCCACTCTTATTCAACATAGTTTTGGAAGTTTTAACCACAGCAATCAGAGAAGAAAAGGAAATAAAAGGAATCCAAATTGGAAAAGAAGAAGTAAAGCTGTCACTGTTTGCAGATGACATGATACTATACATAGAGAATCCTAAAGATGCTACTAGAAAACTACTAGAGCTAATCAGTGAATTTGGTAAAGTAGCAGGATACAAAATTAATGCACAGAAATCTCTGGCATTCCTATACACTAATGATGAAAAATCTGAAAGTGAAATCAAGAAAACACTCCCATTTACCATTGCAACAAAAAGCATAAAATACCTAGGAATAAACCTACCTAAGTAGACAAAAGACCTGTATGCAGAAAATTATGACACTGATGAAAGGAATTAAAGATGATACAAATAGATGGAGAGATATACCATGTTCTTGGATTGGAAGAAGCAACATTGTGAAAATGACTCTACTACTGAAAGCAATCTACAGATTCAATGCCGTCCCTATCAAACTACCACTGGCGTTTTTCGCAGAACTAGAACAGAAAATTTCACAATTCGTATGGAAACCCAAAGACCCCGAATAGCCAAAGCAATCTTGAGAACGAAAAACGGAGCTGGAGAAATCAGGCTCCCTGACTTCAGAGTATAGTACAAAGCTATAGTAATCAAGACAGTATGGTACTGGCACAGAAACAAATATAGATCAGTGGAACAGGATAGAAAGCCCAGAGATAAACCCACGCACATATGGTCACCTTGTCTTTGATAAAGGAGGCAGGAATGTACAGTGTACAAAGGACAGCCTCTTCAATAAGTGGTGCTGGGAAAACTGGACAGATACATGTAAAAGTATGAGATTAGATCACTCCCTAACACCATACACAAAAATAAGCTCAAAATGGATTAAAGACCTAAATGTAAGGCCAGAAACTATCAAAGTCTTAGAGGAAAACATAGGCAGAACACTCTATGACATAGATCACAGCAAGATCCTTTTT
Source organism: Orcinus orca (assembly GCF_937001465.1). Taxonomy (NCBI): domain Eukaryota; kingdom Metazoa; phylum Chordata; class Mammalia; order Artiodactyla; family Delphinidae; genus Orcinus; species Orcinus orca. The sequence goes on along the minus strand of NC_064566.1, from coordinate 87,252,389 downwards.
GACCCACCTCCTCCTAGAGAAATGGAAATAAAAACAAAAATAAACAAATGGGACCTAATGAAACTTCAAAGCTTTTGCACAGCAAAGGAAACCATAAACAAGACAAAAAGACAACCCTCAGAATGGGAGAAAATATTTGCAAATGAAGCAACTGACAAAAGATTAATCTCCGAAATTTACAAGCAGCTCATTCAGCTCAATAACAAAAAAACAAACAACCCAATCCAAAAATGGACAGAAGACCTAAGTAGACATTTCTTCAAAGAAGATATACAGACTGCCAACAAACACATGAAAGAATGCTCAACATCATTAATCATTAGAGAAATGCAAATCAAAACTACAATGAGATATCATCTCCCACCGGTCAGAATGGCCATCATCAAAAAATCTACAAACAATAAATGCTGGAGAGGGTGTGGAGAAAAGGGAACACTCTTGCACTGCTGGTGGGAATATGAATTGGTACAGCCACTATGGGGAACAGTATGGAGGTTCCTTAAAAAACTACAAATAGAACTACCATATGACCCAGCAATCCCACTACTGGGCATATACCCTGAGAAAACCATAATTCAGAAAGAGTCATGTACCAAAATGTTCATTGCAGCTCTATTTACAATAGCCAGGAGATGGAAACAACCTAAGTGTCCATCATCGGATGAATGGATAAAGTAGATGTGTCACATATATACAATGGAATATTACTCAGCCATAAAAAGAAATGAAATTGAGTTTTTTGTAGTGAGGTGGATGGACCTAGAGTCTGTCATACAGAGTGAAGTAAGTCAGAAAGAGAAAGACAAATACTGTATGCCAACACATATATATATATATGGAATCTAAGAAAAAGAAAATGTCATGAAGAACCTAGGGGTAAGACAGGAATAAAGACAGACCTACTAGAGAATGGACTTGAGGATATGGGGAGGGCGATGGATAAGCTATGACAAAGTGAGAGAGTGGCATGGACATTCATACACTACGAAACGTAAAATGGATAGCTAGTGGGAAGCAGCCGCATAGCACAGGGAGGTCAGCTCGGTGCTTTGTTACCACCTAGAGGGGTGGGATAGGGAGGGTGGGAGGGAGGGAGATGCAAGAGGGAAGAGATATGGGAACATATGTATATGTGTAACTGATTCACTTTGTTATAAAGCAGAAACTAACACACCATTGTAAGGCAATTATACTCCAATAAAGATGTTAAAAAAAATTATACCTCATTTAAGCCATTGAACCTAAAAAAAATAAAAAAATAAAATGGGTTAATCAAAAAAAATTTGCCATTTGAAAGACAACAATAAGAAAGTAAAAAGGCAAGGCAGATTGGGGGAAAATAATTGCAGTATGGCATTCTTTTAGAACTCAATAAGACAACCCAATTTTTAAAAAGTGGACAAAAACTTTGAACATCTACTTCACAAAAGAAAATATATTAATAGCGAATAAGTAGTTGAAAATATCCTCAATATCTTTGGTTATCAGGGAAACATAAATTAAAAATACAGTGAGATTCCACTTTATATTTACCAGAGGAGCTATAATTAGACTGATAATACCTTGGCTGTAAGGATGTGGATCAACTAGAACTCTTATTTCTGATAGGAATGTGAAAGTTAAAAGTAGTTTGGAAAACTGTCTGAATAATTGAGTGGAGAACACTTATTTTTCCTAAGAGTAAGGATTAAAAATTATATATAAGGCTTCCCTGGTGGCGCAGTGGTTAGGAATCCGCCTGCCAACGCAGGGGACACAGGTTCGAGCCCTGGTCCAGGAAGATCCCACGTGCCGCGGAGTAGCTAAGCCCTTAGCCACAACTGCTGAGCCTTTGCTCTAGAGCCCGTAACTACTGAAGCATGCTCACTGTTTATGACTAGGCTGAAAAGTGTTCTTATATCTGTCTCTTCTGTTCATGTTCTGTTGGTGAGACCTTAGTCACATAGCCATACCTAATTGCAAGAGACATTGAGAAATGTTCTTGTAGCTCAGTAGCCATGTCAAACGGTAATTCTGTTAGATTTTGGTGGTCAAACAGCAAGTAGTCTCTGCTACAATCATGGTTAGTTTTAAGGAGAAAAATCATATAATAAATTCAGAGCAGTTACTAAAATTGAACAACTATTCATGATTTAAAAGTAACAACCAATACTTCTTAAGCTAAGTATCGAAGAAAACCTATAACAAAAGTAATTCTTAATTTGCTTAACAGTGGAAGCTTTTCTTTTAAGATCGGGGACAAGACAAAATGTACACACTATCACTGCTGCTGTTCAACATTGAACAGAAAGCCTGTGCAGAAAAATTAAAAACTCTAGTACTGGAAAGGAAGAAACACTTTGAAGATGTTAAGGTATTTATTTCTATCGGGTTGGCAAATTATGGCCCATAGGCCAAAGCCAGCCCACCACTTGTTTTTGTACAACCTTCAAGCTAAGAATGATTCTTACATTTTCAATGGTTGAAAAAAAAATCAAAAGAATAGTAATATTTCATGACTTGAAAATTATATGAAATTCAAATTTCAATGTCTATAAAGTTTTGTTGGAACACAGTATGCTCATTGTTAATTATCTATAACTGCTTTTCTGCTATAGCAGGAGAATTGAGTAGATGCAGCAGACAGTATGGTCTGCAAAGCCTGAAATATTCACTATTTGTACCTTTACAGAAAAAGTTTTCTGACACCTGGTTTATATAAATACAAGAATTTACATTTTAACAGTTGGCAAGGGAGCTGATAAAAGGATCAATATAAAAATCAATTGCATTTCTACAGAAGTAAAACCAGAAAAAATTTTGGAAAGATACTTCATCATATTTATGACCCTGTGTTTGAAACGCTTTAAGCTAGATGAGTTTCAGTAGTTGGAATTCTTTGGATTTTAGAAAGGTGAATATACAATGTATTATGTGCATAAGTAGTGTTATGAAATTTCCATCAAGGTCTGTTGCATCACATCAGTATTTCTATAGATTGGTGTGTGAATATCCATTTGAAGTGGGATAAATTAATTCACCAGGTGGACTTATTTCAATTGTTTTTGCTAGAAATTAGCTAATAAACTAGAGTTTTCAATGCATTTAGGATATCTTGGGATTATGAACCTATAATTATAATAGCTATAAAACCATAGGAGAAAGATATCTTAAATGATTAATATGATTTTTCTGGAGGAAATTATAAACATTTTTTAAAAAGATCTTAAAGAAGACCTAAATCAATGCATAGAAAGAACCATACACTTGGATAGTAAGAGTCAATATTGAAAAGATGTCATTTTTTACCCCAAGAGGCTGATGAATTTAGTGTAGTTCCAATTTAAATCATAATGTGGTGTTTTGAAAAATTTATAATTATATGTGGAGTCAAGAGCAAGAACAAAGAGACAAGAATAGCCAAAACAGTTCTGAAAATAATAAGGGATGACTTGCCATACCAGATATCAAGACTTATTTAAAGAAACAGTAATTCAGACAATATGGTATTGGCAGAATAGTTCAATTGAACAGTACAACAGAATAGCACAAAATAAGACCCATACCTATGGACATTAGATTTGTGACAGTGCAGTCTTTGGAGAGTGAATGAAGTAATCAATATACATCATGTTTGGATGTTTAAAATCACTGTATTATTATCCCTCTGGGGATTAGGAAATGAAATTGGATTTCTACCTTAAATCATAAGCAAAAATCATTGAAGACAACCTATGAAAAACAAAACTTTGATAGGAAATATAAGAATATCTTTATGACTCCAGACTAGGGAAGGATTTCTTTGCTTTTTTTAAAAAAAATTTTATTTTATATTGGGGTATAGTTGATTTACAGTGTTGTGTTAAAAATTTTCTTAAATATGGCAAAAAATTGATATCTGCATGTAAAACATTGATAAATTCAACATTAAAATTTTAAAAATGTTTATCATAGAGAGGGACTCTTCATAAAATAGAAGGGCAAGCTACAAACTAGTAGATTTCTTTGTAATGCAAGTAACTGACAAAGGATTAATATCTAGAATATATAAAGATCTCCCACATATGAGTAAGAAAAAGACAACCCAATAGAAAATAAGCAATACATGTGAACAGACATTGTGAAAGATGGGGAGACAGAGTGGTCAATAAGCATATTATATTACTTTTCTATTGCTCTATAACAAATTATCACAAATTTGGTAGCTTGAAACAACACACATCTATTATCTCACAGTTTTATACGCTAGAAATATGGGATGGTATGAATGGGTTCTCTGCTCAGGGTCTCACTACCCTGAAGTCAAGGTGTAGCTCAACTGCATTCTCATCTGAAGTTTGGGGTTCTCTTTCAAGCTCATTCCTATCATTGGCACAATCCATTGCCTTGCAGAATGATCTATCCTTCTTTACTGGTGAATGAAGTCCCCATTTTCTTGCTAGCTGTTGGCCAGGGGTCTCTCTTAGTCCTAGAGTGTGGTGTGTGTGACAAGTCCTTTGCTCATGCCCCCTCCAATTCAGCAGTGGAGAACCTCTTTAATGTCAAAGTCCTCTCACACTTTAAATCTCTCTGACTTCTGCACCCAGTCAGAGAAAACTCTTTGCTTTTAAAGGAATCATGTGATTATCTCAGGCCCACCCACAATGATTTTCCTATCTTAAGGTCAACTGATTAGTAACCTTAAGTACATCTGCAAAATCCCTTTTGTCTTGTAATGTTAACATAATCATGGGAGTAAGGTGGGGGTGGGGGCGAGGAGATCATGGGGGCTGTCTTAAAATTCTGCATATCACACATAAGAAAAAGTTCCCAACTTCATTAGGGATCAAGAACCTGCATATTAACACCATATTGAGATACCATTTTGTACCCACTAGATTGTTAAACATTAAAAAATCCGATTATATCCACTATTAGTGAAAATATAGAGCAGCAGGAATTATTATTTATGGGAGTGTAAATTGATACAATCATGTTGGAAGACAATTCAGCATTACATTGTAAAGTTGAAGCTATGCATACTTTATCACCCAGGAATTCTGAGTTATACTTCTAGAGAAACTCAGACACATGCACTAGGAGACATGTAGAAGAATGTTCATAGCAGTATTGTTCTTAATAACCAAAAAATTGGAAACAATTTAATGTCAATCGATAGGAAAATGGTAAATGAATTACTGTCTAGTCACATAAAGATGAATGAATTGCAACTACTCACAAAAACATCAGTGAATCTTAGAAATATAATTGTGAAAAGGCAAACTATAGTGTAGAAAAATTTTTGTTTAAACCTTTTATTGAAATAGAATATACATATGCAAAAGAATATATGTGTGTAGTTGATGAATTTTCATAAAATATACATATGTAATCATTGCCCACATCAAGAAGGACTTTATTAGCAAGTATTATACAATTTTAATACAGCTATGCAGCTAAAAATCAAAAACTAAACAATATTTTACATATAGATACCTACATTTGTGACAGAACTATTGTTTTTTAAAAAGCTAAGGGGATGACAAACACAAAATTTAGGTTAGTACTTACCTGTGGGCATTGGGGTCAGGGAATTCACAAAGAAGAAATACACTGGTGACATTTTTTGTCATTTCTAGTTTTTAAGTTCAATGGTAGATTTATGGGTAAAGGAGAACCTTTTCTTTGTTCAAAATGTTCTGACACCAAAAATGAAAACATTTTCTTTATTCAGAATGTTCTGATACCAAATGTGTGGGTTTTCCATACCAAGCAGTTCTCCAATTCTATGTGGATACCAGTTGTGTGTCCTGCAATTTAATTTGTTCTGACACAACTACCCAGAATTAGCGCAGACCCACCGGACTGCTCTGGACTTCTGAAGCAAATCACAGGTAGTGCAAGTGACTCACACTTCTGTCTAACTTGGCTAACTTTTGGGGATTCCCACGATCCCCTCTTCAGATTCTATAATTTGCTATATATAACAGCTCACAGAACTCAGGGAAACACTTTACTTACTATTACTAGTTAATATGAAGGGTACTATAAAGGATACAAATGAAACAGATGAAGAAGGTGAGGTCCAGAAGGGTCCCGAGTGAAGGAGTTTCTGTCTTTGTGGAGTTTGCAGTGCACCACCCTCTCAGCAGGAAGAAGCAGGGAAGCTCTCTGAACCCTTTCGTTTAGGGTTTTATGGAGGTTCCATTTCATAGGTGTGATTGATTAAATCATTGGACATTGATGATCAGCTCATTCCCCAGCCTTTCCCCTCCTGGGCAGTCGGGGTGGGTGTCTAAAAGGTTCAATCCTCTAATCATGTGATTGGTTTCTCTGGCTACCAGCCTCCATTCTGAAGCTATTAGGGCCTGTCTGGAGTCACCTCATTAACATAAACTCTATTATGGTTGAAAGGAGCTTATTATGAATAACAAAAGATCCTCCTCTCACATCTATCACTCAGGAAATTCCAGCGATTTTAGGAGCTCTGCCAGGAACCAGGATGAAGACCAAATATATATTTATTGTTATGTTACAGTGGGTTTTATTTTGTTATGCTTCATTGTCTATATATGTTACAAGAATTTTATGTGTATTAATATTTCCTAAAGGATTATTTTAAAGAAGGAGCTCTATAAGATTTTTTTGATTAGAGAAGGTATTTCAGATAAAAGTACATGTGTGGAGGTACATGTGGTTGTTAGCATGAGTAAAATGTAAGGGGAAATACGTCTGATTTAGAGTTCTAATAGTGTGAGTTAAAAAGATAGGTTTTTACCATATCATGGTGAATTCTAGGTGAAGATGCTATTCTGGAGTAAAAATTATTTTGGTTAAGGCATGTTACGTTTTTGGTGAGATATCCAACTAGAAAGGTATTTACACCCAAAAATTGGAATTTAAAAAAGTTTAGCAAATAAAAGGCAATAGATATATGGTTTTTATAAAGTGAAGAATAATACATTTGCAGTATAAATAAAACTAAATATTTGATTTTTATATTGAAAGAAATAGGGAATAGTGAATGACATTCAAAGAATTTGGAGTTATATCTCTGCCCTGCCATTTGATATCCATGTGTCCTTGGGCAAATGATGGAAACTTTTCTGTAGAAATGAACTTTTCTATAGAAATGCACATATCTCCTAGTATTGTTGCAGAGGCTAAATAAGAAAATGAAAAGCGCAGGTCCTCGTGCCTACTGTATGTTTTCAATAAATCAAAAACAAATATAAATAAATCAAACTATCACTTTAATAAAGAAAATATTAGGTACATTATAGAGTTGCTTTTTACTGCCTACATATGATACCACTTTATTTTATAAATCAGATAAAAGTATTTTCTCTTTTCTACTGATTTTCCCTTTGTTTTTTATTGCAGATCAATGTAAGAGTAACAACAATGGATGCTGAGCTGGAATTTGCCATTCAGCCCAACACAACTGGCAAACAGCTTTTTGACCAGGTATCATTTACCAAATAAAGTATGTAATTTTGACACCATAGTGTGGATGCTACTGCATACTTCTTTCTGTGTTTTTTTACCTTAACTTATAATGCAGCAATGTAGCACTTGGAATATTTCACAGTACCTGTTCAAATGTCTTGAACAACTGTAGGGGATAGTTTTTCTCATTCCTAGATTTTGAGAGATAGGACTTTTTAAAAATAATTATTAGCAGGTATTTATTTAGCATCTGTTATGCAAATCATTGTAACGAGGACTAAAAGGAATTCAGAGATATTCTCCAGGGCTTCCCTGGTGGCACAGTGGTTGAGAGTCTGCCTGCCGATGCAGGGGACACGGGTTCGTGCCCCGGTCCGGGAAGATCCCACATGCTGCGGAGCGGCTGGGCCCGTGAGCCATGGCCGCTGAGCCTGCGCGTCCGAAGCCTGTGCTCCGCAACGGGAGAGGCCACAACAGTGAGAGACCCGCGTACCGCAAATAAAAGAAGAAAAAAAAAAAAAGATATTCTCCATAGTCCATGAGTGGAATAGGTGGAGATCCTAGACAGCGGGTGTAACCAAGCAATGGGCTTGTGTTCCCGCAGCACAGAAAGCCAAACTCTTGAAAGTGAGAGTTTGCAGCAAAGTAAGGGTTTATTTCAGGGCACCAAGCAAGGGAGTGGGAGACAAGTCTCAGATCCACTCCAACCTGGTCTTTGAGTTAGAGGGTTTTTTTCAAAGGGAAAGAACAAAGAAGCTGGGGTTAATCATCATCTTGTGACATTTTCTGTGACATTTCTTAATCGTAGAAGAAAGGATGTCTCTGGTTTATGATTTGCTAGCCAGGTGGTCCATGACTTGGTGGTCTGTTAGCTTATCTTGCCCTGGAGAAGTAAGCTGTACATTAATGATGATATCTGATGATACAACAGCAATTTTAGTACATTAATGATATCAACAACAGCAGTTTTGGTCATCTGACTCTGATTATTAGTGTTCATTTAGCACAGGATTAAGGTCAGAAGGGACAAGAAAGGGAATAAAGTTGGATAGAGAGGTTAATCCTAAACTCGGTTTTAGGGGAACTTGGTTTCAAGGGGATGGCAGGAGCAAAGGCACAGGCTATAAACAGGCACCTGACAGCAGTTTGATGTTGTCGGCTCATAATACGCTAGCCTGGAGTTAGAACGTGTTAAAGAACTTGGACTACTGATATTGTCTTTTTTTTTCTCACTCTTGAGAGCACATTTGAGCCACCTTGGGGAGCTTTCAAGAGGAAAAAAGAAAAGCAATGCTTGGAAACCACCTCTAGAGATTCTGTTAGTCTGGGACCTGCTCTAAACTATTAGTAGTTTTATTTAGGCTCCCTAGGTAATGCTGTATATAATGTTGTAAGTAATCAAGTTTCATTGAGAAAAGGAGGAAAGAGATTGGTGACCAGAGGTCAAGTGGTTAAGAAGTGAATTGATTGCAAAAAGGAGGAAGGTAACTTTTACATAAACTTTTATTGATACATATGAGCAGGAGAGCAATAGTCTGTGATCAGGCTTACTATTGACCTTAGAATATGGGAGAGAGAGTTTCTGGCATTACAGCAATAAATAACATATTAGATAGCTACTGATCCAAAATATGATGAAATAGAATTTAAAAACTCCTGGGAAGTTGTTTCTTCTCTTGACAAAGTAGTAAACTTAATCTCTTGATTAGATAATTAATGAACTTGAACGCCCTGATAAAGTCTGTTTGGAAGATGAAAGGCTTTTTTTTGGTGTGAGTGAGCAAATTTTTAAGACAACAACATAGGAAGCTGCATGCACCATACGATATAGATATTTTACTTTTGTGAACTAATATTCACTTCCATTGATTCTTCTAGGTCTCCTGTTTTGTAAATACATAGTCTGTCTTATTTGAATAAAAATGTAGATGCAGTTAGCATTTACTACTTCATAGCATATTGAAATGTTATTTATAGTGAGCAAAATGTTTTGTGTTAGTCAAAAATGAATCAGCAAGTGGGCCTTTTTGGTATTGGATAGTGAGAAATAAAATATTTGTTTTTTTACTAAGCAGAATTGCTTTAGTTTGGACACGAGGGAAAATTAAATTACATTTATTATAATGCAGTAATATGTAGTAGTTGAAAAGTGTGGGCTCTGGAACCACACTGCCTGTAGTAGAATCCCAGCTGTAGCTCTTTGACTTCACACAAACAAATACTTTCTTTGCCTCATTTTTCTCATTTGTACAATTAGGATGATAATAACATTACTCCTTCAGAAGGTTTTTGTGAGAACTAATTGAGACTCTGTTTAAAGTACTAGAACAGTATTTGCTATACACATTTCATATTGTAATTGAAGAGGTCTAAATTAAAGAGTATTGTTATCTCGTATGGGCTCTCTCAGCAATTAATTCTTGTAGTCCCTGTTCTATTTCCTGATAATGAGAGCCAGAATGCTAGGATCTAAAAGCAGGCGTTTACCTTGGGTGTAGTGAGTATATGGGTGGGCTGTCAGGTCAGTAGGTTCAGGGTCAGGCCAGGAGCAGACCTAGGGGTAGGAGTTCTCTCAAATGAATCCACCTGTAACAAAACCTCACTTCTGATTAGGATGTCAGCTTGAGGCCATCTGCCCTGTGGAGGACTCTAGTTGAGTGCTTGAGGTCCTTTGGTTTGCTCCCTGCTGACTCTTTCTTCACTGGCCTCCTCTTCCAGCTTCTGCTTGTGGGATTAGAATAGTAATATCCCCAAGGAGTACTCAACATGATCTGTTAGGTGCAAGAAAAAATATTAAAATGTTTGTCTATATTTTTGTCTTTCCTCTTCCAAATTATTTTTAAAAAATATGCTAATATATTAGTGTGAGAGCATTGTATAACTTCTAAATAAATATACATATAATGTAGTTATGTGCCCAAGTATGTTTTTACTTGTAAGTTCATGATCTAAAGTTTCCTAGAACACTTTTAGAGGTAGGGAAAGATGGGGCCTCTTAAGGAATTTCACAACTGTGCTCTCATTTTTCCTGGTTTGTGTGTGATAGTCTGAAGTTCGCTAAGAGACTGTCCCTTGTGCCCCACTGTGGCAAATCCCCCTTTTACTTAGCATTGTGAATCACAAAAAGCCTAGAAACAGAAGCTGAAGCCTGCGCTTTGGTACACTTCTCTCTGCTGCTCTTGACATTTCCTACTCCTGCCACTCTGAGCTGGAATGTTTTCTGTGGAGCTGTTGGGACAACCTATCTTCTGCCAAAGTTGAATTATCTGGGGTCTCTTTTGTCCACATTAAAGTTTTGGTTGTGACTTCCCTGGTGGTGCTGTGGTTAAGAATCCACCTGCCAATGCAGGGGACACAGGTTTGATCCCTGGTCTGGGAAGATCCCACATGCCACGGAGCAACTAAGCCTGTGCACAGCTGCTGAGCCTGAGCGCCACAACTACTGGAGCCCACACTCTCTAGGATCCACGTGCTGCAACTACTGAGCTTGCGTGCTGCAAATACTGAAGCCCACGCGCCTAGAGCCTGTGCTCCGCAACAAGAGAAGCCACGGCAATGAGAAGCCTGCGTACTGCAACGAAAAGTAGCCCCGGCTCGCAGCACCTAGAGAAAGCCCACATGAAGCAATGAAAACCAGATGCGGCCAAAAAAATAAATAAAAATTAAAAAAAAAAAGTTTTGGTTGTTTGGCATTGATTGGCATTTGCCATCAGTGTGGGTCTTTGTATCCTATATCATTCAGAAATTTCTCAGTTTTTTTTTTTTTTTAACGTAACCTTTCCTAGCACAGCTAAATTTTTTTTTCTTGTTTTTAATTTTTTGCATGTGTCATGCCAGTGAAATTTTTAAACAGGGAAAGTAAACTGAAGGGTTCAGTTTGCTCTCTTGAAACCAAAAGCCTGATATGTTTTTAGATTTTTGACATATATACACTAATATGTATAAATTAGATAACTAATAAGAACCTGCTACATAAAAAATGAAATTAAAAAAATATATATATTTTGAGCCTAGACCCCGCCCCATGCTCAAACGTCACCCCCCACCCCAACTAGGCCCCTGCTCCACCCTAAACCCCACCCCTGCCTAAGTTCCACCCCCCGACTAAACTCTGCTCCCCATAACCAAGGCTTTTTTTCCTTCTTTTTTTTTTTTTCTTTTAGACTGGGGTTCTGTTTTACCTTGGTGCTGACTCATTTATATTTATATTTTTTCTAATAAATCTTTTATTTTTCTAATTTTATTTTATTCTTTATACTTTGTTATTGTTCTGCTCCTTTTGGCTTGTTCCCCCCCACCTCTTTTTTTTTTTTTTTTTGCTGTTGTGGTTTAGTTTTACCTTGTTGCAGTTTGTTTCAATTATATTATTATTTTTCCTAATATATTTTTATCTTTATTCTTTGTTATTGTACTGCTCCTTTTTCTCTCTCTCTCTTTTTTTTTTTTTTGGCCATGCCACCCAGCTTGTGGGATCTTGGTTCCCAGGCCAGAGATTGGGCCCGAGTTCTTGCGGTGGGAGCGCCGAGTTCAAACCACTGGACTAACAGAGAACCTCAGACCCCAGGGAATATTAATTGGAGTGAGGCCTCCTGGAGGTCCTCATCTTGGCACCAAGACCCAGCTCTACGCAACTGCCTGCAAACACCAGTGCTGGACGCCTCAGGCCAAACAACCAGTAAGACAGGAATACAGCCCTACCCATCAAAAAAAAAAGAAATGACAAAAAATATGTTACAGATGAAGGAGCAGGGTAAAAACCTACAAGACCAAATAAATGAAGACAAAATAGGCAACCTACCTGAAAAAGAATTCAGAGTAATGATAGTAAAGATGATCCAAAATCTTGGAAACAGAATGGAGAAAATACAAGAAGTGTTTAACAAGGATCTAGAAGAACTAAAGAGCAAACAGACAGTGATGAACAACACAATAACTGAAATTAAAAATACTGTAGAAGGAATCAATAGAATAACTGAGGCAGAAGAACGGATAAGTGAGCTGGAAGATAAAATGGTGGAAATAACTGCCGGGGAGCAGAATAAAGAAAAAAGAATGAAAAGAATAGAGGACAGTCTCAGAGACCTCTGGGACAACATGAAATGCACCCACCAACATTGGAATTATAGGGGTCCCAAAAGAAGAAGAGAAAAAGAAAGGGTCTGAGAAAATATTTGAAGAGATTATAGTCAAAAACTTCCCTAACATGGGAAAGGAAATAGTCAAGTCCCATGCAGAGTGCCATACAGGATAAACCCAAAAGAAAAATGCTGAGACACATACTACTCAAACTATCAAAAATTAAATAAAAAGAAAAAAATGTTAAAAGCAGCAAAAGCAACAAATAACATACAATGGAATCCCCATAAGGTTAACAGCTGATCTTTCAGCAGAAACTCTGCAAGCCAGAAGGGAGTGGCAGGACATATTTAAAGTGATGAAAGGGAAAAACCTACACCCTAGATTACTCTACCTGGCAAGGATCTCATTCAGATTTGATGGAGAAATCAAAAGCTTTACAGACAAGCAAAAGCTATGAGAATTCAGCACCAGCAAAGCAACTTTACAACAAATGCTAAAGGAATTTCTCTAAGTGGAAAACACAAGAGAAGAAAAAGACCCACAAAAACAACCCCAAATCAATTAAGAAAATGGTAATAGGAACATACATATCGATAATTGCCTTGAATGTAAATGGATCAAATACTCCAAACAAAAGACACAGACTGGCTGAATGGATACAAAAACAAGATCCTTATATATGTTGTCTACAAGAAACCCACTTCAGACCTAGGGACACATACAGACTGAAAGTAAGGGGATGGAAAATGATATTCCATGCAAATGGATATCACAAGAAAGCTGGATTAGCAATGCTCATATCAGATAAAATAGACTTTAAGGTGAAGACTATTACAAGAGATAAGAAAGGACACTACATAATCAAGGGATCAATCCAAGAGGAAAACTTAACAATTATAAATATTTATGCACCCAACATAGGAGCACGTCAATACATAAGGCAAATGCTAACAGCCATAAAAGGAGAGATCGACAGTAACACAACAATAGTGGGGGACTTTAACACTCTACTTACACCAGTAGATCATCTAGACAGAAAATAAATAAGGAAACACAAGCTTTAAATGACACAATAGACCAGATAGATTTAATTGATATTTTTAGGAAATTCCACTGGAAAACGGAAGAATATACTTTATTCTCAAGTGCACATGGAATGTGCTCCAGAATAGATCACATCTTGGGTCACAAATCAAGCCTTGGAAAATTTAAGAAAGTTGAAATTGTATTAAGCATCTTTTCCAACCACAATGCTATGAGATTAGAAATCAATTACAGGAAAAAAAAACAGTAAAAAACACAAATACATGGAGGCTAAACAGTGTGCTGCTCAAGAATGAGATCACTGAAGAAATCAAAGAAGAAATTAAAAAAATACCTAGAAACAAATGACAAGGAAAACACGATGAGCCAAAACCTATGGGACGCAGCAAAAGCAGTTCTAAGAGAGAAGTTCATAGCAATTCAAACTCACCTCAAGTAACAAGAAAAATCTCAAATAAACAATCTAACCTTACACCTAAAGCAGCTAGAAAAAGAAGAAAAAGTAAAACCCAAAGTTACTAGAAGGAAAGAAATCATAAAGATCAGAGCAGAGATAAATAGAAATGAAGAAAACAATAGCAAAGATTAATAAAACTAAAAGTTGTTTATTTGAGAAGATAACCAAAATTGATAAACCATTAGCCAGACTCATCAAGAAATAAAGGGAGAGGACTCAAATCAATAAAATTAGAAATGACAAAGGAGAGATTACACCTGACACCGCAGAAATACAAAAGATCATAAGAGAGTACTGCAAGCAACTATATGCCAATAAAATGGACAACCTGGAAGAAAGGAACAAATTCTTGGAAAAAGTACAAGCTTCCAAGATTGAACCAGGAAGAATTAGAAAATATAAACAGACCAGTCACAGGTAATGAAGTTGAAGCTGTAATTAAAAATCTTCCAACAAACAAAAGTCCAGGACCAGATGGCTTCACAGGTGAATTCTATCAGACATTTAGAGAAGAGTTAACACCTATCCTTTTCAAACTCTTCCAAAAAATTGCAGAGGGAGGAACACTCCCAAACTCACTCTATGAGGCCACCATCGCACTGATACCAAAACCAGACAAATATATCACAGAAGAGAAAATTATAGACCAATATCACTGATGAACATAGACACAAGAATCCTCAACAAAATACTAGCAAACAGAATCCAACAACACATTAAAAGGATCATACATCATGATCAAGTGGGATTTATCCCAGGGATGCAAGGATTCTTCAGTATAGGCAAAAAAATCAATGTGATACACTATATTAACAAATTAAAGAATAAAAACCATATGATCGTATCACTAGAGGCAGAAAAAGCTTTTGACAAAATTCAACACCCATTTAATGATAAAAACTCTCCAGAAAGTGGGCATAGAGGGAACCTACCTCAGCATAATAAAAGCCATATATGACAAACCCACAGCAAACATCATTCTCAGTGGTGAAAAACAAAGCATTTCCTCTAAGGTCAGGAACAAGACAAGGATGTCCACTCTCAACACTGTTATTCAACATAGTATTGGAATTCCTAGCCATGGCAGTCAGAGAAGAAAAAGAAATAAGAGGAATCCAAATTGGAAAAGAAGAAGTAAAACTGTCGCTGTTTGCCAATGACATGATACTATACATAGAAAACCCTAAAGGTGCCACCAGAAAACTGCTAGAACTAATCAGTGAATTTGGTAAAGTTGCAGGGTACAAAATTAATGCACAGAAATCTCTTGCATTCCTATGCACCAACAACGAAAGATCAGAAAGAGAAATTAAGGAAACAATCCCATTTACCATTGCAACAAAAAGAATAAAATACCTAGGAATAAACCTACCTAAGGAGGCAAAAGACCTGTACTCAGAAAACTGTTAAAACACTGATGAAAGAAAACAAAGATAACGTAAACAGATGGAGAGATATACCATGCTTCTGGATTGAAAATGACTATAGTACCCAAAGCAGTCTACAGATTCAGTGCAATCCCTACCAAATTACCAATGGCATTTTTCACAGAATTAGAACAAAAATTTTACATTTCGTGTGGAAACACAAACGACCCCAAATAGCCAAAGCGATGTCGATAAAGAAAAAAGGAGCTGGAGGAATCAGGCTCCCTGACTTCAGGCTATACTACAAAGCTACAGTAATCAAGACAGTATGGTACCAGCACAAAAACAGAAATATAGATTAATGGAACAGGATAGATAGCCCAGAGATAAACCCACACACATATGGTCACCTTATCTTTGATAAAGGAGGCAAGAATATACAATGGAGAAAAGACAGCCTCTTCAATAAGTGGTGCTGGGAAAAATGGACAGCTGCATGTAAAAGAATGAAGTTAGAACACACTAAATTAACTCAAAATGGATTAAAGACCTAAATGTAAGGCCAAACACTGTAAAACTCTTAGAGGAAAACATAGAACACTGTATGACGTAAATCACAGCAAGATTCTTTTTTACCCACCTCCTAGAGTAAGCGAAATAAAAACAAAAATAAAAATGGGACCTAATGAAACTTAAAAGCTTCTGCACAGCAAAGTAAACCATAAACAAGACTCAAAGACAACCCTCAGAATGGGAAAAAATATTTGCAAATGAAGAAACTGACAAAGGATTGATCTCTAAAATATAGAAGCTGCTCATGCAGCTCAATGTCATGAAAACAAACAACACAATCAAAAAATGGGCAAAAGACCTTAATAGACATTTCTCCATAGAAGACATGCAAATGGCCAACAAATACATGAAAAGATGCTCAACATCACTTATCACTAGAGAAATGCAAATCAAAACCACAATGATGTATCACCTCACACCAGTCAGAATGGCCATCATCAAAAAATGTAGAAACAGTAAATGCTGGAGAGGGTGTGGAGAAAAGGGAACCCTCCTGCCCTGTTGGTGGGAAAGTAAATTGATACAGCCACTATGGAGAACAGTATGGACATTCCTTAAAATACTAAAAATAGAGCTACTCTATGACTCAGCAATCCCACTACTGGTCATATACCCTGAGAAAACCAAAATTCAAAAAGAGTCATGTACTACAATGTTCATTGCAGCACTGTTTACAATAGCCAGGACATGAAGCAACCTAAATGTCCATCAACAGATGGATGGATAAAGAAGATGTGGCACATAAAAAAAATGGAATATTACTCAGCCATAAAAAGAACGAAATTGAGTTCTTTGTAGTGAGGTGGATGGACCTCGAGTCTGTCTTACAAAGTGAAGTAAGTCAGAAAGAGAAAAACAAATACCGTATGCTAACACATATATATGGAATTTTAAAAAGCGGTACTGATGAACCTCGTAGCAGGTCAGGAATAAAGACGCAGACGTAGAAAATGGACTTCAGGGCACGGCGGGGGTTGGTGGGGGGAAGCTGGGATGAGATGAGAGAGTAGCACTGACATATATATGCTACATGATGTAAAATGGATGGCTAGTGGGAAGCTGCCGCATAGCACAAGATCAACTCGATGCCTTGTGACGACCTAGAGGAGTGGGATAGGGAGTGTGTGAGGGAGGCTCAAGAGGGAGAGGATATGGGGATATATGTATACATGTAGCTGATTCACTTTGTTGTACAACAGAAACTAAGACAACATTGTAAAGCATTTATACTCCAATAAAGATGTGAAAAAATAAATACAGAAATAAGATAGAAAGGGAAAAAACTAAAGAGAAAACTGTAAGAAAGAGTTAACATTAAGAGAGATATACCGTGGCTTCCCTGGTGGCGCAGTGGTTGAGAGTCCGCCTGCCGATGCAGGGGACACGGGTTCGTGCCACGGTCTGAGAAGATCCCACATGCCACGGAGTGGCTGGGCCTGTGAGCCATGGCCGCTGAGCCTGCGCGTCCGGAGCCTATGCTCCGCAACGGGAGAGGCCACAACAGTGAGAGGCCTGCCTACCGAAAAAAAAAAAAAGATACACCAATCAAATAAAAAGTGTGGAGTTTGGATTGTGGCTCAAGAAGCCAACTATTAAGAAAAATTCACAAGAAAAACTTGTCTAGATATTTGATAGCAAGAAATAACTGCTAATTTTTTTAGGTGTGAATAATGGTATTTTAACTATGGTTTAAAAAATGAAAGATTCTACAACTCTCTGAGGGTATGAATGAACAAAACATGGTTTTAAATTGTTATAATACAAATTTACTACAACATAAAACAATTTTAAAAAATGACTTAAAATGATAAACAAATGCAATTTGTAAATCTCATTCAGATCCTAAGTGGAATAAATTAACTGTAAAAAAATATATATATTTTAAAAATAGCCACAGAAATTTCAGCATATTAGGGAACTGTTAAGTCTTTCTGGTGTGATAATGGTATTGTAATGTTTTATTTTTGTTTTTATAAGACTCCTTATGTTTAAGAATTTTAAAGTAAAGTATATACAAATAAAATGGTGTATCTGGGATATGCTTCAAAACAATCTGAGAGGGGAGAGGTGCTGTAGATGAAGCAAAACTGGCCATGAGTTTCTATCTATTAAAGCTGACTGATGAGTACATTTACACTATTGTACTATTCTAACTGTTTATTTGTATATGTTTGAAGTTTTCAATAATAAAAAGGTTTTTAAAGCCAAAAAAAGTAAAAAGAAATATTTATTGTTTATTTTAAACCAAGAATGTTTATTACTTAAGAACTAATGTTGAATCTTTTTGTAAAGCTTTTAAAATCTTAAACTCTCACCTCCCTCATTTTATTTTATTTTATTTTTTTTAATAATTGACAGTTATTTTAATCCCCATCATCACCATCACTATCATCAGGATTCATCACTTTATTTATTTATTTATTTATTGACACTATTAATGTCGGCTTTATTTATCTCACTTCTTTTTTTTTTTTTTTTTTAAACATCTTTATTGGAGCATAATTGCTTTACAATGGTATGTTAGTTTCAGCTTCACAACAAAATGAATCAGTTATATATATACATATGTTCCCATACCTCTTCCTGCTTGCGTCACCCTCCCTCCCACCCTCCCTATCCCACCCCTCCAGGCGGTCACAAAGCACCGAGCTGATCTCCCTGTGCTATGCGGCTGCTTCCCACTAGCTATCTACCTTACGTTTGGTAGTGTATACATGTCCATGCCTCTTTATTGCTTTGTCACCGTTTACCCTTCCCCCTCCCCATAGCCTCAAGTCCATTCTCTAGTAAGTCTGTGTCTTTATTCCTGTTTCACCCCTAGGTATTTCATGACATTTTTTTTCCTTAAATTCCATATATATGTGTTAGCATACGGTATTTGTCTCTCTCTTTCTGACTTACTTCACTCTGTATGACAGACTCTAGGTCTATCCACCTCATTACAAATAGCTCAATTTCGTCTCTTTTTATGGCTGAGTAATATTCCATTGTATATATGTGCCACATCTTCTTTATCCATTCATCCGATGATGGACACTTAGGTTGTTTCCATCTCTGGGCTATTGTAAATAGAGCTGCAATGAACATTTTGGTACATGACTCTTTTTGAATTATGGTTTTCTCAGGGTATATGCCCAGTAGTGGGATTGCTGGGTCATATGGTAGTTCTATTTGTAGCTTTTTAAGGAACCTCCATACTGTTCTCCACAGTGGCTGTATCAATTTACATTCCCACCAACAGTGTAAGAGGGTTCCCTTTTCTCCACACCCTCTCCAGCATTTATTGTTTCTAGATTTTTTGATGATGGCCATTCTGACTGGTGTGAGATGATATCTCATTGTAGTTTTGATTTGCATTTCTCTAATGATTAGTGATGTTGAGCATTCTTTCATGTGTTTGTTGGCACTCTGTATATCTTCTTTGGAGAAATGTCTATTTAGGTCTTCTGCCCATTTTTGGATTGGGTTGTTTGTTCTTTTGGTATTAAGCTGCATGAGCTGCTTATAAATTTTGGAGATTAATCCTTTGTCAGTTGCTTCATTTGCAAATATTTTCTCCCATTCTGAGGGTTGTCTTTTGGTCTTCTTTATGGTTTCCTTTGCTGCGCAAAAGCTTTTAAGTTTCATTAGGTACCATTTGTTTACTTTTGTTTTTATTTCCATTTCTCTAGGAGGTGGGTCAAAAAGGATCTTGCTGTGATTTATGTCATAGAGTGTTCTGCCTATGTTTTCCTCTACGAGTTTGATAGTTTCTGGCCTTACATTTAGGTCTTTAATCCATTTTGAGCTTATTTTTGTGTATGGTGTTAGGGAGTGATCTAATCTCATACTTTTACATGTATCTGTCCAGTTTTCCCAGCACCACTTATTGAATAGGCTGTCCTTTCTCCACTGTACATTTCTGCCTCCTTTGTCAAAGATAAGGTGACCATATGTGCGTGGGTTTATCTCTGGGCTTTCTATCCTGTTCCATTGATCTATATTTCTGTTTTTGTGCCAGTACCATACTGTCTTGATTACTGTAGCTTTGTAGTATAGTCTGAAGTCAGGAAGCCTGATTCCTCCAGCTCCATTTTTCGTTCTCAAGATTGCTTTGGCTATTCGGGGTCTTTTGTGTTTCCATACAAATTGTGAGAGTTTTTGTTCTAGTTCTGTGAAAAATGCCAGTGGTAGTTTCATAGGGATTGCATTGAATCTGTAGATTGCTTTGGGTAGTAGAGTCATTTTCACAATGTTGATTCTTCCAATCCAAGAACATGGTATATCTCTCCATCTATTTGTATCATTTTTAATTTCTTTCATCAGTGTCTTATAATTTTCTGCATACAGGTCTTTTGTCTCCTTAGGTAGGTTTATTCCTAGGTATTTTATTCTTTTTGTTGCAATGGTAAATGGGAGTGTTTTCTTGATTTCACTTTCAGATTTTTCATCCTTAGTGTATAGGAATGCCAGAGATTTCTGTGCATTAATTTTGTATCCTGCTACTTTACCAAATTCATTGATTAGCTCTAGTAGTTTTCTGGTAGCATCTTTAGGATTCTGTATGTATAGTATCATGTCATCTGCAAACAGTGACAGCTTTACTTCTTCTTTTCCGATTTGGATTCCTTTTATTTCCTTTTCTTCTCTGATTGCTGTGGCTAAAACTTCCAAAACTATGTTGAATAAGAGTGGTGAGAGTGGGCAACCTTGTCTTGTTCCTGATCTTAGTGGAAATGCTTTCAGTTTTTCACCATTGAGGACGATGTTGGCTGTGGGTTTGTTATATATGGCCTTTATTATGTTGAGGAAAGTTCCCTCTATGCCTACTTTCTGCAGGGTTTTTATCATAAATGGGTGTTGAATTTTGTCAAAAGCTTTCTCTGCATCTATTGAGATGATCATATGGTTTTTCTCCTTCAATTTGTTAATATGGTGTATCACGTTGATTGATTTGCGTATATTGAAGAATCCTTGCATTCCTGGAATAAACCCCACTTGATCATGGTGTATGATCCGTTTAATGTGCTGTTGGATTCTGTTTGCTAGTATTTTGTTGAGGATCTTTGCATCTATGTTCATCAGTGATATTGGCCTGTAGTTTTCTTTCTTTGTGACATCCTTGTCTGGTTTTGGTATCAGGGTGATGGTGGCCTCGTAGAATGAGTTGGGGAGTGTTCCTCCCTCTGCTATATTTTGGAAGAGTCTGAGAAGGATAGGTGATAGCTCTTCTCTAAATGTTTGATAGAATTCGCCTGTGAAGCCATCTGGTCCTGGGCTTTTGCTTGTTGGAAGATTTTTAATCACAGTTTCAATTTCAGTGCTTGTGATTGGTCTGTTCATATTTTCTATTTCTTCCTGATTCAGTCTTGGCAGGTTGTGCCTTTCTAAGAATTTGTCCATTTCTTCCACATTGTCCATTTTATTGGCATAGAGTTGCTTGTAGTAATCTCTCATGATCTTTTGTATTCCGGCAGTGTCAGTTGTTACTTCTCCTTTTTCATTTCTAATTCTATTGATTTGAGTCTTCTCCCTTTTTTTCTTGATGAGTCTGGCTAATGGTTTATCAATTTTGTTTATCCTTTCAGAGAACCAGCTTTTAGTTTTATTGATCTTTGCTATCGTTTCCTTCATTTCTTTTTCATTTATTTCTGATCTGATTTTTATGATTTCTTTCCTCCTGCTAACTTTGGGGTTTTTTTGTTCTTCTTTCTCTAATTGCTTTAGGTGCAAGGTTAGGTTGTTTATTCGAGATGTTTCCTGTTTCTTAAGGTAGGATTGTATTGCTATAAACTTCCCTCTTAGAACTGCTTTTGGTGCATCCCATAGATTTTGAGTCGTCGTGTCTCCATTGTCATTTGTTTCTAGGTATTTTTTGATTTCCCCTTTGATTTCTTCAGTGATCACTTCGTTATTAAGTAGTGTATTGTTTAGCCTCCATGTGTTTGTATTTTTTACAGATCTTCTCCTGTGATTGATATCGAGTCTCATAGCGTTGTGGTCAGAAAAGATACTTGACACAATTTCAATTTTCTTAAATTTACCAAGGCTTGATTTGTGACCCAAGATATGATCTATCCTGGAGAATGTTCCATGAGCACTTGAGAAAAATGTGTATTCTGTTGTTTTTGGATGGAATGTCCTATAAATATCAATTAACTCCATCTCATTTAATGTATCATTTAAAGCTTGTGTTTCCTTATTTATTTTCATTTTGGATGATCTGTCCATTGGTGAAAGTGGGGTGTTAAAGTCCCCTACTATGAATGTGTTACTGTCGATTTCCCCTTTTATGGTTGTCAGTATTTGCCTTATGTATTGAGGTGCACCTATGTTGGGTGCATAAATATTTACAATTGTTATATCTTCCTCTTGGATCGATCCCTTGATCATTATGTAGTGTCCTTCTTTGTCTCTTCTAATAGTCTTTGTTTTAAAGTCTATTTTGTCTGATATGAGAATTGCTACTCCAGCTTTCTTTTGGTTTCCATTTGCATGAAATACCTTTTTCCATCCCCTTCCTTTCAGTCTGTATGTGTCTCTAGGTCTGAAGTGGGTCTCTTGTAGACAGCAAATATATGGGTCTTGTTTTTGTATCCATTCAGCCAATCTGTGTCTTTTGGTGGGAGCATTTAGTCCATTTACATTTAAGGTAATTATCGATATGTGTGTTCCCATTCCCATTTTCTTAATTGTTTTGGGTTTGTTATTGTAGGTCTTTTCCTTCTTTTGTGTTTCTTGCCTAGAGAAGTTCCTTTAGCAGTTGTTGTAGAGCTGGTTTGGTGGTGCTGAACTCTCTCAGCTTTTGCTTGTCTGTAAAGGTTTTAATTTCTCCATCAAATCTGAATGAGATCCTTGCTGGGTAGAGTAATCTTGGTTGCAGGTTTTTCTCCTTCAACACTTTCAACATGTCCTGCCACTCCCTTCTGGCTTGCAGAGTTTCTGCTGAAAGATCAGCTGTTAACCTTATGGGGATTCCTTTGTGTGTTATTTGTTGTTTTTCCCTTGCTGCTTTTAATATGTTTTCTTTGTATTTAATTTTTGACAGTTTGATTAATATGTGTCTTGGCGTATTTCTCCTTGGATTTATCCTGTATGGGACTCTCTGTGCTTCCTGGACTTGATTAACTATTTCCTTTCCCATATGATGGAAGTTTTCAACTATAATCTCTTCAAATATTTTCTCAGTCCCTTTCTTTTTCTCTTCTTCTTCTGGAACCCCTATAATTCGAATGTTGGTACGTTTAATGTTGTCCCAGAGGTCTCTGAGACTGTCCTCAGTTCTTTTCATTCTTTTTTCTTTATTCTGCTCTGCAGTAGTTATTTCCACTATTTTATCTTCCAGGTCACTTATCCGTTCTTCTGCCTCAGTTATTCTGCTATTGATCCCATCTAGAGTACTTTTAATTTCATTTATTGTGTTGTTCATCGTTGCTTGTTTCATCTTTAGTTCTTCTAGGTCCTTGTTAACTGATTCTTGCATTTTGTCCATTCTATTGTCCATTCTATCTCCAAGATTTCGGATCAACTTTACTATCATTATTCTGAATTCTTTTTCAGGTAGACTGCCTATTTCCTCTTCATTTGTTAGGTCTGATGGGTTTTTATCTTGCTCCTTCATCTGCGGTGTGTTTTTCTGTCTTTTCATTTTGCTTATCTTACTGTGTTTGGGGTCTCCTTTTTTGCAGGCTGAAGGTTCGTAGTTCCTGTTGTTTTTTGTGTCTGTCCCCAGTGGCTAAGGTTGGTTCAGTGGGTTGTGTAGGCTTCCTGGTGGAGGGTACTAGTGCCTGTGTTCTGGTGGATGAGGCTAGATCTTGTCTTTCTGGTGGGCAGGTCCACGTCTGGTGGTGTGTTTTGGGGTGTCTATAGACTTATTATGATTTTGGGCCGCCTCTCTGCTAATGGGTGGGGTTGTGTTCCTGTCTTGCTAGTTGTTTGGCATAGGAGGTCCAGCACTGTAGCTTGCTGGTCGTTGAGTGAAGCTGGGTGCTGGCGTTGAGATGGAGATCTCTCGGAGATTTTTGCTGTTTGATATTATGTGCAGCTGGGAGGTCTCTTGTGGATCAGTGTCCTGAAGTTGGCTCTCCCACCTCAGAGGCACAGCACTGACTCCTGGCTGCAGCACCAAGCGCCTTTCATCCACAGGGCTCTTTAATTTGGGATGATTCCTTGTCTATTCAGGTATTCCACAGATGCAGGGTATATCAAGTTGATTGTGGAGCTTTAATCCGCTGCTTCTGAGGCTGCTGGGAGAGATTTCCCTTTCTCTTCTTTGTTCTCACAGTTCCCAGGGGCTCAGCTTTGGATTTAGCCCCGCCTGTGCGTGTAGGTCGCCGGAGGGCGTCTGTTCTTTGCTCAGACAGGACGGGGTTAAAGGAGCCGCTGATTCGGAGGCTCTGGCTCACTCAGGCCCGGGGGTAGGGAGGGTCACGGAGTGTGGGGCGGGCCTGCAGCGGCAGAGGCCTGCGAGACGTTGCAGCCTGAGGCGTGCCTGTGCGTTCTCCCGGGGGAGTTGTCCCTGGATCCCGGGACCCTGGCAGTGGCGGGCTGCACAGGCTCCCCGGAAGGGCGTGTGGCTAGTGACCTGTGTTCGCACACGGGCCTCCCGGTGGCGGCAGCAGCGGCCCTAGCGTCTCATGTCTGTCTCTGGGCTCCGCACTTTTAGCCGCGGCTTGCGCCCGTCCCTGGAGCTCTCTCAAGCAGCGTTCTTAATCCCCTCTCCTCGTGCACCAAGAAACAAAGAGGGACATAAAAGTCTCTTGCCTCTTCGGCAGTTCCAGACTTCTCCCCGGACTCTCTCCCGGCCAGCCGCGGTGCACTAACGCCCTGCAGGCTGTGTTCACGCCGCCAACCTCAGTCCTCTCCCGGCGCTCCGACAAAAGCCGGAGCCTCAGCTCCCAGTCCCGCCCGCCCCGGCGGGCGAGCAGACAAGCCTCTCGGCTGGCGAGTTCCGGTCGGCCCGATCCTCTGCGCTGGAATCTGTCCACTTTGCCCTCCGCACCCCTGTTGCTGTGCTCTCCTCCGCGGCTCCCAAGCTCCCCGACTCCGCCTCCCGAAGTCTCCACCCGCGAAGGGGCTTCCTAGTGTGTGGACACTTTTCCTCCTTCACAGCTCTCTCCCGCTGGTGCAGGACCCGTCCCTATCCTTTTGTCTCTGTTTAGTTTTTTCTTTTGCCCTACCCAGGTACGTGGGGGGTTTCTTGCCTTTTGGGAGGTCTGAGGTCTTCTGCCAGCGTTCAGTAGATGCTCTGTAGGAGTTGTTCCACGCGTAGATGTATTTCTGGTGTATCTGTGGGGAGGAACGTGATCTCCGCGTCTTACTCTTCCGCCATCTTCCCGGAAGTCTCTCCCCTCATTTTATTTTAAATATAGAATTAAAAATATATTTTTGTTGGCCTCATCCTAGGTGTAGATTAATAATCCTAGTTTACCACTTTATTTACCCTAATACTGCTGAGTACCTACCACAGGCTAATCATTCTTGGAGATGACATGGATATTAAGATGAATAAGGCAGTAATCTCTGCTCTTAGTTTTAAACAGTCAAGGAGGGTAAATAGACACTCTACTAAGAATAGTTAATTATGATAAAATAAATGTTCAAATAGCAGTATAGGTAAAGTACTATGGGATTATCAATGATCAAGTGATTAATTTTATCTAGATGATAGGAAAGCTTCATTCACGGAAGCATGTTAGTTGAGCTGGGCCTTGAGGAATACATTATTTAACAGGTGGTAAAAGTACAGAAGAAACATTCTAGACAGGGGAAGAAACACGACCAAAGGTGTAGAAATGTAAAAGTTATGGCATGTTCCAAGGATGGTTTTTTGCTCAGTGAGGGTAGAACATAGAATATATGATGGTGAATGAAGGGAAGTAGGAATGGGGGTGAAATCAGCAGCTGGATACCCTGAGGCGTGGCATTTACATGTCCTCAGAGACTCTTATCACCAAAATGATACTATTGTCTGGGCTACCTAATAGTATAGTTTTGGGGGTGGGGTGCTAAACTGAAATAGGAAAAGTGGGATTATGACAGCTCTGTGTCTGTTCCCCAGATTCTTCTTTTTATGTTTGGGTCATGATGGGAGATGAGAAGGAAAAGGACATACAAAAAAGTGGATCAAATAAGATTGAAATGACACTACAAAATTTAATAAACAAAACCTGAATTTAAATTTTCAGAAACGTTCCTTTAATCACTATGTTAAGTTTAGGAAAGATCTTTTCTGTAGCAAAAGAATAAACCTATAATTTCTGTGTAGTTTTGTTCTTCTTTTGAAGTATAGTGCCATCCAGTTATAATGTGAGTGTTGAACTGAAATTGGCTTTTTTTTTTTTTTAAGGTGGTGAAAACGGTTGGTTTGCGTGAAGTCTGGTTTTTTGGGCTGCAGTATGTGGACAGCAAGGGCTATTCTACATGGCTTAAACTAAATAAAAAGGTAAAGCATGTATGATAACATCCAGCTAATAATTAAGGTTCTTTGAAGTTATCATGGTCATGAATTTGTGCCAGAAAAGCTCAGAGTCTGACGGATTCAAGCTTCTTTTTACAGTTATCTCTGTGAATCATTAGAGGTATCATGTCTTTTAATTTAGTAAGGTACCATCGACTTACCATCTTCGAAAACAGAAATGTTCATTTTTGCTATTTGAAAACTCAGAAGTAAAAAATACTATGAGGTGTTACTTAGTACTTTGACCTTAATTTAAACATCTTAAGGATAAGCTTCTCAAGAGAAATTTCAATTTAGTTATTAGTTAGGATCTGTGAACTACCGGTCGCATTCATGAGCATAGAATCTTTTTCACACATACATTTTTTACGGGTTTAGAATCTTAATAGATTTAGAATCATACTTACGTTTTACATCCTACTTTGTTCCAAAGAGAAGTTTATGTGACTGTGGTCAGTTATTGTGAACTTAATATTTTTGACAGTACTTGAAATTACTGTTTCAGGTGACACAGCAAGATGTTAAAAAAGAGAATCCTTTGCAGTTCAAATTTAGAGCTAAATTCTTTCCTGAAGATGTTTCTGAAGAATTAATTCAAGAAATAACCCAGAGACTTTTCTTCTTGCAAGTTAAAGAAGCTATCTTAAATGATGAGATATATTGTCCACCAGAAACTGCAGTTCTTTTGGCTTCCTATGCTGTCCAAGCCAAGTATGGAGATTTTAATAAAGAGATTCATAAGCCAGGCTACCTGGCTAATGATAGACTCCTACCCCAGCGGTAAGTGAAACGTGCTTTTATGTTATAGTCTCTGAAAAATCATATTTTAGAAGTTTGTAAATGGTTGTGTTTTTTGTTGTTGTTGTTTGTTTTAGATTTTTAAGTTGCCAGCTGGATCAGAGTGTATAGTTTTAAAAGTTATGACCCAGAAGCTACATAGATTTATATACTCTGTAATTACTTAAAGTTTCTGCCTCTTCTCATTCCCACAAGATAAGCAATAAATGGAGGCAGTGATAATTTGGGCTTGAGGAAGACATGACTATTGTTGCTCATTAGTAAAAATTCTCACACAGGTAGATAGTTGCTTAATAAATGCTTTTGAAAATAATAAGTGCCAGGCTATATTTCCTCCGCAGAATTAAAGTTAAGTTTCTAACTTTTCAAAAGACTTTTAAAACTCGGTTTTCAGACTCCTAGTCTAGGGCTCTGTTCTCATCTGCAGCATACTGCTGTCTCTGCTGAACTCGGGTCTGCTCACCAGACCAGGCAGGAAAGCCAGTCTACTGACACCTGGTTGTGGTGAAGGAAAGTGTAACATTTATTGCAGGGTACCAAGCAAGGGAGTGGGAGACAAGCCTCAGATCCACTGCCACTTGGTCTTTGAGTTAGGGGCTTTTTAAAGGGGAAGAACAAAGAGGCTAGAATTAATCATTGTCTTGTGACAGTTTGGGAGTCAGAAGTCTGTGGTTTAAGATTCTCTGACTAGTGGTCTGTGGCTTGAGGGTCTGTTAGCTCATCTTGCCCTGGAGAAACAACCTGAGTTTGTACACTAATGATGATATCTATAATAGCAACTTTAGTACATTAACAATGTTAG
Organism: Orcinus orca; assembly: GCF_937001465.1. Taxonomy (NCBI): domain Eukaryota; kingdom Metazoa; phylum Chordata; class Mammalia; order Artiodactyla; family Delphinidae; genus Orcinus; species Orcinus orca. Next base: position 87,224,424 of record NC_064566.1, on the reverse strand, counting down.
CGACAGTAGGACATTAGCAACTTTAGTCATCTGACTTGGTTGATTAGTGTTTACTTAGCACAGGATTGAGGTCAGAGGGGACAAGGAAAGGGAATAAAGTTTTGGATAGAGAGATTAATGAAAAACGCAGTAAGAGAACTTGGTTTAGGGGGACTCGGTTTCAATATAACAGTTATTTTAAAGTAGCATGGCATGGAAAACATGGAAAACATCATTAGCAGAAGACCTAGATTTTGAATGCTAATTCTACCCTTTGCTAATTTTGTGGCCTTAGTACATAACTTAAACTCTCTAAGCCTCAGTGTCTGAATCTGCAAACTGGGGATAACAGTTGTGCTCTGTCAACCTTACTGTTTTTGATTACAGTTCATGAACTGTATGCTTTACAATTTTAATTGTGAATACAAGTGTTAGTTGGTAGTATTATTTATAAAATCTAGAAAGTACATCAAATGTTACTTTTAAATATCTCAGTTCTGAATTATAGTAGTGTACATGACCCTGATATTAGAATGTACTTGGGGATTTTTCTTTAGAATCCAGAGAAGTTATTACAATTCTTAGCTCAGATTCCTGAATTTCAAAATTTCTATTTAAAGGCAAAACTGTATATTAACCTAAAATTTCAGTTCTCTATCACTTCCTCATAGTATTTAAGCCCTTAGGTATAATTTCTTTTTCATAGGTACTAAATATGAAGGAAGACAAAACTACTTTGTCTACTTTTAATTAATTTCCTTTGGTTGTAAGCATTAACGATTATCTTTGGCTAATAAATTATATTCTGTTGTTATATGCTTTATAGGTACCCTTAAGTACAATAGCTTTAATAATTGATTATTAAATGTTATACTGTTCTGCTCTTTAATATTACAACAATAATAGTTATCTTAGAAGGTAAAATAATGCATGTTGTTCACTGAAAGAATCAGGAATATGAGATACTTACTAGTCTCTGTTTGTTTTTGCTGATTATTCCAGCCCAAAATTCCTTTTCTCAGATTTTTTAAGCACTAAATTGAGTAACTGATTACTGGTACAGTAGAATTTCATTTCAGTTAAAAGTTTTTATTTTAATTGAGGTATAATTTATATATAGTAAAATGCCAGCAGATTAGCTTTTAAATCAGAACATAAGGTAACTGTTATATAATCAAAATTACCCTTAAAATTGTTAATTGTTCATAAAATAGTCATGTTTTATCTGAACAAGTATAACATAGTTGTTCTTTCAGTGTTAGATCAGATTGCTGTTTGGGTGAGTACCAGATGAAGTAATTGGCTTACATTTAATAGTCATGTGATTAAAAAAATATTTTTTGATACTGGAATCACGTAAACACAATTAATTTAACTTCTTTTACATGCATATGTGCTGTAACCCATTCTATTTAGAAGAAGGAAGATAGCACATGCTGTTCAAGATTTGGTCTTTAGGGCTTCCCTGGTGGCGCAGTGGTTGAGAGTCTGCCTGCCGATGCAGGGTACATGGGTTCGTGCCCCGGTCCAGGAAGATCCCACATGCTGCGGAGCAGCTGGACCCGTGAGCCATGGCCGCTGGGCCTGCTCGTCCGGAGCCTGTGCTCCACAACAGGAGAGGCCACAACAGTGAGAGGCCCGCGTACAGCAAAAAAAAAGAAAAAAGATTTGGTCTTTAACTTTGAGGGTCCAGTCAGGTGTCCTTCAAGTTGTTCGTCTAAGGAGGACTAATTCAAGCTATCTAAGTTTAAAAGAGACTTATAAAGTTAGAATACTAAGTTTTTGGTTTAGAATGGAGAAGATACCTTCAGTCGTTGATTTATTCCATGCATAGTATATAACAAACTTTTATCACTAAGTATCTGGGGGAAAATTAGTAATCAGCTTATTTGGTGAACCTAAATCAAACACAATAATTTGATGATTTTGTTGGATGTTTATAATTCTTGTATTGAAAAACCCAGATAAGCAATCTGTTCTCCCACAATAGAGTTTAGTAGTCTGCTGATAGGAATAATCAGCTCCACCAGATAGTATCCCTCTCGTTTAGAAAGAGCTAGATATACATAAGTTTTTGTGTACCAGGTTTCTGACTTGGGCATTTGGGTGGTTTGTAATACCTTTTCAAGGTAAGAGGAGAAGGAACACATTTCAGAGGAGGAAGATTTCAGTTTTGAACCTATTGAGTTTGAAATATCCCTAGTATAAGAGCAGTTTCAGCAGATTGTTGGGAGTTGAAGCCAGATTGTGGTGGACTGGGGGTGGTGATGTGAGGTATGGAAATGAAGGATGGTGAATATGAACAGTTTATGAAAGAAATTTGGCTGTGACAAAGAAAAATACTAAGAGGAGGGAAACATGAGTTTATAGACATGTTCTTTAAAAGATGGAAAAGAATTAATTCCTTTATTCACTCTACAGATTTTTGCCTCTTTTGTTCTGGCACTGGGCATAAGTGGTGAGCAACATGGATGTGATCTTTGCCCTCTTAACACAAATAAGTATATAGGCATACCTCCTTTTTTCGTACTTTGCTTTATTGTGCGCTTTAGGTATTGTGTTTTTTACAAATTGAAGGTTCATGGCAACCCTGCATCAAGCAAGTCTTTTAGCACTATTTTTTCCAGCAGCTTTAGCTCACTTCATGTCTCTGTGTCACATTTGGTAGCTCTCGCAATATTTCAAACCCTCCACTAGCAAAACGATTATGACTCCCTGAAGCCTCAGATGGTGGTTAGCATTTTTTAGCAATAAAGTATTTTTAAATTAAGGTATGTACATTGTCTCTATGGATGTAATGCTATTGCACACTTAATAGACTACAGTATAGTATAACCATAATCTCTATATGCACTGGGAAACCAAAAAATTTGTGTGACTTGCTTTCTTGTGGTGGTCTGGAAATGAACCGAAAATATCTCTGTGGTATGCCTGTATCTGGTAATATATGTAGGCAGGGGACAATAAATGATGGAGTGAAGATCCTGAGAAAATAGAGGAATAAGTCTTTTAAAGTCCCAAATAGACAGATTTAAAGCCAGGTGGGACAGATTAGCCTTACCGTGAAGATCTCCTCCTTTTTCCTGGACAGAAGGAAAAAAAAATGGGATTTTTTTCCTTTTTTTTTTAGTTTTTATCTCTTTTTTAAAAGTTAATTTTTATTTTGTATTGGGGTATAGTTGATTTATAATGTTGTGTTAGTTTCAGGTGTACTGCATAGTGGTTCAGTTATACATATATATATATCCATTCTTTTTCAGATCCTTTTCCAAAGTGGGAATTTTTGGATACCTGCAAACCAGTCATGCAGATTAATAATACAAGCACATTACACAAAATGCAAACGAATGAGATTTGAAATGCAGAATATAAAAAGCTAGAACATAAATCTTAGTGACATTTAATTTAATTAATCCATACCTTCAAATTTAGTTAACATTGTAATATCTGCAATTGGCTGCACTGATTATGCCCTCAAGGCTTGCCTCTTGGTGAGCACAGAGGCCAGATGGCAAGAGAGAGTATAAAGACAAGAAAAATGTGGGAACTTAAATGCTGTAAAGAGGAAGACAAAAATCTCCTCAAAAGCAAGAGCTTAAAAATGGTGTGTAGTAAAAACATCATGGTCTGTCTGAGGCCCCATTAAGGAATTCACTCTGAATAGTGAGCAACTTGTCCAAGGGAAGATTATATCCCAAGATTCCTTTATGCTGCTAAGAAATCTGTGGGTTTACCTTAAAATTTTTACATAGTAAAAAAAAAATTTAATACCACAGCTTTTGCTATCAGTATAATAGGATCTGAGTATTCATCAATTAAGGTGGATAATTATCATCATAATTCCCAAGGAGAATAGAAATACATAGTGGGATAGTGAACACAGCAGGTAAATTATATGCATGCTGAATTTGCTCATTTGGTGTTAAAATATTAGTCGTTGAAAATGAGAATGTTTGTGTTTGCTTACATTTGCAGAAGAAACACTGGAAGGATACAAAAGAAACTAATAAATTATTTGAAGTGTTGAGGGGGTGGTGAAAAAAATGCCTTTTCACTTGTATACTTCTTATATAAAAGTATTACTGATAGAAAATAACAAAATTAAATTTAGCAGCAAAGAAAGTAAATACATAGAGTCATAGAAGAATTAAGACCCAAGAATTCTGATTTTCAGTCTGTTCTTGTCTAATTTTTTTTTATTAATCATGAGGAAGTCATTTTCCCTTTTTTTGGCCCAATATTTTACTCATTTCAAACATTTGAATTCCCATAAACTAGCCACATAACTATCTTAAAAGCATATATTATGTAAAATAGTTTCAGGATCATAGAATCTTTTTATTTTGAGATAGTTGTAGATTCACACACAGTGGTAAAAAACGGTAGTGAGGTCTGGGTCTTGAGTATCCTTCTCCCAGCCTTCCGTAATGGTAACATCTTGCATGACTTTAGTACAGTATCACAACTAGGATGTTGACATTGATGCAATCCACTGACCCCATTCAGGTTTCATCAGTGTTACTGCAGTCATTTGTGTGTATGTATATATTTGTTAATTCTGTGCAGTTTTATCACGTGTATAGCTTTGTGTGACCACCACAGTTAAGGTACTGAATGATTCTAGACTTTTAAAAAGAATATTTGAATCTTAGAGGCATTTTCATAGATTTTTTTTTTTCCTTGCAGTGTTTTGGAACAACACAAACTGACAAAAGAACAGTGGGAAGAAAGAATACAGAACTGGCATGAAGAACATAGAGGAATGCTAAGGTATTTGGGTGGTTATTTTCTTAGTATTTTTTCTCAAATTAAAGTTTTTCTTCCATAACATTTATTATCACATCAGATTATCCCCAACAGATTATTTGGCTTATATAAATAAATATAAAGCACTAAATTTTAATCCAGAGTGTTTTTGTAATTTGTTTGGTATTACTTTTACTTATATATATATTAAAATTAGCTTTATTTCAATAGGGAAGATTCTATGATGGAATACCTGAAGATTGCACAGGATCTAGAAATGTATGGAGTCAACTATTTTGAAATAAAAAATAAAAAGGGAACTGAATTGTGGCTAGGTGTTGATGCTTTGGGTCTGAATATTTATGAACATGATGACAAGTAAGTAAATTAGTTGCATAGTGAACTAGTCATTATTCATTGCTCTATATGGCTTTGCTCTTATGTTTGTAAAGTTCTTTTTAGGCTAAATTACTCTTAACTGCTTTTTTCCCTCCCAAATTAAAAGATTCATTAGTGCCACATAGGCTCTCAGATAACATATATCTGTTTTCTCAACATCTTGCAGTTTCAGAGTTCTCAAGTGTATTTTTTTTAAATAGAATGATTGACTTTTATTTGAAGTGTACTTCTTGATGTCTTGTGAGTTATGTCTAGTAACTTAATTAAAATTTGTTCTTGCATAGATAAAGAGTGATTCCTTAAATGTTATGCCTGGCATGTAGGTTGAAATTGATATTAACATGTATACATCAGGAGCAGTGAGACAATGAATAGGTGTATAATTTATTGTATTTTGTAACACTTTTGTTTGAACATTTATCTTATAGGAATTGTTTTGAATATTTTTAGACATCAGTGAAGTAGAATATTCTTCCTGTATCATGCATAATGAACAGTGTAATTTTACCTTGAAATTGACCAGGAATATATATGTCAGGCTCTTAGAGCACTTTTCAGTAATGATAGCTACAATTGCTTTATTCCTTTCTTTAATTTACCATATCACATAAGCGTCCAAGTCTGTGGCAGTAATGCCTTCTCCTAAGACGTTTCTTTTTATTCTGAGTTGGCTCCAGAATTTTATTTTCATTATTTACAAGTATCTAATAAAACACACATTCCTAAGCAAATAGAATAACTCCGAAAGAGAGGATTTTACTAATTTTACTCTGGTATATTTTTTCATATATTACAAAGCAAGTTAAAATGCTATATCATTCAGAAGAGAAAATTTTGAAATTTTTGATTGAAAAGCAAAAATGACTTCAAGAGTAATTTTTGTGGATGAAATCTTTTCTTCTTTTTCTTCCTTTGGAAAATTGTTGAATGAGTTTCTGTAAGAGTACCTATTATAGTTATGACTACAGATAAGATGGGGAATGTGAAAGAGGGGTTAGCTCTGGATGGGAGGGATTGGGATTGGGGATTATGGACAAAGGGGGCTTTGGACTTAACTGGAATGGTTCAGTTTCTTTTTATAATGAGAATACATTCATCTTAAGGGATGCTTTCATTTTTTAAGGTTAACACCTAAAATTGGTTTTCCCTGGAGTGAAATCAGAAATATTTCATTTAATGACAAAAAATTTGTTATAAAGCCGATTGACAAAAAGGCACCTGTAAGTAAAATTCTTTTATGTATTAACTCTAAATTTCTGCCACTTTGCTATGATACCACTTGAAGAATGGCATTGTTCATTTATTGAATTGCTTCTGAGGAATATTCTCTTTTCATAGTTTAACTTTCCCAATGATGAGCTAACATTAAGAATACAAGGTTTTAATCTTTTTACAACATGTAAATTACTAGAGTTTTATTTTAACCGAGATTTAACTATAAGGTAGGTAATATTTATTAGGAGTTTGTTGAAAACAATCAGCATTCCTATTTTACAAAAACATGTTGGTGGCTAGAATTAGTAGAGGTTGCCCTACTCTAAATTAACTTGTTTATAGAGCTTTGCATTATGAACTTTGTATTTTCATAACTTGAGACCTTGAACTTAAGAAATATTTATATTTAAATAGATTTTTTGATTCTTCTAGTGTCAAGTATACTCCAGTATTTTAACTCAGTTATTGGAAAGACAAAGATATGGAGAACATTTCTAGGTTAAAAAGCTTAACAGCCTTGAACAAAGGTCCAGTTTTGAGATTAATGGCAAAAGGCAAAACAAACAAAAAATCCTCCTCTGTGAAGGAACTGATGCTCATAGTTTCTTTGGAGAAGAAAAAAGAATAAATGACATTTAATGCACTGAGATGGTAAGAACATTAGCTTCTCCACAAAACTGGTTGGGAATGAAAAGGTGAGAAACCAGTTATGTGAAAGTATGGCATATACATGAGGAGTGAAGAAATTTTATGATTTCTAAACTATATGGAATATGACATTAGAAGTCATAGCACAGGTTGAAATTTAGTACAGATTATTGTGAGAGTGACTGTCCTTCATGAAGATTTTAAATTTGGGCTCCTTTATGTTTAGGATTTTGTTTTTTATGCACCTCGTCTGAGAATCAATAAGCGGATTTTGGCCTTATGCATGGGGAACCATGAACTATACATGCGAAGAAGGAAGCCTGATACTATTGAGGTACAACAGATGAAGGCTCAGGCTAGGGAGGAGAAACATCAGAAGCAGTTGGAAAGGTATGGAATTTATAGCCTTTCATTTTTAATTGATAGGAATAGGTTATCTAAAATTTAAGAATCCTCATCAGTTTCTTTGACATACTCTAAATTGACATTTTTACATTAGATTCATTGTTATTAAAATTGAATGACAGGGACTTCCCTGGTGGTCCAGTGGTTGGGACTCCCTGCTCCCAATGCAGGGGGCCAGGATTCGATCCTTGGTTGGGGAACTAGATCCCGCATACTTCAAGGAAATACCCTGTGTGCTGCAACTACCACCCAGCACAGCCAAATAAATAAAATTAAAAAAAAAAATTGAATGGCAGGATGTATTATCACTATCCTCTTTTAAAATGAGTATGTATAATTTTCAAGTTAGAAATCTTTGACAAATATTTCTGAGAAAATGGCTTTTCATGACTCCATAGATGTGCTTTTCTTTTATCGTGCTTGCTTTTTAGTGACAGACTTTGGTATGGATGTAGTAGTTTGAAATTTTCAAGTTTGTTTTGCTTGTGATTTGTGTGTCTTAATTTTTCAGGGTAAGAATGTGCTGAGTATTTGCTTTGAAACAGTGTCAGTGACATTGTAGAACTGAAGTGAACAGTTACTATACAGAGCTGAATAACAATAGCACTCCCTACCAATGACACTGATATTTTTTACCATGGTTCACTTAGACTTTTGAAAAAGGTGTTAAATATATTAAATTGAGATTTTTGAAATGTAAAAATACTGAATAAACTCCTTGTCGACCCTGGAACCACATTACTGGGTCCAGCAACATAATTCCTAAATCTGATTCTATATTAATTTAGACTTTATGCTTTATTTGAAAAAATTTAGAGACCAAATTAAAGTTAACCTCTATTGAGGAAATCTTTGGAGAATAACACAATAATCTAAGAATAGAGTAGGTCCTAAAGAAAAAAAACTGATGACCCCTAACCATATATATATTAAAACATATGTCATGTTGACAATAACATGATTTGAATCCAGCAATTAAATTGGCCCTCTGCCAGATATTATTTTGCTACCTATATTTTTAGTGTTTGTATTAGATATATTTTTTTCTTAAATGTTCTGTGTATTTCAGATATTTTAGTAATTCACATTGCTCCCCTCAATTTGTCTGCCTTAGAGAAGTTTACTGCTTCACAAAACATTTTTTATACAGGCATGAAACTTTCCAGTAATTCCTGACCCCACCATTAAAGATGCTAAGTTGGAATGTTACTTTGGGCTCTATCATTTTTCACTGCTCTCATGTAGCTTAGAATCACATTGTAGTTCTAGTCTTACCTACTTTTTAAAATAGTTCTGTATTGGGCTTTACATTCTCTCTTTTCTTATGCAGCATAGCCTTTCCCTCTCTCTCAAAGGCAAAACTTTTTCTTTCTCTCGTTCTCTCTCTCCCTCTCCCCCTCCCCCTCCCCCTCTCTTTCTTCCTTGCTTCCCTTCCCGTCCCTCTAAGGTCTCCTATCTGAGTTAAATGAGAAATTATATCTCATACTCATCAAGCCGTAATATGTCCTGACCAATCTGCTTGTCTATGATGTTGATGTATTATTTACATTCTTAACGTAAATATATTTGTCTATTTGTCTTTTGTTTCTCACACATAGAGAGGAGTGTAGTGTAATTAATAAACACCATTTGGTGATGGTGCTATATTTTAGTTACTCTAAGGTCTAGATGAAAGTGGAAGATTTTAAGTTTCTTTCTTTTTTTTTTTTTTTTTAAACAGTAACAACCCCATGGTTCCTTTCTTGGATTCCATGAAAGGTTCCAGCATTTCATTAGCAAGCATTTATTGACTGCTTTGTACACAGTAGGAATTCAGTAATTGTTTAATTCATTTGAATGCCTAGAGGATGTTTTTTATTAGTCTAGCCACATAGGGATTGGCAGTGTTTCAGAAATGGCGTTCCAAGTCTTCATTTATTCCCTGCTTTACAGGTCAGAGAGAAATGACAGCTGTGTTTGTGGAAACAATTTTGGTCAAGCCCAATGACAAAGTAGCCAGCAGACATACTTGGGGGAATGCTCAGAGGTATGCTGCCTGTGCTGCTGGAATCTCTTGGGCAAGAACAGTAGCTGGGAAGGGGCAGCAAGAGGCCTCTTTCCCTACAGTACGTTGGCATATGTGGCCATATTCCCTCCCCATAACTCTATAACTTTTTTTCTTATAGTGAAAATGATCTTATTTTCCATGGGTTATTGGTCCCTGTAGTCTGTGTTCTTAAGTTATTTACATCCAAATTGAATTGAGTTTACAGTTTAGAGCCAGATACCTACATGTCAGTTGTAGGTTAGCTATGGGATATTCTGTGCCATGGCTGGCTGCCTGTATCACTAGGACTCAGCTGGTGTCATGCAAAGAATACAGGCTTTGGAATTAAATAAATCTGGGTGTGAATTCTCTTCTGACACTTGTTGAAAAAGTAACTTCTGACCCACTGTTCTCTTGCCCTTACTATGAAAATAATAGTCCTACTTTCAGGAGTTTTTGTGAGAAATACTAGTGTCAGTATAGAAACATTTAGCAAAGTACCTGATGTTTTTATAAATAGTAGCAGTAAATAATTCTTAATATTATTAATACATAGTCTGAATAGAAGTTAGTTTGAGAAGTTAGTCTGAATATGTTTTAATCTTCACTTTAAGAAAAATGTAATTGAGGCCATCTGATAGTCTTTAAAAAGTAATATATTTTAAAATACTTTTGGCATATTAGTACAGAGAATTGATAGTTTATTAGTGTGTTATTTATTTCTTAAAATAGAACAGCTTGGTCAAATGAGTGTTTCCAAATCCAAACTCTAAGTAAAAATATTTACATCTGTGGTTTAGAGTAATCACAAGAGGCTTGCTTCATGGGGAAAGTGGGACTTCATTTTGAGAGTTAGAGACAGGGGTAAGATATTTTCAGAAGATGAAGCTAACCTAAGCAAATGTGTAAAGATAAGGATATGCACGGCATGCCTAGTGGCCTGTGAATGGACCAGTTTGTTCCTCCAACAAGGTTTATGGGAGAAGCAAGCTTTTTCAATTTCATAAAGGAGACAAGACAGGCCTGCAAAAACTAGGTATCACTAAGAAATGTGGAGAGCCAAAGGCATTTGTATTAATTGAATGGGATGTTAGTTGGTGATGGCTGTAGTCAGGTGAGAATTCTTATTAAGATATGAGACACGGGCTTCCCTGGTGGCGCAGTGGTTGAGAGTCCGCCTGCCGATGCAGGGGACGTGGGTTCATGTCCTGGTCCAGGAAGATCCCACATGCCGCGGAGCGGCTGGGACCGTGAGCCATGGCCACTGAGCCTGCACGTCCAGAGCTTGTGCTCCACAACAGGAGAGACCACAACAGTGAGAGGCCTGTGTACCGCAAAAAAAAAAAAAAAAAAGATACGAGACACAAGCCTCATAAGAGCGCAGCAGAGTAAACTTTGCAAAATGCTTTAAATATTATAGTCAAGTTAAATATCGGCTATACATTTATTCCCTTTTTCAGTACAAAGACTAAATTTTCCCCCCAACTTGCTTGTTACCTTCTGTCTTATTTCCTGCTTCCATATCTCCTTTACCTCTGTCCTTGAGGATGAACAAATGAAACATCAATAGGGAAAAGCTAAATAACACCAGTGCCTATCTCCAGAAGGGGCCATCTGTGTGCCAGAGCTGTACCTGAAAGGTTCTGAGTTCATGGAATATTATTACAGCCTTTGGTCTTGAGATCTGTTTTGTGGTGTAAGTCCTCATAAAGTGTCTCAGGGCCTCAGGGAGGGAGGGAGGAAGGTAACTAACTGTCTTGGAGAACAGTGGCAACACTGGATTTGATTGAGCAGAGGCTGGGGAATGTTGGGGGTAGGCTATTCAACATCTTAGAGTAGCAGCCTGGCACGGAAAAAAGTAGCTCTTGGCTATACTTAGCAATTCCTTGAAAAGTACTGTGCTCTTGCTTTCACAGACAAGCCTGCCTTTTCAGCTTTCTAAAGAATACAGAAAGGTCAGCAGCCTCTGCGGAGGCCACCAGGCCTTTGCTTTGCTCAAGGAAGTTGGGAAACTCAAACATTTCCTTAAACCTCAAGCTCCCCTGTCTTCTAGAGGGGTGGGGGCTCCCAACTCTTTACCTGTGTATACTCTTACAGGTTGAATAGGATAGGAAGAAAGAGGTGAATGTGCTGCAGAGTGAGTCCAAGTCTTGGCGGCAGAGGGGTGCTTAGTTACTGACTCCTGGCTGTTGAGAAAGTACCTTGTAGGGAATTCTAGAACAGAGGTGGAGCTCCTCTCACATGAATGAACTCCAAGCCCTAGATTATTAAATGCTGTGAGGATTTATTAAAACCAGCTGGAGAGGTATGGTCACCGTTACACTTAAGGGTCTATCTCTTGCCAGCTTGCCACAACTGTACCTGTTTATCCCAAAACTGGGTTGATTCTCTTTTCATGTTGGAGGCGTATAGGTACTAGGAGCTGTAGGAACTTTTAAGTTTAGGTTTATTGAGTAAGGAATTGATAATAAAACTTTGCTGGTAAGCTTATCAGAGACTGCAGGTTGAGAAACTACATGGTTTGGGCCTGAAATTCAGAATTGACATCAAATGGCAGCAATGTCTTTTAGAAATATTTAGGTATATTCACATAAGTGTCAGATGAAGTCATAATCAATTTTTTTTTTTAATGAGAGAAAATTATTCCCATTAAAGTAGACAGTATTATCTGATAATTAACATAGGGTCTCTTATTCATCATTATACTTCTGGCCCTCAACATAGAGTCCGACCCACAGTAGGCCCTTGGTAGATGTTTGATGAGTGAATTTGGCTATATTTAGGTATGTACTGTCATTCTAAGGAATTTGTCAAAGGAGATTAAACTGGTTTGTCATCTTGTATCTAAGCATAAGTTGGTACTACCTTAGAAATTAAACTTCTATTAATTAATTGTTAATGGTTGAAAATTGTTGCCCTCCCAGGTTATTTTGCTGTTTAAAGTGAAACAGCCTTGTTTACTCCCTTCAAGCCTTTGTTACTTCCCCCAGTGGAGGGCTCCTGCTAATCTAAAGAAGGCATGTCCTTGGGTATAGCAGCTGTGCAGTTAACTCCTTTTGTGCTGACATGTAATTTACTGTCAAGAGTTCATTTTAAACAGTCATTGACTAAACTTTTTGCAACCTCACAATTGTGTATGTAACAGTGTAGTCCTATATTCTTAACTATATGAGTTTTGAACAAATCTGAGTATAATGAGGACTGTTAAAATATTTATGCTGTAGTTTCTTAGTTGATTCACAGCTAGTACTTAGGCTTCATATGAATATTTGCATATATTAATTTGTAAAAGCACAATTGTAATTCTTTTTAAGGGCGCAATTAGAGAATGAAAAGAAGAAAAGAGAAATAGCAGAAAAGGAAAAGGAAAGAATAGAACGTGAAAAGGAAGAGCTAATGGAACGTCTGAGGCAAATTGAAGAACAGACATTGAAAGCCCAGAAAGGTAAAAGTTTCTTTTTGACACTGGATTCAAAATTGTTGCTCTGTCATCAGCTAATAGTATTTCTTACTACTGTTAAATCTTATTTGTCTTATCTAGAATAATTACATTTAATTGCCAATTTAATACTTGGTGGAATTACATCATAAACACGTTTAAGGCACATTCAACTATACAAGGCTCATATATTCTTTGTCTTTCATTTACTTAAGCACTCAAATATTTTTATGTGTACCCTTATATATTATGAATGCCTGTATGTAGTAATTTATTCCTATCACTATTCAGGGTTCCATAAACAAAAACACGTTTTCAATACTCTCTGGTACTTAAACAAAAGCATTTTATGGATATGTAAGAACTTCAAGGCATCTAGGTAATTAAAGGCATTTTAAGCTATTCTGACTATTTAAACTCTTCTGGAACTGTCTCTAAATTTAATTTCAGTATATTAAAAATAATGCACAACACATAGTAGAAGTGTTTTGTTTGTTTGTTTTCGGTAACATGTTTGGAAGAACCTATGACCTAGGCAGTAGGTAACCAAAATGCTACAGTGTATATATAGAAAGGATACATTGGATTTAGAGAGTGTGGTTTATATAAAGGAACTCTAGAATATACTAATTTCAAACAAGAAATAGTGGGGAGAACAAAAGAAAAAAGATATTGAGTAAAATAGGATGTTATGTTCCTTCCTAAGCAGTAAGATCTAGGGGATAACATGAAAATCTACATTATTTATAAAATTAAATTAATACCTGCTTTTCTGACAACTAGTAGGACCAGCCATTCACTTCTGTTGGAAATAGCTAATGATCTTAGTTAAGGTTTATTTTCATTCCTTACATTAGCCTACCGTGGTGGGGAGATGCTGTTGAGCAGTGGGTAGAATAACTTGCAGATGGGTGGCTAGCGGAGGAAGTCACAAAGACTGTTATAAGTCCACAAACTGATCATTCCAATTGCAAGATGATTGGAAATAATATTTCTAAGAGAAGAAATAGAAAAAAAAAAACCCTGGATTTTATTCTGACCCATTAGAAACCTCATTTCTCAGAGCTAGAAAAGACCTAGAAAGTATTTTGCTTAAAGCCCAGAGGTAGTAGAGACTTATTTGCAGACCATAACACAAGGGTAGAACTTGTTTCCTGAATTCCAACTTGATGCTGTTTCTCCCACTCTAGGTGCTTTTTCATCAGTTAAAAAAGCAGACATTTGTGATGCGCCTACTTTGTGCTGTGTTTTCGAAAGACAGATACATAGCATGCGTGGGAGTGAAGCCTGTGTGGTTGACAGAAATGAGATGTATACATTAAAAATATTAATAAAGTGAGGTAACATGTGCTAAGCACCATGTGAAGAGTACGAGCAATACTCTTAGAGGAAGAATAGTGTAAAAAAAAAAAAATCTGGAGTATACTAAAGTGTGTTTTTTAAAAAAGGAAAGTTTAGGGCTTCCCTGGTGGCGCAGTGGTTAAGAATCCGCCTGCCAATGCAGGGGACACGGGTTCGAGCCCTGGTCCAGGAAGATCCCGCATGCCACGGAGCAACTAAGCCCGTGCACCACAACTACTGAGCCCGTGCTCTAGAGCCCGTGAGCCACAACTACTGAGCCTGCGTGCCGCAGCTACTGAAGCCCACGTACCTAGAGCCCGTGCTCTGCAACAAGAGAAGCCACCGCAGTGAGAAGCCCGCACACTGCAACGAAGAGTAGCCCCCCGCTCAACGCAGCTAGAGAAAGCCCGTGAGTAGCAACGAAGACCCAATGCGGCCAAAAATAAATAAATAAAATAATTTTTTTTAAAAACAGGAAAGTTTAAAGAAATGTATGATAGTGCTCTGATTTTAAAGAGAAGATTGAAGGATAGTACTTTTTCATTTACATAATACATTTTCTTAGAGAATAGCTATTTACTAAATCTTTCAATCTTATTTATTTAGGATGTATAATAAAAATATTAATGATTTACATACAGAAAAGTACTCAAGTAAAGAAGCACCAAAAAATATAAGGAAGATAAAACATAAGAAAGAATATAGAGCATGCCTGTCAAGACAGTTTCAAATCAGTCATCCTAAGGCAAAGGACATCCAGTTTGTTTTGTTTTGTTTTTCTAATAATACAGCTTTTCCAGGCTGTCCTAAACTCTGCATGGTTGTCTTGTAATTTATGCTAAATTCTCATTCAAATGCAGTAACTCTGGTCATATCTAAATCATGATATTTAGTAGATAAACCCATAAGTTTTTGTGAAAAGAAACTTCCATACTTCATTATTGTCATTTTCTTGAAAAAAATTTTATTGAAGTCATTATTTGAAATGTCATAAATCATTAAATACAACCATTCTGACATTTTGCATTGCCATAATTCATCATTGTTAAATTATTTAGCTTCCTTTATCATTCTTTTAACCATCTTTAAGATATATTGGTGACTATATTTGAGATACAATACAGCCAAACTTGCATTTAGTCACTATTGCAACAAATATCAAAGTGAATTTCCACCTTCACAAAGACAAACCACAGGAAAGAGTTGGGGGTATAGTGATTTCATTCATTCTGGATACTTGTTAAACACCTAGTACTTAATAAGTACACCCAGTACTGCTCTAGGCATTGTTCTAGGTATTGGGGTATAGTATTGAACAGATAAGTTTCCTACTCTCATGTAGCTTACAGTTTATTGAGGAAAGACAGAGTAATAAAATTAACAGATAATAAAAATCATCTTATGTAGTTCGAAGTGCTGTGAAGGAGATAAACAGGATAAGGTGATAAAAGTAGTAATAGTAAGTAGGAGGGGTTTAGGTATGCATTGTTTACAAATAGGAGCCAAGCTTTAATTCTGTCATTAACTTATGACCATAAGCAAGTCATTTTAGCCTCTAGATTTCCTTATGTTCCTAATTTCTAAAATGGAGGTAAATAATCCCTAATTTAGCTTTTTGAGATTTTTTGATATTTAAAGTTATATTAAAGTTTTTTGTTGTTGAAATTTTTTCATAGGTATAATAATGTGCATACCTCTTAGGTGTAAGGCTCAATGAATTTTTACAAAGTGAATTTATTTTTGTAACTACCCAGAACAGGATAGAGAACATTACCTGCCCTCAGGGAACCCCACCTTGTGTCCCTTTGCAGTCATTTTTTCACCCCAGATGTATATCATTCTGATTTATATCATCATGAGGTTTAGTCTTACCTTTTTTTCTAATAGCTCTGTTGAGATATAACTTACATACCACACAGCCATTTGAAGTGTACAATTTAATAGCTTTTAGTATGTTTGCATAGTTGTGCAGCCTCCATCACAGTTTTAGAACAATTTCATCACCCCAGAAAGAAGTCCCATACCTGTTAGCAGTCGCTCCCAGTTATTCCCAATTCTCCCTCCCTCAGCCTTAGGCAGCTACTAATTTACTTTTTATCTCTATAGACTTGCCTTCTGGACATTTCATGTGAATGCAGTCATGCAAAATGTGATCTGTTGTGACTTGCGCTGAGCATAATGTTTTCAGGGTCCATCACGTTTTAGCATGTATCAAGGACTTTATGCGTATAATGCTACATTTTACTTTTTCATCAGTTGTTTCCACTGTTTGGCCATTGTGAATATGCTGCTATGAACATTTGTGTACAAGTTATTGTGTATCTGTACGTTTTCATTTCTTTTGGGTATAAGCCTGGGAGTGGAATTGCTGGGTCATATGTTTAACTTTTTGAGGACATATGCATCTGATTTCTAAAACAATTATATGTCATTTAACATTCATACCAGCAAGGCATGTTTTCTCCACATCCTCACCAACACTTGTTAATCTTTATCTTTTGGATTATAGTCATGATAATGGGTGCGAAGTGGTATCTCATTGTGGTTTTGATTTGCATTTTCCTAATGGCTAATGATGTTGAGTATCTTTCCATATCCTTATTGGCCATTTACATATCTTCTTTGGAAAAATGTATTTTCAAATTTTCTGCCTATTTTTCAATCATGTTTTTTTTTGTTGTTGACGTATAAGAGTTTTTTTTAATATTTGTGTGTAAATCCCTTATCATATATCAGATATATGATATGCAAGTATTTTCCCCTGTTCCATGGGTAATCTTTTCACTTTGTTGATGGTGTTAAATTTGGTTTTAAATTTGGATGAAGTCCAATTTATTTATTTATTTATTTTGGCTTTTATTGCTTGTGCTTTCAGTGTAATGCCTTAGAATCATCTTGCCTATGTTTGAACTACATAGAAATGAATTCATGTGTACTTTTGGCTTCTTTTTGCTCAAACTTATGCAGGTAGCTGTAGTTTGTTTTTTCACATTGTTGTGTAATATTCTATTGCATGTATTTACCTCAGTTTATGCATTCTACTGGTGATGGACATTTGTAATATTTCAAGTTTGGGGCTGTTATAAAATAAGGCTGCTATGAGCATTCTTGAACATAGCACTTGGTGTACATACCTACTAGTTTGTGGGATGTACACATCTAGGAGTGGAATTTAGGGATCACAGCTGTATAGAGCTATAGTAGATACAGCCACCAGTTTCCCAAAGTGGTTGTATCAAATTTCATTCCTACCACTGCTCTACATCTTCATCATTATATTCACCACTCATTATCAGGGTTTCTTTTTTGTTTTGTTTGTTTAGCCATTCTGGTGAATACAGTGAGTACAGTGCATTTTCTTGATGACTGATGATTTTGAGCACCTTAGCAAATGCTTATAGCTGTCTGTGAAGTGCCTTTTCACTTATTTTGCCCATTCAAAAAAAAAATTGGATTTTCTTCTTTTTCTTATTGATCTGTAGTAGTTCTTTACATGTATTGTAAAAACATCTCTCCGTGGTTTACCTTTTTACTCTCTTAATGGTGTCATTTAATGAAAAGACAGTCTTAACTTTAATCTCCATTTATCACTCTTTTTCCTTATGGTTGTGAATGTATTATTGTTTACTACCTCCTAGAAACTTTGTTTTACCTTTCACATTTAGGTCCACAGTCCATATGTAAGTGATTTTTATAAGAGTCAAGGTTTGTTTTTTCCCGTACGTATTTCTAACTGACCCAGACCCATTTATTGCAAAGACTTTGTACCATACATAGCATCACCTTTGTCACAAATCCAGAAGTCTATATGTATGCATCTGTTTCTAGACTCTTTTCTGTTCCACTTATCTATTTGTCTATCCTATTGCCAATGCCACAGTGTTCAGTTACTAGTTGTACCTAAAAAGATTTTTAACTGATGTGTCATAAATAAGTCATAGGTATATAATAAAATGGTAGGAAGCACGTTTCAAAGACAAGGCAACTCTTGGGCTCCCATGTTACTTAACTTTATCTTTTATGGTATTAGTTGTTAATTGTTACACATTATATATTTTCATAAATTATAATCCTGAAATTGAGAAAAGGAAAATAATTACTTGAAAAAGTTAATACAGAGAGCCATTTAGTTTATAACAGGACAAACTAAGTCTCCAGAAGAGTTTAATATCTGCCAAGACTGGACTTCTCCATTTAAGTCAACGGACTGAATATTCTGCATATTTCACAGAATAAACCCTCTCCTCCCATGGTATTGCTAGGTGATACACCTCCTGGATCATCCCTGGGTTGGTAGTTTTCTCTTTGTTTGCTGTATTAACTATACTTTTCCTTTCTTCCCATCTCTGGTAGCTTCCTTTTCTACTTATTCACAATCCTTTTCTTAATAGAGAGCTCCTGGAGAGGAAGTTCTGGGATGGAAAATCCAGGAGAGGAAGATCAGCTGTTGAAATGTCTTTGCTGCAAACCTCTATGGATTGAGGATGTGATAACAGTTTCTCAATGTGATGACAAGCTCTGTAACTCTGATTTATCTTCTAAGTTGGCATTTATAATACAGCTTTTCTGTTGGGTTTCCCACCGCTGCCCAAGTCTGGTCTTTTCAGATTTTCTTCCTTTAAGCTTTCATTCTCAGCCACAGGAGGAGCTTCACATGCTCTTCACATTTGCAGTATTACTGTTTATTTGGTGGTTAGAAATGTTTTATCTTTTTTGAGGTGGGGAGGGGGCTTTTTTTTTTTTTTCCTTCAATGCATGATTCTAGTGCACTGGCTTACTGTTTTGCTAAAATAAAATTAGTAGTGTATTTGGGTCCCTGTCAAAGAGCTCCTGAATTTTTAGCTGGTTTTTCTTTATAGAGGGCCTGTGGATTGTGAACCTAAATGTTAAAGGTAGAATGAAGTTTCTAGAAGGTAGTAAAGGAGAGAATGTGTTCATAACCATAAGGAAAAGATTGATAAATTGAACTTTTATAATTATAAAGGGGACTCTGGCCCTTGGCATCTCTGCAGAGGGTTTGAAGGACCCCTGAACATCTGTTCCTACATTATTGTAAGTGTTCCTCTGGCCGTTGATTCTTTCCCTATGCTTTGCTTTTTTTCCACCTCTCCTAGATGAGCAGTGTCAATCATAGTTATTTTAATGACCTTGCTTGCAAACTCCAATGTCTGGATAATCTATGGGCCTATTCTATAGTCTGTTTTCCCTTTTTGGGGTGGGGGGAGGGGGTCAGGGGCTCATTTGGTCCTGTCTGGTATACCTGGTAATTTTGATTGAATGCCCAACATTGTATATGAAAAGTTATAGAGACTTTGGATGGTGTTATTTTCCTTTAGAGAGGATTTAATTTGCTTTTGATGGTCAGAATATGTGCAGATCACCTGGATAGAGTTGAGCTGGGTTTCAGGCTTTGTTAACGATGGTCTCTTTCTGGTTTTCCCATTGCTAGTCTAGCCCTTTGGGGGTGTCATCTGGAAGACTGCATATTTACTGGGGCCCTTCTGTCTTAGAGGGCCTTGAACTCCAACCTTTGACTCCCAAGCTGCAAGAGAGTGTTAATCTCTCTGGTCACCTCTTTACCCTCTTACAGCTGCTTTTTGCTTGTTTCCGTATGTGTGCATTTTAGGAGTTGGCAAATGTCTTGAGGGGAAATACACATAGATTTTGAGACTTTTCTGTTTACTCCTTTTCAGGATCTTGTCCTTTCAAGCCTTGGATGCTTTGGCAGCCCCAAAGTCTAAATCTCTGTCTTCTTAGCCTGATAGAATACTACAGGTTCTGCCTCTATTCCACTCTTCTGGGAATATTATATACCTGTTTTTTTGGCATATAAAATAAGCAAATACATGATATACACACAAAGATATGTTTTTCTTTCCACTTCTTTCTCTTTTTTTTGTTGGCAATAATCTCAGATTTTATTCAAAAGCAAGACCACCCACCCCAATTACTCTGGTTATCCCTTCATAATGAACGTATCCTACATTTACAAAATTTTTCCTTGTGTCTACTTAAGTGAATTTAAAAATTAATTTATTGTCTCAATTATTTTCTAATTGTTTGGCTGTGGAAAATTGGCATATTAGATTGTACTGCCTGGAACAGCAACCAGAAGATCTCCTATAAACTTGTTAGAAAAGTAAATTCTCTGGCTCCATCCCACATCTATTGAATCAGAACCTGTAGGGGTGGTACCCAACAATCTAGTTTAACAAGTCATCCAGGAGATTCTGATAGAAACCATTTGAGAAACACTGGCATATGAGAAACATGTGCTATTTACTTAATGGACAGGCAGACATGGAAGTGAGGGAATATATCAAATAAGAAAATAAGCAGTGGCCCAAGTGCTTTGACTCTAAATGGGTACAGAATAAGAATAGCCATGAATGAGACTCATAAACTGGTTCTATTCAGATACGTATGAACTGCCCCTCTCTTCTGCTTGATTTCCATGGGCTTACGTTAGTGTAAAACCCCAAGAACATTTGTCTTGGGCAGATCTGTAAATTCTTCAGCATATGGACACTGTAGAGAAAGAAGTAGGATTGACCATTTCCTAATCATCTCCCAGGCTGCATTACCCAATACGCAGTCTGTCTACGCACATGTTTCTGTCATCTGCCAAGCAGGGGCAGAAAAAAAAAGTAATATATAAATATATTTATGTAAATAAGTACATTTATATAAATATAGATTTTTATATAAATAAATATGTATAATACATACTTCTAAAATCTTCATTTTGAGTAATGTTTTTTAAAAGTACCAAAATGGTCATTAGAAAAAGCAAAACATTTTTGGCCTTCCTTATATCTTTTTATGACTTTGTATTGTTTTTAGTTTGATTGCTGGGACTAAGGCACTAGATATAATTTTTCAATGCCTGAGGCCTTACAGGGTTTTAATCTGGCTCAGAATTCTCCACTTCCACTTCTTTCTTAAACAAAAGGTACATATATCCTTTTGCACCTTGCTGTTTTCAGTTACCATTGCTTAGATGTAGTACAGGTATTCTAAAATTGCTTTTTCAGTAAGTAATTTGTAATCATATTCTTAATTCTATGATTTCTAAGAATTTTGATAATAGAACTTTTATTTGCTTTTTTTTTTTTTTTTTGTAATGGTATTAGTTCTTTTCCCAGGGTAAAAATAAACTATTGCCCTAGACTGGAAAGAGGAAGAAAAAAATCTATAATCTTCTGAGATATTTTTTTATTATTATTATTTTTTACTAATACTGTTACAATTTTTATAGCTTCCAATCTTTGCCCTTGGGGGTGACGTAAGAGTTGATTTGGCTTGCCAAGTCTTAGACCTGTCAAAATCAAGTGATGCTTGTGTTCAAACCTGATTGAGAAAGGGAAGCTTTCACAAATTTTATTAGCTTGAACTTAGAATAACTTCCCTGGTCTACACTTAATTAACTTCCATAACCATCTACATCAATATACTGTGTACTGTTAATGAGAGAAACAATTTATTCTTGTAACCTTTCACCTTTGTCCTGAAAGAGCTGAGATTCTAAAAGAAGCCAGATTTCCTTCGTACTCTCTTCTCACATGCCAGACCTCAAAAATTGTAGGTTCTTGCTTTTTTTGACCCAGATAGGCAAAACATTGATACTATTCACATTTCTCATCTAATCCTTCTCCTCAAGGGCTTCTAACTGGATCCAAGGTCTGGAGGGATGTTTGTTTCATAGAAATATATATATATTTTTTGGCCATGCCACGGACCTTGAGGGGTCTTAGTTCCGTCTCAGTTCCCCTGACCCAGGGATTCAACCCAAGGCCACAGCAGTGAAAGTCCTGAGTTCTAACCACGGGACCTCCAGGGAACTCCTGAAATATTCTAATTTGTGGGTTCACAAACTTTTTCTTAAAAGGCTGGATAGTAAATATTTCAGGCTTTGCAGGCTACATGGTCTGTTACAGCTATCAACTCTCCCATTGCAGCATGAAAGCAGTCATGTGCAATACCTAAACAAATGAGATTGTGTTCCAGTAAAACTTTATTTACAAAAATACGGCATTGGGTTGGGTTTGGTCACTGAGCCATAGTTTGCCAATCATAGTTAACTGGAGAGGAAAGAAAGAGATCATTGTGGGATATATGGCACTTCAAAACCTTCCTTTCTAGACTAGAGACTAGAGTAGATTTGAAGCTTTCAGTACATTTTCAACATTAAAAAAAATTAGAGTTTTGTGTAATTCTTAATATACCACAAAACAACCATTGCTCCGTCTACTATTCCTCAAATTAATACTTAGTACAAAAAAACTGTTAGAAAATAAAGAGTATTTTGAAATTTAACTTTGTAACCCAGGCTTATTTTTCTTTATTGACTCATAGTACAGAAAGAATTTTTATTATGAGAGAAAATAAGGCATTTTCATTTGTAAACTTTTCTTATTATTTGCTTGCTTGTTTAGAAGGAGGATACAGCTGTGAACTCTGTGAGCTTTATTTTATGTATTAGTCAGCCAGATGGAAAGAATGATCATTAAAAAAGTTAGATGGGCTGGCTCTGATGTCCAAGTTTTAGAAGACATATACTAAAATGAATAATCCTAGAATTTAGCTTCAGTAACATCCTTCATTATACACTTTTCATCTTTATAGCCAAATAGTCGCGTAGAAGTTTACATTTTATCTAGAGTTTAAAGTCATTTTTCTTCCCAGTCTTCTCAAAACCTCCCAAGTCTTAACTGCAGTTACTTAAATTAGTTCTGACCAAGAACAACAAAATGAAGAACAGTAAGGTGACTTGTACGTTACAGTTAGCTTTCAAATCTTTTGACATACAGATTTTCAGTTTTTCCTTTTTTCTAAAGTATACAGAAAGGGAGAGTCATTCTTTGTAGGACATTGCACCCATCTTAATAGATGACATTCTCTTGTCTTCTGTCACAAATGTCCTTGCTATTGAACAAAGATTGTCAGAATAATACTTAAAATTAGTACTTTCAAATTGATTTCAAATCTTTTGGCTTTGTGCTAGTAATATTTTCCTTTCTCAACTCATTAGAATAAGAAAAGAGAATTAACTTTATGATCTGTACATTTATGGATTAAAATTCACCTCATTTATCTCCAAATATTACTTACTTGTCTTCATGCTTGAGGAATGGATATGTACTAATAACTCAAAATTTTCAGTAATTCATATAATTCACATCAAAATTCCTATTTGAGTCAGTAAGTATTAAGTCTTAATGTCTTGGGTTTACTTATCTAATACTTAGTTTAGGTAAGTAAAAACTTATTTAAGTTTTAAAGTGTGTTATTTTATAGACTTTTGAAACAGATGGCAGTTTGTTTATGTCAAAACTTCAGAGAGGTTTTTTAAAAAATTTTCATTGGTGTATAGTTGATTTACAATGTTGTATTAGTTTCAGGTGTTCAGCAAAGCAAATCAGTTATACATATACATATATCCCCTTTTTTTTTAAGATTCTTTTCCCATATAGGCCATTACAGAGTATTGAGTAGAGGTCCCTGTGCTATACAGCAGGTTCTTATTAGTTATCGATTTAATATATAGTATTGTGTATGTGTCAGCCCCAATCTCCCAGTTTATCCCTTCTCCTCGCCCCCCCCAAATACCCTGGTAAACATAAGTTTGTTTTCTACATCTGTGACTCTGCTTCTGTTTTGTAAATAAGTTCATTTGTACCTTTTTTTAGATTCCACATATAAGCAATATCATATGATATTTGTCTTTCTCTGTCTGACTTACTTCACTCAGTTGCTGCAAATGGCGTTATTTTGTTCTCTTTTATGGCTGAGTATATAGGTACCATTGTATATTCCATTGTATATAGGTATCACATCTTCACCATTCATCTGTCAATGGACACTTAGGTTGCTTCCATGTCCTGGCTGTTGTAAATAGTGCTGCAGTGAACATTAGGGTAATGTATCTTTTTGAATTATGGTTTTCTTTGGGTATATCCCCAGGAGTGGGATTGCTGGGTCATATAGTAGTTCTATTTTTAGTTTTTTAAGAAACCTCCATACTGTTCCCCTTAGTGGCTGTACCAACTTACAGTCCCACCAGCAGTGTAGGAGGGTTCCCTTTTGGAGAGTTTTGGGGGTTTTTTGGCGATACGCGGGCTTCTCACTGTTGTAGCCTCTCCCGTTGCGGAGCACAGGCTCCGGACGCGGAGGCTCAGCGGCCATGGCTCACGGGCCCAGCCGCTCCGCGGCATGTGGGATCTTCCTGGATCGGGGCACAAACCTGTGTCCCCTGAATCGGCAGGCGGACTCTCAACCACTGCACCACCAGGGAAGCCCATGGAGAGTATTTTTTTAAAAATAAAATAAAGGATGTGCTTCTAGCTTTATGACATAACTTGAATTACAGAGAATTTTCATTTCTTTGCATTTTTGAATTGTGTAATAGAGTTTTAAAAGTTATTAGGTTTTTGCCAAGTTAAAAACGAGGTAATGTTCATTTGCATATGTGCTAATTTTAAGAAACTGTACAGATTAGATACCTTGCTACTATTTTGACTTCTTTTGATAATGAGAAAATTAGAATTAATCATTGTTTTGGGGGGATACATATATTTGACAGAACTAGAAGAACAGACTCGAAAAGCTCTAGAACTGGACCAGGAACGAAAACGAGCAAAAGAAGAAGCAGAAAGACTTGAAAAGGAGCGTCAAGCTGCTGAAGAGGCCAAATCTGCTATAGCAAAACAGGCTGCCGACCAGATGAAGAATCAGGAGCAGCTGGTAGGGAACCTGGGTTCTGTTAGGGGAAAAGAAAAATTCAGACAAAAGCATGGACGAAATCGGTTCCGCAATTTCAGAGTGTTTATTCTCTGAGCACAAAGGTGTTGGTTAATTACGTTTTCAAATCCCCTCACTGTGGTATGTGTGCACTCACTGCAAGGAACTTGTATCTTTTTATTCGAATGTATTTTAAAGCAGTAAGTAGAATAACAAAGAATTATGAAAACCATAGACCACATGGACCATTTTCTGTATTCAGAGGAATACCCATCATGACAAATGAAATACCAGTGTAAAAATAGACAATTTGGAGGTTGCAGTATTTAGTACAGTAAATAAATGATCAGTATTGTGCAGCCACTACCAAAAGTGTGTTGTAATAGATCCAAAATCAACAGTAAAATTTTGTTTGCTAATGAGTGCCAATAAAATAAGTTCAAATAATGGAAACTTAAAAAAACACCTTTGTAAAATTAAGTATATTATACCTTCTGGAAAGCAAACCAAAGAGACAAGTGTGGAAATAACGAAGTGTGGAAATAAGCCTAAAATGATTATTTCTTCTTTTAAAAGGAAACCTAAAAATAAAACCATAAAAGATACATGGAGCCTGTTGCTAACAAAAGATTCTGATTTGCTTAGATTTTGTTTAAGCCACTGGCATGTTTTGCTTTAGATAAGTTGACAATTACGTATATTCTAAACCCTATAAGATAACCGTAGGCTAACTATAAGATAGATCATAATTGATTGGGGTTTTTTGTGTATTTAGTGGACTTGCAAATAATGAGGAGTAGGCATGACACCTAGAAGATTTGGGATTTAAATATTGGTTTAGGCATTTACTTGCTATGTGTCTTTGGGTCTTTCTGAGCCTCAGATCGCTCCCTTTGAAAAAAGGAATAATACCACCTAATAGTATTGTTGGGGAATTAAGAAAGTGCTGTTTAAATTATAAAGTGTTATGTAAATAGAATTCTTTTTCCTTCTGTAGGCTTTAACAGATAGTTTATTTTATTTTATTTTATTTTTTGCGTGGTACGCGGGCCTCTCACTGTTGTGGCCTCTCCCGTTGCGGAGCACAGACTCCGGACACGCAGGCTCAGCGGCCATGGCTCACAGGCCCAGCTGCTCCGCGGCATGTGGGATCTTCCCGGACTGGGGCACGAACCCGTGTCCCCTGCATCGGCAGGCGGACTCTCAACCACTGCGCCACCAGGGAAGCCCCTAAGAGATAGTTTATTGATGAAAGTTTAAAAATAGCTCCTAGGTTCCTGCTATGAAAACAGGAATAACTACGTGTATATAGAATAATAAAATTTTTTTCACTTTGTCTCATTAGCTCATTATACCTAGTACAAGTAAGATATTTATGCTCTTAAAGAAATAGTTCCTTTTTTTAAACAGAAGACTGTCTATGAAAAACATATAACACAGTCCGTGTGGGAATTCCCTGGCGGTCCAGTGGTTAGGACTCTGAGCTTCCACTGCAGGGGGCACAGGTTTGATCCCTGGTCGGGGAAGTAAGATCTCAGAAGCTGCACGGCATGACCAAAAAAACCAGTCCATGTACATTAAAGCTTTTTTGACTTAATATAAATGACTGAAAATATATTACTTTTTAGTATTTGTAATTGTTTTGTTTATTGTAGGCAGCAGAACTTGCCGAATTCACTGCCAAGATTGCGCTTCTAGAAGAAGCCAAGAAAAAAAAGGAGGAGGAAGCTACTGAGTGGCAACACAAAGTAATCATTTGTTCATCACTATAAATTATTGAACATCTATTTTGTACCCAGCCATATGTGGAAATTATAGAGATAAATATAAGTTGCTGTCATGATTTAGAGGGGGAGAGGTACCTCTGTATGAATGTGTATGTACTGTAGTAAATACTAATCTAGTGATAATAAGCTAAGTACTTTGGGAACACAGAAGAAATATTTAATTTCTGAGGGAATGAGGCAGGTGTTGGGGAAACCCTTATAAATTTAAGCCGGCTCTTGAATAATACATTCAATTTGGGGGTAGAAAAGATGGAGACTGAAGAGGAAGTCATTCCAGATCGAGGGAATTGAATGAGCATAAGAAGTATAAAAGCACATGACAGATTTGAGGTCAACTAGTAAGTGAGCAAAACTTAGGGTCTGTTTTCAGAAATTTTGAGAGTTGTGGCTAGAAAGTTAGAGAGGGAATTAAGTTGTGAAAGGCTTTAAATAAATGCCCTGCTAAGGCAAGATGCTGAGAAATATCTGTAGACGTTGGGCTCTGAAGATTTCAAAACAGGATTGTAACATGATCAAGCATGGTTTTATAAAAACAGCTTAGTAATCAGCATGAAGGATGGATTGGGATAGTGGGCAGGATTACTTAAGAGCTAATGACTCACACTAAGGATGTGGCATTGAGAAAAAAGAGGAACAGGAATTATTGAAGGACATTTTGTGGTAGACTCAACGGGGCATGGCAACCAAATGATTGGATGTAAAGTTGAATTAGAAGAATGCAATGAAGATGATACTGAGATTTCTGAGTTCCTAAGTAGATGAAACCACTGTTGTCTGAAATGGCATAAAAGTGAAAAATTAGGCTTTATTTGGAGGGGTAGGGAATATAAGATAATGAGAATTTAATTCAAACTTTAATGTTAACTCTTAAATGGAACTATAATAATAACAATTTTTTACACTCAAAGGTATATAGTTCTCTGATTTTTCTCCGACAAAATGTACTTATTACAGAAAGCAGTTTTGTTTCCCTCTTAAATTTTCTTTGTAGCACTTCGGATTTCATAGGGAAGTTTTTGGTATTGAGAGTTATGTATATATGTATATGTCAATGGAACTCTACAAAAAGAAAAACACTTAACTTTTTTGTTAACACTACTTTCTTTATTAGAATTGTATAGCTCCCTTTTAGGGATGATTTATGAACGTCAGGGACACATAAACTTATAAAAATAACATATCACAGAGGCACATCATGTGAATTGTAGAAATTAGAAAATGCATGCAAAAGAAAAATCACATTCTTGCTAACTGGGATCACTATTTTAACACTGTAGTGCATATCCTTCTAGGATCTTTTCCTATTTGCATATGTGTATACATACACATTTATATGTCCAGAGTGAGATCATACTGTACATATTGTTCTGTTTTAGTCAGTTTTCATCTCATCTAATATTAGACTATATTCAAAATTTTTTCATTTAGATATAATTGACATATAATGTATTTTTAGGTGTACAGCATGATGATTCAATATTTGTATCTATTGTGAAGCGATCATCACAGTAAGTGTAGTTAACATCCATCTCCATATATAGCTACAGAAATTTTTTTCTTGTTATGTAAACTTTTCAGATTTACTTTCTTAGCAACTTTGAAATATAGAATATAGTATTATTAACTGTAGTCCGTACGCTGTACATTACGTCCCCATGACTCATTTATTTTATAGCTGGGAGTTTGTACTTTTTAACTCCCTTCTCCAATTCCTCTTCCATTTATGCCTCTGGTAACCATCAGTCTGTTCTCTGTATCCATAAGCTCGTTTTTTTTGTTTGGTTGGTTGGTTGGTTGATTTTTAGATTCTATATATAAGCGAGATCATATGGTAATTTGTCTTTCTCTGTCTGACTTATTTCACTTGGCATGATACCCTCAAGGTCCATCCATGTTGTTGCAAATGGCAAGATTTCCTGGGACTTCTCTGGTGGTCCAGTGGTTAAGACTTCGCCTTCCAATGCAGGAGGTGCAGATTCAATCCCTGGTTGGGGAGCTAAGGTCCCGCATGCCTTGGGGCCAGAAAACTAAAACATAAAAAAGCAGAAGCAATATTGTAGTAACATATTCAATAAAGACTTTAAAAATGGTCCACATCAAAAAAAAATCTTTAAAAAAATTCCTTTTTTATAGTGGAATAGTATTTTACTATATATTAATATTTATACCACTTTTTTTTATCTGTTCATCTATTGATGGACACTTAGGGTGCTTCCATATATATCTTGGCTATTTCATTCTTTTGCATGTGGCTGTCTAGTTTTCCTAGCACCACTTATTGCAGAGACTGTCCTTTCCCCAACCTATATTCTTGGCTGCTTTGTTGTAAGTTAATTAACCATATATGTGTGGGTTTATTTCTGGGCAGACTATATTCAGAATTGAACCAAAAAGTCTTTTATAGCTAATTTGCCAGGCCAGTGTCCAGAGTAGGACTTTGCATTGCATCTGTTTGCTCTAAGTCTCTTTTAAAGTAGGACAGTTCTTTTTTTTATGATATTGGTTTATTAAAAGGACCCACAGATTGTCCCTCCTCCTGTATTTGTCTAATTCCTTTCTTATGGTGTCATTCAGCTTGTCTTTTTATCATCAATATTTCTTGTAAGCTGGAAGATAAACCTAAAAGTTTGAAGGATTCAAGTTAAAAATTTCTGGCTATGATGCCTCATAGGTGAGACTTTCAGATAATTTATCATCCAAACTAGAACACTTTTGAGAGTGAAAGGGGGTGTTGTTAATAATTACACCAGGACAACAGTGTAAAGCAGTACTTTTCCAGACAAACCAGCACAATAGAATTACTCAGATAATTGGTGACGTTGGATACTTCCTGTTATATTATATCAGAAGACATTTAATATCTGATTAACCCACCATTAGTTGTTTTAATTGATCGTTGGACTAGAGTAATAACAGTCTGTTTCCTCCATTGTCTGGTTATATTTTATCGTTGCTAAAACGTAATCTATTCGATGTGGAATTCTTTGGCATTATACTTATATCTGTTTTCTCATCAACCATTTGTATAACAATTTTAGCAACAGTTGATAATCCTTGCCAGAATTAATAATTTTATTAGGGTTTTGCACAGTGGTGTCTTTAATTCTGTCATGTAATAAGCTTTTATCAATAGGGCCTGTTTTCATTACCCTGAAATATAGTTTATATTAGAAAGAAAGGATAATAACTTGATTTTTTTTTTTTTGATGTGGACCATTTTTAAAGTCTTTATAGAATTTGTTACAATATTGCTTCTGTTTTGGCTTTTTGGCCGCGAGGCATGTGGGATCTTAGCTCCCTGACCAGGGATCGAACCCGCACCCCCTGTATTGGAAGGCGAAGTCTTAACCACTGGACCGCCAGGGAAGTCCCAGGATAACTTGATTCTTTTAATTACCAATTTTCAAAGTAACTTGCTGATAAACTTATTTTTTATGTTCAGGCTTTTGCAGCCCAGGAAGACTTGGAAAAGACCAAAGAAGAGTTAAAGACTGTGATGTCTGCCCCTCCTCCACCTCCACCACCACCAGTCATTCCTCCAACAGAAAATGAACATGATGAACATGATGAGAATAATGCTGAGGCTAGTGCTGAATTATCAAATGATGGGGTAATGAACCATAGAAGTGAGGAGGAACGTATAACAGAAATGCAAAAAAATGAGCGTGTTAAAAAACAACTCCAGGTATTTAAAATTTGCAGTTGTATGCACATTTAAATATAATTTGCATTTTCCCCATTTGTTAAGACAAACTTATTAAAAAAGAAACATTTGATTTTTGGAAGCCTTTACCTCTAGCTGGCCTTGTGATTGGTTTGTAAGTACTTGGCCTACAGTCACGTTATTTCATATTTTCTGTTGTATGTCCCTGTCACCAGATGTTTGTTAGCCTTGTGTAATGAAACCTTAATTAGTAAGCTATTATTTAATTATAACTTGAGCCATGTTAAAAGTAGAACATAAAATACTGTTTAAAAAACAAATTTCTTTTTTAAACAGTATACATTAAAAAGAAATGATAATTTAATAGACTACCTGTATGACATTACATAATCTGATTTTTTTTGTTGAGATTTTGTAATGGCAAAAGATCAGTATATTAAATGTACATAATTAGATTAAAATAGTAAATTTTAATGTTACACCTATTAGAGAACTTAATAGAATCAGTTCTCTAATTTTTAAATTCATGAAATCTTTAAATATTAATAAAATGGGGTGATAGTTGTAATAAATGTATTAAGACTTTTGGAGAAAACTTCTCTCATGGTATAGAATTTATAACTTACAGTAACATTCAATAACAGCTATATTGAACCTTTTGTAAGTCATTTCAAGTATTAGATGAGAAAGTTCAAGGAAATTTAGAATAATACACAAACTCATCATGGTTGCGGAGTGTAGAAATGAAAGGCCATGGGTATTCCTGTCTAACCACTACCCCCCACCACTACTAAAAGTACAACAAACGTAAACACTTTAAAGAAAAAGATTTCGCAGTGGAAATTTTAATATACTAAAAAGTCAGAGATCTGTTATATTTGTATTTTGTGTCTTTAAACCTCTTTCATAGGTTTTTAAAATCTAAAAAAAAAGTTAATAATGGTCATACTTTTTATTTTTTAAACATAGGCATTAAGTTCAGAATTAGCCCAAGCCAGAGATGAAACCAAGAAAACACAAAATGATGTTCTTCATGCTGAGAATGTTAAAGCAGGCCGTGATAAGTACAAGACTCTGCGACAGATTCGGCAAGGCAATACAAAGCAACGTATTGATGAGTTTGAAGCAATGTGAGAGCTGTTATTTTGCATACATGTTCTTCATAAGCTGAACCACCAACAGAGAAAAGCAGGCCTTTGCAGATGTGATGGAATGCATCTCACCTTGCCAAAGCACTTAAACCAGTTTGACTGTGGTAGCTAAAAGACATTTAAGGGGAGCTTTTCAACATTAAGGCAGTGTGATATCATGCTTGGTTTTCTTTTTCTTTTGGGCCAAGGAATGGAGAACAGTGTTCCATCACCTCCTTTTTCACATTTTTCATTTTCCATTTTTTTTTTTCTGTTGAAGATTAACACTAATTATCATGTCTGACAAATGTGTATGTATGATTTAAGCACTTTGTACATTTTAAAGGATGGTGGTGACTTAATGAGTGTTTAGGTAGGGCACTCTGTTTTTTCTTCTTCCATATTTTACCTGCATGTATTTCCACATTCTCTCTCATTCATGTTTCCTCAGTGTGTACTTCTCATACCTTGATGTGCCCTGTAACCATAGCGCTGCCACTATACAGATCATTGGCAGTGATTAAAATGAGCATAGGTGGCAGGGTGGACAGTCTTTCATCATTGTGTAGAAGATGGCTATGAATCATGAAAAGGATTAGAATGTTTAACAGTATAGTGTACAGCTAGTGGTTAATTTTTTAAATCCCAATTTAATAACATTATTGGATATTTGTTATTTGCTTACTTAATTACGGTCATCTTTGACAGCTGAATTGATTGGTGTTTCATCTCCTGTCATCATTTGGTTTTCTTTGCCCACTGATCTTACAAAGGTATAGACAGCAGGTAGTAAGTAGTTCCCTAGGAAAGTTTACTGATGAAACACTACTGCAAATAACAGTTGTCTCTGAAAGATTCTTTCATAGATTGATTTAGAAAAACAGATGTTTAATAAAAGAAAAAGCACATTTGTTGGTAATTGATTATCATCATTAATAAAACCCTGGACCTTGCTAGAAGGGCAGCATATGAAAACAGCAGTCCCGAGGAGGGGACAGTAATACTACCTCACTACTATACCTGTGATGACTGGTCGTTCAAACACAGTGAAGTGTGTAAGCTATATGTTTTATAATACATAGTGATACTGTCAATCATGAAGGAATATTTTTGAGATCTCCTTTTCCTTCAGAATATCTTAGAGTGCTAAATTTTAACTGCCTTTTTGTTGAACTGAACTGTGGGACTCTGATTTGTATTAAAATTGTTAGCGCTCACTGGTATACTATCTTCCTGGAGGGGTGTTGTATGTCTAAGGAAGCGTGTGTGTGTGTGTGTGTGTGTGTGTGTGTGTGTGTGTGTGTGTGTTTGAGAGAGAGAGAGAGATTGCCCTTGTAGCATATGACGACGAATGTTTGTACCTTCATTTCTTGATGTAATTATTACATAATCATTTTAGCATATTTGGTTTCTAAATCATTGTGCTTATTTTTTTCAATCTAACTAAAAATACTTAAATTTGGTTAGTTAATTCTATTTTAGAAATTATAATTTTATAGGTTATATTAATTTCAGTTATGTTTTACAAAGAAATCTTTCTAGTTTGAAAGATGTTCAATATTCACAGGTTCTAACATTTTCTTTATTATAAAACATTTAGATTTGGAGATAAGGAAAGCCTTGTTTTCTCTGTGTGGTTCAGCTACTTTCCATTTGGTATTATGCATTCAAATTTACATTTATCTATTAAAATTGCC
Source organism: Orcinus orca (assembly GCF_937001465.1). Classification (NCBI taxonomy): domain Eukaryota; kingdom Metazoa; phylum Chordata; class Mammalia; order Artiodactyla; family Delphinidae; genus Orcinus; species Orcinus orca. The sequence goes on along the minus strand of NC_064566.1, from coordinate 87,191,208 downwards.
ATTTTGTTAGACATTTTTCATGCACAATAGATTCAAGTTGTGTCTGAAAATATCTCTGTGCTTTTTTGATTTTGCTGACTTTAAAAGGATTAATCTGGGCAGACATTATGAAAAGGAAAGGTTGCATTTAATATATTTTTTGGATTTAGTAGGACAAAAGATAACTGGTTAACCTTGAAGTGACTGTTGTACGGTGGTTGTGCACATGCTTCAAAACACTGTGGAAGAGGACATTTCTCCTTGCAGCACATTAGAGGAACAGATGATAAGCCTTACTATTCATGGTTTAAAGCATGTGTTCACTCTTCCAGAGCATTAAAGTAATTGCCATAATAGGTGAAAACTTGGATTTTTATTGGATTTTTGTTAATTTGCTTCATTTTGAATTGTGTGCACTACCATTCCTACATCAGTTTGATATCAGTGTTGAAAAATTACCAGTTATATTTGCTGTTTATAATCTATTTGTAGATTAGAATTAAAATGGATTTAATCCATTTTTAAAGCTGTGTGAATTTTTCTAAACAGGAACAACTATTTGCAATATGGGTTTTCATTAAACCAATTATAACTTTTATTATTAGCATTTGAGAAGCACATGTTCATATAGCAATGTAAAAATAATGAGTATTTGGTAAATTCCAGCAGGCTTATACTATTAGCATAATTTTGTGTTGTACAATTAAGTTACATCTATAATTTTGGATAACATTCATTGGTTAACAATAAAGTGACAAAAGCTCATGTTTCATGCTTCACTGTTGTTATTTAACATGGATTTCTTGTATATTTCCTGAATATTATAATCTCTATTAGATCCATAAATCATTACATCTTAAAAACAAGTGGATAGGAAAAAATTCAGAATCCTCATACATTTACTCGTTCCCCCAAATTATATATCTCTTTTGGTATGGAAGTAATAGTGATAATTCTCCAGAAAAGTTAAATCATTAAATTAAATTGACTCTTTTCATAATAGAAAATCATTTAAGATTTCTAGTCATTGCTTTTCTTGTATAGTGTTTAGTTTTCCTAAGGAAGAAGCAGTTTCATTGTCCTTGATTAATCTCACTATTAAAATGCTAATGTTCTTTAAAGAACTGTATACTAAGTGCTTCTTACTAAATTTTATTATAAAGATTATTCTTCTTAAATAACAAGTGATAAATCTGTTTTAAGCATAGTAAAAGCCAGTTGTCTTCTCAGTTTACAGTAATATTGAACTGTCACTTTATTATTTCTATTCTCAAAGACAGGTGGTGATCTCTTTATTCTGGTCCTGTTAGAAAAGAAAAGGGAATTCCATAGTATAATATTTTGCTTTATGTCTAATTAGAGTTCTTTTTTTAAGAACTAGAATTAGCACTTAGAAAGTTGTATCTTACACTGTATTGGAACTCACTCCTGGTTATCATTGGAAAGAGTTCCAATGTTAGTGCTGTGATTAAAAAATAATGCACATCACTTTCTGTCTCAGTTCTTATTACCTGTTGATTGGTGATATTTTTAGAATTGAAGATAAAAGATTTTTTAGATCCCACAGTATCCCATTTTATGTATGCATAATGAAAATAGTCTTTTAAAATCTAAAACTTAAAACTGAAGTATAGGAATTACTGCCTTTAGAATTAATTTAGTGAACTGATTAGTAAACCCAAGCTTAGATGTATTTAATAAGAATAAGGGGAAACGTTTAAATATGGAACTACACTGGTAGACAGTCCTCTTTTCTTTAAGTTTGTTCTAAATGAACAGAACTTTAGCTTTTCTTATTCTGTACTTCATTCTTTTTTTAACTAGGAGATAATCTATTAAATATTCTAATGTGGTTTATCATGTAGAATGACAATATTCTAGTACATTTCAAAAGCACAGTGATTCAGCAGATATGATAACTTCATAAAATGTCAAGGCAGTATGACTCCTCACATTCTACACTGTTCGCAAGGAAAACTTGGCTCACGATCGTGTTTCATATATTAAAGCTTATCACCCTCCCTTCCGTGGCTTTTCCAATTAAATAATCTTAATTCCCACTTTTTCCTACTGGACCTATCTTTTTTTAAATTTAATTTTATTTTTTTATACAGCAGGTTCTTATTAGTCATCAATTTTATACACATCTGTGTATACATGTCAATCCCAATAGCCCAATTCATCACACCACCATCCCCACCCCCCTGCGGCTTTCCCCCGTTGGTGTCCATAGAATTGTTCTCTATATCTGTGTCTCAGCTTCTGCCCCGAAAACTGGTTCATCTGTACCATTTTTCTAGGTTCCACATACATGCGGTAATATACAGTATTTGTTTTTCTCTTTCTAACTTACTTCACTCTCTTTATTACAGTCTCTAGATCCATCCACGTCTCAACAAATGACCCAATTTCGTTCCTTTTTATGGCTGAGTAATATTCCATTGTATATATATGCCACATCTTCTTTATCCATTTATCTGTCGCTGGGCATTTAGGTTGCTTCCATGACCTGGCTATTGTAAATAGTGCTGCAGTGAACATTGGGGTACATGTGTCTTTTTGAATTATGGTTTTCTCTGGGTATATGCCCAGTAGTGGGATTGCTGGATCATATAGTAATCCTATTTTTAGTTTTTTAAGGAACCTCCATACTGTTCTCCGTAGTGGCTATATCAATTTACATTCCCACCAACAGTGCAAGAGGGTTCCCATTTCTCCACACCCTCTCCAGCATTTGTTGTTTGTAGATTTTCTGATGATGCCCATTCTAACTGGTGTGAGGTGATACCTCATTGTAGTTTTGACTTGCATTTCTCTAATAAGTAGTGATGTTGAGCAGCTTTTCATGTGCTTCTTGGCTATCTCTTTCTTTTCTTTGGAGAAATGTCTATTTAGGTCTTCTGCCCATTTTTTGATTAGGTTGCTTGTTTTTTTAATATTGAGCTGCATGAGCTGTTTATATATCTTGGAGGATAATCTTTTGTCTGTTGATTCATTTGCAAATATTTTCTCCCATTCTGAGGGTTGTCTTTTTGTCTTGTTAATGGTTTCCTTTGCTGTGCAAGAGCTTTGAAGTTTTATTAGGTCCCATTTGCTTTTTTTTAAATTTCCATTACTCTAGGAGGTGGATCAAAAAAGATCTTGCTGTGATTTATGTCAAAGAGTGTTCTTCCTATGTTTTCCTCTAAGAGTTGTATAGTGTCCGGTCTTAATTTAGGTCTCTAATCCATTTTGAGTTTATTTTTGTGTATGGTGTTAGGGCATGTTCTAATTTCATTCTTTTACATGTAGCTGTCCAGTTTTCCCAGCACCACTTATTGAAGGGACTGTCTGTTCTCCACTGTATATCCTTGCCTCCGTTGTCATAGACTAGTTGACCATAGGTGTGTGGGTTTATCTCTGGGCTTTCCATCTTGTTCCATTGATCTGTGTTTCTGTTTTTGTGCCAGTACCATATTGTCTTGATTACTGTAGCTTTGTATATAGTCTGTAGTCAGAGAGTCTGATTCTTCCAGCTCCGTTTTTTTCCCTCAAGACTGCTTTGGCTATTCGGGGTCTTTTGTGTCTCCGTACAAATTTTAAGATTTTAGGTTCTAGTTCCGTAAAAAATGCCATTGGTAATATTATAGGGATTGCATTGAATCTGGGGATTGCTTTGGGTGGTATAGTCATTTTCACAATATTGATTCTTCCAGTCCAAGAACATGGTATATCTCTCCATCTGTTGGTATTGTCTTTAATTTCTTTCATCAGTGTCTTATAGTTTTCTGCATACAGGTCTTTTGTCTCCCTAGGTAGGTTTATTCCTAGGTATTTTATTCTTTTTGTTGCAGTGGTAAATGGGAGTATCTCCTTAATTTCTCTTTCAGATTTTTCATCATTAGTGTATAGGAGTGCAAGAGATTTCTGAGCATTAATTTTGTATCCTGCAACTTTACCAAATTCATTGATTAGCTCTAGTAGTTTTCTGGTGGCATCTTTAGGATTCTCTAAGTATAGTATCATGACATCTGCAAACAGAGACAGCTTTACTTCTTTTTTTCCAATTTGTATTCCTTTTATTTCTTTTTCTTCTCTGATTTCTGTGGCTAGGACTTCCAAAACTATGTTGAATAATAGTGGTGAGAGTGGACATCCTTGTCGTGTTCCTGATCTTAGAGGAAATGCTTTCTGTTTTTCACCATTGAGAATGTTTGCTGTGGGTTTGTCGTATTGGCCTTTATTATGTTGAGGTAGGTTCCCTCTATGCCCACTTTCTGGAGAGTTTTTATCATAAATGGGTGTTGAATTTTGTCAAAAGCTTTTTCTGCATCTATTGAGATGATCATATGTTTTTTCTTCTTCAGTTTGTTAATATGGTGTATCACATTGATTGATTTGCATATATTGAAGACTCCTTGTATACCTGGGATAAATCCCACTTGATCATGGTGTATGATCCTTTTAGTGTGTTGTTGGATTCTGCTTGCTAGTATTTTGTTGAGGATTTTTGCAACTATATTCATCAGTGATATTGGTCTGTAGTTTTCTTTTTTTGTAGTATCTTTGTCTGGTTTTGGGATCAGGGTGATGGTGGCCTCATAGAACGAGTTTGGGAGTGTTCCCTCCTCTGCAATTTTTTGGAAGAGTTTGAGAAGGATGGGTGTTAGCTCTTCTCTAAATGTTTGATAGAATTCACCTGTGAAGCCATCTGGTCCTGGACTTTTGTTTGTTGGAAGATTTTTAATCACAGTTTCAATTTCATTACTTGTGATTGGTCTGTTCATATTTTCTGTTTCTTCCTGGTTCAGTCTTGTAAGGTTATACGTTTCTACGAATTTGTCCATTTCTTCCAGGTTGTCCATTTTATTGGCATAGAGTTGCTTGTGGTAGTCTCTTAGGATGCTTTGTATTTCTGCAGTGTCTGTTGTAACTTCTTTTTCATTTCTAATTTTATTGATTTGAGTCCTCTCCCTCTTTCTTGATGAGTCTGGCTAAGGGTTTATCAATTTTGTTTATCTTCTCAAAGAACCAGCTTTTAGTTTTATTGATCTTTGCTGTTGTTTTCTTTGTTTCTATTTGATTTATTTCTGCTCTGATCTTTATGACTTCTTTCTTTCTGCTAACTTTGGGTTTTGTTTGTTCTTTCTCTAGTTCCTTTAGGTGTAATGTTAGATTGTTCATTTGAGATTTTCCTTATTTCTTGAGGTAGGCTTGTATAGCTATAAACTTCCCTCTTTTGCTGCATTCTATAGGTTTTGGATCGTCGTGTTTTCATTGTCATTTGTCTCTAGGTATTTTTTGATTTCCTCTTTGATTTCTTCTGTGATCTCTTGGTTATTTAGTAACATATTGTTTAGCCTCCATGTGTTTGAGTTTTTTACGTTTTTTACGTTTTTTTCCGTGTAATTGATTTCTAATCTCATAGAGTTGTAGTTAGTAACATGCTTGATAAGATTTCAAAATTCTTAAATTTACTGAGGCTTGATTTGTGACGCAAGATGTGATCGATCTTGGAGAATGTTCCTTGCGCACTTGAGAAAAAGTGTAATCTGTTTTGGGATGGAATGTCCTATAAATATCAGTTAAATCTGTCTTGTCTATTGTGTCATTTAAAGCTTCTGTTTCCTTATTTATTTTCATTTTGGATGATCTGTCCATTGTTGTAAGTGAGGTGTTAAAGTCCCCCACTATTACTATGTTACTGTCGATTTCCTCTTTTAGAGCTGTTAGCAGTTGCCTTTGTATTGAGGTGCTCCTGTGTTGGGTGCATATATATTTGTAATTGTTATGTCTTCTTGGATTGATCCCTTGATCATTGTGTAGTGTCCTTCCTTGTCTCTTGTAACATTCTTTATTTTAAAGTCTATTTTATCTGATATGAGTATTGCTACTCCAGCTTTCTTTTGCTTTCCATTTGCATGGAATATCTTTTTCCATCCCCTCACTTTCAGTCTGTTTTGGGTCTCTTGTAGACAGTATATATATGGGTCTTGTTTTTGTATCCATTCAGTAAGGCTGTGTCTTTTGGTTGGAGCATTTAATCCATTCACGTTTAAGGTAATTATCGATATGTATGTTCCTATGACCATTTTCTTAATTGTTTTGGGTTTTTTTGTTTTTTTTTTTTTTTTGCAGTATGCGGGCCTCTCACTGCTGTGGCCTCTCCCGTCGCGGGGCACAGGCTCCGGATGCACAGGCCCAGCGGCCATGGCCCACGGGCCCAGCCGCTCCGCAGCATGTGGGATCTTCCCGGACCAGGGCACGAACCCGTGTCCCCTGCATCGGCAGGCGGACTCTCAACCACTGCGCCACCAGGGAAGCCCTTGGGTTTGTTTTTGTAAGTCCTTTTCTTCTCTTGTGTTTCCCACTTAGAGAAGTTCCTTTAGCATTTGTTGTAGAGCTGGTTTGGTGGTGCTGAATTCTCTTAGCTTTTGCTTGTCTGTAAAGCTTTAGATTTCTCCATCAAATCTGAATGAGATCCTTCCTGGGTAGAGTAATCTTGGTTGTAGGTTCTTCCCTTTCATCACTTTAAGTATATCATGCCACTCCCTTCTGGCTTGTAGAGTTTCTGGTGAGACATCAGCTGTTAACCTTATGGGAGTTCCTTTGTATGTTATTTGTCGTTTTTCCCTTGCTGCTTTCAATAATTTTTCTTTGTCTTTAATTTTTGACAGTTTGATTACTATGTGTCTCAGCGTGTTTCTCCTTGGGTTTATCCTGTATGGGACTCACTGCTTCCTGAACTTGGGTGGTTATTTCATTTCCCATGTTAGGGAAGTTTTCAACTGTAATCTCTTCAAATATTTTCTCAGGTCATTTCTCTCTCTCTTCTTCTGGGACCCCTATAATGCGAATGTTGTTGTGTTTAATGTTGTCCCAGAGGTCTCTTAGACTGTCTTCATTTTTTTTTTTTCATTCTTTTTTCTTTATTCTGTTCCACAGCAGTGAATTCCACCATTCTGTCTTCCAGGTCACTTATCTGTTCTTCTGCCTCAGTTATTCTGCTATTGATTCCTTCTAGTGTAGTTTTCATTTCAGTTTTTGTGTTGTTCACCTCTGTTTGTTCTTTAATTCTTCTAGGTCTTTGTTAAATATTTCTTGCATCTTCTCAATCTTTGCCTCCATTCTTCTTCCTGGATCATCTTCACTATTATTATTTTGAATTATTTTTCTGGAAGGTTGCCTATCTCCGCTTCATTTAGTTGTTTTTCTGGGGTTTTATCTTGTTCCTTCATCTGGTACATAGCCCTCTGCCTTTTCATCTTGTCTATCTTTCTGTGAATATGGTTTTTGTTCCACAGGCTGCAGGATTGTAGTTCTTCTTGCTTCTGCTGTCTGCCCTCCTGGACCTATTTCTTAATATCTCTATCTTTAGTGATTTTAAGAGCTGCCGTTTTCCCTCTGGAAAGATGATGACTTTTTGCTTTGTTGCCTCAATACTTCAACCTCTCTTAAACTGTGATAACAAGAGTTTTCTGATTTGAGGTTACATATGCTGCTTTAGGAGTTGAAGTATCTATCCATCATTATTCCTCACAGAATTTTAAGGTTAATGATTGTGACTAAGATAATTAATTACCCCATGGCACATCTTTTAAATTCAGGTTTATATTTGGCTTGAGTTCCCTAGCTACTAATGGTTCCAGGTTCTTATTTAATGACCGTCATTTAGCCAATACACTTTTATTAAGTATGTTCTATATTCTAGGATATAGAAGCAAGATTAGAATGACAGTGACCCTTTGTTTTGGACTATCTTAAAAAGTGAAACTTCAAATATTTATCTTATTTCTTGGATCATTTGCAATAATCTGTTACAATACTAGATTTCTTTTAAGATGGCAACACATTTTGTTGACTCATGTTATTTGTATGCCCAGATTCCTCTGTGCTTGTATCTAGTCAGTTGCTTCCATCCTTGTAATTTATTACTCTGTTTTAATTATTCACTTATATTTAATGAACATTTTTAAAATTTAGGTTCACTTTGGTAATTATGCATTAGTTATGTTAGTTACTTATAGTTAGTTAGTTAGTTACAAATATGTTAGTTTGCTCCTAAAAGTAGTTTACTGGTTTTAGTTTATCTTTAATAAGTCTATATAGCTAAATGTACATCTTGGTAACATGGGATCAGAATTTCTGAGATTTATGTAATAATCCTTGGAAAAATTCCTTTTGATAAAATGTGGATTTGTTATATCAAATTCTTCTTGTGCTGTGTTACAATGTATGCGTGATAGTTCTTAACTTTTTGCAAGTTAAATTAAAATGTTTTCCCTTTGTTTTAGACCTAGAAATGCAAGTATGTCTTAGACTCTTAAAGCAGTACTACCTTCTCCCTCCCTTTCCTTTTGTTTATACTGAAAAGTCTTTGTTATTCAGATCTAGCATTTGAGTCTTATATGCCATCATTCCATTTATGTAATTATTTGCTTTTAAATTTTAGCTGATTTGGATAAAATGATACACTGTGTCATGAAGGAGACTACTACAACATAAAGAGCAATAGAGGAAAATAAGCAACTGGTAGAGAATAAGAATACACAGCAGTTTCTCAAGTATGCTTGTTCTCTGATAAATTGCTTAATTTTCATTTTATAGGTCAAATTTTAAACACTGATCAGTATTTAAAGATATCCCAAAAAATAAAGTGCCTAATTTAGAAGTTTTTCTAACTTTATAGAAAGACTCATTTTATACCCAATTGACAAACCAGTCAGTATATAGTAATTAGTAATCTGTATCAAGTACTGTGAAGTTCAGTGGAGTTGGGAGATTTCAGTTGAATCTTCATTACTGTATTGTGTTAAAATATATGTAAGATTTACCATTTTAGCCATTTTCAAGTGTTCAGTGACATTAAGTATATTCACATTGTTGTGCAACCATCACCACTATCCATCTCCAGAACATTTCATCATCCCAAACAGATTCTCTGTACCCATTAAATACTAATTCCCCATTCCTCCCTCTTCCCAGTCTCTCGTGACCACTATCCTAATTTCTGTGCCTTTGAATTTGACAGTTCTAGGTACCTCACATAAGTGGACTGACTCCTATATTTGTCCTTTTGTGTCAAACTTATTTCACGTAACATAATGTTTTTCAGGTTCAGCCACATTATAGGACGTATCAGAGTTGTTTTTTTTTTTTTAAGGCTAAATAATATTCAGTTGTATGTATATACCGTATTTTCTTTATCCATTCATTGGTTAATGGCCATTTGGATTATTTCCACATTTTGACTATTGTGAACAATGCTGCTGTTATGTACATTGGTGTACAAGTATCTGTTCGAGTTACTGCTTTCAGTTCTTCAGTATATACCCAGAAATGGAATTGCTGAATCATATGGTAATTCTGTGTTTAATTTTCTGAGGAACTGTCAATACTGTCTTTCTCAGCAACTGCATTATTCCCACCAGCAATGCATAAGGGTGCCAATTTCTCCACATCCTCACCAACAATTTTTATTTTTTGTTTGCTTGTTTGTTTGTTTGTTTTTTGGCTGTGCCACTTGTGGGATCTTAGTTCCCCGACCAGTGATAGAACCCAGGCCACAGAAGTGGCTGAGTCGTAACCACTGGACCACCAGGGAAGTCCCTTTATTGTTTGTTTTTGATAATAGCCATCCAAGTGGGTGAACTGGTATCTCATTTTGGTTTTGATTTGCATTTCCCTATGATGCATTTCTCTCTGATGTTGAACATCTTTTCATATGCTTATTCACCATTTGTATCTTATTTGCTGAAGTGTATATTCATGTTTTGACCATTTTTAAATTGTTTTTTGTTGAATTGTAGGAGTTCTTTGTATGTTATGGATGTTAGTCCCTTATCAGATACGTGAGTTGCAAACATTCTTCCATTCTGTGAGTTGCCTTTTTATTCTATTGATAGTATCTTTTGATGCACAAGTTTTTAATTTTGATGAAGTTTAATTTTTCTGTTTTTCTTTTGATGCCTGTGCTTTTAGTCTTGTGTTTTTTAAAGAGACAGAAGAGAGATTATGTACAATGGTCGAAGTCTAGAGAGATGAAAAGTACACTGTCTTGACTACAATAGAAAATGTAATTTCCTGTGTATTGACTGCAGGATGATAAAGCTAGAGTAGATTGGGTCAGGAATTTATGGAGTCTTTAATCCTCTGCTGAGGTGGTTTAGTTTGATTTGAAGACATCTGGTGCCTTTGGGAATGCAGTTACAAAAGGGAATAATAACTAAACTTTGCTCCAAAGGAAAATTCATGCTGCTATGTAAAGTATACTAGAAAGTGCTATAATGTAATTAGCCTGAAGAAAATCTGTGGTCATGGGAATGATATTACTACCTTCTGAGTAAAGGAAATATGTAGATGTATTTTGCTCTCATGTTCACTATATGTAGTAATGTTTTTCCTTCTGCTTATTTTCCAAATGACCTCTTTTGAGGACAGTTAAGACCTCTGTTTTATCCGTGACCTTTTAAGGATGCGTTCTTTAGTGGCACAAAAAGAGAACTAGAAATTAAAGACACCCAAGAACAAATGGATTTGATTCTGAGTTCTAATTGCAGGTCGTTGTACTCTATTGTGCTCTAGTTTTATAAGCAGTTTCATAGTTCTGAATTAGATTGTCTGTTTCAGAGCATTTCTCTGGAATCAGATACAGACATTTAGATTCCAGATTCATTGTGTCACTAAAATGTAATGACCAAATGTTAATATCCATGTACTTTTGAATTATTAATACTTGTTTATAGTTGAAAAACTATTACTGCAGAGTGTGCTTACAACAGTTCTATCAACATCCTTTTGCTCTCAGATGATTCTAATAATGTAGTGACTGGAAGAAACTTGAAGGGTTTTTTGAAATAGGTTTTAAGGGGTTAGGGGAAAAAAGTTCTTTCAGATCATTATGAAGGGGTGTTATATTCATCAGAACACAACTCAATGAAGATTATCTCAGAATATATACACACAATTAACTATTCACTGGCTGTGACAGCTTTGAACAAATTACTTTGGAAATTTCTGTAGGTTTTTTAAAGTTGAGAATCATTTGATTATGCTCATCAACTTAACTTTCTTGCTAGATTTGATTCATGTGCTTATGCCCAAATGATATGTTAGGGTTTTTTTTCCCCTTATTTTTGCTTATTTTGCCTGTTTTCCTCAAGCAATTTGGTCATCTAAGTTACAGGTGAATGGTTTTCCTCCCCACTAACTTTAAAATATGGTGGTTTATCATTGGTATGTAGATTAAATGTAGAATTTTGCAACTTCTTAATTTGTGTGTTTTAAAAGTACTTTCTATCAAAAGACAAAATCAGTGTATGCAAAAGGAAATCATAATCAAACATCTGTTTACTTTCTTTTAAATTCTTTAATGTTTGCAAATGTACTGCATGATAGCACATTTTAGTTTCTTAGAACTTTTACATTGATTAAACTATCATTTTTTTCAAGAAATATTAAAATCTTTAAAAGGTAGTTGATTATAACTATGAAAAATGTTTTTGTTGGTAGGGTCAAAATCAAATTACATCACTACTATTTAGCAGTTTATATGTATTCTTAAAATACCTTAAGAGAATACCTCCATTTTGTAAAAATTAGAGTATCAAACAGTATAAAACATGAAATTAGAACCCAGAACCTAACCATCTGAATAATTTATAATCTAGTTTAATGTGCTGGGCCACATTACATTTCAGTATAAGCTGATGTTTTAAGAATGTTTATAATGAATTGGGGGGACATAGGCTATATCAAAGGCTTTGAATCAAAATGTATAGAAAATATATCAATTGGAGAAATAGTTTTATCTTTAGAGGAGATTATTGGCATTAATGTTTCAGGAATATTCTCAAGCATTAGGAAGACTGGAAACCAATATGTCTTCTAGATTACTGATGTGATGTATACAGGTAGGAAAGTGTTCTCCACTACCTTATTTTTGAGCAATTATGCCTTAGTTCTTAGGCATTACAAGAATTTATGGATTTTTTCCCATAAAGTAATAAGATTAATACCTACATACATATGCATTCATAGATGCAGTCCTTCTTCCAGTGATTTACAGAGCAGTTGCTATTTATGCAAAGCACTGGTAGAGTTATGGGAGATAGATGTGACCCTGTGACTGTGTCAAGGAAATTGTAGTTAGGGACTTGGGACGTGGACTCAAATTAAGGTACAGAAAGTAAAAGTAGTAAAAACCAAAAGAAAAATTGAGATAAAATGTTCAGGAGTTAAAATGAGAGGTTATTAGTAGGTGCTAATTAGCATACAAAGAAGCATGATATTGACTTGATTAATGAGGCTGGGAAATATATTCTTCATTTATAAAATTACAGCTGCTGGGGAGCATCAAAGTTATAAATTAATCACTAGGTAGGCTAGCTAATGTTAACTTGGTTCTCTGCCACTAAAGAATTGCATTTTCTTTAATATCAACGTGTCTGGTTTTCTTATAATAGAATTTATTGAATGTAAGCAACCTTAACAATAATGGTTTATATTAGAATAGCCAGTATTGAAATGTAATTTAATATTAAAGTTTTCTTATAACCCTTTTGTTAATTACTTATTTAACTTGCCACTAAGTTTACCATGTTTTTACTATAAATTATTTTTTTACTTTAAGTAAATATCAGGATACCCATTACCTCAAACAGTACAGGTAGAATTTCCTTCTCAGACGCTGGTTAATTGTCTGTGTTGATTTTTGTAAATGTATATAGCAATAGTTTGTATCATAGCAGAGCTTCAGAAAACTGGGATATTTAAGGATTGTTCTTTTCCCCTTTGGTTATTTTCTTTCTTTCTTTTTTAAATATTTATTTATTTATTTATTTGGTTGCACCGGGTCTTAGTTGTGGCAGACGGACTCCTTAGTTGTGGCTCCATGGCTCCTTAGTTGCAGCTTGCCAGCTCCTTAGTTGTGGCATGCAAACTCTTAGCTGCAGCATGCATGCGGTATCTAGTTCCCTGACCAGGGATCAAACCCGGGCCCCCTGCATGGGGAGCGTGGAGTCTTATCCAACTGCGCCACCAGCGAAGTACCTGGTTATTTTCTTTGGAGATTATTTTAAGCATTAAAATAACTATTATTGCCAGAGTCCCTCCTTTTTTATTAAAAAAACAACTTTCAGCTATGCATAAAGAAAATTGTTTTTAAAAAACTAGAAATTAGGTATTATAGCTATTTTAAGAAAAGCATATTTTTCATTGGCTTCCAGTATTATCATGTTATGTGTTGAAGTTGCCAAATACTAAAGGTGCTTTAGGTCATACTTAGCTACTTTATGACTGAAGTGTAATTTTTTTAAAAACTTGGTTAAATCATTAAAATTAACAAATATATAAGTGAACATGAAACAAAATTCAATAGATAAAAATAGGGTAACACAAAAAAGTAAGCCTCCTTGCTTTGTCCTCTAGCCCTGCAGCTCTCCCCAATGGTAACTATTTTTTTCACCTTGTGCCTCCTGGAAATTACCTGTACATGTAGAAGCATGCATATGTTGTATACTTATTGTTGTTTACATAAGGTATAGCATTCTGTATACACAGTGTTGTGCTTCTTGCACTGAATGGTGTATTTTGGAAATCGTTATATATAAGTACAAAAATACCACAGTATTTAATTATGTGGATGCCCCTTAACTTCTGATGAACATTTATATTTTTACTTTGCTTTATATACAATACTGCCATGTATTGTTGAACAAACACTGCTTTTGTTTTATCCTGTTTAAGATATTGTGTTAGGAAGTTTTTACTTAAATGATGTAGGTGCACTTTTTACATTTTAAAAATTTAAATAGTAGTATGTGCTTATTGAAACACTTTTATAAGAAAAGTGGGCACTTTTCCTTTTCATAAATTGGATTTCTGTATTTCAGGTTTAAAAGGTGACATAGCTATAATGGCTTTAATGTTTCACTTTTGAGGGCTCAAGTGTAAAAGATCTGCCAGTATATAAAAATTCTCTGACTTCTTCAAATTTTATAATCAGAAAATGCTATTTTTAAAAAAGAAGAAAGTCAGTACCTTTCTAAAGGTACTTTGGTAGCTTTTTGGTTTTTAATTTCCTTTGAGTACCACCATTTCCTCAGTGTGGAGTTTTCATTTGCTTACCTTTATTAAAATGGAAAATGACAAGCTCAGATCATTGCAAAACACTCGACCATGACACCAAGCAACAGGAAAATTATTTCAAAGAATATCAAAGTTTTCTTTGATTTTTAAGGAGGTAGATCAACTTAATTCATCCTATTATGTGATCTTTCTTTCTGACTTTAAGAAAATGTCCTTTGATTTCACACCTCACTTTCCAGATCAGATATTGCTCTTGTACCTATAAACTTTTGGTTCTTAAGTGATTTTCTTGGGCACCAAATATTTTGGGGGGTATAGCCTAATTAGTTTCAAAGTGCTAATGATATTTCATGTTAATCAGATAGAAGAAACACTGATATTAGTGGTTTGCAGTCTCCCTCTCTTCCCCTGTTCCCTGAGATTCACAGTAAATTCTAAGCTGATGTACCAGAGAGGCTCATAAAGTCTAGGTCCTCAGTCTGTAGTGTTCACCATCCCTCTGTTGCTCTTTCAGCTGCTTGGTGCTACTGAGTTCTGATCCCTGCTGTTTCTGCATAGGTTTTCAGGCACACTCAGAAATTGTCAAGTGAAATTACAGACTTCATAGCCCATGGTTATCCGCATTCTAAGGGTTCAGGGATCCTTTCCCAGATTCTCTTGCTTTTTCAGCCATTGTTTTTGTTTTTTACAGTAGATACTTAGATCCAGGTTTTATTGGTCCAGAGCACATTAGATACACAGGCAGTCTGACTGGCATTTAGAGTGTTTGGAATAGATGTGAAGCAGCACGATGTAGAGTTAATTGCATCTGGGTTTGAATTGTGGCCTGGCCACTTTCTTAGATGTGTGACATTAGGAAGCCACTCAGCCATTTTGAACATCAGTTTCCTCATCTGATAAATGGGAGTAACACTATAGATTTTATGAGCATTGACTAATAATATACATGGAGTACTTTGTTTACAGCTTGGCATATTAAAGGTGTTTATTAACTTCTGTCATTTTGTTTTTCATAATATTTTTGTTCATCTGTCAGTAGTGTGGGTATTAGTATTTATACTCCAGTCCTTTGGATTCCAGTTTTTATGTCTTCTTGCCTTTTAAGAATTTTATTTGTGATTCTCTTTAGATGGTATTGCTCAGCATATGTTTATTGAGTGTGTGCCAGGCCCTCTGCTAAGTATGTAGAGATAAAATAGACATGGTTTGTTCTGAGCAGTAAAGAGTTCATGGTCTACTCCCAGTAGACGAAGTAAATAATGTGTGTGTATGAGTAAGTAATGTTCTCTCCTCAACCTGTTAATGTTGGAGTGTGCCAAGGCCCAGGTCTGCCCCGTCTACACTTGGTTCCCTTAGTGTCCTCCTCCAGTGTTGCTGCTTGAGATACCATCTGTATGCTAAAAACTCAAATCTCCAGCCAAAACCCTCTACCTTGAACTCCAGATGTGTATATCCAACTATCTACCTAACATGTCCACTTTGATATCTAATAAGCATCTCAAACTTGCTATGTCAGACCAAACTTGAGGTCTTCTCCCACCCCCTGCCCACTTGCTCCTGTCTCAGTCTTCCCCTTCGTCTTCCCTCCTTTCAGTGGATCTGGCCCAAACCTTGACTGTAATGTGATTCTTCTTTTTCTCTCATAACCCACACCCGCTCCAACCACAAACCTGTTGGCCCAACATTCAAAATATATAATATATTCAAAAAATGACCATTTCATACATCCTCCACAGCTGTCACCCTGTTCCACACACCAGGATTGCTTGTATTATTGCTAGAGCCTTCTGATGGATTTTCTGGATTCCTCTCTTGATATTCTACAGTCTATGAAGACAGTAGCCTTAAAAAGGTAAGTCAGATCCTGTCATGCTCAAAAATTCTCCAGACCTTTTCCATCTCAGTAAAAGCTATATCCTTCTCAGTGGTCATTCAGAGCCCAAGATCATCTGATTCCTTGTCACTCTCAGACCTCATCTGCTGATTTCCGCTTTTCTCACTGAATTGAGGTCAACTGGCTTCCTTGTTATTCTCTAAACTAGCCAGTGTTCCTGTTACGTCATCCTGGAATGCCTTTTCTCCCCAGGTATTTTTATGATGCACTTCCTTGCCACTTCCAGGATTTTGCTTAAATGTCACCTCAATGTGGCCTTCCCTTACTACCCTATTTAAAATTACACTTTCCCCAGTATTCCCTACCCATGTCTCTTAATTATTTTTCTTTATAGCACTTACTATCCAACACACTATATATATTTTTAATATTTTAATATATATATATTTTAATATTTTTTTACCTATTTGTATTGTTTATTATCTGTCTTTTCCCACTGGAATGTAAGCTTCATGAGGGCAGGAATTTTGCAATGAAATGTGCTCAGTGCCTCGAGCAATGCCTGGTGCATGATAGAGCTCAATATTTTTTGTTAAATGAATAAGGTGGGTGAATTCTGGGAGCTCAGAGGAAGGCATCTAGTCTTGGTGGAAGGCTTCCTGGAGGAGATGACTCCTAAGCCAAGCCTTTAAGAATGAGTTATTCTTAATGGTGGGAGGGCGTGAGGGGCAAAGATAGGAGGGCCATCCAGGTAGTGGGAGCTATGTATGTAAATACCTTCAGGCACAAAAAGACTTGGAGTGTGCTGGAACTACCTGTTTGTACTGAGAAAGTATAAACTTTGAGATTCAGAAGGTGGTGCAATGAAACACTGGAGAATCATGAGGGGAAGCAGGTGTGGATGTGCCTGTGATGCTTTTTTGGACAAGTTTGGAATGCTGATGGAATGTCATAAGAATTCCCAAGGAGAAGGTGTAAGGAAAGAACAGCTAGTACAGAGCCCTGGTGAGCACCAACATTTAAGGGCTGGCCAAAGCAGGAAGAGTACGTTCAGGAGAGAGCTGCAGAAACACAACAGAGCAGAGTTAAACATCCTGGGTGACCACCAAAGCCATAGGAAACAGGTCTGTTACAATGTTTCAATGTACACTGGCTTTGGCAGTAAGAAAATCATTGAAGAGAGCAATTGCTTTGGAGTTAAGACTAGTTTTTTGCTTAGCTTAACTGTATAGTATCTTCTGGGAAGTGTTTTCCACAAACACAGAACAGGAAAGTGCTCTTTCTAGTAGTGTCCTCCGTCAGCTCCAGATGTCTGAAGCTGACACTGGCATGAACCCCACCCCACAGCCCTGCTCCAGTCCATGAAATTGTACCTAGTAAGTGAAAATCTGTATGCATGTTTACCTTTTAGGGGTGCACCATGTAGCATTTGAACGATTTAATCCATTCAAATAATTTCATTCACTAAGCACTTGTTAAGTACTTGAAGTTAGGTCCTGAGGATTCATAAATAATTTTTTAAAACTTTCATAGTCTAGAGGAAGAAACAAAGGTTAAGATATAGTGTGACAGACAACTAGACAAGAAATACATACAAAGATCTGGGGAACAGCAGACCCCTTGCTAACATCTCCAAGGATGTAGAGGTTATTGCAATTGTCAGCATTTATCTCAGGAACACGTACAATTTTCCCCCAGCTTCCCTTTAGGGCTGAGGGAACATCTCAGTGGATGTCCAATGGTGGTCTCAATGCTGGTTTGCACAGGGGTTCCAGGAAAAAATCATATCTTAGGAGTCATTTCCAGTGCTAGAACCAGGGGTGTCAGCTATGTAAGCAGAGGCTGATGGAAGTCTGGGCCTAAAGCCAGCTCTAGAGTTGAGCAGGGGATAGTAGGACTGCCTTGGGCTGTGGGTTAGGAAAGTCCACTTATAACTTGGGCTACTTCTAGGTACCTCAGGATAGGTAAAAATGGGTTTTGTGTATGTTCTGGAGCTACTAAGGAAGTTTTGGTAGGAGGAGTCCTTGCATTTATTCATCCAAATATTTTAGTGCCTAGTACCTTCCAGGTACTGTGTACCTACTAATCATTGAGAATATAATAGTGAAGAAGACTAGATCCTTATTAATGGACTTACTTTCTATGGTAAGTCATGAAACACATGCAGAATAATTTAAAAGTTGTGAATCGTATTAGATTGAATCATGTAAAATTGCTAGTATTCAACCATCTTTGACCTATAAAAGCAAATTTGTATCAATGCTGTGAAAGAAACAAGGGACTGAGTTGGGGAAAATAGGATGATAATCGGGGATAGGAAGGTCGGAAAAAGTCTCTGTGAGGAACTGGCATATAAGTTGCCACCTGAAAAAAGAGAAGCCTAGCTTTTTAAATTTAAATCAAGATGGCAAATGCAAATGCCCAGAAGGATCAAATGAGCACACTGGGCCTGGTGGGGGAATCTTCCCGCTGGGTCTAAAGAGGGCGGCAGCTCCTCAAAGCAGTGCTATTTTGATTTTCCAAGATAAGCCAGCAAACAGCTTTTTTAAAAAAGCATCCAAAGAATAATGCTTTAAATATTTAAGTAGAAATGTAATTTTATGTGAAATCTCTCAAATTTTACACGTCAGCTATTTAGAAAGTTTTAGATAATGTTTTGCAAGCCAAACAATATATCTGCTCTCTTGGAAGTGGCCCACTAGACACCAGTTTACAAGATTTGCTTTAAAGCATTCCAGGTAGAGAGAACAGCATATGCAAAGACCTTGAGGCAAGAAAGGGCTTACTGGTTCAAGGAACTGGAAGGAGGGCAGTATGTCCAGAGCTAAGTGAGCCCAGGGGAGAGTTGTTTGTGAGATGAAGTTGGAAAGGAGCCAAATCTCAAGGAGCTCACACAAGCATAGTGGCAGAAGTGGAGGGACAGACATAAAAATTTAGTGTGTACCAGATAAGCGTGCACCTTGGGACCTCACCTGTGCCTGGAGGAAGGGACACACTTTCCTAATCTGTACAAAGATGTCATAAATGCTGCAGGTGTCCTTGGAGGTAGGCGCACTATCCCATTTTAGAGTTCAGTAACCTGCCCAAAGGCCACCAGAGTGGCAGAGTCTGCATTTGGGTTTGGGTTTCTTTGAATTGAAATCTTCCCCCCACCCTTTTTTAGAAACTACAAAACGCCAACTTTGCGATTGAGACATGTTTACATGACGGTGCCCTTCAGAGGATTTTCTTGTCTGCATAACTTAAAGTGAATGTATTCATTAGTTTAGAGGCCAAAGAAGAATGCTCTAAATATTATGTTGAATACAGAGTAACAGTGACCTGGAGATCAAACCCCATCAAATTGGGGACCAGACTTATTCCACTGTTTGGTGTGGGCTAGTAACACCAACCTGTGAAGAGTTTAGTGCTCTAATTTTCAAGAAAAGGTGGGTATAGCTTAAAGATTTGAAGTTGAAATATACAATTTATACCTGTGGGGGTGAGAAAGCATCCTTTTCTTTTTACTGAGTGTTAAAGCCCTCGAAATCAAATGAAGGGTCTGTGCTCAAGGGATCTTAGAAATCTAGAAAAAAATGCAAGTTGAGAAGTGAAGATGGATATGTATAGAAATAGGCTGTTTGAGCTAGTTAATAGATGTTAAATAAAATATTTCAGAAATTTGGTGAGCAGGACTTCAGTGATAAGAACTGAACTTGGTCTAGAAAAAATTCAAGAGGTTGAGGATCAGATTGCCTGGAGAGTTTCAGCCTGGGACAGAGCCAGGGAGGAAGGTGGCCACAGCTTGAGGCCTGAGAAATAAGTCACAGTGCAGCCTTGAGACAGGCTCACAGTTTAAGTGAAACACCTGAGGAAATGCCTGTGGAGGAGATTGCTAAACTAGTTTACAGAACTAAACGTGATGGAGTATTTCATTAAAATTCACCAGTCATTTTTTTTGTCACATTACAATATTGAAGACAGAGAGAAAGTAGCATAATTAACAACTTTCTCCAGATGCTCTGTGTGGGTTATTTGATTTACCTTGTAGATAAAAATGGTTCTGCTTTGACTTTCCTAAGAATTCTTTTAAACTATTAGATTTTTGCCTGTGGAATTAAAAGGAAAATTGTACATTTAAGAGGAAATCACTATGATTATATTTTGCTTCAAGGTTAGTAGATTGTAATTACTGAATAAAGTAGGAGTTGGCAAACTTTTTCTCTAAAGGTAGGTCCAGATATTAAATATTTTAAGCTTTGCATGCCAAATAGTTTCTGTCACAAGTACACAGCCCTGCTGTTTTGGCACAAGAGCAGCCATGGGCGTATGTAAGTGAAGGAGCCTGGCCGCCTGCCTTCCAGTAAAACTTCATTCATGGACACTGAAATCCGACTTTCATACAATTTTATTTTATTTTTTATTTTTTCATACAGTTTTATATGTCATAAAATTATCTTCTTTTAATTTTTAAATCATGGTCTTTACAAAAACAGATGGGGAGCTGGATTTGGTCCATGAGCCATAGTTTGCTGACCTCTGAATTAAAGGATTTTAAAAACAGTTACGTTCTTCCAAGGGCCAGCAGTGTGGCTTTCTCAGCTGTCTAGATTGTTTATTTCATGGTACAGGGGTCTTATTTTGTAGTAATGAAGAGATTTCCCTACACATTTGAGAAACTTCTAGCAGTGGTTCTCAAACTAGCATATATCATTATCACATGCAGACTTTGTTAAAATGCAGATTGCAGGGCTCTTCCTGAAGTTTCTGATTCAGTAAGTCTACATGGTGCCTAGGAACTTGGATTTTTAACAGGTGAGGCTAATGCTGCTGTTCTGGGACCACACTTTGAGAATCACTTATTTAGAGATGAGGGTGTCAGACACGGTGGGAATAATACAGTTGCTTCTTTTACTCAGTGTCCTTGGAGTAGCTATTGACTTCTCTACCTAGATGATTTGAGACCTTCAAAATTCTAATGGTTCAAAGACCAAAGATAATTGGAACAAAATTTATAACTTCCCTGTCTATTGTAGTATTTTTCCTCCATCAATTTCTGAAAGTTTTAAACATTTACAAACTAGAGATTGTTTTACAACAGTGTCTAGGAGAAATATAAAGAAATCTGTTATTATATATAGTATATATTCTTATGTAGTATTATACATGTAAATATATATATAAGTACTCATGCATCCGTTTTAAAATAGTACATTGCTGGTAACTTAGGCATTCTGTATTCCTTCTCTATCATGTCTCCCTCTTCTTTGATTTTAACTGTTTGTATCCACAATATAATGTCTCCTTTTGCATGCCTGTGAACTTTACCTACTTTACATACATGCGCACACACACATCCATTTTGATGAATATAGCTGTGGTTCATTCATTTTCGCTGCTGTGAGGGTGTCTGTTTTATGAATGCACTATAATTTATCCACTCCCCTGATAATGGACACTTGGATTGTTTCTAGTATTTTTTATTTTACAAACAATATAGCCTGAAATCTTCTTGAACATATTTCCTAGTAGTGTGAGCAACAGTATCTCTACCTAGAGAGGGGAATTGTTCAGTTACAGGGGCATTTCAACTTTTCTGTGTAACCAGCAACTTGTTTTCCAAAGGAAGGTTATACCCACACTGACTTCAACACACTTGAATATCACTAACTTTTTTAACTTTCTGCCAATTTGATAGGTTTAAAATGTGCTTTTAGTTTGCATTGTCTTGATTACTAATATAGTTCAGAATTTTTCTTAAATTTATGGGCCTTTCATGTCTCCTCTTTGAAGTGACTTCTTTTTTCCTGTTTTCTTTAAAAGTTTCTCCACCTTGTTTTGATAGAAATGTATTAATAGATTAATTTGGAAAAAAATTATATCTGTACAATATTTAAGTATTCCTAGTCATGAATATGTAATATCTCTCCATTTAGTTATGTCTTCCTTAATACTTCTCAGTAAAGTTTAAATTTTTCCATTTAGATCATCTATTTCTTTTGTTAGATTTATTAAGCATCTTATTTTTACTATCTTTTTAGTACTTAATTTTAAAACTATTGGTGGCTGGTATATAAAAATGAAGTTGATTTTTGTTTGCTGACCTTATATTCAAGAACCTTGCCCAATTCTTATTTTTTCTCATAATTTGTGAAGCCTTTTGGGCTTTCTACATAAATAGTCATCTACACTTAATACAGTTCTTTGTCTTCTCAATCCATATAACTTCTTTTCCTTATCTTACTGAGTTGATTTGACTAAAGCTTTCAGTACAATGTTGAACATAAGTGCACCTCATTTCTGATTTAACAAGAATGCTTCTAACGTGTGCCATGACATAAGTTTGCTGTTTTGACAGATGACCTTTATCGGGTTAATGAAACTTCCTTTTATATATATACACCTGTTTTTCTAAGAGTTTTTTTAAAAATCAAAAGGGTGTTTAAAATGTATCAAATGCAAATTCTGTGTATATTGTGATAATATGTGTATGCTTTTTTGTCTGTTAACATATTGAATTAATAGATATTTCTAATATTAAACCAAGTTTCGTTCCTGGGATAACTTGATATGATGTATGTCCTAACCTGTGGTTTGGCACTCCACGAACACTGAGTCACCTGTATTGTGAATATCCTGCCCCTCTGATTTGTATGTATCTTCCACTCACCGCCCCTCCAACAAGGGTTGCTGTTTTCTAGAGGTATTTTAATTTCATGGCGCCACCTGGTGGCAAACTTTCAACATTTCTGATGATGTCTCTTTGCTACCTTTCTTTTAGGCAACTGCATGTAGTTTCCTCTGTTATCACTGTAACCCCTCATTTAACTTTATTTTCTCTCTTATACCTTAATATTTATTCACTTTACTCCCCCATCCTCCTTTCTCTTGCTCCTCCAAATATTTTTCAGTATACTCATGCCAATCATTCTCTTTTCCGTCCTTTTTCTTCTCTCTCCCCTTTTGTTCCTTTATGGGTACTGCAAATCTACCTCAATTATGGTTAAGAATGATGAGAATAGTGCTGGTTACTAGGGTAAAAGATACAGCAATACATTTTAAAATGACAATTGGTACAATAAAGTGCCAGCTCTGCTAACCTTCAAAGGCCTTGAAAATACTTAAAATTCTTTTTAAAGTGTTCTTAAATTCAAGTACTACTTAATCACCTTCTAATTAATTCTGCCCATTTAACATCAAAGTTCACTATTAAGGAAAAATTATAAAACTGCTTTGTTTCAGTGTTCCTTTATCAAAATGTGAGGGTTCTGCTGTATTTTGCTGCAAGACTCAGTTTTTCATTATGCATTAAACTGCTTGGAAACCAAACTGATCATCTATAACATGGTTTCCATAGGAAACAGCCCACCACAGTTGCCCTTTTGATGTGTAACACATTTATAAGATAGAGATTACCATTTCCAATTGCTTAACTCTCAAGCATAGAAAATACTGTAAACAATATTCTCCCCAGTCAGAAAACTAACACATGTATAAGCTTCATTGGTTTAGCAATTTCTTTTTGGAGTTAATTGTGACTTTTGTCTTTGGTGTCTCTAAGGGCTATGTCTGAGAATGGCAGGTGAGTCAGCTGAAGAAGACAGAACAGAGAAAGTAGGGCTGAAATTGATCTCTTTAGCCGCTGCAGTGCTAACATGGCTGCAGGGGAGGTGGTTTTGATTGTGTGTTTGTCTTACTCACCCTAGTCTTAGTAGGCAGGTACAGTATATTGAGCCATTGCTTATTCATAGATAGCAAGTGTTGATTTTAAAGTAGGCACCAGGAAGTATTTTGGTACCTAAGTCTGGTTGGTGCCTGAAAGATATTTTAATCAAGAGAGAACCTCAAAATATAAAATCTGATCTTCAGCATTACTCTAATACTTAAAAAGATTTTGATGGCTTTGAGATCTGGTAGTCTTATGAAAATGACTAGTTTGTGCAGAGCTGCTGCAACTATTAGAATTCTAGCATCTTTTCAAAAGGGAGATTTAAAGTTATTCTTATTTCCACATTGTAATAGTAGAGATTCAAAAGTGATTGAAAAAGAAAAGTTAGAGGTTAAAGATTAGGAAGGAGATTACTTTGGCAATTTGGTTACGTAGAAGGCTCTACATAATGCAAGGTGACAAGGGTGATTCTGGCTTCTGTACTACAGTATTTGGCTTCCTTCTGTGTTCTAAACGCTTTCTAACCTTTTGATGTCTTTTTTAAAAGGTGGGGACCCAAACTGTATGCATTGTTCCAGATGCGTTCTTGCCAAAGCAGTATAAAGCAAATGTAACAGTTAGGAAGAAGGCTCCCTCCCTCACTGGGTAAGTACAGCTGGCAGCCTTGACCAGGGCTAGCCCACCTTCCCATTAGACCTGCCATACCCTCTCCACTGCAAAAATGCTGGCGGGACCCCGTAAAACCTGAATCTGTTAATCCACAGCCCAGAGCCTTTCATCTAGTGAAATGCCAGTCAAAAGAGCTGACCCAGAGCCAGCCCTACCATTACAGCACCTAATCCCACCCCCTCCAGATTTTTTTTCAGTTGTTTGCATCTCTTTGGCTCTTTGCCAATCAAGAACACTGAGGTCAGATAGAGTTTATTAAAATGAAATTTTACCTATGATCTTGGTGAGCTGATTAGACACGCTACTTTAGACTGTTTGCTTACCTTTGTGAAAGAACCCCCTTGATGTAGAGTATTATAGTGCAAGCTCACACATATGACACTTGTGTGCTGCTAGAAGGTTTTTTTTTCTTATTTAAAAAAATGTTCAGATCTACTTAAAAATGAAGTGCCATACCTATATATTAAGTAGAAAAAATCCAGAATTGGTTCGTAAGCCAGGTTAGTATTATGCATTGATCTCAATTTGGAAATATTTAAAAATCGTTGATCAACGTGATTATCATGATAAGAGGTTGTTTCAAAGTTCTTTAATTGATTTTTTGACCCATCCCATTTCTAAATAAAATTACAGCCATGTGGTTTATCTTGTAGATCTTGAATGGTACATTTGAGTTCCCCCAACTTGCTGATTAAACCTCCCACAATTCTATAAACCAATCTCTAGCTATATGGGAATATATTTTAAATAACACTTTAAAATGTGGAATAACTCTGTTATAACAATATTTTTTTTAGGTTCTTTTCATGTGACGTAGAAAAATGGTGATATATGTTCACTTAGGCTGGGGAACTTTTAGAAATGATTTGCTTCTTTGGCCTTGACTTTATTTCTGTATTTCTTTATTTTCTAATCCCAAACTTCCAATACTTCCCTGCCCACCCCCCCTCGCCCTTGGCAACCACAAGTCTGTTCTCTATGTCTGTGAGTCTGTTTCTGTTTTGTAGATAGGTTCATTCGTATCATATTTTTGATTCCACATATAAATGATGTCATATGGTATTTGTCTTTCTCTGTCTGACTTGACTTCACTTAGTATGATAATCTCCAGGTCCATCCATGTTGCTGCAAATGGCATTATTGCATTCTTTTTAATGACCTTGACTTTTGGATTGCTGTGAAACGAGTTTAAGGTCATGCAAGAATCTCTGACATTCCATGACATCACCAAAATATTTTCATTGTTTCAAAATCCACTTGAAGTCCTTGTGACACATCCATCATTGTTTGCTTTCACTGGTTTTGAAAGGGGTGTTTGTGACTCCATAGAATCCAGTTAATCTTATTCTTGATATTTGAGCTAAAATCCTTGGTTAAAACATGTTCTTAATGATCCATAGATTGCCACAAACAATACTGTTCTTAGCTATTCATCTTTAAATCATTTCTTCCAGTGCAGGCATTTATGTAACTCTTTCTATTTTGTTTGCTGATTGGTAAGATCCTTCCAACTGAAATTTGCCTGATGTTTTGCAATTTTTCCTCATTGATTTTCACCCTTTAGTGTTTTTGCTTTTTAGAGCAAATCCTTTGAGTGAGTTTGACTCTGTTGTTGCCATCAGAAGTAGGAAAAGAAAGTTTCTGCATGACTTACCAGAAAAGTCAAGATCAAATGACAGAGGTTTTGAATTGTCCAAAGATGAATTTATTAAAGGATCAAGGGAGTTGGCAATCGCTGCATCCTTCAGCTTGAAAAGTCACATAGTTGACAGCCTCAGAAGAACAGCTGGGCCGCCCCTCCTTAGTTGATTGTAGTGTTATTGACCCAAGAA
The DNA here is from genome assembly GCF_937001465.1 of Orcinus orca. Classification (NCBI taxonomy): domain Eukaryota; kingdom Metazoa; phylum Chordata; class Mammalia; order Artiodactyla; family Delphinidae; genus Orcinus; species Orcinus orca. Next base: position 87,165,179 of record NC_064566.1, on the reverse strand, counting down.
AAAAGACAGGAACTTTTGACAGTTTTCCGGTCCTACTCCCACTGTCCTGAGGGTTTCTCCATCAGAATCCTCACCCTCTTGCTTGTGATTGGGCAGGCCCGTGGGATTATGGTGGCGAGGAATTACAAGGATAGCCATGGACGAACTGCAGCTGGCTGGTTTCTTCAGGGATAGAATACCCTACAGCCTCGGGTGTCAGGCTGTATCCAAATCATGAATCAACCCCAAAGGCCTCTGGTTGTCTGGTGCATCCAGACCCACAGGCTTCTTGCTCTCAACCTTCAGGCCTTGTCATTTCTCTGAGGTGCTAGGCTGATTTTAGCTTAGGAGGCTGAGTTAGACCTGATCTGATGACCTTCTTTCCTACACCCTGGGGTCGGGGGGTTGAGGGGGAAGTAGCCTGAGGTGGATAAGACAGAGCTGGTGTAAATAAGGTGACCAATCCCTTGGGGACACCTGCCTCACAGGCTGCTTACTTCTCTTGTGATTCACGTCACAAAGGCTTATAAGACTGTGACATGAAGGGGAGTATGTTTATACCATGATCTCATATCCACATCATGATTCTGGATCTGAACATTGCAATATCTACCATGTTAGATTCCTTTTGAGACCAAAAATAGTTTTAGCAAGGCTGAGGTCAGAGTGTAGAGCCTGTGGAACCACCTTTGTTTTGGTGCAATTTGTACGTCATCATGTTTCCTTGGTGACATTCCATCCCCCTTCATAATTCAGTAGTAAACTCTTGTCTTGGCTACATGTTACTGGAAAGGTGATCAGGGTCGTGCCCTTTTCAACCCTATCATGGTAATATTTAAAAGTTCAGTTTTCTTCTTTCTTGCCTAACTTTCCTGTTCACTTTCTGTGTCTTCACGCAGGTCCCTGGCATCTGACGCACATGGCGAGCTTTAGGATAAGGTCGTACTAAGACATGCCTGATGTTCTGAATGTCTGTATCCCCCAAAGTCCATAATCTCAGCTGAAACCCGATGGATGAATGTTCCCTCAATCAGGGCTCTTGTTGGTGGTTCTTTCCACACCTCGGTCGACTGTTGGTTTTCCCTTTCTTGCTATTCTGTCTCTCTCCTCACCTCTCTCGATTGCCTTTCCTAGGGACAGACCTTAGAGAGACGGGCCAGGACGTGGGAACTCGGCACTGCACCTGGCAGTCCTCAGCCAGCATCCTCTGCATCCTGTCTTCAAGGTACCATCCCCGCAACAGATGCCTGAAGGCCCAGGCTTCTGAGAACCCACTTGTTTTCTGCATGACTAGCTTGTAAAGAGGGATATGCGGAGAGAATTTCCAAGAACTTTCCACTTAAAAAAAATGTATGTGACTTATTTTGGGCTTCAAACTGAGAGCAAAATCAGTGGTATGCAGCTCTGTTTCCTGGAACACATCTGTGGCATCTGGAGAAATTGTTGCAATACTCCCTTTCCTGTCTGGGCTGTTTGTATAACTGTATATATAAATGTAGCAATAAATATATTCTAACATCAGCCTGGGGCATTTAGTTTCCGCTTGATTCTGCACACCGATGGTAGGCAGTGAATATCACATTCTCGAGGAATTGCCCTACTGACCAGCGGGCTTGCCTGCCCCTTCTCAGTTTCTCATCTTCTCTGATTTCACAAAGTGTTAGCTTGGAATTGGCCAGTGTTTGGAGAAAGAAGGTTGAGGGGTGCGGTGGCAGAGCTGGGACATGAAGCCACATTATTAATTCACTAGGTTGCACTATTCCTGACGCTCCGAGGTGGCTTGAATGTCTGAGGACTGAAGCTTAGAGGATTGGGTGACAATTTGCAACAGGAGTCAGCTATTTTATAGTCACTCTTAAATCCTTCAGGAATGTATTGTGCTTGGATTATATGACAGGTACTCACCTGCCAGTCACAAAGTTACCCCTTAAAGATTTTCGGAAAAACCACACAAAATATGCCAACATGATATTGAATTTTCCATCTGTCCCTGATGTCTTTCGAGGGCACTAAGTAAGTCTGGTTGTTTTAGAAACAGTGCCCTTCTAAAGTGGACACATAAGCAAATAAACTTTTTAAATGCTGTTTGTCTACTATCAAGAAATATTTGTTCCCAAACTGCTCTCATAATTTATTTGAAATCTTTGCTTATCAGGCATTTTTATAACTTAAAAGATAACCACACAACTTCGTGTGATTCTTATCAAATTGCTGTTTGCCAGGCCTCTCCTCGATTATAAGCGGCAGGTGGTGTAGAACCATTCAGCCCTAAGGCCTGGGGATGCAGTGGAGCCAGAAGCTGGTGTCCTGTGGCCAAGGTTCACAGGCAGCACCCGAAAGACTGCGTGTTATGTATTACTACAGACTGGAAGTGCTTGAGGAAATCATCTGGTTGGGGTCCTTGAACCACTGGTCAGGTAACTGTCTGAACAATCATGCCAGGTGTGTTCTTTCACCTTTTAGCAGATCCATCAGAGAACCTGAGGCTCAAGGTCAACAGGTAAAGAAGGCACAGCGTGGGCTGCTGCCGCCACAGCAAATTCCCATGTGCTACCACCGTACAGACCTCTTCCACACACAGACTGGTCTGGCCCGGACTGGTAATACAGGGGGAAACTATTAAAAGAGACAGGACATGGGCTTCCCTGGTGGCGCAGTGGTTGAGAGTCCGCCTGCCGATGCAGGGGACGCGGGTTCGTGCCCCGGTCCGGGAAGATCCCACATGCCATGGAGCAGCTGGGCCCGTGAGCCATGGCCGCTGAGCCTGCGCGTCCGGAGCCTGTGGTCCGCAACGGGAGAGGCCACAGCAGTGAGAAGACCGCGTCCCACACACACACACAAAAAGGACAGATTATCAGTTGCTTCTGGTTATAGTGCGATTATATAAACATAATTATAGATAATGCCGTATAACCAGCAGTTCATAAGCTTGTTCATGGAGCTGTGGAGGGTTGAGGGTTTTCAGCCAGTGGGTGTCAAGCCTGGGCATGGGTCGTGACTGAGACCCTGGATAGGTCACTTCAATGCCCTGGGCCTTTGACGCGTCTGCCGGAAAATGAGGTGTTTGGACTAAATGATTTCTAAGATCCTTTCTGTTCTTTGAGTCTCCTCCTTTGGAAAGGGAAGGGAGTTAGCCTACTTTCAATGCTAAAGAGGAAGGTCATGGGATGGCATAGATGGGCAGCTGAGAGGCAGAGGGGAGTTATGAAGATCGCTTATTTTCAGGTAACAAGAAATGCATGAAGATAACGACAAGTTAAAGCACCATTTTCGTCGCACCCCTTCTGAGGAAACATGTTTAGCTATCACTTCCCATGGGAGAGGAAACTGGCTGGATTTCTTCCTGGGCTCTCTTTTGTGCTGGGCAGAAAGGCTGCTGTCTACACTGCGTGCTGGGACGGACAGGTGGGGACTTGAAGCCTCAGAACCAGAAGCCACTTTTCTTCAGGAGCTGCTCACACCCACCAGGCCCTTGTGAACTGCTGGACTTCAGTCCTGGTCAAGCGAAGCTGACAGGGGTGTAGCCACCCAAAGGGAGAAAAGCTGATCTCTTCCAGTCATGAATAATCCACATCCACTCTTAGGAGCGCATTGGTGGGCAGACACTACTCTTTAGCACAACACTCCCGTCCTCTTGGCCCCCTTGGCCCCCTCCTTCCTTTCCAGGCAGGTGGGACGGATTGCTTGAGCAGTGAGTTTGGAGAGGAGCCGTGTACCCAGTCCTGTTCTCTGTCCACAGGAAGCACACATGACTGTCAGCTCCTCCATGCCCTAGTTCTGCTGAGGCAGGCCCGGGCTCCCACAGGAGAGGGGTGGCTGTCTCATTTGGGATTCGATATTAGGGAGTCCAGTTGCCTTAGGCATAAGCCTAGATTCCCAGCATTAGCTTCATCAATGATAAAGGTGATCTTGTGGGCTTCACCTGCTCATTCTTTTGCTTTAATTCTGAATTGATTTCACCCAGTGCTTTTTACTTTAAACTTTATGAGCGTGATTATCGTCCGGAGGGTTTGTGAAACCACAGATGCTGGCCCCACCCCCAGAGTGTCTGATTCTCAGGTCAGGGGTGGCGCCCAAAGACGTGCACCTCTCCCAAGTACACAGGTGAGGCTGCTGGACCGGGGACCACACTTACAGACCTAGGGGGCGCCAGAATGGGAGAAGGAGTTCTGTTTACTGGTCCTGTTAAACCCTAGAACTGAATGTTCTCAAGGCTATCTGGGTCAGCCGGGCGCCCTTCACTCAACTGGGGCCAGCAAACACTCTTGGGTCTGTATGAGTAATTCTCGCAAATCAGTGTTGTCTTCTAGCCCACAGCCTTGGGCAGGAACAAATGGTTATGGATTGTACTCATTTCTGTTCTAAGTAAAACACAAGATGATTCAATGCCAGCCATAAATCAGCCCTGAAATGCGGATTTAAAAACAGAATCCAAGATGTGTGTGTGGTTCTCCTTTGATAAAACCTTGCAGAGTGCCGTGCACAAATCAGCATTTAACTGGGACTTCTTGTTAATGCTGAAGCTACTGCATTGAAAAAACTTTTCATTGAAATATAAAGTAAAAACATTTGCAGTTTAGTGGACAGTGTGAAGAATCTTCACAAAGTGAATGCATTAGTGGAATCAGCACAAGACCAGAAAGAGAACATTTCTTCCCTCCAGAGACCCTTGTGCTTCTCTGTTACTAGATGCTCCTCCAAGGGTAAGTGCTGTCTTGAATTCTAACAGGAGAGCTAGGTTTTACTACTATGTTCTTTATATAAACGCAGTCATTCTGCTCATACTCTTCAGTGAATGGTTTCTTTTACTCAACAGACTCATGGATTCTTAAAAATCACATGCGTCCAGTGTGCCTTGTTGCTTACCTCTCGGCACTTCACTCTGGCCCCTCCGGCCACTGTTATGGGGCTGTGCCCTGCTCACCACCGTGCATTCCCCTCCTGGCCCGCCCTCACCTGTCACAGCTGCGCTTCTCACCCCCAGGTCTTCCCGCAGGCTCTTGTCCCCGTTTCCATTAGTCAGAATGGACGGGGCTCAAGCCTGGTCCCCTACAACGCCCAGGCCTCTGAGGCTCGTCCCTTGCTCTGTGTGCATCTGGGGCCACGTTGCTCCCCGCGTCTCTGCAGGCACCTGGTTTTCCCTGCACCGTGCAGAACACATGGTTTCTTAGGCACTGTCGCAGGCGGGTAGAGACTGGGGACCCCCATGTGGGCTTCCCACCACCTGCCCCGGTGTGACACGTGTCTCTTCTGTTCGTATTTCACTGGTCAGAAATAGTCACATGGCCCCTCTTAGCTCCAGGGGGCCTGGGAGAAGTAGGGGAGCCCAGGGAATATTTGGTGAGCGTCACTATCTCTGCTACGCTGTTCGGTTGGACTTTTCCAGGCCAGAGTCTGTCCTCCTTTGCCCTCGGGCACTCACCACGCTCCCTCTCCTCTGCATTATCCTACAATATTTATATTCTCTACACCACTGGTTCTCAACCAGGGCGATTTGCCTCTCAGGGGACATTTGATAATGCTTGGAGACTTTTTTGTTAGGATCTGCGGATGTGTATGAGATACTGGCATCTAGCAGGGAGGGACCAGGGATGCTGGTAAACATCCGACAGTGTGGTCCCTCAAAGAATCACCCAGCCCCAGGAGTGCCAGACCCCCCCTGCTGAGAGCCCCACTGTCCCTGCTGCTGCTTCCCTTGTGCACGGATCTTGCATTAATCCCAGCAGATCACGACGGCGTGGGAAGACAGCCAGGCTGGACTGTGGCCTGTGGCCTGTCCCTTCGAGGGGGCCACTAAAAGAAATGAAGTAGGTGAGCAGGGTATGGAGTGGTGGTGGAGAAAGAAGGGGACAGGAACAGTTTACCCAACCTCCTCCTCAAGGACAGCAGGTCTGGGTGGAGCCCCTCACCTGCAGACCCTCACTGCACACAGGGCAACACTGACCTCAGGGGCCCCTGAGAGGAGCCGGGGCCCTGGAACGTGAACACACAGACCTCTTGCACCCTGAACCTCTCGCATCTCTTTGGCACCACCTTTTTCCGGTGTGGTGGCTGGACCAAGGAGCCCATGTTAGCAAGTGTGAGTCATTACTCTTCCTGTCCTCACAGGGGACTGGCCTCTGTGGCCTGAAGTGAGACTCATTCTAATTCCAACTCTGCCATCTTCTGCTGTGTGAGTTTGGGTAACTCGTTTAACCTCTCTGGGCTTTACTTTCTATAAACAATAGAAAGTACTTTTTTTTTGGCTGTGTTGGGTCTTTGTTGCTGCATGTGGGCTCTCTCTAGTTGTGGTGAGTGGGGGCTACTCTTCGTTGCGGTGCACGGGCTTCTCATTGTCGTGGCTTCTCATTGTCGTGGCTTCTCTCTTGTTGCAGAGCATGGGCTCTAGGCGTGCAGGCTTCAGTAGTTGCAGCACGTGGGCTCTGTAGTTGTGGCTCACGGGACCTAGAGCATGTGGACTTCAGTAGTTGTGGCATGCAGGGTCAGTAGCTGTGGCTTGTGGGCTCTAGAGCGCAGGCTTAGTAGTTGTGGCACATGGGCTTAGTTGCTCCATGGCATGTGGGATCTTCGCGGACCAGGGCTCGAACCCATGTCCCCTGCATTGGCAGGCAGATTCGTAACCACTGCACCACCAGGGAAGTCCCAGAAAGTACTTTTTATAAAAGAATAAATTGATTTTTACAACACATTTTTTTCTCCACAAATAAAGTCTGTTGGTCCTCAGAACCCATTTTTGGTTCCCTTTGGCTTAATTTAATGCAGCAGTGCTAGTCCTATCACCCTGGGGAGCCTGTTCACTTGGCCCAAAAGGTGACCTGAAGGTAGAAATGAAGAATTTGGGATGAGTGTCGAGGAGCATTTGTGCGTGACAATGGGGAACAAGGTCACCTGAGAGAAGGCGGCTCTTTCACTCATTCATCTGACAACTGTTTAGGATCATCCGCTGGGTCCCCCAGGCAGTGGTCTCAGAATGAGTGGTTGAAAGGGGTCCCTGGCCTCCCACTTCCCCTGGCACCAGGGCCAGGCCCAGTGGTGCCTCACTCGCCGATAATTCATGGTAGAATTGGAAGCTGCAACTTCGTCCTCCAGGAAAGCTGCTCAAGCAGCAAGCCCAGCTGCTGTGCCTTATCCCACCAGCTACCTTTCCCATGTTCTGTCCTTGTCCTGAAGCCACCAGGAGTGGGGGGACGGGGGGGAGAGTGGGCTTTGGGAGGGCGGGGGGGGGGCCTAGAGCCTACAGATGGCCACGTGGGGAGTGTTTGTACTCAGTCATCAAGTTCACTCTCACGTGTGCCCATGGGTCCAAGGTGTGAGGTGACTAACAATGCCTGGGAGTAAAAGCTGCCCTTTTCTTCAGGCTCCTGCTGGGGATGCTGGAGCTGATGGAAAATGACTCTGCTGGGGCTTCCCTGGTGGTGCAGTGGTGAAGAATCTGCCTGCCAATGCAGGGGACACAGGTCCGAGCCCTGGTCTCGGAAGATCCCACATGCCACGGAGCAACTAAGCCCGTGCGCCACAACTACTGAGCCTCTGCTCTAGAGCCCATGTGCCACAACTACTGAGCCCACATGCCACAACTACTGAAGCCCACGCGCCCAGAGCCCATGCTCCGCAATAAGAGAAACCACCGCAGTGAGAAGCCCGCGCACCACAATGAAGAGTAGCCCCCGCCTGCCGCAACTAGAGGAAACCCGCGCACAGCAACGAAGACCAAACACAGCCCAAAATAAATAATTAATTAATTAAAAAAAAAAAAAAAGAAAATGACTCTGCTCTGGTAAATGTCACCCTCGTCTGTGTGGTGACCAGGCCTTGGACACCTCCCTTTCCTCGCTCTGTTGGGAGATGATAGCTCAGCTCTGGACTGCACAGCTGTGTCCTGACTTTGTCCATTGAAGGGTGAGAAACCCTTCAAATACACGTATCGTAACCCCAGGGCACAGAGCCCTTGACCCCACTGCCGGCCAAGCCCTGAGGCTCCAGCTCCCCGACCTCCTGTCCCCCCAGGACCAGGGCAGTGGAAGGGGCCAACCTCAAGTAGCTCATGGCTTCAGAGTTTGAACCTGCAGCCCCGCACCCCTGAGTGTGTGCAGCCTGGGTCCCAGCCACCACCTGAGCAGTGCTCACTCAGGTAGAGCCAGGCTCCCTCCCAGGTGATGCCTGCAATGTGATCTGTTCCTTCATCACACACGTATTGAGCAACCAAACATATCAAGCCCTTGCCTTCCTGGAATTCTGTTTCCAGCTGAGGAAGATGAGTAGTAAACATGCTACGTAGTGAGAAGGGCTGCGCAGAAATGGAGATGGGCCATGTCCCTGAGGGAGCGCCGGGGTTGCAGTTCTACTGGTGGTCAGGAAGGCCTCCCTGGGGAGGCGACACTGGAGTAGAAATTGAGAGAAGGATCCATGCAGGTAGCTGGAGGATAAACCAGGCAGAGGGAAGCACAAGTCAAAAGGCCCTGAGATAGGAGGGTGCCTAGTTTTGTAGCTATAGAAGTAGCTAGAAGGCCAGTGCCGGGGCTGCAGTCCCACAGAGCAGAGCCAGGGTGATCATGGTGCTATTTGTTGTCCAAGAAGTGGCCTGGGGAGTGGGTGACAAGGGAGGATGGGACCTGCCATCCCAGAGGTGATGGGAGAGCGTGCCAGCTGGGAGCAGCCTCAGTTCTGGCCCACAGATTCTGGAAGGTGCAGTGCGGGAGGAGCAAGTCCAGGCCCAAAGCTGGAGGTGTTCAGGAAGTCCTTGGCCATATTGAGGGGACCGGGTGTAGTCTGACCTGGCTGCCACACAGAATGATGGGACCCGAAGGACAAGGCAGATCTACACATTTGACCTCAAATTTTGCAACTGGGTAGCTTTCGTCAAGAGCGGTGTGCAGAAGCCTAAGGATAAAGGGTGCCCTAGGGAGGGTTTTCAGTAGGGAAGTGACTGTCTCTATTTATAATATATATACAGAATATTCTGGCTGCTCTGTGGAGAGCAGGTTTGTGGGTAAAAGTGGAATTGGGACGATGAGGCCTTAATGTTCTAGAGAGAATTTATAGGCCAGGGAACTGACATTTGCTGGGCAGCCGCTCTGGGCCAGCGCAGGACTTTAGGGTGTGGCATTAGTCGCTACTCTGCCTCAGGCGCAGGATTTTACTGTCATGAAGGCCCACGCGGCAAAGCCCTTGTCAGCATCACCCGCATAAAGGGCCCAGTTTGATTGGGCTTCAGAGGCGTGTCCAGCCGTCCTCCGCTCCCGCCCACTGAACGGGCCTTGTTTCCACCCTCAGGCGGGCGGGCAGGCAATTGCAGCCAGCAGTCTCCCCATTGCCGACCTTCCCATCGTTTCAGCCTTCTCCCCAAGATCGTGATCCTGTGTAAAAATCTTCAGTACTTCTACTGGCCCAGGTATTGCCTGTTTGCGGGGACCTCAAACACGAATGGCTTCAGGAGCCAGGCATGACCTGATTAGGGGGTGCGGCCCTGGCAGGAGGCGGTCAGTGGAAAGCACCACAAGAAAGCTGTGCCCACGCGTGTGCATCCGGCATCCCACCAGGCTCGCGCCCCCCACTGGCCATTCTCAGTTTAAAGGCCCCCACCCTGAGTGTCTACAAGCTGGCCTCCCGTTCTCCTCTCCATGAACTCAGTCCTTCGGCCGCTCTGAACTTCTCTGTTTCTGTCCTCGGAAGTTGCTCTGTCACGTCTCCCCGCCCGGTCAGTTTCTTCTGACTTTTATATTTTCTGCTTCCCCAAAGCAGTCGACCTCTGGGACCCAGGTGCAAGGCTGCTTTCTTTGTGAAGCTTTCCTGTCTGCTGGGAGGTTGTCCAGGTGGAGGAGCCTGCAGGACACAGCCCAGAGGAATGAAAGCACTTGTAGTACACACTTTGCTGGGTCAGTGGTCACGGTGGGTGTTGGGGGACAGAGGTGCACTGGATATCACTGTGACGGGGGCTCTGAATATTGTAAGGAGTTCTGGCTGCGTCACACAGGAAGTGTGTGCGTGTCGGGTGTGTGCGTGTCGGGTGTGGGGCTGGGACCCAGGCTGCACACACTCAGGGGTGCGGGGCTTCTAAAGTGCTGGTTAACTCTGGTCTGGCTACAGGGAGGGGGTGGATCTGAGGGGGGCCGCATAGAGAGGCCGACCAGGGAAGCGGGGTTACTAGAGGCTGAGCCAGCACAGTGGGGAGGCTGGGCAGGAGGTGATGAAGTGAGATCTGGAAAGGGTGGCATGGAGGCCTTGCAGAGCTGCTGTGTGTGCCCTGCAAGCTTTTGGGGGTGGTGGGGGAGGCAGAGGGAGGCTGGGGCCAGGCTCAGGGCTCTGGCTGGAAAGGGAATTCACATCTTTCAGCCACTATTATGTCCCAGGTTCTAGTTCTTATTTGATTATACTGACACCTCTGGAAGGTGGGTAAAAAGATCCCCCTTTTTAATAGAGGAAGTAGCTGAGCCGCCTCGAGATTAAGGACCTGCTCAGGGTTGTAAGTGTGGCAACGGGGCACTAGGTTGGCAGCCAGGTCTGTGTGTCTCCAAAGCTGCTGCTCTGCCCACGCCTACCCTCCCCGCACCTTCCCGCCCAGGACTTAGCGCCGCTGTTCCCCAGGCCAGAGTGGCTGGACTCTCACCATTCCCTCTCGCTGGTTCCCTCCACCCAGCTCTCTGTGCTGTTAGCGTCTGTGCTTTGCCCCAGGCCCTAGGCACAGTATTACTGCCAACTACAAGTTTTTGCTTTACAACCCAACAGACCCAATGTGTCTCAAAACTATTTCATTTCCCCGGGACCGTACAGTTAGCCTCCGAAATGTTGGGTCTCTCGAGGGGAGGGCCGTGTGGACAGAGCTTACCGGTGGTAGCTGGGGAGGTGTTGCACTTTGACCCCAGGCAGAGCAGGGGAAATTGTCTTGTGCCTCCCATTCAGCAAAGGAGGCTCAGCAAGGCAGTCTGATGACACTGCTACCTGTTTAAGTGAATACACAGACCTGCAAGATGGGCCGCAACTTTGGAACCACACCCACAGGGCTCCCCAGGACCTGAGCAAGCGGGCTGTGGCGACTGCCCTCTAACTTCTGCTCGGGCCGCTAGAGCTGGGTTGCTCGATCCTTGAATGCACATATATTTTAACGACAAAACTAGAGCCTGTGGCTAGATTCAAAGGTTCCCTGAACCTTCCCTTTAACCACCTGGCATTTCCCACTCCCAGTCTGGGAAGTGGCATCAGAATTCTGTATATTAAATTGTTCGAGGGATGGGGGGGGAATCTTTCAGAGCCAGTCACCATCCTCTTCTTTCTTCTTTCCCCAGGCCCACGGCTACCTGGTGATCTCAGTCCCCAGGCAAACTCTGGCTGGGGAGGGTGAGGGGGCAGAGCTGAGGATGCTCACCTTTCTGGGTGACTCAGAAGCAGGAAGAGAGGGCAGGGCGTGTGAAGGCAAGAGCTCTGCTCCAGGGCCCGTAAGAGCCTGGGACTGGTGGCCCTATCACCCACGCTGCCCCTTGGGCCGGTGGCCTCGTCCAGGCCCTCTCTCGCCCCTCCCACAGCTCCCCGCCTGCCCGAGCTCCACATAATCCATGAAGTTGATCTTGGACTAGGAAGTGCATTTTTCTCCACCCCCCTCCCTGTGATTTCAGACTCAAGCAGCAGTAAGCGGCAGCTTGCAGCAAGTAACAGTGAGCGGTAGCTGGAAGCAAGAGCTTAGTTCCAGGCCCGGGAGTCCTAACAACTAGACCACAGGGGCCAGCAGCTAGGGCCTGGATCTCTAGTTCTTGCCTGCCTTGTCAAGAATGAATTCAGGCGAGGAGGCAGAAGGTAAAGAGAAAAGTAAAAAGTTTATTGGAAAAGCAGAGTACATGCGGAAAGACACACGGGTGAACTCAGAGAGAGTGGCTCCTTTGGGAAGTTTAAGTCCTTTATAAGGGGGCATTTTCTCGGGCCTTCGTCTCCCTTCTGGCCAGTCATCTTGCTTTGTCCGCGAGCCACCGCCCCCCGCCCCCATTTGTCTCAGGACCCTCCCCTTAGGTGCGCACGCACCTCTCAGCCAAGATGGATCCCGATGTGTAGGCGTCTGAGAGAGGCAAGAGTCACCACGGCCTGGAGTTGTTCCCTGACCCCCAAGGAGTCTTTCTGCGCATGTGTAGTGTCTCCCTTGCACCAAGGAGGGGGGAAGCGGAGATCCTTTGATCCTTTACTCAAACAAGGTTTTGCCCCTCTTTATTCTCGCCATGACTGTTATCTTAAGGTGTCTACCAGAGACAAAGCTTGGCTATTTACCCTGTCTCTCTGTCCTTGCTTCTATCTCAAGAGAGCAAACAGGAGGCTGATTTTAAATGTCTGACCTGGAGCCCACCTACCTCCTGTGTCAGGAAATGCAAGCAGGGGCCTAGTTCTAAGTGTCCGGCCTGAAGCCCACTTTTCCTGCCCCATGAAATGTAAATAGAAGGCCAGTTGTAAACGTCTAACCTGGAGCCCATCTATCTCCTGCCTCACCTGCTTTATAATTTACAGCATTGTAACGTGTGCTGCCTTCACAACTGTGCAAGGTGCTTTGTCATGCTCTCGTTAATTTGGTAACAGACAAAGCAAACCAATAAATCTCTGGAGTTTATTGAATGGCATTTCATGTACTTACAAAATTGTATTTGCTATCTCCCTTACTCTTTTCATATGCGTATTTGAAACAATTATTGAAATGAATGATAATTACATCTTTGGAGAGTGGAGGGGGAGCGGAGAGCTTTGAAGGCTGAGGTGGTGACAAAACCTGTGCCCGGGACTCGAGTGTCTGGTGCCAGCGGCCCGAGGGTGGAGGGCGCCCTGTGCTCTTGAGCCTAGCCGCTCCGGCCTCGGGACCAGAGCGCGGGAGGCCAGGGGTCGGGCGGACCGGAAGTGCATAGCAATATTTTATTTCCCCTTCTTTCAGTATTCTGTCCCTCATCTGGCTCTCCTGGGGACCTGGGGAGGGAATTTGTTCAACCACCTAATTAAACTTTTCTGTTTCTAATCTCATGCTGAATTTGTGCAAATAGAAAGCATGGGAAATGCAAATGGCAGCTGCCTCACATAAAAGGTGCTGTGTGTGCAGAGGGCATTGTCAGGAGTCTGAAAGCTAAATGGGGCTTCTCAAAAGACACCCGCGAAGGGCTCTGTGCACGACTGGAAACATTAGAAATGAATGTACTGCCTTTTACTCTCGAGGCCTACAAAGAGCTCTGAGGAGTGAAGACAGGGGTCCAGACTGTAAAACAGCTTCCTTCCACCACAGAACCCATTAGTCTTGCTCATTGGAGAGGCTGCAGGTCTGTGCGCTGAGCCTGGCAGCTAGCTTGGGTCCTGGGCCAGGGCTGTCCTCACAGACCTCCGGACAGGCAGCTCTCTGGGTAAACTTCCTTCCCACGCAAGAGCCATCTTTGTCATTAAGCTACACGAACGAACGTGGAAGGTGGCCGGGGTCGGGGGGTGTCTAGTGAAGCAGAGGAGCAAAAGTTCTAGTTCAGTTTTCCGGGCCTTGTCCTGCCCCCAGGTAAGTCAGCATGTTTAAGAATGTGCAGCTACAGTGCCACTGGTGATCATTCCTCAGACCCAAATTCTAATAAAATACACACCAAGGATGATCATGGGCCCATTCCTATTACTGTCTTCCAGCAGAGTAAAGAGAAAAAAGGATTTTGGAAGCATGCAGAGAGGCATTTGCCTTTGAGCAAGTGCTTTAAAGTCAGTCTTCTCATTTCTAAAATAGGGATCATGCCTATTTCATGGGATTTTAGTTTAACTTATCCGTAGTTAATCTAAAACCTTCACATGTGAGTGGTCTCCCCACCAGCCCTATCTCTCCAACTTTAAGAGCAGCAGTTAGTTATAAACCAGGAGGAAATAAGTTGAAAACAATCACCCAATTTCATCTGACACCTCCCTGGAAATGTGCATCATCCACCTGAGACCACAGAGCACCGGCTTCTCTGTCCAGACTGGCTTTGCAGATTCTGATAGTGAGGGACCAACATCCCCTTCCACTCAGGTCAGGGGAGAGGGGTGCACACAGGTCTGCCGAGTGTCATCTTCAGGAGCAAAACTGGAGCTCAGAGGGGGGTCAGTCATGCAGCCCACAGCCTACTGAACTGTGAGCTTCTGGAAAGGTGGACTTCTGTCTTATCATTGTTATTTTTGTTATTCCATTTATTTCCCCATTAAGATATTATACCCTTGAGCCAAGAAGGGCCTAACAACAGGGGTAGCAAGGACATTGGGTGCCAAGAACTCTTTAAAATGTCACTCCTGAAAGGCCTGTGGGCATGGAATATATATTACACTGATGGCTAAAATCCAACTCCTCTGCAACATAACGTATAGATAGGAAGGCTCTCATGAAAACATCTGAAAACGACTATGTATAAGCACCTCGCGTTCACCTAACAATGGCTGTAGTTTATTAAATGCACACTATGGATCTACCTGTTCACAGGGTTGACTCATTTAGTCTTAACAAACCTAGGGTTTGGGCCATTATTACCTCCGTAACTTGCCTGTCTCTGCCTGTAGGATGTGTGCAGTGGGATCAAGCCTCCAGAGGCTGTATTCTTAATGCCCAGGTTGATGGTTGCATGTAGAGAGAAATACATTTTTTTAAAAGGTTCCTTTAAAGATCTTAAAATAAAACCTTCTTTAAACTGTTGAAAGACTAAAAAAAATCCTTATAAAAGCCTTAAAACACCAAATGAACATCATTAACTCAAAAACAGCATCAAAGACTGAGGGCATAAATGCTATAAAGTACATACTTTAACTAATGAGAGGCCCAACTAGAGGCATTTTGTTTTCTTTTGAATAAATTCACCATTGCAGTTGCTTTTTACAGTCTCCTCTTCCCAAACGTTACTTGATTCATCAATGTGTATGAATCCTTCCTCTTTAGACAAAGGTACTTACTAGGTGGGGGAGAAATAAACTATTAGCTCTAGTCAGCACTGTAGCCTAATCTCATATTCTCCAATATTCTGAGCTCAGATTCTCCCACCTAATACTTCTTGTGGATCTGCTGAGTTCCCTGCCAACCACAGCTGAACATCAATAATCAAATCTGCTGACAAAGCGGAAATAAGTTACCTAGATGCATAAGACCCCAGTTAAACAGTTTAAGTGGGAAAAAAGAGAATACCCGACTATGGCAAATAGCAACTTTAGGAAAAAAAATAGTAAGAAAAGCAAAAGTCTGAAAAGCATCGAGGGAAAGAGATCTGTCATCTGAAATAAAATGGTTTCTTCTACACTGACACAGGACATGAGTATGTTAAAGCATGCAGATGGTGAGATCATTTCAGAATTGTGACCATATCTGAAATGGAAAATTCCTAGGAGGTCACAAAAGAAACGAAGTGAACCTATTGGGGGCAGCATTAGTAAGATACTAAACTTGATTCATGCAAGGAGAGATGCAGAAACTAGAAAGATCTATAAAACAAAGACTCACTGATGGAAATGATTAGAACCGTAAGGTAGGACTAGTTGTCTTTGGCATTTAATTTCGATTTTCATATGAATTAATTACGGTTCTAACATAACCATTGATACTGAATGTGTGCTTGTCCTACAGAGGACGCCTGTGTCACTAGCCACTGAACGCAGGGAGGCCAGCCGTGGGACTAGGGAAGGACGCTTTTACTTATGTGGTGTCTGTGCTGCTGCATGTCCAGTTTTTCATGAAACAAAAACAAACCACCATAAGAAAAGTGAATTTTTTAATGTTTTTTCTCAGTGGCAGAATCACATAGCTGTTTTTATTCGGATTTCCAGTAGGTCTAAAATACCGCTTTTTGGAGTTGTAAAAATCCCATTACACAAACACACAGAACAGGCATAGGATAAATAGAATCACATCAGTTTATCAGACGGTTGCTCTAAACATATTCTTTGTCTTATTTTCTTATAAGAAAAGTTTGAAGGATCAAATTGGAACTTGTACGCTCAGCAAACAACTCTGGTTTGGGAGGAGAAAACCTAGAAGGAAAAGATAAAAGCAGTAACTGGGTTCACTGGCAATGCCGTGTCCACATCTCTGCGGAAGTGTGCATGTGTGTATTAGCTGGGACGTTTATAATTTCCAAAAACTTTAGGAAATCTAAAACATATTCTTTATAAAAACAAACCATTGCTCTTCAATGTCTTTTTCCCTTGAGGCACAAGCTCCTTCAAGAAAGGGGTCAAAAGCTTTAATGAATAATTTGTTATTCACCTGAAATATCTGGACAGAAAATTGGCAAATTGGGTACATGGTTTAAAAAATTTTACACATTCTATAAAATTGAATTGAAACATGCACAGACTTTTTTTTTTTTTTTTTTACTGCCCAATTGTCAAGTGGTCAAAACCTTAAATTGTTTTTAAATCCTTTAAAGACTAAAGACCTTAGGGAAAAAGCTGCTTCCAACACACGAAAGTGTTATTATAACGGAAGCAGAAAGCAGGTGAACAGAAGGCATTAAAGAAAAAAAATTAACCATTTAAAACAGTAAACACCTGTTAAAAGCTAGAGTTATATTCCAATCCTAAAAGAAAGTATAATTACTTAAGTGGATGGCAATGTTCAAAACTTTACTGTTCCGGTGGAAATGATATTACGATGTTAACACAATTTATGAAGCACTGTGAATGAACATGCTCAGTGGTGTGTACTCCAATGAATTTAAAAATCACACAGGATAATGTTAAGAATATCATTCACCAAGGACAGTCCTAAAGTGTCTTAAAAAAATCTATACTAAAGGTTTGGACAGAGAAAGCAGGGATACACTTTGTTTCCTATAAAGAGAGTCACAATACAGCAAGTGCACTCACAATTACACTAGTCACAATTTTTAATTTTACAGAATAAAGTTACAGTATGTAAACTTACAATATATTGATCTACTTTAAAACCATTTTTGATCTGTCATTTTTTAGAAATCAAAAACTAGCAGAAAAATGTAACTGATAAATGCAGTCTTTACAATATTTTATGGCCAATTATATGCTAATTTTCAAAACACAACAGAATTTTTGGTCCATTAGGCCCTTAAAAAAACAAAAGGCAGGTAAGGATTCCCATTTATCAGTAGAAATAGAAAGGTCATGAAAAAACTCCAATAATTATTACAACATCTTTTTACACAATGCTTTTTTTGGGTGGTTAAACACAAGAAATATCTCTAATAAATAATGGGTGTGACCAGGCAAAAAACATAAGTGGATTAAGATGCTTTCATATGTGACTGTCTCACAAATCTTTCGAAGGCCATCAATAACGGATTTTCTTTGAATGCCAACTAAAATATAATTATTATTTCTTACGTTAACATATTTCAGGATTTACTGCTTAACATGCCTGTTTTTCTCCCTCTAGGGCAGGAATCAGCAAACTATGGCCCACAGGCCAAATCGGGCCTGCCGCCCCTTTCTGTAAAATAAAGTTTCATTGGCATACAGCCACACTCATTCACTTATATATTTTCTGTGGCTGCTTTTACACCGTAAGGGCAGAGGTGAGTGGTTTATAGAGACCATATGATTCTCAAAGCCCTGGATTATTTACTATCCCATCCTTTACAGAAAAAGCTTGTCAACCCTTGCCCTAGGGGGTTTCCCAGAGCAATCTAAAATAACGCATATGTTTCTCTACTTTTATGAACACTCTGCTTTCTCTTCTTCAAATGCACGTGTGTAGTTCATGTATTTTATACTTCATTTTATTTGTTGGTGTATACCAAAGAAGCTCAACATCCCAGCTGAGTTCCCATGTTTAACATATTTGGAACATAACTGATCTCTCTGGCCATAACCTGTTTGATTCCAGGTCACTCAGGAATTTTCCAGGAGTTGGAGGATAATAAAATGGATGAGCCACATCTAACAGAATGGCCGGGAAACTGTACATCTTATTTTATCTTGAATAAGGAAGTTGAATAGCAAAAAGAATAATAAAAACCAAATATCCCTTAGGGTATATGCCATTAAGTCAGGGGAAAAACAGCTCAAGCGTTTTCAAAACACACACAAACATATCCAGGGCCATCTTCCCACCTATTACAAACTAATGACTACAACATAGAGTATATTTGTTTTATAAATATATTACTGTCTATATACATATAGATACGTCCATAAAAGACATGTTAAATAATTATCTGTATAAGCAATACTACTTTAAGTTTTTTTTGTGTGTTTTAAAATTACACATTCTATTAAAATTATCAAAATAATTCTTTAAAAATACCAGGAATAAAGCCAGTAAAGAGTTGCTTTCCATTCAAGTGGTTCTAAATCTTATCATTGGTCATCCAGACTCCAGACTTGGTTGTCCATAACTCAAAGAAACAGTTTAATTAAGGAAAACTTAGCCATCAAAAGCGTAACATTCTCCCATTTTTAATACTTCTTAACAAATATGTATGCATGTATGTATATATATATAAAAACACTCTTTTTAGTTATATTACATATTCTCATAAATGAATTTTCATAAAAACACAAAGTTCAAGTTTCTACCAGTATCAAATATTTTATACTGGTGTGCATTTCTTTCAAATGTTTAGGTCAATGACAAACTCTATGAGGATACAGTGATCACAAAAAGGAAATTGAAAACTTAGATGTCACATGCAAGAAAGGAGGAAATACTAAGGGCCAGAATTTGGCCAGTTGGGTACTACTCCCTCTGTACTAAGACACAGAGACAACAAACCGGCTAGTTACTGTGTAAAACAGTCAACTGTCAATTATTCAGGGGCAGAATATTCCAATCTGAATCCTCCTCTTCTATCAGTTGACCACTTCTACTACTTACTAACATACCTCTCTCCGGTTATTTGTTAGCAAGTCTGAAGATACGATTAAGGTGAAAGTTTTGGCTAAAATGAAGTTTTGGGATCAGCTCTGAATTTAATTAATGATGGATCCTTTTACTTATTGCTTTAGATAATTAAGAAATTGCTGCATCTAAAGTCAGCCAAATATCTCATTCTTAAGCTCTGAAAGCAACATCGGTGCTTCAAAAAAAAAGCGCGGGTGGGGTGGGACAAATTTCCTGTTGACATAAGAAAACTATTTCTTAACTCACAGTCAACTACACTGCAGGATTTCAGCGTGACTATTCAGAGCTATTCACGTCAGGCCACGTGGCGGCAAGCCCCACTGTTTTTTCATAGTCTAAAATCCGGAAAGCAATGAGAGCTACTTAGCTACAGACATGAGGAGGTCAAATTAAAGGGTGTGTTACACATTTCACCGAAGACCTCATTTAAAGAAATTTCATAAAATTTGGCAGAATCTTCAAATAATTCAAATGCAAAAATTAAGAAAATGGAAGCAAAACCTACTTGTACAATTTAAAAATGATTTCATACTAAAAAAAAAAGCAAGCTTAGAATAAGACTGAGATGAAAGGTACTCCACGTTTGTAACTCTACTTTTGGCACTGGGTTAGCATTTACATTAAACTTGTTACAGAGAGTGACCGACAAAATCAGGAGAACGATTTCACAAGTGAGCAGGTCACTCAGAGGACGCCTCGGTGGGTCCATGCGGCCGTGCCCGTATCCTCTGCGGGCGCAGCGAGGGGCACCTCACCTAGCAGGCGGCAGCAGCGACTGTGAACCCCACTTTCCTGAATTAGGTTTGCTGAACATGGTTCAGATTATTGGATATGTCAATATGCACAATGCCTTTTAGAAGCATTTACTGTAACCCAAATCCTACTTCATGCGACACACAGTGTCACACGAGTAGTGAAAATGTTGTCCTAGTCAAAGGTGCTTGGACGTTATTTTCAGGCAGCATTTTACCTTTATTTTAAGTTAAGTTCACGCTAGATAAGTTTTAGGAGAAAGAAAATGCCAATAAATTCATTTAATATATTTTAATATATAAAACTAAGACAGACACTTTTATTTACCTAAATTGTTTTTATTTTCTACCCTATTCTAGACCTCAATTTTACTTTAAAAATTTGTATTTAAATAAGGGATAAAATGTTGCCCAAAAGTCTAATCATAGTTACACATCTGTGTTTTAACTAGATCTACAAATCAAAATAGTTCTTATAGTTAAAAAGATACAATTTGTATCAACAGTAAAAGGTACTTTCTGGTTTTTCAGGGCTTTACTTCAAACTGTAGCAGGTAGAATAATAAGGATAACCAGGGCATCTAGGCACACTCCAGAAACAGATCGGAATGCGTCTGTTACACTAAGTAAAACTCAAAAACTGGAGGCAGCGGTGAAGTCGTGTCAGTCACACAATTGTCTGCCACTGATTGCATCATCTCTCTTCTAACCAGCGACAGAAACGAATCCACGCTCAGCAAAACCCATGACTTTGAAACCAGAAATATCCCTTACTAATACGAGAACAGACTTTAGTCTGTATCTAAAACTACACTATTTGTGGCAAGAATCTGGCCTTAATAATATAACAGGCCCCCCCAAAAAACTACCTTCAGGAAAATGGAAAATATACAGTATTTTACAAAAATTTTAAGTTACCATTTACAACTCCTGCATCACCATTTCTATAGTGCAGTATCAATAAATGTTGCATATCCTCAACACATAAAACCACCTCAGGCCAGCCTTGATAAATAGCAGGAAAGCTAAAGGGTATATTAAATATAAAAGTTGCATTGAGAATAATTAGATTCGTTAAAAACAGGCAAGTACTGCAAAAGGGTTATTTTATCCAGTATTGTGCCCCAAAACAAAAAGACAAACACATTAAAAAATACAGGTTAATGGAAGTCTAGGAATTCAATTCCATTTCTACTGTCCAGAAGCACATCATAGCTGGATAACAAAGCTCTAAACTGTAACAGTTGATGGCTTTTGCCTTTTTTATAAAAAAAAAAAAAGGAAACAATTTTTTCCATTGATTGCATCTGCTTTCCTTTAAATCAACCATATTAAATTAACAAATTACTTAACACAGAAAATCCAAACGAAAATAAAACAACGAAAAGTGCCATACTGTAAATCATTCTAATATATACTGTTACCCATTTCAACATAAACTGGTAACTTTCATTTTGTTTAAAATATAAAGTCAGTGCTGTAGTATATCTTTGTTTCTATAAATAATGATTATAGCACAAAGAAGCCCACTTTCCCCAAATAAAAATAACTTAAAAAGCTGTAAAAGATTCCAATTATGCTTGGCTTGAAAAAATAGTTTGCTAGGTCTAGTCAAATGTTCAACATTCTAAAGGTATTGTAATTGCTTGCAATTGATAGACAAACACCAAGTTAATAAAACATGAAACAAGGATAAAAAGTGCTGCATATAAACCCCTGATGCACCAAAGATTAATATCAAAGATCACAGATACATCTAATAAATCAAACTGGAAAAATCTCCAGCCAAGGATATAGCTTTAAAAAGGAAATATTAAAAAAAAGTTTGAATGTAAAGCAATCCCGTGATACTTCCACTATGTGGGGCTATACATACAGATTCCATGATACAGTATTTCACATAAATGGATACTATATAACCTCCTTGCTGAGAAGGAGATCACATGTGCTATTGTAGCAAACCTCCCTCAGCATTTGAGCTGAACAAAAAACTACTAAACACCACAAAGATGCATCATCTTTCAATAACCCAGCTGTGATTTCTCCACTAAAATGGCTGCAGCCAGCTGCTGGGCGTCTGTCATGTGAGGGTTCCTTTTCATGACAATTCTCACAAGGTCAGGTGGGAAGATGTTGCACAAGTTGATATAAATCTTTTCTCGGCTGTCTTGGTACCTGGGGGGGTCTTGCGGCACTCCGCAGTACGGGATGCGCCAGGTGGGCTCCGGCTGCTCAGGGAGGCTCTGGAAGGTGAACTGCTCGTAACACGGCTGCGTGGAGGTGTCAGGCAAAGAATAAGTCTGCCGGTAGCCGTACACATCGATCCCATAGCTCTGCCTATCCCAGCTTCCCAGCCCTTCCTGGCGGGTGTAAGGCTTTCTTTGTCTGGAAGGAGAACTGTCATACAGCCGAGAGTCAGAAATGCTGTCTATTCTCGTGGCCACCAAGGACCGCCCCAGGTGTGGTGCCTTCGAGTGCGCTGAACTCGGAGGAGACGGGTAATCGCCAGGATAGCTGGACCGGGCCCCCACGGCGGCGTGCTGCAGGTGCACGGCCAGGTGTGGGAGGGGAGGTTTGTGATGGTACTTTGGTTCTTCGTGACTGTAACTCTGCACTCTGGTTAAGGGGTCGTGGAAATTCTGCAGGAAGGGCTGAGAATTAAGGCGGCTGTGAGGGTGCATGTGTTGACACTTCAGATTCTCCTCCAGCTGCGGGTCAGGAGAACTGACATAGGAGCGGTCACTGTACCCCACATACGAGTCACTGCTCCCGCAGCTCATGCTCCCTTCACTGCTGCAGTCAGAGGCGACAGAGCTTATCCTATAGTCTGTGTCTAAGGAGAAACGCCTTTCAGGACTTCGTGGGCCTGAGATACTCAGATTTGAATATGCATTCAACATGGAATAATATCCGATGTCGACAGGCGAGTCACATTTTGGATACTGTTCATAAGGCATTGGCGTTCCATGATTTTTGGTTGCCATCAACATTGGAGGATATTGTCCCTGTGATCTTTGATCCTGAGGTGGGAAATGAACTCCAGATGGAAGGCCATTGCTTAAAGATGTAGTGCTTTGGGGTTTTGCGGTAGAAGTAGCCGGTATACTAACTAAGGAAGGTACAGACCTGGTTTCCAGTTTGTTTTTGGTGGGAAGCTTTTCCTCTAGGTCTTGGTAGACTTGAGTCCTTATGCTTGGATCCGATTGCCTCTTTGGAGCACCTCGCTTAACATCGGAAGTGCTGTCGGCTTTAGTGCTGCAGGGGACACTGTTGCTTTTCACCAGTCCTCCTTCATTTGCAGTTTTGGCTGCTGTGTTTCTAGACATGGCACGCAGTTCATCAGCCACTGACCGCTGAGGCTGACTGCCCCTTTCTGGATGATAATATTTGCACTTGTGTCCATAGGTACACTTCTTTCCTGTGAAGAGTAAAATCAGTTAGGCAAAGGGCCATTCATTCCATCAGACCCTGGACACCCAGTGTGGCACTGCTCTTTTAACGTGAAGAAGAAACAAGGGCAGAAATGAGAGCTGTGCTCACTGCTACTCCGCTACTTGTTTCTGAGAAATGCCGCCTTTCAGTCTTCCCCCGTCGGCACTATCAAGAGCAATAAGAAAGTTGGCTGAATGAGTAACAATCACCTCCAGAGTTTTGGTTAATACCCTGTGTCCTTAATTCCCACCTGCCTCTTCTCTTCCACCATGACTCTGCAATCAGTAGGACATTCTGTTTTGCAGAACATAATGTACTGCCGTGATGTGAAAAAACCAAGCTAATCTGATGTGTAGCTAGATGAAAGAACTCCAAATGTTTATCTACCTGAAAACTTACTTCATGTAGAGTTAACCAAAACCATGTTTTAATTCAGGGAAATGCATATGTGTTGAACCCAGCTAGGTAAAAATAATAATTTTTTCACATAGACTTTTTCTTAAATTTAATTACATTCAAAAGAACCACATACTATATGCCATCCAAATTTATTTTTAACAGCAAAAGTTTAACAATATATTGTGTTCTAAAGGCATGTATTAAATACTCATAAAGAAAGTTACCATATGGACAAGGCTGCTTTTTGTGTTCAGGAACAATAGGTTTCTTCCTCAGAAAATTATCCAGGCTTGGACCATGTCTGCCAAGAGGGTCATCTGGGGGCATGAACCTGTCATGGATATAATACAAAATTATACCTAAGTAGGAGGCTGACAATTTAATTCTAAAGACAGAGTGTAAAGATTATTCACCCCAAGGTATTTTTTTGAAATTTTAATCCAAGTATTTTGATTCAACATTTATAGGATAGGGACTTCCCTTGTGGTGCAGTGGATAAGAATCCGCCTGCCAATGCAGGGCACACGGGTTTGAGCCCTGGTCCGGGAAGATCCCACATGCCGCGGAGCAACTAAGCCCACGCACCACAACTACTGAGCCTGTGCTCTAGAGCCTGTGAGCCAAAACTACTGAGCCTGTGTGCCACAACTGCTGAAGCCTGCGCGCCTAAAGCCCATGCTCTGTAACAAGAGAAGCCGCCGCAGTGAGAAGCCTGCGCACCACAACGAAGAGTAGCCCCAGCTCGCCACAACTAGAGAAAGCCTGCATGCAGCAACGAAGACCCAACACAGCCAAAAATAAATGAATAAATTTAAAAAGATAATAAAACATTGATAGGATAAAAAAACAGTACAGGAAGTTTTCTTTTCTTAATGAAAACAAAATTAAAATGTTTCAAGCTGAACCTGTATTTGTTTTAATTCAAGTAAGTTTTGAGCCTACCATGTTCTAATTAATTCTTCCTTTTCTTAGTCTTGGAATTTTGTAAGGACTTTAGAAAATGACTACAATGACATTTTAGGAGAAGTTTTATGAACATTAATCTTGTGAAGCAATATGAGGCAGGTGGGCGCCAGGAGGATCAGCTGAGGGACAGAAGGGAGAGGTGGGAGAGAGGAACGGGAAGACTGAAACTACCCAAACATCTAGTACATGTTGGACACCCTGCACACGTCACTACATCTCATCCTCACAATTTACCCTTGAAGTGTTAGTTCCACGTTACAGATGAATACACTTTTCTAATCTAGGCTTAGATGAATTGAGTATTTTTATCTCTGTTCACATGGCCTAGTCAAGATTCAATTTGTCTAATTCCACATTCATTCTCTGCCCCCTATAATAAGGTACTTCTCAGCTGAGATAGAAAAAAATCTTAC
Organism: Orcinus orca; assembly: GCF_937001465.1. NCBI lineage: Eukaryota > Metazoa > Chordata > Mammalia > Artiodactyla > Delphinidae > Orcinus > Orcinus orca. Next base: position 87,140,421 of record NC_064566.1, on the reverse strand, counting down.
GGAAATAAACTTATTATTTTGGATTGATTGTCCAATGGAAGCAAGAATTCATGGCATGAATACTGTAACAAGGTTATGACTGCAGTTTGACTACTAGTTATGTCACTGTTTGAACATGAAATAAACCAAGTGTTTACCCATAAAATGTGAATAATGTTTGAACTATTAAGGGAGTGTCAACATGCCTGAGTAATAACACTTAGCAACTATGATGTTTAAGATTATTATAAAAACAATATGGCAACACGAAAAGTTTAAAAATAGAAGACAAAATCACTCAATCCTACAATCTTAACACAATTATTTTCCAGTTACGTGTTGCATTTTAGTCATTTTCCTGTATGTACATATCACTTTACAAACACAGATGTAATTTTATGCTTTGTCTTTTTAACATAAATATTTTTCCATGTTTCTTAACAGCTTTCATAATCATAATTCTGAATAGCTGAATAATATTCCACTAGGAGATGTATTGCAATTTAATTGTTTTCTCTATAGTAACTTTAGTTGCCTTTGAAGTCTTGCAATTATAAATATACAGAAATGAACATATTTGGGCTTCCTTTTTTCCTCATTATATACTCTAAGAAATGAGATTATTGGTTTGAGAGGGTATTTTTTTTTTTTTTTTTTTTTTTTTTTTGTGGTACGCGGACCTCTCACTGTTGTGACCTCTCCCGTTGCGGAGAACAGGCTCCGGACGCGCAGGCTCAGTGGCCATGGCTCACAGGCCCAGCCGCTCCGCGGAGGCATGTGGGATCTTCCTGGACCAGGGCAGAACCCGTGTCCCCTGCATCGGCATAAGGCATATGCAAAAAAGTTTTTTAATTTTATGAATTAAATGGGTGAAAAAATATACTCTTTGTAGATTTAGTTTGCATTTTTGATGATCAACAGGTGAGCCTTTCCCACATATTTGTAAATACAGTTGACCCTTGGAAAACATGGGTTTGAACTGTGTGGGTGAACTGATCCTTGGGTACTTATTTCTCAGGAGACAATCTTGTTCATGTCATCTGTCCATTCATCAACTTAATCGTGACTAGTCTTATATTGCTTTAAATTTTTAAAAATCATATATTTCAAAAATCGTATATTGAAGTAAGTTCTCAATGCTCTAAGTCGATTTCAAAAGGCAGGGTTCTAGCGGTCAGTATGTTCTACATCTGCATCCTCTGAAGATGGCCAGTCTCCCTGTGTCAGTTACTCCCAGTCACTCAGCCGCAGAAGACCTGCTCTGCTAGTCACTTATGGGGAAGGGCAGCCTGCGACTCACACAGGGCCTCCCGAGGCAGGACTCTGCCGTTTTCTTACTCTCACTGAGGATTAGTGGGGACATCAGTGGTTGGAAGAAACTGTCTTAGGTCTGGTCAGTGGCAAAGAGAGAGGGCTTCTGTAGCAGCTGCCCAGGGATAGTTATATTTTCAGGGAAGCAGTGTTACTGTAAGTAAGTGGTTTTACTTACTTGTCATTGACAAATGAATACATTAATAGTCGCTCATCTATGAACTTTTTCCATTCTGGTTTCTCATTTGCCAAATCCCTGTAGTTATCATTGGATACAATTATACCATCCGACTCAAACGCCAGCTTCACAATGAACCTGTCATCATAGCACACCACTCGCCTCCCCTGCACTCTCCGGGACGGTGTGAACACCAGGATTTTCTCCTTCTCTAATTTGCGTAGAACTTCTTGATCTGCAGGAATAATCAGGGTAGAATTTCAGTAATAAGTACATACAAAACACATCTCGCAACCTTCATACAAAGTGAGTGTTTATAACATGAACTGGATACCTGTAACCACTTAACTAGGGATTATGATTTACAGTTTGTAGATGTAGCAAATTTGTAACTCCCAGTAATAGTTTTTCTTCAGGATTTTCAATAAAAAAGGTTTAAAAAATAGCCAAAAAAGTGAACCTGAAAAACATGAAAAGTTTAAAAGCATAAAACCTGAACATGACTGAGCAAATTCTGATTTTCATTACATAAAGCTTTTGCTTGATAGCTGGAGCCCGCAGCTCTACACTGTGAACCAACTTCTCACACATCCCTAGCACTACGCCATCCTAATGAAGCAGGTGTGTTGGGTTCCGGTGTGAGCAACAGATTCTTTCCCCCAAATTTGTTTATTCTGTAGTGCTCGTTTTCTAACTAGTGGATGTGATGGTGGGAGAGTTTGAAAAGTAGAAGAGGTGGAGGTAGCAAAGGGAAGAGTCTTAAGATGCAGAAGGTTCAAAAAGGAAGCAGGCAGTGAGGTCAGAACTGTTGTTCTGGACATGGCTATTCTGCATTCTGTGTCCTTTCCTGTGAAGCAGGTGCTAACAAAGGCCAGCAGTCTTGTGGGGCTGGACTGAGTGAATAAGAAATTAGAAGTGATTATATGGGGAAAACAGACATTGATTAAATATGGACGGGTAGGGGAATGCCCATTTTCTCTTTGGTGGGCACACTCTTTCAGTACTTTCTAATTCTACTGACTTGTTAGTGGTTTTTTAAAAAAAAAAGGTGCCAGAACTCATATTTTGATTAATGATAAAATTCTCTCCTCACCATGCCTTCCTTCCTACCTTTGCTTTTCCACTCCCTGACTTCCCACCCCTGTAAATTCTGGCACAGAGTGCTGGGTATAAGCTGACAGATGTCATGAATTTTTTAAAACAAAGGCTCACTTCTCCTCAATGCTTATTAACTGGAGTTACTAATTAAAAAAAAAATCTCTCTTTTCAGCAGATGATCACTACATGCCTACTCTATGGTATGTGCTGTCTAAGTGTCAATGGCCCTCAAGATGAAGAACACTTTCTCCTCAAGGAGGCCTCAGGTTATTGGGCCGGACGAGCCTGTAAACTGGGAGAGCAGGGGCTGTGATCGCCACAAGAGAAGTATGAGCAGGGTGCGGGGGGAGGGGGAAGGAAGAGTGACATGGGTCAGCTTGGCATACAGACTTCATGACGTTCCAGACAAATGAGTTCATTAAGACCAGAACTTTGGTTTAGGAAAGCAGCGGAGTAGAAGTGGAAGAAATATGAATGTCAAAGTCAGCAACTCGTGGATAAATCTCAGGTTCTGCCACTTTCTCTATCTGGCAATCGTGGTCTTATTGAACCTGCTCTGTCATGTCCTCAAATGCAGATTGTAGGCCATGAGGAGTCAATGAGTTATCACATGTAAAAGCACCTAGTAGAGTGCCGGGTAAGCTCTCAATAAACACTGTGTCCTTCAACTTGATTTTGCCTAATAGATGCGTGTAATTATTGATCTCTTTTGAAAATCTTTTGAAAATCACAGAAAACCAATACAAAATCAAAAGCCCAGTCTCAGCCACAGGATTTGCCATATTATAGTTATTTTGTGTGCCCCCTAACAAACACTTTGAGGGCAGGTGGCTCATTTATCTGTGTGCCCATCAGCACTCAGCACAAGGACATATTAGCACATCAGTAGATCCTCAATAAATGTCTGTGAAAGGAATATGTAAGCTACTTAAAGATGTGTATTTTGAGGGCTTCCAGTTTATTCACTGTCCATGTTCATGCATAATCCGTGGCCCTTTATTTGTGTTTACTTGTATAGGATATGCCTGGATCCTGGAAGCGACTGGAGGAGTGAGGTGGTGGCCTAATAGTCATCACCATCTTGCTTAATTTGCATTTCTTTACCAGCTAAGGAGGTTAAAAGGACACTAATTAGGAAGAAAATTAGTGCTAATTAATTGGGATAAATAGTCCTAACCTAAATAAATATGAAGTCAGTCTAGCTGGTAAGTTAACTGAATCTCTAGTTCCTAGCACAGTACCTGATACATAGCCTCGTGCTTGCTTGTTAAATATTTATTCAATCAATGGAAGCCTGGCTAACGCGCTAGTTTGAATCTATACTGAGAACTTTAAAATATTTCTTATCAAGTTTCTTTTTTGGTACGGTGAAAACAGACTGGACTATTCAATTTACCAGGCATTATCTGGTTGAGGGTTTTAGTCAAAAGAATTATTACCTGGGGGAGAAAACACCTAACAACCTCTGATTACAGTGGTACACATTTTACAAAGTAAACTGCATACTGATGAGTTCCAGAGACCTGGCGTGCTGGTATTTTAAAAATTAAACTCAGCCACATCTCACACTGAGTAGTACCATTTTCCCTTCTTGATCTCATATTCCTTTCACACTCAAGAAGCTTTCATTTACGTGTTTAAACATTGTTTTTTCTTTTTCAGTTTATCTTTTCCCTGATTATTAACGTATTGTAGTTTCCTGTAAAAAATTGGGAAAGTAAGAAAAAGTAAGAAGTAGGGAGAAAATAAGAGATCATAAGGACATGACCCAGAGGCAATTACTGTTAATATTTTGGCATATTTCCTTCTAATCATTTTCTGTGTATTTTTTCCTTCTATACACATGTGTATATATGTATGTATGTATGTATATGTGCACACACACACAATAACAAAGGCTGCCTTTTACGTAAGATAGCACTTCCTGAGATCATTAAAAATTCTGCCTAAATATTCTAATACTACATATTCTATCATATAGATATATACTTATTTATTGAGCCATTCTTCTAATGAATGTATGTTTTTCTTCCATTTTTTTTTCTAACTAATATTGTACTGGATGTATTTGTGGTCTAAAATCTTTGCCTGTACCTCTGTTTATTTTCTGCGGAATTATTCCTAGAAGGGGAACTAGTAGATCCAAGTATTTACACTTTAAGATCAAACTTTTCCTGAAAGGTTGTAATGATCTACATTTCCACATCAGTATAGGAGTAACTCCCTCCGGGCACTGAGTATTATCAGTTTTTAAATCCCTGCTAATTTGATGGGTAAAAAAATAACAGTTTTTAAATTTTCATTTCTGTTTTTTTTCATTTTTTTTTTCATTTCTTTAATTACTAATGAGGTTGAACACTTTTTCGTCTTATCTGGCACTTGCATTCTTCCGTGAACTGTCTATTCCTACTACGTTACCAATTATATACTGTTTTATCAGTGTGTAGGAGCTCTTTATATGTTCAGGACATGGATTCTTTGTTTATTTATTGTACTTTTTCTTAAGCAAATAAAAAAATTTTCTCATTGTTAAGAGAACGTCCCAAAATACAGAAGTTTGATCCAATTAAATCTATCTTTCCTTTCACAATTTCTTCTAAAATTTTAATTTTAGAAAGGTCTTCCCCAGCCACTCAAAGACTATTTATAATCTCTAATGGAGATTTTTGACAATTAATTCTTCAACCATCTGCATTATATGGTGTAAGATAAGGATCTAAATATGTATATTTTTTCCAAAGAGTTATCCAATGTCTTGGTACGGCCAACTGAATTATGCCCACCCCTCCCACGCTACAGTTTATACAGGCTAGGGTCTGATTCCATGGCTCTGAGTTCCACCATAACTTGTCTATGGATTCTTATTCTAATTTAATAAAATTTAATAATTATAGATAAAAATAAAATAATCTTCCCTTGGGGTACATGGTGGGTGGTCACTCCATTTGTTTTTATTTTTATTGGAGTATAGTTGCTTTACAAGGTTGTGTTAGTTTCTACTGTACAGCAAAGTGAATCAGCTATACATATACATATATCCCCTCTTTTTTTGATTTCCTCCCCATTTAGGTCACCACAGAGCACTGAGTAGAGTTCCCTGTTATACAGGAGGTTCTCATTAGTTATCTATTTTATACATAGTATCATAGTGTATATATGTCAATCCTAATCTCCTAATTCATTCCACCCCCCCACTTCCCCCTTGGTATCCATATGTTTGTTCTCTATGTCTGTGTCTCTATTTCTGCTTTGTAAATAAGATCGTCTATACCATTGGTCTCAGATTCCACATATATGTGTTAATATATATTTGCTTTTCTCTTTCTGACTTACTTCACTCTGTATAACAGTCTCTAGGTCCATCCCCGCCTCTACAAATGATCCAATTGCGTTCCTTTTTATGGCTGAGTAATATTCCATTGTATATATGTACTACATCTTTATCCATTCCTCTGTTGATGAACATTTAGGTTGTTCCACATATATGCATTAATATATATTTGCTTTTCTCTTTCTGGCTTACTTCACTCTGTATAACAGTCTCTAGGTCCATCCCCACCTCTACAAATGATCCAAATTCGTTCCTTTTTGTGGCTGAGTAATATTCCATTGTATATATGTACTACATCTTTATCCATTCCTCTGTTGATGAACATTTAGGTTGTTCCACATATATGCGTTAATATATATTTGCTTTTCTCTTTCTGGCTTACTTCACTCTGTATAACAGTCTCTAGGTCCATCCCCACCTCTACAAATGATCCAAATTCGTTCCTTTTTGTGGCTGAGTAATATTCCATTGTATATATGTACTACATCTTTATCCATTCCTCTGTTGATGAACATTTAGGTTGTTTCTATGTCCTGGCTATTGTAAATAGTGCTGCAATGAACACTGTGGTACATGTCTCTCTTTGAATTATGGTCTTCTCAGGGTATATGCCCAGTAGTGGGATCGCTGGGTCATATGGTAGCTCTGTTTTTAGTTTTCTAAGGAACCTCCATACTGTTCTCCATAGTGGCTGCATCAATTTACACTTCCACCAACACTGCAAGAGGGTTCCCTTTTCTCCACACCCTCTCCCGCATTTATTGTTTGTAGATTTTGTGATGATGGCCATTCTGACCGGTGTGAGGTGATATCTCATTGTAGTTTTGATTTGCATTTCTCTAATAATTAGTGATGTTGAGCATCTTTTCATGTGTTTGCTGGCCATCTGTACGTCTTCTTTGGAGAAATGTCTATTTAGGTCTTCTGCCCATTTTTTGATTGGGTTGTTTGCTTTTTTGATATTGAGCTGCATCAGCTCTTTGTATATTTTGGAGATTAATGCTTTGTCAGTTGCTTTGTTTGAAAATATTTTCTCCCATTCTGAGGGTTGTCTTTTTGTCTTGTTTATGGTTTCCTTTGCTGTGCAAAAGCATTTAAGTTTAATTAGGTCCCATTTGTTTATTTTTGTTTTTACTCTCATTACTGTTGGAGGTGGGTCAAAAAAGATCTTGCTGCGATTTATGTCAAAGAGTGTACTGCCTATGTTTTCCTCTAAGAGGTTTATAGTGTCTGGCCTTACATTTAGGTCTTTAATCCATTTTGAGTTTATTTTTGTGTATGGTGTTAGGGAGTGTTCTAATTTCATTCTTTTACATGTAGCTGTCCAGTTTTCTCAGGACCACTTATTGAAGAGGCTGTCTTTGCTCCACTGTATATTCTCTCTTCCTTTGTCATAGATGAGGTAACCATAGGTGCATGGGTTTATCTCTGGGCTTTCTATCCTATTCCACTGATCTATATTTCTGTTCTTGTTCCAGTACCATATTGTCTTGATTACTGTAGCTTTGTAGTATAGTCTGAAGTCAGGGAGCCTGATTCCTCCAGCTCTGTTTTTTTTTCCTCAAGATTGCTTTTGTTATTCTGGGTCTGTAAAATGTTTTCTTTTAGTTCTATGAAAAATGCCGTTGGCAATTTGATAGGGATTGCATTGATTTGACAAGTGCTGTTGTTTTCTTCACACAGGTTCCTCAGTTTTGTTAATGTTGGGGAAGAGAGGGGCAGGAGGGGTTGGGTGCCAGTTGAGAATCACTGACTTGAGCAAAATGTTGGGCAGCAATAATTAACAGTTACAGGGGACACCTCTGCCTGAAACTCATACATTTAAAAATTACAAGATAATGCAAAATACTGATACTTTATTGGGATCGAGTCATTTCCTCTACTTGACACCAGACAGCATGCTCCCAGGATCTCACAGGTCTTTATTGATCTGCAGTCACTAGAATTTTATTACCACCTAATTTCATACAGCAGATGAGAAAACTGGGGTCCAAAGAGAGTCAATGTGCTGCTCAAAGTGCCATGGACAGTACCTAGCACAGTTGGAATTTGAATCTAGGCCTCTTGACTCCTAGCATGTCTCTAAAAGTCAGAATTTTTACAAAATTTGAAGTAAAAAGTTTCCAAATTAAAAAAAAAGAACTGGCTTATGTAGCAAGAATTACTGTTTAGTTAACATAACCCAATAGTTTTTAAACTCTAAAATAACTTTAATGTCCCACCCAAGTGAATGTGGCAGTCACACAAACTTAGTAAACAGAAGCAGACACACAGATTATTCAGCAAGACACTGGCTCAGGTACACACGGAAGCTTGCGGGCTCACCTGTGATGAGCGCGTCAGGTCGGGACTGCTCTTTCCTCCAAGCAGGAACAAAGACGGTAACATCCTTGTGGCCTCTTTCCAAAAACCAATCCACTGCTAATTTTATTCCTCGGCAGGAAAAGACTTCTTTGTTTCCATGGCTAAAAGATTATTTTAGAACACTTAAAACACAACAAAACCTAAATTTGACTCCATTAATTCAAATTTGTAAACAGATGTGATAACATAATTAAAATATTAATAAGAAATTCAAATTTAAGATAGAGTTTTAGGGCTCAGAGAAACATTAAGATAACCGAGGAGTGAAAAATCTGTGAAGAACAAAAAGAAAACTGGGATGATTACTGTGTGAAGAATAAAGAAAACTGAGTTTTCAAATGTGAGGTTGTAAAGGTTAACTAGTTAGAAAGATACAAGCTCGTTTTGATAGGAGAGGGAAAAACGGGCCTCAGCCACAATGAGAGTAATTTCAGTCAAATGTAAAAAAGAAGTCACATAGAAGAAAAATCTGTAAAAACAGTGGAATGGAATACTTAAGAGTTTCTAAAAACTCTTCCTTTTCAAGAGTTCCTATGTATATATTTCAATCCAGTGATTAAGCAATGCACAAAATTTATCAGGTGACCAATGTAAAACAACATACAGACATGCACTCAAGTGAAAAACTCAATGCTTAATCTCATACAAGAAACATTTTCCGTCCTTCAGTGAAAAGACACCTGGTTTCTGTTTAACAATATTGTGTTGCACAAGGATTAATGATGACAAAAGGGCATTCAAAATTGGATTAGCAGTTTTAGTGCCTAAAAGAAAATGCCCAACTAAAAGTGTAGTCATTCAATAAATATTTATCTAGCACCAGGCTCTGCTTGTGTACTTTAACCTAATAATTCAAAGTAACACTATTCTAATGTTTTAAAAGAAACAGTCTTCTGCTTTGAATGCAATAAGTACACTTTTTTACAGTTTGAGCACTGAAGGCTCCATTCTTATCTATAATGGAGATAGATATTCTTTGTTCTTGGGCTAAGGTGCACTGAATGGAATAAGGTAAGTAAATGCTCTGTTACCTTTTAGCACAAATCAAACATTAGGTATATTAATATACTGTTCTAGTGGTCCCCTGGGAAGCACTAAAACTATCTAAATATGACTACTCATGTTTGAAGGACAAAACAGAAATAGACCAACTTGCTTTATAGGTATTGAAGGCTATAAATGCAAACCTCAGAAACTGTTTATGTTCCATAGACCTGTCCTAATGGTCTGGGGCAACATTAGAGTTGAAATCAGATGCACTGAAAGTCTCAGAGAAAGGGATAAGGGAAGGGGGAGTTTGAGGCACATTTTCTTGGAAAGAAGGGATACCTCATGGCTTCAACAATGCCCCAGCAAATGACACAGAGTGATGCTAGGTTTCATGGAAAATACTGAAATTTAAGCAGTCTTCTGAAGAAATATAAAAAATGATGGCTGGGGCTTCCCTGGTGGTGCAGTGGTTAAGAATCCGTCTGCCAATGCAGGCGACATGGGTTCGAGCCCTGGTTCGGGAAGATCCCACATGCTGCGGAGCAACTAAGCCCATGCGCCACAACTACTGAGCCTATGCTCTAGAGCTTGCGAGCCACATCTACTGAGCCTGCATGCCACAACTACTGAAGCCCGAGAGCCCTAGAGCCCGTGCTCCACAAGAGAAGCCACCGCAATGAGAGACCTGCACACCACAGTGAAGAGTAGCCCCCACTCTCCGCGACTACAGAAAGCCCGCACGCAGCAACGAAGACCCATCACAGCCAAAAATAAATAAATAAAATAAATAAATTTATAAAAAATAAAAAAAGATGGCATTCTCTCATGAGAATATATATACTAATTATTCCTAAATACAAAACTCAACTTGCTAAGACGCAAGTATATTTTTATTTTGCATTAATGCTTTGAGATCTAAATGTATTATGCTTTGCTAGTCATTATGACATTTGGTTTACTGAGACTTAAGAATTTAACTGCTTCTGGCTCTAAAGAGAGGACTGCATAAGCATTTTCTTTCAGGTGATTTCACTTGGTAAAGACAACCATCACATTTTACTGTAGAAAGAGAAGATTCCATCTTTCTAACTAAATAACTTTCATAAACTGTGTGTAAACAGCAAACCACTTACAAACATGGGACTAAGATTCTACAGATGCTAACCCAGGTATTATACCATGTGCGACACTGACAACAGGTCGTTCCCATTATCTGCTCTTCCCCTCTGCCCACAGCCCCGCACCCCCTTCCCACAAAACCTCCTAGGGAGAACGCAAGCAAGAGGATGAGAGGCACCACACTGTGAATGGCAAATAGAACCATATCAACTGTTGATGGACCCACATCAATCTCTGATTTTGTTATTTGAGAAAAAATACCTCCCCAACATTTGTTTAAAAAACTGTAGTGAAATTTTCTGTTATTTGCAGCTAAACACATCCTTAACTGCTGCCTTACTCATACCATAAACCAACAGAAAATTCTATGAATATCAGAAAAAAATATATTTTAAGGCAGAAACATTACCAGGGGTAAAAAGTTATTACATAATAGTAAAAAGGGAACAATTCACAAGGAAGCTATAATAATTGTGAACTCAGTGTAAGGCAAAAGATCACAGGATGACAAGAAGAAATAAACAAATCCACAATAATACTAATTGACAGGTGAAGCAGAAAACATTTAGCAAGAATACAGACAAGTGAATAATCGATTACAGGTGACCTAATGAACATATACAAAACCCTGTACAAAATTAAAGAGAAAACCTTTTCAAGAACACATGGAACAAGAACACATTGGCTGTGCACTAGGCCACAGAACAGATTTCAACAGACATCAAGAATCTATCATACAATGTTCTTTGACAATACGTTACTAAAGATGTTGCTATACACCAGTAAACCGATTTAAAATTTTAATTTTAGGGCTTCCCTGGTGGCGCGGTGGTTGAGAGTCCGCCTGCCAATGCAGGGGAGACGGGTTCGTGCCCCGGTCCGGGAAGATCCCACGTGTCGCGGAGCGGCTGTGCCGCTGAGCCTGCGCGTCCGGAGCCTGTGCTCCGCAACGGAAGAGGCCACAACAGTGAGAGGCCCGCATACCGCAAAAAAAGAAAATTTTAATTTGAAAAATGACGCCATTTTTAATAGTTACAAAAACGAAACAGATCTAAAGAAGAAAAGATATCCCAAGAGCTTTATAGAGAAAATGAAAATTGAAAACCTGTTTTAAAGGGAGTAAGAGAAGACCTAAATGAAAGGAACAATATACCAGTTTCATGGATGGTAAGACTCAATGTATGAAGATGGCAATTCTCAAATTAATCTATAAGTGCACTGAAATCCCAATAAAAATCCTGAAAGGGTTTTTTTTATGGAACTTGAGAAGCTGATCCTAAAATTAGTATGGAAAAATAAAAGGCCAAGGATAGTTAAGCAATTCTGAAGAACAAAAGAGGAGGAACTTCCCCACTAACTATCAATACTTGTGCATAAAACTACAGAAATCCAATTGGTGTTTTACTGGCAAAAATAAAAAAAAACAGAAAAAGTATAACAGACAAGTGAGCCTAAGATCTCTTTCTCTCACACATACACACAGGTGTGTATAAATCATAAAAGTGTCATTACAGATAAAGAAAAGATGGATCATTTAACAAATGGTACTAGGGCAATTGATTATTTATGTGGAAAAAATAAAATTGTATTTTTACCTCATACCATACATAAAAATAAATTGTATATAGTTCAAAGATTTAAAAATGAAAATACTGTAAAACTTTTTAGAAGAAATTAAAGGAGATATTCATGTCAAGATAGGGAGATTCTTCTTAAAGAAGACACAATCACATACTATCAAGGAAAAGAATGATACATTTGAGCACATAAAATTTCTTTATGAAAAAGACTCCATAAAAATGCCATAGCCTGGAAGAAGGTATTTTCAACACATAGGACTGATAAAGACTAGTACTCGTAATACATAAAGTACTCCTATACATTGAGAAGGGTAACCATTTTTTTTTTTAAGGCAATAGATATGAACAGTGAATCCTCAAGAGAGGAAACCCAAATGACCAACAAACATGAAAAGATGCTCAACAGTGAAGAAATGCAAATTAAGCTAAAGTGAGACACCACTTCACACCCATCGTACTGGAAAAAATAAAAGTTTGCAAACACCAGATGTTGCCAAGGATGTGTGAAAGTAGGAACTCATACATTACAGGTGGGAGTATAAATGGTATGACTATTTAGGAGAGCAATTTGGCAATACTTTATAAAGGTGAAGGCGTGTTTTCTCTCAAACATAGTAATTCCACATCCAGGTAGAGTAAAACCCCATAGTAACTTGAAATCAGATTTAAAGCAATCAGCAGTTGGCCCAGCCTCAGATCTCACATGGGGGCAGGCTAATGTCTTCTCTATGGGTGGGACAGAAAGAAGCAGGCAAGTGGGGATGTGTAGGGTTGGTCCCTGCATGTCCAATACTTCCCCAGCCAATCCTCTCCTGATCAGGCCAAACAAATGAATGCCAGCTAGGAAATCCCTGGAATGGCTGCTGCTGGCATGGAAGTCCCTGCTAGCTGCCAAGGCCCAGAATCATCCCTAGTAACAGTGAAAGCCTGAGCAGAAAACTACCAGGTAGCTCCAAACTGCAGGTGGGACTTACAGACTGGGAGAGGCTGGGGGAGACTGAACTTGACCTAACCTTATGAGGCGTGTTGAAGGATGTGACTAATCATATGTGCTGGTTACTATATAAGGGGCAAGGGTAGGAGGCTCTGATAAAGAATTATAAAAAGAGTAAGCCTGATATAAAAAAATATGAAAAACAGGATGTCAGAGTGAGCACAATGTAGCTACTGGTGCAAATTAACTGTCTGTTGAGTGTTTACTAAAAGAGTAGGATGATGTTTACAAACTGTAGCTCTAATTCCACAAATAGAGAAGAAAATTCATTATAGTTCTGTAGCCATCTTACAGGCTGTATCTGCGTGCATTTAGGGTTTTTTTCCTCAGTAGTAAAAACAGCTAGTTCTATATTTATGAATTGGCATGTTCCTGTGGGCCTCAATTTCTTTCGTATTTCAACAATTTGGCAATAAGGATGGTATACCTCAAGTGAGTCCCGCTGGTGAATTTGTTACAGGGTTTGTAGCCACCATTGATTAGGTTGGAGACCCTGGATGTTTGCTAAAAAGTGTTCCTTTGACTACTTTGGCTCAGTGGGTTTGGTTTCCCAGGGAAAATGCCAAACTCTCACTGCTAATTCTGAGTTCCTGCTGAGCAAAATGGGTAATAGAGGCTTGAAGGTTGTGTGTGATTCAACACTGGCTTTAATGTAGAAAATATAAGGAGCCTGCCAGAAGGTCTCTTTCTTAAAGGGCTTACTTTACTCTGTCATGTTTTGAATAGGCATGTTTATAAAAATCCTGCTTTGCAATGGCCAGAGGAAGGCTCATTTAAAGTAGACAAATTGGTATATTTACACAGATTTTTAGAAAAACCCTACTTAAAATAAAAGGGTTATTGGTATCTCTGGATCTCAGGAAATAAATGAAAGAATGAACTAGACAGCCAGTAAGAATGAATTAAAAAAACTGAAGGAAGAGATTAAGAAACTGAAAGCACCTTTTTGTTTCTCCAGGTTCTCAACACTTCTCTGCTACTGCTCCTTCTACCCCCCTTCACCTTCTTTGCCTTCTCTGGGACCTAGAAAGAGGAGATGATGCCTTCTTGGACAGATGGTTCCCAGGGACTTCAGGATCCCGGGATAACTTCCCTTTGGAAGAGGGAGAATTGCCAGCCTTATTTTGAATGTTCTGGTATGGACTCCACCTCCAAGACTCCCCCTACACTCAACATGCAAAACATAGCTAGGGAAGCAGAAATGATTAAGAGGAAGGAGCAAGGAGTCTGAAAATCTGGATAAGAAACTGTCTTAGAATTAAGGCATCAGGTTGGCAAATGGTTTCCCTGATAACTTGGAGGGAAGGGGAAACAAAAGGAGTCAGGCTTTTAAATTGCAAAATGAGCCTGAAACTATAGTGCCATACAAACCAACTTAGTTTTCATCTCAGTGTAGAGAAAAATCAGCCTTCTCCCTTTGGAGCTACAGGGATTCAAATACCCTTCAGAAGTTATCCAGTACTGCTGGGTGGATCAGATGTGGTAAGGGTACCACATCCCTTCCCCCTAGCTGATATCCATCTTAAGAGTTATTTTCCAGTGCCCTGGAAAGATCTGCAAAAATGTGCCAAGGTTTTCTACAGCATGTTTTCAGTTTGCAACCCTGTGTGTGAGGATGGACACTGACTGTAACTTGGAATGTTGCCTTAGGTGAGTCTGCTTGACTAAGGGAACAGATGTGATGGGGCAAATGGAGTGTCATGGATTCAGGCACCTTCCGCAACAACTCTGGCTGCTCCTCAAACCTAGGACACCCATTGCGAGGCACTGCTGATGGCAGACTTTGCAGTCTTTCTGCAAAAGGTGGCCTGAGAGAAGCTGCAGTGCTGCTCCTGCATGAGTCCCCCAGTGATTTCCATCAGTGGTTCACCAAGGCATTTTCTAAATGAATGGGGATGGATACAGGGGTGGATCAGAATAGACTCTTAATCCTCTCCACTTCTGTGGTAGCCTTGTTGCAAGCACAAGTAAGAGAAAAGGTATCTGTATGTCAAAAAATAGACAGTTTCTCAGGTATTGGCAACAGTAATCCAGTTTGGGGGAAAAAATGGAGAAAGGTGAAGCCAAAAAGAAACTCAAGATTGCAGTGTTACCTACCTACTTATTCACACAGGGAGCATATACTTTTCTGGGACTACCAACAAATAAGATAGGACTTGCCGATGAAAAGTCAGTGCCTTACTATTGTAAGAAGATAGGATGTTGCCAATGAAAAGTCAGTACGTTACTATTGTAAGAAGATAGCTAGAGACTGAGGAAGATACAAGGGACGCTACCTATAAAACTTTACCATCTCCACCAGGAGACACCCCCTCTCCGCTTGAAATCAGACAGGAAACAATTAGCAAATGGTGCAAACTAATGAGCAAAACTGACTTAATAGAGGAGCTTCAGAGCTGGGAATGGAAAAGCCTTATATGTTTCCTTTTCCTGCCTTAATATTTTCTTGTCCTTTCTTGTAGATACTGGAACCATGCATGTATTCTGCAATTTCTACTGACCTCTCTTGTTTCACCTACATCCAGAAAAACATATAAGTTGTGGGTATCTCTGGACAACCTTCTACCTGTTCTTTCTCCTCTGAGATTCCTGAGCAAATAGGTCCTCTCTTGGAGGAACATGCCTCTCTTGTCTCTTAATGCTGTTCATCTGTTGGGAAGAGATCTCCTGTATAAACTAAAGGCTACCATATTCTGGACTCCAGGTAGAGGATTTTTGAAGCTCCTGGGAGACAAGCCACCTGAGTTAGTGAATATGTGCTTATCTATACTGAGAGTAAATATGTGCTAGAGGTCTGCCATGCTATGGGCCAAATTTTGAATGAGAGGTTTTCTAATATCCCACAACTAATATGCCACGTGCAAAACTAATTGCTGATTTATTAGTCATTGCAACTTCCCAAACAGATTTCTGTAATTCATTGCAGAGCTTATTCCAGACAATAAGATGAAATTAATTTGCAAGCTGTGAAAAGGGCTACTAAGGTCTGGACTGGGGTAACTGAAGCCCCATTTCTTTTATGCAGGGACTCCTACTCGGAGTTTCAGACATATGCACCTTCTAGTGAACTAGAAATTGGAAACTAAGGGGAGCTAAAATGAACACAAATTATCTTGACAAACATATTCTTCATAAGATTTTCACTATCATAACTTTATTATTCTGTAAATTCACTTTGTCTTGTATCTAATGGGATTATCTTTAATCTCTTCATATATACTACTGCAACAAATTTGAAAACCCCTCAGTTCTACTTTTCTGTCTTCAACAGAAGGGCAATTCCATAAGCACTCAAACTAATATGATATTTGCTAAATCTTATAAAAACATCATATATACTTCCCACTAGAGAACTGAAGTACACTTGCTTATTATGTGCCATTAAATTAGTCACCTGTGATGGTTAACGGATTTACAAAGGTGTATTTTGTAATGCAGAGAAAAATTCAGGGAACCACACACTTTAATGTAGCTTGCCTCAATACAGGACCTAGAAGAGAGGGATAATGGGCGAACCATTCCATTTGCTGTGTCTAGGAAACATAATTTCATGTATTATATACTTTGTTAAGTTATATACACACATATCATTAACTAGGTTAACCACAGGATAGAAAGGGTTATTTTAGAATTATAACTGTTATATTCCTGTGGTAGACAGGAGCAAATTGAAAAACATGGAGAAATCTAACAAGGGAATGAAGGCATCTATTAAAGGGGACTACTTCTTTTTAATTCTTTTCATGGCATTGAAAAAAAAAAAAAAGAGAAATGAGTCTTTTGTCAATTATCTTTTATTTCCTCAAATTTGATTTTGCTCAACTTTGAGTATTTGCTTTGAATTAACATATTACTTATAATGCTTGCAAAGAACCTTGGAAATCATAAATGATTTTTATTTTCTTATATTTATGTAATAAGTCTATCCCTTATATGATCAAAGGAAAGCCATTCTTAAAAAGTTTTTCCATAGCTCATCTAAAATCTAATTGTAACAATCATACCTAGAATGGCATGTTTAGTACTACTAATAGTAAATTAGCACTACTAATTATTATGACAGTATTAGTACTATTATACTACTACTAGCATTACTACTAAACAGAGATGGCTTTTCATGAGTAGGCCAGCACAGTGAAAATAACAGTGTCTGGAATTAGACATGAGTTTAAGTATTTTCTTTAGTACATTTCTGTGTGACCTTGGCAAGTTACTTATTTTCAACCTCAATCTTCTCATATTTAAAATGGAGATAATCCCACCTACATTACAGGGTTGTGAGAACTGAACAAGGTAACATCCACTGAGCAGAGTGCCTGGCACATAGAAGACTTCAATAAATATTAGTGCCTTCACTTTCTCATGTCCCTTTGGTCCTAATTTTTAGAAAATGGAAAAGAGCTTGCTTTGGAATGAAAATGAAACCAGTAAATCTTTAATAGCTTTAATCTCACTACTGATGGTAAACTGTGATTTTTTAGATCAATGTGTTTGATATGTGGAGATCACTAAACAGTTTTAGTTTTTTTTTAAAAAAACAGAAAGAGATCAAGGTATCAGGGGACTCAAAAAAACAATCCATTGCTTTTTTATAACCTTTGATATATCATCTTTTATTTAAATCAAAAACTTGACCTACAAGTTTGCTACACCCTTCACTGGAAGATTCAAGTATGATTATAAAACTTCTGTGACTTTAATGGGTCATTATATCAAACTGCATATAATGATAAGGATACAAGTTTGTCAGTGAAGTGCCTAGAGTGAACAGTATGAGTAAAATGTATACTTTCTTAAATTTTTTTTTTGCGGTACGCGGGCCTCTCACTGTTGCAGCCTCTCCCGTTGCGAAGCACAGGCTCCGGACGAGCAGGCTCAGCGGCCATGGCTCACGGGCCCAGCCGCTCCGCGGCAAGTGGGATCCTCCCGGACTCAGGCATGAAACCGCGTCTCCTGCAACGGCAGGCGGACTCTCAACCACTGCGCCACCAGGGAAGCCCAAATGTATAATTTTAAACTAGAAAACCGTATTTGAATCTTTAGTACCAAAGTCCTTTAAGCTTAGATATAGTTAGCTTATATAATTATATTATATTAATATAATAATAATAATATTTATCGAACACTAAATTATTAATACACCTAGGTGCTCTTCAAATACTTGATGACTTAGTTTTTCAATTTTTAGGCCTGACTGTACATAACCCATGTCGTATACATGAAAATAGATTTTCATTTTAAAGAACTCTTTCAAATACTAATGCATTAGCAACGTTTAATGATTGTTAAGAAGAAACTCTCCTACATCTATCCCATTTCCCTTAAGCAAGGAAACAGGAGTACAGCTGGATATCATCTTCAATATGGAAATAAGAGAATATTTTCCTTCCTATTATTGTAGTCTAATTAAATTTCATATCGTATTTAAGAATCTATAATTCCATGTGCTGACTCATGGGCATCTAGAACTTTTTCTTTTATATTGAAGGCTCATAATGAGTGATTTATGTCTATTTTGTTACTCTTATAGCTACTGAACTTTTAATCTCTGATCTCTTTCCCACTACACCAAGATCACTTTGAACCTAAACCTAGTGGTCAGGATGCAATATACCCAGAAAACTAAATCCCTTGTTACAGATAAACTCCCTTCTTACAGATAATTTAATCAGGTCTATCAAGTTGTGTTCCAAACAGAAATCCCAGAGGCCCTTCTAGGGAACAATGAAGGGAATTTTTAACTGGGAAACACAGCCCCCACTTATACCCTCCAATTCAAACGATACTATGTTTTTGTTTGTTTTAAATACTGGGCTTCCTTTTAAGATTTGCAGGATTGTACTGCTTCAAAGGAAAATAAAAGTCTGAAAATTACTGATTTAGGACAATGAAAATTTCAACACCAAAATTACAGTCGAAGTCTTAACATGAAAGTTCATTATTACCCTCCAGTTGGTACAGACACAAGAGCAGTGTGGCCAAGAGAATTTTGAGAATGGGAAAGGATAAGGAAAAAGGAAAGTAGAAAGATGTCCTCACCTTATAAGGTCCATAATTTGAAGCCAAAATCAATAATAGGAAGCACATCTAGCTAATCTAGATCCAAGTGGGTCATTAGTCTAAAGATGCTGAACAGAACATACCTGTTAAGTAGATGTAATAATGTCTTCAATATTAAGACAGGTAGGAAACGTAAAACTCGAATCACTTTTTTCCTATTATAATTGGGTGACTTTTCCCATTTCTTACAATCACTAGTTAGGTGATTTATAATTAACTTTATTCATTATGTAATAGGATTATTAATGTTGCTATTTCCTAGGTTAGGGTTTAAATAAGCATATTTGAGATAACAGGAAAGTTTATTGACCATTGGTCTACGAAAATTCATTAATGATGACAGGTAGAAGTATATACTTAGGGTTATAAAGAGATGCAGTGGAACAGAACTAACATCTGTCTTTGTCAGACTCCACACTGATATAATCAAACAACAGAAAAAACTAGTTCTGATTCTCTGATTCCTTTCATATTACCTAAGGATTTTCTTTAAAACAATGAGAAATGGGACACTGCCAACTAACCTGTAAGTACTACCTATGACACTGACACTCATCTAGAGGGAAATCAGGCTGTCTTTTAATTGATGTTAAGCCCCCACTAAGTTGGAACTTAAAAAACATTTCACTGAGAGGTTACCCAATAGAAGTATAATGTGAACCACAAATATAATTTAAAATGACCTAGAATAGCACATCTTAAAAATTAAAAAGTAGGTGAAATTAATTTTAGTAATATATTTCATTTAACTCAATGTATCAAAACTGATCATTTTTACACATATTCAGCATAAAAGTTGTTTTATTTCATATATTTTTGTACTAAGTTTTCAAAATCTTGTATGTATTTTACATTTACAGAATATCTTAATTTGGATTAGACACATTTGAAAATCTCAACAGCCACATGTGGCCAGTGGTCACCGTACTGGACCATGCAGATCTACTGCACATAATTTTGATACATTTTTGTTGAGAGCCAAAACCAAATTTGAATGAACCCTGGCAAGCTGTAGTCTCACACCTGTAATCTAAACCAAAAACTTGGACTAGGTGTCCTGGAGGATTTTATTAACTGTGAGACAGGGCTGTACTAAAATGGTAAACAGGCAACAGAACAGCAAACCCATCAAACAATTGAAGGCAAGTTTTGGAGCCCAGGCAAGATGGTCTTCAATATTCTAATTCACACTGAAAACAGTTCTCAAGTCCATACAACTTCACAAACCAGATTAGATACATAAAAGCCTTTGTACCTTCAAAAAGATTGATCTAGATAAATAAATCCTATTTATACAGACTGCTAAATTCTGCTAATATTTTATAAATATATAGGCTTAGCCCACAATTCTTGATAAAAGGAAAAGTTGTTACAACTTGGGCATTTTTCTGTTCATATTTTGACTCTGTAATCTGACTATATATGATTTCTGTTCAAACTTTAAGAAAATGACTTCAGTGATTTACCTGGAGTGCTTTTCTACACCCCAGTTAAGATTCAGATTTATACAACACCAGCTGGTTTCCAACATGAGTCTTTTTGAGGGGTAGGGGTCGAGCAGATGGTTGTTTTATTTATGTACTCTCTGCCATTAGACTGGTATACAAAGGCAATATTCTTCTTTTTCCAGGAGTTGTCCACAATTTAACTTTTGCATATATTTTCAAATATAAGTAGGTCTCCTTGTCTGCAGTCTTAGTGCTCAAATCCTTCTCTAAATTTCTCTACAGAGTGAACTTTCTTAAAGGTAAATATGATATGCCATTCTTCCCTTGCTTAAATTCTTTTCGTGGTCCCCCATCATTAACACAGAGGCAATACAAGCATGGATCCTATTGGTCAAAAGTGGTCCACCTGAGATTTTTAGCAAACAAAATATCTATCCTAATACTCTGCTCAAACATGCAGCAATAAAGCCTACCCACCAGTTAGGAGATTTTATCTAAAACCAAAAGCCTGGATTCACTGACCGAGAGAGGACTTGCAATGACAGGGGAGTCAGGGTGAGGAGGATCTCAATAGTTTGTTCATATCAAAAAGAGAAGGCTGGTGTGCCTAGCTTCCATCCCATGAAACTGGAGAATTTGTGCTACACATAGTGTAGAGGTAGTGATGAGGCTCTGGGTTTTTCTCTTGTTCACCACTCTTATTTCACATATTTGGTAGAAGCTGAAGTAGAAATATGGAGATATAATTTTATGAAGTCAGGTGACTATGTTATGGAAGCATACTGAAGAAATCAAGGACGTTTAGGAAACCAAGAGCAACAACATCCAACTTACACTCCCATCCCTGATGGCTCACAAGATGGTACTTTGTTAATGGCAGAACAAGTCATCTGAACCTAAACCCATGGGTAAATTAAAACACTGGAATTTCTTAAGGAAAAATGAATTTAAACTATTGGATACATGTGGATAGAGAATAATTCTATACTCCATTGCTAAACTACCTCAGGTTTAATAGAATCAGATTTTGAAGAATTGTAAAGCTACTTGGAGGAAATAAAAATCACAATATCATGAGAATTTCATTTCAGAAATATGATAAGTATTACTTATGCTTTGTTTCTGTTTCTATATCTGGAGTATACATTTCACAGTATAATTATATTATGAAGTATCTGCCCTAGTATGGAAAGAAGCCTATTTGCTGAATGACCAATTTGCTAAATTACTGAGAGTTTTTTTTTGTTTTTGCTTTTTTAAGAATTAAAATTAACTGCAGCTTCTTGTCAGTACTTGTTAGTTAGTCCAGTTCCACTAAATATAAATTTATTCTGTTTCATATTTCAAAAACCAAGTAGTTTTGTGCAAAAGTTTAGGGCTTTATCTAAACTTATTAGTTTG
Organism: Orcinus orca; assembly: GCF_937001465.1. NCBI lineage: Eukaryota > Metazoa > Chordata > Mammalia > Artiodactyla > Delphinidae > Orcinus > Orcinus orca. Next base: position 87,118,568 of record NC_064566.1, on the reverse strand, counting down.
CTGTTTTCTATTTTTGAATACTTATGTCCTCTTTGCTCTTATACCTCACATTGAAATGCTATCACAAATTATGCTAGACTACAGTCTAGGTATTTGTCAATTTTGAATGAATTGCTTATTCAACGAACTTACCCAGAACTTCTATCAATGTGGCACATTTTTAAGAGATATTAATAAGCTGAAAGTAGAAGCATGCTTCCTGCAAAGCAACACAGGATTCCTGCAGTTTTGGGACCTATGCTGTATATTACGGTTACATGGCTTGTCCCTGGGCAATTTTGGCATCACCCAGATCTAAGAGCCCAAGTCTTCTTTATGAAACCATAGAAATCATTGAAAACAATCGATGATATAAACATAAAGAATTAAAATATACCTATAGATCATAGGATGGACTGCTAAACTGCTGTTTGTTAAATGTTGAATAAAAAAACTGAAAAGCTGGGACTTCTTGGTGGCGCAGTGGTTAAGAATCTGCCTGCCAATTCAGGGGACACAGGTTCGATCCCTGGTCTGGAAAAATCCCATGTGCCGCGGAGCAACTAAGCCCATGTGCCACAGCTACTGAGCCTGTGCTCTAGAGCCCGCGAGCCACAACTACGGAAGCCCGCACACCTAGAGTCCATGCCCTGCAACAAGGAAAGCCACAGTAATGAGAAGCCCGTGTACTGCAATGAAGAGCAGCCCCTGCTCACCGCAATGAGAAGCCCGTGTACTGCAACGAAGAGCAGCCCCCGCTCACCACAACTATCAGCAACGAAGACCCAACGCAGCCAAAAATAAAAATAAATTTATTTTAAAAAATCTGAAGAACTAAGTTTTCATTACATTAGTTATTATGTTCTGGATTAAAATACAGAATCTAGCTCTTTAATGTAATAATAACTGTAATTTACTGAGCACCTACTACATGCCAGGCACTTGGTATTAATTATCTTTAATTCTAATAACAAGCCTGCAAGGTGAGTTCCTCTTTTTACAATCCTGAAAACTGAGATTGGAGAGTTTAAACAAGTTACTCAGAATCACAAAGGTAGTGTGTAGAGAATTAGTTGTTTTTTAAAGTCCATTTTGGTAATTTTACTAAAATGCCTTTCTTTCCTACTTTTAATTTACGTCTAAAGAATCATTTATATCAGTTCCACTGCTAGCATTTAAATGAAACTAAAATATATTCTTCTTATATGTGGAATATATCTGCCTGAGAAATCAGAAAGGAAATAAAATAGTACTCTATTCTTAACTCATCCTCGCATTTACCTATTATAATTTATTATGATGTATATAAATTTATTATATAATAGGTTTGCTAAAGTAACATGAGTACGACATTAACTTAAAAGTAAAAGCATGGGGCTTCCCTGGTGGCGCAGTGGTTGAGAGTCCGCCTGCCGATGTAGGGGATACGGGTTCGTGCCCCGGTACGGGAGGATCTCACATGCCGCGGAGAAGCTAGGCCCGTGAGCCATGGCCGCTGAGCCTGCGCCTCCGGAGCCTGTGCTCCGCAACGGGAGAGGCCACAACAGTGAGAGGCCCGCGTACCGCAAAAAAAAAAAAAAAAAAAAAAAAAAAAAGTAAAAGCATGTTTGCTATATTTTATGCAACAGGAAGTGGGTAAAATCTCTCTGCATTTTGTTAAATTAAGATTTTGAATCTGAAGTAGATATGCATTTCTAACTGACTTTTATTACTTTACGTAGATCTCGTAAGTGGCAGAATGTAAAAATTTACTATGCATTTCCATGAGTTCTGGCACTTTCAAAGTTATGGACATGGTACGACATTTCATTGTGACTGACAGTATAACGCTGCTATAATAAAATTTCCTGTCAACTCGTTCTCTCCTGCAATGCCTGAAGCATCTCAGGTTACATGTCAGATTAAAACATACGATGTGCATTGTCCCGTCTTTACAGCAAAAGAAACAGAATGGGGCCAAAATAGCGTGGGGGTGGAAGTGTTTTCTAATTACATATAGTAGATTGTTTGAAATGCCTTAATTATGCCATTTATTTTTGTATCTCATCATGTGGGATAAGTAAAGTTTAGAGTTTTATGCAAATTTTCAGTTATCCAAGTACTTTTCAATTGCCACTGGGAACTAGGTTTCAGTCATGTGAGTTGCTCCAACTATGACATCATTTATCTAAATGATATCCATTAAAAAAATTCACTTCTATGGGCTCTAAGTTTTATAAGTCTGATGCTGTTTTTCCCCTCCAAGGTGTTCTTCTGACTACCCCAAAGTGTATTTACCTCCAATGCCAAATTCTCTATTTGTATTTTGATTGTCTCCTCCTTCAGAGAACTTTGCTTCAAAAATTAAACTCTCATATTATTGCTGTTGTGGAGACTTTTTCCCCATCCCCTCAGCTTATATAGTTCTGTTCTATATAAAACTAAAAATCCTTTCTCAACTCACTCCTCTTTCTTCCCTTCCTCTGTCAACTTTTGAGAATAACAGTCTAGCTCTATTCCTTCATTTCTTGACATCTTGTAACTGGGTTTCTATCTTTAACACCATATGGCATTCTTGAAGACAATGATTTCCTGGCTGTCATGTCCCTGTATCTTTTTTTCAGTTCTACCCACAGGATACTCTCTCCTTAAAGCCTCCGCTTCCTTGAGTTGATGGCATTTGTATGTCTCTTGGTTTTACTAGCACTAAACTTTTTTCTAAGACTGGTATTTTTCACACTACTCTTTCCCTGGATCATCAGTTTCTTCTACCTCCCGACCTATTGATATCCACACCTTCCATGTTGAATTGTTCTTAACACTGGCTATGCATCAGAAATACCTTGACACTTTAAAAATACTATATAGTTATTTGGGCTCTACTATACCCCACTGAATCAGATTCTTCAAGAGTTGAGCCCTTTAAGAACCTCTCTGGTGCTTTTGGTATATGGCTATGGTTGTAGGTGTTTCTCCAGGACCTATTACCTTCCTTCATTACTCTCTTGCTTGGCGATTCCATGGTGTTTTGGCTTTACTCATTATCACTCTAAGGTAACTGTTCACTAGTTCTGGATTATTGCAAGAAAAAAAAAATCATTTCATGGCTAAATTTGGGAAAGATTAGACAACAGAGAGGTTATTTTACTGAAGGACTTCTCAAGGTTGTATGTACACTTCATACCTCTATGACACTTAAGGCCCTTTTTACTCCCTTAGAAAGGGTTGTTTGCATTCAAATTTATCTCCTATCTCCTGTAGTCCACTTTAAATATCATGGCCAGATTATCAGTTTAAGGCACAGCTCTACTCTTGACATTACCCTCCTCAAAAATCTTCAATTACCTTTGGATTGGAGCCAAGTTTAAATTCTCTAGCTTGGCATTGAAGGCCCTGGAAGATCTGGCCTGAACATTTTCAGTTTGTTTTTAACCTTTCATTATGAGGAAAAGTGTATAGACTTTGAAGTCAGACATATTTGGGTTTGAATTATGTTTTACTTTGGACAAGTAATTTAAATACTGCAAATCTCATTTGCTTATAAATGAAAGAAAGATAACCTTTCCATCAGGTGGAAGCAGTATTATTTTGAGGATTACAAGTTGGTCCTTCTCATACTCTATGCAGAAATGCTGCTATCACCTAAAAAACAGTGGTTCTCAAATTTTAGTAGGCATCATTATTAGTGGGGGTATTTGTTACAAAAGGAGATGGCTGGGCTACACCTTGATCTAGACTTGGTAGGTCTGTGTGTGGACTTGGTAGGTTTCTAGAACTATACTGTCTAATATGTAGCCACAAGCTACATGTGGCTACTAAGCACTTGTAGTATGGCTAGTCTGAATAGCGATGTGCTATAAGTGTAAGATACCTGATTTTAAGACAATATGAAAGAAATAATGCAAAAATATCTCATTAACAATTTTCTTATTGAACACACATCGAAATAATATTTTGGCTATATTAACCTAAATAAAATATATTATTCATATTAATTTCACTTGTTTCTTTTAATTTTTTAATGTAGGTGCCAGAAAATTTTAAATGACATATGTGCCTCACATCACGTTTCCATTGAACAGCACTGCTCTAGAATGTACACTAGTTAGAACAAGTTCCCCAGATGATTCTTTGATAGCTATCCTCAGGTCACCTTGAGAAACAATATATGAAATGTTAAGCTTTCTGAAAGAAGAACTGATGCCTTTCCATATCTTTATATCCCCACAGTATTCTGAACACTGTGGGCAGTTAACTATATACTAATTGAATTTAGATGCACTTTACATTTTTAGCCATCAAAATCCATAAAAAAATTTCTCTGGAAGCTTTGCTTTTTTTTTCCCCCCCAGTTCCTAAAAAATTATTTTTGAATTACATTTCTTAAATGGAACAAAAAAACTCCTGAAATTATGGCTTTGATTTGTTCCTGAAACCAATAAAAATAATTTTCTCAAAGAACTGGGATTTTATCTTATGGTTATTTGACTTTGTATAGAAAAAGGCCATTTATCTCTCTAGGTTCCAAAGTTATTCAATATGATCATACTCAAGTTCTTCAATTAAAACTAATGTTTAACACTATACCGGGAATATATGCTAATTTTTATACCATAGTAATTTACCAGATGAGGGGGAAAAAAAAGACATAACTAGGGAAAAGGAGGTCTTTTATTTAGGGACAAATGAGGTAAGAGTGGTTGACCGCTCTGGAAGTAGAGAGAGAACTAAGAGAGACACAATTAGAAATATGGAAGCTAATGTTGGGATGCAGAACAACCTTGACGTTAATGACTGTTAGAAAAGAAACAGTCACAAAATTAGAAATACGTTTTAAAGATTGTTTGGTAATAATGAGTGAAGATTTCCCCACTTACCTCATCGCCACATTGCTGCCATCGATAACTATTGGTCTCAGATTTTCCCCATCATCTGTTACAATCTCTTGCATCGGAGATTCAGACCGCTGAGATTCCAGGGAAGACGTTTCCCTCATTATACTGTTAATTGTACTAACCGTTTGTTCAGCCTCACTTTTATTTCCAAGTTTGACAAGTTCTCCCAAAATATCATTGATTAAAGCATCGGTACCAAGTTTGTTTAGCACAAGCTGAACCTGTTCTTCAGAATAACCTAACTTCAGTGCAAACTCCAATTTTGTTTGGTACTCTCGCACCACATCAGGGGGTTTCCTCACTTCCTTGGTTGGCTGAGACTCTTCAGGTTTAAAGTCTTGCAAAATTTCACTGCGTTTGAGTATGTGAGGCTCTAAACACGGAGACCTACATAGTTGTCTGTGAGTCTTGGTTAATAAGCATGGCTCTACCGAAATGCTACTCAATTGTTCTGACTCATTATCAGAATTTGTGCTTTCTTCAGAGTCACCAGAGCTCGCATTCTCTTCAGACACCTCTTTTTCTTCCTTCCCGGAATTAACTTTATCCATTGTTGGTTTTTCTACCATTGACCAAGGTACAGATGTACTTAAATGTGGGTCAGTGCTCTCCACATAAAGGTGGCCTAGGTCATGCCCCAGATGATCCTTCAAGCCCATGAAGCTGTTATGTGTACTTGACTCCACTTTGCTGTTTTTTCTGTATTCTTGAATGCAAAGCACCCCGTATTCCTAGAGAAAAATGTAAAATATTTAGAATTTCATGTCTACTGAATGATATTTCAGTATCATTTCTATTTCAATAAAGAAGTTGGGAGAGAATTACCAAACTATTGAATATCAACTTTGTTTTGTCTACATCCTCTCATCCCTTATAACACCCTTCCAAGATAGTATCATGTCCTGTTTTTCAGATGACAAAGTTTGGAATTAGAAAAATTAAGTATTCCCTCCAAGGCAACAAAGTAAATAAGTAGGGGAACTGGATTTTTTACCCAGTTTTGTCTGACTCCGAAACCCATGCTTTCCCCACTATATCATGCTGCTTCTCAATCCTGATGGAAGAGATTTTCCCACAGTTAGAAGGCCTATGTTTCTATAGTGACACACAGAATATTATTTAAAAAAACCCTGTTTTAGATGTGCTATGACAGGTTATGTACATTTTCTCTAAAATAATTCACAAAAATTTGTAAAAATTATTTTAAAGAGAAAGCCATGTGAAAAGGAAAACATTAACTTATTATAATTTAAAAGTTATTAATTTGGATCAAGCGTAACAACAATTTAAAGACTTTCAAAAATGATTTAGAGTACTACTGCGATGAAAGAGCACACATTCTACAACAGCCAACAAGGAATGAAATAATTACAAAGTGAATTATATTCCACTTAAGAGATGAATAGTTTTGCCCTAATAATCTTTATTTTGTAAATCCTGAACACAGTAACAGAATACAACACTGTGCTACCCTTATTAAGTGCCAGGGACTACAGTCTATTTCATTCCAGGGGAAACGGCTCTTATTCTATGCACATTTATAGAAAGCATAGGAATGGAATATTCCTATAATTATATTTGCTGCTAAATAAAATTAGCAGCAAATAATTAAGTACACTGAATAAATGTTATCTTAATTTCTTGAATTTTATGGCAGAAAATACTTCTGTATTATATTAGGTGATTAGCTAATTATTATCTGCATTTGGTTAAAAAGTCATCTTTTATTCTACTTTCCCCCTACAGAATTCTTTTACTGTTTAAAAGGCTTTGGCTGTTTTACTGTTTTCCTAAAAGTCTACTGGGAATAATTGTTATTTTTCTACCAGGAATAGGTTAGCAAAATAAAATTATTTTCTCTTGTGCTTCATTGTAAGGACTACATGCACATCAGTAGTTTACTTATTAAGGCAATTCCAGTGTTCTACGCATGAATAACATTGGTAAGCCAGTGGTAGCTGAATATGAGACTGTCATAGAACACCTATTTAAATAACCTAAAAAAGAAAATTGGAAAAACATTTTATTCTACAGTTCCTCAACATCTTATTTACACTAGAAAGGAGCTATTATATAAATGTTAAGAGAAAATGCTAAGTGATTTTCTAAGAAGTTGCACATTTGAATGCATTAGAGTGAACTTATTAGAGAGTGCAGCATTTCTATACAATGAAATAAATTGTATTAACTATGGTAAATAATAGAGAAGAGACCATGGAATCTTTAACTTGATAACAGTACACTTAAAATTCCTTCAGTGTAGAAATCCTACACACTTCTACAGGAGTTTCTTCAGTTTTATCCCTTGAGAAGACAGATAAATTTAACATCATTGTTCTACTAATATAGCATTCATTAGTTTTAAAGAAACATCACACTCTCCTGGCTCCTGACTGCACAACTGATAAAAAGAGATTTTCCTTGGGAGACCTCTATATCCATCTGCTCCATTATGAAGCTGTAACCATTTCAATTTTTTTCTATTAATATGGATATGCATGAGCCCAATTATTAGAATTAAAGGAAGCAGTTTTGAAAGCAAATCTTAATACTCAGTGATTTATTAACTACTGTAATATACTGACACCATAATGCAAGCAACAAATCACAACAGCATCCTAATAAAGGGATACAGTTAAAAAGAAAAATCTGCACTGTGGCCTTGGTAGAGCTCCCACCAAAAGTATCTTAAACAAGGAAAACCTATTGGAAGCTGGGCTGCCTGGCAACCAGAGCTGGTTGCTAAGCGGCACTCTTTTAACGTGCCATCATGAATGCTAGCACAGTAAAAGAATAATTTGGTATGAACAAAAGCCTATAAAAGAGACTGGGACTTAAGTGCGTCTGGTTTACCCTCTGAGAACAATGCAGCTGCCAAACCAATCTGGAAGCTCCGACATCATTGTTCTGTAAACCCCACAATCTGCTCTGACTGCAGGAAGTGTATTTAACGGGCAACATTTTTGATCTCCCCTGAAAAGTTTGGATTTTGCATAAGTGCTGTTGTGAGATAATTTTTCACTGACCAAACCCCTGAATTGAACTAAGAAATATTATTTTAATATTGAGCTGTAGTGTTTTTCTTTTGGACTGTTTTAAACAAGATTAATACTTTTTGAAACATACAGCCGGTGGGGAACATTAGAATGAAATGTTATGTTTAAAGAATAGTGAATTCTTAATTTTCACATTTTTCAAAGAAGCAAAACCAGATATTATAAAGTTTTTAAACTGAAAATTATCCACCCTAAAAACGTATTGGGTTGGTCAAAAAGTTCGTTCAGTTAGTGAATATGCTGTTCAATAAAGTTCTTCATGAACATGAAAAATGTCTCCTATTTTTACCTAAAACTGAACAAACTTTTTGGCCAACCCAATATTTAAATCTTTCAGTATCACTTTCACTCTAATATTAAAAAAGTGATGGTGACACTATGTAAATCTGCTTTTCTATGTAATTTTATTATATGGCTATAATGATTAAATAGGGAGAAAAATGGGATTATCCATTGTTTGCTTTTTATAATATTAAACTAGATAAAACTCATTTGTATTCAAATGTATTTAGTGAATACCACACACCTTGAACTTGTGATAATTCATATAATTTATATATACTATTTAAATATAATGTTTCCAAGTGAGCTAATATTAGGTATAAGTGTAAGCTTGATTTACACTACTTCAAAAAATGTACACCTAATTTTGTTAGGCAAAATAACTTTTCTTTTCCTTTTTTTTTTTTTTTTTCGCGTTACACGGGCCTCTCACTGTTGTGGCCTCTCCCGTTGTGGAGCACAGGCTCCGGACGCGCAGGCTCAGCAGCCATGGCTCACGGGCCCAGCCGCTCTGCAGCATGTGGGATCTTCCTGGACTGGGGCATGAACCCGTGTCCCCTGCATCGGCAGGCAGACTCTCAACCACTGCACCACCAGGGAAGCCCAAAATAACTTTTCTTTTAAAATATTTTGGTTGAACTTTTTTTTCATACTGACAGGCCTCTCTTCATTTTCCAGATTTCACTGGATAACTTTCTTTGAGGTAACCAATGTCATCTTGTACTAAACAAGCAGTTAAATAATTTTTAGTTCCTATAAACCAACAGACTATAAGGACAAATAAGTTCAATTACCAGGCCTATAAGCTGCATATATTTTCTCTACTACATAATATAAATTTGAAATAACTTACTTTTATTGACTCAAATGGTAAAGATTTGGTTTTTAAAACTTTAATCTCTAAAGTGCTTCCTTATTCACTTGTAATTTGTAAAAGATCACCCTTCACATATATACAATGGAATATTACTCAGCCATTAAAAAGAAACGAAATTGAGTTATTTGTAGTGAGGTGGATGGACCTAGAGTCTGTCATACAGACTGAAATAAGTCAGAAAGAGAAAAACAAATACTGTATGCTAACACATATATATGGTATCTAAAAAAAAAAAAAATTGGTCATGAAGAACCTAGGGGCAGGATGGGAATAAAGACGAAGACCTACTAGAGAATGGACTTGAGGACATGGGGAGGGGGAAGGGTAAGCTGTGACAAAGTGAGAGAGTGGCATGGACATATTTACACTACCAAATGTAAAACCAATAGCTAGTGGGAAGCAGCCGCATAGCACAGGGAGATCAGCTCAGCTCGGTGCTTTGTGACCACCTAGAGGGGTGGGATAGGGAGGGTGGGAGGGAGGGAGGGAGACACAAGAGGGAAGAGATATGGGGATATATGTATATGTATAGCTGATTCACTTTGTTATAAAGCAGAAACTAACACACCATTGTAAAGCAATTATACTCAATAAAGATGTTACAAAAAAAAAGATTGCCCTGAATTAATATGGCACTAAAAAAAAGTCAATATTTTGAAATCATTCAACCAAAAAATTAAATTTAAAAGCTGACAAAAGTCTTAAGATATAAAAGCTGACAAAAATATCTTCATAGGCTGCAGTACTACTTAATGTAATGTGTAAAACTTACAAGGAATTATTACATCTTAGAACAAAGAATGGTATGTGATCTTTATTTTTGTTCAGTGCCTTAAAAATGAACAATATAAAAAAATGATCAATATAACTTTGAAAATGATTAGCAAAGACTACAATAACAACACAAAATTTACTATTACATGCAAGGGAGAAAACACTTTTCTTAAATTTTTAAATTAGACTTTTAAGTTTTGCCATTTACTGAAATACAAACGCATATAAATAATCTTTAAATTAATCAACTATTAACAAGAGTAATTTTCTTCATTTCATGAAGCAGCCTAGACAAAGTTTCACACACAAAGTAGGTCAATGTTTATATTCCCATAGTTATCAAAAAACTCCAAGAATACGGCTTAACTTTTAGGTTATCAGAGACCTATTATAATTGGCCTTTACACTATATTCATGAACACAAAAGGTACTGAGCAAACATATATTGGTCTGAAAACAGATTTCTGTACTTACAGAGCTTTAGATTTCCTCCAAATATTGTAGAAACTAAACAATTTTTCTTATTGAAGGTCTAATAAGTAAAAAATCAAATAATACTATATGTTGAAAAAGAACTAAAATGTCATCCTATAGATGACATTTATAGATGATAAAGTGTAACCAATTATTTTAATTGCCAAAAAGCTTTATACTAGCTGAAAGCAGATTTTATTATATAAAGGCTATTTACTAGAAATTTGTTGCATACACAAACATTCCCCCATTTAGTGAGATTTTCTGAAAGCTCTCATTAGATAACTTAGATAATCCTTCATCTCAAATCCAGTAAAATTTTTTTTATATTCTAGAAAGCATCATATTATCAAGAATATTAGACCATAAACTTGTTAAATCAATGTTTGTTTGTAACATCAAGTTACAATGCCATAAAGTGGGTTCTGATTGTTATCCAAATGGTAATAGTATGAGAACAATGAAAATAAAATAATGAATATGTAATAAATACCTACTGCTGTAGTCTCTGTGTATTTAATTACCACTGTATTTTAGTGAGTGCTGTTGTCTGCATCCCTCTAGCTAACAAAAGAAGGATGTCCCTTTGAACAGATTGGTTAATGCTCTGGGGCAACAGATGTCTACTGGAACTGCAGGAGACCAGCAACTGGTGGCCTGCCCATCTTCTGAAAACTTTCAATAGACTTATGCATATGTTCACACAATAGGGCATGTGGTAGAAATGAAAACCTCTTTTTAACCCTTTATGCTCTTTCTTTTCCTCCCAACTGATAGATGAAAGTCTTTGTCTCCTCCCTTCCCCATTACAGATCTCTTGAAAGCAACAGTTCTCCAAGTGACATCTTCAATCTAATATCTGAAACTAATGCAAGCAAAAAATAAAAAATAGAAAATAAAGATGGGAGAGAAGAAATTGTAAACTATACATGAGTATTGAAACTGCTGACAAAGCAGTTGAATACTTAATCATCATAATTAAAACAAGGTGAAACATCTAATAGCAATCCATCTCCCCAAGCTAGATTTTTAAAACAATGGAAAAATCTATTAAATCTTACTATCATTTTACAGCACCTAGGTCTGACAGTGACACCTTAAGAAACCTAAGAATGTGACAAGAAGATAAAATCTAAATTCATTGTTTATCAAAATATCAGAACACACTATAACTTATCTTTAAGTACAAATGATTACATGGCATGCTTAATGCCTTGTGAATGTTTATGAAACTGTAATTATTTATATAACTCCAGAATATAAAAATGTAAAAAATCTGCTTCACAGACATATTTTACAGAAAGAATTTAACTTTCTGGTATTTTGGCACTATGTAATAATTTGTAGGCTTTCATTTGAGGTGCATTCTATCCTTAACAGAGTTCAAATTAATATCCTGAATACTTAGCAAAGTTTAACTTCCAAGGCATTAAGTAGCACATATACTCACGTTCGCAGGAAAATACAAAGACATTGGTTTCTGTAGCAGCTTCAGCAGTAACTCCTTAACACAATTTTAGCTGCAGACTTCCAGGCAAGCAAGAAGAACAATGAATGGGTGAACAGATGGAATGGCAATGTCTTTGCTTAACCTATTACCGAGTGGAATAACAACCAATCATAGGCCAGAAAGCTCACAATTAGTCGGCCAGGCAGATGCAAGCCAACCTCAGCACCCTGCGTCAGGTTCGCAGGTTTCTAAGATAAGCAAGTTGATGTCATTCTCGGGTCTGCCCCGGGCAGCATGTGTATTAACGAGGGGTGTGCGGCAACAATAGGCCATACAAAGCTGTAGTAGGCAGCTGCTCTTTGAGAGCAGAGCCATGAGGGAGCAGGCTGCCAACAAGAAAACACCTGGCTTGGGCAGACCAGCTTTTCCTCCTTGGTTTTAAACAAAACAAAGAAACCAATTATATTTTAAAGTAGTAAAAGTTGCATGTTTCCAAAAAGTCAAGGCTATCCTCTAGTCTATTAGCTTTTTGTTTCTGAGAAATAAAGAAAACGAGGTGTGTCAAAGTAGCAATTAACTACTGCAGCAATCCCTTTTCTTTAATAAATGATTTACTGGTGAAATGAGACAGATTATAGCAAAGCTACTTCCCTGGAAATACTGGGAAATATAAAATATTTGTAAGTATTGGTTCATTTGTGGCAAGAGAATAAAACAAACAAAAAAAGAGATGATGAAAATAAGATTGCAAAAGAAAAAGGTTTAAAAGCGTACAAACAGAACTGATTTTTTTAAAGTTCATAAGATAAAACAAGTTTGGCCAACTTTGTGCCAAATGAGTCATCTAAACTTAATATTTAGACAAAACTACTTAACTTCAACCTAAAATCACCAGAACGACCCACTTTATTTATGCCAAATAACAGTGTAAAATTATTTTATTATGGATACCAGTTAATCATGTAGTTAAATAAAAGCAAAATCGTTCATTATGTTTTAATATACAACACGTTATTTGTTATATTTATATTTCATAAAATTTGTAAGACATAATACTCAAATTTCAGTTCAGGAACAGGTTAACTTTACAAAGAAGAAACATTGTAATATTTTTAAAGGATATGAGTATACAAAAATCAGCTCTGTCAGTGAGGAAGCTTGTCATCCCTGATTTATTTCAAAGTTCCAGACTACAGTATTTATAATGTTATGGACTACTTGCTTTTGAGAGCTGCATAAATTGTATCTTGAGTGACCTCTGATTACGGAAATTCAATCAAAATTTAAACACCATCAGGTGTTGTGCGACTAATTCCTTACTAAAGAAAAAGGCAATCTAAAGTGGTTCACTACCTACTTATGTGATGTAGAACACACACACACACACACACACACACACACACACACACACACACACACGTCTCCCCTTTTCATTCCAGTGCAAATTAAAAGAGTGAAGGAAAAAGCTCCTCTTAAAATACAATTTTCTGAGATAGGCTGATTTATGCAGAGCCTGGGCTTTCCCATTATATAATCAAGTACCCTAAAGGTATAAAATTTGGTTAAAGCACCCCAAACAATCTCAAACAATCTAAATCAGTCTCTCTTCTCACACACAAAAACAGAGGCTACTCACATTTAGGACCATGTGACAATACTTAGAAAAAAAGTTAATATTGGTGGGGACTCTTGGGCATGTCCTTATTGTGCCCAGTCAAATGTAAATGAGAGGTACTCTATTTACAAAATAAGAGAGAAATCTACTCTAAATGGTTAAAATTTTTCAGCTACCTCACCAAAAACATTCCTTATGCCTACTAAAAGCCTAAAAATTATTGCTGTTTCCAGAAAGAAAACTAAAATACAAAGTATGGTATTTGTAGATCACCATTTGTCTATAGATATTTTTCCTCAAAAAGAGCTTAATATTCCATGAAAGTATGTTATTCCAAAAATGTTAGAAAATTTAAAAATCTGTGAAAGTATTTTTAAACTAAATGTAATTAGTAGATTCTGAATGCCAAACTAATTTCTAAAGGAAGAACTATTCTTTTTCTGCCAAGTGTTACAGTAATGTTTTTTGCAATAGTTACACCCATAGCCTAATTCCATAAGCCCACAAAAGATCAAGATAAAGCATTTCTAATATTATAGTTTATTGCAAAGTATAATGTGAATTACATAGAGTTCAAATTTTATGTCTTGAGTAAGCATATGAACATCACAAAAATCAAGTTAGAAATTATTTTTTTGTTGGTGTGGTAGTAATTTCTTTTTTTTTAATTTCATGAGTAAAAAGGTATCATCAACTCTGAAAAAAGTAAGAAAGATAAATCAAGTCCACTAGTATGGTTAGTAAATGTACTTCTGGTAAAACTGAGTTTGATTAAATAAGATTAAGATGAAAAATATGACATATTCATGCAAAGTAGTTACAACTAAAACTTAATAAAACTTAAGTTATGTACTGACTAGAGATAGCGAGGTCAATATTTATGAATTTACATTAAAATCTTTTCCCTTTTGTATATAAAAAAGACACTCTTTAGTATGAATAGACAGTCCCTCTTTCCCTTGGGCTTTCTTTCTTCTTTTTACCCCTTTGCTACTATAGTTACTACTTTATAGCTTTAATTCAGGAGGAGGAGGAATCTTCTCACTAATTCCTGCCACTGTGAACACAAAGAATGAGAGAAAACTACCCGAGAGCTCAGCAGGAAGCCTGATCCCTAGCACTGGATTAAGCTTTTTTGCAAACAGCAAATAAAGGCAGTGATCTGAAAAAGCTAATCAGATCCTGCTGTGGTATTTAGACTATCTTGGTTGCTAGTATTGGATAACGTTAAGCACATTAAAACATCTGTAGGTGAAAAGAGGCCCTTGCCTGCCTTTCTTAGTCACATGGCCCTGGTCCACTTCCCACTGCAGAGAAAATGCAAACAGCTGTACTGGGCTGTCTGGGTCACTGCAATAAATGACTGAGCACAGGGCACAGTTATGACAGTGTGGTTTTAGTGATAACACTAATATCTGTCAATGTCAAGGGCTTTTCTAACATTTGAAAATTCAACTGTTTGCTGAGGTATGAATGTGACACACGTGGGTTTTGATGCTAGTGTTGGAATCAATTCTCTTTGTCAGCAGTGATCCAAGCTGCCTTCCCGGTACCTTTCTCCTAATATGGATTTGTTCTCCTTCAATCTACAATTCTTTTCATCCTAAAACACCTCCATAGAAGTAAGATCATTAAATCAAATTTTCCCGGTACCTTTCTCCTAATATGGATTCATTCTCCTTCAATCTACAATTCTTTTCATCCTAAAACACCTCCATAGAAGTAAGATTATTAAATCAAATTTTCCCATTTGTCCCCAGAAGATTGAAAGGTTAAATTTTTAACCAAAAGCTCTCATTATTTTTGATTAAAAAAAAAAAAAACAACCAACCAAAAACCTAATTTATACACATGGTGTAAAAGAATGGAGCAAAATCAATCAGGCACTAACTCTAACCTCTGAAAGTTATTATATTTAGTAAATCAGATGGGCATGAGAGCTTTAATATATTTCATTTCCTTAGGCTTAGATTACTTTCATTTCTTAATTTATCTCCTTCCTTGAATACCCCCTAAGTACATCCCTGCCAAAGTAATTTTCAATGACACCACGCTTAGGTTTAAAAAAAATCTCCGCAGATCACATCTCTGGTCCTCTGCTTTGTTTTCAAGATTCTTACAACCGGGGCTCCTCTAGCCCTGTATTCTTATTTTCCACTTCAATTAAGGTGAAGGAATAGCAAAAGTGAAGTCACAGATGCTGAAACAACTGTCCCTTCACCCAAGTGTTCTCTTGCACAGCCTCACCTACCCAGATCATATCTGTTGTTCTAAGCCCAGCTCAAGGCTTATTTTTCCATAAAAATCTTCTTGGACCAGTCTGGTTTTTATTGAACTTCTATAACATTAATAGTCTGTACTGCACAATATAGCACTTATTTATGAACCAGGCTGTAAGCTTCTTGAGGGCAGATCCATTTAATCTTTGATAATCCACACAGCAAAAAAAGCCTATATGGTACCCAGCAGTGTGTTGCTATCTAGAAGACATCTGAGTGAAAAACAGGACCAGTAAAAAACAGGCTCCAGCAAATTTGAATGCAGGCATTCATATGAACAAAATGCTCCCTGCTAGTTTTTATTTCTCTTTGTGACAGGGTGAGCTTATCAAAGAGCCTGCAGTGATTTGCAATGTTCCTGTAGCCCTGGCTCTGCCACTGGGGCTGCTTTCAACATCCAAGGCAGCTGTGAAATTGAGTGAGCTCAAGCCTGGCAGGGATGAGAGGTCTTTTCCTGCAGTCTCCTTCTCTGGCTTCAGTTTTCTAACTAGAGTGGCATCCCTAGGAGTAATGCTCTGGCCTCTTCCGCCTCACTTGAGGATGACTTATCTGAGGGGTAAGTCTGGGAAGAGGAGTTGTGTAAGCAAAGTGCAGCCCCTTCCTCTGCACATTTCTCTTGGGATCTGCCCAGGTGCAGACAGCACACAGTTGCTTTGCTCTCCAGCACTGCCTGAGATTGGATGACTACATCTTTCTAATTTGGGGGTTCAATGTTCCTAAATCCTTTATGCTGTCATGTTCTGCAATAGCTCCATCAAAAAAAGAGCTGCTATTTTGATGTCCATCTACCTGGCTCCTTTGTTTATTTCTCAATTGGTTCAGAACTAAGGCAGGAAAAAGACCCCCTCAAACAATATTCAATAATAATAAGTTTTGATATAAAGAACTATTAAGGAAAAAAAAGGTGATGAAAAGACTTACATAAATTAACTCAACAGACCACTTTAAAAATACATATAAAGGGATAAAGTTAAAAAAAAAAAATTCTGTGACAAAGAAAGAAGATAATGCTTCTTCAAGTCAAAATTCTTAGGGTTTGATTATAAAAATATTTCAGTGTCATATCACTAAGAGCAGATATCTTTCAATTCTCTCCAGGGTTCAGAGGCAAATAGGAAATCCACAAAAACGGTATTTCTTCTCAGTGGTCTAAAAACAAAGAAACTTTTCTATAGTCACTTTAAGTGACAATATAACCCATATCATTATTTGGGTTATATTTTCAAATATTTCCCAATGATTAGCTTCCCATTTAGTAATTTTTTTTTTTTTTTTTTTTTGGCAGCTTGCGGGATTTAAGTTCCCTGACCAGGGATCAAATGGGGGCGCACAGCAGTGAAAGTGTCAAGTCCTAACCAGTGGACTGCCAGGAAATTCCCCCCATTTAGTATTTTTAAAAGTTCAAATAAACAAGCAAGTCTTTTAAAAAGATGATCTTCAATTCCTATAAAACTTGTAAATACTCAAGGAATGAGAAATTTTAGAAAAGCTCAGAGAATACAAATGACATCCAAAATGCTGATGTACTAGGTTGCTAAAGCAGCTAATGTGTGGCAGAGCAGGATAGAGAAAATTCGTGAGGAAAAAAGGACATAGATGATCTTAAAAGAAGTATAAAGCACATGATATCATCCACGTTAACAAAACACAGTTATATTAAGTACAACTGAAACTGAGGAAAAGCTGACCAAACCTATGTAATTTTTTTTTTTTTTTGATACGCGGGCCTCTCACTGTTGTGGACTCTCCTGTTGTGGAGCACAGGCTCCGGACGCGCAGGCTCAGCGGCCATGGCTCACAGGCCCAGCCGCTCCGTGGCACGTGGGATCTTCCCGGACCGGGGCACGAACCTGTGTCCCCTGCGTCGGCAAGCGGACTCTCAACCACTGCGCTACCAGGGAAGCCCCCAAACTGTGTAATTTTATATAAAATATATGTAAGACACATTCTCTGCATTATAACACAACTGGATGGTAGTTAAATGGCACTTTGTCTCTGACAATAATGATAAGATTTACAACATCATTCTCCAAGCCTAGTCAGAACTCAACCCATCTCTCCTTTTGATGCCACAGCACTGTACCTCTCACTCCTGACAGCACCCCTCACTTCCCACCTGCACGTGCTCATGTGTGCACATCATTTCATCTCAGGCTGAGTGTACCAGCTGAGGACGGTGCATGTCTTATTCTTCTTCGGGTATTAAATAACTCTATTTAGCAAACTAACTCAAAACTTCTTGACCAAAAGTTTAAGTGAAATTGACAGATTCAGGCGATAAAGAATAATTGTATCAGACAGAATTAAAAGAGGACTCTATTATTAGAGGTCTCTGTTCTTGCTAATGGTCTAGAAGACAGTGTAATGGTACATTAAATGTAAAGGAACTCAAGAAAAAATATATAAAACATGGTATACAGCAAATTATGACCCAATAAAAGTTCTTTGTTAATTATAAGTTTGATCTAAGTATAAATTCTTGCTAATAATCAAGACAGATAATAGTTCCTTACATACCAGCTCCTATAAGATGAGAAAATGAAATGCTTGAGTTAGTACTTCCAATGGTCCTCATTCTACTGGTTTAGACAATTGTCCCAGTGTGCAAGAAACTGAAAAACTTTGAGAGGCTAACAAAACGAATGGTTGTGTTAGAAAACGCTCAGTCAAATTAGCACAGAAGTTCACAACACAATTTTTCTTTACAGAGTTCTATTCATATCAGAGGATGATATAGTAATTTAGACATTAAATTTAGAATTCTGAGCATTTAGGATAAGATTCCTTCTAAATGCAAATCATCATATACTATAAGTTAAATCTAGACTATGAATCATCCTAAACAGCTGCCAAAACAATTCAACTATAAACTCTAACAGGCCAGAGATTCTTGTGTTTTGTTTTCTGCTGTATCTCCAGCAACTAGCAGAGTGCCTGGCAAACAGCAGATGCTTAATAAATATGTGCTAAATGATAGCATTCCAATAACTGGGCCAAAATCTCTTTTCCAGATTTATTTGTTCTTTACATCCCTTCACATAACCTACACTCCAGCCAAACACAAGGATTTAAAGCAGTGGTTCTCTTAATTTGGTTGCACACTGGAATCCTCTGGGGAGATTTAAAATATACTGGTGTAAGAGTTTCATCCCTAGAGATGTTTATTTACTTATTTATTTATTTTTTGGTCTGGGTGATTCTAATGTATAGCCAAGTTTAAGATTCTTTCTTCTAAAATAACTTTCTCCATAGTTTCACGGGTTAAAATCTTATCTATTAGTATTGAAGATTCAGCTAAAACCCCAACTCTGCCATGAAACCTTCCCCGGAACACTGTTAAACCTATCTTTGGATTATTTGAGTTTTGCACAGGGCCTGGCATAAGGTTAGGACTTGATAAATGTCTGAGTGGTAAATAACTCTGGGAGCATGGCACATAGCAGAAACACAGTAAATATTTATTGAAAAAATGATGTATAGTTGGCCCCTGTTATCTGTGGATTCTGTACTTGCAAATTTGCCTACTCACTAAAATTTATTTGTAACCCCAATAAATCCTCGCGGTGCTTTACAGTCGCCCCACGGCAACGTGCATGTGCAGAGAGGCGGAACATTTGAGTTGCCAGACAGGCATTCCAGCAGAGGCTGAACAAAGCCCTCATGCTGAAACAAGTGTCTTAAAAAGGGCTTGTTAGTGCTATGATTTTTGCATTTTTGTGCTTTCTGTTGGTGAATTTGCTGTTTAAATGGCCCCCAAGTCTAGTGCTGAAGTGTTATCTAAGTGCAAGAAGTCTGTGATGTGCCTTGTGGAGAAATATGCGTGTTAGGTAAGCTTTGTTCAGGCACGAGTTACAGTGCTGTTGGCTGTGAGTTCAGTGTTAATGAATCAACAGTACATATTTAATAAAGTGTCTCTAAACAGTACTGCATGTACAACAAGGTTATGTATTGATTGGTCCATGAAAATGTTCTGACCGGAGGCTTGCAGGAACCTAATCCCGTATTTCCTCTAGAAGCAATGGTTCAGTATTTGCAGTGACTTCATAGAACATAACTACAGTTGCCCCTTGAACAACAGTGGGTTTGAACTGCATGGGTCCAGTTAAATGTGGATTTATTTCAACAGATACATAAGGACTATGTGATTCTTGGCTGGTGATCTGGGGATGCAGAACCCTGGATAAGGAGGGCCAACTGTGAAGTTACACTCGGATTTCTGACTGCACAGAGGGTCGGTGCCCCTAATGCCTGTGATGTTCAAGGGTAAACTGTTCAAGAAAAACAAGATTGACTGTAATTTCATCCTCTCTTCAGAACTCTTAGTGATCTTACCTGTAATTTTTAATGCCAGTTTCATTCAGCAAACGGGCACCTCCTAGGTGCCAGGTGCTGGGGATACAGCAAGAACAAAGCAAGTCTCTTCTCTCACCAAACTCACAGAGGGAGAGAATGTAAACAGTAAATATACGTCAGGTGATGGTAAATGCTATAGAGAAACTTTTAATCAGGGAAGGCCTTTATGATAGGGTGGTATTTGTGCAGATACCTAAATGAAGTGAAAGGAATGTGTAACAGGAGGAGGGAGGGTTAAGTACAAAGCCCAGAGATGAGAGACGTCCACAGGACAGCAAGGTGGCCAGTATGTCTGGTGGCAGGTGAGCAAGGGGAGGAGTCAGCAAATGAGGTCAGAAAGGTCAAGGTCAAGACCAGCCATGTCATGCAGAGCTTTGAAGGGCAACGCACCTCAAAACTTTACACAGCGTGGGAATCATACAAGAATCTTTTGCATGTATATGCTTCCAGCTACTTAAAAATTAGTTTGACAAGTTTTAATAGAAAAGCTGCTGTTGGGAGTTTGATGGAGATAGTGTTGTAGTAATCCTTGCTTAAAAAGCACTACTGATTTACTATATTGTTTAATCAAGAATAATTGATTGAAATTTCCTCTTTCAATACAGTTCCTAGATTTCTTTGTAGGGGGCTTATAAATTTCTTTTTAAACTTGTCTTAAAATATTTTGCTTTTGTTCTTGCTGTGAATGGAGGTTTTTTTCTTCCCTTATATTTTCTAACTAGTTATTGTTGGTGTCTAAACAATAATTATTTTTATTCTTGTACATAAAACTTTAGTGAACTAGGTATCTCAGTGAACTCAATGTTTCTATTAGTGTTTCACTGAGGCTCTTGGGTTTTCCAGGCATATATAATAATGTAAAATCATCAGATTGACTCTTCCTTACCAATTTTTACATCTCTTGCTTCATACTTCTGTCAATTACATTGTAATGTTAACAATGGTTATTTTGTGTCATTCCTGATATTAATGGGAATGCGTCTAGTGTTTTATTATTAAGCATTATATTGATGGCTGGTTAGGTTGTACATACATATACATATAAAACATACACATCTATCACGTTGGGCAAATTTACCTCCTCATGCCTCATCTGTTAAAAAATAAAATACACACACACATATAAATAGTTGTTTTGAAATTTAATGAGCTAATACATGTAAAACACTTGACACCTGGAACAGTGCCAGGCACACAGTACGCACTCAGTAAGTGTTAGCTGTATGTAATTATAAGTTTATATACAACTATACATTTACACACAACACAATATGTAGCCTTTAAAAAGTCACTTATAGAAATATGTTTTCCTCCTACTGAAAGATTTAAGAAAAAAATTAAAAATGTGTATTGCATTAAAATGATATATTAAGATGATCATAATTTCTTCTTTGAGTTACTAATATTGTGAACTACATTAACAGATTTACTAATATAGAAACATTATTACATTTTGGAGGATTATACTGTATATGCTGGTATTTCCTTAGGAATTTTTACATCAATAATCATAAGACTGGCTTGTCATTTTCTTTATTTGCTTTGCCACATTTGGGTACTACTATTTTGCTGATGTTAGAAAAGGGGTATGGTATTCCATCCAAACTTTTTCTCAATGACAAACCAATTGCCCCACGTACCAAAGGGAATTAGACTAGACTGGGCCATGTGTTCCTATACAGGCAGCACTATTTCTAATATCTGATTTACTGGTATTCTGAAACGTTTACCTGACCCCTTACTATAAGTTCTAGGGTAGAGTTTACTCCAGCATGGGGTCCAAAGAAAAGAGGATGAGCAAGAGAGAGATCTTATAATTTATGGATATAAGAACCAACACCACAACACACCCTCTCCCAAAAAGTATCCAAATATCCTGGACAAATTACACAACTGCTGTGTTTCAGTTTCTTCAACCATAAAATGGGGATAATAACAACACCAACAGCACAGGGTTGTAATATATATAATAACTTAGAACAGTGTTTAGCACATAGTAAATATTATTATCTTAAAAGTTTATACTAAAAGTGAAATTTCAGTACAAAACAATAGAAAACCTGATTTTCATTATTTTATGTTCTCATTAATATAATTCTAAAGTTCTGCCTTTGTTCCTGATCTCAGAACATGAATTTTGTTAAATTAATAAAATAATTTAGAACAATGTTTCTCAGAGGGAAAGGGGAATGACATTTAGTTTGGAAAAGCCAAACATACCTATCCTTTTTTGTAAGAAAAACTACTCAAGATTTAAGTGTCATGGAATACTTTGGCTAATAAGGATAATTAGAAGACAATAGTATCAATAACTATGAGTATCTTTGTACGGTGACACATCATAACTAGACTTACCCTGGTGATTGTTTTGAAAAGTACAGAAATATCAAATCACAATGTTGTATAACAAGAACTAACATTGTGTTGTAGGTCAATTATACTTCAAGAACAAACAAACAAAAAATAGAAAGAGATCAGACTTGTGGTTACTAGAGGCAGGGGGTGGGGTGAGGGGGAATTGGATGAAGGTGGTCAAAAGGCACAGACTCACAGTTATAAGAGAAATAAGTACTAGGGATGTAATATGTACAACATGATACAGATAATGAACACTGCGGCACATTATGTGTGAAAGTTGTTAAGAGAGTAAGTGCTAAGAGTTCTCATCACAAGGAAAGATTTTTTTTTCTATTATTTAAATTTTGTATATATATGAGATAATGGATGTTCACTAAACTTACTGTGATAAGCATTACGCGTAGGCTCAGCGGCCATGGCTCACGGGCCCAGCCGCTCCGCGGCATGTGGGATCTTCCCGGACCGGGGCACGAACCCGTGTCCCCTGCATCGGCAGGCGGACTCTCAACCACTGCGCCACCAGGGAAGCCCTGTGATAAGCATTTCTTGATGTATGTAAGTTGAATCTCTATGCTGTGGCCTTAAATATATACAATGCTTTATCTCAATTATATCTTGATAAAAGTGGAGGAAAAAATATTCAAAAAAGAAGATAATGGTAGAAAGCTTAGTAAGGAACATGAGTATAAAAATGGCTGGGAATCAGTAATTTAGAAGAAATACATTGATCTGATGATGGGCAGAAGTGAAGGGATGTGGGAGAAAATGGAAGTAAAATTAGAAGAAATTATAACAAGCACCTGAAAGGAAACAAAGGTTTTTCTTATGGAAAATGAGAAAATACTTCTTTCAGTTTAACAATATAAATTGTGGACTGTGCAAATTTATTTTAAAATAAATGGCTGTAGACAAAGATCAGCCATCGGCTCCCACCTCTCTCATAATCTCATTAACTTTTAATAAAGTAATAAATTAGTATACTTTTCAGAATTAGCTTTCTCTTAAGATCTGTAAGTTACTATCAAAAAATTAAAGCCATAATAATTTTCTCCTTTAAATAATTGTTATTTAACAAATCTTTTATGGAAAAAAATCCTATGACTTAGGAATCTATTTTCTTGATAGTAATATCATTAAATACAGAGTAATTTAGTTCTTATGGCATTTTTACAGATGTTAGCTAGGTGATCAAATTCTATTTTAAAATGTGTACAACTAATACATTTTGAAAGTAATACTCTGATGAAACGCAGGACAACAGCAGCCTGGTCCATGGTCACCCAATCAAGCTAAATCAGAGGTTAAGCCAGTATTCAATGAATTAATGTATTCACTCAAGAAACATTTATTTGAATGCCTACTATGAGAAAGTGACATTAAGTGAAGAAGATGAGGGAGGGTACAAACATGAATACGGTTGCTACCCTAAGGAATATAAATTTACTAAAGAAACCAAATAGATGAATACCTATAAAATATAGCACATGTCAAAATTAATGCTATTAATAGTGATATATCATAGAATACAAGAGACAAAGACATTGGCTCAGATTGGAGAAGGTTCTGAGAGGCAACATATAAGCTGAGAACAGAATGATGATGATGACACACTCCTATATATACTATGGTGTATGTGTCTGTGGTAGGGCAAGATGGGGAGTGGGGTAAGGTAGGGAAAGAAAGGATTTTTGAGAAAACAGGATCAAAGGCCAGAGACGTGAAAGATGATAAAATATACAGAATACTGTGAGATTAATACTGCTGTAGAAGAGGCTAGAAAGTTAGGATGTACTTAGTTCATGGAAAGTCTTGAATGCCATACTAGTGTTTCAACTTTGTTATTGGGAAACTACTGAAGGTTTCTGAAAAAGGGAATAGTGTATTTCTACCCACATTTTAGAAAGGTAACTAAATCAATATAAAATTAAATATAAAATTAATATAAATTTAAAATATATAAATTAAATAAATAATAATTAAATAATTTATATATAAATTAAATCAATATAAAATTAAATATAAAACTAATATAAAATTAGAATTATTGATTTAAAAAAAAGAAAGGTAATGGGGAACCACTGAAAGTTTCTGAGAATGTGAATGATGTGTTTCTAACTACATTTTAGGATGGTAATTCCAGCTCTATTAGGTTTGAGGGGGCAAGAAACTCAAAGACAAGTTAGGAAGGTATTATAATACATAATGGTCTAAGCAAAAGGTGACTGGTATCTAAAGTTATGCAGAAAAAAAGAAACAAATATGAGATATTTTCTAAGATGAGCCAACGGGTCCAGTAAGGATTTGATACTAAAGACAAAAGAGGAAGGAGTAACAAAAAATAACTGATGGCACCAAATGATACAGATACACTGCAGAATGACTGAGGACATTGGGTAAAGGTGATCAGTGACCACTGAGGGAGCTGTTTTGGAGATATGAAGACAGGTGGGGTGAACAGGCAGCTGCTCCTAAACAAGTTTTTATGCCATAGATCCTTTCTCAGTCTAATGAAGGCTATACACCTCTTTTCGAAGTAATGCTTTTAAATGCACAAAGCAAAAGCAGAGACTGCATTACAAAGAAGCCAATTATATTAAAATAGTCATCAAAATATGTAAAAATGTGATATAGTAAAATATGTCTTTTATTAACACATTAAAATAAGATATAGCAGCAGACCTAATAACTACCATGATTTTGAAGTAGTTAAAAGTAAAAATGATATTTCAGAGTATTTACTTCAACTGTAACATGATAGGGAAACATTTATGATTTCTATGGATGACACAGTCATATATGCTGTTATTAAAATTGGACTTGTTGCTTACATTCATAATTGAGGGAAATGGTAAATTTCAATCAGAGGATATGAATATAAATACATAAATTTTTTCCCATCCAACATCACAGAATGCCCAAATTCTATCCATGGACCCTTTGGGGAACCACAGAACACAGGCTAAAAACTCCCAGTTAAGGAGTAAGTGTGTGCTGAAGAAGAGATGACAGCATATGTATTCTTTTAATAAGTTTGGCAGGAAAGGAATAAGATATAGAAAGATATTTTGGTGGGTAGGGAGGCTAAGGGTTTTTTTTTTTCTTTCTTTTAAGAACTTTAAACCAGGAGAATGGATTTAATGGGGCAGGAGAGAAAAAAGGTATGCCCACCTATGTATGAATGAAAGACTGGGAATAAATAAAAGACAATAACTTAGAGGAAAAAAAAGAAGGAATAGCAGTGAATTGGGAAAACAGAGTTGGTTCAATGAGGCAAATGTTGGCTCTACTTTAGCCTCTAATTCTCGGTCAAAATTAACCAGCCTACCACCCTCAACCCTGCAGTCCTTTCCCAGCCTCCACAAGACCCAGAGGGCCAGGACTGACTGGGGTGAAGAGTGAAAGGCGAGGACAAGCACAGCTGGCAGGGAACTGCCCATGTTCAGGAGCAGGAAGTGCGTTTTTGTTGCTCTTCTGCCTCCTTTTCTAACGCATCTCCAGTCTTCTTTCCCAGCTCTCAAGATACCTAGAGGCTTAATGCTGCCATTTGGCCGTCTAGATACTCCCATCCTAGTTGCTCCGTCCAGTCTCCCTTCCCGCAAAAATCAAAACTCCAAAAGAAAGATCATTGAGGGTACTGTGATGTTTATATGATAAAAGTAATTATTAAATATTTAAGTATGAAAGATTCTTGAGGAAGGGGCGTAAGTACAATGGATGCTCTAAGGATGGCTTGTTAAACCAAGTGACTATTTATTTAGATAAAACGATTGATGAAAGATTTTTAAATATAAGAATCTTAGTGTAATCCTGGTCTCTGGACCTCCTTCCTTGTCGGCACCTTTCCTCCTCTGCACTTGTGTGTGCATATGCACACGTGTGCATGGAGAGAAGGGGGTGCAGGGAGGACAGAACCAACTTACCGCATTTCTGACTCTTGGAAGAGATTCTTAAGCCTTTGGGTTTAGTAAGCAAAAAGCTACATTATTGGAAAGCAAAGATTTAGCAATAAAACAAATTAATCAGTCTTCAGACCCAGTATTTCTATTTTTTTCTTTTTTTTTCTTTGGCCATGCCATGCTGGCATGTGGGATCTTAGTTCCCCAACCAGGGATTAAGCCACGCCCCCTGCAGTGGAAGCACAAAGTCTTAACCACTGGACCACCAGGGAAGTCCCTAGACCCAGTATTTCTAAAATAAATAACTGATTGTTTTATTTTATCTTCTAATTCTGATTATTTTTTAAGAGATAATACAAAAAGTTGCGGAAGAGGTTAGCACACATTGAGAAGAAAATTATTTCAGGATTTTGATCAAATATAAATCCATGTTGAACTGGATTAGCTTATATTAGGTGTTTATCATAAAATAGTATTCAATCTATTAAAATGCACATAAGACTTAAGTACTCATTTGCTCTCAAAGTGGGAAATAAACATTTATGATCTACGTGTTATTTTGAGGAATGCTCAGGCCCAAGACTCAGCACCTGGTAGCACTCTTGCCAAATTGGCATTCTGGCTTCTGGCTATCACTCAGGAATTCCAAAGTGTTTTCTCTACCTGCCACATCTTCACTCAGGTGCTCTCCCAGCATGGGATGGTCTAGAAGCTAAGTTGCAGCTGTCAACCTGGCACATGCTTCCCAGCCACCTAGGCTAGCAGTAAAATTTTCTACAACAACCAAACTCACAGAATTAATTTTGTGAATTTTTTTCTTATAAGCCAACTCCTGATTTTTTTTTTCAAAATCACACTTACACTACCTATACTCTAAACCTAGTCTCTCTCCTAGTACAGAAAATTTTTCTAATTTGTGGATCAGTATTTGACTTCAAACATTAGCTGCCTCTGATTCCCTACTGAGGTTCTTATTTAAAAGGGAGGGATTAAAGACCTTAGGACCTAGCAGAGCCTCTATTTAATATAATCAAAAGACCTGAAAGAACACTGAAAAATAGAGAACTTAATGGGAAATAAAGGAGCAGCAATTTAAAGCATTTTGTTTTTCTTACTTATAGGGATCACTAGAATTGTCCACCATCCATTTTAAAGAATGTGGAGTATTTTCTAAAATTCTGTCATTTCTCTTGGCCAATGTATTCATCCCATCCATAAACAGGTCAGGAAAGAAGAACTAATTTTTATTTCCAAAGCTTTACAATTTTGGGGGTGAGAGTATTTGAAAGATGCACCCTGAAATACTATAAACTGGTAAAGAGCATAGTGGGGCCCATGGAAAAACAGAGCTGCTGGCTCAACTTCCAACTCCAGGAAATCCTAGAACACACACAGAAGGGAGCACACAAGGGCCAAGGAGATGTAGAGATCTGCAGGCAGAGATGCCCCATTTAAGGAACTCAAATACTTTTCAAACAAACTTAGAGATCAGCTTATTTTGAAAGTTACACCATCCTATCCTTACACAAAGATGACAAAAAGCCCTGACAATCTAAAGCTTTAGATTTACTTCTTTTATCCACAGGCCTTAAATGATGATGATGGCATTAAACTCCAGGGTATATGTGTATTTAATCAACAACAGCAACAACAATTAAAATGGCCCTTATCTGAAGTACTCACAGAGTAATTGCTAGGGACTTCTTTTTTTTATTTTATTTTAATTTTTTATTTTTTGCCTCTCACTGTTGTGGCCTCTGCCGTTGCGGAGCACAGGCTCCGAATGCGCAGGCTCAGCAGCCATGGCTCACGGGCCCAGCCGCTCTGCGGCATGTGGGATCTTCCCAGACCAGGGCATGAACCCGTGTCCCCTGCATCGGCAGGCGCACTCTCAACCACTGCACCACCAGGGAAACCCTACTAGGGATTTCTTGACTTCAAAGATAAGATACAGAGGACATTTGCGCTAGACAGACCAACTTTTTCAAGGCATTTAGGAAAAACTCAAACATAGAGAATGGAAGTATACTCTGACTATGAGACACAAAAATGAGAAGTCAGCATCTGATAACAAAAATTTTTTTAAACCCTAAAACTCCCAATATCTGTACATTAAAACTCTCTTCCAGATAACCCTGCAGTTAAAGAAAAATAAAAAATAAAATTACGGACATTAAAAATGGATGACAATAGAATTATAACCTATGGGATGTGGCCAAATTAATACTCAATGAAAAAATTAATAGTGTAAATGTATTTAATAGAAAAAAGAAATAAATGAATTAAACATTTAAATTAGAAAGGTTAAAATAAGCAAACAAGCCAAAATAAAGGTAGGCAAAGTAATAAAATTAAAAGCATAAATAAGTAAATTAGGAAGCAAAAAAATGTAGAAATGGTTAATATAATGGAGAGCTGGTTCTAAATATGAATGAATGAATAAATGAATAAGTGAATAACTTCCTAAAAATGTGACCAAGAGGTTAAGGAACTCTACAAATTAACAATACAAATATAATGTTCAATGAAATGGAAGGGTTTCTTTGCATAAATCTTTATGCCAATAAATAAGAATCCATAATTGAAGCCGACTTAAGAAAAGGTTGTAAGTGAATAACCATGGAAGAAATAAAAACTTTGTTAAAGATTTATACCCTCTATTCCATTCCTGACAAAGAATGCTATACCCATTTTTTCTGTAGGTGTGTTCTGGCAAAATCCTTTGTTACTGAGATTATTCTAGGGCACCTAAGAACATGGAAAGCATCCCAACTGGTTTATGAGGCTGGCCTAATTATGACCAAACCTAACAAAGATGGCACCAAAACTAATCAAATATATGTATAATCTTACTTATACTTTATACAGAGTTCTAAATATAAGAAAGGTAAGTTATATAGTATATTCAAATTATAACAATACACATTTAACCAGTAGATTTCATTCTATGATAATAGATTTTTCTAATATTGAACACTGTTAATTCAGTTCATTTAATCATAAGTACTGATGGGTACTTATGGGTACTTGGATGGGTGTGGAAGATGAAAGAGACATGAAGAATCAAGAACTTCTAGATCTATGGTGTGAGCAGCTGAGAAGATGGTAGTAACATTTATTAAAGTGGGGAAGACTTGGAAAGGGACAGATTTGGAAGGACAAAAATTCTGTTTTAGATAATTTTGTTTCAGATACTAATAGCTATCCAAGTAGAGCTGTCCCAAGACAGCTGGGTAAAAGAGAGAAGTCAGTATTGGAGATAAAAATTTGGTAGTCATTAGCATGTAGATGGTATTTAAAAATATAGTTTGCATGGATGGAAAACTGTACAAAAAAGAAGAGAGTCCAGGATTCAAATTTTAGTAACCCAACAATAGAAAGACACTACCTAGATCTGTGAATACCATATCTTCATACAGTATATGTTGCTATACTTAATCATTTTTTAAAACATGCTAAATCAGGACTTTGGTACAAAAATTATTTAACAAAAACCTTACGATATCACAGGGTGGGTTTCCTGCTAGCCCCTGAAAACTTCAGTTTCAGTAGCACTGTCATATTTGTGATTTGTAAATTATTTGAATCTTTTTTGGGGGGTAGTCATTTTTAAACAGTTTTCTGAAAGATGCCTCAGAAGCTGAGTAAGGAGGGCTCTGGGACTATGACCCTAAGACTTTATTTGAATAAGGGTTTTATTCCAAGGGGCAAATTTGTTTCATTTACTTTAACTAGTATTTTATAAATATAATGTAATAGCAGACAATGCTGAAAAGTAAAGTGGGTCTCAAAGTCTGTATCATTGAGACAAGGATGGAATCATTAAGTGGGTTGAAAGCAGCAAAATTTCAGCCTTACTGACATTTAGCCTTATTTAAACTGACTGACTGTATGTTCAATTTAAAAAGAAGAGAACATGAGTCAAATGCTGAAAATATAGTTTTGAAGACGTGCCTAAAAGATACTTAGGAATTTAACAATTTAAAGGAATTCTCCCATAATATATAAATCTATTTTCAAGTTTCTCACATTTAGCTTTTATAGATATTTGCAGGAATATGTGTATATAAGCAGGGGACACCTATGTCAGGAAACAATAGCCATTGGCATTTAAAAAATGAAATAACAGGGAGAAAGACCCAGTAAAATAAGAAATAAGCTCAAATGCCTACTATCACTGTTCTATGGTTTCAACCAATGCAATAAGACAAGAAAAAAAAGTTGAAATATTTTTTAAAATTTATATTATTTGGGGGTCACTTATAATATATCCTGAAAATCAAGACAGTCAACTGAAAAAGTATTGGAACTAAGTACTACAATATAACTAACGGTACATAAAAGATGGTTATTTAAAATTGACTAACTTTCCTTTATACCACCCACTACAAGGTATAAAATATAGGCATACCAAGTATAGAATATAATGAGGTGAAATCTCATTCATAATTAATAATGACAGCTAACATCTCTCAAGGGCTTATACTTCAATGTACATTATTGGTTAATAGCCACAACCATGATATTATATGATATTACCATGATAATAGGTACTATCATCACAATTTCACAAAGAAACTGCGGCTTAGGAAAATATAGGAAATTTGCCCACGATCACACAAGCGTCAGAACAGGAACTCAAACTCAATCTCTCTGACTCTACTGAAGGAGCTTCTTAGCACTATTATGTCATTCTTGTTTATCAAATTAACAAAGACAGGCTGTGAAGGGAAACTGTGATGGGTGCAGAGAGCGACACACATGCATTTCTAAGAATATAAATTGGTGCAACTTTTCTAGAGGGCAATTTGCATGATCACATCTAGGAATTTGTTTAAAATATATTCATCAATGTGTACAAAGATCTATATACATGGACATTTATCATGTTCACTATAACAATAAAAATATTGGTCATACTCTAAATACTCAACAATATGAGCTTGATTAAATTGCAGTATTTGAATGTGTTGAATGCATTCAGCCAATAAAAATAATCTTTTTTTTTTTTTGTGGTACGCGGGCCTCTCACTGCTGCGGCCTCTACCGCTGCGGAGCACAGGCTCCGGACGTGCAGGCCCAGCGGCCATGGCTCACGGGCCCAGCAGCTCCGCGGCATGTGGGATCTTCCCAGACCAGGGCACGAACCCGTGTCCCCTGTATCGGCAGGTGGACTCTCAACCACTGCGCCACCAGGGAAGCCCAATAAAAATAATCTTTTAAAAGGATATTTAATGATATAGGAAAACATCGTATATTGAATGAACAGCAAGAAACGAAACTACATATGCATACAAATTTTTTAAAGGATGTGTTTATATTGACTAGGAGATTAAAAAAAAATGAAAACATTACCAAAACTTTAAGTTCTCTCTACGGGAGAATTATATATGATTTTTCACTATCACTTTTACTTTTTCTCTATTTTAAAAATGTGATAAAATAAATGTTAAAATATTTAACTCAAAATTTAATTTTAAAAGATAAAACGAAGTAGTCAAAATAATAGAAATGCACTTTGGAAAACATCTCTCCTATTTAAAATTATTTTTTCCTATGCATGATATTGCTAATTTTAACATAACGTTATGAACACAATTTTTATGTTACTTAAGGCATTTTTCTATCTTAGCAAAAATAGAAATAATGCCTACTTTATCAAAATAGATAATTTATTGCACACTTCCAGCATTTTAGATCTGTACTAATCATTTACAATTACAGCAAAATTCCAAGAAGTATCTAATACATAAAATCGCCAACTCAGTGGGGCAATTCAAAGAAACGATGACTTAAAAAACGTCTAAGTCAACAATGAGGAGGCAGCCTCAATTATATGGGAGAACTGCTCCCTATAAGTGTACAAAATAATAAAAATAAATTATAAAGTAAAAGCCAAGATGTGAAACAGACTAAGTCACAGAATAAAGGATAAAATTAAGCCCATGTAATTTTGAATAGGAAATGAGTAGATGACTAAGAACAAAGAACAGAAACTAATTTTAGCTTCACCCTAAATGACATGAAGTAATAAATTTAAAAGCCCTTTGAAAAATCTAAAATATAAACTTACATATTAAAAGCAATAAAAGTAAACTTGATTTTTTAGGTATTTTTCATCTGGTAAGCCCAATTACCCAGAACACAATTAAGAGCCAGTGAATAAGTAGACAGAAAAATAAAACAAACAAACAAAAATCTCTGTCTAATCAATTCAGTGAATACTGCTAAGTCACTTTATAATAACATTCACTGCCTTCTATGTGCCAGGCACTTTTTATACTCATTAGCTTAAATCACTAAAAACAACTTGCAAAGTACAAGAAATCAAAGAGAAACTGAGTTTTGTCTAAGGTCACAGCCAGTAAAGGACAGAGCTGGGATTCAAACCCAGGTCTATTTGATTGTTAGAGGCCCCAACTACTCTCTGAAAGTGCAATTTCTCAGTTCTCCAACCTAGACAATCTGCGAGTCCTAAAGGCCTTTAATTGCTGCCTAAATACTTTTATGTTAGCCATAATACTAGCTGTTGTCATTCAGTTTCACAGTCCATAGCAGTTATCTTCTTCAAATTAGAGGGAAGAAGTGACAACATCAGCAAGGAACAGCTAACAGCAAGGAAAGAAGACCAAAAATCATTAATATACATCAACAGAAATCATTGAGTTCTGCTGTCCTCACCATCTTTTTTTTTTAAAAAAAAAAAAGCAAAACAAGCATTGTTATTTAGATAGGATAAATAAGAAATCTTGATAACCCCTGTTCTATCACCTGGAAGATAGGCAAAACAACAGTATAAACTTTATACAATTGTTGTAAAACTAAATTAGATAATGTAAGTAAAGTGCTTAATACTGTACCTGGCATAAAGTTAGTGCCCCATAAATGTTAGCTATTATTATGCTTCATAATAAGTGAAGTTATAGGCTACATGTTACTTGAAGGTAGAAAAATATAATCCATGTATTTAAATTTTTCCATTTAAAATAGTTAAAATGTTTTGTTCTTGAAAGACTTTAAGACTAACTTCTAGAAATTTGCCTTTATAATATCCTTCCCCAGCTAAGTGGGGTAGATAAGGGTAAATGCATGTGACCACTCAAGAAATCACATCATACATACTAAGTTAATTTTAAAATGTTTGGGTACACAAATTGTGTTATTTGCTCTACTGATTACTGCGATCATCTCATAGCCATCTACTGACTTTTGTTCACCCTACCACATCAGCAGGTCCATTTAAAGAACATACTCTATGGCCTTTAACAATAAAAACACATCCATGAAGTATCTACTAGGTATTAAACACTGTAGAAGACTTGGGATAAAACAGTGTAAACCAAAGTCCTTGCCTAAAGACTACAAACAAGATAAAGAAGATCCTAGGCACTGTATTTTGTATTATCAGTTAATCCTTATGACAAATCTATGCCCTAGCTAGTACTTTTTTTTCTGTTATATAGATGAAGAGCAGAGACACAGAAAGCAAAAAAGAAATAAAGAAGAAACA
The DNA here is from genome assembly GCF_937001465.1 of Orcinus orca. Taxonomy (NCBI): domain Eukaryota; kingdom Metazoa; phylum Chordata; class Mammalia; order Artiodactyla; family Delphinidae; genus Orcinus; species Orcinus orca. The sequence goes on along the minus strand of NC_064566.1, from coordinate 87,084,791 downwards.
GTTAACTATCACCAAATATACAAGTGTTATAGAGGGATTTAAAGTATTTTGAAAACACAGGGGAGTAAACAAATAATTTTGCCTAAAGATGGGTAATTAGAAAATGCTTGTATTTTAAATTTAAAACTCAAGTAAAAACTCTGTAAAGTATAACTACAGGAAGAAAAAATAGGAGAGTGTTTATCAAAATATTTACAGAAGTTATTTATCGGTAAGAAGATTCCAGGTGGTTTTACTTTTCTCTTTGCTTCTTCTTAATCAACCTGCCTACTTTAATATCTTAAAATATAAGTAGAAAAAAGTCAGCATTAAAATTAGATATTAATGTTCATTTAACAAACTGTCAAAAAATTTTACAGTTAATAGTTAATTCAAACATGGAATGAAATCAGCTCTGTCACGCTTTTCTGACAAGTGTACATACCAATACAGCTTTTCTGGAAAACTTTTTGGCCATCAAAGACCTTAAAGCTTATTCTCTTTGATCATTACTTCTAGGAATCCATCCTAAGAACACAGATGCAGAAAAAAGAAAAATTACTGGGATGTTCAACTAAAGCATTATGATTTTGAAATACTGGGGGAAAACAAATGTCTAACTGAAATAGGAGAATGATTAAGTAAAATGATATGTTCTTAGGAAGAAAATGTTTGAAATATTTTTAATGTCATGAGAAAATCCTTAGTGAATGTTAAATGGGGATGGAAAGGTGGGGCACCAAGCTCTATAAACTCCCAAGAGAGATGATTCTATTATATAGTTTAAATCTCACAATAATATATTAACATGTATTAGGTTAAAGAGACCTTAATATTTCATACTTAGCCTAAGTTGGGACACCTGCTCTGCCATTATTAACTGTGAAACCTCTAGCAAGTTATTTAACCACACTGTAGTTTGGTTTCCTCATCAGAAAAAAAAAAAGTATTGAAATACTTCTTTACAGGAGTACAGTAAGTATTAGATGCATTAATATATGTAGAGCACTTAGAACAGTGCTTGGCACAGTAAGTGTCACCTCTATTATCAATCTTAACCTACAATGGAGTAAACCCAGTGAGATCTAAGCTGAGGCCTGAATAATGAGGTGTGAGCCAGGCAAAAGATGAGGGGGTATAGGGGAATAATGTCCAGGCAAGCAGGAAGAACTTGGGATTTTTATTTGCTATCTACCTTTAGAGATCTGATAATTTATCTTAAAGGCAGAATGCTTTGAGTGTTCAGACATCTGCTTATGGGCTTTACTTTATGCCAGTTCACTGGGCATAAGAATCATCATGCATCTCTTAATTTTGAAACAATGTGTATCAACATACAAACATACACACAATGACACACTTTTTACAGAACTAAAAATAGTATCACAGGAAGGCAGAACTGCCCAGTGGTTAAGGGCATGAGTTTTAAAGTCAGACTCAGGGGTTCAAACTCCCTCTGCAATTTACTAGATGTGTGACTTTGGACAAGTTATTTAAACTTTCTGTGTCTCAGTTTCCTCATCTATAGAATGAAGATAATAAAAGCAAGCATAAGCATGACATTAGCACATCAGTGCACAATACACAATAACTATTATTATGTCAGCTATAAAAACCAAAGATGGAATTGATATCTCCACATCACAGATCTGAAAGTTATCTTTATGCCACTGGATCCAAAATACAGTGTGCCACAGCAAAGGAAACCATGAAGCAAATGAAAAGACAACCTACAGAATGGGAGAAAATATTTGCAAATTATGTAACCGACAAGGGATTAATCTCCAAAATATATAAACAGCTCATACAGCTCAATATCAAAAAAACAACCCAATCAAAAAATGGGCAGAAGATCCAAAGAAGACAAACAAATGGCCAAAAGACACATGAAAAGATGCTGAACATCACTAATTATTAGAGAAATGCAAATCAAAGCTACAATGAGGTATCACCTCACACCCGTCAGAATGGCCATCATCAAAAAGTCTACAAATAATAAATGCTGGAGAGGGTGTGGAGAAAAAGGAACCCTCCTACACTGATGGTGGGAATGTAAATTGGTAGAGCCACTATGGAGAACAGTATGGAGGTTCCTTAAAAACCTAAAAAAAGAGCTACCGTATGATCCTACAATCCCACTCCTGGGCATATATCTGGAGAAAACCATAATTCAAAGCAATACATGCACCCCCAATGGTTCTTACAGCACCATTTACAATAGCCAAGACATGGAAGCAATCTAAATGTCCATCAACAGATGAATGGATAAAAAAGATCTGGTATGTTTATACAATGGAATATTACTCAGCCATAAAACAAGAATGAAATAATGCCATTTGCAGCAACATGGATGGACCTAGAGATGATCATACAGGAGGCATATCAGCACTTAAAACACAAATTTTTTTAAGAACATTTGGTATTTTTGAACCCCAGAATCACGATATTTTAGGCTTAAATTTGAATTCCTGATTTAATATGCTTCTGTTATTCACTGACCTTCTTACTTAATATTTTTCTTTCCAATAAAACTATACCCTTGAAACCATCTTTGCCACCTTAATCATCCACTACTCCTATCATCCGGGGAATGCTCCAGACACACTGGATCACCTACTCCCTGCTTTCCTTGACTCAGGGTATCCATTTGGAAATGACTCCCATCTTTAAGGCCTGGCATGCCACCTTTCTCAGTGCCTGAATTTCCTACTTCTTTGCTTATGGCACGTAGAATATTCCATCTAGCTTTATGTGCTCTCTGTTAATAATCTCTCTTCTTTTAGAGGTCAGGGTCCTTATACAGCACCTAGATTGATACTAAATAATTATTTGCTGAGGTAATAGAAGTTTACCAGTCTCACATGAGCAATAACTGTCAATTAGTTTACAATCCTACATTCTAATTCTAATACTAAAATGATAAAAAAAAACCCTCCTACTTAAAATCTTACGTTTGCTTCTTTAAAACTGCTATCAAATAAGAATGAAAGTAGAATTCTTTTGAATATATGTAGAAAAGCAATTGAAAGCACTAAAAGGGTATAAAATGATATAAAAATGGTATTAAAAACTATAAAATGATAGCAACACTTTTACATCTGTTACAGTAATTAAAATTAATGTAGAGAACACTGTGATGTGCTAGAATGAAGACAAGGTAACCCAGTTGTAGAATGAGAAAAATACTTAAAAAACACTATATCTATTGAACACTTGGGGTTCAATTTGGCAGATGTAATCCATGAAAACATAGCTCCAGAGAAACCAGTAATATAAAATAGGATAATTTTATTAGTATAGTAATTAAAACAAAAATGTAGTAAAAGGAAATGACTAATAAAAACTTCCATCAGCATACAAACGTTTCTGTTTCCTATAATATTTTCCATTATAATAAACTAGTTCATTAGACTTCCATTATTAAAAGCAGGTTAAAAAAATAGTGGCCTCTTTTTTGCTGTTGTTTTGTTTAAAAGTTCATTTTACTTTACATATAGAGTTTAAGTACTTGTGTGATGACCAGATGCTAGAGGTAGAAATGTAACCTACTTTGAAAGCAAAATCCATTGTTAAACTAAGTAAAAATACTCAAACATTTCAAATCATAGATACACAGTTACCAAACGATTCTGATGTTTAGGGTATCTTCAAGTAGACAGATTAAGGTAACTTAAAATCCAAATGCCAAATTGGAAGAAAGCAGGTGAATAGAGAGGCAAGTCTGAAATAAGCATCTTCCTGGGGTTATCAACAGTAAGACAATTTTACAAATACTTGGTGAAGCTATCCTTATATTCGAACAACAGATAACACCAAAATTGAGAAATTGCGACTAAAATTAATTGCATATGTGATTAAATAAATGGAAGTCATACCCTCATACCCTAAATATATTAAGACTTTAAAAAATATATAACACATTACATTCCCACTTCTTGTGGTTCTCCAAGGTCCAAAAACTTGTATTAGGCATATCCACTGTTTTCTGTTTATAATATACATTAGAAAAACTACATGAGGAAATAAGTGAAGAACTGATGAATTTTCCCAAATTTCTAAATATACTGAGCCCCAAGTATCTCTGCAACTATTCTAAGATGGTTAAAAAAAAAAAAAAAATCTGAATCAATAAGCGCCTCATGGGCCTGGGGATATTCCAACACATTCTTGCAACCAACAGGAAAACTTTCCCTAAATCTGGATTAGTATTTCTTCTCTTTATCACAAAACACAGAGCACAGACCAGGATTGTTAACGGTTACCCAAACAGCAAGAAATCCAGTTAGGGTGATCAGTACTTGGAAGCTTAGGCTGGTTTTAAGGTCTTGAAGGGGTGAAGGACGAGACAGTTAAGGGAGGAAATGCGGGATTCATTTCTCCAAGTTACATTTGTAACACCTCTTTGTAGGGAGTTAAACATGGGGACCGGTCCGGCTAAATGAACGCAGGGTGAAAATGGGAATTTGGCTGGACACTGAGGGGTGAGGGTTGCAGGAGGGACGCGGGAGCAGAGGGGGGTTTTCGCCACGGCCCGCCTGGGGGTTTGGCTGGAGGGATGGATAATAAAAGCTAATGGCTGGGGCTGTATCCGAGCTGTCGGATGCTGCCTCACCCCCCCGCCGCCCCCCCGCCTCCCAGCGCGCGAGGTCTGAGCCTCAGGAGAGGGACTGTGGGTCCGTTTCCATCCGGGGCGCCCGGGTCCGCCTCCATGTTCGGCGGCCGTGCCCTGGGGCGGCCGGGAGTGGACCGAAGCCCTAGGCCGCGGGGCCGGAGAGACCGGCCTCCCCTCGCCCGAGATCCCCGGTGGGGCCGGCTTTGCCGCCCGGGAGGATGCGCTGGGCTTTCGCTCGACCCCGCCCGAGCCCCGGGAGCAGCCGGGGCTCAGGGACTCGACTTCCAGCGGCCCGACCTGCCTGGGCCTGGAGATCCGCCGGCGCGGCCGCCCCAGCCACGGCCCCTCCGCCCGGCGCTCGGGCGCGGCCTCCCGGCCCGCAGCCCTCCCCTCGCCCAGCTCCCTCAGGGCCATTGTCGCCGCTGTCCGCCCCTCCACCCCCTTCCCGAGGGACAAACCTGGGGGCCGCTACCCGGCATGGCCGGCCCCGCGAGGAAGCGGCGAGCCGGCGGCGGGGCCCGCAGCGACAGCAGCCACTTCGGCCCTCCCCGCTCGGCGCCGCGCCCGCCCGCCCAGCCCGCGCGCCCTCCGCGCCGGCCGCAGCCCCGGCTCCCCCTCCCCCAGCTGGCACCACTCGCCCCCCCGACCCCCACGCGCGCGCACCCGGATCTGTTGCTCAACCTACTTTCAGTCTCTTCTCATCAGCCATCACCACATGCCCTGGAAGCGGGGCCGCCCCGGGACCCTCCGGCGGGCGGCCGCCTCTCCTTCAGCCTCTGGCCGCCGCTAGAGCGCGGGGCGAGTGGGAGGCTCCCCCATGCCGCCTGCGCGCACACCGGCCACACGCCGGGGCCCCGGCTCGGCCCGCCGCCCGCGCCGCTGCTCCGCGGGGAGAGCGAGCCTGGATCTCCCGCTGTCGCCTCGCCCCTAGCCCCTCGCCCGCCCGCAGCGGCAGCCGCAGCCGCTGCGCCGGTTCCTCCTCCCCTTTCCTCTTTTCCTTCTCCTCCTTCGCCTCGTCTGGAGCTGAGGTTGGCAAACCAGCACCTGCTGCTGGAGATCACCGAGAACTGAAACAGGAAACCCCGAACCCAGGGGAAAACCCGGGAGGCGTGGGGAGGGGTGAGGGGAGCTGCTGGAACCTGTCGGGCTTGGCCGGGCCACTGCGGCCGCGGGAGGTTCCCGCTCCGCCTCTCCTCGCGCCCAGCCCAGGGGTCCCGACCTCCCCACTCCGCTCCCCCTGCCCGGGCCGGCGGCGCCTCTCGGCTCAGCTACGCCTCCTCCACCCGGCAGTACCACGGATCATTCCCTGGGCAGCAAGGGAATCGAGCGGCTGCCTTCCTTTCCCGTGCTAGTTTGCTTGTTATCAGTATTCCGTAATGAGGAAAAACCACACCCGGCATTAGCAAGACCAATAAGGGAATTTAAACAAATGAAGCTGTTGGGATTTTACCCAGGGGAAGGACTTCTTTCAGTAAGGAAACTGGCCTTGTTGGAAGTGGCAACATGTCCAAATTGAGGTGAAAGTCAAGTTGAATCCAGATCTCCTTCGGGAGGTTGGGAGGAGAGCCCTCTGCACGGAGGTGGGCTCCTGAGTTGCAAGTGTGAAAGCACTGAGAGCAGCGGGCCCTTCTACTTTGTGAATTGTCCAACACCCAGCACAATCTAGGCCAACATTTCAGAAATGTTCAAATCATCTCACTCACCTGCCTGTGGAATTGTCACCAGGCGCGTCACTCGTAGCCTTGGGCAGGATGCATCTGCTTTTGGAGTGAGAGGGAAAGGAACATCTCCGTCCCTGGATTGTGCCTCTACCACGTGCCACAGACCTGGCAGCTGCTTTAAGTGCATTAACTCGTTTAAGTGTCACCACGGCCAACTGAGCTAGGTGTTATAATCCCCTTTATCCCACAGAACATTGAGATTAGAAAAATTTCCCAAAAGTATACAGCTTGCATAGGAAGGACCCAGGTCTGTCTGCATCCAAAGCACATATTTGTTTCACTGGACCTGAGTTCACACCTTTGATCACACTTTTCACCCTTAACAAAGTTATTTCTTGCCTCTCTGAATTGTTTTTAATGAGGGCATACTTGCTTTAAGCATGGATCAGTTGAATCTGATTGGACTGCTTAATGGTAGTGATATCCGTGATGCTTACTGGGGTTTAAACTTTATAGTTTCTCTATTTTAAAAACCCCTGCTTTTATGGCTCAGTTGAGCAGCATAGATGTCCCCGCCTCATTGGCCAGCATCTGTTGCTCTTTAGCTATGGATGATATGGGGTCCCAGCTGAGAGCATCCTGCTGGCTGGTGTCCATGGCATGCTGACACTGCGAGATGAAAGGAGAGCATCTCACTGAGCCTGCTTTCCACTACAGCAGGCCAGTCTTGGAGCCTAGTAAATGAAATAGTAGACTGGTAGGTTTTTTGGGGGACATATGAGAATTCTCTGGTCCACATTTTTAGTACCACCTTAGGAAGTTTGGCAACATTCTGTCTGCAGCCAGTTCAGTTTGAATTGGCAGGAAGGGAGGGATGCTCGGGAAAGAATTCCCTGTTCACTGAGCCAAACCCTCAGAAGCGTCTTGAGCAGTATTAGGGAGTGGCAGGGACTTAGAAAGAGGCTGGCTTGCTGACAACAATACGTGACGGAATCTATGGCATGATTTTAGTGAGACCAGGAAGTTCCCCTATTCCACAATGTACCACCCACACAGTCTACTTATTTCCCTCAGTTGACTCAGCTGAATTCCACTCAATATTGATAAAGCATGGTTATGGGCCAAGGCACTATACTAGGAACTTTGGAAGTGAGAAGTATGAATAACTATTATAGTTGCTAACATTTAGTGAGTGCTTATCATGTTCCAGGTACTATTCTGAGCACTTTTATATTCTCTCACATAACACCCACAAAACCCCTACAAGGAAATAACTATCACTGTTTCCATTTCACAAATGAGAAAACTGAGACCAAGGTTAAGGTCAGTAAATAACAGTGCAAGGATTAAAACACAGGCATTCTAACCCTACAATTCAGGACTCATTATGTGAATGATACAGTAACTGCCCTTAATTACCTTACTATGTAGTTGGGAGATAAAAACATATGAAAGTTAAAAGAAAACTAAGAAGGCAAGAGAATTCTTAACTGTTAAATATGTGTCACGGGTAATAAATGCAATGAAGTTTCAGAGGACAGAGGAATCACTTTAGGTTGGAATGGTTGGAAAGACATAGAAGATTATTCTGGGTTTCAAAAAGGGGAAATTTAAGCTAGATAATGAAGATGAATAGTACTTTGATAAGCAGAGAGGATAAGGAAGGGCATTTGAGTGGCACAGCATAAACAAAAATAGAATGCCAGGGAAATCTGGGAAATAGGGATAAAAGAAGCTGGAAAGGAAAATTAGGAAATTACACAGATTTGCAAATAAGAGAGGGAGAGAGACAGACAGAGACAGGCAGACAGACAGAGACAGAGTTTGAGCTCAATGTATCCTATATACACTGGGAAGTCTGTGAAGGTTTTGAACAGAAGGTAACATGGAGAATATCCCAATTTAGTAAACCCAATATTGTATTGCTTATTGGATAGTTTGGAAAAGGCAAGCCTTGAAGCAGGGAAACAAGTTTGAAGGCCATTATGGGAGCACTGACAGGGAATAATGAAGAAATCATGAGGGAAGTGAGGAAGGGACCAGTTAGTGAGACATTGTGACTTAAAAAAAATCACTGAGGCTTTGTAAATGATTGGATACATTTGATGGAGATGAAGCTAAGAAAAGGGAGAAGTCCAAAATGACTTGGGGGTGTGAATATGAAACCTGTAATATCACCAACTGGGAAAAAAGGGAAGTTAGGGATAGAAGAATTACTGTTTTGAGAAAATGTTTAGAGGAATTTGGTTTTAGGCATGTATTTGTGGTAATAGTGGGGATATGCTTGTGGAAATGTTTCATAGTATTATCTAGAAAAGGCAGGGAGTTGGGTAAATGAGGCTTTTATCTGCTACTGAGAGAGTAAGTATGAACACTTTAAATGGTCGCTGTTATAACAATAACCAACTATGGTTTTCATCTTAAGTAAACCAGAGTTGAAAGAAAATTTCAATCTCAGATAAATGAGCATTAGGGAATTCCTCTTCTCTTTACTCCAAGTTCTATTTACTCAAAGGAAAAGAAAATGTATAGGAAAGAAATTTCATGCTTCAGAGAATGTCAGACTGATGAAAGAAAACTTAAGAGATCATTGAATCTGACCCCACTTTTCAGTTTGGGAATGGTGAAAATGAGGATCAAATTTTTGAATGTCTGATACTAAAACTTCGAAATAGGCTTTAGGCAAGTATGGCACATTTGCTATTACCAATTCTGGATAGCCTGTTTGTATTTTAGTTGTAAACTCAAGTCTGGACCTAGAATTGTGACTTCGAGTTGCACATAATTAAACAATTTGAGTGGCTATGGAGCCATAACAGGCAAAGCCCTGGAATAGCCTCACTAGTTAAAAGCAAATGCTTTGGAAAGGACGGGCTGTGAGCAGAAGGTAGGAGGGAGAATGGTTGCAATGTCAGCACTTCTTTCTAAAATGTAGCTCCCAAGTAGACCACCTCACACTGAGATTCACATTTGAACCTTAAAAGACAGAGTTTCAGGTGCCCATCACCCCTTACTTGGCTGCCTCAGTCTGGATTTTCCAACTGCTCAGCCACCTTATCTAAGACCTCTCGGAGCTTCAAAAGTGATGGCCCGTAAGTCACCCTCAGGTTCAAAACTGGCACACAACCCTGGAAACTACTTCTAGTTCTATCCAGAGCTAGTGGTGTCCTTAGGAATTTTCTGATTGAAAAATGTGTGGACCCACTGGTTACACTTGGTGATGCAAGAGAATTATTTCTCTTGTTTTCACGTCTCCCACTTTATCATTTATGCCAAAACACTTACCTTAGTTAAAGCGATGTCAATAGTCCCTTGGATGCACCTTCCTCTCCAGCTCTTTGTCCAGCACTTGATTTCCTCTGATTGAAGAGCTTCACACACATAGCCAGGTGACTACTGTGATTTTTCATTCACAGTTTCTTTTGTCTTTCAGAGAAGTTCTGGTTAATTCCAACAGCCCATGAAATGTAATGTTTCCTTAATATTAGGACCACTTCCCAAGCACATGATCTATATAGATGGACATGGAAGGATACAACACACTCTTGCCCATGTGCTTCAGTGATTGGTTAGAGTTGCTTTTCAGTACTGAGTTCTTGGGGAAAGGAACTAGACGGCACGAGATAACAGGCTGTTGGCCAATCCCAGGGCTTCTTTCTTTTGATGAGTTACCACAGGATTCCATACTAGCAGCATGACTCTGGTTTTCAGCATGTGGGAATCCAGGCAGCAAGGTTTTCAATACGCTTGTGTCATACAGTTGTGTGCTTGTTCTTCTACCTGAGCCAGACAGTGTGGCTGCCCTAATTTCACCATATTTGACCAACGTAGAAATTTTGTAAACAGTAAACACTTAAAATAAGAAATGCTCCTTAGGTGACATTTTGCCATCTTGACAAGGATCACACCTGTCATTGTAGTTCACCCTGCCCAGAAGTTTAAAAATTTTTGTTTCAGCATGGAATTTTAAGTGTACCAAAAACATCCTCATCACCTCCGAAAGCATCTGTTGTTTTATAAGGAAATTGATATATAGAATTACAAATGTACAAAACTGAGATGGTAGTTGGAAACATAATTATGGAAATTTCAGGTTAGAGTACATCTTATGTTAAAAGGCTATATCCAAGACTATTAATTGCAGTATTACTTACAAAGTCAAAAAATTAGAATCAATTTAAAAGTCCATTAATAGGAAACTATTTAAATAAGTTGCAGTGTTGCCATATATTAGGATGCCATTCACCTATTAAAGAGAGTAAAGTGGCTCTATGGGTATGGAATAAACTTCAAGACCCATTGTTTATTGGAAAAGTAAGGTACAGTATATATAGTATGCTACCATTTGTGAGAAAGACAAAGAATGTCTCTGTGTTTGCTTATACATGCATATAACATCTCTGGGTGGGCACACAAGAAACTGCTAAGTGTTGTCTTGGGCAGGGAAACTGGATGATTTGGAAGAAAGGGCGGAAGAGAGATTCACTTTTTAGTCTATACCCAATAATGGCTTTTGAATTTTAAATTGGATACTTGAATTAGCTATTTGAAAAAAAAGTCTTTTAAGTCTACTCATTGGTGATGGGTACTATCATCCACACCTTTCTATCTGATTCTATAAATAAGCAGATATTTTTTTTTTTAATAGTTGAAAAGGAAGAGAAAGAGAAGAAGAAGTTGAGGGAGCCCTGTGAGTTGCACGTGTGGAGTCCGGGGCTTCCCAGGCGAGGGGAAGAGTCCTGTGATTGTGTGGAAGGGGAGATCCCATAATTGCTAAAGGATTCCCAGCCAGCGTTAGTGGGACGGGTCACTTTTTTTTTTTTTATAACAAGTAATTGTCAAAAGCTCCAAACTCAGATTCTGTGAAGATTTCTGATGGGAACTGCTTTAACTAAGGGAAACATTCAGGGACATTCTCATCAGCAGATGCAGGAGAAGTTCCTATAAGCTGCAGGCATCACAAGTCAGCAGTAGGCCTGGGCAGATGAAGCAGGTTTTGTTTTTTTTTGTTTTTTTCATGATACTCATCACCTAGGATTGTATTTGCTTATTTATTTTACTGTGTATCCTCACATCAGAACGTAAGCTCCGCAAAGGCAGGAACTCTGTCTGTCTTGTTCCCTGCAGTGTCCTCAGTTCTCCTGCGCCTGACATGTAGAAGGCACTTGGGTTGGTTCTAGACTACTGAAACTGGGGACCATAACACCCAGTGACTCTCCAGCCTGTGGCTACTTATTTAGGCCTTAATCTGTTAGGACATAGTAAAGACATGGCCAGGGGAACCAAGTTTTATGCCTTAGTATCTGAAAGAGCAAGCAAAGCAGAATTCAAACCTCAAAGCAACTGGGGAATTAGAAAACTACTTAAGCATGGAGAAACAAGGCAAGGAACCAACTACTGAAGTAGCAGAACAAGGTAGGGGTTGGCTTAAAAACAAAAGGAAGAAAAAAGAAAAATAACCAACCAGAAAACAAATTAAAATGAAGGAATCTCCCCAAACAACAAATAGCATAACAATAAAATAGAAGAGATAGCTGCATAATTAGGGCTGCAGTTTACTGGAAGAGCAGGACTATAAACAGAGCAAGTTTGCTGCTGAGTCACTGTATGCTGGAGAGTTGGGTGGCTGAGGTGGGAGAGTCACCTTGATTTAGAGTCTACAGTGGCTTCAGAGTCTAGGATAGGGGTGAGTGAGCCTAGACGCTAAGGTCTGAGGGATACAGAGGAAATGGGTAACCTAGGTGGTTCCAGGTACTCCCTTCCATCCGTAGAGTAGAAATCAATGGGACATTTACACTGTCAGCTATTTTTGTTTGAACGTGGACATTCCAGGGGATATTCAGCCAAAGATCATCCAGGAGTCAGAAATGAGGAGTCCAGCCAGGCAGCGATGGGACCCACAAGCGAGTGCCACAGGCCCAGGCAGGAGATGATCTAGGCTGAAGAGATAAATAGACTGGAACTATCTGATGGCTTTTAACAGTTTTGGATATAGTACAGCCATTTATCTGTTTCTGTCTTCCTTTGTTTCTTTTTTTTTTTTTTTTGGCTGTGCCATGTAGCATGCAGAATCTTAGTTCCCTCACCAGGGATCGAACCTATGCCCCCTGCATTGGGAGCTTGGAGTCATAACCACTGGATCACCAGGGAAGTCCCCATTTATCTATTACTATGTCTCACGGCCCTTCATTTTCGTCCAAATATTTACCTAATTTGAAACGTCAGTATTCCCCTGAAATGTTTCTCTAACTCTTCAGTTATTATGTGACTTCCTCTGCTTTTTTTAGTTTCATACACAGACCCCTGTTTTACTGAGAAGGGCTAGGACTTCTGGGTTGTTTTTACAAGCATCTATTTTAAAAAGTGAGAATTATTTGTCTTTGGCAGTTTCTGCTTTTTAATGGCGATCTTGCTAGAGAAATTCAGGAACTTGTCACTTTATTTTGGAAAACTACAGGAGGCAGCTAAATGTTCTGTAAACTTTGGCAAGGACAACTTGTTTACTAGAAGACACTTTCCTGATGAATGTATTATTGCTACCTTCTGTGTTTCCTTTGCTAAAATATGTGTTTGCAAGAACATTTTAGAGAGTTGGTAGGTTTGAGTCTAAACAATTACTTGTATTGTCTTGGTGGTCAACTCTTTACGTACAAAAGCAGGAGCTGGCATCTTCCAAGGTTTTTTATTTTTATTTTATTTAACATCTTTATTGGAGTAAAATTGCTTTACAATATTGTGTTAGTTTCTGCTTTATAACAAAGTGAATCAGCTATACATATACATATATCCCCATATCTCCTCCCTCTTGCATCTCCCTCCTACCCTCCCTATCCCACCCCGCTAGGTGGTCACAAAGCACTGAGCTGATCTCCCTGTGCTATGTGGCTGCTTCCCACTAGCTATCTATTTTACATTTGGTAGTATATATGTCCATGCCACTCTCTCTTTTTGTCCCAGCTTACCCTTCCCCCTCCCTGTGTCCTCAAGTCCATTCTCTACGTCTGCGTCTTTATTCCTGTCCTGCCCCTAGGTTCTATATAACCATTTTTTTTTGATTCCATATGTATGTGTTAGCATACAGTATTTGTTTTTCTCTTTCTGGCTTACTTCACTCTGTATGACAGACTCTAGGCCCATCCACCTCACTACAAATAACTCAATTTCATTTCTTTTTATGGCTGAGTAATATTCCATTATATATATGTACTACATCTTTATCCATTCATCTGTCAATGGACACTTAGTTTGCTTCCATGTCCTGACTATTGTAAATAGAGCTGCAATGAACATTGTGGTACATGACTCTTTTTGAAATATGGTTTTCTCCGGGTATATGCCCAGTAGTGGGATTGCTGGGTCGTATGGTAGCTCTATTTTTAGTTTTTCAAGGAACCTCCATACTGTTCTCCATAGTGGCTGTATCAATTTACATTCCCAGCAACAGTGCAAGAGTGTTCCCTTTTCTCCACACCCTCTCCAGCATTTATTATTTTTAGATTTTTTGATGATGGCCATTCTGACTGGTATGAGCAGATATCTCATTGTAGTTTTGATTTGAATTTCTCTAATGATTAGTGATGTTGAACATTCTTTCATGTGTTTGTTGGCAATCTGTATATCTTCTTTGGAGATATGTCTATTTAGGTCTTCTGCCCATTTTTTGGATTGGGTTGTTTGTTTTTTTGATATTGAGCTGCATGAGCTGCTTATAAATTTTGGAGATTAATCCATTGTCAGTTGCTTCATTTGCAAATATTTTCTCCCATTCTGAGGGTTGTCTTTTCATCTTGTTCATGTATTCCTTTGTTGGGCCAAAGATTTTAAGATTCATTAGGTCTCATTTGTTTATTTTATTTTATTTTTTCATTTCTCTAGGAGGTGGGTCATAAAGGATCTAGTGGTGATTTATGTCACAGAGTGTTCTGCCTTTGTTTTCCTCTAAGAGTGTTATAGTGTCTGGCCTTACATTTAGGTTTTTAATCCATTTTGAGTTTATTTTTGTGTATGGTGTTAGGGAGTGTTCTGAATTCATTGTTTTACATGTGGCTGTCCAGTTTTCCCAGCACCACTTATAGAAGAGGCTGTCTTTTCTCCATTGTATATTCTTGCCTGCTTTATCAAAGATAAGGTGACCATATGTGCATGGGTTTATCTCTGGGCTTTCTCTCCTGTTCTATTGATCTATATTTCTGTTTTTATGCCAGTACCATACTGTCTTGATTACTGTAGCTTTGTAGTATAGGTTGAGCCTGATTCTTCCAGCTCCATTTTTCTTTCTCAAGATGTTTTGGCTGTTCAGGGTCTTTTGTGTTTCCATACAAATTGTGAAATTTTTTGTTCTAGTTCTGAGAAAAATGCCATTGGTAGTTTGTTAGGGATTGCACTGAATCTGTAGATTGCTTTGGGTAGTATAGTCATTTTCACAATGTTGATTCTTCCAATCCAAGAACACGGTATATCTCTCCATCTGTTTGTATCATATTTAATTTCTTTCAACAGTGTCTAATAGATTTCTGCATACAGGTCTTTTGTCTCCTTAGGTAGGTTTATTCCTAGGTATTTTATTCTTTTTGTTGCAGTGGTAAATAGGAGTGTTTCTTTAATTTCTCTTTCAGATTTTTCATCATTAGTGTATAGGAATGCGAGAGATTTCTGTGAATTAATTTTGTATCCTGTTACTTTACCAAATTCATTGATTAGCTCTAGTAGTTTTCTGGGAGCATCTTTAGGATTCTCTATGTGTAGTATCATGTCATCTGCAAACAATGATAGCTTTACTTCTTCTTCTCTGATTTGGATTCTTTTTATATCTTTTTCTTCTCTGATTGCTGTGGCTAAAACTTCCAAATCTATGTGGAATCATAGTGGTGAGAGTGGACAACCTTGTCATCTTCCTGATCTTAGAGGAAATGGTTTCAGTTTTTCACTGTTGAAAACGATGAGAACCATTGAGAACCACTGAGAATGATGTTGGCTGTGGGTTTGTCATATATGGCCTTTATTGTATGATGTAAGTTCCCTCTATGCCTACTTTCTGGGTTTCTTTTTTTATCATAAATCGTTGTTGAATTTTGTTGAAAGCTTTTTCTGCATCTATTGAGATGATCATATGGTTTTTCTCCTTCAATTTGTTAATATGGTATATCACATTGATTGATTTCCTTATATTGAAGAATCCTTGCATTCCTGGGATAAACCCCACTTATCATGGTGTATGATCCTTTTAATGTGCTGTTGGACTCTGTTTGCTAGTATTTTGTTGAGGATTTTTGCATCTATATTCATCAGTGTTATTGGCCTGTAATTTTCTTTCTTTGTGACATCTTTGTCTGTTTTTGGAATAAGGGTGATGGTGGCCTCATAGAATGAGTTTGGGAGTGATCCTTCCTCTGCTGTATTTTGGAAGAGTTTGAGAACTATAGGTGTTAGCTCTTCTCTAAATGTTTGATAGAATTTGCCTGTGAAGCCATCTGGTCCTGGGCTTTTGTTTGTTGGAAGAGTTTTAATCACAGTCTCAATTTCAGTGCTTGCAATTGATCTGTTTATATGTTCTATTTCTTCCTGGTTCAGTCTAGGAAGGTTGTGCTTTCCTAAGAATGTGTCCATTTCTTCCAGGTTGTCCATTTTATTGGCATATAGTTGCTTGTAGTAATCTCTCATGATCCTTCTTATTTCTTCAGTGTCAGTTGTTACTTCTCCTTTTTCATTTCTAATTCTATTGATGTGAGTCTTCCTCCTTTTTTTCTTGATGAGTCTGGCTAATGGTTTATCAATTTGGTTTATCTTCTCAAAGAACCAGCTTTTAGGTTTATTGCTATTTGCTATTGTTTCCTTCATTTCTTTTTCATTTATTTCTGATCTGATCTTTATGATTTCTTTCCTTCTGCTAACTTTGGGTGTTTTTTTTTGTTGTTGTTCTTCTTTCTCTAATTGCTTTATGTGTAAGGTTAGGTTGTTTATTTGAGACATTTCTTGTTTCTTGAGGTAGGATTGTATTGCTATCAACTCCCCTCTTAGAACTGCTTTTGCTGCATCCCACAGGCTTTGAGTCATCGTGTTTTCATTGTCATTTGTTTCTAGGTATTTTCTGATTTCCTCTTTGATTTCTTCAGTGATCTCTTGGTTGTTTCTTAGTGTATTGTTTAGCCTCCATGTGTTTGTATTTTTTACCGATTTTTCCCTGTAATTCATATCTAGTCTCATAGCGTTGTGGTTGGAAAAGATACTTGATACAATTTCAATTTTCTTAAATTGACCAAGGCTTGATTTGTGACCCAAGATATGATCTGTCCTGGAGAATGTTCCATGAGCACCTGAGAAGAAAGTGTATTCTGTTGTTTTAGGATGGAATGGCCTATAAATATCAGTTAAGTTCATCTTGTTTAATGTATCATTTAAAGCTTTTGTTTCCTTATTTATTTTCATTTTGGATGATCTTTCCATTGGTGAAAGTGGGGTGTTAAGGTTCCCTACTATTTTTGTGTTACTGTCGATTTCCCCATTTATGGCTGTTAGCATTTGCCTTATGTATTGAGGTGCTCCTATGTTCGGTGAATAAATATTTACAATTGTTATATCCTCTTCTTGGATTGATCCCTTGATCATTATGTAGTGTCCTTCTTGGTCTCTTGTAATAGTCTTTATTTTAAAGACTATTTTGTGTGATATGAGAATTGTTACTCCAGCTTTCTTTTGATTTCCATTTGCATGGAATATCTTTTTCCATCCCTTCACTTTCAGTCTGTATGTGTCCCTAGGTCTGAAGTGGGTCTCTTGTAGACAGTATATATACAGGTCTTGTTTCCGTACCCATTCAGCCAGTCCATGCCTTTTGGTTGGATCATTTAATCCATTTACATTTAAGGTAGTTATTGATATTTATATTCCTATTACCATTTTCTTAATTGTTTTGGGTTTGTTATTGCAGGTATTTTCCTTCTCTTGTGTTTCCTGTCTAGAGTAGTTCTGTTAGCATTTGTTTTAGAGCTGGTTTGGTGGTGCTGAATTGTCTTAGCTTTTGCTTGTCTGTAAAGGTTTTAATTTCTCCATCAAATCTGAATGAGAACCTTGCTGGGTAGAGTAATCTTGGTTGTAGGTATTTCCCTGTAATCGTTTTAAATATGTCCTGCCACTCCCTTCTGGCTTGCAGAGTTTCTGCTGAAAGATCAGCTGTTAACCTTATGGAGATTCCATTGTATATCATTTATTGCTTTTCCCTTGATGCTTTTAATATTTTTTCTTTATATTTAATTTTTGATAGTTTGATTGATGTGTGTCTTGGCATGTTTCTCCTGGGATTTATCCTGTATGGGACTCTCTGCACTTTTTGGACTTGGTTGACTATTTCCTTTCCCATATTAGGGAAGTTTTCAACTATAAACTCTTCCAATGTTTTCTCAGTCCCTTTCCTTTTCTCTTCTTCTTCTGGGACCCATATAATTCGAATGTTGGTGCGTTTAATGTTGTTCCAGAGGTCTCTGAGACTTTCCTCAATTCTATTTATTCTTTTTTCTTTATTCTGCTCTGCAGTAGTTATTTCCACTATTTTATCTTCCAGGTCACTTATCTGTTCTTCTGCCTCAGTTATTCTACTATTGATTCCTTCTAGAGAATTTTTAATTTCATTTATTTTGTTGTTCATCTTTGTTTGTTTGCTCTTTAGGTCTTCTAGGTCCTTGTTAAACATTTCTTGTATTTTCTCCATTCTATTTCCAAGATTTTGGATGATCTTTACTATTATTACTCTTAATTCTTTTTCAGGTAGACTGCCTATTTCCTCTTCATTTGTTTGGTCTGGTGGGTTTCTGCCTTGTTCCTTCGTCTGCTGTGTGTTTCTCTATCTTCTCATTTTGCTTAACTTACTGTTTGGGGTCTCCTTTTCACAGGCTGCAGGTTTGTAGTTCCCGTTGTTTTTGCTGTCTGCCCCTAGTGGCTAAGGTTTTTTCAGTGGGTTGTGTAAACTTCCTGGTGTAGGGGACTGGTGCCTGTTTGCTGATGGATGAGGCTGATCTTGTCTTTCTGGTGGGCAGGACTGTGTTTTGGGGTGTCTCTGACCTTATTTTGATTTTAGGCAGTGTCTCTGCTAATGGGTGGGGTTGTGTTCCTGTCTTGCTAGTTGTTTGGCATAGGGTGTCCAGCACTGTAGCTTGCTGGTTGTTGAGTGGAGCTGGGTCTTAGTGTTGAGATGGAGATCTCTGGGAGAGCTTTTGCTGTTTGATAGTACATGGAGTCATTAGGTCTCAGGTGGACAAATGTCCTGAACTCAGCTCTCCAACTTCAGAGGCACCAGCCTTACACCTGGCTAGAGCACAAAGACCCTCTCAGCCACATGGCTCTGAAGAAAAGGGAGAAAAAAAGAAAGAAAGAAAGAAAAATAAAATTATTAAAATAAAAAATAATATAAAATAAATAAATAAATAAAAAGTAATAGAAAAAGAAAAAGAAAGAAGAGAGCAACCAAATCAAAAAAGAAATCCACCTATGATCAGTGATAACAGGCGCTAAAACTATACTAAAAAAAAAAAAGGACAGACAGAACCCTAGGACAAATGGTAAAAGCAAAGCTATACAGACAAAATCACACAAAGAAGCATACACATGCTCAGAAAAAGAGAAAAAGGAAAAAAATCTATCTATATATATATAAAAAGGAAGAGAGCAACCAAATCAATAAACAATTGTACCAATGATAATAAACTCTAAATACTAAACTAAGATAAACCTAAAACCAGAAACAAATTAGATGTAGAAAACAAACCCCAAGTCTACAGTTGCTCTCAAAGTCCACCTCCTTTGGGGATGATTCGTTGTCTATTCAGGTATTCCACAGATGCAGGGTACATTTAGTTGGTTGTGGAGATTTAATCCGCTGCTCCTGAGGCTGCTGGGAGTGATTTCCCTTTCTCTTGTTTGTTGACACAGATCCTGGGGTTGAGCTTTGGATCCAGCACCGCCTCTGCGTGTAAGTCGCCTGAGGGCATCTGTTCTTCGCTCAGACAGGACGGGGTTAAAGGAGCAGCTGATTCGGGGGCTCTGGCTCACTCAAGCCGGGGGGAAGGGAGGGGTACGGATGCAGGGCGAGCCTGTGGCGGCAGAAGCCAGCGTGACATTGCAACAGCCTGAAGCACGCTGTGTGTTCTCCCAGGGAAGTTGTCCCTGGATCACAGGACCCTGGCAGTGGCGGGCTGCACAGGCTCCCAGGAGGGGTGGTGTGGAGAGTGACCTGTGCTTGCACACAGGCTTCTTGGTGGCGGCAGCAGCAGCCTTAGTGTCTCATGCCCGTCTCTGGGGTCCATGCTGATAGCCGCGGCTCGCGCCAAGTCTCTGGAGCTCCTTTAAGCAGCGCTCTTAATCCCCTCTCCTCGCGCACCAGGAAACAAAGAGGCAAGAAAAAGTCTCTTGCCTCTTCGGCAGGTCCAGTCTTTTTACCAGACTCCCTCCCGGCTAGCCGTGGTGCACTAACCCCTTCAGGCTGTGTTCACGCCGCCAACCCCAGTCCTCTCCCTGGGATCTGACCTCTGAAGCCCGAGCCTCAGCTCCCAGCCCCGCCCGCCCCGGCGGGTGAGCAGACAAGCCTCTCGGGCTGGTGAGTGCCGGTCGGTCGGCACCCATCCTCTGTGCGGAAATATCTCCGCTTTGCCCTCCGCACCCCTGTTGCTGCGCTCTCCTCCGCGGCTCTGAAGCTTCCCTCCTCTGCCCCCTGCAGTCTCCGCCCGCGAATGGGTTTCTAGTGTGTGGAAACCTTTCCTCCTTCACGGCTCCCTCCCACTGGTGCCGGTCCCGTCCCTATTCTTTTGTCTCTGTTTATTCTTTTTTCTTTTGCCCTACCCAGGTACATGGGGAGTTTCTTGCCTTTTGGGAGGTCTGAGGTCTTCTGCCAGAGTTCCGTAGGTGTTCTGTAGGAGTTGTTCCACATCAGTAGATGTATTTCTGATGTATTTGTGGGGAGGAAGGTGATCTCCACATCTTACTCCTCCACCATCTTGAAGGTCTCTCTCTCCAAGACTTTTTAAATATATGTAGCTGACTAATAGGGAAATTGAGACTCAAATACTTCAGCTGTATGGATCTTGAACAAGGGTTAATGGAGGTGGATTTCACTGGCTTTAATAGCTAGTACCTTGTAGTATTCTAATGTATCATTTTAAGTTATAACAAGAATACATGTATATGGTAGAAAGTTTTAAGACACATAAAAACATAAGGTTTCAAAGATACAAATCATCTCTCATCCCATCATCCAGATATAACCAACCACCCTTTATAATTTTTTCTTTTTCTTCCATTATATATCTACATTCCACTGCCTTTCCTGATTTATTTTTTTGAGTTCCAGCACTGAAGTTGGAATCAGAAAAGACATCGTCCATAACTTAAAAAAAAATATATATTTTCTCGGAAAGGTAAGACATACATTTGAAAAAATTCTAGAGAAAACACTAATATAAATATAATTAAGTGACAAACTTGCCTGAGTTAGGGGCTAATTCAGTCAGCTGTGTTCTCCACGATGCAGATCTCAAATAATTCTCTGCCACCTGAGGGATTCATTCATTCACCAAATGTTTATTGGGCACTTATTGTGTGCTGGGCGCTGGTTGCACCCTACTTCCTAAGGCAGACTTGGAGAGTCCCTAAGATGAAAGCAGTTGCTGCTTCCTTCAGTCTATCCTGTTCACTACCAACCCCTTGTCTTCTTCCACCCACCCCCACCCCCACTCATTCTCCACCAGCCACACTGGACTTCTTGCTGTTTTTGTTGTTCCTTCTCTCTAGAACATTCTTCCCCAAATATATACAAGGCTCATTCACTAATGTCCTTAAGATTTCTGCTCAAATGCCATCTAATTATTAGAGAAGCCATTCCATAACACCTTATCTAGAATATCACATATATCCTTCATTCATATACATTCTGGTCACTATCCATCCCTAACCTTGCCTATTTTTTTAGTACTTATATATATATATATATATATATATAAAACATATATATATATATATGTATTTCAGTATCTCCAGGTAGGATGAATATATAAATGGAAATTTATTTATTTGAAGATGAGAATGCAGGGAAGTGTTTTTGAATAGGTAAAAGGAGAACAGACATGGCATCACTACTGAGATATATTACAGGAAAACTAGACAGACAGTAGATAAGTAGGTGAGGCTTCAGAAGTCCCCAGATGGGCACAATAATGAGACAATGTAATGAGAGGAGTCTTAGCTATCTAGGTATCTACTGTACATCATAATCAGCCAACAGCAAATCATCTAATCAAGTTGTGATTTACATTGTGAACTCTGTTTTCCTTTAGCTTCTGTGATACCATTTCTCTCCTGCTTCCTCCTTATCTCCCCTGATCAGTATCTTCGGGATATTTCTTCTTCTGTCTACTCCTACAAAGAATTCCTGTCTGACCCATGTCCTGGGTTTTATCACCCATTCCTCTGGCATTAACTACTACCTACATTCTGATGTTTGTTCAATCTCTGCAGCCTATAGGACCTGGCACTGAGTAGGTGCACAATAAAAGCACTTTTTATGTATTCAAAATGAATAAATGGCCTTTTTTTTTGGCTCTTACTGTTGTGTTAGCTATTGTTTTAGGTGCTGGAAAGGTTTCCTGCTCCAGGAGAACTTATATTACTTACCCAGTATATAATTAAACAAATACACAAAATCCACAAATAAGCAAAGGAGTATAATAATTTCACATAGTAACAAGTGCTCTGAAAAAAATAAATTAGAATGAATCACTAGAAGGTCTGGGACTGGCTTGTGGGTGGGCATCAGGGAAGACCTCTTTTAAATCACATTTGAACTGAAATGATGCAAAAAGAGCCAGCTATGCAAAGAACGGACGTTCAGTTACAGGAAACAGAAAGTGAAGGAGCTTGGAGGCAGTATAAGCTCGGTGGTTCCCACGGCAGAGAATGAAGGGCAGTGTAGTGGACCTTGGTGAGCAGGAAGGAGTTTGGCAGGAGCAGAGACTGGGCCCCTATAGGTGAGTCCTGTGCTCTCCTGTTTGCCCAGATCTCACACCTTACTGTTATTTTACCCCTGGCCAGTCTCTTTACTTACCTTACTTGCCTGGTTCTTGTAGGTATTTGAGTTTGTGACCCTTCCTTGTCCTTGGGAAACTGCATTGACAGTTTAAAACAGTCAGGTTCCATGCTTTTGTTTACTTCTGGGCCTCCACATAGGCTGCTCTCTCCGCCTGCAACACTCTGACCCTTGTGAACAAAGATTCAGCTCAGCGATTCATTTCATGCTAGAAAGTTGTCTTTGATCTCATCTATCTGAGTTACATGTCCCTCCTCTGTTCTCCCAGAGTCCAGTGTGACAACCAATGCATGGAAAAGTTGAGTAGCTTCCCCCAAATCACGTGACAAGGTCAGGATTTGAACCCAGGCAGTCTAGCCCCCGTTCTTAACCACTGTGCTCTATTCCCTGCCTATAAGGCCGTTGGGAGAACTACATGGGATGATGCATGCCAAATGCTTAACACAGCTCTGACCTTTGGAAAATACTCAGTAAATGTTAGCTCTAATTACAGACATAATCTCTGCCCTTGAGAAGCTTATGATCAAATGAGGGAGCTAAAAGTCTAGTAAATATATTAGTAAGTTGGAGAAAACAGTTTGAACACTAGAAGGATCTTCACTATAGTAAGATCTAAAACTGTACTTTTAACTGCTTCTCTCATTGGCATTGCTTTCTATAAAGTACTTGTCATTTAATAACAGTGATGGTGACACTCTTTGAAAAAGAAAATATTAAAAATAGGAGCAGGTCTTATGGAAAGAATTATTAATAAAATTCAGTTTTAGACATGTTGACCTTGTCTTCTGGAAGGGCTTCTGGAACATCCAATTAGAGATGACAAAGAGGCTGAACAAATGGCTGCATAATTCACCCTGTTGCTTCAGTATCATTCTTGATTCTCCCCTTCCCTCACTTCCACATGTAAGCCAGTGGCCAGGCCTTGTTGGTCCCACTTTCAAACTACATCTGTTAGTCTGCTCTCTTTTCTCCTCTGCTGCCACCCTGATCCAAACCACCACCTCTGTGTCTCGCTTCCTTCATCTGTAAAATGTAAATACTGATAGTGCTTACCTTATGGGGTTGTTATGAACCTTAAATAAGAAAATTTGTGTCAAGCACTAGGAATGCTGCCTAGCACATAGAAGAAGGACAGACCAAAAAGTAGAGAGAGGACCAATACTGTGGGGTCAAGGAATCCACAGAGCATAAGTTCCTAGAAAAAAGCAATTATCAGAGGATAAAAGATTGGGAACTTCCAACATGTGATGTCCTGTTCCATTAGGACATGTTTACATGAGAGTGGTGAAAAAGAAAATTGAACAAGATTGTTCCACACAATGTGTTAATTAGAATAATGTATACAATAATTATCTACAGTAAGGTTGAGTCAATTAGGCTTCTTAGTTAAAAGGAGTAAGACTCAGCTAGGATCTGGTTGACTCAGGTCACCTCTGTTGAGTCAAAACTTTTTGTGTCAGGCAACCTCATAGACTGCCGATCAGTCTGTTGAATTGGCTTTCTTTGCATCAGCTGCCCACCCCTGTTCAATTAGTGGAGGCCAGAGAGGGGTATGATCAAACCACCGTGGCTGGGGGCTGCCCTGTCAGTAGGGACTCAAGATGGGCAATTTCCCCTAGAAGTGGTTCTGGGTTCTGGGTGTGGCAGGCACCACAAATGAGACTAATAGTTGAGAAGTACAGTTATGTAGAGGAAAAGTAGGGTGTTTGAAGCTTGGGTTTTGAGTCCCAGCAATTCAGTTCCACTTTGAACCAGCTCTGTGCTTTGAGCAAGTTAGTAACTTTCTTTAACATCTAACTTCTCCTTCATCAAGTGGATATGCTCATGATTTCACAGATGCTAGCTTTGGAAAACTCTATGTGAACTGTCACCACCTTGAATCAGCTAGGTCCCAAATAACCTTTTTTTGCTTAGAAGGAGAGATGGTTTCAATTGAATAGTTAAGTTATTTGCTGAAAATTTTGTTAAGATACTACTTAAAGTGACACCACTCTCTGAGAATAGAACAAAGGTAAAATTCCACAAAAGATTCTCTCATCTTTCAGAGGTACGGAGAGAAGACATTCTTTAATGCTAATGAGAGATAATAGGGTAACGCCAACAAGGACAGTCTCCACATGCACAACTGACTGCTATGAATTTACCTCCTAAGAAGTAGAATGAAATGGGGTAGAAGAGCTAGTTAAAGCTCTTCTTCAAAGAAGCAGAATATTGTACTAAGGAACTCTGACAAGAAAGGGGAAAGAGAATGAACTAAATGAGGGAAAGTCCAGCGGAACAAAAGGTGGACCTAGGATTTCAATGCTGTTCTCAGTGAATGGGAATGGGAATTACTCCCAGTCGAGCACCCTGAGTGGGCCATTTGGGGGTAGAGAAAGAGCAGACTGGGAGCCATAGTGTGGTGTGAGGGCTCTAGAACAGGTAAGAGAAAACAGTTAAATGCTGATTCACATCACATGTCTGTGCACAGTCATTGCCACCTGGAAGGTACATTCTGGAATTCAAAGTGATAATGCTCCCGACTACCAGCAAATGTTTTTGCAATGGCTACCAACTGCCCACCCCCTTCTCAAGCTACCACATATAGCTGGAGTAATGAGTTCGATATTTTAAAATATTTAAAAATAAATATAACAAAATAGTCAGGATTCTTACACAAAAAAAATTATTTTAAAATGTTTGGTATTTGATATAACCTCCAGAAGGGCTTGAAAACCGGGCTTGTAAGTGATAGAACCAGGAACCATGTCCAACATTACATCTCAGAAGCATCCCAGTAAGATATCACTGTCCCTATGATAGGCTCAGACGCCACAGCTTGCCCTGCCTTCAACCTGATGCTGGCACTGGAGGTGGCCTGGAATCGCTGCGCTTTGGAAAACGAATGCAGCTTCTGTCCCTGCTATTATTAATCTATTCAGAATGGACTCTGAGCTTCCTCCTTCTTTGGTCCTGGTTCAAAATCTGAGGTGGGTGCATCCAATCAGAGGAATCTAGACCATGTGCCAGCAGCAGTCTAGCTGGCCAAGCCAATACCTGGAGTGCTGAGCTTCTGTAGTGGAAGGTGGGTTCTGTCTCATAAGGTTTCTCATGCATAGCAAAGAGGTTTAGATGCTGGGGAGCCAAAAACATTAAAAGTGTATACAAGGCTTGTTTTCTAAGAATGCTTGGTTTTGGTCAACAAATTCTTGATTTAGTTAATTCAAGATATTTTAGCATACCACAAGCAGTCTTCTAGACATACCCTTTTTGTTCCCAGTACTTGTTGGCAATTCCTGAGAAATCCCAAAGAAAGTGAAGGCAATACTGATTCATTAGACCCTTTTACCAAAGTAATGTTTCCCCTGTGGGATATTATATAAACATTTGCTTAGTTCAAAATTTTGAACATTTACTAGTATTAAAAATTATGACGTGTTTTTTGTTGCACAAAGATAATTGTTAATATATTGAATAATCACCCATAAAAATAATGAATAGGTTAAAAGAAAAGCTTATGTATTAATAAGATACTTTCCTACTTAAAGTATGCCATGATTAGGTAGCATTATGTGGTGATAATCATCATCAACATCATTAAGGAAAGGGTATCACACTAAATATTTTATGTATTCTCAGATTTTTTTTTTAGATTTCTGCCCAGACCTCTGAGAGTGTATACATACAGAAACTAGCTTCAATCTCTTTTTGTCACCAGTGGAATATTTTGTGGTCCAACATCCAGACTATAAACAAGTTCTCTTATCAAAGCTGTCTAATAGTCATTTCATAATTGATTAGCAGTGCCAGTCATGACGCAGATACATGCCACATGTAAATATTTCTAATATCCATGGTCCCTGTACATCTTCTCCCAACTCCTAGTGTAGCTAATTTAGAAGTTATGCAGTGTATAAGCCAGGTAGGAATTAGACTATCCTCAGAAGCCTGGGAGATCTTGTCTATATGTTTTTAGTTGTTCCATAGTGAGACCATATTTTCCCAGAGTGATGTTGAAGGGATGAGTGGCCTGTCGGTGGTGCTTACTCAGTCTTTGTCTTTCCTGTGAGTCATTATTGTTTTCTAGCTAGATGCTGTGGCCAGCCTCTCTTTCAATGTGCCATTTTTTCATTCATTTGGAAACTAAAGAGCTGTGCTTTGCATCATGTCCCTAATGTCAGCAAAGCCAGCTCTGCTGGATTAAAATGCAGAGATGCATTAGCAGCTAGTGCGAAGGGCTGCAGGCTGCCTATCTGAGCCAAGCAGACACACTGCGCACATTGAAGGCCCTGTTCAGAAGGGGTCAGGGCTGGATGCCTAGGGTTAGTAACATGTCAAGGCTGGCCACGGCAGGAAAAACTGCCTTTATTTTGTGACTGGCAGGTACAGAATATGGCATGTAGGAGAGATGTGGGCTTGGTAGAACTCACAGTAAAGTGGTCACATGATATTTATCCCTAAGCCTCCTATGGGATGGACACCTGGTAAAGGGTAAATTAGTTAATACATATAAAGCACTTAGAACAATGTGTAGTTAAACTTTTTATAAATGTTATTTCACTTAATCTTTATAATAGTTCTATTCAGATAAGAAAACTAGATTCAGAGATGTTAAGTAACTTATCCAAAGTCACACCGCTAGTTAATGATTTGGAGGCAGAATTCAAATCCAGTTCTGCCCGACATCTAGAACTCAACCTTTCAGTTAACTCAAATTCAACATCTAGAATTATATTCTGTTGGAAATGGAGCGGGGGGGGGGGGCGGGGGGGAGTGGTATACTTCACGTGGAAAGGAAAAAGCGTTCATTAAAGAGAACTGCCCCAGTGGGCTTCTCAGACAAAGGAACGGACCATTGCTAAACAGATTGGAAGTTCCAGAATGAGTCCCTTAAGCTACAGCCAAAAGCCGTTTTAATCTTTGATGAGGGATTCTGTTGACTTTTATGTTCTTCGGTGTATTTACACTTCCCCCAAATTACTTCACTACATAAATAAACCCACAGGTGTGGGAAAACTGAGTGTGTGATAATTGAGTCAGGAAACAAAGAATTAAAAACTCAAGCTATGCTAACCCTTGGGGTAATGATAATAATCATAATACCTCAATAAATGTTTTATTTAATGAAAGAACTTAGAGATTGTCACAGAATGTTTTGTATGTAGAGCACAGATTACAGGCAAAAAGAATTAAGATCTTTCTGACCATAGTAAAATAATTTATGCATGTATAATTTTAACAGGTGTTTTGAAAAAACCTGGATCTTTCCAAGAAGAGACATGTTGTTGTTTAAAACAGGAAGACTTATTGCAGTGAATTCTATGAGGCCTGGGAGGCTCCAGATGATACTGGCCCAGGCATCTCGTGTTTTTCACAATGTATTTGCATTTAACTATATCACCATCTAAAGGCTGAATATCCTTTAGGCAGTAATGTTGCAAGGAAGTTAGGGTTGCCCAAGACCCTAAGGTACTGCTCTCCCGAGTACCCTAGAACCTGTCATTAATATTAAGAGAAGGGTGCCTCTGGACCAGGGGTGCCCCTGGGCAGCTGGTTGGTCAACTATTAACCTAGTGGGTAAAGAGTATACCTCCCAAAGACCCTGCACTCTGAATTTCAGCCAGGTTTCATTTCTCTGACTCCAAAATTTGCATAGTTGCTTCTTCTTAAGTTTTCCCATGGCATTTTGTATGTTATCCCACTGTGACTCCCACGGGACTTTATTGTGTAAGCTGGTTTACTTGTCTGTCTCTTCTCTAGAGGCTTGGAACTGCTTCATGTTCACTAAGAAAGTTCCACTGCCTATCACATTGCTTGGCACATGGTCGGCACTAGATAGATAACTGTTGAGTGACTGATGTTAAGCCATAAAGGAGTAGGAAATTTTAAAGAGGGTGTGGGAGAAGGATGCTCTCTAACTGCAGTTAGTACAGTAGGAGTTATTTAAAAGTCCTTCATCTGAATTGCATTAAATTACAAAGAATTATGCACATTTTATGCCACTTTTAGGTTCAGTTAAAAACCCACTTATTGTGCATTTACTGTATGTCAGGCCCTGTGATGAATAAGACATGATTCTTGCTCTTAAGAAGCTTCTAGTCTAGTTGGGTGGAGTGAAACTGAAATAAATAACTACAACCCAATGTGATATGATCAATGGTAAAAGTGCTTATTATGTGTCAGAACCTAAATACTTTTAATTTCTTATATTATTTAATTCTAACAACCCTATGAGATAGATACTATTATTGTCCCCTTTTGCAGATCAGGAAACTGAGGCCTAGTAAGGTTAAATAAATTGCCCAAGATCACGTAGTTGCTAAGTGGTGGAGCCAGGAGATGAACTCAGGTTAATTTGAATTCAGAGACTAAGCTAGAAACCATTGCACTGTAACTATCCAGCACAGAAGAGGGAGGAATTACTTTGGGAAAGGAGAAGAGAAAGGGAGGAGGGAGGACAGCTGGCATCATGGAGGAGGCGTTCCTTAAGCAGTGATCTGAATGACAGATGGCACTATGTCAGATAGACAAGTTGGCAAAGGAAGGGTGAGAGGGAACATTTGCAAAGATGTGGAGAATTGAAAGACATGATGTGTTCAGGGAACTGGGGTAGTTTTGTGTTGATTAAGCTTAGTGTGCAAGGAATGGAAGTCGGGAAGGTTTAGACAAGCATCGTATCATGGGAATTAGAATATCCTCAAAAGTCAGTAGCCTCTGGCAGAATCTGCACCTATGTTAAATTGCTTCTTTCTAGAAGGCCATTATGAACTTGGGGTCAGGGGCTGCACACGGGTAGAATGGAAATTTGTATTACTCTGCTACGCAGGTCCTTGATGGCCATGCGTCTGGTAGTGTCTGCAGAGCCCTCTGGTTCAGAGAGACCAACATGGGGGATGAGACAGTTGCAAAGAGCCTGGAATTTTTGACAGAGAGATCATAAGTTTGTAAAAGAGCCCAAAATAACTTAGTGTGAGTTGATTCCTAGCTTAGATTGTAAACTCCATGACTGCTTCTGTCTTAATCACGAGCTCCCAGACTTGGCACATAGTGGGCTCTCAATACATGGCAATACATTTTGTTGAATGAGTGAATAAAAGAATAAGACTAAGAAATTACCACTAAAAAAGGCTTAAACCTAAAGCAAATATAGGAAAAGCAAGAATAAATGGAGATGGTGTCTTGTAAACTCAAGAGATAACAAGTTATGGCTGGAGTGGCCATATTACCTGATAATGACTAGCAGAGCTTTTACTGCAAACTGGGCTCAGAGGGCCTGGAGAAGTAAGCTACTGGGCTGAAATTTTGACTTCACTTAGTAGGAAGGAGGAATCATACACAATATCTCTCAGAGTAACTGAGATTTTCTTAGTCCTATTACTTTTTCTTTTTATCTTAAGAAATGTTGCACATGAAAGTTTCTGTTAAGGTTGGTCATTAATGATTCCAGTGATTTTATTTTTTTATGGGAAATCAAATAGGGGATTTAATATCACTATTTCTTGCAGGTTTTGTTGATAAACATCTCATCTGACAGTCTGATTTGATTCAATGCAGTAACAAAGTAACATATCTTCTACCATAGAAGAACAGAGGGATTGTATATCATGAAAGATAATTTCTAAATCATACCACTCTCAGAGAGGCTCTTGATAGGAGCTGAGTAGGAGGTAGATAATGCTGAGGTTGCCTTCTCTGTCCAGTGCCTGATATGCTAGTGGTCTCTGTGGCTGGTTGAGATCGATATGTGCTTTGAAAATAGAAACAATAGAGGTCATATTGTTATCCTATTATTAATATATAAGCTCTTTCAGTACACTCTTGGATAATCATTTCTATTTCTACATGGAAATAGATCAGAGAATCAAAAGCATCTGAGACATGTAGGGGAGGGGAGGAAACTTCTTCCTCCCATCCAACTTTTCAGAATTAAAAAAAGAAAAAATTCAGTAGACCCATCGAAAGCATATATAATCAGCTATGTACATTGTAAAACAGGTCTCAGGTTCTATTTATCTTCTCATGCCACACAAAAATATCTTCTTTTTCCTTCATTACGATAGAAAACAACAACAACAACAGCAGCAAAATTATGAACCCCTTGAAAAACTCAACTAATAATAACAATACTACAGTGTCATCTTTTCCTGGCTGATGTCCTGCCTGCCTGCCAGCATGATGTTTCCTCATAGCATCACCTACAGACTTACATCACTGGATGCAAATTTTCCTTCCCTCCTAACTTGTATAATATTGGTTGGTTAATATGTTTTTCTTAGTAACTCATATATTTGGAATTGTTATCAAAGAAAAATTTTAATGTTTTTACCTGGCAAAACCGTCAGCTGCTATCATTTTGAGTTTCTTTCAATTTCCTTCTGTTCTTTTCCATTACAACCTCTTTTATTTCAGAATTCCTGGAGAATGTGCAGGAATCACCAGGGTCCCAAGAGAAACTCTCACAAAATATTGTTCAAACTGGAGAATGCCTACTTCTTTTTCTTCTCTTTCACCATAAAAAAATCAGTGATATTACTCAACTCTGGTAGAGTTATACATCTAAAAGTAATGTTACATTTTTTCTAAGAATGTGTTTTGGATCTACACTAACATTCATTAATTCGTTTATTAGTTCCTTCACTCAATGATAATTACGGGTCAGGTACTATCCAAGGAACTAGAGATTCAAAGACAATTAGTGAGAAGACAAATATTAAAAACAAATGATTAGGGCTTCCCTGGTGGCACAGTGGTTAAGAATCAGCCTGCCAATGCAGGGGACATGGGTTCGAGCCCTGGTCCGGGAAGATCCCACATGCCATGGAGCAACTAAGCCTGTGCACCACAATTATGTGGTTGGGGCAACATCACAAAGGACTTTGTCCACCATGTTTGCCACGGGGAATTTGTACTATCTCTTGAAGTCAGGCCACAGGGAGCCGCTGAAGCATTTTAAGCAGGGAGGAAACATCATGTTTAATTTTAGAGAGTTGAATCTGGCTTCAGTTTAGAGGATAGATAATGAAGAAATTAAGACTAGAAACTTTTCAATTTCCCTTGGCATAGGTGCTAAAAGACTGGTGTGGGGAGGGTTAGAGGTATCTCTTACCCAAGTGCTAAGTGGAGAATGATATGAGGTGAATATCAGGATTCTGTCTGAGAGAGATACTGGAGTTGAGTTGGAGTAGAATTGTCCAAAGGAAACCATTATAGCTGGGGTCAGAAATCCAGAAGAGACAAGAGCAAAGGGTGCCAGATTGGAATACATGGAGCAGGAGGCAGCTTGAATGAATTCCGAGGATGGAAGTGGGAACCTACACTTTGACTGTTAAGTGGTGGGAGTTTTATATTTTCACACATCTGTATGGGCAGAATGAGTTCATTGAAAGTAGCCAGGATGAGGCAGACCAGAAGCAAGGATACTTGTTAGAACTCATTTATGGTTGTCCAGTCAAGAAACATGAAGAATGAGTGGCAGAGCTGATAAAGAGGAAGAGATGGATTTTAGAGCTTTTCAGTTGCTTTCTTGTGATATTTTCTAAGATAAATTAACAACAAAATGTATCACTAGATAACGAATCAAATTAATTTATGGTAAGTGTTTATTTTATGTTAAACTTTGGAGTTAATTTTGGAGACTATCAAAGACAATGTGTTTTAGCTTTCACATAACTAATACCAAGCCTCTCTTTCTGGCAATAGACTCAAGGACCAATTGATTATGAATCCATTCCCTGTTCATAATAAAACCTTGTTAATAGCATGTAGGAAGATACCTGTCTTCTTATTATATATGGAAGGGGACATTCTCTAAGCCATCTAAAGTGTAATTTCAAGCTATGAATGTATAAATTATAAAGAAGTGGGGTCAGAACACATACCACTGAAGGTTATCATCTGACTTCTCAGAAGACCACTTGTGCCTACCCTCATTTTGTGTGAACATAAATAACCACAGCCTATATTGAGCTCATGTAGCTTGGTCCAGAGGCAAGCTGCCCAAAGGAAAGGGCAATGACAGGGCACTGAGAGTTGTAAGCAGTAGTAATGGAGGTGCCTGCTCTTCTCTATGACACAACTCTTTCGTCCTGTCCTTCTCCTTGTCCCCAGTGACCTCACCGCTTTGCTCTCTAACCTTCTTTACCAGTCAGTGGGGCTCTACTCTCCTTTCTAAGGATGGCCACTCTAACTACCCATGTACCCCTTGGAAAGGTAGTTGCCCTAAATCCTAACAACCTCCTTTCCAGGCTGCCTAACTTAATTTTATTTATTTATTATTTATTTATTTATTTTAACATTTTATTGAAGTATAAAGATGCTTTACAATGCTGTGTTAGTTTCTGCTTTATAACAAAGTGAATCAGTTATACATATACATATATCCCCATATCTCTTCCCTCTTGTGTCTCCCTCCCTCCCACCCTCCCTATTCCACCCCTCTAGGTGGTCACATAGCACCGAGCTCATCTCCCTGTGCTATGCGGCTGCTTCCCACTAGCTATCGGTTATACATTTGGTAGTGTAAATATGTCCATGCCACTCTCTCACTTTGTCCCAGCTTACCCTTCCCTCTCCCCGTGTCCTCAAGTCCATTCTCTAGTAGGTCTGCGTCTTTACTTCTGTCCTGCCCCCTAGGTTCTTCATGACCATTTTTTTGTTTTTTGTTTTTTTTTAGATTCCACATATATGTGTTAGCATACGGTATTTGTTTTTCTCTTTCTGACTTACCTCACTCTGTATGACAGACTCTAGGTCCATCCACCTCACTACAAATAACTCAATGTCGTTTCTTTTTTTTTTTTTCTTTTCGGTACGCGGGCTTCTCACCATTGTGGCCTCTCCCATTGCGGAGCACAGGCTCAGCTGCCATAGCCCACGGGCCCAGCTGCTCCGCGGCGTGTGGAA
The DNA here is from genome assembly GCF_937001465.1 of Orcinus orca. Lineage (NCBI taxonomy): Eukaryota > Metazoa > Chordata > Mammalia > Artiodactyla > Delphinidae > Orcinus > Orcinus orca. The sequence goes on along the minus strand of NC_064566.1, from coordinate 87,051,592 downwards.
TCTTCCCGGACCGGGGCACGAACCCGCATCCCCTGCATCGGCAGGCGGACTCCCAACAACTGCGCCACCCATTGAGGGAAGCCCTCAATGTCGTTTCTTTTTATGGCTGAGTAATATTCCATTGTATATATGTGTAGGCTGCCTAATTTTAATCCCTACAGTCCTGCCCTGACCTAAGTGTGGCTGTACTAAATCTCTACCCACCCCTTCTTAAGAGGTGTCTTCAGGGCGAACAGAAGGAAAACAATGCAAACTTATTCTCAAGCAGACATTCACTCCACAGTCTTAAATTTTTCTTTTCTGATTTCTCTATGAGATGAGAATGTTACATAGTCAGTAGTGGAGTAAGTACTAAATGGCTCTGTGACAAAGCAGGGTCACCCTAAACTTCAATTTAAGAGGTATATTCAGATGAATTGCAAAACCAGTGACCAGGTTCAGTTTGAGAACAGCTTAGAGTCTATGACACTTGAGGAACCCGAGACATACAAGGTCCCTTTAGAATTATAAAGCTGGAAGATATAGGCCTTTCAGACAGTTTTTATTTGTGCTTCCAGTATCTTTTTTTGAAAGAGGTACGGTGGAAAACTGTCAATAAACACATCTTTGTCATTGGTTAATCAAACTAAACATAGGGCCTCCTATCTTGATATTTTACTTTTTTTTTTTTTTTTTTTTTTGCGGTACGCGGGCCTCTCACTGCTGTGGCCTCTCCCGTTGCGGAGCACAGGCTCCGGACGCACAGGCTCAGCGGCCATGGCTTATGGGCCCAGCCGCTCCGCGGCATGCGGGATCCTCCCGGACCGGGGCACGAACCCATGTCCCTTGCATTGGCAGGCGGACTCCCAACGACTGTGCCACCAGAGAAGCCCTATTTTACATTTTTTAATGAAATACTTTCAAAAATTTTAAGTATCATCTATTTCTTGAGTGGTTAAGTGTTAGCTTTGCTCTTTTCAGTTGCAAAGAAAAGACATGTCCCAGTGACCCTAGGATTATTTAAGGAGCTCTGCGCAGCTCTGCCGTAGTGTTTGGCTTACTTGTTTGCTAACTCCCTTGCCCCAACTACCCTCATCTGGGGTGTTTTTCACCTTTAACTTCCTCAATGAGAGGACCTGGGGCAAGTGACTAGGATGGTTGATCACGGTGCTTCCAGGCCAGTTCAGCACACTGCCTGCCCTTTACCTAGCTAACCAAGCCAGGTTCATTCCTGCTGCCTAATAGTCCTCAGCAAACACCTGTAGAAGGGTGATGGGGTTATCAATCTATCAGCAGGATGTACTTAGTGCAATTGGAAATGGAATTTAGAAGTCCTTCTAGTTAAAAAAGATTCCTATAGAAGTAGGAATGTCCTTCCCATTTCAGTTTAATAAACTCCTATTTTTGATAGTGTGATGATGTGTATAAATAGTTTTTGGAACCAATACTACATTAAGGTAAGGGCTAAGAAGAGGAGGCATTTTCTCCTTTATACCATTCATTTGTCTACTTTATTTAAAGATAATTTTGTTACCTTTTTCACAGTTAGATAGCTTTATTTTTATATAAAATTTATTATATAAAATGTTTGTCAATAAGTATAACTATATTTATCTATACATATAGTAAAGTATGAGAGACTGAATATACAAACAGCCAATGGCCAGACCATAAATACAAATAGAACTCTGACTCACTACCTGCAGCAACCTGCCCATGATACCAACCCCGTTATCTACAATAATGAGCCTAGGAAGCCAGCCCACTGTAAATCAGTCTTGCAGGAAGCCAGCTTGCTATCTCTAGTGGTAATCCAGGAAGCTAAACAATAACTTGCCTAACAATCACTCCAAAATGATCAGAACTTGATGAATAACTAATGGCTTCCCTGATTTCTGTCCCTGCTTCCAGCTGAGGACCAACCTGAGAAAGCCAAATGTGCACCCCTAACCAATCTCAAAGGATGCCCCAGTCTTAGTTAGCCCAGCCACAGCTTCCCTGTGCCCACAGCCTTCAGTCAGGGCACACCTGAAGCCTTCTCTTTTCGCCGCTATAACATTTCCCACTCCTCTGCCGGCCTTTGAGTCTCTCTGAGCCTAACACAAGTGATGTAGTTCAAGCCTTTGCTATAGCAAGCTCTGAATAAATAGGCTTTGCCTTACTCATTTGGTTGGTCTTTATTTCCACAGATATAATATATAAATAAATTTATATAAAATAAAAGTAGCACATGCTCTTCTTAAAGAATTCAAGCAACATACAAAGAAAAAAAAGAAAGTCAGGTTCATCTAAAATTCCACTACCCTGATATAACCATCATTAACTTTTGGTGATCACTGTTTTTGTGTATCTTTATAGGAGTATATATAAAAATATAAATTCATACATGAACAGCATCATATCATATATTGTTTTTATCATGGACACTTATCATCCCACCCTGTCTAGATTAATTATATTACTTATAGCAAGTTGAGGGAGTTTATATTTTGAAGGTTCTGTTGGTCCATAATGTGACTTCTTAGCAGAGTTGTTTTAAGTTTTGAGACTCCCCCTTGTTAAAATAAGCTTGAGGACAGCATGTTGTGGTACCTCTCTGGAAGAAACCTGGCACCTTCCTCTCCCTTCTGCTGTGTAGTGATCCTCCACAGGTCTGGCTCCCATCCATTGATTTGTACAGCAGAGACCATGCATGGTAGAAGGACATTACAGAAGGACATCACAGAGCACAGTGTGAGAAGCAACCATCATTCCAAATGTGCTAGTATGTGCAGCTAGAATAGGAACTTTATTGTCTGAGGAAGGAATCGTGGCTGCTGGGTCTTCTGAATTGTCTGTGTTAAAGGTTTCAGCTGGGCGTTTGGGCGTGTGTAGAGTGGGTGGAAAGTGGCTGTTAAAACTGGAAGAAATAGGGGAACCCCCAGGCAATGCTAAGAAATCAGAAGCAATCCTGCAACTAGTTAAGAAAACAGACAAACAGAAATATAGCTATTATAAAAAGTAGTAAGAGAATTAAAAGTGACTAGAAAACTAGATAAAATATAGGCTTTTGAATATTGTTAAAAATATTAAAAGGCAAAAATTGAATAGTAAGGAAGGTAAAACAGACTAAATATAATTAAAGCAAAAGAAAACCATCATATGCCAAGAAGATATTTCAAAAATAAATATAATAATGTAAAATGTTAAAATAATGCAATTAAGCCAAGAGATTGAGAAATTTTAAAAATTTAAATCCAATGGGTTAAAAATGAAAGTGAAAATGCAAAACAGATAACAATTCTAGGGCTAAGATCTCCATGTGGGGACAAACCTTCAAAGCTTCCAGGATGAGACCACTTACTTCCAAGGTAAGTCTGCAGATTGCTGATGACCCAGAGCAAGGACCTGTGGCCTCTGCCCTCCCCTTTCACTGCTGGTTCTCACCATGCCTACGTGTCCTCTTGGCTAAATGCTCTCTGTGCTGTGGGACAGTTGAGTCCCTACCCTAGGCCATAGCAGTACGACAGCCCAGTTTGGTGCACCAACAAGCAGTCTTGGACGCTGGACAATGTTGTCAAAGGTTCAGCTGGAAGACAGTCTCCCAAGATACCAAGAGAGTGTCTCATGCTTTAAAATGTTCCGGGTTTAAAAATGTTTAATAGACAGGTGTGTTTGGCTTTGTACTTCACCTTAATTTTTTGCATGGTACACCACAAGGTTGTCTTACCCAGTTGGTAAAATGCAGCAGTGGCACTGAGTGTACTCTAAGCATGTTTTCCTGTAGTGGGACTGGAGGGGTGAAACAACCCTGGAAATTCCAGGTTCCTCACCTCTGGGGGAGGTACAACACAGAAATCAGTTCGAAAGGAAGTTGGTGGCTGAAATTCAGTGTGGGGTGTGAGACAGACCCTGCAATCTTGCTCCTAAACCAGTGTTTCTCACTTGCTTAACTCTGGACACGTGTTTTACACTCCAGTATTTCACTCCTATGCAATGACCTAAATTTAAAAGACTTCAGTAATAAAGAGATGTTTACCTGATTCAAATCTCAATAGAATTAGGGAATTGACTTACTGTTTTCATTGTTTCATGGAAATGTGCCAAGTCATGTCACTTGGTTTGTACATGTTGTTGCACTCAGATGGCTTTACATATGGTGTGTGTGTAAAAACATTTTCATCTTTTCTTTCTGGAACCACATCTATAGCCAAAATTTTAGTATTACGTGTATTATGAGTTTTTTTAAGGGATTATTTTAAAATGCATTCGTGTAGCGATGATTCTTTTCTCTTCAAATTTGTAATACCGCCTACTCCATCTTCATTCTCAGTTGATGGTCTTGCTTCCCACTTCACTGAAAAATTGAGGAAAATGTGAGACAAATAACACAAGCTCTCACCATCACATTTACCCACTTACATGCATCTATGCCCATAAACTCTGCCTTCCCCCCATGACTATTGGTGAAACCTGTGTTGGGAGCTCCTCCACTTGGGTACCAGAGCCATCCCCCTCTTGCCCACTCAAGGACATTTCCCAGAAATTATCACTTCTTCTCCTTGGAGCATCATTTCTTATATTTTCACTATCAGCTTACAAAATCCCACAGATATCACAACGTTTCCCTGCCACACTAGAGCCTGTTCTTAGCTGAACAGCCAGAGTGATCCTGCTAAAACCTGAGTCACATCATGTTATTCCTCTGTTAAAAATCATCTGATGGCTTCCTGTCTCAGAGGAAAGGGAAAAATCTTTAAAATGGCCAACAAGACCCAACATAATTCCCTCTGCCCCCACCTCATTTCTCCTCCTTATTTACTCTGCTTCAGTCATATCAGGCTCCTTGCCGTTTCTTGAACAAGCCAAGAGTGTTCCCAACTTGGCGCCTTTACATTTGCTTTCATCTGCCTGGAATGCTGTTCCCTGGACATCCTGCTCCCTTACTTCCTACAGGACTTGCTCCAGTATCACTTTCTCAGTGAGTTCAACCTTGAGCACCTTATTTAAAACTGCATGCTCTATCCACACTCCCATCCCCTTTCCTGTTTCAGTATCTGCGCCCAAAGCCCCAGGATTTACTACTTTCCAATATATCAGTGTTTGTTAATTTCTGGGCATACACATATATATATGTATGTAAAGCTCTTGGAGGCAGGAATGTATATCCACTGCCCTATAGACGGCTTGGCACAGTCATTATTTGTCATTTGGATGAATGAAACGGTAACTCCATGAAAGAAGAACCTTGTTGGCTTGTCCATTGCTCTGCCCCCAGTGGCTAGAAAACTGTCCGGCTCACAATGATTTTTCAGTAACTATTTGTTGAATGAATGGGTAAATAAAACTAAAAACTGAGAAAAACTGTGCAGGACTGTCTCATGGCATTTAGCTCCCCATCACCCACACCTCTGAGCTGGCTATGCAAGTTCTTTGCTTTTACCTGCATTTAGCTTAGAAATGATCCTAGTTGAAACATGATCAATTGGTCTTCAGCCTCTGCTGATTCCTCAAATATTTCCAAGTAATGGGGTGAGCTTGGGAATGGGGGAGGGCAGTGGGGAAAGGTTGGGATTATAATTGCAAGGCCAGCAATTCTGCCTTGACTTTTATCTGTTGGGTTGAGTTTACTTACTCATTCAAGAAATACTCCTAAAATTTCATCTATGTGCTGGATACTAGAGATACAATTCATTCATTCATCCTTTCATTTAACAATGCTGAATGTTGCCCCCTGTTCCTGCAGCTCCAAGTTGTCTTTGTATAGTGATAAGTGTCCAGATTCAGGGAATGAAGCCTTACCCTCAGGGAATGGTGAGGAAACTAACTACAACCCCCTCCTGGAGGGAGAAGGCAATGGGGAGGGGCTCATTCAACTCAAGATTGGGGTCTACTGGATACTTTGAACCCAAAGGAACAAGCAAAGCCTCAAACTGTCCTGGATTTTAAGCCTTCTTTTTTTTTAAATTGATTTTTATTGGTGTATAGTTGCTTTACAATGTTGTGTTAGTTTCTACTGCACAGCAAAATGAATCAGCTATACATATACATATATCCCCTCTTTTTTGGATTTCCCTTCCCATTTAGGTCACCACAGAGCATTAAGTAGAGTTCCCTGTACTATACAGTAGGTTCTCATTAGCTAGCTATTTTATACATAGTATCAATAGTGTATATGTGTCAATCCCAATCTCCCAATTCATCCCCCCACCCCTTTCCCCCTTGGTGTCCATACATTTGTTCTCTACGTCTGTGTCTCTATTTCTGCTTTGTAAATAAGATCATCTATACCATTTTTCTAGATTCCACATATATGTGTTAATACACAATATTTGTTTTTCTCTTTCTGACTTACTTCACTCTGTATGACACTCTCTAGGTCCATCCACATCTCTACAAATGATCCAATTTCGTTCCTTTTTATGGCTGAGTAATATTCCATTGTATATAGGTATCACATCTTCTTTATCCATTCTTCTGTTGATGGACATTTAGGCTGATTCCATGTCCTGGCTATTGTAAATAGTGCTGCTATGAACATTGGGGTACATGTGTCTTTTTGAATTATGGTTTTCTCTGGGTATGGTTAGGACTAAGTGAGAACAATACTTGACTATCCTTTGGTGATGAAAGAATTAGAGCTCAGATTCATCTGGCAGCAGGTTTTTTTCCTTGTCCTTGGTTGCCAGTAGCTTATTTGACCTAGAAAAATTGAGATTATTTGATAGTATCCCACTACTTTAAGAATCTTTGTATTTAGCATTTATTTTGTTTCTGGTGGTGAGATTTATATTTATAGCCAGAAATAGATTATGAACAAGACTCTTCTCTTAAACATCCAGTAGCTAATCCCTCACAGAGCACTTTGTACATAGGTACCCAGGAGATATTTGTTCGATTCACTGTGTGTTTTGCATACCTAGGAGAAAGTCTGTCTTTTTCTTCCTGAAGACACTGTCACTATCTTTTTCAATTAAAATATTCCCTGTTTATTAGAAGCCTATACCAAAAAAACTGGCAAAAATCAATCACAGTGTAGGATATAGATTCTTTCCACTGTTGTGAATGAAGAAGGGCTGGAGATACAGATTATTCTTTTCAAAAGCCTGATTGTGAAAGGAAGACAAGAGGGTGGAAGCCAGAGAAGCACAACTGAGTTAGGGATGGACTTTTTAAATAGGATGGGAGTAACTGCACTGTGAGTGTATGGCTTGAGGGGGGTCAGCTGAGAGGAAGAGATTCAGAATACACAGAAGAGAAATGAAATAATTGCATAATGAGCAAAGAAATGAATTAATGTGTTGAGGGAGTGGAGGGTGTTAGGGCAGTGAGGGAGGAAGGAGGCTTGAAGAGAGTGGTGCAGGCTTAGAACAGCCTCTAAAGCCATAGATCGGGGGCTGACCACAGGCCCAGGACAGCATTGCTGAACTCCTAGCCAAGGCCCTCACAAGCTCAGGAGTGTGAGGATAATAGTGTCACTTCCCAGGGACTGGAATTGTAAAGGCCTGCCCCAACGCCTGGCACACAGAGGCACTGAGAGGCAGTAGAAATTGTTATCATTATTGAATCCATGGATCACTTTGGGAGAAAATATAGATTAAAAAAGTCTTTATTCCAATATCATTTCAGACTTTAAAAAGTTGCAAAATAGTACAAAAATTCCTGTTTACCTTTTATCCATATTTACCCAGATGTTCACATCATACCACACGTGTTTTATTATTTATTTTATAGTTCTCTCTATAAGTGAGTGTATAATTTTTTTCTGATATGTTTTAGAATAAGTTGAGATATATTGACTCCTTTACATTTAAATACTTCAGTGTGTATTTCTTAAAAACAAGAATATGTTTTTATATAACCACAGAGTAATTTTTAAAATCAGGAAATTAACATCAATCTAATACTACTATCTAACCTACAGACCTTATTCAAATTTACTTTGGTAAAAATTTTAAAAGTGATTATACCTGTCATCTTTCAATAGACTAGGAGAAATTCTTTTCTTAACTAAGATGATATATTCTCTGTAAATCAGTGCAAAGATCATAAAAAAGCATGGTTTAAAAAATAAATGAAGCTTTTAACAATTCTATATTCAATTAAGAAGAAAGGTGGATTGGTTTAAAATTGTTTGTAGTGGTTACAGGAAAAGGCTGAATCTATTCAAATAAGATTGCTAATGGGGTTTTCGGTAATAGCTTAAAAAAAAAGATGCCTGGGTCAGTGTTTTTACAGTAACACGCCACTGAATTCAGGATTATTTTAGAAAATTACTAATGGAGGTGTAGAAATAGTGACTATCACATTTCTCAATGCTTCTTGTAAAATGTATTTTTATTTCCCGCACACAAAAATGTCAAGATGTGTTCAAAGAGGAACACGTTGTTCTGGAACCACTGTCACACTCAATAGGCAGCGTCCCAGGGTCTGGGAGGAGGCAAGAGGGCATGTCTCTCCAAAGCTGAAAAGGTTATAAAACTCCTGGACAAACAGCCGGAAGGACAACATGATGAATGGGCAGCCATTTTAAATGAGAAGTGACCGACGGTGGCCCTTCTCTCGGACAGCTTCTCATAAATTCTTAGAGTCCTCGCTAATGCTGCTCATTTAACTCAGTCCTGAGGGAGTGTATACATATTCTAGTTTTCTCTTTTCTTTTCTTATCCATTTATTTTAGTTACACAGGCAATACACCAAAAATTCTTACTCTATTAAACTGAATCTTATGAAGTTTATATTTCTGTAGGTTAAAATGGCCAAATAAGCAATTTCAAATAGTCCAATCTAATAAAAGAGGTATAACAAAAAAAGAGTCAAACAATAGAAAATACACAGAACCAAATGTTAGAAGCTGTCTCTCCTTACTTATCACACTTCCTTTCCCAGAAGTAACCTCTATAACTTTTGGAAGTATATCCTTCAGTCTTTTTCTGAATATTTACACCATATATATATATATATATATATATATATATTTTTTTTTTTTTTTTTTTTTTTTTTTTCCAGTACGCAGGCCTCTCCCTGTTGTGGCCTCTCCCATTGCGGAGCACAGGCTCGGGACGTGCAGGCTCAGCGGCCATGTCTCACGGGCCTAGTCGCTCTGCGGCATGTGCGATCTTCCCGGACCGGGGCACGAACCCGTGTCCCCTGCATCGGCAGGCGGACTCTCAACCACTGCGCCACCAGGGAAGCCCTAGATATATATATTTAAAATGTGTAAGTGGGCTCATTCTATATGCATTGCTTTACAAATTGCACTATGCATGTGAGATTTTTGCATGTCAGAATATCGGGTCTGCCTCATTAGAGTAATAGTAATACATTCCACATGACTATTTCATGGTTTTTTTTTTTTTTTTTTTTTTTTTTTTTTGCGGTACGCGGGCCTCTCACCGTTGTGGCCTCTCCCGTTGCGGAGCACAGGCTCCGGACGCGCAGGCCCAGCGGCCATGGCCCACGGGCCCAGCCGCTCCGCGGCACGTGGGATCTTCCCAGACCGGGGCACGAACCCGCGTCCCCTGCATCGGCAGGCGGACCCCCAACCACTGCGCCACCAGGGAAGCCCTATTTCATGGTTTTTTTAACTACAGTATTTGCTTATTAATTTCCTTTTTAATATGTAGCTATATTTTTAAATGTTTTGGATAGTACTAAATGAAGATCCTAATGTGTATTTATTGTACACATGTACAAAATTTTTGTAAATTAAGTTCCTAGGAATGAAATAGCTGGACCAGAGGTATATGCATTTAAAATTTCATTAAGTACTGCCAAATCCCTTCCAAAAAGAGTTTACCAATTTATCTACTAGCAGTAACTATTTTCCCACATCCTCCTTGCTTATACTAGGTATTATAAATCTTTTAAATTCTTATTAGTCTGATGGGAGGAATATAATATTATCTTTTAAAATATATTATCTTAAAATGTATTTCCTTGATTACTAGAGAGGCCAGACAACTTTTGATAGGTTTTTATGGGACACTTAGATTTCTTCTGACAATTACCTTTATACAACCTTTGATTTGTATGTGGATTGAATATTAATTCTCTATTTGTTTTATGTTCTATTATTTTCTACTGGTATTGTGTTTTAACTTTATGGCAAACCTCATATTAAGAAGTTTTTCGTTTTATTTAATTAAATCCATCAATCTATCCCATTTCGAATTATGGAGTTTTATAATTTAAGAAAGCCTTTTCAATTTTAAGATTTCAAAATTGATTTTTTTGTTTTTCTAATTCTAATTTTTAAATTTGTTTTTCACCTTTAGCTTACTATTACATTTGCCATTTTGTATTTATGTAAGTTAAAGTGAAGGTCCGGTTTGTTTTATTTTTTCCAAATAGATGTTTATTCTAATACTATTTTTTCAATGAGTACATCATTTCCTAACTGATTATGATGCCACTTTTATGGAATATACTGAAGTCCTATTTACATATGAGTCTGTTTCTAGACTTTGTATTCTGTTTTATTTATCTATATATTTCTAAATCCATATCACATTAATCTTATTACTGTAGCTTCAAAATATTTTAAAGACTATCTGGAAGAGTGCTTTCTTCTTATAATTTTTGTTTTTAAATCTTGGCTATTAACTCATATTTTCTTTATCATATGAAACTTAGCATCAGCTAAGGGATTAATTGGGAAAGATGGATATTTTTACAATTTTGAGTTTTTCCATCCAGAAACATTACAAATTTTGTATTTAGTTTGGTCTTTTAAAAAAAAAAATCCTTACTTCTTATTATTGCTTTCTTTGTTGTTTTCTTTTACTCTTCTTGACAGGTTTACTCATAGCTGTTTTGTAGTTTTGATTCTGTTGTGAATGGAATAGTTTTTCATTGTGCTTTGAAAAGATTAAGGAAACAGAAATGAAACTGATTTTTGTATATTGATCTTATGTCTGATCATCTCTAAAGTTCCTATTAGTTCTAATATGTTTTCAATTGACTCTTTTCAAATTTTTAGGTAGACAATCATTGGCAAATGGGAAATTTGTCTTCTTTTCCATTTTATTTACCTCTTATTTCTTTTTTTGTAGTATTATTTGACAAGCATTTCCAGGATAATGTTGAATAGCAGTGGTGTTAAGAATCCTTGTTTCACCTCTGACTTTAATGGGACTGTTTCTAATGTTTCCCTATTATTTATGATGTTTATTTCAGGAAGATACTCTATCAAGTAAAAGAAGTTTCCTTCCAGTTTTTTTTCTAGTTTTCTAATACATTTTTTTTTAGAAAGTCACATTAAAAAAATTGCTGTATGATGTACCCACACTAATCTTGAGATGCACAAATCTTAAGTGTTCAGTACATTTGACAATTGCATTTACCCATTTAACCATCACCCAAAATAAGATATAAGACTGTGACCTCAGAAGATTCCCTCATACCCCTTTCTAGTCAATTCCTCTCCTGATCAGGGGCAACTGCTTTCTGACTTTGGCACTGTTGATTAGCTTTGCCTGTTCTTGGACTTCATTTAAGTGGAAACACTCCACATGTATTCTGTTGTGTCTAAGTTATTTCACTCAATATAATATCTGTGAGATTTGCACATGTTGCTGCTTGTGAAGGTGGTGGTTCCTTTTTATTTCTGACTAATAGTCCATTGTATAAATATACCACAATTTTTTAATCCAGTCACCTGTAGATGGACATTTGAGAGGGTTACCACTATTTGGCTACTATAAATAGGGTTTCTGTAAGTATTCTTATAAAAGGTTGCTTTTGGTGTTTTTTCTTTCTTGGCTGTGGGCTTGTCATATATGGCCTTTATTATGTTGAGGTAACTTCCCTCTATGCCTACTTTCTGGAGGATTTTTATCCTAAAATTTTTATCATAAATGGGTGTTGAATTTTGTCGAAAGCTTTTTCTGCATCTATTGAGATGATCATATGATTTTTATTCTTTTGTTAATATGGTGTATCACATTGATTGATTTGCATATATTGAAGATTCCTTGCTTCTTGAGATAAACTCCACTTGATCATGGTGTATGATCCTTTTAATTGTGCTTTTGGATTCTGTTTGCTAGTATTTTGCTGAGGATTTTTCCAACTATGTTCATCAGTGATATTGGCCTGTGATTTTCGTTCTTTGTGACATCTTTGTCTGGTTTTGGTATCAGGGTGATGGTGGCCTCGTAAATGAGTTTGGGAGTGTTCCTCCCTCTGCTATATTTTGGAAGAGTTTGAGAAGGATAGCTCTTCTCTATACATTTGATAGATTTCGCCTGTGAAGCCATCTGGTCCTGGACTTTTGTTTGTTGGAAGATTTTCAATCACAGTCTCAATTTCAGTGCTTGTGATTGGTCTGTTTATATTTTCTATTTCTTCCTGGTTCAGTCTAGGAAGGTTGTGCTTTTCTAAGAATGTGTCCATTTCTTCCAGGTTGTCCGTTTTATTGGCATATAGTTGCTTGTAGTAATCTCTCATGATCCTTTGTATTTCTGCAGTGTCCATTGTTAATTCTCCTTTTTCATTTCTAAATCTATTGATTGGAGTCTTCTCTCTTTTTTTCCTGATGAATCTGGCTAATGGTTTATCAATTTTGTTTATCTTCTCAAAGAACGAGCTTTTAGTTTTATTGATCTTTACTATTGTTTTCTTCCTTTCTTTTTCATTTATTTCTGATCCGATCTTCATGATTTCTTTCCTTCTGCTAACTTTTGGGTTTTTTGTTCTTCTTTCTCTAATTGCTTTAGGTGTAAATTTAGGTTGTTTATTTGAGATGTTTCTTGTTTCTTAAGGTAGGATTGTATTGCTATAAACTTCCCTCTTAGAACTGCTTTTGGTGCATCCCATAGGTTTTGAGTCGTCGTGTTTTCATTGTCATTTGTTTCTAGGTATTTTTTGATTTCTTCAGTGATCTCTTGGTTATTAAGTAGTGTATTGTTTAGCCTCCATGTGTTTGCATTTTTTACAGATTTTTTCCTGTCATTGATATCTAGTCTCATAGTGTTGTCAGAAAAAATACTTGATACAATTTCAATTTTCTTAAATTTACCAAGGCTTAATTTCTGACCCAAGATATCATCTATCCTGGAGAATATTCCATGAGCACTTGAGAAGAAAATGTATTCTGTTGTTTTTGGATGGAATGTCCTATAAATGTCAATTAAGTCCATCTTGTTTAATGTGTCATTTAAAGCTTGTGTTTCCTTATTTATTTTCATTTTGGATGATCTGTCCATTGGTGAAAGTGGGGTGTTAAAATCCCCTACTATGATTGTGTTACTGTCGATTTCCCCTTTTATGGCTGTTAGTATTTGCCTTATGTATTGAGGTGCTCCTATGTTAGGTGCATAAATATTTACAATTTTTATATCTTCTTCTTGGATTGATCACTTCATCATTATGTAGTGTCCTTCTTTGTCTGTTGTAATAGTCTTAATTTTAAAGTCTATTTTGTCTGATATGAGAATTGCTACTCCAGTTTTCTTTTGATTTCCATTTGTATGGAATATCTTTTTCCATCCCCTCACTTTCAGTCTGCATGTGTCCCTAGGTCTGAAGTGGGTCTCTTGTAGACAGCATATATACAGGTCTTGCTTTTGTATCCATTCAGCCAGTCTATGTCTTTTGGTTGGAGCATTTAATCCATTTACATTTAAGGTAGTTATTGATATGTATGTTCCTATTACCATTTTCTTTATTGTTTGGGGTTTGTTATTGTAGATCTTTTCATTCTCTTGTGTTTCCTGCCTAGAGAAGTTCCTTTAGCATTTGTTGTAAAGCTGGTTTGGTGGTGCTGAATTATCTTAGCTTTTGCTTGTCTGTAAAGGTTTTAATTTCTCTGTTGAATCTGAATGAGATCCTTGCTGGGTAGAGTAATCTTCGTTGTAGGCTTTTCCTTTTCATCACTTAAATATGTCCTGTCATTCCCTCTGGATTGCAGAGTTTCTGCTGAAAGATAAGTTGTTAACCTTATGGGGATTCCCTTGTATGTTATTTGTTGTTTTTCCCTTGCTGCTTTAAAAATGTTTTCTTTGTATGTAATTTTTGGTAGTTTTATTAATATGTGTCTTGACGTGTTTCTCCTTGGATTTATCCTGTATGGTACTCTGTGTGCTTCCTGGACTCGATTAACTATTTTCTTTCCCATATTAGGGAAGTTTTCAACTATAATCTCTTCAAATATTTTCTCAGTCCCTTTCTTTTTGTCTTCTTCTTCTGGGACCCCTATAATTCGAATGTTGGTGCATTTAATGTTGTCCCAGTGGTCTCTGAGACTGTCCTCAATTTGTTTCATTCTTGTTTCTTATTCTACTCTGCAGTAGTTATTTCCATTATTTTACCTTCCAGGTCACTTATCCATTGTTCTTCCTCAGTTTTTCTGCTATTAATTCCTCCTGGAGAATTTTTAATTCTTTTATTTTGTTTTTCATCTTTGTTTGTTTGCTCTTTAGTTCTTCTACATCTTTGTTAAATGTTTCTTGTATTTTCTCCATTCTATTTACAAGATTTGGGATCATCTTTACTATCATTCTGAATTCTTTTTCAGGTAGACTGCCTATTTCCTCTTCATTTGTTTTGTCTGGTGGGTTTTTACCTTGATCCTTCATCTGCTGTGTGTTTCTTTGTCTTCTCATTTTGCTTAACTTACTGTGTTTGGGTTCTCCTTTTTGCAGGCTGCAGGTTCGTAGTTCCCATTGTTTTTGGTGTCTTCCCCCAGTGGCGAAGGTTTGTTCAGTGGGTTATGTAGGTTTCCTGGTGGAGGGGACTAGTGTCTGTGTTCTCGTGGATAAGTCTGGATCTTGTCTTTCTGATGGGAAGGCCCACATCTGGTGGTGTGTTTTGGGGTATCTGTGACCTTATTATGATTTTAGGCAGCCTCTCTGCTAGGTGGGGTTGTGTTCCTGTCTTGCCAGTTGTTTGACATAGGGTGTCCAGCACTGTAGCTTGCTGGTCGTTGAATGGATATTGGTCTTAGTGTTGAGATGGAGGTCTCTGGGAGAGCTTTCGCTATTTGATATTACATGGAGCCATAAGGTCTCTGGTGGACAATGTGCTGAACTTGGCTCTCCCACCTCAGAAGCACAGGCCTGATGCCTGGCCGGAGTACCAATACCCTGTCATCCACATGACTCAGAATAAAAGGGTGAAAGAAAGAAAAAAAGAAAGAAAAAATAAAATAAAGTTTATTAAAATAAAAAATAATTATTAAAAATAAAAAAATTAAAAAGTAATTAAAACAAAGAAAGAAGGAAAGGAGCAAGAGAGCAACCAAAGCAATAACCAAATCCACCAATGATAATAAGCACTAAAAACTATACTAAAAAACAAAACAAAACAAAAAATGGACAGAACCTTAGGACAAATGATAAAAGCAAAGCTATACAGAAAAAATCACACACAGAAGCATACACATACAAACTCCCAAAACAGAAAAAGGAAAAAAAAAAATATATCGTGGCTCCCAAAGTCCACCTCCTCAATTTTGGATGATTCGTTGTCTATTCAGGTATTCCAGAGATGCAGGGTACATCAGCTTGAATGTGGAGATTTAATCCGCTGCTCCTGAGGCCGCTGGGAGAGGTTTCCCTTTCTCTTCTTTGTTCGCACAGCTCCTGGGATTCAGCTTTGGATTTGGCTGCTCCTTTGCGTGTAGGTTGCCTGAGGGCGTCTGTTCTTCGCTCAGACAGGATGGGGTTAAAGTTGCAGCTGATTAAGGGGCTCTGGCTCACTCAGGCTGAGGGGAAGGAGAGGTAAGGAATGCGGGGCAAGCCTGTGGTGGCAGAGCCCGGCGTGACGTTGCAGCAGCCTGAGGTGCACTGTGTGTTTCCCGGGGAAGTTGTCCCTGGATCACGGGACCTTGGCAGTGGCGGGCTGCACAAGCTCCCGGGAGTGGTAGTGTGGATAGTGACATGTGCTTGCACACAGGCTTCTTGGTAGCTGCAGCAGCAGCCTTAGCATCTCATGCCCATCTCTGGGGTCCACGCTGATAGCAACGGCTCATGCCAGTCTCTGGAGCTCCTTTAAGCATCGCTCTTAATCCCCTCTCGTTGCGCCCCGCGAAACAAAGAGGCAAGAAAAAGTCTCTTGCCTCTTCGGCAGCTCCAGACCTTCTTCTGGACTCCCTCCTGGCTAGGCGTGGCGCACTAGCCCCCTTCAGGCTGTGTTCACATAGCCAACCCCAGTCCTCTCCCTGGGATCTGACCTCCGAAGCCCAAGCCTCAGCTCACAGCCCCCGACTGCCCCGGCAGGTGAGCAGACAAACCTCTCGGGCTGGTGAGTGCTGGTCGGCACTGATCCTCTGTGCGACCATCTCTCCACTTTGCCCTCCGCAGCCCTGTTGCTGCGCTCTCCTCTGTGGCTCTGAAGCTTCCCCCCTCCATTACCCGCAGTCTCTGCCCGGGAAGGGGCTTCCTAGTGTGTGGAAACATTTCCTCCTTCACAGCTCCCTCCCACTAGTGCAGGTCCCGTCCCTATTCTTTTGTCTCTGTTTTTTCTTTTTTCTTTTGCCCTACCCAGGTACGTGGGGGAGTTTCTTACCTTTCTGGAGGTCTGAGTTCTTCTGCCAGTGTTTAGTAGGTGTTCTGTAGGAGTTGTTCCACATGTAGAAATATTTCTGATGTATTTGTGGCAAGGAAGGTGATCTCCTCTTCTTACTCTTCAGCCATCTTGATGTCGTTCCCCCCCGCTCCCCGTATTGATGACTTTGGAAGAGTAGAAATTTAAAATTTTGATGAAACCTAATTTATTTATATATTTTTAATGCTTTTGCTGTCCTTTTCAAGAAATAGTGGTTTACTCCTAAGGTCCCAAAGATATTTTTCTATGTTTTCTTCAAGAAAGTTTGTATTATTTTTTGCATACAGAGTGAGATGAGATCCAGATTCATTTTTTCCCATAAAAATATCCTATTGTTCCAGAAGCATTTGTTAAAAAGTCTTTTTTAACCCACTGAATTGGCTTTGTGCCTTGGTCAATTATCAACTGAGCACATATATAAGGATCTATTTCTGAACTTTGTATTGTTTTCTATTGATTTATTTTTCTATTCTTATACTCATACCACACTGTCTTGATTATTGTAGCTTTACAGTAAATTTTAAAATAGGAATTAAGTTTTCAATTCAGCTATTGAAGCTCCTATGCATTTCCATATAAATTTTAAAATGACCTTGTCAGTTTCTATTAAAATCTGGTGGACATTTTAATAGAGATGGTATTGGATCTATGAAGTAGTTTTAAAACAGTGAACATCTTAATAATATTGTCTTTGAATCCATAAACTTTTATTTAGAACTCCATTAATTTTCTTTAGCAATGTTTTGTAGTTTTCAGTTAGAAATCTTATTCACTGTTAGATGTATTTCTAGGGTCTTTACATTTTTTGATGCTGTTTAAATGTTATGTTTAAAAAGTTTTATTTTCCAATTGTTTGATGGTGGCATCTATGGCAACAATTTGACTTTTATATGGTCTAATCCTGCTAATTTCACTTATTAATTCTAGTGGATTTTGTTTTTGTAGATTCAATGGGGTTTTCTATGTACACAATCACACTGTTGGTAAATAACAGCTTCTGTCTTTCCAATACTGATGACTTTTATCCTTTCTCTTTATCCTTTCTCTCCTTGTATTTTTAATAACTTTGTTTTATATATTTTAATTTATGTTGTGAGATTAATAAAAATGCATGACCAGTGTGCCTTTCATTGTGTCTTCAAATTGGAGTATACCTTTTAAAAGTTGTGATTAAATACACACAACAAAATTTACCATGTTACACATTTTGACATGTATAGTTGCATGGCATTAAGTATGTTCACATTGTTGTGCAACCATCACCACCATCCATCTCCAGAACTCTTCCATCATCCCAAACATAATCTCTGCACCCATTAAACACAAATTCTTCATTCTACCCCTTACCCAGCCCTTGGCAACCACCATGCTACTTTTCATCTCTATGAATTTGACTACTCTAGGTACTTTAGGTACCTTATATAAGTATTTGTCTTTTTGTGATCAGCTTATTGTGTTTAGCATAATATCCTTAAGGTTCATCCATGGTTTAGCATGTGTCAGAATTACATCCTTTTTAAGGCTAAGTAAAATTCCATTGAATGTATATGCCATATTTTGTTTATTCATTCATTTGTCTCTGGACACTTGGGGTGTTCAAACCTTTTAGCTATTGTAAATAATGCTGCTATGCACATGGTGTACAAATATTTCTTAAAATTCCTGTTTTCAATTTTTTTGGTTATATACTCAGAAGCGGAATTGCTGGATCATATGATAATTCTGAGGATTTTCTGACGAGCTACCATACTGTTTTTCCACAGCAGCTATGCCATTTTTCATTCCCATCAGAAATGCAGTGTTCTAATTTCTCCACATCCTTGCCAATACTTGTTATTTTCTGCTTTTTGTTTTGTTTTTAATAATAGCCATCCTAGTGGGTATGAAGTGGTATTTCATTGTGGCTTTGATTTACAGTTCCCTGAAGACTAGGACTGCCGAACAACTTTTCATGTGGTTATTGTTATTTATATAACTTTTGGAGAAATATCTATTCAAGTCCTTTGCCCATTTAAAAATCAGGTTTGCTTCTGTTGTTGTTGAGTTGTAGAAGTTCTTTATATATTTTGGATATTAATCCTTTATCAGATATGATTTGCAAATATTTTTCTCCCATTCCAGAGTGGGAATTGCCTTCTCACTCTGTTGATAGTGTCCTTTGGTGCACAAAATATTTTAATTTTGATAAAGTATTTTTTTCTTTTGTTGCCAATGCTTTTGGTGTCATATTCATAAAATAATTGCGAAATCAAATGTCATGAAGCTTTTTGCCTATGTTTTGTTATAAGAGTTTTAAAGTTTGGATGATTCTTTGTATCAGTATGAAATGTCTCATTATGCTGGGTCAGTGCATTTTACCTTGGATTCTACTTTGTCTGCTTCCATACAAATGCCAAAAGAATGAGTAGGCAAATTATGGTATGGAAATTGCGGCAGTGACACAGGAGCAGGAGGCAGGCAGAGAGGTTCTGGGTAAGCTGGCCAGAGTGGAGAGGCTGAGGAAGTAAAGGAACAGAGGACAGGCTGAAGTCAGGAAAAATTATCAAGATTTCTTTTCTTCTTTTTTTTAAAAAAAATTATTTTACATTGGAGTATAGTTGATTAACAATGTTGTGCGAGTTTCAGGTGGACAGCAAAGTGATTCAGTTATACATATGCATGTATCTATTCTTTTTCAAATTCTTTTCCCATTTAGGTTGTTACACAATATTGAGCAGAGTTCCCTGTGCTACACAGTAGGTCTTTGTTGGTTATCTATTTTAAATATAGTAGTGTGTAAATGTTAAACCAAAACTCCCTATTTATCCCTCTCCCTCACCTTTCTGCTTTGGTAACCATAAGTTTGTTTCCTAAGTCTGTGAGTCTGTTTCTGTTTTGTAAATAAGTTCATTTGCATCATTTTCTTAGATTCCTCATATAAGCAATATTATATAATATTTGCCTTTTTCTGACTTAGTATGATAATCTCCAGGTCCATCCATGTTGCTGCAAATGGCATTATTTCATTCTTTTTAACGGATGAGTATATTCCATGGTATATATGTACCACATCTTTTTTTATCCATTCATCTGTTGATGGACATTTACGTTGCTTTCATGTCTTGGCCATTGTAAACAGCGCTGCAATGAACATTGGGGTGCATGTATCCTTTTGAACAATGGTTTTCTATGGATATATGCTGAGGAGTGGGATTGCTGGATCATATGGTAGCTCTATTTTTAGTTTTTTAAGGAATCTCCATGCTGTTCTCCATACTGGCTGTACCAATTTCCATCCCTTTTCTTCACATCCTTTCCAGCATTTATTGTTTGTAGACTTTTTGATGATGGCCATTCTGACTGGTGTGAGGTGATATATCTTTGTGGTTTTGATTTGTTTTTCTCTAACAATTAACAATGTTGAACATCTTTTCATATGCTTCATGGCCATCTGTATGTCTTCGTTGGAGAAATGTCTGTTTAGGTCTTCTTCCCATTTTTTTGATTGGGTTGTTTGTTTTTTTTGATATTGAGCTGCATGAGCTGTTTGTAAATTTTGGAGATTAATCCCTTGTCAGTTGCATCATTTGCAAATATTTTCTCCCACTCTGTGGGTTGTCTTTTTGTTTTGTTTATGGTTTCCTTTGCTGTGCAAAAGCTTTTGAGTTTAATTAGGTCCCATTTGTTTATTTTTGTTTTTAATTCTATTACTCTAGGAGGTGGACTGAAAGAGATGTTGCTGCAATTTATGTCAAAGAGTGTTCTGCCTATGTTTTCATCTAAGTGTTTTATAGTATTTGGTCTTATTTTTAGGTCTTTAATCCATTTTGAGTTTATTTTTGTGTATGGTGCTAAAGAATGTTCTAATTTCATTCTTTTACATGTAGCTGTCCAGTTTTCACAGAAATATTTATTGAAGAAACTATCTTTTGTCCATTGTATAGTTATGCCTCCTTTGTCATAGATTAATTGACCATAGGTGCATGGGTGTATTTCTGGGCTTTCTATCCTGTTCCATTGATCTATATTTCTGTTTTTGTTCCAGTACCATACTGTTTTGATGACTGAAGCTTTGTAGTATAGTCTGAAGTCAGGAAGCCTGATTTCTCCAGCTCCGTCTTTCTTTCTCAAGATTACTTTAGGTTATTTGGGGTCTTTTGTGTCTCCATACAAATTAAAAAAATTTTTTTGTTCTAGTTCTGTGAAAAATGCCATTGGTAATTTGATAGGGATTGCATTCAATCTGTAGATTGCCTTGGGTAGTATAGTCATTTTGACAATATTGTTTCTTCAAATCCAAGAATATGGTATATCTTTCCATCTGTTTGTGTCATTTTCGGTTTCTTTCATCAGTGTCTTATAGTTTTTGGAGTACAGGTCTTTTGCCTTCTTAGGTAGGTTTAGTCCTAGGTATTTTATTCTTTTTGATGTGATGGTAAATAGGACTGTTTCTCTAATTTTTCTTTCTGAACTTTTGTTGATAGTGTATAGAAATGCAACAGATTTCTGTGTATTAATTTTGTTCCTGCAACTTTACTGAATTCACTGATGAGCTCTAGCAGTTTTCTGGTAGCATTTTTAGGATTTTTTTTGTATAGTATCAATATCATGTTGTCTGCAAACAGTGACAGTTTTACTTCTTCTTTTCTAGTTTGGATTCCTTGTATTTCTTTTTCTTCTCTGATTGCCATGGCTAGGACTTCCAAAACTATGTTGAATGAAAGTGGGGAGAGTGGACATCCTTGTCATGTTCCTGATCTTAGAGAAAATGCTTTTAGCTATTCACAGTTGAATATGATGTTGGCTGTATGTTTGTCATATATGGCCTTTATTATGTTGAGGTATGTTACCTCTATGCCTACTTTCTGGAGAATTTTTATCATAAATGGGTGTTGAATTTTGTCAAAAGCTTTTTCTGCATCTATTGAGGTGATTATATTCTTTTTTCCTTCAATTTATTAATATGGTGTACCACACTGATTGATTTGTAGATATTGAAAAATCCTTGCATCCCTGGAATGAATGCTACTTGATCATGGTTATGATCGTTTTAATGTATTGTTGGATTCAGTTTGCTAGTATTTTGTTGAGGACATTTATGTCTATGTTCATCAGTGATATTGGCCTGTAATTTTCTTTTTTGTGGTATTTTTTTCTGGTTTTGATATCAGGGTGATGGTGGCTTCATAGAATAAGTTTGGGAGTATTCCTTCCTCTGCAATTTTTTGGAATTGTCTCAGAAGGATAGATATTAACTTTTCTCTAAATGTTTGATAGAATTCATCTATGAAGACATCTGGTCTTGGACTTTTGTTTGTTGGGAGTTTTTTAATCATAGTTTCAATGTCAGCACTTGTGATTGGTCTATTCATATTTTTAATTTCTTCCTGGTTCAGTCTTGGGAGATTGTGTCTTTCTAAGAATTTGTCCATTTCTTTTAGGTTGTCCATTTTACTGGCATATAGTTGCTTGTAGTAGTCTCTTATGATCCTTTGTATATCTGTGGTGTCTGTTGTAACTTCCCCTTTTTCATTTTTAATTTTATTGATTTGAGCCCTCTCCCTGTTTTTCTTGATGAGTCTGGCTAAAGGTTTATTAATTTTGTTTATTTTTTCAAAGAGACAGCTTTTAGTTTCATTGATCTTTTCTGTCATTTTCTTCATCTCTCTTTCATTTATTTCACTCTTATCTTTAGTATTTCTTTCCTTCTACTAACTTTGGGTTTTGTTTGTTTTTCTTTCTCTAGTTGCTTTAGGTGTAAGGTTAGGTTGTTTATTTGAGATTTTTCTTGTTTTCTGAGGTGGGATTTTATTGCTATAAACTTCCTTCTTAGAACTTCTTTTGCCGTGTTCCACAGGTTTTGGATCATCATGCTTTCGTTTTCATTTGTCTCCAGGTTATTTTTGATTTCCTCTTTGATTTCTTCAGTGATCCTTTGGTTGTTTAGTAGCATATTGGTTAGCCTCCATGTGTTTGTTTTTTAATTTTTTCTTGTAGTTGATTTCTAATCTCATAACGTTGTGGTTGGAAAAGATGCTTGATATGATTTCAATTTTGTTAAATTTACCAAGGCTCTCTTTGTGGCCCAGCATGTGATTAATCTTGGAGAATGTTCCATGTGATCTTGAGAAGAATGTGTATTCTGTTGCTTTTGGATGGAATGCTCTATAAATATCAATTAAGTCCATCTGGTCTAATATGTCATTTAAGGTCTGTGTTTCCTTATTGATTTTCTGTCTGGATGATCTGTCCATTGGTGTAAGTGGGGTGTTAAATTCCCCCACTATTATTGTGTTACTGTTGATTTCCTCATTTATGGATGTTAGCATTTGCCTTATGTATTGAGGTGCTTCTATGTTGGATGCATATATATTTACAATTGTTATATCTTCTTCTTTAAGGTAATTTTTGATATGTATGTTTTTATTGCCATTTTGTTAATTGTTATGGATTTGTTTTTGTAGGTCTTTTTTCTTCCCTTCCTCTTTTGTTCTCTTTTCTTGTGATTTGCTGACTAACTTTAGTGTTGTGTTTGGATTCCTCTTTCTTTTTTTGTGTGTATCTATTCTAGATTTTCTGTTTGTGGTTACCATGAGGTTTTGATATAGCAGTCTATATATAAACAAGATTTCGAGTTGCTGCTCTTTTAATTTGAAATGCATTTACAATATCCTGCATTTGTACTCTCCTCTTCTCACAATTGCTGGTTTTGATAGCATATTTATGTGTGGCTGATTTTCTACCTTTACTTTATGTTTGCCCTTACTTGTGAGCTTTCACATTCATAATTTTCGTGATTCTAGTTGTGGCCTTTTCTTTTATCCCTAGAGAAGATCCTTTAGGATTTGTTGTAAAGCTGGTTTGGTGGTATTGAGTTCTCTTGGCTTTTGCTTGTCTGTAAAACTTTTGATTTCTCCTTTGAATCTGAATGAGAGCCTTGCTGGGTAGAGTATTCTTGGTTGAGGTTTCTTCTTTGTCTTTGGATGTAGGATATCTTTTTTGGCAGTTTCCAGCATTTTTTTTGTTGATGGTTGTTCAGCAGTTAGTTGTGATTTTGGTGCTGTCATAAGAAGAGGTGAGCTCACATCCTTCTACTCTGCCATCTTGTCTCTGCCCCAAGATTTCTTTTTGAATGTGAACATCCCCTCCCTCAAAGACTCTAGAATTCTGAAATTTTTTTTCTTTTTGTGGTACACGGGCCTCTCACTGTTGTGGCCTCTCCCATTGTTGAGCACAGGCTCCGGATACGCAGGCTCAGTGGCCATGGCGCAGGGACCCAGCCACTCCATGGCATGTGGGATCTTCCTGGACCGGGGCACGAACCCGTGTCCCCTGCATCGGCAGGCGGACTCTCAACCACTGTGCCACCAGGGAAGCCCATAGAATTCTGCATTTTAACTAATGTCTTGGGACTTAATTAGGTCACAGATTGAATTCTTTTGGAACAAAGGCTTTTTTGGCTAAGGTCATTATTTTGTCCTCCATGGCTCAAGCCTCTTGAGTTCAACTCAGAATTAAACTCTTTGTTACGCTGTCAGGAGATGTGGAGCTCCACATATACCATGACATAAGAATGAAATGATGACATTATTTAAAATAATGGGGACATGGGAAAGATAGGTTAAAAAATGTTTAAGATATTTAAATGTTGGATAAATATCTAAGGCAAAATGTCTTCTTAGAAAGGAAATTAAATAAGCCTAGTGAGGTACAACCTCCAAGGCCAAAATATAATAATAATAGAAGCACTGAATATAAGGCGAGTATTTAAATCACTTTACAAATTCATACACATTTATTCTTTCAATCGCTGAAGTAATACCAGTTATAGGTCAACTATGCTCTCTTAACAAATATTAATGATATGTCCACTATCTTCTACTATACCTACTCTTGTCTACTCTGTGTAAATCTATAAAAGTATTCCCTTCATTTTTCTTTACTTTGACTTCAGATTCCCAATCATAACATTGACATTTGTGTCCTAGAATTAGGTAGCTTTTGACAGGGTTCATAAAACATGATCTGGGTTAGAATCCAAGACAGAGAGCCACCTGGGACAAAAAGGTAAAATCCAGGACAGTTTAGGTCAATACAAGACACAGATTATCTTATAAACAAGTGACATTTTTTTAAAACGAATATCGTATATGTTTATTTATTTATTTATTTTATTTTTGGCTGCGTTGTGTCTTCATTGCTGTATGCAGGCTTTCTCTAGTTGCAGCAAGTGGGGGTTACTCTTTGTTGCAGTGCATGGGCTTCTCACCATGGTGGCTTCTCTTGTTGTGGAGCACGGGCTCTAGGCGTGAGGGCTTCAGTAGTTGTGGCATGTGGGTTCAGTAGTTGTGGTGCACAGGCTTAGTTGCTCTGTGGCATGTGGGATCTTCCCAGACCAGGGCTCGAACCCATGTCCCCTGCATTGGCAGGGGGATTCTTAACCACTGCGCCACCAGGGAAGCCCCAACAAGTGACATTTTTAAAAGGTGGGAAATTTAATTTTAAAGCAAATGCTCTATTCAGCATAACTAATCTCCCTGTCTTTTTATCTGGGTATCTTTAGGAGACAAGTATTCTCTGCAGAATAATGTCCACTTTATCAGAACTAAAATTTTGATGTGGTAAATAAAAGAGACAGAATATTTCTCTTATAATAGTCTCTCTCTTTTTAAGACCTTTTTATTTGTTTGTTTTTTAGAGCAGTTTCAGGTTCACAACAAAATTGAGCAGAAAGTACAGAGTTCTCATATACCCTGGAACCTACACACGCACATTATTAACCCTGCATTATCAACATCTCCCACCAATGTGGTACATTTGTTACAATTGATAAACCTGCATTGACACGTCTTAATCACCCAAAGTCCATAGTTTACATTAGGGTTCACTCTTGGTGTTGTACATTCTATGGGTTTGGACAAATACATAATGATGCATCCACCATTAGAGTATCTTACAGGGTAGTTTCACTTTCCTAAATATCCTCTATGCTCCACAAAGTTACAGACAAATTACAAGTTCAATATAAAGAACTTAGTTTTCCTGAACCACGTGAGCTTAAATTGCTGACCTGATACCTCATTACTCTCCTCCCCGGAATACCTTAGCATGTATTTCCTATAACAAGGACATTGTTCTATGTAACAACACAACCAGGAAATTAAGAATGATACATCTCTATTACTTAGTCCTCAGACCACATTCAAGTTTCATCAGTTTGGTCCCAATATTTAGTAACTTTTCTAGCAAAGGGATCCAGCTCTATATCCTGCATTGCATTTTGTTATCA
Source organism: Orcinus orca (assembly GCF_937001465.1). Lineage (NCBI taxonomy): Eukaryota > Metazoa > Chordata > Mammalia > Artiodactyla > Delphinidae > Orcinus > Orcinus orca. The sequence goes on along the minus strand of NC_064566.1, from coordinate 87,025,818 downwards.
TGTCTCTTTAGATAACTTCAGTTTAAAACTGTTTCTCAATCTTTCCTTGACTTTTTCTTTTTGACTTTCATGATGTTGATAGTTTTGAAGATAACAGACAAAATATTTTGTAAAATGTTTCCCATTGTGCGTCTGTCTCATGTTTCCTCATAAATAGAATTAAATTATGCTGCTTTGGCAGGAATATGACAGAAGTGAGTTGTGTTTTTCTAGGTGGTGCACAATTTCAATTTTTTCTGTTACTGATGAGGTTCAATTTAATCACTTAGTGTCTGCTGGTCTTCTTCAGTTTCTTACCATTTCTTCCTTTGTAATTAATAAGTAATTTGCATGAAGGTACTTGTACATATCCCATTCCACATTACACTTACAATTTATCTATGGATTTTTACAATCTTTATGGACTCACTGTTTCCTATTTTGTCTAATTTTTAACTTATTTTAATTTTATATAATTTTAATCATTTTAATACTTTATTCCTATTTTACATATTACTATCATTACTTATTTTGATGCTCATATTGTCCCTAATTAAGTTAGTAGGAGCTCTTTCAAGATGACTTCTGTAGGGCTTCCCTGGTGGTGCAGTGGTTGAGAGTCCGTCTGCCAATGCAGGGGACACGGGTTTGTGCCCTGGTCTGGGAAGATCCCACATGCCGTGGAGCGGTTGGGCCCGTGAACCATGGCTGCTGAGTCTGCGCGTCCAGAGCCTGTGCTCCGCAACGGGAGAGGCCACAACAGTGAGAGGTCCGTGTATCACAAAAAAAAAAAAAAAAAAAAAAAAAAAGACTTATGTATCCTTTTGCCATGTTCCTATCATTCTTTGAACATTTTCTTATTTTTTGGCATAAGACATTCCAGACTTATATTGTCCTTGTCTGAGCCTTGGAATCAGGCATTTTTCCAAGGAATGCGGGCTCTTTTTGAGGAACCCCCTCCCTGTACAGTCTCCCTTCTCTCCTGCTCATGGTTCTGATGCTCCTCACTGGGCTGTCCTGCCTAGGATACTCTTCTTTCCCTTTTGGGCTCTGTCATCCTGTGCTAGGCTGTGCTCTACCACCCCTCCCCTGTGAACACCCTTCTAGCCTGTTTAGGCAGAGTCCTTTGAAAACCAAAGTCGGATCATGTAGCTTATTTGGCTCAAAACCCTAAAAGGGCTCCAGTTCACTCAGAGTAAAAGCCAAAGTTTGCCATAAGCTCTGAGCTGCAACACGGTCAGGGTCAGGCCCCAGCCTCTCCCATCTCCTCTCCTTCTGCTCTCTTTTTGCTCACCCTGCTCTGTGCACACACCAGGCCCTCTCCTGCTGGAGGGCTCTTGCTCTTCCTCCCAGCAATGTTCTTCCTCCACAGAATCTCTTGGCCAGCTGCCCCGTACCCTTTGAGTCTTTGCTGAGATCTCACATCTTCAGTGAGGCCTCCCCGACCCATCTCTTTAATACTACAAACTTCCCTTTGCTTAGGTTGACCACGTTTCTTTCCTTTAGGAAATATGTATAGATGGATCTATTTGGCAATGCAGGCTGATGCCCACAGGACATGGGCCTGAGAAGAACAGCAGAACCAAAAGAGATCAGAGCTTCTCTGCCTCAGAAAGTGAAGGGAACTTAAAGTTTGCATGGGCGGCTGCCCAGCAAAGGGATGACGGCTCTGGGAACAAGTGCGAGCAGCAGGGATAAGATGTGAACAAGATTTAGAGGTGATCCAGAAACATTTAAGAAGTTGTCTCACACTCAAGTGTAAGTTGTTTTCTTGGAACTTGCAGCAATGCAACTATCTTGTTTGAGGGTGCAGTTAGTGTTCAACTGGGGCAGATGGAAAATGCAGTGGACATGACCCACCAAGGAGAAAGAAGTCAGTGAGAATATATGCACCCCCAGAAAATCTTGCCGTGGGGGGAGGCGGGAAGCTGGTCTTTTCACAACGTGTGGGATGATGGGCCAAGCTGCTGAAACAAGCTGTTAAAGGGAAGGTTGATCCCAGAAGTCTGAAGGCTTCAGGGACTCCTAGGTGCAGGTGATACATATGAATGCAAGAGTACTCCCAAGACCCTTTCTCTGATCTCATGCAAATGAATATCTATTACATGCTCAGAGGAAGGGAGTTCACCATTCAAAGAACTGTATCTGAGACTGCCAGGTGTGCTCTGGGAATGAAGACAGTCTTGGACTGAGGTGGAATGTTCTTCTCAAATTGGGAGGACAGGCAGTGTGAGCATCGAACTGTGGGACCAAATACAGCACAATTTCATATATTATGAAGTTAAATATCATTGTGTTAAAACAGAGACACTATGGAACCAGTTGTAACATTGGCTGCAATTTTTGAGTAAATCTAAAACAGAAGCTCTGCACTGAAGATAAGCTGCTTTAGGCTGTGCCTTTACACCTTGGGAGTTGTTTAATTACCTCTGTCACTGGATTACTACATTCTAAGAATTAGAGAAACACTGAAGGAAGGTAAAAACACTGAAGTGCCCTTTCTTCATCACTGTTGACCTTGGGCAAATTACCAAACTCATTAGTTTTCTGACTTATAAAATAAAATAAGGAAGTTGACTAGATGCTTTTCAGTTGGGCTGCTTTTGGCTTTAGAAATGCCCTCAGGGTTCCTTTCTCTTTCTTTCTCTTTCAGCATCTCTTTTTCTGCAGGTCTGTTCTATATTCACCTCTCTACCATTTGTCTTCTGTGTCCTCTGAGTTTCTATTTTCTTAGAACTTTGACCTTTACCTTGTCCACTGTGAAGGTCCCACTTCTCTCTACTTTATGACACTTCTTAATTTTCAGTTTCTGCCTTTCCTGTAAATTGTTCAGTCTGTCCACTTCCACTTAATTCCTTACACCTGAAAGGAATCTGGCCCAGCTCATCTTTCTGAAACAATTCACTCAGTTACAGATTGCGGCCAACCAATAGAGGAGGAACCCTGCAATCAACTCCCATCCTGACACAATCAGAGTCAGTGAACAATAAGTTTCTATGTTAGAAAACATGGCTGCTGTCCCTTAGCAGGACTGTAGGAAAGTCATAGTCCCTTAGAACTGAAAGCAATTGGCAGGAATCATTTTAAAAAGTCAGATTTAACCCCAAACCTCTTTTGACTTTTATTAATTCTATAAGTAAGACACTGTCTCACACCCAGGTTTGCTACGACCATCATTTTGATACTTATGACTTTATTGGCTGTATTTTAATAGGATTTATAATATTCATCTATGTTACTAAGTAACTCTAGAAAATGAACACAACATTACTAACAATTTTTAAGGTTGTTGAATATTTTAGGCTCAGTAAAGATATGAGTTAATTCCTTATCCATTTCCTTTTATTCAGTTCAACAGATATTTATTGAATGTCAGTTCTGGACCAGATGCTGTTCTAAGTAATTGAGATACAGAAAGGAACAAAGTGAACAAAATCCCTTCTCACATGGAACTCACATTCTAGAGAAATCTAAATAAGTTGTTTGCTTGTTTCTTATTTTAAAAAAATCTTTAAGCATAAAGAATTATTAACAAAATCTCATATATCCCCTACTCTGTTAGAGCTCAACATTTTGCCACACTTGTTTAGTTTTTTGTTTTTTTTTTTTTAAGAAAAAACACTGCATATAGAGTTGAAACTCTTTATGTAGCTTCCCCTTCCCAGTGTTATGGACTGAATTGTGTCCCTTCAAAATTCATATTTCGAAGCCCTAACTCCTAATGTTACTGTATTTGGAGAAAGGACAAATAAGGAGGTAATAAAGTTGAAGTTAAAAGGGTGGAGTCCTGATGCGGTAAAGTTGGTGTCTTAAACAAAGAGAGAGACACAGCGCCATCTCTCTCTCTCTCTGCTGTATGAGGACCCAGTGAGCAGGTGGCTATCTAAAAACCAGGAAGAGGGTCCTCACCAACCAGAACCTTGATCTTGGACTTCCAGCATCCAGAACTGTGAGAAAAGAATTTCTGTTATTTAAGCCACCTAGTTTATGGCATTTTGTTATAGCAGCTGAGCAGACTAAGACACAGAGTCAAGCACTATTCTGATGTTGGTATTTACCAATCCCAAGCAGGATATATACTTTTACTACATTTATGTGGACCTGTGAACAAGAACTACATAGCTCTTTATATAAATAGTATCATGCTCTACATACATTGCATATTTTAAATAACTAGTCTATTTTCATTACAGCTCCTTTGAAAATTTGATGAAAGTTATGGCCAATTTTCTCACAGGAAAATTGTACAATATTTTGTATATAATTTCTGACAGCTCATAAACTGTGATGCTCAGCTATGAAACCCAGATTAAGAATCTTTGCTGTAGTTATAATTACTCTTCAGAATATTTACCCCACAATATTGCAAGGTCCTTAGTCATGTAGCAATAAAGTAAATCATGACCACTGTTCCATGCTTACTGAGACTGGAAAGTGGACTCATATTTTAGAAAGATATGTAATAATAAATATTGGAAATAATTTTCTTTTGAATGCCAGAAAATTGAATTATCTGCATATTCCATTTTTCAAGTCTTCTAAATAATTGAGGTTAGCAGCAGAGAATCACACAGTAGTGATATTGGCTTGATAAGGTGTTAATAAAAATAGGGTTCATTTGACATGACATGAAGGGTTTTAGTTATTACAAATGAATAGAACTAAAAAAAAAGTTCCTGTAATTTAGTGTGTTGATTGCTATAGTTAATATCAAGTCCCATCTTGTTCCCCTATAAAATGTGAGGACACTCAACTACTTCCCTGGGAATTTGGAAAGCAAAGGATTTTTTTAAAAACCCGGTGTGAAGTTTCTTGGAAAGGATGCCTAGCATAAGGATATAATTGTTTTTTGGCATGCTGGTAGGTGCTTCTGTACTGCTCTTTGCTTTCCTCTGATCGTAACAAGAATACTGAGAAAGACGTTCAAGGCCAAATGAACATTTACAGATGAATTACCACCTGCCATGAACACAGAAAGAAATATTGATGTTAAATAGAGCCATTTGAGAAATCAAGTAGAGGAAAAGACTGTGGAACCCAGTGAGATCTAAAGAAACCTCCAAATTCCAGAAAACAGCACAGGTCTAGAATGAAGTGGGATATTATCTGGAAATCACATTCTTGTTTTTGTTGAAGTCTAACATTGCCTATCTTTATCAAGGAGTGCTGCCAGCTATGGAGGAGACACATTCTGAGATTAACTCCAGAGCAAATATTTCCCAGGCAGAAAAGAAAGGAAAAGTCTTAACCATGATAAAGGTGAGGAATCGAAGACAGCATACATACAGTCCAAGAGAGACAGAAATTTGTGGACTGGAAGAATCAGTGGGAAAAAAGATCATGTTTAGGTTTTTAAAATACAAAGAGAAACAAAGTGATAGAGAGATAGAAGGAGAAAGGCTGAGGAAACTGAGTTGCTAATATACACAGGGAGATGGGCATTCTGAACATTATTTTAGTACATTATTTTAATAGGTGATTGCTGGATGGACAGACCATAACTTAGGACCAGCATACACCTGAGAGTCTATATATATGGAGAGAGAGAGAGATCCATCTCCAGTAAGGTATAGAAGAAGAGCTGTTATTAATAATACTTAGGAGGAGAGAGAATGAAGAATAGGCTAACCACACTTTGAGTCCCCATATGGCTTGTCTTCTCCTGAGATTGTGGTAGGTTGAAAAATGGCCCATCAAAAGATATCTATCTCCTAAGTCCTGGAACCTGTGAATGTTACCTTATGTAGAAAAAAAGACTGTGGATATGAGTAAGTATCTTGAGATGAGGAAATTATCCAAGATTATCCTGAATTTACCTTAAATGAAAACACATGTCCTTACAAGAGGGAGGCAGAGAGAGATTTAACACATACACAGAAGAGAAAGAGGTCATGTGACCACAGAAGCAGAGATTGGAATGATGAGGCCACAAGCCAAGGAATGCTGGTGGCCACCAAAACCTGGAAAAGACCAGGAATGGATTCTCCCCTAGGGTGTGAAGGAAGCTGACACCTTGATTTTGATCCATTGATGCTTATTTCAGACATTTAGCCTCCAGAGCTGTAAGAAAGTAAATCTCTGTTTTTGTAAGGCACCAAGTTTTTGTTAATTTGTTACAGTGCCCATAGGAACATAATACAGAGATCAAGCAGACAATCAGCAGCAGAGCATCACACGACAGGGATATCAAAGATTGCACATATGATGACTCTTTGAATGAGGATTTGAGAGTTAATAGGCTCACATTAGCCTCCTGGACATCTGAGTAATGTAACCATGTGAGTTTCCCAGAGTAAGAATGAGAAAGTATGAGGAAAAATTTAAGTGTTTATCCTGCCTTTTCTGTAGAATTGTATTTTAGAATAGCCAGTTACTCCTTTGATAAGGGAAAGCTTTTTTTTTTTTTTTTTTTTTTTTTTTTAAATACAGGGAGAGGGAATTATAGAATTAGAAAGTCACCAATTTTCAACCACCAGTGAAAAAACTGAGGCAAAGATCAGGGAAAGATCATCAGGCTAAAACCATTCCATCAGTGGTTCTCAAAGTCCGCTGTTTGCTGGAATCACTGATGAGCTTTGCACAATGTCAATGCCTGTATGAACTACTAGAAATTCTGATGGAATTGGCCTGGAATGGGTTCTGGGCATCAAGTTATTTAGAAGCTCCGAGGTGATTGCTTTTTTTTTTTTTTTTTTAATTTTATTTATTTATTTATTTTTGTCTGCATTGGGTCTTCGTTGCTGTGTGTGGGCTTTCTCTAGTTGCGGCGAGTGGGGGCTACTCTTCGTTGCAGTGCACAGGCTTCTCATTGCAGTGGCTTCTCTTGTTGTGGAGCATGGGCTTTAGATGCGTGGGCTTCAGTAGTTGTGGCACACAGGCTCAGTGGTTGTGGCTCACGGGCTCTAGAGCGCAGGCTCAGTAGTTGTGGCACACGGGCCTAGTTGCTCCACGGCATGTGGGATCTTCCCAGACCAGTGCTCAAACCCATGTCCCCTGCATTGGCAGGCGGATTCTTAACCACTGTGCCACCAGGGAAGTCCCACAAGGTGATTTCTAATGAGCAGCTCAGGTTACAAATCATTGCTGCCAAAATATCACTCCGTAGATTTTTTAAGTTTAATTCTATCTATCTATCATCTATCTATCTATCTATCTATCTATGCTAATCACACAGGAGAAATGTACCTTACAATGGAGAGATCTGGATGTCATTACCTCAACCCAGTGATCAAATTTAGTATCACTGTACTTAGAGCTACCAGACATTATGTACCTTTGATGTGATGCAATACACCATCATATGATGATGCATATTAGATAGATGATGTCCTTAACTTGTAAAATTCCATGTAAAATTAAAAATTATAACTGTGCTAAGTGCTGTGAAAGAAAGGTACATGATGACAGGAGAGGGTCTAATGGGGCCAGACCTGGATGAAGAGTCAGGACTGGAGCCTCCTGGGTGACTCATGTAACAATGAGATTCATAGAATTCCTGACTCACTCCTGCTAGCTATACTAGCTCTCAGATCTCCTTTCTGCAAGTTCAAGGTGGGTTCACAGGGGAGTGGGAAGCTGGTTTTATAGACCTCATGCAAGTGCCGCACAGCCTCCTCCTCCTTCACTGCTCCTACCAAGCTAACAGAGCCTGAGAGGAGAGCTGTCTGCTCCTGCTAAAGTGCTTACTGTCCCTTGGAGGACCCTGAGACCAGACTGCCTTCTACTGACACTCAGCCACTTGCAAGCCAGCTCTTGAGTCATCATCGTAGCTGTGTCTTCCCATGGGAGTGTGACAGACCAGCTTTAGTATCAAGCAGTCCTGTATTTGAATTCTTTCTCTGCCACTTAGCAGCTCTGGGCCATCATTTAAGCTCTCTGAGCCTCAATTTTTCTCATCTGTAAAATGGGAACAATAATACCTACTTCAGTATAATTGTGTGGAAGAACTAAGATAATGAGTGCAAAGTGCTAAGGAAAAGACCTGGTACATAATAGGTGCTCAATGAATGGTAGTCCTTCTGCTGTAGGCTCTGTTTGCCTGTCAAACTGGAGGAAAGAAAGACCTGCCAGTGTCGTAGTCTGCCTTGTGCCCTCAGGATGTGGTATACATTTTTGACTCTCTCCCTATGAGTGCTTCTGCAAAGTCTGACATTGAAATTGCTTGGAAAAGAAGATAGTCTCTGTGTCTCTGTGCAGGATGCATCCTGTGATCTCCACCTGGTGTCTCAGTTCTTTCCCCAGGCCAAGCTTGTGAACCCTCAATTAGACTGAATTTCGCCCCCACTCATAAAGGGCCTCATTCTGCATCAGCTCCCTTCAGTGAACAGTCATGTATGAGCACATCCTAGCATTACTTTCAGCACTGGAGAAAGAGTGCAATGGATACATTGTTTGTGTTCACAGAGCTTACACCCAGTGGAGGTTACAGGTGATCAACTCAAAAGCAAATAAATATGTAGGATAATTCCAGATAAGTCCTACAAAGAAAATAAAACACAGCAATTGGACAGAGAGTGAAGAAAAGCAGGAAGGGTTTTCGTTAGCTATGGTCAGGGACATTTTGTTGTTGTTGAGGAGACATTTCAACTGAAGGGAGTCCCTCAGAGATCGGGGGAAAGAGCTTTCCAGATGGAGGCAACAGCTGGTGCAATGGCCAAGGCTAGAATCATCTTGGAGGGTTTGAAGGCTTGAAAGAAGGCCGGTGTGAATGGAGCTGAGTGGTGAGAAATGAGGTCAGAGAAGGAGGCAGGGGTCAGATCATGCAGGGCTGTGGTAAGGAGTTGGATTTTATTCTATTGAAATGGAAAGCCACTGGAGAACTTTCAGAGAGCTCATGCCCTAATTTTCACCTTAGAAAGATCACTCTGACTGCTGTGTGGGTAATGGACCATGTAGGAACAACAGTGGAGGTAGGCTGACCGAGGGGAAGTTATCATATAGTCTAGGAGAGATGATGGCGGTTTGGATTAAGGTTATAGCAACAAAGGCAGTGGGGACTGGTAGGATGGGTGATATGATTTAGAGCTCAACCTCAGGACTTACTCATTGGTTTTGAGTGCAAGGGAAGGAGAATAATCAAGAATGACCCCAGATTCTTGGCTTAAGCAACTGGTGACTGGTGGTGCCATGTAATTAGATAGGAAAGACTGTGGGGAGAGTGGATTTTGGAAAAGAAAAAACAACTTCTTTTTTAGTCATGTTATGTTGGAAATGTTTACTGAATGACCAATTGGAAATAGCAAATAAACAACAGAAATACAAGTCTGTAACAAGAAGATCCTGGCTTCAGTCATAAATTTGAGAATCATTAGCCTATTAGATTAATGGTACTAAAGCCATGGGAAAGAATGCAGTTAGAGGAGAAAAAAATACCTGAACACGTAGTGAGATAAGGTCCACAATCGTGGCCTAGAATCCTCCTGACCCTATGGGCTCCTTATCTAGTGCTACCCTCTTCCTGGCCCAGTTCAAAGCCAGAGGCTCTGTTTTTCCCAGTCAATCCTGGTTTGGCCTTTCTCTCAACCCCAGCTGCTCTTACAATCTATCTCACTCACTTAATGGCACGTGGCCTTGCTTGGTTACTTTATCTCTTTGATCTGCTTTAGTCTTGTTGCCCCACCTGCATTGCTGCTCCTGGAGGACAGTAAACATGTCTAGTAAATCCCTGTATCATCTTCAGAATCTGGCAGAGAACTCCATGCTGACTGATGAGATACGGTTGCCTGGGAAATGCCCCATCAGGCCTGCTGGCACTGTTGTGTTTGTGACCTCCAGGTCTCCTGGCACCCTCCCTCCAGGATGGTACCTCCTGGCAGGGATAAACCATTGCTTCTACTACAGAAAATTAAATAAGCATCAGAAAGTCTCCTAGCAAGGCAGGTGGGCAAAACAAAGCACAAGGAAGTAAAATTGCCTTCTTGGTAAACAAACAAACAGAAACAAAACAATACAACATAAATAAATCCCAAACCAAACTCCATTAGAAGGGAAAAGGCCTTCAGCATCCACTCTGGGAGCCTGACCACAAGATCTATTTGTTGAATGAGTCAAGCCAATTTGAACAGTAAGTACAGTTAGTCCCGTTTACGTCTCTAGAACACTGACATTACTGAAAAGCTTGTGGCAGGATATTTTCTCTGTGCTTCTGTTTCTTGCTTGAATATTACAAGTTGCCTGCAGCTTAAAGAGCTGTTGGATTGTTAGCTGTGGCCAGAATGCCAGGTCCTCACAGCCCTTGAATCTCTGATCAGCAGCATAAAAGACAAAGAAGCTCACAGGAAGTGAGGACAGTGAGGGAGGGAGGAAAATGGAAAGAAAGTGGTGCATTGAAGCCAGGGAACACAAAGGAAACCACAGTGCAGAGGTCAGCGAGGGAGAATAAGAAAATGTTGATGAATGGAGGGGTGTCGAAACTAACAGAAACAAAGAAAAGATTATTGGAAAAGGAACAGAAAGCACAATATGAAACATGGATCAGAGAAGAGAGAATGAATGTAAAAGTAATTAGAAAAAAATAGGTGACGTGTAGATTAGTGGGAAAATTATATACTAAACTGGAAAAAATAACTCTTTTTAGGGTATAACTCAAAATACTTTAAGGCCTTTGGAATGCTTGGCTGAGAATGATGAATAACAATGCCTTTAGTGGAATTAACTTAATATGTTATTAATTAACTTTGGTAGGTATAGCACATGGTTGAATTTATTTGGAAAATCAGAAAAATTATACAATACATAATTTGTATAATTCATGAAAGTCACAAGGGAGAAATTTTTTTCTTCAATTACTATAATTAATACCAACTTACTAACATGTGTGCACTCAGGGTAAATAAGGTGAGTTTTTACTGATATTTCTACTAATAATGGGGCCAAACTATGGACCATGTGGTATTCCAAAACTAAATGTGAATAACAAAATGCAGAAAGCAAAAGGGTTTTTTTCCCTAGGCTGTTGCATTGCAGGAAGAATATTATTTTCAATTACCATTGTCACATTCACAATATTACAGGATGAAAAGTTGGGAATTATCCTATGAGAACTGTTTGTCCATTCTCTCTGGCTCTAAATGCAAATCCTAAGACCTAAAATAGTTGGGAAGATTTGACAGCAGTCAGAATGGATCTATGAAAGCTAAAATCTTTACTTACTAAATGATTACTAAGAACTCAGCCAATTTTTAGTGACAGATGAACACCCATGTATCCATTCTGCCTAAAGTAATCAATCCAGAAGGCATTAGCATCCCATGGACCGTCCACCCATGGTTCATCTGTGGCCATCTGGACTAGTGGGAGGTTTGATGTTTCCTGAGTAATTCACATCAAGAAGTGTGGGAAAACATAGGATTACTGGCAAACTAATTAGTTGTTTTGTTTCATTCAAGTATAACGTTTGGTTCTTTCTAGCACAGTGAAATTAAGAAAGGTATCAAAAAATATTAGATCTGAAATAACTCGATTAAAAAAGGGCTAAGGACTTGAATAGACATTTCTCCAAAGAAGACATACAAATAGCGAAGAGGTACATGAAAATGTGCTCAACGTCACTAATCATCAGGGAAATCAAAACCACAGTGAGCTATCATCTTACTCTTGTCTGTATGGTTATCTTCCCAAAAAACCCCAAAAGACAAGTGTTGGTGAGAATCAGGAGAAACTAGGACTCTTGTACACTATATGTAAGAATTCAGAATGATGCAGTTGCTACGGAAAATGGTGTAGAAGTTGCTCAAAAAATAAAAAATAGAACTGTCATATGATCCAGCAATCCCACATCTAGGTATTTATCAAAAAAATCTTGAAATCAGGATCTTGAAGAGACACTGATTGTTCATTGCAGTGCTATTCATAATAGCCAAAATGTGAAAACAACCTAAATGTTCATTGACAAATGAATGGATAAAGAAAATGTGGTGTATTACAAATAATCGAATACTATTCAGCCATAAAAAGAAGAAAATTCTGTAGTATGTGACAAAATGGATAAAACTTGTGGACATTATAATGAGTGAAATAAGTTAGTCACACAAAGACAAATACTGCATGATCCCAATTATATGAGGTACCTAAAATAGTCAAATTCCTGAAAGCAAAGAGTGGAATGGTGGTTGCCAGGGGCTGAGGGGAGGGGGAACTTGGGAGTTGCTAATCAAATGGACATAAGCTTTCAGTTAAGTAAGATGAATAAGTTCTAGAGATCTGATGTACAATATTGCACCTGCAGTCAACAATACTGTATTGTACACTTAAAAATTTGATAAGGAGATACATCTTATGTTAAGTGTTTTTACCATGATCAAATCAAATCAAATCAAAGGAAAACAAAAGGTGAAGATCAGTGTATTGCTACAAATTTTTAATTCATGCTCTTTTTTTTAAAATCAAGAAGTCCAAATATATTTTAGAAATAAAGACAAAACTTTATTTAAGGAGAGCAAAAAATATATTAGATCTGAGATTTACGATGGTTAGCTCCAAAGTATCTTCCCATCCTCTGACACCAATGACCTAAGTGGCTTGTTCAGTGGCCACTTTTATGCCCCATGCTACACTGGTCTATTCTTGATTTCAAGGACCCTGAGAACTCATTTTAGGTGGTCATGTCAGGTTCAGTGTAGACTCTGGGTAAGTTTACTCCAAAATATGGAGAAAATTGGCCATGGCTTTAGACTTGTTTAAGTAGCCCCAAGGATCCTGGAGGAGACAGATGGTAATTGGTCTCCTGGGTGACTCATAATCTCTGGAACCAAATTGCTCCCTCAGTAGCTCTGGACCAGATTTTGGCTCAGGACCATAAAAGACCCTAGAGGGGAACTGCAGAAATGTGGGTTTCCCAGGTGCTCCTCAACAATGTTGCCCATTACCAAGGCCATTTACCAGGGGAAATAATTTGGGAAGGAAAGTTTACATCTTCCCTTCTCAGAATTTTAGGAGCAGAGCATCCATGATAGACAAAATAATATGACTAAAAGTAAGCCCCTCAAAGTGGCCTGTCCCACTTTGGGTCAGAGACAGGCACATTAAACTACAGAGGTTAAGAGATTTGCCCAAGTTTGCAGCCAACTGGAGAAGAAGCAGCACTCTCTTCCTTCCACAAAACTGCATTCCTTATGTATGACCAGAAATATTTTATGCCCTCACAGGTCAAAAAGTGGCAAATAAGATAAAGCCCCTAAGTCCACCCCTGGACCCTTGGCAGGTGGCCACGCTCTACTGTGCTTTCCTTACAACCTATCTTTTCAGACGTGGCCTCTGCACCTTCTCGCAGGGCAGCGGGCAGTGAATGGGACGCTCCCTGTAGAGAATGACCATCAAGGCCTTTCATTGGAGCACAGGGCCGCTGTGTTTGGAATGACTCCACACTTGTCTTAACAGGCATGACCCTTCCTCCTGGGACACATTTTTCACTGTCATGTCTGCCTCATAGCTGAATCAAGGCAGTGATTCATTTGAGTTTTTCACATTCTCTCTTTCATTACTGAAAGAACCCTTGGGTCATATATAGTTTGGACCTCAGCTCCTATCATCCTTTATTTATAAAGAGGCATGAACACTCTCCCTGTTCATAGGGAGGCCTGCTTCACTGGCACCCTATTTCCTTTTGTTCACAAGGTCAGTATTTTTGTTTTGTCTTCTCTCCTCTCATAGATTATTTCTACACATCTGATAAAAAAGAAAGCTCAAAGAAGACTTTTAAGCGCCCTTGTCACTCTATGGCTTGTTAAATCTCATGTTGCCTTGTCTTTTGCCTACCTCTCTTGTGGCCTAAAGTGTTTTCTCTGGTGCATGCAATTATAGGGAGTGGATTTTGGCTCAGTATAAAGGCAAGCCAATAGCAGTTATAGCTACCTGAAAAATAAATGGGCTTCTTAGCTTTGAGGCATGTAGCCTATGTATTGGCAAAGGCCATGTGCCAGAGATATCATCAGAGAGGATTCATGTGTCAGATTAAGGATGGCTCAATAGCAGCAAACATTTGAGTATTTTTTATGCTAGGGACAAGGAAAGCACAAGTGAGACTGTCCAGCAGGGTTAGATTACAAGATCCCCCAGTTTCATTTCAACCTGAAACTATATCTAGATACATATGTTGAGACCTTTAAGAAAAGTCTTAAATGCAGCATGTTTCTTAGAATTACTGAGCCATCTTTAGAGATAATTTTTATTGAGCCTATTTATTTTTTCTAATAGAAGAATAAAATTAGGCTCCAACAGGTGAAGTATTTTTTTCCAAGATCACACCATTAGTCATGTTTGTTTAAAAAACAAAAATAGACAAGCTCCATAGATTACAGAGTAGGCAGAACACTTAAGCCATGACAGTATTCTAAATTTCCCTTCTGACTGGGTTTGGAAATTCCTACCTCTTTAGCTACTATTATAGCTGCCATTTGGCAAAGGGACAAAATTTGCCCCTCTGTAAAACACCCTGATTCATGAGAACTAGGGGAAGAAAGTGGTGGCGGTGGTGGTGTGGGTTTCTGTTAGGACCTCAGAAGCATCACTCGAAAGGAAGTAGTGAAGCAACAAGGAGGAAGGTAGTTAATTGTTTCCATGGTGTGATTTGAGGGGCTACCATGGTTACCATTCCATATATCAATGCCAGTAATCTTTCTGTAAGAACAGTTTCATTGGGCCTTGAAGACATTTGCCATCTTAAAGAGTTCTCTATATAAAATCACAGTTAATGTATCTAACTATATCAGTTAATACTTTAGCTAACCGTTAGTACTTCAAATATCTCCTATGTGCTAGGCTCATAATGTCCTCTTTTATTTCACTGGCTGAGCGATACTTGAAAGAAAGGCTCTGCAGGAAATGGAATACAAAACAGGCACTCTGAGGTGGAGTACTACCAGGGTGATTAGCTTTGGACTCAGACAGAACTAGGTTCTAATGTCAACTCTGCCATTTATTTGAACTGTGACCTTGCGAAAGTTAGGTAGCTAATATATGGAAGTCCAAGTTTCCTTATTTGTAAAATAAGGATAATAATATCATATCTGTTAGTGTTATATTTGAGAATTGGTTAAGCAATCTCTGTAAGGCACTTGCAAGAATACTAGGCATATATGAAGTATTTCATGAATGTTAATTATTTCTGCTATTATATCAGAATCAAAGAAATGGCTTGAATAGGGACAGAGAAGGCCCCAAAGAAAAGCCATGCTTACAAAAGAGGTTGCCTAAAGCCAGTTTTATCCAGGCGGTCTTATCTTGAGAGGAAAAATTGTGCGTCAGAAAAAGTCAAGAAAAGCAGTCCTGTGAACCATATTGCAAGAGGTCTTTTCCCCTTCGCGAGAGCCCTTGGAGGACGGTGAGTATATGTTGTTTGTGTTTGCATGGCAGCTAGGGTTTGAGTATGCCTCTCAGTCTAATTTTTTCCTCCTCATCCCAACCTTCCTGCACTCTACACTCCAGGTATTTGGAATTTCTAATCTCCAGATAATTACACATGCTGTTTCTTCTGCCTGGAAAACATCCCACTGGATTGGCTTTGTTAATTCTGGTTTGAATGTCAGGTCTCAGCTTAGATGTAACTTCCCTGGGGAAGCCTCCCTTCCCCATTAGGCTGAGCTGAGTGCCTCTCTGTGTTTTTTCCCACAGCACCCTGCCAGATAAGTTATTGCATTTATTGTAATCAGTTGATTATGCTTGTTTTTCCCACTAGGTTGTAAATTCAGTGAGAGTAGGTACTATTCACCATGCATAGTACCCCTAGCCTCTAGCATGATAACTGGTAGTTAAGAGGAACACAATAAATACTTATTAAATAAGTGAATGAATGAATGAATTATATGCTGAAGTTTGAGGAAGGGGAAGTTACGTTGGATTTATTCTGGCATTTCTACCTTATATGTTAATTTTGATTTGAAAATGCCCTTGTTAGGATAATGTCATTATTGTTCCCCTTTTCCCTTGTAGAAACTGTCCACAGATTATTTAAGTGTCAAAATACTGGAAGGCTTTTCATAAAGTTACAAAATAATGGAGGTACAGATCATCGCTGCTTAGTTAACCTATAGTTGACCAGGATCTTGATGTTTTATCAGATAAAGAAGAATGTATATCTGTTCAGTTAGTAGTGATGTCTTCCAAATCGTTAAAAAAAAAAAAAAAACCCAAAACCCACAGCATTAAATCACTGTGAAAACAAATTTGGGTTTCTTCTCAGCTGGAATCTTTTTGTGCTATTTTGGTTACAAAATACTCTCAATCACTTTCCCCTACGCTTGGGACTTTTCCAATTTAGCACATGACTTTGTCTTAATCGGTGGTTAATGTAGGGTGACCGTACATTTATCATTCAAACCCAGGTAGTTTTGAGTTCCATACTGAGCCCCAGGCCTGGGCACAGTTCCTCTTTGTGTTGTGTGTTCAACAAATGAAAGGGGAATTACAAACAACTTTCTCTAGAGAGGGATTGGGAAGGTACACCTATTAGTGTGTAGTTTAAGATGCACATGGAGTTAAAAACCTTAGTTCAGTTGCTGGGCAACAGAGCTTTGAAATGGAAGAAAAACAACGTGTGATAGTGTGGGTTTTGTCTTTACACTAAAAAGTAATTTATTTTGAAATGATTTCAAACTTAAACAGAAAACTTGCAAGTCAAGCACAAAGAACTCCAAGATCTGCCTCACCTAGATTCCCTAACTGTTAATATTTCGTTGCATTGGCCCCATCTCTGTCGCTCTGTTTGTCTCTCTCAGTCGTGTGATTTGGAAAAAGAAGAGGAAAGTCCATTCTTCTTATTAAATTTATGGGAGCAGTACCAGCAGGAAGACTTGGGAAACAACCAAACAAGAAAGGCTAGAAACTGGAGAAAAAAAGTATTTTTGGAGGCAACC
The DNA here is from genome assembly GCF_937001465.1 of Orcinus orca. Classification (NCBI taxonomy): domain Eukaryota; kingdom Metazoa; phylum Chordata; class Mammalia; order Artiodactyla; family Delphinidae; genus Orcinus; species Orcinus orca. The sequence continues at coordinate 87,008,989 of NC_064566.1, read as the reverse complement.
TCCATATGCTGAGAATTGTGCTAATTGATTTGGGAACATTTCCTCTTTAAATCCGTGGTACAACCTCTGAAGTGGGTATTATTCCCACCTTACAGAGAGAAAACTTGGGCTCAGAAAAGGTAAGCAGCTTGCCAGGTTGCCACAGTCTAGGAAAATGGCTGTGCCTGAGTATACAATTTTAAAGATTTTAGAGCACACTTTTTCATTCTAAAAAGAGTATTCAATTGAGAATAAAAAACAGCTCTGCCTCTAAAGCTGTGTGGTCTTGGGCAAGCCACTTCAATTCATAAAAATTCAGCTTTCTAATTGTTGCAAGGCAAGATGAAATTAATCTTAAAATGCCTTCCAGCTCTAAACTCTTTGAATAATTTAATAAGTGAAATATTTCTGCTGGCTCACTGACAAAAGTATATTGAACATATTGTTCCCCATAAGAATAGGAGGGATGGGACTTAGAGCATATTTAATTCTGTAGCAAAATAGTGATTTCCCCGTCTATGCTGGGTTGTCTATAATTTAGCCTCCTTAAAGCATCTGTGAATCTGACTTTTGACTGCTTTTTCCCCTACTCTGGTCACTTTGCTTGGAGTTTCAGGTGTTGGGATAATTCTGAAGGATAGGAGTTTAGTGCCTCTGATGGATGAATTGAAGGAATGAATTAAAGGACTCTGTTTTTGTTCATGAGGTTGGTTTTGAACTCACCGTTGGTAGCTTAGAGGCCATCCTATCTGGGTACAAGTTTCCTTAGATAGTCCATTACATTCTCAGACAGTTCTAAATATTTTTAAAAACACCTTCTTTTAAAATATTTGTGCTTCAGAAACTGGAGTATGCATACCCATAGAGTTAGGCATTGATGTTCCAAGAGGCTCCCAAACAAGCCATAATATAAATACAGGACAATGTTTCAAATTAAGTTGTTGGTAGTCAGAAAAACATTTTTTAAATGCTGATGTCTTATTTTTAACATAAAAGATGAGTCCCATGAGTTTTTAACATAAAAGCTGAGAACCCCTAACAATCTTACCATTGGCATGGATTCTTTCATCTTGACCCCTGTGATCTGGAGGTAAGCATTCTCTTTTTTCTGTCATTAAAGGTACTGGAGTTCAAAGGTTGGAGATGCAATTGATATTTAAGGTGTATGACATAGTGCCTAGTATATAGTATATGCCAAAAAATAGCCATTTTTGTTAATATCATTATATCAAGCTCAATTCTCTTTTAACATAATTTCCTAATCCCAGCTTCAAGGTCTTCCTTATTGTTTCATTTCTTTACAATGGGAATTACTTCAGCAGTTGACTCCTAGTGAAAACAGACCCAACTTCCTTTCACTTTTCACTTTTCCTTGATTCTGAATGCTGTTTGTTCCAAAACTAATCCTTGTAAAGATAGTGACTCTAAGATCATCAACACATGACAAATATGTTATGACAGCTAACCTATCCCTCCTGAAACCTTTTTCTCTTGACTAATATTCCTAGTTCCTTTAACATTTCTTCATATGATTTTTGTTATATGGTTTTATCAGGATGGTTCTCTTGCCACCCTGATCCTCCCCCCTTAAAATATACTCTGGTTTAACTGTATCTCTCTCAAAGAACTGATCCAGTTGTACTAAGAGACTTCTCCTTATTCATGTTTTATGCCTTCCACTGAAGACTGATTAGCTTTAAGAGAGACAGTTAGAAATCATCTCCATCTTACTGAATTTGTTCACCAGTACTAATTGGGAAGTGTGACATAAGCTATTAAACAGTTAAAGTTATTTGGCTGTTCAACATTCTTTCCCTTTCTCCCTCCCTCTTTCTTCCTTCCTTCCTCCCTCCCTCCCTCCCTTCCTTCCTTTCTCTCTCTCTTTCTTTCTTTCCCTCCCTCCTCCCTTTCTTTCTTTCTTTCTTTCGTTCTTTCTTTCTTTCTTTCTTTCTTTCTTTCTTTCCTTTTGCTTTCTGACCTGACTTCCTTTTTAGGAATTATCTCTTCCCCAGTGGATATTGTCTGTTGATATTGTAATCAGGAATCCTGTTTAGTCCTCCTCAAGGACTGGGTACTGATGCAAGCTGTTATAACAGTCAAATCTGCTGTTATCTCCCTGGAATTCTGAATTTAAATTGAATTTTGAACAGGAGGACAATGATTTTGAAAGTAGTTGGATTTCTATCCCACTCTAGCCAAGCTCCTTGATCATACTGTTTTTGTATGTGGTTTCATTGTTGCAATTCCTGCTTTCTAGCCTTCCATTCTTTCTGTAAACCTCCTAATACATGTCTTTGGCTTAAGCTAGCAGAGTTGCTATCTATTGCTTACAATTAAAGAACCCTAACCAATACTACCATTGTACATGGTGATGTGCCTGTCTACTGTGTAAATACAACATCTTTCCCTAAAGATTTCTTTAATACTTATTCATACAGTTTAAAAAATTCTGAGTAATCTCCTGCCTTTTAATTTTTGCCATAATGTGCTGTCTATCTTTATTCACAGGAGGCTGAATCCATGCTAGAGAAATCTGAATGTGTTTCCATCTTCTCCTTCCCACAACATTTTTCTGTAATTTTTACTAGAAAGTTAATTAATAAAGCATCTAATTTAGACTGAACATAAAAGATTAGTGACCTTTTGAAGAGGCAGAATGTCTGCCTTTTAATGGGAAGAAGCCAGCTCAGTTGTGGAGTTGTACGGGGGGCAAGTGTTGTAACGCTGGGGGGTGTAGGAAGCGTTTGTATCTGCCCAAATGTCAGTGTTCTGCAATTGTCAGGTTTCATCCTCTTATTGGTTTCATCCTCTTATTTGAAATGACAAAAGGAAAGCAGGTGTACTAGCATAACATTAAAATCAGTACTCGAGTGAGGATGAAAGCTTTGTCATCAGAGCAGACAAGCCACGTGAGGCCACTGCTTTAGCGCTGCAGTGAGACAGTGGCAGGCCAACTTCCTCCTCTGCCTTGGCACCTCGGCACACTGTGAGCCAGACAGCCTTCTGCGCTCATCATCTCCAGGGCAGATTTTTGTTACTGATGTTCATGAAACATCAGTAACATCATTCTTCCTTCCTGGTGAGATCTCATCTGGATATTTCACAGGGAAAACCAGATGTTTCCTCTGGGAAGTAGATGCTGAGATGGATTTAGTAGTTCAAGAAGTTTATTGGGAGTAACACCTGTGAAAGGAATGGGATGAGGAACCAGATTGAGCAGAGAGGGCCTTGGGCCACTGTGCAGATCTGACAGGGAGCTCCAGAGCAGAGACTGCCTGTTCCAGGGGCCACTTTGGGCAGAAGCAGCCAGGCCCTGGTGTCCTCACCTTGTGGTCATTTGTGGAGGACTGCCCAGGAAGAGTGTGGATCCTGAAACAGCGGAGCCTGCGACTGCTGAGCTCCTTGTAACTGAAGGGAGATCTGGGCAGTGCACTCCCATGGCTGTCACACTGTCCCTCTGAACTGTGTCCTAAATTCATTCATGGCATAATTGTTCAGTACATGGACTCTGGAGCCAGATAGTCTAGGATTGAATCCCAGTTCCAACACTCGCTCCTGTGTGACCTTAGGAAAAATTTTAAACCTCTCTGTGCCTCATACGCCTCATCTTTAAAGTGGAGACAGAATCAGTAATAAACTTATAGAATTATTGTAAAGCACTTACACAATATATTAATATTATTATCTTCTAATATATTATTAATATATTATACTAATATACTCAAATTCTTGACACAGTGTATATTGCATATGAGTATTTAAGTGTAAAATGCTTGCACAGTATATTTTTGCTATTATTTATTTATTCACTGAATATCAGCTGTGTGCCAATCCCCACTGACCTACCTTGTTGGAGCATTCAGATGACCTTCTCTGAATCAGCTTAGTTGACTATCATTTACCTTTTATTGAAAGCACATCTGAAGACTTGGGAGACTCAGCAGTGACAGTTCTTGGATCAAGACTTAGCTCATATCTTTTGTACAGACTTCGTTGTTCCTGGTTTTCATTATTTTTTAAAAGATTATTTTATTTTATTTTTCCTTAAGAAATTAGCTTTGAACAGATACACCAGAAATACATCCACACGTGGAACAACTCCTACAGAACACCTACGGAACTCTGGCAGAAGAACTCAGACCTCCAAAAAGGCAAGAAACCCGCCACGTACCTGGTTAGGGCAAAAGAAAAAAATAAACAGAGACTAAAGGATAGGGACGGGTCCTGCAACAGCGGGAGGGAGCTGTGAAGGAGGAAAAGTGTCCACACACTAGGAAGCCCCTTCGCGGGCAGAGACTGGCGGGTGGCGGAGTGGGGGAGCTTCGAAGCCGAGGAGGAGAGCACAGCAACAGGGGTGCGGAGGGCAAAACGGAGAGATTCCAGCACAGAGGATCAGGGCCGACCGGCACTCACCAGCCGAGAGACTTGTCTGCTCACCCGCCGGGGCGGGCGGGGCTGGGAGCTGAGGCTCCGGCTTCAATCTGAGCGCTGGGAGAGGACTGGGGTTGGTGGCGTGAACACAGCCTGCAGGGCGTTAGTGCACCGCGGCTAGCCAGGAGGGAGTCCAGGGAAAAGTCTGGACCTGCCGAAGAGGCAAGAGACTTTTTCTTCCCTCTTTATTTCCTGGTGTGCTAGGAGAGGGGATTAAGAATGCTGCTTAAAGGAGCTCCAAAGACGGGCGCGAGCCGCGGCTAAAAGTGCGGACCGCAGAGACAGACAAGAGACGCTAAGGCCGCTGCTACCGCCACCAAGAAGCCTGTGTGCGAACACAGGTCACTATCCACACCCCCCTTCCGGGGAGCCTGTGCAGCCCGCCACTGCCAGGGTCCCGGGATCCAGGGACAACTCCCCCGGGAGAACGCACGGCGCGCCTGAGGCTGGCAACGTCACGCAGGGCTCTGCCGCCGCAGGCCCGCCCCGCACTCCGTGATGCTCCCTACCCTCGGCCTGAGTGAGCCAGAGCCACCGAATCAGCGGCTCCTTTAACCCCGTCCTGTCTGAGCAAAGAACAGAAGCCCTCCGGCGACCTACACGCACAGGCGGGGCCAAATCCAAAGCTGAGCCCCTGGGAGCTGTGAGAACAAAGAAGAGAAAGGGAAATCTCTCCCAGCAGCCTCAGAAGCAGTGGATTTAAGCTCCACAATCAACTTGATGTACCCTGCATCTGTGGAATACATGAATAGACAATGAATCATCCCAAATTAAGGAGCTGTGTGGATGAAAGGCTCTTGGTGCTGCAGCCAGCAGTTAGTGCTGTGCCTCTGAGGTGGGAGAGCCAACTTCAGGATACTGGTCCACAAGAGGCCTTCCAGCTGCACATAATATCAAACGGCGAAAATCTCCCAGAGATCTCCATCTCAACGCCAGCACCCAGCTTCACTCAACGACCAGCAAGCTACAGTGCTGGACATCCTATGCCAAACAACTAGCAAGACAGGAACACAACCCCACCCATTAGCAGAGAGGCTGCCCAAAATCATAATAAGTCCACAGATACCCCAAAACACACCACCAGACGTGGACCTGCCCACCAGAAAGACAAGATCCAGCCTCATCCACCAGAACACAGGCACTAGTACCCTCCACCAGGAAGCCTACACAACCCACTGAACCAACCTTAGCCACTGGGGACAGACACTAAAAACAACAGGAACTACGCACCTTCAGCCTGCAAAAAGGAGACCCCAAACACAGTAAGATAAGCAAAATGAAAAGACAGAAAAACACACAGCAGATGAAGGAGCAAGATAAAAACCCACCAGACCTAACAAATGAAGAGGAAATAGGCAGTGTACCTGAAAAAGAATTCAGAATAATGATAGTAAAGATGATCCAAAATCTTGGAAATAAAATAGACAAAATGCAAGAAACATTTAACAAGGACCTAGAAAAACTAAAGATGAAACAAACAATGATGAACAACACAATAAATGAAATGAAAAATACTCTAGATGGGATCAATAGCAGAATAACTGAGGCAGAAGAACGGATAAGTGACCTGGAAGATAAAATAGTGGAAATAACTACTGCAGAGCAGAATAAAGAAAAAAGAATGAAAAGAACTGAGGACAGTCTCAGAGACCTCTGGGACAACATTAAACGCACCAACATTCGAATTATAGGGGTTCCAGAAGAAGAAGAGAAAAAGAAAGGGACTGAGAAAATATTTGAAGAGATTATAGTTGAAAACTTCCCTAATATGGGAAAGGAAATAGTTAATCAAGTCCAGGAAGCACAGAGAGTCCCATACAGGTTAAATCCAAGGAGAAATACGCCAAGACACATATTAATCAAACTGTCAAAAATTAAATACAAAGAAAGCATATTAAAAGCAGCAAGGGAAAACCAACAAATAACACACAAGGGAATCCCCATAAGGTTAACAGCTGATCTTTCAGCAGAAACTCTGCAAGCCAGAAGGGAGTGGCAGGACATATTGAAAGTGATGAAGGAGAAAAACCTGCAACCAAGATTACTCTACCCAGCAAGGCTCTCATTCAGATTTGATGGAGAAATTAAAACCTTTACAGACAAGCAAAAGCTGAGAGAGTTCAGCACCACCAAACCAGCTCTACAACAACTGCTAAAGGAACTTCTCTAGGCAAGAAACACAAAAGAAGAAAAAGACCTACAATAACGAACCCAAAACAATTAAGAAAATGGGAATGGGAACATACATATCGATAATTACCTTAAATGTAAATGGACTAAATGCTCCCACCAAAAGACACAGATTGGCTGAATGGATACAAAAACAAGACGCATATATTTGCTGTCTACAAGAGACCCACTTCAGACCTAGAGACACATACAGACTGAAAGTACGGGGATGGAAAAAGGTATTTCATGCAAATGGAAACCAAAAGAAAGCTGGAGTAGCAATTCTCATATCAGACAAAATAGACTTTAAAATAAATACTATTAGAAGAGACAAAGAAGGACACTACATAATGTTCAAGGAATCGATCCAAGAAGAAGATATAACAATTGTAAATATTTATGCACCCAACATAGGTGCACCTCAATACATAAGGCAAATACTAAAGCCATAAAAGGGGAAATCAACAGTAACACATTCATAGTAGGGGACTTTAACTCCCCACTTTCACCAATGGACAGATCTTCCAAAATGAAAATAAATAAGGAAACACAAGCTTTAAATGATACATTAAACAAGATGGACTTAATTGATATTTATAGGACATTCCATCCAAAAACAACAGAATACACATTTTTCTCAAGTGTTCATGGAACATTCTCCAGGATAGATCAGATCATATCTTGGGTCACAAATCAGGCCTCGGTAAATTTAAGAAAATTGAAATTGTATCAAGTATCTTTTCCAACCACAATGGTATGAGACTAGATATCAATCACAGGAGAAGATCAGTAAAAAATACAAACACATGGAGGCTAAACAATACACTACTTAATAACGAAGTGATCACTGAAGAAATCAAAGAGAAAATCAAAAAATACCTAGAAACAAATGACAATGGAGACACGATGACTCAGAATCTATGGGATGCAGCAAAAGCAGTTCTAAGAGGGAAGTTTATAACAATACAATCCTACCTTAAGAAACAGGAAACATCTTGAATAAACAACCTAACCTTGCACCTAAAACAATTAGAGAAAGAAGAACAAAAAAAACCCCAAAGTTAGCAGAAGAAAAGAAATCATAAAAATCAGATCAGAAATAAATGAAAAAGAAATGAAGGAAATGATAGCAAAGATCAATAAAACTAAAAACTGGTTCTTTGAAAGGATAAACAAAATTGATAAACCATTAGCCAGACTCATCAAGAAAAAAAGGGAGAAGACTGAAATCAATAGAATTAGAAATGAAAAAGGAGAAGTAACAACTGACACTGCAGAAATACAAAAGATCATGAGAGATTACTACAAGCAACTCTATGCCAATAAAAAGGACAACCTGGAAGAAATGGACAAATTCTTAGAAAAGCACAACCTGCCAAGACTGAATCAGGAAGAAATAGAAAATATGAACAGACCAATCACAAGCACTGAAATTGAAACTGTGATTAAAAATCTTCCAAAAAGCAAAAGTCCAGGACCAGATGGCTTCACAGGCAAATTCTATCAAACATTTAGAGAAGAGCTATCACCTATCCTTCTCAAACTCTTCCAAAATATAGCAGAAGGAGGAACACTCCCCAACTCATTCTACAAGGCCACCATCACCCTGATACCAAAACCAGATAAGGATGTCACAAAGAAAGAAAACTACAGGCCAATATCACTGATGAACATAGATGCAAAAATCCTCAACAAAATACTAGCAAACAGAATCCAACAGCACATTAAATGGATCATACACCGTGATCAAGTGGGGTTTATTCCAGGAATGCAAGGATTCTTCAATATATGCAAATCAATCAATGTGATACACCATATTAACAAATTGAAGGAGAAAAACCATATGATCATTTCAATAGATGCAGAGAAAGCTTTTGACAAAATTCAACACCCATTTATGATAAAAACCCTGCAGAAAGTAGGCAAAGAGGGAACTTTCCTCAACATAATAAAGGCCATATATGACAAGCCCACAACCAACATCGTCCTGAATGGTGAAAAACTGAAAGCATTTCCACTAAGATCAGGAACAAGACAAGGTTGCCCACTCTCACCACTCTTATTCAATATTGTTTTGGAAGTTTTAGCCACAGCAATCAGAGAAGAAAAGGAAATAAAAGGAATCCAAATCAGAAAAGAAGAAGTAAAGCTGTCACTCTTTGCAGATGACATGATACTATACATTGAGAATCCTAAAGATGCTACCAGAAAACTACTAGAGCTAATCAATGAATTTGGTAAAGTAGCAGGATACAAAATTAATGCACAGAAATCTCTGGTATTCCTGTACACTAAGGATGAAAAATCTGAAAGTGAAATCAAGAAAACACTCCCATTTACCATTGCAACAAAAAGAATAAAATATCTAGGAATAAACCTACCTAAGGAGACAAAAGACCTGTATGCAGAAAATTATAAGACACTGATGAAAGAAATTAAAGATGATACAAATAGATGAGAGATATGCCATGTTCTTGGATTGGAAGAATCAACATTGTGAAAATGACTCTACTACCCAAAGCAATCTACAGATTCAATGCAATCCCTATTAAACTACCACTGGCATTTTTCACAGAACTAGAACAAAAAATTTCACAATTTGTATGGAAACACAAAAGACCCCGAATAGCCAAAGCAATCTTGAGAACGAAAAACGGAGCTGGAGGAATCAGGCTTCCTGACTTCAGACTATACTACAAAGCTACAGTAATCAAGACAGTATGGTACTGGCACAAAAACAGAAATATAGATCAACGGACAGGATAGAAAGCCCAGTGATAAACCCACGCACATATGGTCACCTTGTCTTTGATAAAGGAGGCAGGAATGTACAGTGGAGAAAGGACAGCCTCTTCAATAATTGGTGCTGGGAAAACTGGACAGGTACATGTAAAAGTATGAGATTAGATCACTCCCTAACACCATACACAAAAATAAGCTCAAAACGGGTTAAAGACCTAAATGTAAGACCAGAAACTATCAAACTCTTAGAGGAAAACATAGGCAGGACACTCTATGACATAAATCACAGCAAGGTCCTTTTTGACCCACCTCCTAGAGAAATGGAAATGAAAACAAAAATAAACAAATGGGACCTAATGAAACTTAAAAGCTTTTGTGCAGCAAAGGAAACCATAAACAAGACCAAAAGACAACCCTCAGAATGGGAGAAAATATTTGCAAATGAAGCAACTGACAAAGGATTAATCTCCAAAATTTATAAGTAGCTCATGCAGCTTAATAACAAAAAAACAAACAACCCAATCCAAAAATGGGCAGAAGACCTAAATAGACATTTCTCCAAAGAAGATATACAGTCTGCCAACAAACACATGAAAGAATGCTCAACATCACTAATCATTAGAGAAATGCAAATCAAAACTACAATGAGATATAATCTCACACCAGTCAGAATGGCCATCATCAAAAAATCTAGAAACAAGAAATGCTGGAGAGGGTGTGGAGAAAAGGGAACCCTCTAACACTGTTGGTGGGAATGTAAATTGATACAGCCACTGTGGAGAACAGTATGGAGATTCCTTAAAAAACTACAAATAGAACTACCATATGACCCAGCAATCCCACTACTGGGCATATACCCTAAGAAAACCATAATTCAAAAAGAGTCATGTACCAAAATGTTCATTGCAGCTCTATTTACAATAGCCCAGAGATGGAAACAACCTAAGTGTCCATCATCAGAGAATGGATAAAGAAGATGTGGCACATATATACAATGGAATATTACTCAGCCATAAAAAGAAACGAAATTGAGCTATTTGTAAAGAGGTGGATAGACCTAGAGTCTGTCATACAGAGTGAAGTAAGTCAGAAAGAGAGAGACAAATACCGTATGCTAACACATATATATGGAATTTAAGAAAAAAAAATGTCATGAAAAACCTAGGGGTGAAACAGGAATAAAGACACAGACTTACTAGAGAATGGACTTGAGGCTATGGGGAGGGGGAAGGGTAAACTGTGACAAAGCGAGAGAGAGGCATGGACATATATACACTACCAAACGTAAGGTAGATATCTAGTGGGAAGCAGCCGCATAGCACAGGGAGATCAGCTCGGTGATTTGTGACCGCCTGGAGGGGTGGGATAGGGAGGGTGGGAGGGAGGGAGACGCAAGTGGGAAGAGATATAGGAACATATGTATATATATAACTGATTTATTTTGTTGTGAAGCTGAAACTAACATACCATTATAAAGCAATTATACTCCAATAAAGATGTTAAAATGAAAAAAAAAAAGAGAAAAAGAAATTAGCTTTGGCCCATTGGCTAATTGTAATGTGGCAGCATTTCAGCTTTAAATGTCAAGCTTCCTCTTACTTGTCTGTTGAGATGGAACAAGGAACACGCTTTCCAAACAGTCACAGCAGTGTGAGGAAACAGGACCACTGGAGGCACTTTCAGGAGCTATGGAGATGGTACTTCCTTAAAAGAAGTCCCCTAAATGCTCTCAGGGAGATCATTTTGTTTATTCAGCAAACACTAAAGATGCAGTACTTTGAGGTCCCAGTTACTCTAAGTGCTTTAAAGTATCAATTAATTTAATCCTTCCCACTACTCTATGATGTAAATTCTCAATTTAAGTACCATCAATACACCCGTTTTATAGCTATGGCAATTGAAGTTATATGACTTGCCCAAGATGAAAGTCTAATGAGAAGCAGAGTTAGACTTTGAACCCAGGTAGAATTTGTGTCTTCAGCGTTTGTGCTCTTAACCACCAGATGTCCTGTCCCCTGAGTAAGGGCTCATCTTAAAATGCATTCTTTGCTTCTATCACCTGATTGTGAGGACTCTTAGGAGCATAAATCTCTGAAAGGAAGGTCCTAATTTAGTCTGGGGTTGAGGATCTGTCTTGCTTTTAAGAGGAGCTCTTAAATTGTGTGGTTTTGAGTTTATGTTACCCTGGGGACTTTTAATTTGGAACTTTACAGTGGAGCTCCCTGAACTCTTCGTGGCTCCTTGGATTCAATGTGCCATTCACCTGGTAAAACACGTAGGACAAGTTCCCAGGCCTACGCCACATCTGAGGGCAATAAAGTGGATCACTAGTTGACAAAGTTGACATGTCTCTAAGAGTGATGGAAGATTTTGGATTCAGAAACATCACTTTGCCTTAGGTTTATTATTACTTTTTTTTTTTGCTGTATGCGGGCCTCTCACTGTTGCGGCCTCTCCCGTTGCGGAGCACAGGCTCCGGACGCACAGGCTCAGCGGCCATGGCTCACGGGCCCAGCCGCTCCGTGGCATGTGAGATCTTCCCGGACTGGGGCACGAACCCGCGTCCCCTGCATCGGCAGGCGGACTCTCAACCACTGCGCCACCAGGGAAGCCCTATTATTACTTTAAATTTTGTGTTCAAAACAACTTTTTTTTTCTGGCTTTAACTCCAATTATTTTGGTGTGTGCATTTGTGTATGAGTTTCCTGGGTTTTACCTTTCATACACAGATGGAATAATCCAGCAAATGACAATATAGCAGAATAACAGCATTAGATTTTCATATCAGGTTGTCATGATTTTTTAGCAGAATTTCAGAAAGCAAAACCTTATTCTAAAAAGAAGAAAAAGAAGGAAGATATAGAACCCTACAAAGAGAGAAGACTCATGATCAACTAAATTTCACTCAATACTACTGAACTGGGTGTTAGACAATCTGAATTCCAACTCCAGCTTTTCCATAAATTCAGTATAAAACCTGGGGCAAGAAAATAGTTACTTTTTCTGAGCCTTAGTCACTAGTGACTGCTATGATAATTCCAGCCTCAATAATCCATAGAGTTTTGCAGAAAGAAAGGTTAATGACAGCATTCTGGAGGGGAAAAAAATAAAGCAGTATTTATTATATTGATTTTTTCCCTACCAACCCTCACCATTGTAAAGCTGTGCATGTGCTATTGTCTAATCAACACAAGAAAAATTACCCTGGAGTGCTATTTACAGTGGGAAACAAAGTAGATGGTAAATCACTGAATGAATTTTATAGAAAGAAATGATTGTAATAGTATTATTTCCAATGACATTCTTAATTCAGTTCTGGAGATAGGTTAGCAGGTGAAGTTGGGGATGTGGTATATTATATTGATCTAAGCAGGTTTACTTTATAATTTTTAATAATAGAGATCTGGTAGCCACAGTGAGAATTTTTTTTTTTTTATTCATTAGGCCTATCTTTCTTCCCATGTCTTCTCTTCTCCAGTAGAAGAAGACTGTTACCAACTACAAACCAAGCTTTCTGTTTCTTATTTTAAAAATAAAGAAAGCCAGATCAAAAGGAAAAGGAGTGTTATTGTAACTTTTAATTTTACAAACACCATAGCAGAGAACAACTAAAATTTTACTTCAGTGGCATAATATTTAATTAGTTAAATAATTCTTGCAGTCAACCAATATTTCTTGGACACTTACTATATGCCTAAGCACTATGCCAGGTACTGCGGATACACTGGTGAGTGAAAATACATCTTGCAGTCCATGGGAGAGTCAGACAATCAGAAAATAATTTCACCGGGATATAAAAGTGGTTCATATTATAAAGGAAGAGCACAAACAGCTCTGAGAATGTATACCTGGTGGGGCCTGCCCTGGTCTGGGGCAAGAGGTCGGGGAAGGTTTTCCTGAGGAATTGACTTTTGAGCTTGAAGATTAAAAAAAAGTACAATCTATTCTGCTACTATTACTTATTTCTGTAAATCAAATTGGCTCATGCTTGATTGGTAAATTGGAGAAGAGTGTCAGTATAAGGTGAAAGTCATATTCTTTGATGTTGTAGAACTGAACACAGCAAAGTGAAAGACAATTCAGTACTGTGCATGTTGCCCATTCATCCTATTTCTCCCCCAGTTTGGATACATGCTCTATGTTAGAAGTATTTATTGTGTGGTTCTTTTGATTTTTCAGCATTTGCCCTTGTCTCTCTATAAATCAGAAACCTCAGTCCCTTGTCACCCCTTTCACCATGAAAACTTTACCTTTGGGGGAGTTTCCTATATTTATAATAGTATTTCTTTATTAGGAATGTAATGTTTTTTTAATGGGACCACTATTTTCTATTGAAATTATTATTGTTTTTCTGTTGCTCAGATTAGAACATTGCATAAATTTTGAGTTTTCTCAAGTTTAATTTTCCTTTAAGATTTTTAGAAGGCAGTACAGATATTTTCAAGTAACTTCTAGCAGAAACACATTTATCTGAAAGCAAACTCACAATTAAAAATATGTACAACAACTATAAATTCCAATTTTTAAATGAAACTCTGTTTCAAAGAGCTCAATGTAGGTATGTTAAATATCAGCTTTTTAGTTTAGTCAAAATTTAAGAAATATACAACTTTTCCTTCACTTTTCTAAATAATTTGGACATAGAGAAGGTATTTGACTTATTCAAGGTGACAAACTCATTTCAGTTGAATATTCCATGATGACATACTGCCTTTGACTTGTGAATTATTTTTACTTACCACTCACACATTCTTTCAGACATATACATAAGGACAAAGTATTTTAAAAACACATTTTATTAAAGTGTACTTTGCATACAATAGGAGCCATACATTTTAAGTTTATAGTAGGATGAACTTTGACAATGTCGTCACCACCTCAAAAGGTTCCCTCCTTCCCAGTCAGTCCTCCCCACCCCAGTCCCAAGCAAACAATGAGCTGCCTTTGGTCTCTATACGTTAGATCTGTCTTCTCTAGAGTTTCATGTGTAACGCAGTCAAGCAGTTCCTAAGCAACAGCATCTATTGCAGGTGCTGATCTAGCTGACTACCCCTCCAGAGACTCGGTCAGGCTGGCAGCATGAGCCTGGATGATTCACACAGTTTTCACTCACAGCACAGTATGCAGCATGAGAACTGTGTTCTCACTGGTTCTCCTTACCCACCCCAGACCCGTGGGGCTGATGTGGAGGAGTGCCCAGGTGAATACTTATGCACACAGTGGATCTGTGTCACAGTTGAATAGCACTGAGCCCAGGAACCCCTAATATTATAAATGGATGGCCAGTAAACCTATCCATTCTCCCCTATGGAAACAGACATCATTCTTATTCTCCTAGTCAGGAAAAAAATCTGCCTATTGACTTAGAGGAAGAATTATCTATATAGCCCTGGAATGTTTCAAGGGAGAAGAGACCCTGAGCAACTTGAGGGTAAATATCAAGCAGTCTAACATATGTGTATTTGAAGAAATAATTCCCCCAAATGTCAGGTAATCAGAAGGCCCCTAATTGTTCCAGAGCTTGTGTGCCCTCTATTTTTCTAATATATCTACCACACTTACTAAAATGGTCTTTGAACTTGTAGAATTCAGTTTCTCTCTTCCAGTAGATGTTCAATGATATTTCTCCCATTTGTGATGACAGAGAATGAGCTTGAGTCTTAATATGTCCAAACAGTAGAACACTTTCTTTTTAACTCTACATGTATGGATTGCAAAACTAAATAAACAGAGCCAATGGATGTTAAACGTAGAATCCAGGTCTGATACACAATTGCAGCTAACCAAGGAGCAACTGTAATTATATTTTGAAATAAATCTTATTTTATTATGTTACAGAAAATTATTAAAATTAAAAATTAGACAAGTATAGCTAAGAATCAAAAATCTTCCTATGAAGCCTCTACAAATTCAGCCTGAGAGGTCATTGCAAATTCTCCTAGCTCTCTAAAGATAATTAGTTTCTTTTGAATAATGCTTAAAGGAAAATAGCCTTTCAGCTTTGTGAGTGAGCTAATCTTCTGGGAACTTTTTCCCCCAAACAGGAAATTCCTCTGCAACTACATAGTGCATAACTACAAAAAGAAAGGGGAAAAAAAAATCTCAGGTTGATAAACAAATAAGAAATCAAAATCTATTAGTTCATCCAGCTACATTATCCCTTATTGTGTCTGGGAAGAGCTACCATGATATAAGTTTTACCAGCTAGAGATGAGGGGGGAATGTTTCTAACAGAAGTTGAAAATGCACATACTGTTCAGGTGCTCTACAAGCCAACACTAGCACATCTTGTCACACAGTGAAGTGGACCCAAGATGAAGGACGCTCCTAGACTACTGAGGGGACATTTAGAGACAGAAAAGGAGCATATAATCCTTCATACTCCAGTATCCACTGAATATCAGTAATAAAATTTGTTAGTACATTCATTCAACATACATCTTTCATTATTATTTCTAATAATTATTTCTGTTGTTAGTAAACTATTTATTATATTGCATTACTGGCTATCAATATTATTATTCCTTTTTACTGGTTGTTGTTATTATTCATATTATTATTAGGAAAAGAGTCATCTTCCACTCTCAGAATGATTGCATCCAAACTAGGCACTATCTTTAGGTTGCTGCCAAGGCTTTCTCTTCCTATAGTAAGAACAGTAAGAAATATGCAGCGCTGTCACTGTGCCAAGGGCAAAATCAAATTGAAATAGACCCTAAGTAAAGTAAAACACAAAAGACACAATATCTTATCCTTAATAAGAGAGAAAGTAACCCTGGATTGAATGTAGACCATGAAATCATACCCCTAGAACCTAAAAGTCTTAATTAACCAAAGGATCTGGACTATCTGTCCTCTGGAAATAAGACATGGAGCCCACAAGCATGGTGGGAGGACTGACCATAAGACAGGCAGTGTGCATCAATTTTAATTATATCTAATTGGTCTTCTTCTACATCAGAAATGTGGTGTCTTTGTGGGACCTATAGTAAACAGGCTTTTTCCAGAAAATTTTGCAAATACAATAATTGAAATGATTAACTTTATTTGTTAGCATAGGAGGGTAAAAACACTATGAAAGAAATGATGTATTCTTAAGATTTTCTTGGTTCAGTCTTGGAAGGTTGTACTTTTCTAAGAATTTGTCCATTTCTTCCAGGTTGTCCATTTTATTTGTATATAGCTTCTTGTAATAGTCTCTTATGATCCTTTGTGAACCAGGAAGAAATAGGAAATATGAAAAGACCAATCACAAGCACTGAAATTGAAACTGTGATGAAAAAACTCTCAACAAACAAAAGTCCAGGACCAGATGGCTTCACAGGCAAATTCTATCAAACATTTAGAGAAGAGTTAACACCTATCCTCAAACTCTTCCAAATAATTGCAGAGGAAGGAGCACTCCCAAGCTCATTCTATGAGGCCACCATCACGCTGATACTAAAACCAGACAAAGATATCACAAAAAAAGAAAATTATAGGCCAATATCACTGATGAACATAGATGCAAAAATCCTCAACAAAATAGTAGCAAACCGAATCCAACAACACATTCAAAGGATCATACATCATGATCAAGTGGGATTTATCCCAGGGATGCAAGGATTCCTCAACATATGCAAATCAATCAATGTCACACACTATATTAACATATTAAATAATAAAAACCATATGATCATCTCAATAGATGCAGAAAAAGCTTTTGACAAAATTCAACACCCATTTATGATCAAAATTCTCCAGAAAATGGGCATAGAGGGAACCTACCTCAACATAATAAAGGTCATATATGACAAACCCACAGGAAACATTATTCTCAGTGGTGAAAAACTGAAAGCATTTCCTCTTAGATCAGGAAGGAGACTAGGATGTCTACTCTTGCCACTATTATTAAATGTAGTTTTGGAAGTCCTAGATGTGGCAATCAGAGAAGAAAAAGAAATAAAAGGAATCCAAACTGGAAAAGAAGTAAAACTGTCACTGTTTGCAGATGACATGATACTATAGATAGAAAATCCTAAAGATGCTACCAGAAAACTACTAGAGCTCATCAATGAATTTTGTAAAGTTGCAGGATTGCAACAAAATTAATGAACAGAAATCTCTTGCATTCCTATACACTAACAACAAAAGATCAGAAAGAGAAATTAAGGAAACAATCTCATTTACCATTGCATCAAAAAGAATAAAATACCTAGGAATAAACCTACCTAAGGAGGCAAAAGATCTGTACTCTGAAAACTATAAGATACTGATGAGAGAAATCAAAGATGACACAAACAGATGGAGAGATATACCATGTTTTTGGATTGGAAGAATCAATATTGTGAAAATGACTATACTACCCAAAGCAATCTACAGATTCAATGCAATTCCTATCAAATTATCAATGGCATTTTTCACAGAATTAGAACAAAAAATTTTGCAGTTTTTATGGAAGCACAAAAGACCAAGAATAGCCAAAGCAATCTAGAGAAAGAAAAACGGAGCTGGAAGAAGCAGACTATACTACATAGCTATAGTAATCAAAACAGTATGGTACTGGTACAAAAACAGAAATATAGATCAATGGAACAGGATAGAAAGTCCAGAGATAAACCCATACACCTATGGTCACCTAATCTATGAAAAGGGGGCAAGAATATAAAATGGAGAAAAGACAGCCTTTTCAGTAAGTGGTGCTGAGAAAACTGGACAGTTACATGTAAAAGAATGAAATTAGGACACTCCCTAACACCATACACAAAAATAAACTCAAAATGGATTAAAAACCTAAATGTAAGGCAAGACACTATCAAACTCTTAGGGGAAAACATAGGCAAAACACTCTATGACATAAATCACAGCAAGATTCTTTTTGACCCACCTCCTAGAGAAATGGAAATAAAAACAAAAATAAACAAATGGGACCTAACTA
This sequence comes from Orcinus orca, assembly GCF_937001465.1. Taxonomy (NCBI): domain Eukaryota; kingdom Metazoa; phylum Chordata; class Mammalia; order Artiodactyla; family Delphinidae; genus Orcinus; species Orcinus orca. Next base: position 86,990,751 of record NC_064566.1, on the reverse strand, counting down.
AACTTAAAAGCTTTTGTACAGCAAAGGAAACCATAAACAAGACTATAAGACAACCCTCAGAATGGGAGAATATATTTGCAAACCAAGCAACCAACAAGGGATTAATCTCCAAAATATACTAACAGCTCTTGCAGCTCAATATCAAGAAAATGAATAACCCAATCAAAAAATGGATAGAGTAGCTAAATAGACATTTCTCCAAAGAAGACATACAGATGGTCAAGAAGCACATGAAAAGATGCTTAACATCACTAATTATTAGAGAAATGCAAATCAAAACCACAATGAGGTATCACCTTACACCAGTCAGAATGGCCATCATCAGAAAATCTACAAACAAGAAATGCTGGAGAGGGTGTGGGGAAAAGGGAACCCTCCTACACTGTTGGTGGGAATGTAAATTGGTATAGCCACTGTAGAGAACAGTATGGAGGTTCCTTAAAAAACTAAAAAAAGAACTACCATATGACACAGTAATCCCACTCCTAGGCATATAACTGGAGAAAACCATAATTCAAAAAAATACATGCATCCCATTGTTCATTGCAGCACTGTTTACAATAACCAGGACATGGAAGCAACCAAAATGTACATCAGCAGAGGAATGGATAAAGAAGATGTGGTACATATATACAATGGAATATTACTCATCCATAAAAAAAAAAAAAACAAAATAATGCCATTTGCAGCAACATGGATGCAACTAGAGATTGTCATACTGAGTGAAGTAAGTCAGACAGAGAAAGATAAATATCATATGATATTGCTTATATATGAAATCTAAAAAAAGGGTTGTTGTCCGTTGTTTTTTTCTTACCTTTTCTGAGTCATTTTGTTTTGAGTATATCTCTTAATGACAGTATAGAGTTGGATTTTATGTTTTGACCCGAGTAAGAAACTTTCCTTTTAATAGATGAGATTTCCTTTACATTTATTTTTATAACATATGTTTATTACTTTTCTTATTTCATTTCATATTTTCTGCCTTTTCTCTGTTTCATTTATTCTCTATCTTGATATAGTGTCTGTGGTTTTTCTTTTTTCATTTTCTTAAATGTAAGTAAATATATGATTCAGTAATGTTGTGAATTAAGAATAACATTTAAGTTCACTAATGATTTCTTTGAAATCTTTAAGTACAAACTTTCTCAGGTTATTAATATGAAATAGTACATAATGACTGTCATCTATTAAGATGAAGAATTTATCGGGGTGACATTTCTTTCCGTTTCTCAGGTTTTTGTTGGTATACTTTGGGAATTTTTCTTAGATAGCTAATGAATTGCTAAAATATTATTCTTTTTAAATTTATTATCTTTTCTTTCAAGAGTTATATTTGTACCTTGCTTTATAACTTTATTTGCCCAGTCATTTAGATGTTTTATTTTAACATTTTCTATTGGTGTATAATTGCTTTACAATGGTGTGTTAGTTTCTGCTTTATAACAAAGTGAATCAGTTATACATATACATATATCCCCATATGTCTTCCCTCTTGCATCTCCCTACCTCCCAGCCTCCCTATGCCACCCTTCTAGCTGGTCACAAAGCACAGAGCTGATCTCCCTATGTTATGCAACTGCTTCCCACTAGATATCTATTTTATATTTGGTAGTGTATACTTGTCCATATATAGACTACCACTCTCACACTTTGTCCCAGCCTACCCTTCCCCCTCCCTAAGTCCTCAAGTCCATTCTCTAGTAGCACTGCATCTTTATTCCCATCTTGCCCCTAGGTTCTTCATGACCTTTTTTTTTTTTTTAAGATTCCACATATATGTGTTAGCATACAGTATTTGTTTTTCTCTTTCTGACTTACTTCACTCTGTATGACAGACTTTAGGTCCATCCACCTCACTACAAATAACTCAATTTCATTTCTTTTTATGGCTGAGTAATATTCCACTGTATATATGTGCCACATCTTCTTTATCCATTCATCTGTCAATGGACACTTAGGTTGCTTCTATGTCCTGGCTATTGTAATAGAGCTGCAATGAACATTGTGGTATATGACTCTTTTTGAAATATGGTTTTCTCAGGCTATATGCCCAGTACTGGGATTCCTGGGTCGTATGGTAGTTCTATTTGTAGTTTTTTAAGGAACCTCCATACTGTTCTCCATAGTGGCTGTACCAATTTACATTCCCACCAAGAGAGTATGAGGGTTCCCTTTTCTCCACACCCTCTCCAGCATTTATTGTTTGTAGATTCTTTGATGATGGCCATTCTGACTGGTGTGAGATGATATCACATTGTAGTTTTGATTTGCATTTCTCTAATGATTAGTGATGTTGAGCATTATTTCATATGTTTTTTGGCAATCTGTGTATATTCCTTCGAGAAATCTCTATTTAGGTCTTCTGCCTGTTTTTGGATTGGGTTGTTTGTTTCTTTAATATTGAGCTGCATGAGCTGCTTGTAAATTTTTGGGATTAATCCTTTGTCAGTTGCTTCATTTGCAAATATATTTTCATATTCTGAGGGTTGTCTTTTCATCTTGGTTATGGTTTCCTTTGCTGTGCAAAGGCTTTGAAGTTTCATTAGGTCCCATTTGTTTATTTTTGTTTTCATTTCCATTTCTCTAGGAGGTGCGTCAAAAAGGATCTTGCTGAGATTTATGTCATAGAGTGTTCTGCCTATGTTTTCCTCTAAGAGTTTGATAGTGTCTGGCCTTAACATTTAGGTCTTTAATCCATTTTGAGTTTATTTTTGTGTATGGTGTTAGGGAGTGTTCTAATTTCATTCTTTTACATGTAGCTGTCCAGTTTTCCCAACACCACTTATTGAAGAGACTGTCTTCTCCATTGTATACAATGTACCCTTTATCAAAGATAATGTGACCATACGTGCATGCGTTTATCTCTGGGCTCTCTATCCTGTCCCGTTGATCTATATTTCTGGTTTTGTGCCAATACCATACTGTCTTGATTACTGTAACTTTGTAGTACAGTCTGAAGTCAGGGAGCCTGATTCCTCCAGCTCCATATTTCTTTCTCAAGATTGCTTTGACTATTCGGGGTCTTGTGTGTTTTCATATAAATTGTGAAATATTTTGTTCTAGTTCTGTGAAAAATGCCATTGGTAATTTGATAGGGATTGCATTGAATCTGTAGATTGCTTTAGGTAGTAGAGTCATTTTCACAATGTTGATTCTTCCAATCCAAGAACATGGCATATCTCTCCATCTGTATCATCTTTAATTTATTTCATCAGTGTCTTATACTTTTCTGCATACAGGTGTTTTGCCTCCTTAGGTAGGTTTACTCCTTGGCATTTTATTCTTTTTGTTGCAGTGGTAAATGGGGGTGTTTCCTTTATTTCTCTTTCAGATTTTTCATCATTAATGTATAGGAAGGCAAGAGATTGCTGTGCATTAATTTTGTATCCTGCTACTTTACCAAATTCATTGATTACCCACAGTAGTTTTCTGGTAGCATCTTTAGGATTCTCAATGTATAGTATCATGTCATCTGCAAACAGTGACAGTTTTACTTCTTCTTTTCCAATTTGGATTCCTTTTATTTCTTTTTCTTCTCTGATTGCTGTGGCTAAAACTTCCAAAACTATATTGAATAATAGTGGTGAGAGTGGACAACTCTGTCTTGTTCCTGATCTTAGAGCAAATGGTTTCAGAATTCACCATTAAGAATGATGTTGGCTGGGGTTTTTGTCATATATGGCCTTAATTATGTTTAGGTAAGTTCGCTCTATGCCTACTTTCTGGAGGGTTTTTGTCATAAATGGGTGCTCTGTGCTTCCTGGACTTGATTAACTATTTCCTTTCCCATATTAGGGAAGTTTTCAACTATAATCTCTTCAAATATTTTCTCAGTCCCTTTCTTTTTGTTTTCTTCTTCTGGGACCCCTATAATTCTAATGTTGGTGTGTTTAATATTGTCCCAGAGGTCTGTGAGACTGTCCTCAATTCATTTCATTCTTTTTTCTTTATTATGCTCTGCAGTAGTTATGTCCACCACTTTATCTTCCAGGTCACTTATCCGTTCTTCTGCCTCAGTTGTTCTGCTATTGATCTCTTCTAGAGAATTTTTAATTTCATGTATTGTGTTGTTCTTAATTGTTTGTTTGCTCTTTACTTCTAGGTCCTTGTTAAACATTTCTTTTATTTTCTCCATTCTATTTCCAAGATTTTGGATCATCTTTACTATCATTATTCTGAATTCTTTTTCAGGTAGACTTCCTATTTCCTCTTCATTTGTTAGGTCTGGTGGGTTTTTACCTTGCTCCTTCATCAGCTGTGTGTTTCTTTGTCTTCTCATTTTGCTTAACTTACTGTGTTTGGGGTCTCCTTCTCACAGGCTGCAGGTTCGTAGTTCCCGTTGTTTTTTGTTGTCTGCCCCCAGTGGCTAAGTTTGGTTCAGGGGGTTGTGTAGGCTTCCTGGTGGAGGGGACTAGTGCCTGTGTTCTGGTGGATAAGGCTGTATCCTGTCTTTCTGGTGGGCAGGTCCACGTCTGCCGGTGTGTTTTGGGGTGTTTGTGACCTTATTATGAGTTTAGACAGCCTCTCTGCTAATGGGTGGGGTTGTGTTCCTGTCTTGCTAGTTCTTTGTCATAGGGTGTCCAGCACTGTAGCTTGCTTGTCATTGAGTGGAGCTGGGTCTTGACGTTGAGATGGAGATCTCTGGGATTTTTTGCCATTGGATATTACATGGAGCTGGGAGGTCTTTGGTGGACCAATGTCCTGAACTTGGCTCTCCCACCTCAGAGGCACAGCCCTGATGCCTGGTTGGAGCACCAACAGCCTGTCATCTACACGGCTCAGCATAAAAGGGAGAAAGAAAAGAAAAGAAAGAAAGAAAGAAAGAAAGAAAGAAAGAAAGAGGAAAGAAAGAAAGAAAGAAGATAAACTAAACTAAACTAAAATAAAAACATTATTAAAATAAAGAACAAAAACTATTTAAAAAAAATTTTAAGTAATTAAAAATAAGAAATAAGAGGCCAACCAAACCAAAAAAGAAACCCACCAATGATAACAAGCACTAAAGAGTATACTAAAAAACAAAAACAAAAACAAAAACAAAACGGACAGATAGAACCCTAGGACAAATGGTAAAAGTAAAGCTACACAGACAAAATCACACACAGAAGCATACACATACACACTCACAAAAAGGGAAAAATGGAAAAAAAAAATATCCTTGCCCGCAAAGTCCACCTCCTCAATTTGGGATGATTTGTTGTCTATTCAGGTATTCCACAGATGCAGGGTACATCAGGTTGACTGTGGGGATTTAATCTGCTGCTCCTGAGGCTTCTGGGAGATATTTTCCTTTCTCTTGTTTGTTGACACAGCTCCTGGGATTCAGCTTTGGATTTGATCCTGCCTGTGCAAGTAGGTCGCCTGAGGCCATGTGTTATTCGCTCAGACAGGACGGGGTTAAAGGAGCAGCTGATTCGTGGGCTCTGGCTCAGTCAGGCCAGGGGGAGGGAGGGGTACGGAATGCGGGGCGAGCCTGTCGCTGCAGAGACCGGTGGGACGTTGCAGCAGCCTGAGGCGTGCCGTGTGTTCTCCCGGGGAAGCTGTCCCTGGATCACGGGACTCTGGCAGTGGCGGGCTGCACAGACTCCCGGGAGGGAAGGTGTGAATAGTGACCTGTGCTCGCACACAGTCTTGGTGGCGGCAGTAGCAGCCTTAGTGTCTCATGCCCGTCTCTGGGGTCCATGCTGATAGCCGCGGCTCGCGCCCTTCTCTGGAGCTCCTTTAAGCAGCGCTCTTAATCCTCTTTCCTCCCGCACCAGGAAACAAAGAGGCAAGAAAAAGTCTCTTGCCTCTTCGGCAACTCCAGACGTTTTCCCGGACTCTCTCCCGGCTAGCCGTGGAGCACTAGCCCCATTCAGGCTGTGTTCACACAGCCAACCCCAGTCCTCTCCCAGGGATCCGACCTCCGAAGCCCGAGCCTCAGCTCCCAGCCGCCGCCCGCCCCGGTGGGTGAGCAGACAAGCCTCTCGGGCTGGTGAGTGCTGGTCGGTACCAATCCTCTGCGGGAATCTCTCCGCTTTGCCCTCCGCAGCCCTGTTGCTGTGCTCTCCTCCGCGGCTCCGAAGCTTCCCCGCTCCGCCAGCCGCAGTCTCCACCCGTGAAGGGTCTTCCTAATGGGTGGAAACTTTTCTTCCTTCACAGCTCCCTCCCACTGGTGCAGGTCCCGTTCCTATTCTTTGTCTCTGTTTTTCCTTTTTTCTTTTGCCCTACCCAGGTACGTGGGGACTTTCTTGCCTTTTGGGAGGTCTGAGGTCTTCTGCCAACGTTCAGTAGGTGTTCTGTAGGAGTTGTTCCACGTGTAGATGTATTTCTGATGTATTTGTGGGGAGGAAGGTGATCTCCGCGTCTTACTCTTCCGCCATCTTGAAGCTCCTCCTCCTGGTTGTGTTTTAGTTCATGTCTCTGGGCCTTTCATACCAGTGAATCTCCATCTGTTACTTCTTTATTTGCATCTCCTCTTGGCCACTGGTACCTAATCTCAAGTCATTTTTCTGAGTAGAGTATATGGGTTGTACACCTTCTGAAGATTTGCATATTTGATTTTCCTGTTACCTCTATATGAAAGGACACTTTACTGAGTTACAGAACTCAGTATTATGTTCTATACTGTGTTATGTTCATTACTGACTCAGTGTTATAGCTATTTCCCTTAAAAATTAATGATTCCCTTTTTTTTGGCATTCAATATTGCAAAGAAGCTGTCTGACTCCAGTCTGTTTTTTAAAATAATTTTTCCTCATAGATAACCTGGAGGACTGGATGTTGTTGGATAATGTTATCAATTCAATCATTCAGTAGCCTGAATAGGGTAGGGAGGGAACGGGGTCACATGTGGGTCAGGAAGAGGGGAAATTTATACGTTTGTCTCAGAAGTTGTGTTTCCACTCTGCTGAAATTATTGTACCTGAGGCCAGATATTTTACATTTGGCATTTTGTTTAGCCCGACCACTAACTCCAAGTACACAAGGTGGGTATAGCTTTCTCTAGGATCTTCCCCAGAGATTTTACCCTCCAGACTGGGAGAGTGACTTGTCATTTTGGAGGGCTGTCCCTCTACAATGTTCCCAATTATTTCTATTGTAATTTGGGAATGCATTTTAATGTATCGGGAGGAAATGGCCAAGAAGGTAAAATTTTGGACGAGAGAAAGCTTGGAGCGAGCTTCATGGGCCTCCCTGCTCCATATACGCTGCAGTTAGAGCCCGTACAAATGTGCCTTCACAAGGACTGACCTTCATCTTTCTCCACCATCCTTCCTGCTCTGTCAGAGTGAGATTGAGGGTCCTGCCTCCTTCCCCATTTCAGGAAATGTTTCTCCAGGTCAAAATGCGTCCACTCTGCTATCGAGAACCCAGGCGCAGCAAGCTGAGTTGCTGCACAGTTTTCTGCTCTACCCAGGGCTTGCTTTTCCCACCTGCCCCAGCCTCTGAATCCACAGATCCATCCATTGCTGCACTCACCTCTTGCCCTCATCCCTCATTATTAGGGATTGCTGGTGAAACTTGTCAAGATTTGCTTTACTCTCTTCCTGTAACCCTGTACTTCCAGGGAAAACTGAATTGTTTTTTAGTGAGATCTTCTGATCCTGTTTATCCTTTTACCTTATAGGTCAGATAATCTTCCTTGTTTGTTGACAACATGCCTTACTTTCAGTACTGAGGAATTGTTTCCTATATTTTACTTTTATGATTTTGTCTGTGTCTGGGAAGAGATTTGAAACTAGTTGTTCCACTGTTACCTTCCCTAGAATTTAAAAGATTAAGAAGAATTTTTACATAAATTGCAGTTCATCTCCTTCTTAAGAATAAGAAAGATTTCTTTTCAAATTCTTCTCAGCATGTGGCTTAGCGCATTCATTTTCAATTGATTTATATTAGCTTTCTTTAGACTTGCCCCCCCCCCCAATTTGGGAGTACTTGGTTTTTATTTTTTTGAATAGTATTTTATTGGTAAGTATATGATTTCAGTGACAATAATAAATTCACTTGAACAGGAGACAATAAGCAAGTCAAAGAATAAATGCTTGCTAATCATTGTAAAATTTGTGTCCATTACGGCCTTCAGGTAGAAATCCAAATCACTCAGAGGCCAAATCTTAAAGAAGACACATCCTCTTATTAGTCTACATGGAATAGGTTCAAAGTACTTGCAATCTGTAGAATTGTGTAGATTACCACCTTCTAACCAAACATGATCTATTGGCACATAATTATAGCTTTTAAAGAAACCTGATGGACTATTGCTGGGGATTTTGTCTCCTTTCAAACCAATTACTCTTTTACAAAAATTTGATTTTGGATCACTTGGGCTTTTTGCAATCACAGTGTCACCTTTTTGGATGTCATAAAAATGTCAATTAAGATTCTCTGCAAATTTGCAAATATTTTAACATCTGAATTTTGAATTGTAGGCTCCATTGATAGTCCAGAATACATGACAGCACCACCAACATGTTCAAAAACACAATGAGCTACACAGTTATACTGAACAGTATAGCCAACAGTTGAAGGGTTTTTCCCAGAAGACCATGAAGCAGAGACTTCATGTAGACTCTGCCACCATTGGCCATAACTCTATTCTGCAATACATTCAATTTTTCAAGTAGTTGCAGGGCTTCTAAAAATAAACATCTAAAGCATGTCTCAAAACATATATGGGTGATGTGTATTTTCAGGATTTCTCTGGCCCCAAAGAGACCCAGGAGGCTCTCATCCAGGACTCAGGTGGTCCTTTCTCAGGAGGCTGGTCCTCCACAATGCTCTAACCATGATAGCTCTGAAGAGGTTAGTTGTGTGCCTGAGGGAAAGGAGAGAGATTGCAGTGAGTAGGCATGTTTGCAACCACGCTTCTCCCTGGGCCACTTGTTGGGGCTGATGGATGGCAGAACCATCAATAAAGTGCTTGGCCTCACTCCCCTCCATACTCTCAGGGTTCCAGGCCACACCTCCTACTCATTTACAGACACAATTTGTTTTGTAGATGATCTCTGGCAAAATTTTATCTCCCTGGCTTCCCTGTGCCCTTGACATTGCTATTGGGTATGTTCCCCCATCCATCAGGTAATTAATATCCAAAAAGGGAAACAAATCTGAAATACAATTGGGAAGATATATCTACTGATATAATACAAAAGCAAATATAAAAGATTTTTGGATTATCTTTGCTGCTGTACATCATTGTTAGCGTAGATGATGTGTTAGCTCTAACAGTGTTGACTTGTGCATTATTCTATAATTCTTCGCCCCTATTTCTGAAGTAAATTCCTTACTGAAATGATTTCATGTACCGGCAGTAACATTTCAGCTGCTTTCAACACGGCACCTTAGCTGTCTTTCTGAGTGTTATCTCTTAACCATTCCTACCAAATGAAATTTAGATTTTGAATGTTATTATATTTACATCATTTTAAAGCTTTTTTCTATAAAATGTATGCATTCTAACTTATTTTGTAAGGAATTAGGAGTGGGGTCCTAGTTTAGAACATTTCTATTTCTTTCTGACATTTAGTAAGCTGTTACAGAAAACTGATGAGGGTAGCTTACTGTCTTCAAGTTACATCAGTTATTTAGTGAATTGAATGAGAATACATTAAGCTTAATTTTAGAATGTTCCTTCTTATAAATGTATCATGTACGTCATAGAGACTTACCAGCCCCACTAATGTGGGAAGTCAGATATCACTCCCTTTGCGGGGTCAGGTTTAATTGAATCTTTGAGAGGGAAGTAGGGGACCACTAAAGAAAACTCCAAGTGATTCATGTAGCAGTATTTATAAACCTCTGAGTCAGTAATGATTCAGCACTGAAGCACAGTTCTGAGGACGCTGCTTGGTTGAAGAGACAGTGGTGTGAAATTAAAGCTGAGACCACTTGTAGTTCTTATTTGTGGATATGTGGCATTACGAGCGGCAAAACATTTGGCCCAAGACCCTTTTCACTCCAGGTTCATCTGTGTAATTGTTTACGAACTTGAGAAGTAAATTTAAACTCTTCCTCCCAGTTGCTTTTTGAAAAATAATACAAACAGAAAAAAAGGTATCTTGTGTAAGTTTATTTGAAAGTAAAATTTGGGTCTAATTATATTAAAAAATACTACTAGCATTTCTTGAATACTTTATACCAACTGTATTACAACTATGCTGTTTGTCTTATAATACCCATTTTACAAATGATGAAACTGAGGCTTAGAGATGTTAAAAGCTTGCTGAAAGTAATATAGCTAATAAAAAATTTTCAGTCAAGATTAAAAATCAGATACTTGCTGTCAGACAGACCAAAGTTCCCTATACTATGCTGTCTCCTGTGCAGGAAAGAAGTGAAGCACCATGTCAAATGAGCCAAACTGCCAAATTCAACCTGGGTTGAAAGTAAACTTCCTAAAATTTTAATCACTGAATGATGGAGAGAACATCAGGAATCATTTTGAAAGTTTGGAAGGTAAGAGCATGATGTAAATGAAGACAACACTCCTCTGTCTTTGGTTTGATCGGTAAAATTATGACCTTCAATTTTCACTGTTTATTCTTTTGAATTTTAAAGACAGATTCAGGGCAACTTTGTCATATTTGTGATGATTGCTATGAGTGTATCTGAGAATTTTTCTTTTAGAATGACATTGGATTATGATGAGTTTACCCAGTAGAATATGTGGGGGACCAAACTTATGACATCAGTTGGCAATGTGGGGACAGATCCATCAGGCTCAGCAATGCTTGGCAACGCAGTGTGTTCTTCCAGCCTCCCAGGACTGGATTCTGTATTATGTAGCCCCCATCCCTCCGGGTGAAATCTGGTTCCTTGAATGACTGGACCATTTCCATTGCTGGTCAAGATGTATTTGCAGAGTGAGAGGTGATGGCAGAAATGTATACTTTCAGCATGGATAGTTCTTAGTAGTATGGGGGTGGGGAGGCTTCCCTGGAGGTCCTGTGGTTAAGACTCTGTGCTTCCACTGCAAAGGGCACGGGGTCGATCCCTGTTTGGGGAACTAAGATCCCGCATGCCCTGCAGTGTGGCCACACACCCACACCCACACAAAGTACAGAGAGGAAGCCATAGAGAACAGAGGTCCCCACACATTTGAATTCACAGAGTTATACATCTTACATTCATCATACATTAAATTATTTGTGGGGGGGGGGTTCATAGGGTCGTCAACGTTTTATTTTTCAAGTAAGAATATTAAAAAGAACTCTGCCATCTGCTATCATTTCATAAGAGAAAGACTACTTTAAGCTATAAAGAGGAAGGACATAGTATCAGGATAAAGAAAAATTGTCTAAATGGAATAGATTTAGCTTCACTAAAAACTCACTTTATTGTATAAATGGAATAGATTTAGCTTCACTAAAAACTCACTTTATTGTATTAATCTTTTTTAAGATTAATTAATTAATTTATTTTTGGCTGCATTGGGTCTTCATTGCTGTGCATGGGCTTTCTCTAGTTGCAGCGAGTGGGGGCTACTCTTTGTTGCAGGGCAGGGGATTCTCATTGCAGTGGCTTCTCTTGTTGTGGAGCACGGGCTCTAGGCACTTCAGTAGTTGTGGTTCATGGGCTCTAGAGCACAGGCTCAGTATTTGTGGTGCATGGGCTTAGTTGCTCCGCGGCATGTGGGATCTTCCCGGACCAGGGATCGAACCTGTGTCCTCTGCATTGACAGGAGGATTCTTAACCGCTGTGCCACCAGGGAAGTCCCTGTATTAATCTTAATACAATAATTTTTCCTCAGCCTGATGGAAATTAAGTCATGGGTCAGAACTGCCTATGGACCATTGCCAGACAAGCCCAAAATGTGGAGCATTTGGAAGCCACATGAGTCCTAGAACTCTGGCTCACTCACCAGACCTGAGGGAAATCTTGGGGGAAAAAGTGCCCTAAATAAAGAAGCCCAGAACAGGGTCTTATACATACTGTGTACTCAAAACTCTTTTGTTGTTGAAATTGAAGAGGGATGAATGTTTGCCAAGTGCCAGGATTGAATCTAGGGAGTGGCTAGCAGAGGACAGAGAGGACTCTGGTCTCCCTTCAGGACACCCACCCCTTTTACCCCACTGGGGTAACGCATTAGGGGTGAGGATGCAGTGTGAGGCTCAGATGGTCCTGGTGGAGGACCAGGGTGGAAGGATGGCCTGAGGCCGTGCTGCACCAGTAGGGATGGAACATATCCTCAGAGGGGCCCCAGGGGCCCTCCATTCTGCTCTCTGCCTGGTGGGCCCTGTGATGCTTCTTGCTGGGTTCACTTTGGCCTAAGGGAGAGTGTACAGTGTGGTAAGGGGATCACCAGCTTTCAAAACAAGACCCTTGTTGGAATCTTTATAAGTAAACTTAATACCTACAGGCACCCTTCCTCTAAGAATAACTGCACCTGAGGGGATCTACCAAAGCATAAACATGGCCACCTACACTAAACACAGGAACAAAAATATAAAAGTGATATAATAAAAGTAATTATTAAAATAACCTAGTATAAAGTTAAGGTTTATGTATCATTTTTAAAGAAGATTTCTAGTGGTGTTTGCCTCATATATTTAGCTTTTTAGATATTTGGTACCTACAGATTTGTGACTGTTACATCCTTTTAATAAATGGTGCCTTTATGTTTTATAACCTTCCTCTTGCCCTGATTAATGCTTTTAATCTTAAATGCTGCTTTGCTAATTATAATTGTATGCTGCTTTTCCTCCTTTCCTTTTCTAAAAAAAATGTATTTTCCTGATATCTGTTTGCCTACTTCTTTCTTTCCAACATTAAAAAAACCTTCTGTTTCCAGTGTGTTTTGAAAATAGACACATCTACTTTTTAAAAAATCCAATCTGACAGTCTTTGTCTTTGAAAGATGAATCCAATCCGTTCACATTTAACTGAAAACAGATATTTTTGATTTTATTTCTTTCATTTTACCTCATGCATATTATTTATATTATGTTGTTTTTCCTTCCCCCACCCCTTAGTTTTGGTGGGTTGATCAAAGTACTATTAATTGTCTATCTTTTCCTTATTAAATTTAGAGGTTCTATCACATTTCCCCACTCTTCTAGGTATTTTACTCTCCCATTTTGTTTTCTATTGAACCACTTCTTTCTCTGCTATCAATATGAAAATAAGGTACCGATCATATCTCTCCATGGAAGTGTTTTATTTTCTCTCTGTCCTCTTTCACCTTTAAAATGTTTTCATTTCCCTACTTGTTTCTCAGGTGAAACCTTAAGAAAACTTCCACTTCCCTTCTCTACTTGCTCCTTCCTCCCTTCCCAAGGATTTATGAGATTATTTAATACTTTTAGACTTTTTTAGGTTTTCCTCTGTAAGTTGTTTCTTCTCTTTATATGATCATTGTTTAGCACTTATATTACAAATTCCCAGACATCCTACCATTTTCAATTTAGGTTTAAGTGGAAAATTAAGTATATCTAAGTGGAAAACTGTACACACACACACATATGCAGAGAGACAGAGACTTATGTTCATGCTATTTCCTCACCTCTTTGTGCCCTACTAGGGACTTTGTTTTGATTATCTTGTTGTCTTGGCGTGCTTCCTGAAGCATTACCTTAGATGGAATATGTGGGTGATGTAAGTCCTGGATTCCCGCATATTTGCCACTCCCTCTCTCACCCTGACAGCTGGCTTTCTCAGTGGGGATAGGATTTGGGGTTGGCATCCTCCTCCCTCAGTGCTCTATGGGGGTAATTCTTCTGTCTAGTGCCTCAGTCCTATTTGTGTTGGCCCTTTCCTTTGTATGTAATACAGTTTTTATGTGTGACAGCCTATACATTTTCTTTATGCTTGAATTTAGGAATTCTGCCTGGATATGCCCAACTGGGTTTTTAAAAATTTTTTTCCTCATCAATTATGCCTGGAACTCAATGAACACTTTAAATTTGTAGACTTGAGTCTTTCTTCAAAAAAGGGAAAATTTCTTCTGTTATTTCCTTAATTAATGCATTCCTACATCTGTTCCCTTTCCCTCCCTTGGAAATTTCATTATTCACATGTTGGGTCTATGCATCTGTCCTCCAAGCCCTTTTTAAACATTTCTCTTATGATTTCCATCTCTTTGTGTTTTTACTTTCTGTGTTGAGATATGTTTTGCTTGATCATACAGGTCCAAATTCAATCCCCAACAGAAAATAGAAGCTCCTTCTATTCCATCTGTGGAATTTGTAAAGTTAAAAAAGAAAACAAAACAAGAAAAAACTCTTTGAATTCCAGAGTCTGTTTTTTTTTTCCTCTTCATATATTAGAAGCGAATTTCTTTGAGCACCATTGTTATTAGCATTTTTTAAATCTCATGCAAAAATTAAAGCTATCATTTTTCTTCTCCAGCATTTCTGGTATATAAGGAGCTGCCAGTTTTAGGCATTCTGCTTGTTTTCCTCTCTCTGGTTGCTGGGTGCTGTAGGTGCTATTGTTATTTTCTTTTTCCTATGCATGACTCCATTCACCCCTGGGATATTAGTTGGGCAGTTAAGCAGGCTCTTGAATGATGGCAAGGCCAGGTAGAGGCAGTAATCTGTGCTCCATCAAACTGGTGATGGACCTCCTGGCAAGCAGTCACCCTTGCTCATGGAAAGTTCAGTGCGTATGTTGCTGCTCAGGAGGTTCTCCTGGACAACTCTCCTCTAAGTGACCCGGGGATTCATGTGCCTTCTATCTAGTGGATCTTCAATCACCTGAGACCTTTTCAGGATCTTCTGTGGGATCTAGTAAATACAGTAAATTCTGTACATTTTAGGAAGTGATGAGTGCTATTAAAATAGAGCAGGATAAGGAGTGTGTATGGATGTATTGGGAATATGTATGGGGGCATAATAATGTTTAAATAGGAATGATCAGTGTGGGCTTTATTAGGAAGTTGACATTTGCGAAAAACGTCAGAGTGTTGACACATGAGGATAACCAGAGCGAGAGCATCCGAGGCCAAGGAGACAGCCAGTGCAAAGGCACTAAAGTGAGAGCAAGTCTGGAGTCCTTGGGGAGCAGCTGGTGTGGGGGGAGTGCAGTAGGATGAATATGGAGACTATTAAGAGATGGGGTTAGGGAGGTAATGGAGGGCCTGATCAGTTAAGAGGTTACTGCAATAATCCAGTAAGAGTTGGCTGTGGCTGGCTCTGTGGTGGTGGCAGTGGGGGCTGGGAGGAGGGAGTGTAGTGTAAAACAGTCAGACTTAAAATATGATTTTCAGGTAAAGCCAAAAGGAGTTCCTGACTGATTTGAAGGGCAGTGTGAAGTAAAGAAAGGGATTAAGGAATTTATTTATTTAAGCAACATTTACGTAGCACTTACTATGTATAGGCATTTGACAAATACTAACTCATTTAATCCTCATACCACCCTTAAGGGATATTATTATCTCATTTTTAAGATTAGGAAACAGAAGCACAAAGGAGTTAATAAAGTAATTTGCCCAAGGCCACACAGCTAGTGACATATATCGGATTTGAACCCAGGCAGGCTAGCTCCAGAATCTATAATCTTAACTATCATTATTCTGCCCTTCTTGTGGGGATTCTGACAGTTCCTAAGAATGTCAATTCCAACTGGACCTTAAGCCACTAGGGAAATAATCACAGAATGGGTCTCTGCATCCACTGGGTCCATGAAAGACTTAGGCCAAAATTACATTTATCACCTGACTTCCATAGGTCCCCATTTGGTCTTGTAGGCCACAGTAGCATTTTGGGTTCTTAGGAATGAGTGTCAACTCAGAGCCAGTCTTCAGTAATCCCAGAAAAGTTTGGGTATTTCCATTTCCATGGTGCACAGTCACCCTGGTAAATTACCACATTCCCTTTGGGGAAGACTGAAAGGAAGATTTGTGGTACTTGTGGCACTGGGTCCTTCTTCAAAGGGATCTGTGACATTTTAGTAGGACCTCTCTTGGGAAAAGAAAAAAAAAACTCTTACTTTAAGGAAATTAGACACAAATTCTGAGATTTTGGGCTTGAACAAGTGGAAGGATGGATGCTATTTACTGAGATGGGAAAGATTATGGGTGATCCAAATTTGATGGTGGCAAGGAGATCATGAGTTTGGTTTGGGACATATTAATTTTGAGATATTTTTTAGACATCCAAATAGAGTTGCTGAGTAGATGGTTGGATGGATAAGAAAAGGTTTCAGAGGAGAGGTCCAGCATGGAAGTATAAATCTGGCAGTCATTAACATAGAGATGGTATTTAACGCCACGAGGTCTCAAGTGAGAGTGTGGAGAAAAGAGAGAGGTTCAAGAACCAAGCACTGGGCTTGGAGAAGAGGATAAACCAGTAAGGGAGGCAGCCAATGTGTGTCCATGGATTCCAAGTGAAGGAAGTATTTCCAAGAAATTGAATGCTGTCAATTGTATCAGATGTTGCTGATAATGCCAAGAGAGATGACTGAGCATTGACCGTTGGATTCAGCAACATGGAGTTCATTAATGAGCTTTTGGGGAGTAGTGGTGGAAAAGCCTAATTAGAGTGTGGTAACAAAATTGGAGGAATAAATAGTGAGTAGTGAATAGTCAAATCTTTCAAGAAGTTTTGCTGAAAAGGAGAACAGAGAAATGGGCAGCAGCTGAAGGGGGAAGTACAGTCCAGAGAGGACATTTTTATAAGATGAAAAAGAAAAAACATGTTTACATGTTTAGACAAGGAGAAAATGATGATACAGGACAGAGAAGGGGACTTTCCTGGAGTGATGCATTTGAATGGGTCAAAGGCTGTTTAATTACAAATGTGAATCAAAGCATAAGCTCTAAACCACAGAGATGTACTCTAATTCCCCACTCTTCTTTTTTTCCCCTGCTAAGTCCACATTGTCAAATCTTTGTAAGAGTCATGTGTTCTTATGAACCACTATGGAGAGGAACCTCCATTCTTAGACTTATGTTTACATCAATGCAGACCCACTTGATACTCGGAACTTCACAGCATGCACTCTGAGAATGCCATTTACCATGACTTCAGACAGAAGGAGGTGGCTAGGAGGGGGCAATCACTGAATTTTAAGACCTAGGGAATATTTGGTTCCATTTCTCATAGCACGTTGCTCACGTCCTCCACCTTCATATATATTAATCTTGCCTCTGAATATGCGCATGGTGTTTCACTGGGAGAGACCACAGTTTCTATCTTCCATTTAAAGCACCACTATAGAGCGTTAGGCCAGCTGTCCCCTGATCTTCACTGTGGTTATCTGCCTTTTAGTATCCTTGATGTTCATTCATTTTCTATTTTTTCTATCACATTATCTATTAATCTACTTTAACTAAATATTACATTGTTAACAATTGTTTAATCCTCTAGTTATTCCACTTAGAAATCAAGACCCTGTCAGGTAGCTTTTGCCTTAAGAAAATTAAACATTGGAAACCTTTAAACACAAATAATTACAAGGTTTAATTCTCTTTTTCCTTTTCCAAAACAAACATTTCTTTTTCAGTATTATCTGTAATATCATGCAGAAGTAGATTCCTGGTGGACATAAAGTTGAAGTATTCCAACTGTGGCATGATAGTACAATTGTCTGAGGCTTCATGAAAGACAAAGACTATTAGATTCTGAAAAATCATCTCCCACTGGCTCTTGTCTGCTGTTATTCTGATTATTCAATCTCTCTGTGAATCTAATTCTTAATTTAGGAGCTTCTAAATTCAAACCATGGTGCATTTTGTGCATCCAGCTGAAGTCACTGTGGGCAGCAACACCACTGTGCCCAACCGAGAATCATTTGAGGGAAGTGAGGACACGGTCACACGGGTCCCTCGTGCTTGCTGTCTGCTTGCCGAGATGCCAGCCTCCTCCTCCAGGTGATGCCCTTGTTGAGGAGGCTTTGTGTCTTCTTTACCTCCTTCTCTGCAGTGCCCAGCACAGTGTCTGCCTAGATATAGAGGCATCCAAGAAATATTTGTCAAATGAATAAATACATCATGTAATTAATAAACTATATAACCTGGTTGTCAATTTCTGCCTGAAAGTAGCTTGCAGTTGAGAAGATGGAAAGGTAATATATTAAGTTTTCAGCTTCACTGTAAATAAACTCTATTGCTCATCCACTCCAATTCCACTCTCAACACTTTTACTCAAATGATCTTTTTTTGAATGTTTAGTGAAAAACTTCTAGCAGAGACTGTAATCATTTTCTACTCTCTACCAGGACCTGCTTTCTGTGAGTGTGGACTGCTGCCCCTCACTTCAAAACTTTTGTAGACACCCACCCCTCTGCCTGGGATGTCCTTCCTCTACTCGCCCACCTGACAAACTCCTGGGCAGAGAGGCCGAGAGTATTAGCATAAGAAGCTATTGCTGCAACCGGAGGGGTTGGTTTAACCAAAAGTTTTGGTAGGTGGTTTTGATTTCACCTATCTCTTGTGTGATTAGGTACAATTCTTAACTTCCTAGATCTCAGCTATTTCCTTTGTAAAATGTGGGTAAAGCTGATCTCGATGGACTAGTGTGAAGGTTTAGTGAGATATTATATAAACATGGCACAGTTATAAGCCTTTAGTTAGTGCTCAGTAACGATAGCTGCTATCACCACAACCTGCACCACCAGAACCACCATTTTCACCATCATCATTGTCATCCTTCAACAGTCAGTTCATAGATGCTCTCCTCTGTGAAAACCTCCTAGACTCTGGGCAGCATTAGCTATTCCCTTTCATGCATCCTTGTAGCACTTTATACACCCAGTTCTCATTGCATTATATCATCTTTGTTCCTTTACATGTCGGTTCTCTATGGGGCTGAGCTACTTACTGACAGTAACCTTGTCTTATTAGTCATTAGCTCTCTAGTATCTAGCATCTAACACTGGACCTGTCACCTAAGATTGGCTCATTAAATGTGTATTGAATGACTACAGGAATAAAATAAACTTTTACTTAGGCATAAAGTTGGCATTCACCATATATCCGAAAAAGTAACATGAAAATGATAGACCCAAGTCTGGGAGACTGAATACAAGTGTAACAACAGTAAATATGGAGATTCAGTAGGATCATATCATTTGTAAGCTCTATGTGCAATTATAGTAAATTGGGACTGCTTTAAACATCAATATACAAGGTAAATTTATGTTCATTTATAGCACTTGGAATATTATTTTATTATTTTAAATAATTGCAAAAATTGTAAGGTTTTTTTTTTAACATATTGTTGGATATGTCTTAATTGTTTTTTTTTTTTTTTTTTGAGATGGTTTTTTGGTCAAGAATGCAATCCCTGATCAAAATATTACCTCTCTGAGAGACTGAAACTGCTTTAAACTTGTTTTATTACAAGGTTTTAAGGCACTGTTTTTTTTTTTTTAAGAAAAACGGAGTCTGCCTGACTTTCATTATGTTTAGAGTCATCATTCGGTAGTTACCAACTCTGCAAAGCTTGAGGTCAAGGAGGCAAGTATGACAGATGCCATTTTGAATCTCTCTCTCCTTATGGCACTCTCCGGTCACTCTCAACTTCTTCATCTCCTTCTGACCTCTGAAAGGCTAAAAGCTGATACCAGGAGTTGGGGATGGGGGGATGATTGCTCAGCTGATATTTCAGTAATTTCTGTTGTTTTTGTGGGAATTAATTGGAAATATCTAAGTGGTTAGAAGGTTTGATACTCATTCCTTCATTCATTACAGAATCCCAGATTTCTGGGATGCCTGGGCTCAAATTTGCTTGGATAGCATTTCAAAAGAAAACAGAGGTCGTCTTGAGCTTTGGAGACCCAAGTACATGGTGACTTGGGAGGCCATCGATAGAAAGAACATGGGCTTTGGAGTCAAGGAGGTCTGCAGATGTAAACTCTGTCACTGCTAGTGTATTCATTTTTCTAAGCCTTCATTTCCTGATCTTGTATCTAGGTAATTATAATATCTACTTGTAAAGGGTTCTGGTGATGAATAAATATGATGATATCCATTAAGTGTCTAGCATAGTTCCTGTCCCATTTATTATTCAATTTCAATATAAAAGGAAGAGGCTGGGGAAAAAATGAAAGATGAAAAGGGAAGCTATAGATTGAAAGAGACTTAGAGGATGCATCAACTAACTGCAATATATGGAGCTTATTGGGGTCCTTATTTGAATGACTGGGAAATATATTGGGAAGTTGAAATGATGAGTAGACATTTGATGATATTAAGGAGTTATTAACTTTTTAAGATGTGATCATGGTATTGTTATGTTTAAAAAAATAAGTTCCTAGCTTTTAGAAATACATACTGAAATATTTATGAATAAAACAAAAATTTGCTTATAAACATTTCCACAATAAAAAGTTGTACCTATACACTGCTCTTTTAAAAATTCAAGCCTGTCTATATAGATACAAATAAAATTTTGCAAGCAAATAAAATATTCCTGCACATGTGCACTGGGATAAATTAAATGCCAGGCAAGGTTCAGGCACATCTGCTCTGTTTCTACTCTCGCTGGCATTAATAATCAGGTGGGAAAGAGTAAAATTGTGCTGTGATATTTCACTGTAGGTATTTTTGGTGTTTTTTGTATATCATGAGTGCTTCTTTTCTGACATTATGAAATAAATGCAAGCAACTCTTAGATATTGTAATTCATATTTAAAATAAAAATTACCACTATTCCTCTTTTAAGCCTCTAGATTTGTTTAATTTTAGACTTTCCTAAGATTGCAAGGTGAGCTGTCAACAAATAAATACATTTTCAAAACTACTGGTCTGTGGAAGTCATGATCTTATTGCTTCTGTACAACCAGAACAAAAGAAATAATGTGGATGCTAAGTTTGATATAAATCCGAATACACTCAAATACAAGATTTTGTATTTATCTGTGTATTAATCTCATTGACTGACTATAATAATAAGTAATACACTTTGGGGAAAAACTGTCTAGCAGGAGAGGAACAGCAAAAACAAGGTTTGGTTCCTCTGTGAAATGATCTCACTAAGCTATCTTCCTCAGACGTCAAGGATCACTGAGGTGGGAGTCACTCCTGCCTGCCCTCCCATTCTCACTGACAACCACACCTTATATTTTAGAAAAGTCAGGTTAATGTACACTCTTCTCTTTGTTTTCTGTGCTGATGTCTCCTAACTCCTCATCAGCATCAGGTTCACCTCCTTTTCTCCAGCTTCAGAGGAAGATGGTCTCTTTTCATCAATCTCGTGATTGTTCTACTTTTACTGTTCATCTAGGTTTGAAAAAAAATTCTTTTTTTACATTGTGGTAAAACACACATAACATAAAACTTACCATCTTAACAACTTTTGAATGTACAGCTCAGTAGTGTTAAGTATATTCACAGAAGTCTTTTCATCTGGCAAAACTGAAATTCTATACTCATTAAGCAATAACTCCCATATCCTGAAGTAATAGTTCAAACTTACTTTCCTGGCTTTCTTACCTCTTCCTCACCCACTAAAACCAAGGTCCTCTTTGTTTACTTTTCTCCAAAGTCTGCTAGCAGACTCTATTTTTTGGTAGCTTTTCACATTCCCACTCCTCCCCCGCCAATCCCCACCCCCCAACCACAGTAACAACACTCTCCTGGCTCCACTCCTGTCTTACTGAATGCTCCTTCTTTGTTTCCACTGTTAAGTGTTGCTAAATGTTCCACTGCTAAACATTCTCTAAATGTTATTATTTGTTGGGTTCTTTCTGCCCTTGGCTTTTATCCCATTCTACACCCATCTTGGGTAGTCTCACTCACCCACTCTCATGACCTCAATTTTGAAGTTTCCCACATCTATATAAACTCCAACCCAGGTCCCTTGCAAGATTTATTTTATTACTACTCTGTGTCAGACACTCCTACAGCACTACATATTCAGAGCTGAATAAGAGAGACATGGACAAGCTAAGTAGCTGCAAAAGAAGCTCTGCCTATTATAATGATATCATACTTTTTTTTTAAACTTATAATCATATTCTAAAGCCATTCATTATTTTCTTGGCTTCTGTGCTGCCACAGTATCTTTTTAAAACCATATTTACATCTTCTTCTCAGCATCTAGAGCTGGTTTTTGGGTATCCTCCTCTCCTCCCATTACACCATCTCCTTGGTGTCCCACCCAGTCCCAGGGCTTTCGAAACACTACACAGGGGTGACTTTCAAATCTTTATCTACAGCTCTGACCTCTCCTTGGAGCTCCAGACGTGTACACCCATTTGCCAACTTGACATCTCCTCTTGGATTCAATAGTTATCTCACATTTAACATGGTCCCATAGAAATTCCCATTTTCCTCTCTCCAATCTGCTCCTTTCTCAACAAATATTTCCAACAACCACACATTGCACATGCCAAACATTCAGCAGTGTTCTTTGATTCCACTTTTCCTCTTGTTCCCCACGTTTAATCTACCACTAAAAAGTCCTTTTTAACTCTACACACACGTCCCAGTTCCCTCTGCTTCTCTCCATCTCTACTGCCATCACCCTATTCCACCTGATCCCTTTCATGAGGACGACTGCAATAGCTTGCCAACTTCTTTCTACTTCTGCTCCTGTCCACCTTCCACAAAGAAGCCCATGATCATCTAAAAATATACACCAGACCATGTCACTTGCCTGCCTAAAACCATGCAGTGACTTCCTATGGCACTTAAAATAAAACCCAAATATGTTGCCTCAGGTCACATGGCCTTTGAATTCTAGTCTGGGTCTACCTATTAAACTTAACTGCTTACCCCTCACCATTTTAACACTGTTCACTGGCCTTGTTTCCATTTCTTGAGCTGGCTAAACTTTTATCTTCTTAGCACCAGCTGTCCCTTAGCCTGGAATACTTACTGCCCGATCATAGAATGACGGATTTTTCTTGTCATTCAGATTCTGCTCAGAGAGGTCTTTCTTTCCATGCAATTTCAAGTAGCCATTGGCCAGTCTCTCTTATGTCACCCTATTTTCATTTTTGCACAGTGCTTAACGTTATCTTCTGTTTTTCTTGTTTGTCTCTTTACTTGTTTAGTAATTATCTATCTGCCTCTGCTAGGATGCTCTGTGAGACCAGAGATCTTGTCTCTTTGGTTCATTCCCATATTCCTAGAGGTAGACAGTATCTGGTACTTAAAAAGTACTTTTAAAATGTTTGAATGAATTAATAAAATGTCTCCAGACCTCAAACTTTCTAATTCAATCTCTAAACAGCTGCCAAAGTGAGCTCCTCAAACACCTGTCTCACCAAGTCATTCCCTACTTGAAACATTCCAGAGATGCCACATTGCCAAGAGAATATAATCCAAACTGCTCAGCACAGCACACAAAACACCACAAAACCTGGTCTCTCCTTGCCTCTCCCATCTCATTTCTTACTGAACCCCACTCTGTGCCCAGTGACCTGCAAGACGCCTAATGACCAGCATGTCCAAGATGTCATGCTGTTTCACGTTCCTGGGTCTTTGATCCACTTTTTCAAGTCTGGACTGTCCTTTCTCCCCATTATCCTCTCACTCCAACCCCCTTATTTACTCAGTTTTCAAGATACAGCTCAGGTCAGGAAGCCATTCTGACACTCCTATTATCCCAGACTCCAATCTTTTCCTCTATCAGTTATACTTGCCTCCATAATAGCTGCTTAACTCTTTACTGCTCCTACTTGCTTGCATGTCTGTCTTTCCACTTGGACTATAAACTCCATGAGGACAAGCATAGTGTTATATATCTTTTCATATTACATATCATAGTGTGTATATAATTCTTTTCCCGGATATGACTTATGGTTGGCACTTGCACATGTTAGTTGACTAATTCATTGAATATATGGGTCAAATTATATTACTTATCATAAAAATGCAAGAAACTTGAAAATGCTTGATATCACTTGCCATTGGGTTAACAGATGCTACTCATTATGTTGTGTTTACTGTAGCTCAGGCCCCACTGCATGATAACTTAGGTGAATAAAGATGAATGTTTTCAAACTCTTAAGAAAAATGTGCTTTGGGAGAACATAGTCAATTTATCGCCTAAAACCAATTCTTAGATCATCATAGGGGAAATGAATGGGCCTGACAAGAATTTGAAATACTTAAGGAAAAGTTGATTAAAGAAGGCTTCATGAATGATTAATTATAAAATTTAATATCTGTGGGAGAGAGTTTTACTGACATTTAAATAGATGCCAACAAAACAAGCTGCAGTTAAGCACTTGCCATAGCAAATAAAGCATCATCAAGGTATTTGTTCTGAATCACAATTATATAAAAATGGAATGTGCAACTCTGAAATAAATGTTCATTTATTAGGTTAGGTGTGACTCACTGGTTAAAGTCTTACATTTTGGACACTTGTTTTTACATGACAATTGCAAGTCTTGCTATGCAAAGGTGGGTGTACTACACCTCCTTTCTCTGGGCTCCCAGCCCATCTTTAGTCTACTGCTTTCTGGTTTCCAGTTATCTCTGCTTTAACTGACACCTTTTCATAAAGTCTCCAGTGACCTTCTGATGAACATATCCAATACCCCAGGTTACTTGGATCTTTGGGGCTTTTAATCCATTGATTCAATTAGTATTTATTTATCATCCACTCTGTGTTAGTGTTAGGCACTGATGTGACACAGTGTTAGGCACTGATGTAAAAAAAAAAAAAGAAAGGACCCTCCCCTCCAAAAACCAAACAAACAAACGAACAAAAACCCACCCAGGAAAATCCCCAAACACACACCCAGACACACATGGTAAACAAAGGATAAAAACAAAAATCAAATCAAACCAAATGACAAACTAAACAACTAAACAACAGACTAAACTACAAAACAAACTTGGTTCCTGACCTCAAATATTCTATCATCTAGTAAGAAAATAGACATTAAATAAATAAGTATAGAGATAAACATTTAATTAAATTGTGATGAGTGCTATGAAAAGTGAAGCATATGATGTTCTGAGAAACAGTAACAGGTTACCCAATTTGAATTGAGGATAAAGGCAGAACCTCTGAGGAAGAGACTTGAAGGAGGAGAAGGGAGAAAAAGTCCAAATGGAAAGAGAAAAATAAATAATAGCTTGGAAAATATGTTTGGTTGGCTAACACATGAAGAATATGAATCCTGTTTGGCTTGATCATTTCCACAAAGCAGCAGATGAAGAGGAGGAATTGTCAGCTATCACAAATAAACCAAACAGTCATGGGGATACACAGGATACAGTCAAAGAGAAAGCATTCTGGAGCCATATTTTAAAGCAGATAAGAGAGAGACTAACTTGCAACATTTTCTTCATTTTGAGGTAATTCAGAGAAAAAGGAGAGAAAGCCAGATTGCTTAAGAATACATATAAAGAATGTAGAGTGTGTTATGCACATACGCCATCAGAAGAAAGAAAAGAAGTTAGGTAACTGTCAAGACACTGATTCTGCTACATTCCATCCAACACAAAAGGGAATTTCTGGGAAGCTGTTTTTCCTTCTGACATATAGCAGATCTTCCCTTAATCCTTGATGGTACATAAATGTTGGACACATCCATGGCCTCAAGGTTGGGGAAGATGAAGTCATTGGCTGAAAATTGTTTTATACGTCTAGGATTGCAAACAATAAGTATGAAAGAGAAACGGATAGGTTTTGCAGAAATGAAACTTCCTTTGTGTGGTTAGTACATGTGATTAAACAAGAACTGCAAAGTGTACTCGCCACCCTGTTTGGGCTTTTCTGGACCTTTGGCACTTTCATTCCTTGTACAGAAATAGGGGAAAAGTCTTTCTCTTTTTAAAAATTAAAAAAAAAATTCCTAAGGCAGTAGTTCTCAACCTTGTCTACACATCAAGATTACCTTGGGTCACTTTGAAAATTTCATGTGCGTTGGAAGCACTTCAGGACATCCTTATCAGTGTGTCTGGGATGGGTTCAGGGATCAGTAGTTTAAAAATCTTCCCAAGTGATTCTGATGTGCTGCCAAGTTTAAGACCTATTTTAGTAAGTAAGTCTTTATTTTTCTATTCTCTCTTTTTTTCTTTTTAAAATAATCCCTTTTCTGAAAATTAAATGAGCGTTGAAATAAACCCCAAACTTAAATGATCAGATTTCTTAAAATAAAAAGGAGGAGATTAGAAACTTCCACTAGAATGTTTGTGATCTTACTGTCCTGCCCTCAACACCCTGCTTTGTAGGTGGTGATGAGTAGCTGGGCCACAGGTCCCCATAGGCAAGTCTGACTTTGGCTGGAGGACTTGTTCGGGTTTCCCAAATATTCTCACTCACCACAGCCTCTGTACGACTCCAGATGTCTACAACGGTACTCTATCTAGTATTCTCTGCCTTTGACAGACCACATGTTTAACCAGGCCTTCTGAAAATTGGGCCCCTGGAGCCATACCAGCTTCCCCCATTTGCCATTACTTCCCTTTACTTTGCTCTCAGTTTCCTCTAGCAGATGTCAACACATAGTGTACAACCCTTTATCTGCAACCCTTGGGGTCACGTGGGTACTGGAATTCAGCATGTCTTAGACTTTGGAAAGGTAGATTATGCATTCCACATCTTACATACTTCCCTTAGTGTGGCTGGAGGAGCACCCTGTAATCAAGCACTTGCATGTTTCTTCAGGAAACACAGGACTACTCCTATGAATTGGGATGAAAAATGACTACAAACAGTCTCATGTCTATTCAGTTCAAGTTTTGCCACCAAATGATATTGCTAGAATTTTATGAATAAAAAACTTCAGGAATGGAGGACCTGTGGTAGCTGCATTATTTAAAACTTGTTTTGCAAGATTGCCTTTTCACTGACTTTACTGGTTTTTCTCATTGCTTGTAACAGAAACATTGTAACATGAAGTTAAACGGATTTCCATTGTCAGTTGCTTTGAGTGTTAATACTTTCCATTTGGTCAGCAATGGAAACCCCAGATAACCCCAGATTTTTTTGTTGGGGGAGAATAAAACTAAAATAGATTAAACAAACAGACCTTTAGAGGCTGTTACCATTGAACCCTGGTGACTCAAGCTCAGAAAATGAAATAGCTGACTTAAACCTCAGGTGGACCATTTCACCCATGGTCATCTTAGTAACTCTCTTCAGCCTTCAGATGTCTTTCCCCGCTCTAATTTTACGTTATTTAGTCTCCATAGTTGTATTAGCTGAATTTATGTTATATTGGCCTTCCTCATATCTGTCAGGACATGGGGCTGGGGGTGTCGGGGGGGATGTGGGCATGTTGTGGAGACTGAACTGTTAAATATCATGTGACCTCGTTGTTTTCACAGGCTGGTGAGGCCCAAGGGAACTCTGAGTTATGTGTATCTATTTTCCTATTAGGTTAGCTACTCTTTTTTTTTTTTTTGCGGTACGCGGGCCTCTCACTGTTGCGGCCTCTCCCGTTGCAGAGCACAGGCTCCGTACGCGCAGGCCCAGTGGCCATGGCTCACAGGCCCAGCCGCTCCGTGGCATGTGGGATCCTCGGACCAGGGCACGAACCCGTGTCCCCTGCATTGGCAGGCAGACTCTCAACCACTGCGCCACCAGGGAAGCCCCTAGCTACTCTTTAAGAGCAGATTTTCTTCCCTATGTGCCCCGTAGATCATGTGGTATAGTTCATGGGTGGTTTAAAAAATCCTATTGTTTTCTTAATAGTTGATAGTACAATTTCTTTTGGGAATAAGTGGTCTTAAAAGAAGACAATACCTTGGAGCATTTGGGTATGAAAAAATAGGCCCACCGTAGGATTCAGAGTGTGGGGCAGAACAAATGGAGGGTAGAATTACTTTGCATTAAAAAGAAAAAATGATGGTGGTAGGAGGGGACAGAAAGGAGAGAGAATGGCTGAGCAACATAGAAAATCAGCCAAAAGACTCTCTAGAACAGAATGACTATTAATTCCAGTTGTGATGGGTCGGCAGTGCAAACCCCATCTATTTCTTAATTTCTCTAAACGTTTTGTAACATCTGCTACACAAAGGCTTTGTGTGCATAATTTTATTTGTGTGTGTGTGTATGTAAAACTAAGAAAGGTAGCTAAAAAACCCATGCAGTAATGAGCAAGTTGCAAGATACCAAGTGGAGAACAAGAAGTCAGCTGAAGCAGGAGACAGTTATGAGAACATAAGGCCCCCAGGAATGCACAGAAATCTTGGACAGGGATTTGGACTTTCAACATGAGGTATGCTGGAGACCAGTCTTGTCTAGATTTTAAGAGTCAATTTGACCCTGGATGTCATCTAAATTAAGTAATAAATGCTCTACAAAGGTTACAAATGACATTACAAAATGATAAACACTGGACTTAGTAGAATGTTACAATTACCTGTAAAATGCAAAGAGTCCTGGAGAAGAAATTAGAAGTCCTGGGTTTGAATTTTTTTTTTCTTCAACTCCCAGCACCTTTATTTTTCCTAGAATCTAGATATAATGAACTCTAGCAGGGCAGTTATTACTATTTAAGCCTTACACTTTAGATTCTTTAAACTACTTCAAAATTTGTAAATCTGAGAATGCACATTCCAATAACCGCGAAACTAAAATTTGAGATTATACCAAAAAATTTACTCACTGTTTATGTGACTACACAAAATTTTGTGTGCAGCACATGGACATTAATATTGCAGAATTTGGCCTTTTTTTAAGTTGAAGTATAGTTGATTTACAATGTTGCAATTGTTTCAGGTGTACAGCAAAATGTTTCAGTTATATGTATGCATACATATATCTATTCTTTTTCAGATTCTTTTCCATTATAGGTTATTGTAAGATATCGAATACAGTTTCCGGTCTTATACAGTAAATCCTTGTTGTTTATCTATTTTATCTATTGTAGTGTGTATCTGTTAATTCCAAACCCCTAATTTATCCCTCCCCCTCCCCCTTCCACTTTGGTAACCATAACTTTGTTTTCTATGTGTGTGAGTCTATTCTTGTTTTGTAAATAAGTTCATTTGTATCATTTTTTAAGATTCCACATATAAGTGATATCATATGATATTGGTCTTTGTCAGACTGACTTCACTTAGTATGATAACTTCTAGGTCCAGCCATGTTGCTGCAAATGTTAATATTTCATTCTTTTTAATGGCTGTGTAATATTCCATTGTATATATATATATGTGTATATATATATATATACCACATCTTCTTTATCCATTCATCTGTCAATGGGCATTTAGGTTCCTTATAAAACACCAAAAATAGCTGATAGGAAATGCTTACTTAAATCTTTTACCTAAGTCATACTATAGGAATTTACAGTCTTGACCAAAAGAGGACACAGGTTTCTCATTAAACTTTATTTTAATGGGTCTCAAAATTCTGTGACAGATTTTTAGTCAAATTGTTTCTATTAAAAATTACTGATTTTTAAAACTTATAACTTAAAACTGCCATACGCACACAAAAACAAATGGTCCACAACATATTTTCCTTTTTTTTCTGAAAGTTTTACAATGCATTATCATTAACCAATCTTTTACTGTTAAACTTAAATGGCCAACAGAAACAAACAATCCTGATAATGTTCTTCAACAACTGATTAAAACTGGGGTGTCAGGTATTAGGGATATTATTCACTTAGCCTTCTGAACTTTCTGGGTCATCCACTGCTTTGACGACACCCAAGACACGTCTGTCTCATGTCACAAACAGCAAAATGACCCTGAGGAGGATTGTCAGAAAAGCTCTCAAAATACATGGGCTTTCCAGCCACCAAATGAACCATGCCAGCATCACCAGCTTTACAGAATTGGGAACCATCTTCCAGCTTCTTCACAGAATAGCAGTCAACCTTCCTCTTCAGCCCAGCAAACTTGCAAGCAACATTAGCTATTTGACAATCCTGCACAAGTGCATAGCCAGCACTGATTTGGCCAGGATGGTACAGGATAATCACCTGAGCTGTGAAGCCATCTGTTTCCATTGGTAGATCATTTATTTATTTATTTTTGGCTGCGCTGGGTCTTGGTCATTGCGTGCAGGCTTTCTCTAGTTGCGGAGAGTGGAGGCTACTCTTTGTTGCGGGCGCGGGCTTCTCATTGTTGTGGCTTCTCTTGTTGCGGAGTACGGGCTCTAGGCACATGGGCTTCAGCAGTTGTGGCATGTGGGCTTAGTAGTTGCGGCACATGGGCTTAGTTGCTCCACAGCATGTGGGATCTTCCAGGACCAGGGATTGAACCCATGTCCCCTGCATTGGCAGGCAGATTCTTAACCACTGTGCCACCAGGGAAGTCCCTGGTGGGTCATTTTTGCTGTCATCAGCCACAGTGCCACAACAAACATCTTTTTTTTTTTTGTGGTATGCGGGCCTCTCACTGTTGTGGCCTCTCCCGTTGTGGAGCACAGGCTCCGGACGCTCAGGCCCAGCGGCCATGGCTCATGGGCCCAGCCGCTCCGCGGCATGTGGCATCTTCCCGGACCAGGGCACGAACCCGTGACCCCTGCATCGGCAGGCAGACTCTCAACCACTGTGCCACCAGGGAAGCCCCACAACAAACATCTCTGACAGACATGTTCTTGACATTGAGACCCACCTTGTCCCAAGATAGAGCTTCACTCAAAGCTTTAGGATGCATTTCAACAGACTTGACTTCAGTTGTAATGGTGACTACAGCAAAGGTGACCATTATGCTGGGTTTGAGAACACCAGTCTCCACAGGGACAGTGCCAATACCGCCAATTTTGTAGACACCCTGGAGGAGCAGACGCAAGGGTTTGTCAGTTGGAAGACTTGGTGGCAGGATGCAATCCAGAGCTTCAAGCATCGTGGTTTCACTGGCATTGATTGCCATCTTTATGAGTGACTTTCCATCCTTTGAGTCAAAGCATGTTTGTACTTGGCTGCAGCATGTTGTCACCATTCCAACCAGAAACTGGCACAAGTGCCACTGTGTTGGAGTTGTAGCCAATTTTCTTAATGTAGGTGCTGACTTTCTTAATGATTTCCTTTTATCTCTTCTGGCTGCCGGGTGGCTCAGTGGAACCCATTTTAACACCAACAATTAGTTGTCTCACCCACAGTCTGTAAGCCAGAAGTGCATGCTCACAGGTCTGCCCATTCTTGGAGATCCCTGCTTCAACTTCATCAATGCCAGCAGCAGCAGAAGTCAGCGCAGCACAGTCAGCCTAGGGTGTGCCTATAGGCATGTTTTGGGTAGTCTCTGTGTCCTGAGACATCAATGATACTACTTGCTGGTCTTGAATTTCTACAGGGGAATATCAGTGGTGATACCAAGCCCATGTTCAGCTTTCAGTTTGCCCAATACCCAGGCACACTTGAAGGAGCCCTTTCTCATATCAGTAGCCTCATTCTCAAATTTTTTCTTTGGCTCTTTTGTTGATCCCACCACATTTGTAGACCAGATGGCCAGTGGTGGTAGACTTGCTCTAATCTATGTGTCTGGTGACAACAATATTGATATGAATCGTTTTCTTTCCCATTTTGGCTTAGATTTAGTTGTGATACTTGTGATCTGGTGGTAAATCTGTTGTGAAAAAGTAGGTTTGAATTCTGTGGCATTAAGTAATTATGTGACTTTGGGAAGATGCTTAATTACTCTGAGGTGCAGTTTTCTTACCTGTCAAAGGATAGAAGAAATTAATTATTGGTTCTCTTATCTGTAAAATGGCTCCAATGGTAACTAAGATGCCTTAGGAAGGAGAACAGAATTTGGAATCAGGAAAAATACACCTATGTTTGCATCCTGCTCCTGCCACTCTCTGGCTGTGTGACCTTCAGTTAGCTACTTAACTTCCTAAGCCTTGGTTTCTTCATCTATAAAGTAGTAATAATAACACCTATGCCTCAGATGGCTCTGAAAGGATTAAATATTTTAGCCTAGGTAGAGATGCTTGATAAATATTAAGCCCATCTCTTTCAGATTTAAGTTCAATTTCTTCACTCAGTTTCCTTCTTCATGGTCTTGAAAGAGAAAAATTTCTGGCTCTGTTTTGCAGGGTGACCCAACTTCATACCAACTTACCTCTGTGGAGCAGAAAAGGAAATAATGTTAATTCATCTTTACATTTCCCAATTATATGGAATTTAACAGCAATATTCAAATCTGTACGCTGCTATGGTTACTGGTATAATGTACTAAGTATTAACCGAGAAAGCTCTATTTAAGAATGGCATCCAGAGAGGTGGTAAAGTTTGCCTACAGATTCTTTCACTACTATGTAGCTTCTATATCTACTGTAAAGATAATACTTTCCCAGTGTCAATTTGAAGTCCCAAATCTCTTTGTATTAATAATCCTGGAAGACACAGTGGTAGTGGAACTCTTGACTCACTTTTTTTTCCCCTGGGAATAATTGGAGGCTGTAGCCATCACCCACCTCACTCCTAACCCCAATAAGCTAGGAGTAACTCCATTTAGGTTTATAGCAAAAGGCAGCCCACAGCAAAGAAGGTATGAAACCCTCAGTTTTCCTATGCAAATGGGAAGTCCATTTCTTGATCTGGATCTTGTCCTAACATTTCTTCTCACTAAATACCCAGCCATCATAAGGATGTCTTGGACAGGACTTTATCTCACTAAATACTGCTTTTGCAGTATTGTTGAAGAACAGCAAGAGCAAGGGCACAAGTCTGTCTGTCTTACTTCTGTCCATATTTCTTGGGTGTCTACACTTTCTGTCTCCCTAGGTTCCTAGTATCATGAAAGGGGAAAGGGAGCTCTTGCCAGTACCTAAGTAGTGTTGATGGGCTACTTTATCTGTCCTAAATCTTGTATTTCCTATTGGCCTTATGACATATCCATTTCACCCACAGTGTGTATCTGAGCTTTACCTACCAAAGAAAGTTAGATTTAGGGGAGGGGGTCTGAGAATGGATGGAAAACGACGTACAAATATATTATTCTTAATTTTGGTTCACATTTTCAACTGTTATCTTAATGGGATGAGTATATACTGCATTGATCCAACGGCTTTATAATCACTCTTAGGTTGAAATGATAGTGCTAAGCTGATTAAGAATTTCCAAATGAATGTTGTATTTCAAAAGATGCTCTTCTAGGCTTTGTGTTAATATGTGCTGCCTATATTTCTGACCTAATATTTCTCTTTATTTGTATGGCCCGTAATCTTTCTGTGATAAGTATTAACGATTCTAAATTCCTAAAAGCAGATTATGCGCAGATTATGAAAGTTTCTCTACCATGTTGTCATTAGGATGGTAATGGAGTACAAACATAGCTGGTGCTGATTCAATTTATTTTGCCCTGGAAATACACAATGCCCTAAATTATAAATATACCTTAAACTGAGAGGTTCAGTGCTTCAGTGTAGATATAACATCAAAACTATGTCTTAGATTTTTTAAAAACATCTTTATTGGAGTATAATTGCTTTAAAATGGTGTCTTAGTCTCTGCTTTATAACAAAGTGAATCAGCTATATATATATATATCCCCATCTCCTCCCTCTTGCGTCTCCCTCCCACCCTCCCTATCCCACTCCTCTAGGTGGTCACAAAGCACCAAGCTGATCTCCCTGGGCTATGTGGCTGCTTCCCACTAGCTATCTATTTTACATTTGATAGTGTTTATATGTCCACGCCACTCTCTCACTTCGTCCCAGCTTACACTTCCCCCTCCCTGTGTCCTCAAATCCATTCTCTACGTCTGTGTCTTTATTCCTGTCCTGCCCCTAGGTTTGTCAGAACCATTTTTTTTTTATTTTTAGATTCCTTATATGTGTTAGCATACGGTATTTGTTTTTTTTCTTTCTGACTTACTTCACTCTGTATGACAGACTCTAGGTCCATCCACCTCACTACAAATAACTCAATTTCGTTTCTTTTTACGGCTGAATAATATTCCATTGTACATATGTGCCACATCTTCTTTATCCGTTCATCTGTCAATGGACACTTAGTTTGCTTCCATGTCCTGGCTATTGTAGAGCTGCATTGAACATTGTGATCCAACACTTTTTTTTTTTTAAACATCTTTATTAGAGTATAATTGCTTTACAATGGTGTGTTAGTTTCTGCTTTATAACAAAGTGAATCAATTATACATATACATATGTCCCCATAACTCTTCCCTCTTGCATCTTGCTCCCTTCCACCCTCCCTATCCCATGCCTCTAGGTGGTCACAAACCACCGAGCTGATCTCCCTGTGCTATGCGGCTGCTTCCCACTAGCTATCTATTTTACGTTTGGCAGTGTATATATGTCCATGCCACTCTCTCACTTTGTCACAGCTTATCCTTCCCCCTCCCCATATCCTCAAGTCCATTCTCTAGTAGCTCTGCGTCTTTATTCCCGTCTTACCCCTAGGTTCTTCATGACCTTTTTTTTCCCTTAGATTCCATATATATGTGTTAGCATACGTTATTTGTTTTTCTCTTTCTGACTTACTTCGCTCTGTATGACAGATTCTAGGTCCATCCACCTCACTACAAATAACTCAATTTCGTTTCTTTTTATGGCTGAGTAATATTCCATTGTATACATGTGCCACATCTTCTTTATCCATTCATCTGTTGATGAACACTTAGGTTGCTTCCATCTCCTGGCTCTTGTAAATAGAGCTGCAATGAACATTTTGGTACATGACTCTTTTTGAATTATGGTTTTCTCAGGGTATATGCCCAGTAGTGGGATTGCTGGGTCATATGGTAGTTCTATTTGTAGTTTTTTAAGGAATCTCCATACTGTTCTCCATAGTGGCTGTATCAATTTACATTCCCACCAGAAGTGCAAGAGTGTTCCCTTTTCTCCACACCCTCTCTAGCATTTATTGTTTCTAGATTTTTTGATGATGGCCATTCTGACTGGTGTGAGATGATATCTCATTGTAGTTTTGATTTGCATTTCTCTAATGACTAATGATGTTGAGCATTCTTTCATGTGTTTTTTTGCAATCTGTATATCTTCTTTGGAGAAATGTCTATTTAGGTCTTCTGTCCATTTTTGGATTGTGTTGTTTGTTTTTTTCTTATTGAGCTGCATGAGCTGCTTGTAAATTTTGGAGATTAATCCTTTGTCAGTTGCTTCATTTGCAAATACTTTCTCCCATTTTGAGGGTTATCTTATGGTCTTGTTTATGGTTTCCTTTGTTGTGCAAAAGCTTTGAAGTTTCATTAGGTCCCATTTTTTAATTTTTGTTTTTATTTCCATTCCTCTAGGAGGTGGGTCAAAAAGGGTCTTGTTGTGATTTATGTCATGGAGTGTTCTGCCTATGTTTTCCTCTAAGAGTATTATAGTGTCCGGTCTTACATTTAGGTCTTTAACCCATTGGGAGTTTATTTTTATGTATGGTGTTAGGGAGTGTTCTAATTTCATTCTTTTGCATCTAGCTGTCCAGTTATCACAGCACCACTTATTGAAGAGGCTGTCTTTTCTCCATTGTATATTCTTGCCTCCTTTATCAAAGATAAGGTGACAATGTGTGCAAGGGTTTATCTCTGGGCTTTCTATCCTGTTCCATTGATCTATATTTCTGGTTTTGTGCCAGTACTATACTGTCTTGATTACTATAGCTTTGTAGGATAGTCTGAAGTCTGGGAGCCTGATTCCTCCAGCTCCATATTACTTTCTCCAGATTGCTTTGGCTATTAGGGGTCTTTTGTGTTTCCATACAAATTGTGAAATTTTTTGTTTTTGTTCTGTGAAAAATGCCATTGGTAGTTTGATAGGGATTACATTGAATCTGTAGATTGCTTGGGGTAGTATAGTCATTTTCACAATGTTCATTCTTCCATCCAAGAACATGGTATATCTCTCCATCTGTTTGTATTATCTTTAATTTCTTTCAACAGTGTCTTATAGTTTTCTGCAAACAGGTCTTTTGTCTCCTTAGGTTTGTTTATTCCTAGGTATTTTATTCCTTTTTTGCCATGGTAAATGGGAGTGTTTCCTTGATTTCTCCTTTAGATTTTTCATCATTAGTGTATAGGAATGCAAGAGATTTTGTGCATTAATTTTGTATCCTGCTACTTTACCAAATTCATTGATTAGCTCTAGTAGTTTTCTGGTAGCATCCTTAGGATTCTCTATGTATAGTATCATGTCATTTGCAAACAATGACAGCTTTACTTCTTTTCCGATTTGGATTCCTTTTATTTCTTTTTCTTCTCTGATTGCTGTGGCTAAAACTTCCAAAACAATGTTGAATAATAGTGGTGAGAGTGGACAACCTTGCATTGTTCCTGATCTTAGAGGAAATGGTTTACCTTTTTCACCATTGAGAACAATGTTGGCTGTGGGTTTGTCATATATGGCCTTAATTATGTTTAGGTAAGTTCCCTCTATGCTGACTTTCTGGAGGGTTTTTATCATAAATGGATGTTGAATTTTGTTAAAAGATTTTTCTGCATCTATTGAGATGATCATATGGTTTTTATTCTACAATTTGTTATTATGGTTTATCTCCTTGATTGATGTGTATATTGAAGAATCCTTGCATTCCTGGGATAAACCTAACTTGATAATAGTGTATGATCCTTTTAATGCGCTGCTGGATTATGTTTGCTAGTATTTTCTTGAGGATATTTGCATCTATGTTCATCAGTGATATTGGCCTGTAGTTGTCTTTCTTTGTGACATCTTTGTCTGGTTTTGGTATCAGGGTGATGGTGACGGCGTAGAATGAGTTTGGGAGTGTTTCTCCCTCTGCTATATTTTGGAGGAGTTTGAGAAGGTAGATGTTAGCTCTTCTCTATATGTTTGATAGAATTCTCCTGTGAAGCAACCTGGTCTTGGACTTTTGTTTGTTGGAAGATTTTTAATCACAGTTTCAATTTCAGTGCTTGTGATTGGTCTGTTTATATTTTCTATTTCTTCCTGGTTCAGTCTTGGAGTGTTGTGATTTTCTAAGAATGTGTCCATTTCTTCCAGGGTGTCCATTTTATTGGCATAGAGTTGCTTGTAGTAATCTCTCATGATACTTTGTATTTCTGCAGTGTCAGTAGTTACTTCTCCTTTTTCACTTCAAATTCTATTGATGCGAGTCTTCTCCCTTTTTTTCTTGATGAATCTGGTTAATGGTTTATCAATTTTGTTTATCTTCTCAAAGAACCATCTTTTAGTTTTATTAATCTTTGTTATTCTTTCCTTCATTTCTTTTTCATTTATTTCTGATTTGATCTTTATTATTTCTGCTGCTAACTTTGGGGTATTTTTGTTCTTCTTTCTCTAATTGTTTTAGCTGTAAGGTTAGGTTGTTTATTTGAGATGTTTCCTGTTTCTTGAGGTAGGATTGTGTTGCTATAAAATTCCCTCTTAGAACTGCTTTTGCTGCATCCCATAGATTTTGGGTCATAATACTTTCTTTGTCATTTGTTTCTATGTATTTTTAAATTTCCTCTTTGATTTCTTCTGTGATCTCTCGGTTTTTTAGTGGTGTATCATTTAGTCTCCATTTGTTTGAAATTTTTACAGATTTTTTCTGTAATTGAAACGTAATCTCATAGCATTGTGGTTAGAAAGATACTTGATATGATTTCAAAATTCTTAAATTTACCAAGGCTTGATTTGTGACCCAAGATATGATCCGTCCTGGAGAATGTTCCATGAGCACTTGAGAAAAATGTGTTATCTGTTGTTTTTGGATGGAATGTCCTATAAATATCAATTAAGTCCATCTTGTTTAATGTATCATTTAAAGCTTGTGTTTCCTTAGTTATTTTCATTTTGGATGATTTGTCCATTGGTGAAAGTGGGGTGTTAAAGTCCCCTACTATGATTGTGTTACTGTCGATTTCCCCTTTTATGGCTGTTAGCATTTGCCTTAGATATTGAGGTGCTCCTATGTCGGGTGCATAAATATTAACGATTGTTATATCTTCTTCTTGGATTGATCCCTTGATCATTATGTAGTGTCCTTTGTCTCTTGTAATAGTCTTTATTTTAAAGTCTATTTTGTCTGATATGAGAATTGCTACTCCAGCTTTCTTTTGATTTCAATTTGCATGGAATATCTTTTTCCATCTCCTCACTTTCAGTCTGTATGTGTCCCTAGGTCTGATGTGGGTCTCTTGTAGACAGCCTATATATGGGTCTTGTTTTTTTATCCATTCAGCCAGTCTGTGTCTTTTGGTTGGAGCATTTAATCCATTTACATTTAAGGTAGTTATCAATTTGTTTGTTCCTATTACCATTTTCTTAATTGTTTTGTGTTTGTTACTGTAGGTCTTTTCCTTCTTTTGTGTTTCCTGACTAGAGAAGTTCCTTTAGCATTTGTTGTAAAGCTGGTTTGGTGGTGCTGAATTCTCTTAGCTTTTGCTTTGTCTGTAAAGGTTTTAATTTCTCTGTTGAATCTGAATGAGATCCTTGCTGGGTAGAGTAATTTTGGTTGTCAGTATTTCCCTTTCATCATTTTAAATATGTCCTGCCACTTCCTTCTGACCTGCAGAGTTTCTGCTGAAAGATCAGCTGTTAAGAGAATTCCCTTGTGTGTTATTTGTTGTTTTTGCCTTGCTTCTTTTAAAATTTTTCTTTGTATGTAATTTTTGGTAGTTTTATTAATATGTGTCTTGACGTGTTTCTCCTTGGATTTATCCTGTATGGTACTCTGTGTGCTTCCTGGACTCGATTAACTATTTCCTTTCCCATATTAGGGAAGTTTTCAACTATCATCTCTTCAAATATTTTCTCAGTCCCTTTCCTTTTCTCTTCTTCTTCTGGGACCCTTATAATTAGAATGTTGGTGTCTTTAATGTTGTCTCAGAGGTCTCTGAGACTGTCCTCAATTCTTTTCATTCCTTTTTCTTTATTCTGCTCTGTGGTAGTTATTTCCACTATTTATCTTCCAGGTCACTTAATCGGTCTTCTGCCTCAGTTATTCTGCTATTGATTCCTTCTAGAGAATTTTTAATTTCATTTATTATGCTGTTCATCTTTGTTTATTTGCTCTTTAGTTCTTCTAGGTCCTTGTTAAATGTTTCTTTTGTTTTCTCCATTCTATTTCCAAGATTTTGGATCATCTTTACTATCATTACTCTGAATTCTTTTTCAAGTAGACTGCTTATTTCCTCTTCATTTGTTTGGTCTAGTTGGTTTTTACCTTGCTCCTTCATCTGCTGTGTGTGTCTCTGTCTTCTCATTTTGCTTAACTTGCTGTGCTTGGGGTCTTCTTTTCTCAGGCTGCAAGTTCGTAGTTCCCATTGTTTTTGGTGTCTGCCCCCAGTTGCTAAAGTTGTTTCAGTGGGTTGTGTAGGCTTTTTGGTGTAGGGGACTTGTGCCTGTGTTCTGGTGGATGAGGCTGGATCCTGTCTTTCTGGTGGGCAGGACCACATCCGGTGGTGTGTTTTGGGGTGTCTGTGACCTTATTGTGGTTTTAGGCAGCCTCTCTGCTAATGGGTGGAATTGTGTTCCTGTCTTGCTAGTTGTTTGGCATAAGGTGTCCAGCAATGTAGCTTGCTGGTTGTTGAATGGAGCTGGGTCTTACTTTGCATTGAGATGGAGATCTCTGGGAGACCTTTCACCATTTGATATTACATGGAGCCAGGAGGTCTCTGTTGGACCAATATCTTGAATTTGGCTCTCCCACCTCAGAGGCACAGGCCTGACACCCAGCCAGAACACCAAGTCCCTGTCAGACACATGGCTCAGAAGAAAAGGGAGAAAAAAGAAAGAAAAAAAAATAATTAAAAAAATAATTAAAATAAAAAACTAAAAATGAATTAAAACTTAAAAAATTAGAAAGTCATAAAAAAGAGAACAAAAAGGAATAAAGAAAGAAGAGAGTAACCAGACCAAAAAATAAATCCACCAATGATAACAAACACTGAAAACTATACTAAAAAAAAAAAAAATGGACTGAGAGAATCCTAGGACAAATAATAAAAGCAAAGCTATACAGACAAAATTACACAAAGAAGCATACACATACACACTAACAAAAAGAGGAAAAAAAATGTGTATATATAAAAAAAAGGAAGAAAGCAACCAAATCAATAAACAAATCTACCAGTGATAATAAAATCTAAATACCAAATTAAGATAAACATAAAACCAGAAACAAATTAGATGCAGAAGGCAAACCCCAAGTCTACAGTTGCTCCCAAAGTCCACCGCCTCAATTTTGGGATGATTCATTGTCTATTCAGGTATTCCACAGATGCAGGGTACATCAAGTTGATTGTGGAGATTTAGTCCACTGCTCCTGAGGCTGCTGGGAGAGATTTCCCTTTTTCTTCTTTGTTCGCAAAGCTCCTGGGGTTCAGTTTTGGATTTGGCTGCACCTTTGCGTGTAGGTCGCCTGAGGGCATGTGTTCTTCGCTCAGACAGGACGGGGTTAAAGGAGCAGCTGATTCAGGGGCCCTGGCTCACTCAGGCCGGGGGGAGGGAGGGGTATGGATGCGGGGTGAACCTGCAGTGGCAGAGGCTGTCATGACTTTGCACCAGCCTGAGGCGCGCTGTACGTTCTCCCAGGGAAGTTGTCCCTGGATCGCGGGACCCTGGCAGTGGCGGGCTGCACAGGCTCCCGGGAGGGGAGGTGTAGATAGTGACCTGTGCTCGCACACAGGCTTCTTGGTGGCGGCAGCAGCAGCCTTAGCGTCTCATGCCCGTCTCTGGGGTCCGCGCTGATAGCCGTGGCTCGCGCCCGTCTCTGGAGCCCCTTTAAGCAGTGCTCTTAATCCTCTTTCCTCCCACACAAGGAAACAAAGAGGCAAGAAAATGTCTCCTACCCCTTCGTCAGTTCCAGGCCTTTTCTCGGACACACTCCCAGCTAGCTGTGGCTCACTAGACCCCTTCAGGCTGTGTTCACGCAGCCAACCCCAGTCCTGTCCCTGGGATTCGACCTCCGAAGCCCGAACCTCAGCTCCCAAGCCCCTGCCTGTCCCAGCGGGTGAGCAGACAAGCCTCTCGGGCTGGTGAGTGCTGGTTGGCACCGATCCTCCGTGCGGGAATCTCTCTGCTTTGCCCTCCACACCCCTGTTGCTGTGATCTCCTCCATGGCTCCGAAGCTTTTCCTGTCTGCCACCCACAGTCTCTGCCCACGAAGGACCTTCCACCTTTCCTCCTTCACAACTTCCTCCCAGAGGTGCAGGTCCTGTCCCTATTATTTTGTCTCTGTTTTTTCTTTTTTCTTTTGCCCTACCCAGGTACGTGGGGAGTTTCTTGCCTTTTGGGAGGTCTGAGTTCTTCTGCCAGCGTTCAGTAGGTGTTCTATAGGAGCTGTTCCACATGTATATGTATTTCTGATGTATTTGTTGGGAGAAAGGTGATCTCCACGTCTTACTGCTCCGCCATCTTGAAGGTCTCTTATGTCTTAGATTTTGATTGAAGTGCAGGAATACCTTTGTCAGGTCAGCATGATGAAATTGTGCTAATGTATCTTGCTCTAATAAAGGAAAATGAGACATAGAGAAATAGTTTTAGGGGTTCAGAACTGTATTAGAATTAATAACTGAGAATGTAGTTTGGGGGCTCTAAATATGGGAATCCCATAGTGAACAAAGAGTAAGGAATATCTAACTTTAAAATAGGCTATTTTCCAGAAGTTGATTGTTTTGTAACTCAACACAATTTCA
Source organism: Orcinus orca (assembly GCF_937001465.1). Classification (NCBI taxonomy): domain Eukaryota; kingdom Metazoa; phylum Chordata; class Mammalia; order Artiodactyla; family Delphinidae; genus Orcinus; species Orcinus orca. The sequence continues at coordinate 86,949,386 of NC_064566.1, read as the reverse complement.
CATAAGATTAGTAAATGGTGGTTGTTTTCTCAAGGTAGTATATGCATTTGCAAATGTGGAGTACGAGGCCTAGGAGTTCAGAGCATGGCATCGGCGTGGGGTGAGGGAGGCAGCTGGTGCAGGGAGCTGGAACAATATTGGGCTTCTCTGGAGCACTGGGGTGAGTAGTCGTCAGAGGAGTCTGGATCATGCATATTGCAGGCTAGTTCCAGCGATGGCCCTTGGCAACGGGGTCTTCTGACTTATTGAAATCTGACCAGTAACCACAAAGCCATTTCAATTCAACTTCCTAAGTGCTTATTAAATCTGTATAATTCTCCTTATTTTTATTAACACCACCCCAACACCACCTGCCACTAAGACTCCTGGAATAACCTTCTAACCAATCTGCTCCACATCTACACTTTCCCATCAAGTTTCCATAATACAATCAAACTGATCTTTTAAAGGCTCAACTTTTACAGAATCATGGCTGTATTTGAATCTGTCAGTAATTTTCCATTGTCCTTACAATATGGCCCCAAATGTTTAATGATCAAAACATTTAAACTCCATTCAGTGCTGTTGTAAGGTAGGCAATCACTTTCCCCAGCAACAAGTGGTTGTAATGAAAAGGAGACCGCAATTCATTTTGCCAATTAATTGACATTTCAATACATAGTTATTGATAAAATAACTCCAATATTTACGGTAGTTCAGATTCTATTCAGAGGTCATTAACTGGTGGTCTGTGTGTCAGAACCAGCCTATAAACATGTTTTGTTTAGCCTATACAGTATTAAAAACATTTCAGGCAGTATTTTAAAATTGGGAGAATGAAAATAATTGAGACTTTCAGCTTTCTTAAACCTGGGAGAGTGTGATGACCTGGGAGTCATATTCCCCTCCTGGTAACAAGCAGCTGGAGCAGAGTGGCAGATGTTCCTTTTAGGGAGAGCAGTGGTTCTCAAACATTTTAGGTGAGCATGCAAAGAATTAGAATCACTGCAAGGCCTTGTTAAGCCACAAATTGCAGGCCCCAGCAGGGAGTTTTCATTTCAGCCAGGCAGGATCCAAAAAATGTGCATTTCTAACAATCTCCCAGGTGATGCTTATCCTGCAGGTCCGGGGTCCACACTTTGAGAACCACTGAGGTAGGAAACGTGCTTTCTACCAAAGCATGGTCCTTTCACTTCTTATTGGTTCCCTTATCCTGGGTATCCCTGCCATTTTTCACCAAGCTCACATCACTACCTTAGAGAAATATTTTTCCCTATGTATCTCTCCAGAAAGTGGGAAAATTAAAACAAAAACAAAAACAGGAGAAACATATGTCTTTGTGGAAGTAAAGAATATTCCAACATGTTTAAAATACAAACACTTAGGCCTTTTCACTCAGATTTGATTTTGTGAGCTCAGTTCCATGGCAACTTTCACACACAAGAAGATTTTGCCAGTAAACCTGGGCAGTAGGACTTAGGCTTTCAGTCATTCACAACTGGGTTTGAACTCCTGTCTCTGCCATTTACCAGCTTTGTGACCTTGGAAAGCTTCTGAATCTTATTAAGACTCATTTCCTCATCTAGAACATAGGGATTTTTATTGATATGTATGTTAAAATAAAAACCAAATGGAAACCAGCCTTGAAAATTCCCTAAGCAGTCAAAACCAGCAAAGCTTAATTTAGCTTATTTTGCAAGACTAAGCTTGACCTGGGTCATTTCTTGCTTATGCCTCTGGAAATCATAAGGAAAACTTAAACTGTTTCCCAAGATTGTTGAGGTAACCACTGACCAATTCCCTATCACTTAAGAAAATTCTAATACTATAACCAATCACTGTGAAGAATAAATAGTCACTTCACTGCTTTCTCATCATATAAACTGCTTTACAAAAATATACCCTGGAGCTTCCTTCCATATTTCGGTTTGAGCATTCTCAGTTTGCACAGTGTCTTTTTGGTGTGTGTGCAGTAAACTTTTACTACTTTGGTGATTCATTGGATTTACTTCTGTTATTTATAAACTTTTGACATCTGATCCATTGGGTTATTGTGAAATTAAAAGATTGAATGTGAGGTGCCTGGTACACAATAAGTGCTCAATGACTGCTATCTGTCAATGTTATTGTTGAGATTTTAATACAAATTTTAAAATGATATAACCATAAGCTGGAAGGAGAGGAAAGAAACTAAGCAGAAATAGAAAGCATCAGGAACCTGGAAAGGCTGGATCAGAAAGGTTAAAACCCAGATTGAGTAGAGGTTTGCAAAAAAGGACACAGGACAACAAAAGCAGAGCCTCAGTCATTTTTAGGGAAGGAAAAATAAGGAAGGAGAACCTACTACTTTAATTGTGTAATGTTAACCGACAACAGAAAAAAAGCAGAACTAATGAAGTAGTGTTTTAATCTTTTTCTTCTTGGTCAGAGAGAAGAATTTTCGGTCAGAAAGGGAAGAATAAAAATTGGTAAGAGGAGTCTAAGTTCTTAGAGACAGAAAGAGAGCTATCCAAATGAGTTCATATTAACCACGTCATAGGCTACTGGGAAAAGGGCAGGCAAGACTGTGGAACAAAAAATGGCAATCCATGAGGAATCACAGAGCATGAGCATGTGTCCAGACGATGACACAGAGACAGAGTTTATCCTGATTTCCAAAAGAGAGAAGAGGAAGGGTCTACTCATTCTCATAACTTCATGTATTATAAACCAATAAGCCTTATGTTTACCCCAAGTGAAATATTATATGGATTGTTTGTAAACATTTAGGAAAGGAAAAGGATGACCATCAACAGTTGACGTTGGTTCTTAAGTGTGAATTTTGTCATTTTCCTTTCTGGTAAGATTATTAAGCTAGTAAATCATGGAAATTATTCACTCACCCAGCGAATAGTTATTGAAACACTAGGTGCAGGAATATTGTCTGTCACATTTTTATTGGAGAAATAGGCAATATGTTCATGTATTAATGAACATGGATAGAATCAAGTATTCTAGGAAGGGATGAGACAGAGATCTGACCAGGTACACAAAAAAGAATGGTGGCAGTCTTTACCAAAATTGGAAATCAGTAGGTACTGAATGGGGTAATAGAAAACAAGTTACATTTTAGACTTAAAATAAGTCAGTGATGTTGAGATGTCTATTAACATACAGATATGGAGCTCAGAAGGCTCTGGACTGGAGACACAGATCTGGGATTAATTAACTTGTATGGCTGTCAAATTTTCACAGTGACTGAGATTTCTCAGGTGTGTTGAGTGAGAAGAGAGCAAGAATTCAGGGAAAAGGATAGAATGCAGGGAACACTAATATTTAAGAAGAGAAGGTCAGGGAGATGGAAGGAGAACCAGAAGAGAGTGGTGTTACCTTGGCAGAGGGAGGAGGATACTGCTACGCAGTGTTGAGGGCTCAGGTGGTTTGAGAGACATGCTTTGTTGTGACACAAACTGGCATTGATGTGTGACTTTTGTGCAACAGTCCTCAGCTGTAGAACTACACCCTCACCTCAGGATATAGGAGAGGAAGAGGGAGATGGACAGAATGGTCTAAGAATGAGAGGTCTGCAGAAATGGTAAAATGAAAGAACAAGGAGCAAGGGAAAGAAGCTGTTGAAGAAGTAGATTCATACGGTGATTAATTAAAATCATGTGATATTGAGCGGGCAGCCAAAATACTGGTTATCATAAGTGAGACTCAAAATAGCATGTTGGAACAAATGGTCAAATCTAGCAGAGTGAAAAAAATCTCATAGGACATATCTGTTCCTCCACTTGTCCAAGGAATTGGCAAAGTGCTGAATGAAACAGAGACCAGGACAAATTCCTGTGGAATGAAGGCATACACTGCACACTGCCTCCTTTTTTCTTTCCTGTAAAGTGACAATAAATCTTTAATTAACATTTTTCTTTTTTTAAGAATGGATTTTAAGAGAACAATGGACTGAATCAAGATTTTTCCATGAGGACACAAAAACCATGTAGAATTCAGCTGACAGTTGTACAAATGAAAAATACCTTTCAGATTTTATAGTTGACTTTGAATTCACTAATAAAAATATTATTAATAGCATAGATAATATTTTGAGCATTTATTATGTATTAGGTAGTTATGGATGTTTTATACATATTGTAGATATACAAATCTCAGTCCACAGACTCAGTTAATCCAGAAAAATAACTTAAATATTTAAGTTAACTCAATTCTACGTTAACCCTCCTACTGCCAGGCTAAGAGTAATAATCTCAGGTAATTTTTGTTTCTCCCTTCATCCCTAAGGTTGAGACAAAGTCCTTGGAAGGATTTACACAGTACCTTGTCCAGTAAATTGGGGAAGTGGGGAGTCATCTGTTGAAGTTGAGTTACCCTGAGATGGCATTTGGCCTGCAGCACAGCCCTTTAGGGTTGGAGGCTCACAACCCGTTAGGGTTTCTAAATCACTTAAGGACAGGGAAACTTTAAGAGGCAATGGACCATTTGTTCTGAGGACATTCTGCAAGAAGCCATTTCCTCTTTGGGGTCTGACTGACTCGCCAGGGGCAGTGCCTAGAAAGAAGGGAACTTGGCTCCCAGACCCATCATTCTGTCTGTTCTAACTGCCTCCTCTTTACTTTCCCTCCCTCAGCCCATGGAAAACCCTATTCTAGGCAGGGAGTGGAGGAATTATGGCTCTCTGACCCCTACTTCTCCCACATGTTTTGTCTATACATCATCCCCCAAACTCTAAGATCCCCCCCTTTAAAACACAGAGACAAAAAGTGCCCATTGGCTATTTCTACTTTTTGGCTAGCTGCATCCTTTCCCCACAGCAATGAGCTCAGGCTTGCCCATATACTTGGAAAAGGGGAAATACCAGGAGAAAAATATGCCAAAATAACTATACCACCACACCCGCAACAACATTTTTCTTGAAGCAACAACATTAGATAACTAATTGATAGGGTCTTAGCCTGTTGCAAGAAAGGGTCCTCCCAAATCTAAAATTTTGTAGTTCTACTAAAGCAAGGGGAGGCCAGTTGGCTTGTGCTGCCAGAAAGGACAGGAAAAGCCATGGGCATCTTTGAGGCAGACGGCAGCAGTGGGTCAGATGCCGAGAAAGTGCTCTGGCTCACTAGGTTTGAAAGTTCAAGATTCTTAAGAAATAATAGTGAACAAAACTAAAAATCTTCTCTGATGCCTGATGGTTGACTTTGCCTCCTCTCTCAAAACCTCTAGCCATTAAATGGAGTTTTTCACTTCTCTGCCAGGGTAGGCCCTGCCATTTCCTCAGTTCCAATCCCCTCACTGTGCCTTGACAAGATGTCTCAGTCTCTGGGGACCCTCACTCTTCTGCCTTGGGGTCAGGACATGGTGGCCTCTGAAATTTTACAGAACTTCATTATCAATGAACATTTATCAATGTGGGGTGTTCAGAGCCCTGTGATAAGGTTTCACATATTGTAAACCTCAAGGGGCTTCCAATCACGTTAGAGAGATGGGGTATGTGCATAATCCAGCACAGCCCATCCTAAATGCCCTCTGTGCCATTACTCTAGGAGTTTGGAGAAGGAGAGGAGCATGAAACAGAACTCTCAGCTGCTGAGTCAAAAAGGCGTGCACTTGTGCCACTTGCGTTGCAGCTGCTTTTTTGGAGGCCCACCTAAAAATAAATAACTCAAGCTCGATCTGCAGAAATTCTGCCCTGAGTGGGTATGCCTGAGTTCAGGAAGGATGAATGATTCTTAGACCTTATAAGCAACTGAGAAGGAAGTCTCAACCTCAGCAACACCAGCAATTAAGACTAATAATATCTATCTCTGGCTCTGCTTCAAAGATGAAAAAGACGAGATAGCTGAAAGAGCACAGGTGACCATTCAAATATTTACTGGGATTGTTCATTTTATTTTATATTCAAGAGGTACAGCAGGCACTTTTACGTTCTGATCTGACTACTAAATCCAGTGAGGCCCTTCCCTCCAAACTGATCACTCTGGTGTTTAATCAGATTCTGAAACCCTCAGACTACCAAAGCACCCATTTAAAAAATTGCTATTTAAGATGAATGTCCTACCTTTTATGTTGCATTTTTGAAACTGATTTGATCAGAACAGTCCTTTGATGTTGTAAATATCCACACATCAGCTCATCTACTTTCAGATTAATCAAAATATTTAGGCATCTTCACAGAAATTTCTCATATTCATAAAACAAGGCTATAGTTATTGACTTTCTGGTATTATGTTTAGGGAAATCTCTGTGACTTGTGTAAAAGGAATAAAAGCTAGTTGCATGGAACTACATTGTCAGAATAATGAATGCTTTAAAATTACATTGATTCAAATCCTGCCTGGCTCTCCAGCTCTGACTATGGAGAGTGTGGCCCAGTGAGTCTTAGAAGGAAGGAAACTCTTCCTTTGCCCCACTTCCTGTGCCTTCTCGGAGCTGGGCTTCTAGCCAGTGGGAGTAGAAAACGGCCAACATGGTGTTCTCAGCATCTCTTAGGGGTACTTACGAAACTAGTTGCAGGGAGCTGAGTGGCAGAGTGGTACCCTAGAGAGTACACTTGAGTTTTTCATTCCACATGATTACATATGTAAATTGGTTTTGATTCCCTGGGCACCATGGGGGGTGGGGGAGGGTTGTCGGGGGAGGTGGAAGAGAAGCATGCTGGGTAGGGGCAGGGGCCGCAGAGGAAGCTGATCTGGCATTAAAACTGTGCTGCAGACATTTCCCTCAGGTGAAGAAGCCCTACAATCATGAAAATCCAGACAACCAGGCAAGAGCTGTGAATCTAAAAAATGAGGCTGAATTTCCAAGTGACATATGATAATCCCTCAGCACATTAAGAATTCTACCTTGCATTAGCAATGACTTTTTTTTCTTGAATTCTTCATAACTGGCTTTTTAAGATTTTTCCTATTATAGCCAGGTAGGTTAACACATACCCACCCTGCTCTCTAGACTAAAAACCCCCAGGAATGCTGAATATATGTCTGTGACATTTCGGTTAATTGACGTTGGTGTTGGGGAACCTTTTGACTGTTAACGGCTACAGGCATAACCTTTGGTTGTCTTCACTAATGTGGCTTGAGAGGATGCAGGGTTATGTTGGAAACTGTGGGCAGAGGCAGGGAATTTGGAAAACATATGAAATTTTTTATTAGCTTTGTACATTTGTGACATCTCAATAACAAAATATGAAAAGAACTTTGCAAAATCATATTCTCAATGGTAGTATAAATAGGATATGAACATACAGATAAAAGAGAATACAGTCTGTTTAAAACACATTATAAGGTTGAAAATCCTTATCAAGTAAGCCATTTCACCTGGGAAAACCTAAGAGACCCTAACTGAAATGTGCTGCCAGACATGGGAGGGTCAACCACAGAAGGAGGGAACTGAATCAGGAGGAGGTGGGACTTGAGGAATAAAATGGAAGAGAGACTGCAGGTGAGGGATTTGGACTGAGCACAGCACTATCTACAAGGTCTGACAACAGACCACAGATGATGGCTGTGCAACAGGCAGCATCAGGAGACCCAACGTGAGGGTGAGGGCAATGAGTGTTTTAACCACAGAGAATTTCAGAGCAAACAATATTTAAGGGTCTTACCAGCGCTGCCCAACAGGAACATGTAATTAACATTTTCTAGTAGCTACCTTTTAAAAAGTAAATAGAAACAGGTGAACTAAATTTTAATAATATATGTTATTGTACCCAGTGCATCCTGTCAGCAGGAGGCACTAGCTACTTCCAGTGCTCAGTAGCCACACGTGACTATGACAGTGCAGAAATCAGTCAGGCTTGGGCACCAGGGAAGTCTGTCAGTCCGGAGGAAGCCTAGCCTAATGAGGACTGATGGGAAGTCTTATGTTAACTGTTAATTCACAGAAGAGAAAAAACAAGTTAGAAAATTCATTAAAAAATTTCCGTCTCATTTGTGGTGAAAGCTATAAAAATTAAAATATCAGTGAGATACTGTTTCCCACCTGTCAAAATAGCCAAAGTTTAAAATAATTGCAGTTGTTTGAGGTACCTATGCTGCTATTAGCAGTGTAAATTAGTATAACTGTTTTGGAAAACAGCTTTACATTTCATGACAAGGGTTTTTAATTTTTTTTTTTTAACTTCTAAGACTCTACAACAGAAAACAATAAAAGTGATCATTTATTGAATGCTTCTTATATAACAGATAATATGCTTAGCATATGTTTTAAGTCTTTTAATTCTCATACCAGCCCTATGAAGTAGTTATTATTATGCAGTTTTAACTCCATGAAAAAAAAACAAAGTATGGAAAAATTTATATATCACTGTGTTATTGTAACATTGCTAAAAGGAGCAAAAAAAAAAGAAGCTCCCCCCACCCACTAGGAAAAAAAACTGAGAAAAAACTTAAACAATTCAAAATCAAGGAATGGTTACTTAAGTGAAACTACTCAGTGGAATTGATATTTTTACTAAAGTGTTCTTAAAGATATGTAATGACATGGAAAATACAGGTCTTAGTCTGATATTGTCTCAATAAAGCTCCGTAACAGAAGCACTAAATCTGGGTGGCATACATCAATAAGCATTTATTTCCCATGCATGTGTTTGCAGATTAGCTGGAATGTGGCTCTGCTTTTGGCTTCGGATAAGCTGGCTTTGGTTGCAGGCTCAGGTATGATGCACTGAATTCACTTTAGAGCCTGAGTTGAAGGACACCTGCTACCCCTGGAGTGCAAGAAGGCATGAGGGCACAAGGACAAGAGTAACTGCACAGCACATTTTAAGCATCTGCTTGCTTCATGTCTGCTAACTTCCCATTGACTAAAGAAAGTCACATGGCCAAGCCTAAAGTTGAGGAGTGGAAAAGTATCCTCTTCCTGCCCTGAGAAAGTGTCAGGAATGTGTATGCATAATTCTATTACAGGAGAATAAAGAATTGGCACCAATAATTCAATCTACCACAGTCTGGTTTCCAACACTGTTATTCACATCCCTGCCACATACACTCACCCCCATCTGAACATTCCCCCAAATCTCATTCCATGATGACACCAGGCTAGAAAGATAGCATCTCTGGATCTATGTCAACTCCGGATGTGATTCTTCTTGAAAGTCAGGAAATGGACTTGATAAAGTTGGCATGATAGGCAAGCACAATGCACAATATTGACAGGGTAAGTGGGTTGTTGCCCTTTGAAATTTTTAGACAAGTTATCTCCCCCTCTCACATCCAACATACAAAAGTGGAACAGGAACAAGATGACTACAATAAACATCCCCATTCTAATAGGGGAAGAGTGAGAAGCATATAGTAGTCATGGGTTTATAATAATTGTGAAATCCTGGTAGGCGAATGTTGCCAGGCTCCCCTACCCGGCTGAAGGGAATGTTCTTGGATTAGATTCCATTACTGCATTCTGGGAATAACTTCCAAGACCCCAGTCTGGTTTTCCCTCAAGCTCTTTGTACTACCCTTTGGGAGGTCCTTCTTTGCCAAAATTCCCCCTTGGCCACGTCTGAAGACAGCAATGGAGAATATGCCCAATTAGCTAGTGGAGCAGCCTTCTCAGCTTGCTCCCTACCTGAAGAAAGTTGGGAGAATAGGAGTCTAGAGGTATTTTAATATCTCAAAGAGTCATAATCACTTTTAGTTCAAGCTGACACATTTTTCTCAATACAATTTAATTTTTCATCCCTGCAAATCCTAGGATTTCTGAGCTCTGTTCACTCTCAATTCTGTTTGAAAACCAGCCATGTTTTTCTCCACCCCCATCTCTTACAGGGCCTTTTCAAATGCAATTAGCAACAACCCACTTACCCTGTCAACATTGTGCATTGTGCTTGCCCATCATGCCAACTTTATCAAGTCCATTTTCTGACTTTCAGTGTATTGCAAGTAACAGCTCTAACAAATGTTTCACTACTAAATAACAGGGAACTAAATAACAGGGATCAACATTTTTCCAGCCTCGCATGACAATATCATTGTTGCCTGCTCCCTAGTCCCAAAGCTGATGGCACATATTTTGGGATTTATTATGGCAGCACCCTATTTCTAGTACTTATTTTAGTTTTATTTAGCTATTGCCACAATAATGCTAGGTAACAAATAACCACAAAATCTTAGAGGCATGCAGCAATAAACATTAATTTCTCACTTATGTGGGTTGGCTGGGGTCTGACTCAGCTTCCAGTTCAGTGGCAAATAGGCTTAGGTCTTGGCCTTGCCTTGGATTCAGGTCTGCTCTACTTGTGGTTGTTCTGTAGCCATGGCTGCATGAGCTCTTCTCATTATGGACAACCACATTGCAAGAGAACAAGCCCAGCCACACCAGCATATTCCAAGCCTGTGCTTGCATCATGTTGTATTGTCCTTTTATTCTGTATTTTTGATGCTCTGACATTATTAGGGCCTTGCTGACCCTGGAGGGATTGCCCCTCCCAGGGTTAGCTAATTCCCAGAGATAGTGAATAACTAAGTTTTCCAGTATGCCTTTCATATGCAAACCAATACAGAGTCCATACACACAACCATCTCCTTTATAGAGCTTTTATATTCCTGGCCAATATTCCCCTTCCCTAATCACCCCAGGGCCAGGTACCAGGCAACTAGGAACTCCACAGAGCCCATTGAAACTATTAAAAATAGCCAATCTTGCTTATACTGCTTTGAATGTTCCTTCCCACAGATACCTCAGTAAAGCTCTTGCCCACATTTTCCCCTTGTTGACTCTGCCTCCTGACTGACCCTGTGGTATGACATGCCTGATCTGTTGACTTTGCTATACCTGAATAATAAAGTCTACATTTTAAAACACCTGCCCACTAATATCCCTTTGACCAATTTAAGTCACTTGGCCAAGCCCAAAGTCAAGGTGTGTGGAAGTAATCTCTGCTCACCAGCTTTGGCGAGAATGAATGCATGCTTCTGTTAGAAAGGAGTGAAGAATCGGACGCTGTTTACACTGGTAAGCATGTGGATGTCTAATTCTATTAGAGGAATTGAAGAATTGGGACTAATAATTCAATTTGCCAAAACTGAGATAGGCAATATGATTGCAAATATATAAAACCTAATCTATGCAGAGAAAGAAGTCTTGAAGGAAATACATTAAAATATTAATAGGGTATATTTTTGGGTGCTAGTACTGTGGACAATTAAAATTATTCTTTCTTCCTCGATTTTACCAATTGTCTTTCATGAGAATATATTTATTTTAAAATTTAAAATGTACAATATTATCTAGAAGCTGAGTCTTCTAAGTATTAAACTAAAATTGCTTGAATATCTTCTGCTTAAGATCAGTAATGGTCCTAAAAGCATGGGCAAGGAGGATGTGCTGCTGTTTCCACCTGTGAGAACAGACAGGCTTCCAGAGCAGAGAACCATGAAGGGTCTGGCATGGGTCACCCTCTTTTTTTTTTTACTATTGAAAGTGTGGTGCACAGATCCCCAGCATTGGCATCACCTGGGCACTTGTTAGAAATACATACTTCTTCATGTGGTTTGCATGCACATTAAAGTTTTGAGATGTAAACTGGTTATTATAACATTTAAATTAAACACATTTTTACTTCATAATTCAAAATGGTTGATAGTTATAATTACTTTTAAATTAAAAACAGGCAGATAGTGGGATAGATAGGTGAACAGATTGACTGGTCCAATGAACAAGTACCAAGAATTTTCACACAATAAAAATTAATTATACAATCTATAGTCTTATTGATTACAAGTTTGATGTGGGCCCCTGTTCCAGGTAGGACAGCCTTTCCCCGCCAAATTGTAACAAAGAACTATAATTCTGGGAGGTGTTAGTTGGAGGTTAATAGGTGTCCCCCTGTATGTTACTACAGCTGTAATAGATGACTTGCAAACTTGGTGACTTAATACAACACAAATTTATTATCTTACAGTTCTGGTGGTAAAAAGTCTGACAAGGGTCTCACTGGGCTAAAATCAAGTTGTGAGCTGGGCTGTTTTCCTTCTGGAGGCTCTAGGGGGGAATCATTCCCTTGCCTTTTTCCAGCTTCTACGGGCTACCTGCATTGCTTTGCCCCCTTCCATCTCCAAAGCCAGCAATGGCCAGTTGAGTGCTTCTTATGCTGCCTTACTGACTCTCTTCCGCCTCCCAATTCCACTTTTAAGGACCTTGGTGATTACGTTGGGCCCACCCAGACAATCCAGAATAACCTCCCTACTTTAAAGTCAGCTGATTAACAACCTTAATTCCCCTTTGCCATGTAAGATTCCAGGGATTAGAACATGGACATCTTTGGGTGGTCATTAGTTTGCCTTCCATACCCATGAAATAGAGATTTGGTGGTCACATAAATCTGCAAATAATATTTCCTTCTTGGATTTTGCAATGTTCATCAGCATAGTAAAGTCTCAGAGAATTCTTGAAAGAGGCTTTTAACTTTGCCCAGACTAGGAACTCTTCTTTTACTTGCACATTTCATGAAGCTGATCCTAAAAAATATGAAGAAATTCAGAGAAAATCAAAGAACTGGTTTCTGTCCTAAAGGGGTTGAAGAAAGTGTTTTATTTCTTTAATCATGTACTGTATTTCAAATTAATCCTGAATTCATTAGTTCTGAAGGCATGCAGGGCAGAAGAGTGAGTGAGGACATCTGTAGAAATAAGAGGCCCTAATTACCAGGCTTCTATTCCATTATAGGGCAAAGCTGAGCGCAGCAGTGGTTTGTGGGAGTCGACGCCTATTTCCATTTTTACCAGTGACATATTGTGGCATTATGAATAATTTTAAAAAATCTGTCCTGGTCTCTATAACTCTGTTTCTTATATGTAAAATTGCATTAACAGTATCCCTTTCATCCAATATCATTGTGGGGTTTTAATTAATGTTAAAATGCTGTTTGGCATCTATGTGCAGAAAGTTATTAAATTTTATCACCAAATATTATGATGGTAATGAGGACTAGCTCACCAATATTTCATTACATTTGCAACTTTTTTTTCCATTAATTTACTGCATAAGTCATCAATGGCTATATACAGTATTATCCCTATAGCCAGAGCAGAAAGCTTATTTCATCTTTTAAATATCTCATGTTGAAACCAAGAAATATAAACTACAGAAAGCTGTGTCTTGTAAAAAAAAATTCCCAGAAGGCATTTTTTTAATGTGGTGAGCATGATTGCTTACAATAAAAAAGTCTTGAAAGGTCTCACTTGTTCTAAGATTATTCATGCAGCAATTATGCTATTGATGACAATCTGCTTTTATGATAATGTATTATAAGCTCTTCTGAGCCCACTCAACAAAGCATAGTATAATGCTTGCAATCTTCCTCAAGACCTCTCTTGCCAAGATACCTATTCACTTCCTTGATTAGAAAAAGCTAAAAAAAATAGGGGTTTTAAAAACAGAGATAAAGTGAATATCAGTTTTAGTCTACATTGAATTGGAACTTGTAATTTTAAAGTGAAGAATCACAAAAGAGAGAAATTGTTGGGTACTCTGACATATTCTTGATGATCTTATTTATCTTAGTACAAACACTGTACTTGTGAGCCCCTACACTGTGTGTATGGCACAAAGGAAGGGGACCTATTTATTTTATTTTATTATTAATTTTTAATTAAAAAGATTTTTTTGGCTGTGTTGAGTCTTCGTTGCTGCATGCGGGCTTTATCTAGTTGCGGTGAGAGGGGGCTACTCTTCATTACGGTGCGCGGGCTTCTCATTGCAGTTGCTTCTCTTGTTGCGGAGCACAGGATCTAGACGTGTGGGCTTCGGTAGTTGCAGCCCTCGGGCTCAGTTGTGGCGCACAGACTTAGTTGCTCTGTGGCATGTGGGATCTTCCCGGATCAGGGATCGAACCTGTGTCCCCTGCATTGGCAGGAGGATTCTTAACCACTGCACCACCGGGGAAGTCCCTATTTATTTTATTTACAATTTGCCAAGAGCAAAAGGGCTTTCCCAACTCAAATCTTAAATTTTACCTTGCATTGCTATAGGTTTTCAAGTAACTATTTTTATTTCAAGTGAGTGTTATTATTTAGGTTCTTAAGTTTCTTCCTTGTTTTTGCAGAGTATGTAGCACATACCTTGGGTGAGTCTACCTAAAAAGAGAGTCGAATTACATATTAAAAGAAAGTGTGCTCCCTGATCTTAAAAACGGTTAAATCTCACTCTTGTTTCACTCAAGTTTAGTTACAACATTAAATTGAGATTAGAACCCTATGGGTAGAGTGAAAGCCCTACTGAAACATCTATTTGCTGTCGTTATCCGTGTTCACAGTCTGCAAAACTTACTAGTTATTATTGTATGAAAGATGCTTTTCATCCTCAAGAGCAGGATTTTTTCCTTATTTGTTTTCCCTCCATTTCATTTTGACTTGTAGATATAATTTGGGTAAACAATTTAAAGATGGGTGAAAAAAAGGTTGGTCGAAGCTTCTGAGAGCAAACAAATTGATTAATATCCTGATCTTTGTAGACTAGGTTACAAAAACATTTAATTATGTAAAATAAAATTTAAAAACAGGTGTAGAATTCAGGGTAAAGGAATATGGACAGAGAAAAGTAAAATGAGACCGAGTGTGAGGTCACACTTAAAATGCACCCTACTTTTGTAGCACACACAGCAGGTTTGTTGAGTAACACATACAATTCAGGCTCACTGGGATGCATACTCGATAGGGGTGGGACACACACATTTAGTTCTATATTTTTTAGCACCTCATGAAATGAGGGAAAATAACTTCTGATGAGAATCTCTTGAAGATAAAGGGAGTCAGTTAGCCAGAGTCTAAGTATTCTCCACAATGAGGCAAGAGGAGATAAGGAAGCTGTCTTTCTCTGTGTGTTTCCATCTTTCTTGGTCTCTGTCACTGTCTCTACTTCTCTTTTTCTCTCTCTCACTTTGGGATTGAGGCTGAATCTGCTCAGTTGAATTCTCTGAAATTAGATGTGCTTATGGTACAATGTAACTGTTCTCTGAATTGGGCTGTTCAAAGAACAGAATTTTAAAATTCACTTACCTCTGTTATTTTCAGAAAGGAGGGGAGTGGTGTAGTTGATCATCTGAAAATATCAGATGATACAACATAATTTTATTTTTAGCTTTGAAATGCAACCATGGGACTTTAAAACAAAATCCAATGTGCTACAACCAGTCATGACCAGCTGGCACTGCAAAAAACTGATAGTCACCAACAAAGGGAATTATCAGTGAAAGCAAAGGACTAAGGGAAGTCCTCACCAATAGCTGACTGGTTTACCCCAAAGGTAGAAGAGTTGTGTGTTGCTTATAAATCTGAGATAGCAATGTCCAGTGGACCCAGTGATTTCCACCATCAACTGCTGTGGGTGAAAGGGGCTCTTGATTTTGAACACTCACATATCAGGGTGCTTTGGAGATGGGGAATGTTGTCCTAGTTATGTTGCTAACTAGCTCAGTGACCCTGAGATAATTACTTCCCTATTCCCCGTCTGTTTCCTCTCAACCCAATGTGAATTGGACTAGATACCTTTAAAGTCCATTCCAGGACCCGAAGTTTAAGCAGGGCAGTAACATCTTCCCTGCATGTGTAAGCATGTAATATTTTTTTTTACCTCTCTATAGCCAAACTAAATTCTCATAGTCCCTATTCTAATGATGGGAGAGAGAGAGAGAGGGAGAGCAAACAGTTGTATTTAGTCACTTCAAAGTACCTTATTTTCTTCTAGTTTAGAATTAGTCTTTCGGTGTGGTTACTCAGAATTTAAATTTAGTTGATTAAAAACTCAAGGTCTCTGTTAAGGTTGTCTTTTCCTCTCTAGGGTTCTACCGGGTTTGCTTGTTCTTGCCTTGTTCTCCTGATCCCCCTCTCCTCGTCTTCCTCCTCTTTTTTTATTTTTATTTTTTGCGGCACGCGGGCCTCTCACTGTTGTGGCCTCTCCCGTTGTGGAGCACAGGCTCCAGACGCGCAGGCTCAGCGGCCATGGCTCACGGGCCCAGCTGCTCCGCGGCATGTGGGATCTTCCCGCACCGGGGCACGAACCCGTGTCCCCTGCATCGGCAGGCGGACTCTCAACCACTGCACCACCAGGGAAGCCCTCGTCTTCCTCCTCTTGTACTGCTTCTTCTCTTTATGATGGCTTCTGGGTACAGGGGACAGCTGTATGATAGTGTGGGTAGAAGTGGGGTTTCTAGCCTGGGGTGGTCTCCACCTGAGTATCTCACGCCACCAGTTCCTGCTCATCCTTCTGACATGTACCAACATCTAAGCTGGTGCCCTTTGTTGTAGTCATGCCATCTGATATTCAGGCCCATGGACTTTGTGCCCTGCTTATCCTGTCCCTCACCCCTGCTGCAGCATGCTGGAACTGTTGGATGAGAGGCAACTATGAGGATCAGGAACTCTAAGGCTCTCTACCTAAATACGCTGTGTTACATTTCTACTCCCCTGAATCTGAACTATGAGGGCTTAGGGCACACAGCAATTCTCTCTCTCTCTCTCTCTCTCTCTCTCTGTCTTGTGCACGCGCTGTCTGCTATAAATCAGACTCTTCTTTCCTTAGATTCTGAAACCCACTTAGGGGTTTCCATTTTGCACCAAGCCAGTCTCAATCCTAGGAGAGAGTATACTCACCTATGTCTTACTATCTCTCTTTTCTGCCTCCTGGCTGGGAGAAATCCTTTCTCTTTTTTGTTAGAATATCAAATCCTGATCATACCACATATCCTATCTTTCTGTGTTTCATACTAAGCATTCGATACTCATGTCCTCTATACTTTACTACTTTTAAGTCAGCAAAAGTATTTCCCCCCTGCTTAACAAAGTTTGGCTCTTGCAAATTAGAAATAAAAATCTGGTATTCTTATCTTCAAAATGTGCATGATCGAGCTTCCCTGGTGGCGCAGTGGTTGAGAGTCCGCCTGCTGATGCAGGGGACACGGGTTCGTGCCCCGGTCCGGGAAGATCCCACATGCCGCGGAGCGTCTGGGCCCGTGGGCCATGGCCGCTGAGCCTGCGCGTCCGGAGCCTGTGCTCTGCAACGGGAGAGGCCACAGCAGTGAGAGACCCACGTACTGCAAAAAAAAAATAATAATAATTGTGCATCATCAGCTTATTTAAGAAGTTAGAAGCTGAAATCTGACTACTCTCTTCCTTGTTTTTAGGCAAGAGATTCCAAGACTTCTATGGGCAGAGGACAAAATGGGTAGCAAGAATTAACAAGAATAAAAAGATACAAGCTAATATCTCAATATATTATTTAAAAACAGCACTGGGTTTTACTTCTGGGAGTACGAAGTAGACAGGCTTTTCCCTATTTCTCCTGCGAAGAACAACACCCCCTGGACATTATATATAAAACAAATATAAGAATGCTCTGAAAAATGGAGAGAAAGCAGATTGGCTAGGGACATTGAGGCCCAGGTAACAGCACTGCAGTGATTTAACTGATTTTTTTTCTTTTTGCCTCATATATCCCAGACTTGGAGCTGAATAACGGGCAATCCGGAAATACCAACAAGGACAGACAAAAAAGAAAATAAGTAAAAAGCTAAAACAAAAGCCTGCTCTCTCTAACCAAAAGAAATACAAATCAGAATGGACAAATAAAACTGTCTCTATTTGCAAATGACCTGATTATCCATACAGAAAATCCTAAGGAATCTAAAAAGAATTACACTGTAGAACTAATTAGTAAATTCGGTATTGTTGCATGATATACATTAAACCTATGAAATCAATTGTATATTATATGTATATTATATGTATTGTTTACTATAAATGAACATATGGACACCAAAATTAAGATGAAAATACTATTTACAATTGCTCAATGATTATGAATACATTGAAACACAATGAAATACTTATGTGTAAATCTAACAAAACATATTTAGGAAGTAAGTATATGCTGAAAACTACAAAACGCTGATGAAAAAAGTCAAAGATGATCGAAGTAGATGGAGAGACATGTTACATTCATGAGTCTGAAGACAACATAGTAAAGATGGTTATTCTTCCCAAATTGATATACAACTTTGATGAAATTCTTACCAAAATCCTAGCAAGATTTATTTTTGTAAAGACATGATTATTCTAAAATTTATATGGAAAATAAGTAAAATAGTTAAACAATTTTGAAAAAGTAGAACAAAATGGGAGGAATCAGTCTACCTGGTTTCAAGATGTTATTTAGCTACAGTGGAGAGATAGACACAGAGATCTGTTGAACAGATTAGAGAACCTATAAATAGACTCACACAAATATGCCCAACTGATTTTGACAAAGGTGCAAAAGCAATTCAATGGAAGAAAAATTGCCTTTCAACAAATGATGCTGAAACAATTGAACATTCATAGGCAAAAAAAAACCCCAGTGGATCTCAACCTATACCTCACAGCTTACATAAAAATTAATTCAAAATGGATTATGGACTTAAAGATAAAATGTAAAACTATAAGCTTCCTGTAAAACAACAACAAAAACAGGAGAAAATCTTCAGGATCTAGAGCTGGGCAAAGAATTCTTAGACTTGACAATAAAATCAAGATCTATAAAAATTTGATAAATTATTACACACCATTAAAATTAAGCACTTTTTCTCTGGGAAACACCCTGTTAAGAGGATGAAATGAAAAGCTACAGACTGAGAGAAGATATTTGCAAACCACATATCTGACAAAGTACTAGTATCTAGAATATATAAATAAAACGAATGAACTCTCAAAACTTAATGGCAAATTAACCAAACCATCCAATTAGGAAATGGGCAAAAGACACAAAGATATATTTCATTAAAGAAGATATACAGATGGCAAATAAGCATATGAAAAGATGTTCAACACCATTAGTTAGTCATCAGATAAATGTAATATAAATCTACAATGAGATATTACTATGTACCTATCAGAATGGCTAAAATTAAAAAAAATATTGTGGCAATACCAAAAACTGGCAAGGATGTAGAGAAACTGGATCACTCATACACTGCTAGTGAGAATAAAAATGGTACAGCTTCTCTGGAAAACAGTTGACAGTTTCTTAAGAAACTAAACAAGCAACTACCACACAACTCAGCAACTGCACTCCTGGACATTTATTCCAGAGAAATAAAAATTTATGTTCACACAAAATCCTGTACACGAATGTTCATGGCAGCTTTATTTGTAACACACAAATACTAGAAACATTCCAGAGGTCCTTCAATGGACAAATAAACAAACTATGGTATATCCGTAACATGGACTATTACTCAGCAATAAAAAGTAATGAACTATGAACAGCTTGGTCTCCAGAGAATTATGCTGAGTGAAAAAAGCCAATTTCAAAAAGTTGCATACTGTATGCTTCCATTTATACAGCAATTTCAAGATGACAAAATTATAAAAATGGAGAACAGATTAGTGGTTACCAAGGGTTAAGGGGTGGGGGTATAGGAGGTGTCAGGGGAGGTGGGTGTGGCTGTAAAAGGACAGCATGAGGGATCCTAGGGTGAAGGAAATACTGTATCTTAGCTGTATTAATGTCAATATCCTGGTTGTGATATTGTACTTTAGTTTTCTAAGATGTTACCGTTAGAGGAAAATGGATAAAGGGTCTATGGGATCTTTCTATTATTTCTTATAACTAAATATGAATCCACAGTTATCTCAAAATAGGGAATTAAAAAAGTATATGTATTAAAAATAAAGCAAAAATGATCTTATATTTAGTACCTGTGCCCCATACACACTTTCTGGTACCTAGAACAGTTCCTGGCCAATAGAAGATAATTCATTTTGTTAAATGAATAAGACATGAATTTGAAACAAGAAAATGATTCTTAAATTGATTTTATTTAAGATTCATAAATCTTAAAACCTCCAGGAGAGATAGGAACTCTTTCTCTTCCTTTATCTACAGATGTTTTACAGTCTGTTCCCCTCCCCCTGTAATACTGGTTTAGTCTTCTAAATTTGTGGACCTTTGAAGGATTGTTGGAATCAGAATATGCTTGAGAGCACAAGCAAACTTCCCACAGAAGCCAGCTGAAAAAATTTTCATTTTTCCAAAGAACTTCTATTCAGTTTTGTTTTTTCTGACTCACTGGGGTTACCAGTTTCATGCATTTCTTCCTACTTTGCATGTACTTGATATCTAGGTCTTAGCTGGCAGAGGCCCCACTCTTAATTACTGGACCAGTATCCTCCCCGGGTTCCTGCATTATGTAATCCAGCACCCAGTGAGGTTTTTGGAAATGAGTGTTTTCGGAGAGAGAAGGGGGATCATGCTTTTGGCTGTTTACTGTTGGAATTCCCTGGGAGGACACTCTCAGTTTACCCCTCACCCTAAGTAGGGGAAGATTCTCAGTTGCCTGGGGGAGTTACATTTCCTCCGAAAGGAAACCGGGTCTCCAAGAACTCATTCTGCTCAATAGGAGTGTTTCCACCCTTACAACTCTGGGGCTGGGAGAATACATTTTGAAGGTCACGAAGTACAGATGATCAGATCAATGATCAATTTATGCTTCTGAGGGAACTGGCATAGTCACAGCCACGGTAATGTAGGGCCTGAAGTCAATTTATCACACAGCTGATGGAGCGGCTCCCTCTCGTGGTCGGAGACTGCGCTGCTGAGTGAAGCAAAAGGGCATCTTGAACTAACTCAGAAATTAAGGTGAAAGAAAATAGAGCCTTAATTCGGCCACTAGCAACATCTGACGTTCATAAATGCATTTTCAAAGTTTATAAAACAAGCCAGACTCCACAGGCACCTGGAGGGGAACCTGGGTTATGACTGGCAAACGGTTAACCAGACACAGAACCGTAAGATTCCTGTTTGCCTTTGAGGCCACTTTCAGCACTTCTTTATCCCCAAGGCTATGAAACCTCCCAGCTCCTCTGAGAGCAGCCCAACACATACACATTAAGAATTCAGTGCTATTGCCTTGATCAAGATCTGTGATCTAGTGTCACACTCACATTTTTCTGTGAAAATCACAGAAAGTCAGTAGATTCCCATTTCCAATGGAAATACATTCTAAGCCCTGTTCTAAATGTGAAATTGAAGGCTGTTAAATTACAAGCATCAGGAAGAAGTAAACATTGGTTAGGGCAGTAAGCTTAGCCCAATCCAGACCAGCTCAGCACAGCTCAGCTCAAGTCTTAGAATCCTTGTCTCTGGATTGTTCTGGGGTCTTGGGGAGGCAGCTGAGTCACGACTTTTAGCATTAGACTGAGGTGCCTAAACTCTCTACCAGCTCGAAGTCCTTTTTCACAATGGTTCCTTTGCCCAGAACTTCCTCTCCTCGAATACCACTTACCATCTTCAAAAGTTTCTTTCTTTTGCTATTTATTCTTAAGTGGATAATTTATATAGGTTATCATGCTATTTGTGGGGGGCGTGACTCTGACATTTTGGAATTCACTCCATCTGGTAAAGGCTTCTTGTTTCCTTAAGGAGAGTGGTGTTTTCAGGTGGTGATGCAGGAATGAGGAGGGTGTGGAAAAGAGGTGGCTACTCACCTCTTTATTGTATAATAGTTTGATAAAGTACATTTCTAAATTACCATTGCTTTAATGTACACTTTAGCACAATTTTTTACTTTAAAGTTTTAAATACCATTAAAGAATTTATGCTTTAAAAGACACTTATGCTTTCAAAAAATGGGACAATGCCCCCCAAAAAACTTCGACACAGTTCTGAGCTGAAGAGAACTGTGCAATAATTACAATAGCTAATCCACATTGTGATTGCTGTGTCAGGTGCTGTTCTAAGTGTTTTATATACTGATTTATTTAGTCCCCATAACAATAGTGAGATAGGTTACTATTATATTCCCTATTTTACAGATGGAAAAATGGAGGCATAGTGATTCTGTAAAGTGCCTAATAAATGTCACCTAATATAAGGCAGCCTGACTCAAATCTTGGACTTGAATAAAAAGACCTATTATAGTCCTGATTGTATGATTTAGGAAAAGTCATTGGAGTACCTCTGAGATTTTCTTACCTATGAAATGAGGATAATAATTCTGCTCTGTGTGCTGTACTAGGTTGCCACAAGACCATTCATTTATTTCCCACGTATTTGTTGAGTGTCAACCGTATGTCAACTGGAAACACAACTGTAATGACAGATATGTTCTTGCCCTCATGCACTTCATACTCTAATGAGGGAGACAGAAAACAGATGAACAAAGAAATAAATACAATCATTACAAATTGTGCTAACATTTCTGAAGGCAATGATACAGGGACTGAGATAGAGAACCAAAGTTGGGGGGCAGTGGAGGGCATTTAGTGGTGTGATTACAGCTCCTTTAGATGGAGGACTAGGGTAATCAGCAAAAGTATAGAGAAGGTGATATATTAGTAGAGACCTGGAGATCCACAGAGAGCTAGCCATGGGGAAACACTGGAGAAGATGGAAGAATAGAGTGTTCCAGATGAAATGGTATGTGAAAAAGCCAAGTGATAAAAAGGGGCTAGCTATACGAGCAGAAACTGAGACCAGTATGATGCCATCAATGAAATTATTGTACATAAAGGTGTGAAAAGAACTATCAAAGTTAGGGAGTTAAAATACCCTGAAACAAAAACACTGATACATTTGGTGCACTTAGGCCAGTGGAAACCAAACCTCATTTCTCATTTCTCCTGAGAAGAAATGGTTTAAATAGTCCAGTCGCTCCTTTGTTTTCCCTCCATGCCCATCAATGCGCGGAGACATCTTTGCTCCTGCCCATTTGTTAGTGTAACAGAATAGTTTTTGAAACATTTGGGTTTATCTTTCTGTGTTTTCTTCTTTCCTGTTCTCCTGAACTCAACCTTTCCTCCTTTTTTTATTTCAGGGATATTTCTGCAGTTTCTTTCAGGCCTTTTGTTAAAACCCTATGCCACTGAAGGAATAAGACTGGATGCCATTGTTCTCTTTCCATTGGCTCTCTATACCATTTTCTTTTAATTCTTATGTTTTTCTTATTTATTTACCCAAGAAATATATAATTAATATAAAACACAGTGAACAAAATAAAATAAACTTAAATTACGTAATATCCTACCATGAAGAGTTAATTAAGCATTATCAACATTTTAATGTCTCTGTAACAAACTTTTCCTTTGTTGTTTCCCTTGCAATTCATATATCCTACCACTAGGTGATGGAAGATTGTCAAATTAGTAGGTTGATTAAAAATAGGTAAACTCTTTTCCACTTTTTGTATTTTTCAAAACACTATTAATATAATTAAACATTGAAAGTTACTAGCAAAGGTCAGCTTTTTAAGAATTAAATGCCTTAAGAAAAATGTATATGCTGTACTTAGTATTATTTAACTTCACAGCTTAATTAATTAATTAATTAATTAATGTTTTATCACTCATCTAAAGTTTACTTTGGTGTCAAAAATCTCTGGACAGTTGTACATGACTTTGAGGTCTCAGTCACACTGAGTGGTAAGACTTTTGTATGCTCTGTGATTAACTTAAAGAATTATTTTCTTTTTATTCTCTGATATTTATTTTTTAGGTACCCTTATATCAGGAAGAAGATAAGAATAGCTACAGATTAAACTTAAAATCCCAAAAATTTAGCAGAGTATCTGGCACATGATAGATATTTAATAAACACTTATTTCCCTTATTACCAGTCTCCTTTTTGAATCTAAGAATGCAGAAGCTGCCTTGGTTTATTTTTCCCAAACTAGATGAAGATATTTTTCCTTCTTCCTCCCTCATTCCCTCCCTCCCTCCCTCCCTCCCTCCCTCCCTCCTTTTCTTCCTTCCTACCTGTGCCTCTCTTGCAAGAATTACCACCCACCTCTTCTTTTCTCTCTAGCTGGGTACAATTTAGAACCTATTTAGATAAACTAGTTATTGCTGATTAAACTTGGCAATTTATTATTTTTAGCAAGCCCTGAATCAAGAAATATTTAGACTTAATATGTACTTAGACCTGTTGGAAAATAAAATTATAACAAAAAATGTAACAGAGAAAGTGTAAGCAGCAGCTGGTTTGTTTTACACATGATCTCTACGGTCCCCCTCTCGCAAGTCCTGCATCCCTTTCACAGAATACTGCATTCTGAACAGAAATTGAAAAGGTTGTAACTTTCATTTCATCATAATGTCCCAATTGTCTTCTTTCTTTTGCCCTTAGAGGCTAAGGCAGGATTTTGTAATTCTCATTTTTTTCTCATACTGTTGGATGTAAAAACTAAAATCAATCCTGATGTTTGGACTCCCAACTGCTACACTATATATACACCAAAAATGCAACTGTCTTTGAACAAAAGATTTTGAAAAGTCTTTAAACAAAAGTTTGTTTTGGAATGCGCTTCTCATTCTAAATACCCTCCTTATATGTGTCATTAAAAAACCTTGTATAGTTTTTGAGAAAAAAATCTTATTTAAAAAATATACCATTCAGGGGAGAAAATATTTGCAAATGAAACAACTGACAAAGGATTAATCTCCAAAATTTATAAGCAGCTCATGCAGCTAAATAACAATAAAACAAACAACCCAATCCAAAAATGGGCAGAAGACCTAAATAGACATTTCTCCAAAGAAGATATACAGACTGCCAACAAACACATGAAAGAATGTTCAACATCATTAATCATTAGAGAAATGCAAATCAAAACTACAATGTGATATCATCTCACATCAGTCAGAATGGTCATCATCAAAAAATCTAGAAACAATAAATGCTAGAGAGGGTGTGGAGAAAAGGGAACACTCTTGCACTGCTGGTGGGAATGTGAAGTGGTACAGCCACTATGGAGAACAGTATGGAGGTTCCTTAAAAAACTACAAATAGAACTACCATATGACCCAGCAATCCCACTGCTGGGCATATACCCTGAGAAAACCATAATTCAAAAAGAGTCATGTACCAAAATGTTCATTGCAGCTCTATTTACAATAGCCAGGACATGGAAACAACATAAGTGTCCATCATCGGATGAATGGATAAAGAAGATGTGGCACATATATACAATGAAATATTACTCAGCCATAAAAAGAAATGAAATTGAGCTATTTGTAATGAGGTGGATAGACCTAGAGTCTGTCATACAGAGTGAAGTAAGTCAGAAAGAGAAAGACAAATACCGTATGCTAACACATATATATGGAATTTAAGAAAAAAATATATCATAAAGAACCTAGGGGTAAGACAGGAATAAAGACACAGAATTACTAGAGAAGGGACTTGAGGATATGGGGAGGGGGAAGGGTAAGCTGTAACAAAGCGAGAGAGAGGCATAGACATATATACACTACCAAACGTAAGGTAGATATCTAGTGGGAAGCAGCCGCATAGCACAGGGAGATCAGCTTGGTGCTTTGTGACGGCCTGGAGGGGTGAGATAGGGAGGGTGGGAGGGAGGGAGATGCAAGTGGGAAGAGATATGGGAACATATGTATATGTATAACTGATTCACTTTGTTATAAAGCAGAAACTAACACACCATTGTAAAGCAATTATACTCCAATAAAGATGTAAAATATATATATATATATATATATATACACCATTCAGAAATATCTTTTTACTTTTTTGCTTCTCTCTCTCTCTCTCTCTCTCTCTCTCACACACACACACACACACACACACACACACACACACAAGAAATAATTTAATTTAATCCCCTTGCATTTGGGACATGCTTGGTAGCAAGCTTGGGGACAAAGTGGAAAAATGGCCATTTAGCCTAAGAAATTAGATTGCAGTTTTCCTCTATCAAGAAACAATTGTATATAGATGATAAAATATTGAACATTTGTGACAGTAATTTAATATTATCCATTTAAAACTCATCTGACAGTTTTAAATATGGAAATTTTAGTTTCTTATCCATATCAACAGATATTAAAACTTCTACAATTCCTTATGGCTATGTCAGTCTTGATGTGCATAATGCCTTTTTAAAATAAGACTCAGCAGAAAAATCTCCATAATTATCTGGAGGTTTGGAAGAAACAAAATTCCTTTTTTATAGCAACCTAATAGCTTCTTAACTCATTAAAGTGTTCCTTCACTTTAGTCAGTGGTTTCAGCTGAGTTGTAAATCTTGAATATATAAGTATTTTTCAGTCTAAATGTTGGAAGCATCACCTGGTAGTTTGAGGCTAGCAGGAGCCTTGGAGCCATCCTCTCCTTCCAGGTCTAGCCTCCATTTTTCAAGGGACTTGCTTCAAGTCCCATAGCCAGATGGGGTGGAGCTGGACCTAGAATCCCTGACTGTGACACTCAAGACAATCTCTGTGCTAAGTCTTTCCCTCAGTCCTAGAGACTCCAGCCTTCCCGATCTTTTCCTTTGCGATCCATTCAATGATGTAAAAGACACATTTCTGTTGAAAGGGCATGTTCTTCAGTATCAGAGCAGGAATGATGAATACTACCCTAGGGTTCTTTTTTTTTTTTTTTTTTAACATTTTATTTATTTGGTTGAGCCAAGTCTTAGTTGCACCAGGTCTTAGTTGCAGCAGACAGGCTCCTTAGTTGTGGCATGCATGCAGGCTCTAGTTCCCCAACCAGAGATTGAACCCTGGCCTCCTGCATTGGGAGCTCAGAGTCCTACCCACTGTGCCACCAGGGAAGTCCTTACCCTAGGGTTCTAAGGCACAGAAATATACTTCTCAAACATAGACATAAACAAAACATTAATGCGATAATCTAGTTCTCAGTATAGAATATACTATGCTTTCTATAATAAATTGTACTAATATTAACAGGAAACTTTGGATAGAAAAGTATAGTGAGTCTCAATATGAAAACAGTAATAGTTATTTATTTAAGATGCCCAAATTGAAGGCTTCCTATTATTTTCTGATTACTTAAAATCATTATCTAAGCAAAGCATCAAACTTCTATAATTTGCTCCTGAGAGAGAACTTTTCTGTAAACATGCTTCCTTCTTCCATTTTTTTTCATAAGCAACAATTCAGTAATTTTCCTTATATCTCATTTAGACAATTGAGAATTCACATGTAGTATTAAACATTTCTCTTCTTCTTGAAATATAAATAACTTGACTTCTTTTGATAACATTTTCAATTCTTCAGAAGTTGAGGCAGCAGTGGAGGATTGGCTCCCTGAAACTTAATTCTGAGCAACAGAAGAGATTTAGGATGGGGTAAGATTTCTTAAGGTACAATTAATTGATTACATCTATATTTTAGGTTTTGATTTGGGAAAACATAGTTAAAAGGAGAGAAATCTGATGTTTATTATTCTTGGATAAAAGCATGCCAAGGATCAGTAGAAGGTGTTGTAAACACCTCTTGACTTTCAAAGGAGAGTGATTAAGGATTTGTTTAAAAGTGTTAGCATGGGGCTAAAAGAATGTCACCCTCTCATTCTCTCAGGCCAGAAATACAGGAAATTCTGGGGGAAAAAATCCTCTGGACTTGAGGATATTCCTGGAGAAAGTCTTCTATGAGGAAAAATTTAGGTTTAATTTCACATGTAAACCTTCACCTGAAACTCAGAATCCTTTTTCAGAGAGGTTTCAAAGGCAAGCTGATTTGACCAAACATGTGGGAGTCCCAGAAATGGCATTCTTATCAGAGTTTTTTTGAAGTAGTATCAAATATAATTGTTTCAATGTTGTTGATATTAAAAGTGGAAGAAAACTCGTTTTATTTAGTCTCTTATTCTGACTTTACCAAGATACCATATTTATTTCTATTTCCACATTTCTCACCATTCTTCAAAAGTCAAATCACAAGTGTTAATTAAATGTCTACTGTATGCATTTAATAACTGTGATGGAGGTTCTGGTGGAGAAATAGGTAACAACCCATTCTTTTCTTACATTAAAACCATTGCATTCTTTCTCACTTCTCTGACCTCATTCCATTGATCACCCTTCCTCTATTTGCTACTTATGAACTCTTATTTGTCCTTCAAAATTTCAACTTGAATTTTATCTTCTCTGACACATCTACCCAGATTCAGCCAAACTGACTTAAGCCCTTCCTCCTCTGTGTTTCCAAGGAAATGTGTTCATTTTGCACATTATGACATTTTACATGTTGTATGATACTTTGTTGCCATGTTCTATCTCTACTGGGTTGCAAGATCACGTCTGCATCATCTCTGCAACCATATCCAACATAAGGTCTCATTAACGATTTGATTATCTTTGAGGAACTTGCTGTCAAGCAGGAAGCATATTTAAAATGACGAAAAATCATAGGAAGCAATAATTAATTCATTAATTTATTCAACAGATTTTTATTAATTGCCTATTTTGGTCTGGTTAAAAAAGTAAATAAGATAGACTTGGTACTGATTTCATAGAATTTAAAGTTTGGGCTTAGAGATAGATATTAAATAATGAATTATACAAGTGATTTGTAATTAGTGCAACAATAAAGAAGTACTGTGTGCCAGGAGAATGAAGAATAGGCACAGAGAACAACAGCATGTTCAAAAGCCGTGAGGTGGGGCTTCCCCGGTGGCACAGTAGTTGAGAATCTGCCTGCCAATGCAGGGGACACGGGTTCGAGCCCTGGTCTGGGAAGATCCCACATGCCGCAGAGCAACTGGGCCCGTGAGCCACAATTACTGAGCCTGCACGTCTGGAGCCTGTGCTCCGCAACAAGAGGCCGCGATAGTGAGAGGACCGCGCACCGCGATGAAGAGTGGCCCCCGCTTGCCACAACTAGAGAAGGCCCTCGCACAGAAACGAAGACCCAACACAGCCATAAATAAATAAATAAATAAATTTAAATCATGTGGGCTTCTAAGAAGACCTCTGCTTAAAAAAAAAAAAAAAAAAAAAAAAGCCCTGAGGTGATAAGAAACTTGGACCTTTCAAGAAAATGAGAGAAGATGAGAGAAGGTTGATGTCATTGATACAGGAATAGAAGGAAGAGACTGGCAATACATCAATTTGGGGAGCTGGGCAGAGGCCAGATCATGTAGGGACTTTTAGGTCACATTAAAATGTCTGGAATTTGTTTTAAAACCAAAAGAAAATCATTCAAGAGTATGAAGCAGGATTGTACCATGACTGAATTTAATGTAAAAAAAGCTTATTCTAGCTGTCAGATGAATACTGGATGTGGGGAGATAAGTTGGGTGCGTGATGATTGTAACTTATACTAGTGTGATGTAAGTGGGAATAGAGAAAAGTGGACGGATTTGAGAGACTTTTAGAAGCTGGAATCCACAATATTTAGAGGTTAGTTGGACTTGCGTGTGTGTGTGTGTGTGTGTGTGTGTGTGGTGTGTGTGTGTTTGGTATTTTGTGTTGAATGAGCGGTGGAAGCATGAGAGAGAAGAAAATGTCAAAGGTGACTTTCAGGTTTCTTAATTGAGCAAGGTTGTGAATGACAGCATGTTTTATGTGCTTATGTGGAAAAATTTAAGAAATGAAAAGTTGTCAACCCCAACCTCCCTCACCAATCTTTTGAACCTAAAACCCCATTGGGTCTTTAGAGAGTATACAAGTGTCTCCTATAAAAAGGCAAAAGATCCCGATGATGGGGGTTGATAAGTAACCTTTTAAAACATTTTTAGTAGAGATTGTTGGGACACTAACTGCTAGCAAGGAATGAGCCTTGAGTGCACAAGACTTGTCTAAGAGGGGCTCTTAGAGTAGGTGGTGAGACAGGAAATGGAGGACTGGAAAAAAGAGAGGGGCCTTGGAAACAGGCCTTACTTGTTGGCAAATGCAAGAATTTTGCTGGAGAATGGGAAGGTCCTAAAAGGAATATATCATAGTGTCTCCAGAGAAACAGACGCTGCAGATATGTAACTGCCATTCAAATCCCCTCCCCTTTGCTTTCAACTGAGCTCTTCACCATTACAACAATCTTCTTTCACAAACCTAATCTAGTTGAGCTTTGTCCCCCATACCTGATTCCCTGATGTCCTGCAACTTCCCCTGAAATATCTAGCTCATAAGCCCATAATATGTTTCTGTGACTCAGCACCTCTTACTAATTAATGTAATACATTTTAGAAACTGTCTCAAAAAGTTTTAACTTTCTGCCCTCCCTGCCCTTCATTTCCCTCCACCCACACTTTTTTTTTCATAGTCTAACCAAGTTTTTTTTTTCTTTGATTTATGTTTTTGATTTTTTTAAACATATTTTTGGAGTATAATTGCTTTACAATGGTGTGTTAGTTTCTGCTTTATAACAAAGTGAATCAGTTATACATATAATGTTCCCATATCTCTTGCGTCTCCCTCCTTCCCACCCTCCCTATCCCACCCCTCTATGTGGTCACAAACTACCGAGCTGATCTCCCTGTGCTATGCGGCTGCTTCCCACTTGCTATCTGTTTGGTAGTATATGTATGTCCATGCCACTCTCTCACTTTGTCACAGCTTACCCTTCCCCCTCCCCATATCTTCAAGTCCATTCTCTAGTAGGTCTGTGTCTTTATTCCCATTCCCGTCTTACCCCAGGTTCTTCATGATCTTTTTTTTGTTTCTCTTAGATTCCATATATATGTGTTAGCATACGGTATTTGTTTTTCTCTTTCTGACTTACTTCACTCTGTATGACAGACTCTAGGTCCATCCACCTCACTACAAATAACTCAATTTCATTTCTTTTTATGGCTGAGTAATATTCCATTGTATATATGTGCCACATCTTCTTTACCCATTCATCTGATGATGAACATTTAGGTTGCTTCCATGTCCTGGCTATTGTAAATAGAGCAGCAATGAATATTTTGGTACATTACTCTTTTTATTTTTTTGCGGTTCACGGGCCTTTCACTGCTGTGGCCTCTCCCGTTGCGGAGCACAGGCTCCGGATGCGCAGGCTCAGCGGCCATGGCTCACGCGCCCAGCCGCTCCGCGACATGTGGGATCTTCCCGGACCGGGGCACGAACCCGTGTCCCCTGCATCGGCAGGCGG
Source organism: Orcinus orca (assembly GCF_937001465.1). NCBI lineage: Eukaryota > Metazoa > Chordata > Mammalia > Artiodactyla > Delphinidae > Orcinus > Orcinus orca. The sequence goes on along the minus strand of NC_064566.1, from coordinate 86,918,595 downwards.
ACTCTCAACCACTGTGCCACCAGGGAAGCCCCATGACTCTTTTTGAATTATGGTTTTCTCAGGGTATATGCCCAGTAGTGGGATTGCTGGGTTGTATGGTAGTTCTATTTGTAGTTTTTTTAAGGAACCTCCATACTGTTCTCCATAGTGGCTGTATCATTTGTTTGAACTAAATATAAACCAGCTCATCTGACTAAACCATGAATCCGTTTATAAAATGCACTAGGTGGCAGTAGAGGAACTCCTTCACTGTGGTTGAAAAATGCCTGCAGTGCAAGGGGAATGTGTATGAAAACAGCCAAGTTCCAGCTTCCCACTGTTACCTGAACTGAAGGCAGAGAGAAAATAAAAGAGGAAAGTAGCACAGTTAGCTAAATGCTGCTTCATCAATTCAACCTGCTTGGTATTCATGTCACATGGGAGAAAAAGTTTTCAAGTACACTTGTCTCTTGTTTAATGAAGTAACTGCATTTCTGTTTTCTTTTTAAGCCATAGAATTAATTTCCATTAAATAAACCCCATTTTTCATCACTGGATTTCATTAGTAAATTGGGGATATAGTCCTTTAGAAAAAAACTGGTCATGAATATTATTAAATCATAGGAATGCAGCAAATATTTAGAAATAGCTCATCTAAAGGAAAATAACCATCTGCTAAAAACACTGACAATAGTACTAAAATATTTAGAAATATTTCTAAAGTATCAGTAACATTGTGCTATATTCCAAATAAGTCAGGAAATAGAAAATATTAAGAAAGAAAATATAATATAATATCAGGTTCTTTAGAAGTAAAGGATCAAACTTGCCTGCTAGTCACTCCTTAAATCTTTAGTAGTTTGATTCAATTTTTCCATTGTCTTGAACTGCCATACCCCCTTTTAAACTGTATATTAAATGTAATTTATTTAAAAAGTTATTTTCTGTATGAGAACTTGAGCTCTTTCCAGGTATTAGCTCATGCTGACTCTTTAATGGCCAAGCAGTGTTTATTTATTTACCTAATGGTAGATGTTCCATATTAGGTGATATTATTACTAACATTTACATCATGTGTTATAGTTTACAAAATGTTTTTTTCACACACATTATCTTATTTAATCTTCATAACTATATGGTTATTTAGGGATTGTTTTTATCCCTTTTTTACAGATGAGGAAAAAATGAGGTCATAAAGGCTAAATAACTTATCCAAGGTCACACACACACACATTTTAAGTGACAGAATTTTGACATAAACCTAAGTTTTGACTCTAAATCTTGGGATCTTCCCACTACTACTCACTGACTCCCAAGCAAGTCGCATATTTTTAAAATTACGTTAATTTACCAAAACCAAAAACAAAACAGGCATATAAAGAAGAAAAAACAATGGCCCACTGTGGGTGGCCCATTGACGATAGATAGGGGCTGGATGGTGAAGGGCTTTGTAACCCTTGGAATAGAAACTTTCTGTCAAGGGCAATGGGGAGCCACTGAAGTGTCCAGAGTCAAGGCACAACATGGTTTGCATGTTATAAAAGACAACTCTGGTTACAGTGCAGAAGTGGTTTGGAGGCAACAAGAGTGGCTGTGGGGAGGTTGGGGAGGTGGCTGTGTCAGTGTTCAGGAGAAAGAAGTGGCTTTGGGTGGTGGCAATGGGCATTGTGAAAAATGGGCAGATTTGAGAGATGTTCAGTAGTTTAAATGAACAGGCCTAGATGATCGAGTGTAGACTGAGGATAAAGGAAATGGGTGTATCAAGGATGAATTTTATGATGGACAAACAGGTGGATAAAGGCGATTTTTTCTGAAATGTTATTTGTCTACTAATTAATCAACAAAAATCCTTGTTAACAGATTTCTTTTATAGTTTTAACTTGCAATTCAGAAAGGCTATGATGTTTTTCCTGGAGTGTTCTTCTTCCTATCTTTCCCCATCCTACAAACATAAGATTAATGTCTCCTCCAAGAAATCCTTTCCAGTTTTCACAGCTGGAAAGCTCTCTGTTCTCCTATGGCACCACGTCCACACCTCTGGCTTAGCTGTTGTCACAGTCTGCCTTTACTGTGGTGTTTATATCTATTGCTTCAACCAGACTGTAATTCTTTTGAGCTATACCTGAATAAATATCGGCTGAATAAATACTTGAATTAATATATTTGAACTCTTACTTTATTTTCTGTTTTACAAGTAAGATGGTATTCCTATTAAAAAAGGGAAAGTTCAACATCATAAACAAGAAACTTAAGTCAAAGATGGGGACAGGAGATTAGTAGACCCTTAGAACTCTAAAATAATTTAAAGATTAATCCTTTGTCAGTTTCTTCATTTGCAAATATTTTCTCCCATTCTGAGGGTTATCTTTTTGTCTTGTTTATGGTCTCCTTTGCTGTGCAAAACCTTGTAAGTTTCATTAGGTCCCATTTGTTTATTTTTGTTTTTATTTTCATTACTCTAGGAGGTGGGTCAAAAAAAAAATCTTGCTGAGATTTATGTCAAAGAGTGTTCTGCCTACATTCTCCTCTAAGAGTTTTATAGAGTCCGGCCTTACATTCAGGTCTTTAATCCATTTTGAGTTTATTTTTGTGTACGGTGTTAGGGAGTGTTCTAATTTCATTCTTTTACATGTAGCTGTCCAGTTTCCTCAGCACCACTTACCGAAGAGACTATGTTTTCTCCATTGTACAGTCGTGCCTCTTTTGTCATAGATTAGGTCACCATAAGTGTGTGGGTTTATCTCTGGGCTAGCTCAAGACACACTACTTTATATACCAGTGAAAAGGCTTTAGACGTGATCTCAGAACTATGAGTGATAATCTTTTAGAAATCATAGAGAATGTCAGTAGCCTCAAATGAATGTAAATGGGAGAATGCCACAATTCTTATTAGAAAAGAATGGTAAGCTCCAGAAACAAAAATCACTAATTTTTATTTAAAATCACAAAAATAATAGTTGATTAATTATCCAATTTATTTATTCTGTAAAAATATATTGACTACTGAGCATATAAAAATAAGGAAGAAGGAAGCCATAGCCTCTTAGAGGAGACAGAGACATGAAAAAATAAATGTAACATGATGGGACCTGTATTATAATAGAGATATGTACATACAGCTATGGTAATACAAATGAGAAATTAATTCTGCCTGAGCATGTGGTCAGGGATAGCTGAAGATAAGAAGTGACATTTGCATTACTCTTTAAATAATAAATAGGAATTCCCCAGTAATCAAATAGGAAAGAGCATCACAGGCATGCAAAATGCATAATCAAGTTATGAAAGAATTACAATGCCTCTCTGGGCAGGTGGAACAGAGGATGTGTGAGAGAAAATGTCATGGGATAATCCCAGAAAGGCAGGTTAGAACTGAGAGAGAGAGAACCTAGCTTAGGAGCCATAATAAAAAATTGGTGCCTGACTGTAGAAAATTTTAGAGCTCATTTTTAAAAACACATGGTTTACAGATGTGCAGGAAAAAAATGTAGTAATGAGTAGGAATTAGTATGTGAGTGAGAACCTACAGTGTCTGGCACAGAGGGATGATCAATAGATATTGAATGAGTAAACTTAGATTCATAAGGAAGTTTTTAAATGAACAATATTTATAAATATTTATGATATAAAATAAATATATAAAAACCAATAGCCTTTCTACATGCCAGAAAGGAACAGCTGGAAACTATAATGGAAACATTGCCCTTTTCAATAGCAACAAAACAAAATCTACATATGTGTAAGCTTATAAAAAATGAATTGGAACCTAGAGGATTAAAACACAAAACATGAATAAATGATATAAAAGATGAAAGATGACTTGAATATTTGAAAAACACGCCATGTCACTGGATGGGAACACAACATATAAGAGATATCAATTCTTGCAACTTATTTAGTATTTTAATGCTATTTTAATAAAAATCTCAATAACACTTTGTTCTATGCAGGAAAAAAATACAAATTCAAGCTTCTTCTGGAGGAGTAGTAAGATAAAAATATCCAAATTCAATTTTGTTTAAAAAAAAGACTAATGAGAAATTTTTCTCTTTTTTGATATCAAAAGATATTGCAAAGCTATAATAATTGAAATAATATGATATCAAAAGAAAATTGTACACAAATATCATTGGCATGTCATAAAGAACTCAGAAATAAACTTTAATGTATAAATAAGATGTCATGGAAAATTAATGTGAAAAAAATGGTTTATTCCATAAATGATACTGGCAAAGTTTGTTAGCTGGAGTAGAAGATCATTCACCCAAGCTTCTAAACACCAGAAGAATTCATAGAAAAGACAATTATAAGTGTGATTATTGATTTTAAAATAATGCTACTGTAATTACTGAACAAAGACTTGTTGTAGTATACAATCTATGAATTGTGGGGTTGGGAAAAACTGGTTGGTAATTTTATGGAATGTACAATTTGTGATGTATGTTTTAGCAGATACTATCCTAACTTATTGAAATGCAATTATGTAAATACTTATATGCAATATGTCCATTAAAAATATGCATCCTTAAACATCACTAATTATTAGAGAAATGCAAATCAAAACCAGAAGGAAGTATCACCTCACACCAGTCAGAAAGGCCATCATCAAAAAGTTTACAAATAATAAGTGCTGGGGAGGGTGTGGAGAAAAGGGAACCCTCCTACACTGTTGGTGGGAATGTAAATTGGTGAAGCCACTATGGAAAACAGTATGGAGGTTACTTAAAAAACTAAAAATAGAGCTACCATATGATCCAGCAATCCCATTCCTGGGTATATATTTGGAAAAGATGAAAACTCTAATTCAAAAAGTACATGCACCCCAATATTTATAGCAGCACTATTTACAATAGCCAAGACATGGAAACAACCTAAATGTCCATCAGCAGATGAATGGATAAAGAAGATGTGGTACACACACACACACACACACACACACACACACACACACAAAATGGAATATTACTCAGCCATAAAAAAGAATGAAATAATACCATTTGCAGCAACATGGATGGACCTAGAGAGTATCATACTAAGTGAAGCAAGTCAGACAGAGGAAGACAAATGTTGTATCACTTATATGTGAAATCTAAAAAATAATACAAATGAATCTATTTACAAAATAGAAATAGAGTCCAGACATAGAATACAAACTTATGGTTACCAAAGGGGAAAAGAGTGAGGGAGGGGTAAATTAGGAGTGTGGAATAACAGATACAAGTTATTATACATAAAAAAGATAAGCAACAAATGACTTACTATATAGCATAGGGAACTATATTCAATATCTTGTAATAACCTATAATGGAAAATAATCTGAAAAAAATAACTAAATCACTTTGCTGTACACCTGAAAGTAACACAATATTATAAATCAACTATATTTCAGTGAAAAAAGAAAATAAAAATATGAATCATTTTGGATAACATTGTTAATCCAGAACAAGCCATATTCTTGACTTCATAAATATACCTTGTTCTACTCTATTTGGAGAAAATTTGATCCACACTGGACTTCATAAAGACATGCCAATGAAAGGACATTGAAAGAGAATGTCGGATTGTATAAAAAGGAAAACCCAAATTTATGCTTTCTACAAGAAGCATATTTTAAATATGAAGATAAGGATACTATACAAGTAAAAGAATTGAAAAAAATACACCATGCAAAAAACAAATAAAAAGAAACTATGAGTGGCTATATTAATATCAGACAAAGTAGACTTCAGGAAAAGGAATATTACCAGAGATAATAAAGATAGGCAATAGAGAAAAATCAATAAAATTGATAAATCTGTAGTTCTTCTGGTCAAAATTAAAAGAGGAGGGACTTCCCTGGTAGTCCAGTGGTTAGGACTTCACGTTTTCACTGTGTGGGGGGCCCGAGTTGGATCCCTGGTCGGGGAACTAGGATCCCGTGTGCCACGTGGTGCGGCCGAAAAAAACAAAAGAAAAAAAAGGAGAAAGTCACAAATTATCAATATAAGAAACAAAAGGGGAGATATCATTATGGATTCTATAGATATTAAAATAATAGTAAGACAATATTATGAATAAATTTATGACCATAAATTCGTCAACTTAGGTAAAATGGACAACTCCTTGAAAGACACAAATTAATGAAAAGGACTCAAGAAGAAGTTAAAAACCTTAATAGCTTTTATATCTACCTTAAAAATTGAATTTATACTTAAAAATCTTCCCACAAAAAAATGTCCAGTCAATGTGGTTTCACTGGTCAAGTCTACCAAATATTTAAGAAATGAAAAATACCAATCTTATGTGAATTCTTTCAGATGAAAAATTGGTAGAGACAGTTCATTTTTATGAGGCCAGTATAGAGAGATGCCATGTTTATGGATTGGAAGCTTCAGTATTGTTGAAATATAAATTCTCCACAAATTAATCCTTACATAAAATTCAATTCCAATAAAAATTGCAGTTGACTTTTTTTTGGTAGAAATGGACAAATTGATTCCCAAATTTATATAGAAATGCAGAGGACCCGAGTATTTAAAAATTTTTAACAAAGAATAGCAAAGTTGGAGGACTTCCAACTTAACTGAAGCTGCAGTAATCAAGACAGTGTGGTTTTGTCTAAGTATTAACATATAGGTTGATGGACAGAATAGTGAGCTCAGAAATACACCCATCCATATATGGTTATTTGATTTTCTGTAAAAGTGTCATGACAATTCCATAAGCAAAATATAACCTTATAAAAAATCTTGCTGGAACAATTGTTTGTCTTCATAAAAAATGAACCCTGACTCTTATCTTATTCCATTCACCATAAATTAACTCAAAATGAATCATAGAGTTAAATATGAAAACTAAAACTATAGGATTTCCCCCCAAAAACATAAGAGAAAGTCTTCACACCTTGGAGTAGTTGTAGATTTCTTAGAGAGTACACAATATGCATAAACCATAAAAGGAAAAAATAGAAAATTAGTGTTTACAAAAATGAAAAACTTCTGTTATTTGAAAGACAACTTTAAGAAAACAAAAAGGCAAGCCACAGATGGGAAGAAAATATTTGCAATATAGCTGATAAAGGACTTGTATACAGAATGCATAAAGAAGACTTACATCCTAGTAAGGGAAAATAATCAATAAAAACAGGCAAAAGATTTGGACAGATACTTCATAAAAGAAAGTATACAAATGGTGATTATGCACATGAAAAGGAATTCAACATTATTAGTCATCAGGGAAGTGTGAATTAAAACTGTAATCTGATACCACTATACATATTAGAATGACTAAAATTAAAAATATCATCAAACAGGCAAATGGATATATTTTGGTATATTTGCACAATGTGATACTACTCAGCAATGAACACATGAGTGATGAACACAACATGCAACATGGATGCAATATCAAAACATGCAACAACATGGATGAATATCAAAAATATTATGCTGAGTATCAGAAGCCAGACACAGAAAAACACATGTTGTATAATTCCATAGAGTCAGTAATGACAGAAAGCAGGTAAAAATTTTTCCTGAATATGGGGATTAAGGGGAATTTTGCAGCAAAGAGAACTTTTGGGGTGATGTAAATATTTTATCTTTATTGATTATACTGTTGTGTATATTTTTCAAAACTCATCAAATTATGCCCTCAAAGTCAGTGCATTTTGTTGTATGAAAATTGTACCTTAATAAAGTTTATTTACTAAAGGCACCTATGTAAATGGGAAACATATTTGGCACAACTTTGAGACAAAGGGTTATTCTGACTTTCTACATAAAATCAAATAAATAAATAAGAAAAACTTTGAGACTCAACATATGAGTTGTGAAAGTTCATGTAGAAGAAATTCATTCACAGAAGATGAAATACAAATGAGTAATAAAGTTATAAAAATATTCAAATTAAAGATATTTTAAAAAATTAAAAAAAGAAAAAAATATTCAAGTTGTTTAGCAATCAAATAAATGCTAATTAAAATGATTAAAAGTTTTTTTCATAGTAATGATTAAAATCTTTTCAAAGCAAAAGATTGAAAAATATTATAATAGTGCTAGAAAGAATTTGGTGTTTGTTCATTGTTGGCAGGAACATGAATCATATAACTGTGTGAAAAGCAAATTGTAAATATATACTGTGAACCTTAAGATTTCCATACTTTGCTCCATTAATCTTAAATTTAGGACTCTATGTTAAGGAAATTCTCAAAAATGTAGATAAAACTTTAAGTAAAATAAATTGACTCCAGCATTATTTGTATTTTCAAAACCCTAAAAATAGCCTAAATGTCAAGTAATACAGGAATGTTAAATTAATGATTTTTAGACTTTTGAGAAAATCTAATGGAAGTTTTTTTAATTAAACAAAATCTTACTTAGAACCTCAACAATCAAGACATATAATAGCAGGTCTGTTCTGCGGATGGTGTCTACCTACCCCACCTCTTTTTGGCTCTTTGCACTGGATTTTTCAGAGGCACTTTGGAAGAACCCTATGACTTTGAGAGCACAGTTTGAAACTCACTCCATTAAACAAGTTACTATTATCTATACGATAGTATATTATATTTGCAAAGAATATTTGGAGGCATGAGAAAAAATTTAAAATATAGAATACAAAGTTGTAATATATTTTATAATCTCAGCTATGTGAAATATATCTGGAAAAAAGAAAAGAAATAATAAATGAATTACAAATGTTTTCATGAAAATGAAAATACCTTTGATATCTGGATGGTAAGATTATGACTAACTTTAGTTTTATCTTTATGCTTTTCTGAGTTTCTCAAGCTTTTAGCAAGATGGGCATATGGTTTTTTATGTTGAGAAAAAAATGTGTGTGTGTTTAAAGTATGTCTTGCCAAACACACTTTATTTTGTTTTTTTGATATGTAAGTTAGTGGAAATGCTGTGGTTTACCACCTTATTTCAATTCAATGATTGACAAAATTTCTCATGGTATTTTATTACAAAAATAATGGACTGCAGGCTGGGTGAAATACAGTTAGGGAGAGTCACAGTTGGTTGAGCAGTTCACTCAGTTACAAATATTTATTGAACACTCATGACTCTCTGAGACCTCTGCTGGGCCCTGAGGGTGTAAAGTGAATAATACAGGGTTTCTGCCTTCAGAGACACTTAATTCAGGGAAGAACAAGCATGAGTGCAAATAATCACAGTTCCACAGTGACATACATCCATTGCAGATGTGGCAGTAATATGGAAGAATGACTGGCCTTGGGGCAACATCACAGAGGAAGTTTTATATCCACTTACTTTAGGGTAAGCACCATTCTAAGTGCTTTACTTTGAGTCAGGAGTATGAGCCAGGAGTCACTGTTGCAAGCAACAGAGGCCAACTCTGGCTGATTACTCAGAAAAGGAGTTTTATTTGAAAGATGTATAGCTGTTAGCCTGGAGAACCAGGTTCGAGACAGTTTCTGGGAACAATATATGAAATCTTGATGTGCTACGGGCTCCAATGAGAAGTAGAGCAATCCCATCACCATGGTTGGTCCTGCTGCATCAGGACTCAAACTGGCTACTACCCAGCCCCTGAAATTCCATGTCTCTGCACCTAGCACAGTCAGCACAATGATTGTCATGCAAGGCCTCCCTCTTTGGGATTGGGGCCTTGGGTTGGTGAGTAATTGTGGTTGGTGAAGCCCAGGTCATATGCCATCCTCTTAGCTGTAACAAAGCTGGAGAGTTCTGGGTTTTTGCATTGAGTAGACAGGACTCATAAGCCTAGATGCTTTCCATATGTAGCAAGAATATTCCAAACAGGCTGGGTAACCAGAAAGCCTGACAGTTATCCACTGTACACATGTTATGTCATTTAATCCTTATGATGACCTCATGAGGTATTACATAGTCTCCATTTTTAAGATGAGGAAATTAAAGATTTAAGAGGCCAAAAATTGTTCGTGTGTCTCCAAAGCTAGGAAGTGGTAGATAGAACAAGAAACTGAAGTCTTTCTTGGTCCCAAGGTCACACGCCATCAACTATCTACAATCAATGCTCTGACTCACAGAGGAGGTGACCTCTGGTAGAATCTTGAAGGGATAGGTGTTTTTAAGATCAATGTGGGTGTAACAAGGGTCCATTGTGAAGGAGAAGAGGATGATACTGGAAAGGTAGTGAGGTTCTGGACCATGATAAGAGGAGAAGCTGATAAAAATGACCAGGCTTAGCAGATTTAGGGACTAACTGTCAGAAAGAATTCAGTGTAAAGATTTTTAATCAGTGTTTTTCCTGGGATCCTCTTCCCCTGATTTTTTTTAAAAACAGGTTCCAACTCCCCCTCAGTTGTTCCAGCCATAAATTATTTGGATTTTATTTTATAAGTTCTTAGACTTAACCTGTTGAAAGCTATGGGGTTTTCTTCCCACACAACATTCTGCACATATATCTTCAAGATGGTCACAGACTTTCTCCTGGAGTCCATCCATAGAACATTCATGGGTTCAGGCCATGCGGAGTAAAAGGAGAATTTAACTGATACAATGCCATAATAAGACTTATACTTTAAAAAGAGATAAATTTGACAGAATTGTAGAGCATGAGTTAGGAGAGAATCAACAAATGAAAGAAGAGAAAATGATTAGGAGGATGTTGTAAGCCTCCAAGCAAGAAATGATGAAGACTTAGTTACATAAAAATTGTTAATTGTTCTGTGAAAGCTTAGATGGACATCTCTGCGAACAGACATACTTAAATTCAGGATAAGTGAGTTTCACCTGACCTGAAGCAGGTCATATTTGGGAACCTGGAGGCCTGTATACTAATGTATACAAACAAATGAAGTAGCTGCCTCAACTCTGAAAGCCCTTTGTGTTTGAGTGAAGATAAATACAGTGTTTCCTCAGGAAAATGTAGCCCCACACTGCTGTTCTCTGGTTGAGCCATAATAGAATGCTGCCTGAAACCTTAGGTGCCATGTTTAAATAACATGTAGCGAAAGTTAAATGGCATTTGGGAGAAGGGAGATAGGACAGGAAAATGCTGGAGAATTATTTCAGTATGTAAAAGGAAGGATCAGAGCATGGTATTGCTTGAGGTGAATTAACAGAAGACAGAATTAAGGTTTTCAAATATTTGAAAGGCTAACATTTATTCTCTCATACTCCAGATGTCAGAAAGAAGACCATTGGGTAAGAGTCAGATTTGGGGTCAGATTAAAAAAGAAATGTGTAACTATTACAACTGTCTGAAGAAGGCTGGCCTGGCTCACAAGGCAAAGAGACATTCAGACAAAAGCTGGACACCATCTGTCAGAAGTTCTGCAGAAGGGAATTCTGCATGGAAGCTGGGGGGCTGGACCGGAAGCAGGTGATGGATGAGAGGGAGATGGAGGAGGAATGAGTCATCTGAACTCTAAGTTATCTTAAATTCTGAAAGCATGTAATACCATATAATTAGATATAACCAAATCTTAATTATTTAAATAACTGAAATAAAGCTATTCAGAAAAAGGAAATGCCCAAAGGACTTTTGAGGCCACAGCAACTTCCAATAGATTGGAGGAGAGAAGAGTGAGAAGGCAGCCTTCTGTCTCCTTTGCCATCTGAGTTTTCTTTTTGAGTCTACCAGGCAACAGTGAGATTTCATGGAATAAACATGCATTTTTAATGATTAAAAAGCAAAGAGCAATGAAGAGCACACAATGCTTGTAAGAAACTGGAGGGGAAAGAAGGAGTAAAAAGGGATGGAAGTTCTTTCCCAGGAAGAGCAGGTAGTTGTGAAGACAACAATCATAATAAAATTACTCATATTATTTTTATAATTATTGAACATTTATTATGTGCCAGATTTGGTGCAAAAAACTTTGCAAACATTGTTTCAGTTAACCCTCACAAAAACCCTAAGTGGTCCTAGCAATGTCATCCCTCGTGTTATAGATAAGAAAATGGAGTCTTTGAGAGCTTAAATAGCTTGCTAGTAAGTAGTGTTGGGATTATTAAACAGGCCACTTAAATACCTTATGCAAAGATCTTCAGTCTCCAAGGTGCATCCACAGGAGTTTATATCCCAACTTTTATATAATTGAGAGCTATTTTATTATTTTAATATTAATTAGATTCTAAAGCCCAAACAGCTTTCTCTCTTAATAATACATTCTCTCAATCTCTCTCTCTCTTCCACTCTGTCTCTCTTGGATAAAGCAGGGTTGTAATTGTATAGGCAGATGGATGCAGCCTGGATTGACAGAGGTTCTCTCTGCTTGTAAAGAACAGCTTCATGTTCATCCACCCATCTGCTTGGTATCCATGCAACCATGAAATAGAACAGCTTTTGAATATTTATACTCTTCTTCTTCGTGCCATGCAGACATGGGGAATTACATGGTCATTTAGGAGTCTGACTGTCCATTTAGGAACATCTTATAACACCCAGTAGAATAAAATCACAGACAGAGAACATTTTTCTCCTTTCTTTCCCCAGAGATTTTGGCTCGGCAAAATTCCAGTTGGTTCATAAATTCACACTGCTCCTGCCTACCCCTTTATTTTCCCTAAGGACCCTGCTGCCTTCTATTTAGTCTTGCATTGATAAGCCAAGGGAATAGGAAACATCTGTTCATAGAAAGTACTCAGATTTTAGTAGAAAAAGACTACTCTGAAAAATTAGATAATATACACATTGATACTATGGCACAGGGAGTGTAAGAAATGCTTCTTTTCAATAAGCACATTTTACTAAGAATGTCATTTCCACAGCCATCTAAGTCCAGGGACAATATTAAAAAATGTGGGCCTCTCTCTGTAAATCTCCTAATCTCATAGCTTCATTGGTCTGTAAAGTCAATTCTACTACACCTGCAGTACTGCCAAGGTTGGTCACTGCTAACTTTCACACATGCCCATCACAGTGGGTGTGGTCTGTTAGTAAATTATTGATATTTATACTAAATTTACCTGGACTCAAATAGGAGCAATGGGAGGCTGAAGAATAGACCCTGTGAGGTCCTTCTAGACAGAAACCTGACCAGAGACATCAGACCTTGCCATACCTTTTGCTTTGTACTCTTGCTTTCCCCCATGCCTATTTTCAAGTGGAAGAAATTAGTAGCCTCTATAACCTGACATGAGATCTAATGAATTCGTAGGTTCAAGAAATGTTAGTACTGGAAGGGACATTACCTCATTAGATTAGAGCAATATTTTTTCAAACTACAGGTTGTGAACCATTAGAGAGTGGTAAAATCAATCTAATGGATTGTGATTGATTAAATATGGTCACAAATTCTCTGACTCTGCTATCACTAAGAAAAAGAGTCTGCATCTCCTCCTTTTGGATCTGGGTTGACTAATAGAAGGCATCAGAAGAGCCATTCTGGGACTTGGGAGGCTAGGTCATAAGCAACTTTGCAGTTTCCACTCAGGTCTCTTGGAATGCTCATTCTTGGGGTACTCTCTTTAAGAACCCAGGTGCTGACCTATGAGAAACCATACTGCATGAAGAAGACAAGTGTAGCTGCTTACTCGACAATCAGAGCTGAGCTTCCAGCTAACAGCCAGCATTACTGTCAGCCATATAAGTGAGTCCAGCACAGCTGAACGTCAGAAGTCTGTAGCTTTAGCCTACAGTCGGTTGCCTGATTGCAATTGTATAAATCCCCCACCCAGTAAGAACCACTCAGTGGAGCCCATTCAACCCATAGAACCGCTTGAGATAATGTTATTTTTAAGCCCTAAGTTTTGATGTGTTTTGTTATGCAGCAGAAGATAACCAGAACACAGGTCAAGATAATTTTTTAGTGAGATAGAATAAAAGAATAGAAAATAATAGAGAGATATAAAAGAAAAATGTTGCTTTATAAAGATTTTTATATTGTTTGTATGAGTCAGAGAAAGAGAGAGAAATAAAGAGCGAGAGAGAGAGAGAGAGGCTGTGTTGTGATGTAAAATATATTTCTGTCTTTTAGAAAAGAGGTTTATAGAGATATTATGCACATGCTATACAATCTACTCACTTGGAGTGTACCACTCAATGCTTTTTAAGTATATTTACTGAGTTGTGAAAACAACATCATAATCGATTTTAGAATACTTCCATCACCTCCACAAAACCCCTTCTGTACCCATTAGTAGTTATTTCCCATTCCTGTCCCCTGCCCAGTCCCAGGGAACTACTAGTCTACTTTCTGTCTCCATAGATTTACCTGTTCTGAACATTTTATATAAATGAGATCATACAGTATGTGGTCTCTTGTAACTGACTTCTTTTATTCAATGTTTTTAAAGTTCACTCATGTCATAGCATGTAACAATATTTCATTCCCTTTTTTTATTGCCAAATAATATTCCATTGGTGAATATACCATATTTATTTACCCTTTCAGCAGTTAATGGGATATTTGGGTTGTTCCATGGGCTATTATGAATAACGTTGCTATGAACACTCATGTACAAGTTTTTATGTGGGCATATGTTTTCATTTATCTTAGGCATGGTACATCTACATTTAACATTTTGAGGAACTGCCAGATTATTTTCCAAAATAGCTGCACAATTTTACATTATCACCAGCACTGTATGAGTGTTCTAATTCCTCCACATCCTAGCCAACATATGTTATTGGCTGTCTTTTTTACTGTGGTCCTTCTAGTGTGTGTGAAGTGATATCTCATTATGGTTTTGTTTTGCATTTCCATAATGGTGAACGATTTTGAGCATCTTTTCATGTTATTATTGATCATTTCTGTATCCTTTTTAGAAAAATGTGCATTCAGATCCTTTGCTCACTTAAGAAAGTAGGTTATTTGCCTTTTTATTATTCATTTGTAAGAGTTCTTTATATATTCTGGATACAAGTCCCTTACCAGGTATGTGATTTGTAAATATATTTTTTCCATTTTGTGGGTTGCCATTTCACTGTTTTGAAGTATTTTTGCAGCATAAAAATTTCAGTTTAGTTAAAAGTCTAATAATTTATTTATTTATTTTTGTTGCTGTGCTTTTGGTGCAGTATTTAAGAAGTCCTTTCCTGACTCAAGGTCATGAATATTTACTCTTATGTTTTATATTTTAAGCTCTTATATACATGTCTATAATCAACTTTTAGTTAATTTTTGTGTATAGTGTGAGGAAAGAGTTCAACTTCATTCTCTTGCATGCAGGCTATCCAGTTGTTTGTATCCATTGCATCCAATGAGGTTTGATGAAAACACTATTCTTTCCTGTGTTCCACAAGTCTTGGCACCCTTGTGGAAAATCAGTCGATCTGGTCCATTCTACTAGAGTAAAGTCAGAAAAATCTTGTATACTTTAAGGCACTTTTCTTTCTTTTTCTTTTTTTTTGGCCATGTGGCTTACAGGATCTTGGCTCCCTGACCAGTGATCCAACCTGGGCCCACGGCAATGAAAGCACAGAGTCCTAACCACTGAAATGCCAGGGAATTCCCATTGCATTCTTTTCTTTAAAGGGAATCTTACAGATTACCTGGTTAATCCTTCAAGGAAACCTGACTATAGGCTAGATCCCCTTGCCATGTGCTCCTGAAGCACCTTATACTATACTCCTACTTGAATCCTTATTGAACGGCCATTTCTTGGTTATTGTTTACCTTCTTGACTATACTTAAAGCTCCAAGGGCAGGGATTATGTCTACCTTGTTTGCCTAGTCTAGTGCTTAACATAGAGTGAATGCTTAGTAAATATTTGCTATATTGTTGAATTAAAGGTGAGCGAGACGCCAAAATGTGGAAGTGTGCATTGACTTGTTCAGGATTATACACTAAATTAGAGTTAGAATCAGGACCACAACCTAGTCAAGAGAATTCTATTCCACTCTTTCATGTCACTGGTCCTATTCCTGTGCACTGTAGGTATCAATACATGAGAAGTTTGGGACTTCCCTGGGTGCAGTGGGTGCAGTGGTTAAGAATCTGCCTACCAGTGCAGGGGACAAGAGTTCAATCCCTGGTCCGGGATGATCCCGCATGCCACGGAATAACTAAGTTCATGCACCACAAATACTTAGCCTGCACTTTAGAGCCTGCGTGCCACAACTACTGAAGCCTGTGTGCTCTAGGGCCCATGTGCTGCAACTACTGAGCCTCCATCCCACAACCACTGAGCCTGTGTGCTGCAACTACTGAAGCCAGCATGCCTAGAGCCTATGCTCGACAATGAGAAGCACGGCAATGAGAAGCCTGAGCACTGCAACGAAGAGCAGCCCCCACTTGCCACAACTAGAGAAAGCCCACGTGTAGCAACAAAGACCCAGTGCAGCCAAAAAAAAAAAACTTGAGAAGTTTTAGAGTAAGGGGCTTGTTGGAATGTCATTTAAAAAATATGATGACTTATTTGGGAATGAGCCTTTTAAATTTTACTAAAGAAAATAAAAGAAAAAACTTAGGACTTCTGGATTCCAGTCTAGCATGTAAGTTGTATATATATGCCACATTTTCTTTATCCATTCATCTGTCAATGGACATTTAGGTTGGTTCCATGTCCTGGTTATTGTAAATAGTGCTGCAGTGAACATTGTGGTACATGTCTATTTTTGAATTATGGTTTTCTCAGGTATATGCCCAGTAGTGGGATTGCTGGGTCATATGATAGTTCTATTTTTAGTTTTTTAAGGAAACTCCATACTGTTTTCCATAGTGGTTGTATCAGTTTACATTCCCACCAACAGTGCAAGAGGGTGCCCTTTTCACCACACCCTTTCCAGCATTTATTGTTTCAAGATTTCTTGATAATGGCCATTCTGACAGGCATGAGGTGATACCTCATTGTAGTTTTGATTTGCATTTCTCTAATAATTAGTGATGTTGATCATCTTTTCATGTGCCTCCTAGCCATCCATATGTCCCCCTGGGTGAAATGTCTATCTAGATCTTCTGCCCATTTTTGGATTGGGTTGTTTGTTTTTTTGATATTGAGTTCCATGAGCTGTTTGTATATTTTGGAGATTAATTCTTTGTTGTTTCATTTGCAAATATTTTCTCCCATTCTGAGGGTTGTCTTTTTGTCTTGTTTATGGTTTCCTTTGCTGTGAAAAAGCTTTTGAGTTTATTTAAGTCCCATTTGTTTATTTTTGTTTTTATTTCTGTTACTCTAGGAGGTGGGTCCAAAAAATCTTGCTGTGATTTATGTCAAAGTGTGTTTTTCCTGTTTTCCTCTAAGAGTTTTATAGTGTCTGGTCTTACATTTAAGTCTTTAGTCCATTTGGAGTTTATTTTTGTGTATGGTGTCAGGGAGTGTTCTAATTTCATTCTTTTACATGTAGCTGTCCAGTTTTCCCAGCACCACTTATTGAAGAGGCTGCTTTTTCCGCATTGTATGTTCTTGCCTCCTTTGTCATAAATTAGGTGCCCATATGTGCATGGCTTTATATCTGGGCATTCTATCCTGTACCATTGACCTATATTTCTGCTTCTGTGCGAGTACCATACTGTCTTGATTACTGTAGATTTGTGGTATAGTTTGAAGTTGGGGAGCCTGATTCCTCCAACTCTGTTTTTCTTTCTCAAGATTGCTTTGGGTATTTGGGGTCTTTTGTGTTTCCATATAAATTGTAAGATTTTTTGTTCTAATTCTGTGAAGAATGTCATTGGTACTTTGATAGGGGTTACATTGAATCTGTAGATTATTTTGGGTAGTATAGTCATTTCCACAATATTTATTCTTCCAATCCAATAACATGGTATATTTCTCCATCTGCTTATGTCATCTTTGATTTCTTTCATCAGTGTTTTATAGTTTTCTGAGTACAAGTCTTTTGCCTCCTTAGGCAGGTTTATTCCTAGGTATTTTATTCTTCTTTGTTGTGATGGTAAATGGGAGAGTTTCCTGAATTTCCCTTCCTGATTTTTCATTGTTGGTGTAGAGGAATGCCAGAGGTTTCTGTGCATTAATTTTGTATCCCTCAATCTTACCTAATTCATTGATTAGTTCTAGTAGCTTTCTGGTGGCATCTTTAGGATTTTCTATGTATACTATCATGTCATCTGCAAATAGTGACAATTTTACTTCTTCTTTTCCAATTTGTATTCCTTTTATTGCTTTTCCTTATCTGATTGCTGTGGCTAGGACTTCCAAAACTATGTTGAATAAGAGTGGTGAGAGTGGACATCCTTGTCTTATTCCTGATCATAGTGGAAATGCTTTCAGTTTTTCACCATTGAGTATGATGCTTGGTGTAGGTTTGTCATATATAGCCTTTATTATGTTGAGGTAGCTTCCCTCCATGCCCATTTTGGAGAGTTTTTATCATAAATGGGTGTTGAATTTTGTCAAAAGCTTTTTCTGCATCTATTGAGATGATCATATGGTTTTTATTCCTTAATTTGTTAATGTGGCGTATCACATTGATTGATTTGTGTATATTGAAGAATCCTTGCATTCCTGGGATAAACCTTACTTGATCATGGTGTATGATCCTTTTAATGTGCTGTAGGATTCTGTTTGCTAGTATTTTGCTCAAGATTTTTGCGTCTATGTTCATCAGTGGTATTGGTCTATAATTTTCTTTTTTGTGTGATATCTTTTTCTGGTTTTGGTATCAGGGTGCTGGTGGCTTTGTAGAATGAATTTGGGAGTGATTCTCCCTCAGCAATTTTTTGGAAGAGTTTGAGAAGGATCGTTTTTAGCTCTTCTCTAAATGTTGATAGCTTTTATCTAAATGTTTGATAGAATTGCCTGTGAAGCCATCAGGTCCTGGACTTTTGTTTGTTGGGAGATTTTTAATTATGGCTTCAATTTCATTAATTGTGATTGGTCTGTTTATATTTTCTAATTCTTCCTAGTTTAGTCTTGGGAAATTGTACCTTTCCAAGAATTTGTCCATTTCTTTGTGGTTGTCCACTTTATTGGCATACAGTTATTTGTAGTAGTCTCTAAAAATCCTTTGTATTTCTGCAGTGTCAGTTGTGATTTCTCCTATTTCTCTCCTAATTTTATTGATTTGTGTCCTCTCCCTTTTTTTCTTGATGAGTCTAAGGGTTTATCAATTTTGTTTATCTTCTCAGAGAACCAGCTTTTAGTTTTATTGAGATTTGTTATTGTTTTCTTTGTTTCTATTTATTTCTGCTCTGATCTTTATGATTTCTTTCTTTTTACTGATTTTATGTTTCTTAGTTCTTCTTTCTGTAGTTGTTTTAAGTGTAGGATTAGATTGTTTATTTGAGATTTTTCTTGTTTCTTGAGGTGAGATTGAATTGCTATAAACATCCCTCTTAGAACTGCTTTTGCTGTGTCCCATATGTTTTGGGTTGTCCTGTTTTCGTTGTCATTTGTTTCTATGTATTTTTTAAACTTCTTCATTGATTTCTTCAGTGATTTCTTGGTTATTTAGTAGTGCACTGTTTAGCCTCCATGTATTTGTATGTTTTACACGTTTTTTTTTTTTTTCCTGTAACTGATTTCCAGTCTCATAACATTGTGGTCAGAAAAGATGTTTGATACGATTTCAATTTTCTTAAATTTTCTGAGGCCTTGTTTTTTGACCCAAGATATGATCTATCCTGGAGAATATTCTGTGAGCACTTAAGAAGAAAGTGACATTGATATTTACATGACATTCTGGGTGGAATGTCATGTAAATATCAATTTAGTCTATTTGATCTATTGTATCATTTAAAGCTTGTGTTTCCTTATTTATTTTCTGTTTGGGTGATCTGTCCATTGGTATAAGTGGTGTGTTAAAATCCCCTACTATTACTGTGTTACTGTTGATTTCTCCTTTCATGGATCTTAGCATTTGCCTTATGTATTAAGGTGCTTCTATGTTGGGTGCATAAACATTTATAATTGTTATATCTTCTTCTTGGATCGATCCTTTGATCATTATGTAGTTCCCTTCTTATCTCTTGTAACAGTCTTTATTTTAAAGTCTATTTTATCTAATGTGAGTATTGCTACTCCAGCTTTCTTTTGATTTCCATCTGCATGGAATATCTTTTTCTAACCCTTCACTTTCAGTCTGTATGTGTTCCTAGGTCTGAAGTGGGTCTCTTGTAGACAGCAAATATATGGGTCTTGTTTTGTATCCATTCAGCCAATCTCTGTCTTTTGGTTGGGACATTTAATCCATTTACAGTCAACGTTATTATCAATATGTATGTTCCTATTACCATTTTCTTAATTGTTTTGGGTTTGTTTCTGTGAGTCTTTTTCTTCTCTTGTGTTTCCTGCTTACAGACGTTTCTTTAGCATTTGTTGTAAAGCTGGTTTGGTGGTGCTGAATTCTTTTAGCTTTTGCTTGTCTGAAAAGCTTTTGACTTCTCCATCAAATCTGAATGAGATTCTTGCTGGGTAGAGTAATCTTGTTTGTAAGTTTTTCTCTTTCATCACTTTAAGTATACCCTTCCACTCCCTTCTGACCTGCAGAGTTTCCACTGAAAAATCAGCTTATAACCTATAGGGGTTCCTTTGTATGTTATATTTTGTTTTTCCCTTGGTGCTTTTAATATTTTATCTTTGAATTTAATTTTTGTTAGCTTGATTAATATGTGTCTTGGTTTGTTTTTCCTAGGGTTTATCCTTTATGGGACACTCTATGGCTCCTGGACTTGAGTGACTATTTCCTTTCCCATGTTAGGGTAGTTTTTGACTATGATCTCTTCAAATATTTTCTCAGATGCTTTCTTTTTCTCTTCTTTTTCTATGACCCCTATAATTCAAATGTTGGTACATTTAGTGTTGTCCTAGAGGTCTCTGATAGATTGTCTTCAATTCTTTTCATTCTTCTTTCTTTATTCTGCTCCTTGGCAGTTATTTCCACCATTTTGTCTTCCAGCTCACTTATTTGTTCTTCTGCCTCAGTTATTCTGTTATTGCTTCCTTCTAGTGTATTTTTCATTTCAGTTATTTTGTTGTTCATCTTTGTTTGTTTGTTCTTTAGTTCTTCTAGATCTTTTTGTATTTTCTCAATCTGTGCCTCTGTTGTATTTCCAAGATTCTGGATCATCTTTACTATCATTACTCTGAATTCTTTTTCAGGTAGATTGCCTATTTCCTTTTCATTTATTTGGTCTTGTAGGTTTTTACCTTGTTCCTTTATCTGTGACATATTTTTTTGCTGTCTCACTTTTTTTTTTTTTTTTTTTAATGAGTAGGATTGTGTTCCTGTCTTACTTATTGTTTGGCCTGAGGCTTCCAACACTGGAATTTATAATCTATTGGGTAGAGCTGTGTATTGGTGCTGAGATGAGGAACTCCATGAGGCCTCACTCTGAAGAATATTCCCTGGGGTCTGAGCTTCTCTGTTAGTCCAGTGGTTTGGACTTGGAGCTCCCCCTGCAGGAGCTTCGGCCCAACCTGTGGCTCATGAACAAAGATCCTGCAAGCCAAATGAAGTGGCAAAAAAATAATAATAAAATATAAAAGAAAACAATAACAAAGTATATACAATTAGATTAGGAAACTAACAGATGTGTTAAAAAGAATATAAAAATAAAAATACAGATGAGTCAACAAACAGAAGGTACATCAGTACCACAATAGTAAAAAAGAGGAGGAGGGAAAAGAAAAAAAAAAGTGGGGGGGAAGGCCTTGGCTGTGGAGGACGGGGCCTAAGCAAGGGTGAGGTTTGGGTGGTGGGTGAGGCCAATGCTTAGGACCCAGAGGGCTGGAAAAGACCCTGGAGGCTGTGGGGGGTGGGGTGGGCCTAGGTTTGTCCCCAGCCCAGTCTCAGAGGGTGGGGGACCTCACCTGGAAGCCCAGCAGGTTTCCTAGGCTTGAGTGGGCAGGGCAAATGTCCTCTGCTCTTCTCCTGCTCCTCCCTTAGGGCCCCTCCTGCCTGCTTCTCCTAATCTCCCTGGTCTCCCTCCTATGCCCCCAGGACCCATGTGGCCTGGCTGGGGCTTTGGATGGGGGAAACCGGCTTGGGAGCTCAGCAGTCCCCCCGGCCTGAGTGGGCCAGGTTTTCTCCCTCTGCTCCTCTCCTGCTCTTCCCAGAGAGTCCCTCACACCTGCGTCACCTGGTCTCCCCGGCCTCAGGAGTGCCGATCCTGTCTGGCCTCCACTTCTCCTGCCCCCAAGTCCCCCTATGTCCTACCAGTTCACTCTGGTGTTCCTCCTGTCTCCTTGGGCGTCAGAGTCCCCCACCAGCAGCCAGCAGTTGCTCTAGTAGTGGGGAGATGCTAACTCTGCATCTTCCCACACCATCATCTTGACTCCCTGGAGTTAAGTTTTATTTGGGGCAAAATGAGGACTATAGCCCTAGAGACAGCATTTCACATAGCTCTGAGAAACTCTTCCAGAGAGTTAGGGGTTAAGGTCTTTTTGGTGAAGGGGGATTACATGCAATGAAGCACATAGTTTTTGCAGAAGGTTGCTGCTAGTCTTGTGAACATTACTGCTAGTCATGAGGAGCAGATGTCATCATGAAGGATTTTAGTGCTTTTCTATATATGATGAGGTGCAAGAATTGGGCTCATAAAATCTCTTGAATATACCTAACTAGCTGAAGACCTGTTCTGCCAGTTTTTCCCAGAGCACAGAATGTCTCATTCCTGATCTCCACCCTGAACTCTTTTCATGGGGTGTTGAAGGTCAGTAGCTGCAGCAGCTCATGATTTAACCCTTGTAGAGGTAGACGGCAAGTGTCAGTTTGTACTTGGCAAAACAACACTTATACCTTAGGATTTCCATAGTAAAACAATAGTGAAAATAGAACATCAGTTATAATAGTGGTTAAAAAGTAGGAAGACATTTTTAAGAGATGCTTAGCATAAATACTCAAGAGAGTATTTTAATTATGGTATGGGTTTCTAAATTATTTTCCCTGGAACATTAAGAAAGATATAAATCATTAAACATGATTAACGAATCCACAAGATTCTCCAAGAAGAGCAACAACCCTGTTGACTGACATTTGTTTTAAGTAAAAGGAAATGTTTGTAATTACAAACCCCAAATTAAAATGCCAACAGTAGCATTAATAAGCATAAGTCCTGTCCTTCATTTTCACTAATGTTAGTGCTTATTTATTTATTAACTTATGAAGCTCTTAGGGAAATTAATTGGGGATATCTAAATAAGAGGCTCTGGAAAGTCTCATGGAATCTCCAGCAAAGACAATGTCCTTCTAACTTGTGCTGATTAAAACAGAGTGGAACAGACACACTTGCTTTCTTATCCCTAGTGTATGATGTGGGTTTGGCCATTCCTAGGTCTTTCTAGAGTGGACAAAGAGTGAGATGGTGTCAGGGGATTTTTTTCACATTACATCAAAATCACTAACAATTCATCCAAGATTTAATCAGAAAACAAATTAATTCAGTGGGAGAAAAATGGCAAAAAATTTTTTTGGTGTAGCCATTTCAGGGAGCATTGTTTACATGAAAACAATTATTTGGTAGGTTAAAGTTTTTGTTTATTTTTATATGAAACAGACACCCCAGGGACAATACTGAAAGTCTAAGAACTCCAGAAAGGTAGGTATTTCATATGTGATGATGTTTGCATTCTTGCATATAGTAGCCTAGGCACCTAAATATTTTTGAATGAATGAAAAGCACATGGGTTAAAAGGCAATCAATAATTGCATTAACTTTGTAATTAAAGTTTATGTTCATAACAGTTTTTCTCTGAGGTAGGTTCAGAATCTAACCTGAATTCAAATTGGCCTCAGGGTCAGCTCTGGTGTG
Organism: Orcinus orca; assembly: GCF_937001465.1. NCBI lineage: Eukaryota > Metazoa > Chordata > Mammalia > Artiodactyla > Delphinidae > Orcinus > Orcinus orca. The sequence goes on along the minus strand of NC_064566.1, from coordinate 86,895,031 downwards.
ATGTTGATTGTGTGGTGGTCTCTTCCAGATCACTTAACCAAGGAGCCCTCTTGGAATAACTTCTGTCTGCTCTCAATTTCAGTGATAAACTTAACAAGAGCAGTGGAAATGAAAGCATGGAGGACGAGTTATGAAGATCTTTTTCACAGGGATTTTCTGGGAAATGTTAGAATTTCCCAGAAATTCTATGGGAAATGTGGCAGAGATTGAGTAGGGAAGACTAACAACTGTGCACTTAGGGACAAGGTACCAACAAGTTCTCTTTCTTCCTTGGCAAAAATAAAAGAGATAACTTATATGAAAGCAACTAACAAAGAGCCTGGCATATGGAGCAGGCATTTAATAAATATTAGTTCATTTCCTTTTCCTTCTTGACAAGGTCAAAGTACGCTTAGAAAATCTTTTTAGTAGCATCTAAGGGGTGTGTGTGTGTGTGTGTGTGTGTGTGTGTGTGTGTGTGTGTATGTTTGGAAGAGGATGCTAGGTAAGGAGAGAATGAGATCATTTCATTCTCAAAATATACATGTGAGACTGGATAATATGTTTATTGCTAATTGTTCTCCCCTGCTATCGTCACAATTCGTTCTAACCTTTTCATGGTGATTAGCTGGGCAAGCCACACGCACCCCCTTACTATAAAAATTTAGAAGGGAAGATATGATTTAGTACTCAGCCTTGAAGCCCCTGGCAGAGATAACAGCTTTGAAAAAAATGTGGAAAAATATCAAATTGCAAGAGCCTGGATCTTCCAAATGTCGAGTAGGATATTGACCTAAGTATCCAGTGGTATTGCAGAACTGAGGATAAGTCAGGATGGGTAAAGATTCCTCAACCTGGGGAACTGTCTACAGGATCAAATAGCCAGAGCAGGGCAGACACCACCTTTACCTGACTGGCCAGACCCTTGCCCCAATGCCTAGTTATAAGTACAACAAGGAAGTCTGTTGAATAAATAAACGAATAAATGAGCACATTATGAGACTTTTGATCACAGATCTGGATTAGCCCCTCAGATGAAGCTCAGAACCCAGAAAAACCGATTTATTTATTCATGTAGCTCTCAGTGAACATTTGATGGTTGATTTATTAATTTACTACTAAGTGGCAGGAACTATGTATGCTAGAGACAGGTAGGTAAAAATGAATAAAACATGGTCTCTGCCTTAGAGGATCTCAAAGTAGAGTAGGACATGTGCATAAACCAACAACTAAGACACAATGAAGAAAGTGCTAAAAAGAAAATAGTAGCATAACATTTACAGGGGACATGTGTTTCAGACACATTGTTAATCACTTTTCATGCACTATGTACCTGTATTCTCAAAACAACCTGTGACATAGATGCCCTTCATATTTTACAGATGAAGCAATGACATTTTAGATAGGTTAGGTAGTTTGCTCAAGATCAAATAACTACTAAGTGGTGGAACCTGGATTCAAACTTGTGTGTGTTCTAAATATATGAATGCCAAGATGAAATGGGCACAAAGTGCTGGGAAACACTAAGTAGGGACCATAAAAATGTCTAGAGTGATCATAGGAAGTGTGCAGAGAAGGAGATGCTCTAAAAGTAGACATGGAGATTGTATGAAAGAATTACTCTGGAATTACTCCATTCACCCACAGTGGTTTCCATTTAGTTATTCCTCCTTCTCCTTTGCCCACTCGGTTTAAATATTCCCAACTCTCTGTGCTGTTTCCAGTACTTCCATTTCCATTGCTACCATTACTTCTTTAAAGAGATCCTGGTAGCTTCTGCACACTTCTGACATTGGCAGAATCAGGTAGGTATGGGAGGGGGGAGGGTTGGAGTTCTGGTATTCAGATATTGTACCAAGCTTCCTAGTCTGTTCGATGGCATTCTGAGAATAGGGATTTACAACAGTTGAAGCCAGAAATAATAAAAGAAATAATCTTTCTCTCAGATCATCTGGACATTGTGAAATTTTTCTAAGTCGATTTCAGACCATATTGCCAGTTTGAATTAGCCCAGAGAAATGACCTTACATTATAATAGAATGAAATAAATTATAATTATTAATCTATCAAAATAGTTGTTAAAGTTATCAATTAAAAGAAAAAGCATACTGAATGAACATGGATAAAACAGTGCATCCAGTTCTACATAAATCCACTTTTTATTTGTGTTGAGTTGCGTTTTTACTTTGTTTCTGAAAGATCTAGAGTTTCTTTGCCTTTCTGCCTTTCCTAACTCTTTCTCTCTTTTTCCTTCCTCCTTTGCAAGTTTTGTTTGCAGCCTCTGCTTTTTCCGAAGGAAAACAGGGCCATTTTAAAAATAAGTGAATAGTTTTTACAGTCTCTCAAGCTATGTTTTGGCTGACATATTTCAAATAGCTCAGTTTACCATTTCTCAAAAAGGCAAAATAGGCCTGCATGCTGTGAAATTCCTCTACTGAATCCAACATGCCTTATCATTTTTGACCCAAAAATGTTTCTTGTGCTTTGTAGGAGAAATAGAAGTTCCCGTATGGTTCCCCAGATCGTTTTTGTTATTAGTTTGAAACTGCTGATGACTCAGGCAGGAAGCCCACCTTGGGTGGGGTCTCAGGGCAAAAGGGTCCCACGGGAGATCACAGGGCAACAAGAATGTTTCACTTGATAATCTCCCTCTCCTGACCACAAACTAAGATGAAGGAAAAGCACAATAGAAGATTAATGTCTTTCAGAGGCCATGGGATTTCATCAAGTTAAATATTTATTATTTTCTTTCCTGTGCATTGATTTCTTCATTTTCCTGCTAGTACAAATTTCTTTCTTGCCCTTTATATAACAATTGGAGTGAAAAATCATTCTTAGCTTATCAGGAGTGATATTTTTTAGTGGGAACATCCCTGGAATAAGAGAGGGCTCAAGGTTCTCAATTCAGTGCCACTACTTATGAGATTTTTAGGCAAATTCCCCTGTGCATTAATCTGCTCTGGCTGCCATAACAAAATACCACAGACTGTGTGGCTTAAACAACAGAAATTAATTTTCTCACAGTTCTGAAGACTAGGAAGTCTGAGATCAGGAGGCCAGCAGGCTTGGGTTCTGGTGAGGCCTCTCTTGTGGCTTGTAGAGGCCACCTTCTTGCTATGTGCTCACAAGGTGGAGAGAGACTTGAGACTTTTCTCTCTCTCTCTTTTCCTCTTCTCATAAAGCCACCAATCCTATTAGATTAGGACTCCACCCTTATGACCCATTTAACCATAATTACTTCCTAAAAGCCCTATCTCCAAATTGAGTCACATTGGGAATTAAGGATTCAACATATGAATGGGGTGGTGGGAAGGCCCATTTCAGTTCATAGCACTTTATATCTTAGTTTCTTAACCTAAATATGCTTAATAATACCCAATGTATGTAGCTCAAAGGGTAAAGATCACATGAGATGTTCAATGTATATGAAAGTTCTTTGCACATTGTAAAGTCCTATAAAAATGGAGGATATTAAAAACAATAATATTGAAGGAATACTCAATAATTAGAAACGACAATATAATTCTGATTTCTGAGTTGTATACAGACATTTGGAAAATCCCTTAACTATCTACCTCAGTCTAGGCAAACTGGGACAGCAATGTCCTAAAATAGACTATGTAAATGAATGTGCAATTATTTTAATAGATAATGAAATATTTATTTTTTTCTAAGCAGTTAGCTTCGATACCTAACAATTACATCCTGCACCCCCTCTAAACTGCATTCCACATCAAATTACTATCCTAATAACAGTTAAATATCACTAATAACCTTAGTTAACACATTTGGAAACCTTCCACGATGTATTAAGTTCGTGATTTATGTAAATAACATCAAAAAATTAAAGCTTTGCCATTTTAATCTCCCTAATTATTATTTTGGGGTACTGACAATATAACCAATGCTGTGTAAAATAAGAAAAAAAATATTATACCAGCATGAAGACTTACAATTTAATCAGAAGATCAAACAATTCAAATTCAAGAACATAGTTTTGAAAGATGGTTAGAACTTCTAGCTTTGCTTCTTTGGGATGTCAGCTATGTTTAGAGCTGTTTCACCACAGTGTCTTTAACAACTATCATTGGTGATCACCCAAGACATGAGCTGCTTTTGCAAAACTGTACTCAGATTGATTTCCTTCCTGTTTCTTTGTTAGTCAGTATGGTAATAGGGGACAGATATTATTCTCAAAGGAAGGGTCTCTCTCACCACTGGAACCCAAAGGAATAATTCTTCCACAGGCATGGGGCATTCTTGATCTCTCATGCTGTACACATAACTGACCATATTTATAATAGTAATAAAAACAACAATAAAATCAATAAACACTAGAAAACAGCAGTTCTTTTTTTTTACTGCAGTATAGTTGATTTACTATGTTGTGTTAATTTCTGTGTATAGCAAAGTGATTCAGTTATACATATATATATATATATATACATATTATTTTTCATATTCTTTTCCATTATGGTTTATTACAGGATATTGAATATAGTTCCCTGTGCTATACAGTAGGATCTTGTTGTTTATCTATTTTATATATAGTAGCTTGTATTGCTAATTTCAACCCCCTATTTATCCCTCCCTTATTCCCTTTCCCCTTTGGTAAATATAAGTTTGTTTTCTATGTCTGTTACTCTGTTTCTGTTTTATAAATAAGTTCACTTGTGTCATATTTTAGGTTCATTTGAGTGATATCATATGGTATTTGTCTTTCACTTTCTGACTTACTTCACTTAGTATGATAATCTCTAAGTTCATCCATGTTGCTGCAAATGGCATTATTTCATTCTTTTTATAGCTGAGTAATATTCCATTGTTTTATCTATCTATCTATCTATCTATCTATATATATATATATATATCTCCTGTGCACTGGAATGAAGAGTAGCTCCCACTCACTGCAACTACAGAAAGCCCACATGCAGCAATGAAGACCCAACGCAGCCAAAAATAAATTAATTAATACATAAAATTAAAAGTACATATTATATATATACATGTATATATATATATATATATATATATATCATATCACATCTTCTTTATCCGTTCAAATGTCCATGGACATTTAAGTTGTTTCGATGTCTTGGCTTTTGTAAATAGTGCTTTTGTGAACACTGGGGTGCATGCATCTTTTCAAATTATAGTTTTGTCTGGGTATATGCCCAGGAATGGAATTGCTGGATCATATGGCAACTCTATTTTCAGTTTTTGGAGGAACCTCCATACTGTTTGCCATGATGGCTGCACCGATTTACTTTCTCACCAATGGTGTACGGTTCCCTTTTCTCCAGACCCTTCCTAACATTTGTTATTTGTAGACTTTTTGATGATGGCCATCCTGACAGGTGTAAAGTGATAACCTGTAGTTTTGATTTGCATTTCTCTAATAATTGAGTATCTTTTCATGTGCCTTTTGGCCATCTGTATGTCTTCTTTGAAGAAATGTGTATTTAGGTCATCTGCCCTTTTTTTGATTGTTTTTTTTTTTTGTTATTGAGTTGTATGAATTGTTTGTATATTTTGGAAATTAAGCCCTTGTCAGCCGCATCATTTGCAAATATTTTTTCTGAGTCCATAGTTGCCGTTTTGTTTTGTTTACTGTTTCCTTTGTTGTACAAAAGCTTGTAAGTTTGATTAGGTCCCATTTGTTTATTATTGCTTTTATTTCTATTGCCTTGGGAGACTGACATAAGAAATCATTGGTACAATTTTTGTTAGAGAATGTTTTGCCCATGTTCTCTTCTAGGAGTTTTATGGTGCCATGTCTTATACTTAAGTCTTGAAGCCATTTTGAGTTTACTTTTGTGTATGGTGTGAGGGTGCTTTCTAACTTCATTGATTTACATGTGGCTGTCCAGTTTTCCCAACACCACTTGCTGAAGAAACTGTCTTTTCTCCATTGTATATTCTTGTCTCCATTGTAGATTAATTGACCACAGATTGTCAAAAACAGTAGTTCTTAAGCTTGAGTTCATGAACGGCTTCATGGGATCTGAAAACTCCATGTAAATCAATAGCTTTCAATGGACTGTCAAAAACTCTGTGAGCTAACACAGTTTAAAGTCACAGAAATAAATGTCAGTTAAGATAATTAGTGTGTGCTTATTTCTCATCGGACTTTCTTCAATGTTTTATATTGTTAATAGTAATAATTTAAAAAACCTATAGCAAGCTCTTACTATGTGTACAGCACTATGCTTAATGCTATGGGGACTACAAATGTGAACAAATCATGTGGCTACTTCAGGGTAATAGAATCTTACAGCAGAATTAAGAAATGTATACAAACAAGAGCAAAACAAGGCAGATTGGGAAAAGACCATAGAGCAGGCATAAACACATTCTTAAAGAAACGGCCAAAGAGATTAAGACTCCATGAAGAAGTAGTATTGAACTGGCCTTTGAATAGCAAATGGGATTTCACCAGGTACATTACAGGGAAGAATATTCTGAACAGGAATAGCAGCCTTAAGTAAATGTGGAGGAGGAAAGCATGGGACATATTTGTACCATGGGTTTGGGGAGCAGTGGGAAATAGCAGAGTAAATTATTGGGTGTTTGGGTCATAGACTATCTTAAAATGCCACTTAGAAGGGAGAAAAGTAAATTTACAAATCTGTAGCAATAGCCCAGTTCAAATAGGAATAGAGCCCAAAGTTGCACATTATTCTTGGGAAAGAATTTCAGTATAAAGATGCATGTTAGGGCATCCCTGGTGGCGCAGTGGTTGAGAATCTGCCTGCCGATGCAGGGGACACAGGTTTATGTCCTGGTCCGGGAAAATTCCACATGCCGCGGAGCGGCTGGGCCCGTGAGCCATGGCCGCTGAGCCTGCGCGTCCGGAGCCTGTGCTCCGCAATGGGAGAGGCCACAACAGTGAGAGGCCCATGTATGGCAAAAAAAAAAAAAAAAAAAAGATGCATGTTGTATGTAGGTTTCAGCATTAAATATGTCAGAGAACTATGAGGCAGGGAAGGAGACCAGAAAAATGTGATGGTTTAATAGGTGTAAAACACAGTAGAGGATATTGTATTGTTAGTATAGGTTTTATGGAAGGAATTGAATTTGATCTCATAGGTATAAAATAATTCGTTTTTTGATAATTAACTCTTGTCTATAACCTCAAAAGAATAGTATTAATTAACGCTTTCACTATAGGTACAATAGAGGTTCTCTTGCTGCTTAGAAAGCAGTAAGACACTGGTTTTAATTTTCTGTTACAGGACTTGAGAAGTGACATACCCAGACATGACATGAAGCTTTATTCTTCAGGGTAAGTCAATGACAGTTACCAAAACGGGTGAAGTAGAAGAGGAGGTGAGGGTGACAGCAGTGCTGAAAGTCAGTGGTCAGTGGTGGCTCAGCCAAGCACCAAGGCAGGTTTATAGGATCTAAAAGAAGGCAGACTAAAGCTTATGAAATTTGTGAGGGAGAATGTGTGAAGGAGAGAAGAGAAGGGGAGGAAGGTGATTGGGGCGTGAGCACCTTATAAAGGAGGGAGAAAGGTTAGGGGCAATGGTAGTGGACTGAGAAGATATCAGGGTGGGGGAGAATCAGGAGAGAGTAACATCACGGAAGCTAAAGTACCAGGAGGAAATGGCAGTCAACAGTGTGTGCAATATTGAGAGAGACTGAAAAGCTTGTGGTCCAAGAAGAGGACATTGGATTTGAGATTAGTACTTTACTCAAGACCTCAAAGAAAACCATTTTAAAAGAGTGGTTGAAGGAAGCCACATTTAAAGGAACTGAGGAGGTACCCAGCTGAGAATACTACAGAAAAGGGAGTGTTATCTACACAAAGGAGTGGTGTAGTGGTGACAGCCCACTTGAGAGTGCCAAAGGGAAGTATGCAGGAAAAGACAGAAGAGAGGGGAATACACAGATGAGAGGGAGGGGGAGAGTTTAAGAAATAAAGTCGAGGAGGGAGTGGGAGAGTAGGGAAAGAATCAAGATGCACAGAAATTCTTAGATGGAGAAAAAGATTAATAATGTAAATAATAGTATCATAATATAAAAATAATGATATTTATCTTCTTTGTACGATTTATTCTTTTATAAAGAGAGTAAGGAACTGTAGTATTAGAAACTTGAAGGAATGGGAAGAAGCAGAAGAGCCATAGCTAAATATTCCATAGCAAAAAGAGTAAAATAATTCCCAAGTAGAAGTGAGGAATAGCTGAACTAAGAGAATATGGAATTGTGGTGTCACAGATGACTCCAGTTTCTTGAATTTTTCTGGCCCTACTCAGCAGCTGGGAAGCCAGAGTGAAAGCAGACAAAGGGAGTGCCCTGGGTTGGGGATTAACATGCGAGGCTTGGCAGAAGGTCAGGCAGAGTGAGATGCATTGGGTTCAATCAGGATAGAGAAGAACATGAAGTCAGTGTGTGTTGTTTCACATCAGTTGGTCCAGGGTCCTGAGCTTGACTGCAAACATGTGGAGATGGAGCAGCACAGAGCTAAGTTAGGAGGACAGGCTTTGGGCTTAGGACAGACTTGGCTGAGAATGGCAGTTCTGAGAGACTTGTAAAAAGTGGCCTTTATAATGCAGTGACCCTGACCCCAGGGGGTAGGATTTCTGGATACCCCTGAAAAGAACCAGCAATCAAGTCACATTTGCTTCTTGTCTGCTGCCATGAAAAAATTAGCCTAACATTAAATAAGACCTCCATTAATATACCCGAGAAGCACATGTAATAAAACTAAGGCAGGGAGGAGGAGCATCAAGATGGCGGAAGAGTAAGACGCAGAGATCACCTTCCTGCCCACACATACATCAGAAATACATCTACATGTGGAACAACTCCTACAGAACATCTACTGAACGCTGGCAGAAGACCTCAGACCTCCCAAAAGGCAAGAAACTCCCCACTTACCTGGGTAGGGCAAAAGAAAAAAAGAAAAAACAGAGACAAAAGAATAGAGATGGGACCTGCACCAGTGGGAGGGAGCTGTGAAGGAGGAAAGGTTTCCACACACTAGGAAGCCCCTTTACGGGTGGACTGCTGGTGGCGCAGGGGGAAAGCTGCGGAGGAGAGCACAGAAACAGGGGTGAAGAGGGCAAAGCGGAAAGATTCCCGCACAGAGGATCAGGCCAACGGGCACTCACCAGACCGAGAGGCTTGTCTGCTCACCCGCCGGGGCGGGCAGGGCTGGGAGCTGAGGCTCGGGCTTCGGTCGGAGTGCAGGGAGAGGACTGGGCATGGTGGCATGAACACAGCCTGCAGGGTTAGGGCACCACGGCTAGCCGGGAGGGAGTCGGGGAAAAGTCTGCACCTGCAGAAGAGGAAAGAGACTTTTTCTTCCCTCTGTTTCCTGGTGCGCGAGGAGAGGGGATTAAGAGCGCTGCTTAAAGGAGCTCCAGAGATGGGCGCAAGCCGTGGCTAAAAGCGCAGACCCCAGAGACAGGCGTGAGACGCTAAGCCTGCTGCTGCCGCTACCAAGAAGCCTGTGTGTGAGCACAGGTTACTATCCACACCCCCCTTCCGGGGAGCCTGTGCAGCCCACCACTGCCAAGGTCCCCTGTTACAGGGACAACTTCCCCGGGAGAACACATGGCATGCCTCAGGTTGGTGCAGTGTCCCCTGGCCCTCTGTTGCCGCAGGCTCGCCCTGAATCCATACCCCTCCCTCCCCAGGGCCTGAGTGAGCCAGGGTCCCCCAATCAGCTATTCCTTTAACCCCGTCCTGTCTGAGCGAAGAAGAGATGCCCTCAGGTGACCTACATGCAGAGGCGGGTCCAAATACAAAGCTGAACACCAGGAGCTGTGCGAACAAAGAAGAGAAAGGGAAAATTCTCCCAGCAGCCTCAGGAGCAGTGGATTAAATCTCCACAATCAAGTTGATGTACCCTGCATCTGTGGAACACCTGAATAAACAACGAATCATCTCAAGTTGTGGAGGTGCACTTTGGGAGCAACGATATACATATATTTTCCCCTTTTTCTCTTTTTCTGAGTGTGTATGTGAATGCTTCTGTGTGTGATTTTGTCCGTATAGCTTTGCTTTTACCATTTGCCCTAGGGTTCTATCTGTCCGCTTTTTAGTTTTGGGTTTTTTTTTCTTATAGTTTTTAGCACTTGTTATCATTGGTGGATTTGTTTTTTGGTTTGGTTGCTCTCTTCTTTCTTTTTTTTTTTTTCTTTGATTACAAAAAAAATTTTTTTAATAATTATATTTTATTTTTTATTTTAATGACTTTATTTTATTTTACTTTTACTTTATTGTATTTTAACTTCTTTCTTTTCTCCTTTATTTTCTGAGCAGTATGAATGACAGGCTCTTTGTACTCCTGCCAGGTGTCAGGGCTGTGCATCTGAGGTGGGAGACCCAAGTTCAGGACACTTGTCCACAAGAGACTTCCCAACTCCATGTAATATCAAATGGCAAAAATCTCCCAGAGATCTCCATCTCAAAGCCAAGACCCAGCTACACTCAAAGAACAGAAAGTTACAGTGCTGGACACCCTATGCCAAAAAACTAGCAAAACAGGAACACAACCCCATTCATTAGCAGAGAAGCTGCCTAAAATCATAATAAGGCCACAGACACCCCCAAAACACACTACCAGACGTGGACCTGGCCTCCAGAAAGACAAGATCCAGCCTCACCCACCAGAACACAGGCACTAGTCCCCTCCACCGGAAGCCTACACAACCCAATGAACAAAACTTAGCCACTGGGAAGAGACACCAAAAACAACGGGAACTACGAATATGCAGCCTGTGAAAAGGAGACCCCAAACACAGTAAGTTAAGCAAAATGAGAAGACAGAGAAACACATAGCAGATGAAGGAGCAAGGCAAAAACCCACCACACTTAAAAAATGAAGAGGAATTAGGCAGTCTATGAGAAAAAAAATTCAGAATAATCATAGTAAAGATGATTCAAAATCTTGGAAATAGAATGGAGAAAATACAAGAAACGTTTAACAAGGACCTAGGAGAACTAAAGAGCAAACAAACAGTGATGAGCAACACAATAAATGAAATTAAAAATTCTCTAGAAGGGATCAATAGCAGGAGAACTGAGGCAGAAGAACGGATAAGTGACCTGGAAGATAAAATAGTGGAAATAACTACTGCAGAGCAGAATAAAGAAAAAAGAATGAAAATAATTGAGGACAGTCTCAGAGACCTCTGGGACAACATTAAACGCATCAACATTGGAATTATAGGGGTCCCAGGAGAAGAAGAGAAAGTCAAAGGGTCTGAGAAAATATTTGAAGAGATTATAGTTGAAAACTTCCCTAATATGGGAGAGGAAATAGTTAAACAAGTCCAGGATGCACAGAGAGTCCCATACAGGATAAATCCAAAGAGAAACACATCAAGACACATATTTATCAAACTATCAAATATTAAATACAAAGAAAAAATATTAAAAGCAGCAAGGGAAAAACAACATATAGCACACAAGGGAATCACCATAAGGTAAACAGCTGATCTTTCAGCAGAAACTTTGCAAGCCAGAAGGGAGTGGCAGGACATATTTAAAGTGATGAAGGAGAAAAACCTACAACGAAGATTACTCTACCAAGGAAGGATCTCATTCAGATTTGATGGAGAAATTAAAACCCTTACCAACAAGCAAAAGTTAAGAGAATTCAGCACAACCAAACCAGCTCCACAACAAAGGCTAAAGCAACTTCTCTAAGTGGGAAACACAAGACAAGAAAAGGACCTACAAAAACAAACCCAAAACACTTAAGAAAATGGTCATAGGAACATACATATCAATAGTTACCTTAAACGTGAATGGATTAAATGCTCCAGCCAAAAGATACAGGCTTGCAGAGGGATACATAAACAAGATCCAAAATATGCTGTCTATAAGAGACCCACTTCAGACCTAGGGACACACACAGACTGAAAGTGAGGGGATGGAAAAAGATATTCCATGCAAATGGAAAACAAAAGAAAGCTGGAGTAACAATAGTCATATCAGATAAAACAGACTTTAAAATAAAGAATGTTACAAGAGAGAAGGAAGAACACTACAGAATGATCAAGGGATTAATCCAAGAAAAAGGTATAACAATTATAAATATATATGCACCCAACATAGGAGCACATCAATACATAGCACAACTGCTAACCACTATAAAAGAGGAAATTGACAGTAACACAATAATAGTGGGGGACTTTAACACCCCACTTTCACCAATGGAGAGATCATCCAAAATGAAAATAAATAAGGAAACATAAGCTTTAAATTATACATTAAACAAGATGGACTTAATTGGTATTTAAAGGACATTCCATCCAAAAACAACAGAATATACATTCTTCTCAAGTGTTCATGAAACATTCTCCAGGATAGATCACATCTTGGGTCACAAATCAAGCCTTGGTAAATTTAAGGAAATTGAAATCCTATCAAGCATCTTTGCTGACCACAACGCTATGAGACTAGATATCAATTACAGGAAAAAATACAAACAGAAGGAGGCCAAAGAATATGCTACTTAATAACCAAGAGATCACTGAAGAAATCAAAGAGGAAATCAACAAATACCTAGAAACAAATGACAATGAAAACACGACAAACCAAAACCTATGGGATGCAGCAAAAGCAGTTCTAAGAGGGAAGTTTATAGCAATACAATCCTACCTTAAGAAACAAGAAATGTCTCAAGTAAACAACCTAACCTTACACCTAAAGCAATTAGAGAAAGAAGAACAAAAAAACCCCCAAAGTTAGCAGAAGGAAAGAAATCATAAAGATCAGATCAGAAATGAAAAAGAAATGAAGGAAATGATAACAGAGATCAATAAAACTAAAAGCTGGTTCTTTGAGAAGATAAAATTGGTAAACCATTAGCCAGGCTCATTAAGAAAAAAAGGGAGAACACTCAAATGAATAGAATTAGAAATGAAAAAGGAGAAGTAACAACTGACACTGCAGAAATACAAAGGAGCATGAGAGATTACTACAAGCAACTATATGCCAATAAAATGGACAACATGGAAGAAATGGACAAATTCTTAGAAATTCACAACCTGCCAAGACTGAACCAGGAAGAAATAGAAAATATGAATAGACCAATCAGAAGCACTGAAATTGAAACTGTGATTAAAAATCTTCCAACAAACAAAAGCCCAGGACCAAGTGGCTTCACAGGCGAATTCTATCAAACATTTAGAGAAGAGCTGACACCTATCCTTCTCAAACTCTTCCAAAATATAGCGAACACTTCTCAAACTCTTCCAAAATATAGCGAACACTCCCTAACTCATTCTACGAAGCCGTCATCACTCTGATGCCAGAACCAGACAAAAATGTCACAAAGAAAGAAAACTACAGGCCAATATCACTGATGAACATAGATGCAAAAATCCTCAAGAAAATGCTAGCAAATAGAATGCAGCAGCACATTAAAAGGATCATACACGATGATCAAGTGGGGTTTATCCCAGGAATGCAAGGATTATTCGGTATATGCAAATAAATCAAGATGATACACCATATTAACAAACTGAAGATAAAAACCATATGATCATCTCAATACATGCAGAGAAAGCTTTCAACAAAATTCAGCACCCATTTATGATAAAAATTCTCCATAAAGTAGGCATAGGGGGAACTTTCCTCAACATAATAAAGGCCATATATGACAAACCCACAGCCAACATTGTCCTCAGAGGTGAAAAACTGAAACCATTTCCACTAAGATCAGGAATAAAACAAGGTTGCCCACTCTCACCACTATTATTAAACATAATTTTGAAATTTTTAGCCACCACAATCAGACAACAAAAAGAAATAAAAGGAATCCAAATTGGAAAAGAAGAAGTAAAGCTGTCAGTGTTTGCAGATGACATGATTCTATACATAGAGAATCCTAAAGATGCTACCAGAAAACTAGTAGAGCTAACCAATGAATTTAGCAAAGTAGCAGCATACAAAATTAATGCACAGAAATCTCTTGCATTCCTATACACGAATGATGAAAAATCTGAAAGTGAAATTAAGAAAACACTCCCATTTACCATTGCAACAAAAAGAATAAAATATCTAGGAATAAACTTACCTAAGGAGACAAAAGACCTGTATGCAGAAAATTATAAGACACTGATGAAAGAAATTAAAGATGTTACAAATAGATTAAGAGATATACCATGTTCTTGGATTGGAAGCATCAACATTGTGGAAATGACTCTACTACCCAAAGCAATCTACAGATTCAATGCAATCCTTATCAAACTACCACTGGAATTTTTCACAGAACTGGAACAAAAAATTTCACAATTTATATGGAAACACAAAAGACCCCGAATAGCCAAAGCAATCTTGAGAAAAAAAAACAGAGCTGGAGGAATCAGGCTCTTGGACTTCAGTCTATACTACAAAGCTACAGTAATCAAGACAGTATGGTTCTGGCACAAAACCAGAAATACAGATCAATGGAACAGGATAGAAAGCCCAGAGATAAACCCATGCACCTACTGCCACCTTATGTTTGATAAAGGAGGCAAGAATATACAGTGGAGAAAAGACAGCCTCTTCAATAAGTGGTGCCAGGAAAACTGGACATTTACATGTAAAAGCATGAAATTAGAATATTCCCTAACACCAAACAGAAAAATAAACTAAAAATGGATTAAAGACCTAAATGTAAGGCCAGACACTATCAAAGTCTTAGAGGAAAACATAGGCAGAACACTCTATGACATACATCACAGCAAGATTCTTTTTGACCCACCTCCTAGAGAAATGGAAATAAAAACAAAAATGAACAAATGGGACCTAATTAAACTTAAAAGCTTTTGCACAGCAAAGGAAACTATAAACAACACGAAAAGACAACCCTCAGAATGGGAGAAAATATTTGCAAGTATTTGCAAAGGATTAATCTCCAAAATTTACAAGCAGCCTATGCAGCTCAATATCAAAAAGCAAAAACCCAATCCAAAAATGGACAGAAGATCTAAATAGAGATTTCTCGAAAGAAGATATACAGATTGCCAACAAATACATGAAAGAATGCTCAACATCATTAATCATTAGAGAAATGCGAATCAAAACTCCAATGAGATATCATCCCACACTGGTCAGAATTGCCATCATCAAAATATCTACAAACAATAAATGCTGGAGAGGGTATGGAGAAAAGGGGACCCTCTGCACTGTTGGTGGGAATGTAAATTGATACTGCCACTATGGAGAACAGTATGGAGGTTCCTTAAAAATTAGAAATAGAACTACCATGTGACCCAGCAATCCCACTACTGGGTGTATAGCCTGAGAAAACCATAATTTAAAATGAGCCATGTACCAAAATGTTCATTACAGCTCTATTTACAGCTGTAGTTACATTACAGCTCTATTGCTTCCAGGACATGGAAGCAACCTAAGTGTCCATCAACAGATGAATGGACAAAGAAGATGTGGCACATATATACAATGGAATATTACTCAGCCATATAAAGAAACAAAATTGAATTATTTGTAGTGAGGTGGATCTACCTAGATACTGTCATACAGAGTGAAGTATGTCAGAAAGAGAAAAACAAATACCATCTGCTAACACATATATATGTAATCTAAAGAAAAAAAAAAAAAAGGTCATGAAGGACCTAGGGGCAAGACTGGTATAAAGACACAGACCTACTAGATAATGGACTTGAGAATACAGGGAGGGGTAAGGGTAAGGTGGGATAAAGTGAGAGAGTGGCATGGACATATATACACTACCAAACGTAAAACAGATAGCTAGTGTGAAGTAACCTCATAGCACAGGGAGATCAACTCGGTGCTTTGTGACCACCTAGAGGGGTGGGATAGTGAGGGTGAAAGGGATGGAGATGCAAGAGGGAAGAAATATGGGGACATATGTATATGTATAACTGATTCACTTTGTTATAAAGCAGAAACTGACACACCATTTTAAAGCAATTATACTCCAATAAAGATGTTAAAAAACAAAACAAAACTAAGGCAGCATTGAAATTGGTTCCTTTGTTTAAAACATGCAATATTTATTGCTGAAAGTCTAAATAAATGTCTATAAATAATGAAACATTCAACTTCAATTCATAGAAATTTAAAAATTCTTCATGTGTTTTGATTAGTGCTACAGCAGACCTGTTAAGTCTTTTGAACATTGATTACCTAACATATTAGGGGGCAAAGATTGCAACCTCCTTCCAAACCCATGATGAAGTCTGAATGACTCCATCATATTTATTTTTGATTGGAAAATATATTCTTGCTCTTTATTCAGGGAACTGTACTGATAATCTATGTTTTGCTGTTTTTCTACCCCAAAGGTAAAAATTAATAGGGAAAAAAATTTGAGGGCAAAGAGGTTAATGTCTAGTTGATTGAGGGAATGGCTTATTCCTTCCAGAAGAATAATTTACACTAAAGTCCACTAATCCCAACATTAAATATTAAAGAAAATAAGCAATTAAAAACAAAGGCAGTCTTCTGACTTCAAATATAGTAACATGTGATAAGTCTGAGAAAACAAAGGGCCCATCAATACCTTATTTATGAAAGGATAAAATAATGATTTTTTCTTACCTTTATGATATTCTGTTTTAAAAATAATATTATTGTAGTATATTTACATAAAATAAAATGCAACCATAAGTTTTGACAAATGTATTTATGTATGTAACTAACATCACGACCTAGATAAAGACTATTTCCATTACTCTGAAATGTCTGTCCATTTGCAGCTAATTCCCCACCCACCCCCTGCTGGATGCAATCTCTGTTCCACTTTATGAAAGAATAGATTGGTTTTGCCTGCTCCGGAATTTCGTATAAAGGGAATCATACAAGATGTACTCTTTTATTCTTGCTTTTCTCACTAAGCATATTACATTTATCAGTAATTTATTCCTTTCTTATTGGTAAGTAGTATTCCATTGTAAGTTCATGCTGAAATTTGTTTATCCATTCACCTGTTTGGTGGACATTTCAGCTATTTCCAGCTTGGGTCTACTAAAGCTGCAGTGAACATTTGAGTCCAAGGTTTTTGGTGGACAGATGTTTTCTTTTCTTATGGGTAAATTCCTCAGAGTGGAATTGCCTGAATGTACAGTAAAGCATGTTTAAGTTTATAAGAAGAGGCCAAGAAGTTTTCCAGTGTAGCTGTACCGTTGCTAGATTCCAACCAGCATTGTATAAAATTTCCAGTTCTTTGACATTTTTGTTAATGTCACTAATGATACTTTATTATTCGTGTTCATGATTTTTCTTTTTACTTCGAGTTCATTTCCTGGAATCTTGTTTATAGGAATTCTTTGAGATCTGTTTTGAATAAGAGATTCTCCAAAGAGGATTTGTGTTTTCTTCTTCTAGTTGTTCTATAATGGAAATTAAATATCCCTGCATCAGAACTCTCTAGATGCTCCAGATTTTGTTATTTCTGAGGCATAGTTCTTCATAATTTCCTGAATTTCTGAGCTTTTACAGGAGTTATTCTCTGTACCAATGTCCCTGTCCCATTCCCATTCCCAATTACTTGACATAATGAGTGAGTCTTTACTTCTTTACAACTGAGAACCTAAGAATGTCTCCTGAATTGTAAGCAGCTGTGGATAGAGTGGATACTATGCCAGGAAAGAAACCTAGAGGTTCTTCCTTAATCTGTCATACGATTTTGGGTCCTGGACTTCCACATTTATTTGGAAGAAATGAGTCTAACTTCCAGTGCCCTCCAAAGATATTATGGAATTACTTTGTTGTAAACCCAACAAACCCTGGCCATGCGTCTCACAACTTGGTGCTATGCTACACACCGCCCATTCAGGAGACAATGAGATGGTAAGTCAGAGAAACAGGGGAAATGCATGTGGGAGTCCAGTATCACACTCCACATGCAGAATCAGTTATGGAAATGCAGCAATATCCAACTTGCAATGCCAATTTCTGGCTCTATGAAATTTGGGGAAATTTCTTCCTCTGTTAAGCAAATACAGTACTGTACTGTATAAACATGGCTTCTGTTTTTAGTGCATGCCAAGAATGGTGTTTGAACTGAGCACTTGGTGATCTTTTCAACTATTGATTCTTGGCTGTGTCTCATGTTCACAAGGTGAAAATAGCTGCACCATTTTCCAAGTTCTAGTGCTTATTTATTTACCTAGTAATATAGTGCCCTTTGGGTTAATTGGCTTATTGATTAATTACTGCCTTAAGCAGAAAAATTTTTTTTTCTAGTTGGGAGAATAGCTCAAAGGCCTTTCATATTTGAAAAGTTGTATCTACACAGTAACTAATCAGAGGTCAGTGGTTTACAATAGGTTTGGTACTTATAGGTTCATTGGCCCAGAGTTTAGAATTACAAATGTAGTCACAAACATACATTCCATGTTCTGGCCCTCAGCAATGAACACCGGGCAGTACAAACTTTTGCATGTTCAGGTGCACATTTGCAATGTATTCGTGCATATAGAAGGAAGATGAATTAGAAAAAAAAATAAAGATTGAATTATAACCTACATTTTTCTTCACTACTGTGTTCTAAACATCCACATAGTCATACTGTGGGATTACTTATTCAGAAAGAACTGAGAATTTTTTTGATAAACTTTATTTTTAAAGCAGTTTTATGTTCACAGAAAAATTGAATGGAAGATTCAGAGATTTCTTATATATCCTTGTCCCCCACCCCCAACAGCCTCCCCTCCTATCAACATCCCACACCAGAGTTGTACATTTGTTACAATCCATGAACCTATTGTACATTGACAACTCATATCACCCAAAGTACATAGTTTACATTAGGGTTCACTCTTGGTGTTGTACATTCTATAGACAAATGTATAATGGCATGTATCTGTCATTATGGTATCATACAGAGTATTTTTCACTGTCCTAAATACCCCCTGTGCTCCATCTATTCACCCCTTCCTCCTCCCTAAACCCTGGAGACCATTGGTCCTTTGACTGTCTGCATAGTTTTGCCTTTTTCCTGAACATGATATAGTTGGAATCGCACAATATGTAGCCTTTTCAGATTGGTTTCTTTCACTTAGTCATATGCATTTAATGTTCCACCATGTTTTTTCATGGTTCATTTTGTTTTAGCACTGAAGAATATTCCACTGTCTGTGTCTGGATGTACCACGGCTTAACTGGGGAATTGTTTTTTTAAATTATTTATTTATTTTTGCTGTGTTGGGTCCTCGTTTCTGTGCAAGGGCTTTCTCTAGGTGTGGCAAGTGGGGGCCACTCTTCATCGCGGTGTGCAGACCTCTCACTATCGCAGCCTCTCTTGTTGCAGAGCACAGGCTCCAGACGCGCAGGCTCAGTAGTTGTGGCTCACGGGCCTAGTTGCTCCGCGGCATGTGGGATCCTCCCAGACCAGGGCTCGAACCCATGTCCCCTGCATTAACAGGCAGACTCTCAACCACTGCGCCACCAGGGAAGCCCTGGGGAATTTTTTTAAATGTTATTCTTTGGGGGTGATTAGAATGTAATCAAGTATGGAATAAGCCTCTTAAAGTGGAAAGAGGAAATTAAAGACCTAAGACACTCAGTTGTGGAGTGGAAAAGAGATTGCCTAATCGCATTGCAATACAAAGTGAGCAAGCAATAAATGTTTGTTGAATTGAACATAAAGAGGGCTCTCCCTGGAATAAGACTTGCATGCAGGGAGTAAAGGAAATGTGGGCCACAATTAACTATACTACTTATCATGTCATCTATCAGAAGACAGTTGCCTGCTAGTGACTCAGGGCTCAGTCTTAAATTATTAAATTGGCCAGCCAGTGTTTTAGGGGAATACTTGACAAGTGATCAGAGAAAAGCTCTTTCCTCATGCCTGATTTTTAGTTAAACAATTATTTTTTCAATGTAGTGAGTGAAAAATTCAAATTCTAACAGGCACTCTTAAATCAAAAGAAATTTCTACAAAATTACATTTATTTTCTACTCAAGAGAATCCTAAGCAATAATCTGATATATCTGTACCTATTTCTCAGGCCTCTGCTGATGACATTTTCTTTTCTTGAATTGTTTCAAAAGTCCAAATAGTGCCTTAAGTGGGGTAGACAAAGAGAAGTTAGTTCAAGGGCAAGTTCTGAGAATGAGCTGGCCACTGCTTCTGAGCCTCACTTACCTAGAAGAATGATGACCAGCTCCCTTGAGATGATTGGCAGTGATGACATCCAACTAAAAGTTTTTATTTTGGGCCCAAGGATTGGGCTTTTTCTGGTTTCAAAATGAAACATCACAATGTTGTGAGCATGTTCAATTTTCTATGACATCACGCAACTCCCCCCATTATTGTAACTTGTATGAATAATTTCTTGGGACTGTAGTAGTCTAGACATAACTTTTGTATTCATTAGATAATTAATTCATTAATTCAAGCAATACTTATTCTGCACTTATTGTGTCAGATAGTGTTCCAGGCACTGAGGCTACAAGAGTGAATTAAATAGACAGGAGCTGTTCTTCATGGACTTTATCATCCAGTGGGAGAAATAAACTATGAGCAAGTAGAAAACATGGTTTTGAGGATAGTAAAGAATTATAAAGGAAATACAACAGGTTAATGAAATAGTCACTGAGTGTGGAGACTGTTTTACACAGGGTAGTCAGAGATGGACTTCATAGCACTGTACAGCAAAGGATCAATTTTTCTTTAAATGACTGAATGAAATATTTAGGGAGAAACATGGTACCACTGTGGATATATACATTCATTCCTCATCTGGCTTTTGGGGGTTCTCTTGCTCACTTACCCTAAAGTGAATCTTGTGAAGCAACAACTGCACCCATATACACTGTGGCCCTGTTGCTTCATTTTAAAATATAAATAGACATCAAGAGTCTAGACATATTTGGGAAATATAGAAACATAAAGTAAAAGACCTCTCCCAACCCTCTAAAGAAGAAAAACAAAACCAGAAACAAATAATCTAAGACGAATTAGAGGTAAATGTGAGAACAGGTGAAAACTTCAGATAAATGGTTTTGACCCCAAACTGCAGTAAACTAAATGGGACAAGACTATTAGCAGTTGGTGAGTGCAGAGCAGGAGTGTCCATTTAAACTAAATGTGAGAATTATTCTTCAAGTGTCAGAGAATTGACACTTTAATGGCAATTCAAATGGCATCAGAGTCTTGGAGAAGGAAGAATAGTCATAGTACACAGGGTGTCTCTGCAGATAATATTTACATGATTACAATAATGTAAACATCATTTACTGGTGTTCAACCTTTGCAATCAATTTGTAAAGGAATGATGAAAGACTTAACCATCATAACTACCATCCACTTTAACTATGAAAGTAAAGTTAGAGTTGACAGGTGTTAGGAGGTAAAGGGGGAATAGAAAGTGAAGAGAAGAAGGAATCCACCAATAACCCCAGCTCCAAAATGGGGAGGCAAGAAAAATTGGCTGTCTGAATGGTGAAGGTTTAAGTCTGAAGTTTCAGACATGAACTGAGAAGAGTGATATAACTATATTTGGAGGCAGAGGGTAGAGGAAATGCAAGGTGGTACAAGGGAACTAAACTTTATCTATTACAACCTTCATCAATTGCAGCTAATCATTAAAGGTGATACACTATGAAATAGTGATTTAAGCATACTATTTAGAGTTATAAGTAACCACCAGAAAAATAATTAAAAATGGTTCCCCCTGGACTTCCCTGGTGGCGCAGTGGTTGTGAGTCCGCCTGCCGATGCAGGGGACACGGGTTCGTGCCCCGGTCCGGGAAGATCCCACATGCCGCGGAGCGACTGGGCCCGTGAGCCATGGCCACTGGACCTGCGCGTCCGGAGCCTGTGCTCCGCAACGGGAGAGGCCACAGCAGTGAGAGGCCCGCATACCGCAAAAAAAAAAAAAAAAAAAAGTTTCCCCCTAAGGAGAGATGTCACAGAGGGGGATGAGTGGACCAAATAACTGGTGTTTTCCATTATAAGCTGTGGTGCTAAGTAATTTATGTATATAAAATTTGTATCCTGAGGAAATTTCTGAACCATCTTTCCCTCCAGTCCTTAAGGAGGGGCACACGTGCCTCCATCATCTGATGGCATGAGTATAGGAGCCTTTTCTGTATAATGACACAAATCATTTACTAATTTAGTTTGGGGGGGGGCGGGAGAAAACACCTTTATTTACTGAGGTGAGGGGTGAAAATCTCACCTCAATTTCTTCAGACTCGTATCTTTAAACTATTTTTTATTGTGGCAAATATATATAACAAAATTTGCCATTTTAGCCATTATTAAGTGTAAAGTTCAGTGGCATTAATTATACTCACAATGTTGTGCAATCATCACCTCTACCTATTTCCAAAATTTTGCATCACCTCAAACAGAAACTCTGTTCCCATTAAGCAAGAACTCCCAATTCTCTCACCCCCAGCCCCTGGTAAATTTTATTCCGCTTTCTGTTTCTATGAATTTGCCCATTCTAGGTACCCCATATAAGTGGAATCATACAATATTTGTCCTTTCATGTCTGACTTGTTCCACTTATCTTCAGGTTATCTTTGACAATTTTCTGAAGCCTTCTTTGGCCAATGGCAGGGCCTGAAAGTCATGAAAAATGTGAATTTAAAGTATTTTAATCCATATAAAATCTGGTGGTACCAGAAAAAAATGCATTATATTCATAAGGAAAAATGGCTGCTGAATTTTCCGGAATCCAGGAAAGGTGACTGTGCCACAACTTTCTCTGACTGAGGTCATTACAGCAGAGAGGCACATATTGTTAGAGTGGGGAAGAAAGTGCTATGAAATCTGGTGCAGTGCCCTCCAAACAACACTGGTACCAGCCTGCCCATACTGAAACTGGTATCTGACTGCCCATACTGAAACGGTGCTGGGAACCAATCTTCAGAACTCAGTCTGGCTCACGCTGTTAATTCTCTTCACCAGCTGAGAAAGGCATGGTTGTTGCATGGACAATTTAATAAGATGAATCATCCAAATCTTGCCCTTTATGTACACACTGATACTGTTTCATTCATGCTCTGCATTTCTTTCTGGAACTTCTATCTCCAGTGTGTTTCCAGGGGAATGAATATGTATGCAGTGATATGAGTTACAACATACCTGAAGAGATTAAACCATCTCTTGTTATTTGTATTGATTTTCCATTACCAACTAAAATTAGTTTCAAGAGTATAGCAATTTGTAGGAAAACTGAAGACAGGACTGATAACTACTGTGTTATTTTCCATGCTTTCTTGAATAGCTGTCATTCTTGACAGATACCCTGGAATGCAGTTATGCAAGGAAATGCTAAACTGTCAGCATTTCATTAAAAATAAACTGCTGGAGATAACAGGGTGACTACTTTACCATGCCCCAAAGCACAGAGAGTACCAATATATTTGCAAGAATATTCCCAAGAGCTCAAGAGCAAAGCATCTTTGTGAATGATTCACCTTCTCAGCATCTGCAAAGGCACAACAGGGAGAATTTCATGTATCTCAGAGGTGACCATTCCTGAGAGGGACTTGTAGCTAAAATGTAACTGTCAAAATGAATTGGGACGTGGGAGCTCTGATTTCACAAGCTAAACAGACATGAAGGATGTATGCTCTGTGTGTGTGTGTGTGTGTGTGTGTGTGTGTGTGTGTATGTGTGTGTGTGTTAGGGTAATGGAAAGAGAGTTTAGGCAGCTTTACTGTGAAAACTGCCGGGATATCATCTACAATGATACCGTATAAAGAGTTATGCTGTTAGACTATTTTGAAGCGGACATCCATTAATGGAAACACCAGTGGAAAGACAGGGAGGAAGAGAGTAATGGGCCTTTAAAAGCATGAAAGGAGAAGCAAGCAATAGGGTCTTGAAAAAGAGATTCCAGGCATTTGGATTGTACTGGGCTGTTCACTTCAAGGAAAGATGAGATGGTGGGAGTAGGGGTGAAGGTGGGGTGAGGTAAAGCTCTGTAGGATGAAAACACTAAAAATGGCTTGATTGACGTATGGGATATAGGACAAAGGTTTTGAGTGGGCTCTATAAGAATTACTGCATTAAGGAGAATTCATCAGTTATATAAATATGTCTGAAGGGTTACCAAAGGGATAGGTTTGTTGACAGCTTAAGATTGCTGATTTATGGTTAATCGGAGAAGGTTAAATAAGGAAGGGTCGTCCTTGTCTTATGCTCACGTCCCCTCACAAAGCTTGTTTTCACACTATGTGTTTAGAATGCATTTATTCCTCTGGTGATAAGTAAGAGGGAAGCAGAACAGTACAACTTGACTCCGTTTGTGCTGCTAGACTCAGAGGACATTGGTGCCACCCCAAGTAGGAGGTGTGACCTGGGGGACAGAGCTCCATTGACTTTACAGGATCTGAAAGAGAGGTTTTGCAATGATTTGACTTTGTTTCTGTTTTCCACCTTCACACCTTGTGACCAGAGTCAGCCACCCACATCAGGCACCTGTTGTCTTGGTGGTTTGGGAGGATCTACTGGACCCATGGAACTGAGCCTTGTGACATTGCTGCCTGGTCTAGCCTGACCCACTCAAGATCCAGTTAGTGTCTAGGACAAAGTCCTTGGGGATCATGCTTGTGTCTCTTCTATTTGTCTCTTACCCCATAGACAATCTGGCAGGAAACTGTGTCAGCTCCTCCTGCGAAATACATCCAGAATCCAGCTACTGAAACACCACCTTCCTGGTGAACACGCTGATCCCAGCCACTTCTAAGCTGTCTCCCACTTCTGCCCCTGTGCCCAGTAGTCTCAACCCCTTTGCCCAAAGCCGTCCAGTGGCCCCCAACCCACTCAGTGTGAAAGCCCAAGTCCTAATCTGGCCCACAAGGCCCCACAGAGTTTGACCCCTCAGCTCTTGGGCCTTGTCTCCTACTCTTCATCCCCACCCCGTGACCTTCTTGCAGTTACTCAGATATGCTCACTGCTCTCGCCTCTGTGTCTTTTCTGACTCTATTCCCTCTGTCTGGAGCCTCTTTGCCCTAATAGTCCTATGACTCACTTCCTCATCTCTTTGGGTCTTTGCTTACATACCCCCTTCCTAGAGAGGCCATCCCTCCTTGGCCATCTCATTTAAAACCTTCTCCCACACCCATTATGTCCTGTCTCTCTTCTCTGCTTTATTATTCTCCATTGCATTAATCACCCTCTGCTATATATTTTCGTATTTATTTTATTTATAAGTCTATCTCCTCTGATAAAATGTAACTTCATTGGGAGCAGGGATTTTTATATGCTGCTATATCCCTAGTGCCTTGAATATCATCTGACATATTGTAGGACTCAGTACATGTTTGTTGGGTGAATAAATGAATGAATGTCTCTTATTTCCTATTTCTGGGGCCAGGACCTGGCCTTGTTCTAAGTGTCATCCTGATTCAGACTGTGTCTGAGGTCCTTGTCTTAATAGCTTACCCTGTCCTGGTCCTTGATGACTTGGTCTTGTTTTTCCCTTGCCATCATTGCCCTTCTACTCCACCCAACATAGCAGTCTCTTCTTGAGCCCCAGTCTTGTGAAATGAGGGGTACCACCTCCTACCAGCCCTCCCTGGGGCTGGTCTACCTGCCAGAGTCACTTATATGATCGTTCTTAGGGTTCCCCTTGTCCTCACCTGCTGTTACTGTTTACCACACTTCATTGATGACTAAAGAAAGTACAGTCTGTTTTCCATCACCATGCTACCCAGGTACTGTTCTCCAACACTGTGAGCCCATCATCACCTATATGGCCACATTTTCTTTTCATATTCAAAGTAATGACAGAGTCCCCATCCTCCCTATGATGAAAAGATGTTTCTTTCACTTCTGGAGTACTTCATCCCATGATAACAAAATTCTCAGGGTCTTACTCAATCCAAAGACTCTCATCAAAGAAGAAAACCAGAAATCTACTTAGTCCATTGGGAAGTTCAGGGTTGTTGTTACTTCCACCTGGTGGCAGCCTGAATGGTGGTATTGCCCTAGCCTGCTGGCAGGAAAACCACAGTTACCTGGTGCTAAGTGTCATGTTACCACTGATATCTGGAAATTCAGAAGCCTAGGCTGATCCTGTTGTACACTGAACAAAGATGCTTCAGTGCCTGGGGGCTGTGGCTGCAAGCTCTGGGTGAAGGTCTGGATGAGGAAGTCCTGACCTCAAGTATTATCCTGAACTGCTGTCATTCCATGCCAGTGTGGGCCTGGGATCCCAGCATCATTGCTTCTGGGGTAGCTGGCTCAGTAGTTCATGTACAAACACATATAAACATCCATGCACACTCCACCCCAGGCATGTCAAAGGGGTGAGTTCCTAAGAGGTTTTCAGCAGCCACCTGGATCAAGCTCTCCCCTTACCCCAAGTCCTGATCCTGAGAGTGCAAGAAACCCTTCATTTTCCTTGACTCAAAGCCACCTAATTTTGTATTTCAGATGAATGACATTTCTTTTAGACAAAATGTCATCTTATTACACATACAGTTAGGCCCATGTTCCAGGTACTTGCCTCACCCAACTGGCAATGTGTCCTTTTTAGATTGCCTGATACTTCCTAGCTTTCGTTCCTGCCCATGTTGTAGGATTTGACAAAGCTTGACTTTGATGGAAAAGGCAACCCAAAGGGAGTACTTTAACTATAAGGACAATGCTATTGGGGCAACAAAAAAGAACAAGGAAACTCTGAAGAGATGACTGATTTATTAATTAATAATAAAAATAATCAAGAAAATAGTTATCAGTTAGGCAACTAATATATGCCTGACTTTTAGGCATATTATTTCATTCGACCCTTATTAAGCGTCCTGAAAGCAAATATTATTAACAGAAATGTAGAGATAAGAAGTCCAAGAGGTAGAGAAGTAAAGTAACTCAAAGCATAAAGCCTTGTGCAGCAAAGTCAGGGTTTAAACTTAGGTCTTTCAGACTTTAAAGCTTGGAATCTTTCCAATGACTACACTTACTCTTTAGTAAGTGAATAATTATGGAATGTTTGGGTTCATGACTACTGAGAGATACATACATTATTGGTTATTCCCAGACTGACTGCTACCAAATCCATTCACCTACCAAAAAAAATCCTCCCATACTTTTGGTTCTGGGGGTGTGTTTAAGTTAGTGTCTTCTTTACCTTTTAGATCATTCTTATTTCAACTCACTCTTTTAGAGTGACATGATAATTTTCTGATCTGCTCCTTCATATCTCAGCTGAAGGAACAGAGGGAGAAACAAGTCACTTGGACTGATGGAGGTGGAGTCCCTTGGAGATGCCTTGGAGCACGCAATTGTCCTTGTTGGAAGATCACTCTGGCACCTCCAATAAAAGTGAGGATGTCCTTAGTGAGAGATGTTCTTTTCTGAAGTGTGATCACAGCTCTGGGCCTGGGGATTTCTTAGCAAAGTGTAATTCTTTATTTCTCTTCAGAGTTTAAATGACCCCTATAATTCATTGGCATTGTTAGTCATAAAGTGAACTACTGAAGTGGAGAAGATAAAAGGCCAACACCTCAGAAAACAGTGAGAATTTCATTTGGTGTTGCCTTCATCTCACACTTGATAATTCCGTAGGGTTTTTGCTGTCACCCTACAGCAGTTTTCTTTTGTCTCAGAAAAAGCCCCCAGCGTCTTGCTATCTAACTTGGGGTCATTAAAATGCTTGAGTAAACTTCTAAGTTCCTCTTGGTTAAGAAAAACTTATGTAGGAGGTGTGTCTAGGCCAGGCATCAAAATGCTACAGGAATTATCTCAAAAGAGGAACATTTCCATTCTGCAATGCTTTCATATGAGCATATTCAAATATTCCAAATCCTCTTATATTTTGGCATAGTTTTTTCTTGATTTGCCTTAAGGATTTCTAAATAAGAATCACTTGATTATACATTTGTGTTATTGATGCCTCACAGCACACCCCAGAGAAGTGAGCACATTTCCAAAGGAGGAAAACCAAAAAAAATTTCTTTAAGCTAGAATGCTTACAATGCAAAGATCTTTGTTCTATTTTATTTTCTGAAATGGAAGTAAGAAGAGAAATGATGGAGAGTCTGAAGTTCTTAATCCTGAAAGCTTTTACCTACATTAGGGATTTCTTTTGTCCAATTATCTCAATTTTACTGAACCCTAAATGTATTAAGAGCCTCAGCTGACATGGGAGGGGGTCACTAATGTTTTGGCAATGACTCTAACAGCCTCCATACTTTTAGTTATGTGATTCTTATTCCTCTTCTTGACTCTATCAATTCATATATTTTAGCTTATCTCTATTTGAGGATAATGGTGCAGAACTAAAACATTTTTCATTTACTAAATGGATTTTATTTGAAATGTATACTCCATTAATTTTCCCAATAATGTATAGGTCATACAATTAATTACTGAATATTATGGGATATCTTGCTTTGATGAGAAAGCAGCACATCAGGTGTTTACTGTTATTTTATAGGGAGTTATTCTTCAACCTCTTCAGTAAACCACAGTGAATTTTCCTTCTTGATTATGCTAGGAGATAGAGCAGAAATTTGTGGATATGTTATTAGTAATTAGACTTTAGAATCTAGATAGTGTCTAATTTACTTTTTAAAGTACACTCAAAGTAAAATTGATGGGACAAGGTAGCTTGTTAATACAAATGAAGATGGTCAGCATTCCAATTTCTGGCCAAAATTGAAAGAACTAAAATATTTTAAAAAGGCAATGGAGTCTATTCCAAAGTAATAAAAAAGAACCCTTTCTCTAAAGAATAAGAATATTAGGTATCTGTGATGCTTACTGGAACTATGGATATGAATCTATAAGACTACACCAGGGGTCATAAACTTAAAAGTCTACAAGGCCAGGCCAGTAATATTAATTTTGGCTTGTGAGAACTGAGGTGAACTGCAGAGTATACTCATGTTATCTAGAAGGGGCAGCTGGTCCTCAGCTCTTGCTGGTTGTTACCATTTGGAAATGTGGATGTGGCCTTGTCAGAGCTCTTATCTCTTCAAGAGAAGCCACAAGCCTGGATTTGCATAGGAAGTTCCTACACCCTTGACCTAGACTTTGACAGGGTGCTTTATCTCACCTTAGATATTAGCTCTGCATTTCAAACAGTTATAACCAGGGAAATGATTGTGTTGGACATTTAGCTACATGAGTCAATAATCCAAACTTTCCCTGAGGGAGAGGGAATAGCACATTATTTAATTGATTATACTTTTTTTTAAAAACAAGACAAACTTTCTTAAAAACAATCTAACGGGGTGGCGGGGGGGGAGACCTTCAAAATGGCAGAGGAGTAAGACGTGGAGATCATTTTCCTCTCCACAGATACATCAAAAATACATCTACATGTGGAACAACTCCTACAGAACACCTACTGAATGCTGGCAGAAGACCTCAGACTTTCCAAAGGGTAAGAAAATCCCCATGTACCTGGGTAGGGCAAAAGAAAAAAGAAAAAACAGAGACAAAAGAAGAGGGACAGAACCTGCATCTCTGGGAAGGAGCTGTGAAAGAGGAAAGGTTTCCACACACTAGGAAGTCCCTTCACTAGTGGAGGCAGGGGGTGGGCAGTGGGGGGAAGCTTCGGAGCCATGGAGGAGAGCACAACAATGGGGGTGCAGAGGGCAAGGCAGAGAGATTCCCGCATAGAGGATTGGTGCCGACCAGCACTCACCAGCCTGAGATGCTTGTCTGCTCACCCACTGGGTGAGCAGGCAAGCTGAGGTTCGCGCTTTGGAGGTCAGACCCCAGGGAGAGGACTGGGGTTGGCTGCGTGAACATGGCCTGAAGGGGGCTAGTGCACCACAGCTAGCTGGGAGGGAGTCAGGGAAAAAGTCAGGACCTGCCAAAGAGACAAGAGACCATTGTTTTGGGGTGTGTGAGGAGAGGGGATTCCTTCCCTCTGTGCCCACGGAAGGCAGATCACCATGTATGTAAATTCTAGAGGTAGGCATGAGCTGTGGCTATCAGCTCGGACCCCAGAGACAGACATGAAACACTAATGCTGCTGCCTCTGCCACAAAGAATCCTGTGTGCAAGCACTACAACTCCCACCCCCAGGAGGCTGTTCAGCACAACACTGCCAGGGTCCTGAGATCCAGGCACAACTTCCCTGGGAGAACACACGGCATGCCTCAGGCTGTTGCAATGTCACTTTGGCCTCTGCCACCACATGCTCACCCTGCATTCCAATTATGACCACCATAGCCCACCCTCGCTCTGGCATGAGAGAGCAAGAGAGCCCTAATCAGCTGCTGCTTTAACCCCCTCCTTTCTGGGCAGGGAACAGATGCCTGAGGGCAACCTACATACAGAGGTGGGGCCAAAAGAAAAGCTGAACCCGAGGAGCTGTGCAAACAAAGAAGAGAAAGGGAAACTTCTCCATGAAGCCTCAGGAGCAGTGGATTAAATCACCACAATCAACTTGATGAACCCTGTATCTGTGGAATAGCTGAAGAGACAATGAATATTCCCAATATTGGGTCAGTGGACTTTGGGAGCAACTGTAGACTTGGGGTTTGCTGTCTGCAACTGATTTGTTTCTGATTTTTATATTTACCTCAGTTTAGTTTTTAGTGCTTGTTATCATTGGTGAATTGTTTATTGGTTTGGTTGCTCTCTTATTTTTTTATTTTAAAATTTTTATTATTATTAATTTATTTAACTTAAAAATTTTTTCCTCCTATTTTTTCTTCCTTTTCTTCTGAGCTGTGTGGCTGACAGTGTCTTGGTGCTCCAGCAGGGGGTCAGGTCAGAGCCTCTAAGATGGGAGAGCTGAGTCCAGGACATTGGACCACAAAAGACCTCCTGGCCCCACATATCAATCGGCAAGAGATCTCCCAGAGATCTCTGTCTCAACACTAAGAGCCAGCTCCACCCAACAGCCAGCAAGCTCCAGGGCTAGATGCCCAGGCCAAACAGCTAGCAAGACAGGAACACGACCACACCCAATAGCAGAGAGGCTGCCTAAAATCATACTAAGTTCACAGACACTGCAAAACACACCACCGGATGTGTCCCTGTCCACCAGAAAGACAAGATCCACACCCAACAAACAGAACACAGGCACCAGTCCCCTCCATCAGGAAACCTACACAAGCCACTGAAAAAACCTCACCCACTGGGGGCAGACACCAAAAACAACAGGAACTACAAACCAGCAGCCTGCAAAAAGGAGACCACAAACACAGTAAGTTAAACAAAATGAGAAGATAGAGAAATATGCAACAGATGAAGAAGCAAGGTAAAAACCCACCAGACCAAAAAAATGAAGAGGAAATATGCAGTCTACCTGAAAAAGAATTCAGAGTAATGATAGTAAAGATGATCTAAAATCTTGGAATAAAATGAAAAAAATACAAGAAAAGTGTAACAGAGACCTAGAAGAACAAAAGAGCAAACAAAAAATGATGAACAACAAAGTAAATGAAATGAAATTAAAAATTCTCTCGAAGGAATCAATACCAGAATAACTGAGGCAGAAGAACAGATAAGTGACCTGGAAGATAAAATATTGGAAATAACTACCACATACAGAATAAACAAAAAGGAATGAAAAGAATTGAGGACAATCTCAGAGACCTCTAGGACAACATTAAACACACTATCATCGAATTATAGGAGTCCCAGAAGAAGAGAAAGAGAAAGAGACTGAGAAGAAATTTGAAGAGATTATAGTTGAAAACTTCCATAACATGGCAAAAGAAGTAGTCAGTCAAGTCCAGGAAGTGCAGAGAGTCCCATAAAGGATAAATCCAAGGAAAAACATGCCAAGACACATATTAAACAAACTATCAAAAATTAAATACAAAGAAAAAATGTTAAAAGCAGCAAGGGAAAAGCAAGAAATAACATACAAGGGAATCCCCATAAGGTTAACAGCTGAACTTTCAGCAGAAACTCTGCAAACCAGAAGGGAGTGGCAGGACATATTTAAAGTGATGAAAGGCAGAAAACTACAACAAAGATTACTCTACCCAGAAAGGATCTCATTCAGATTTGACAGAGAAATTAAAACTTTACAGACAAGCAAAAGTTAAGAGAATTCAGCACCACCAAACCAGCTTTACAATAAATGCTGAAAGAACTTCTCTAGGCAGGAAACACAAGAAAAGGAAAAGACCGACAAAAACAAACCCAAAATAATTAAGAAAATGGTAATAGGAACATATATGTCGATAACTACCTTAAATGTAAATGGATTAAATGCTCCAACCAAAAGACATAGACTGGCTGAATGGATACAAAAACAAGACCTGTATAAATGCTGTCTACAACAGACTCACTTCAGACCTAGGGACACATACAGACTGAAAGTGAGGGGATGGAAAAAGATATTCCATGCAAATGGAAATCAAACGAAAGCTGGAGTAGCAGTTCTCATATCAGACAAAATAGACTTTAAAATTCAGACTATTACAAGAGACAAAGAAGGACACTACCTAATGATCAAGGGATCAATTCAAGAAGAAGATATAACAATTGTAAATACTTATGTACCCAACATAGGAGCACCTCAATACATAAGGCAAATGCTAACAGCCATAAAAGGGGAATCTGACAGTAACACAATCATAGAATGGGACATTAAATCTCCACTTTTGAGAGAGGAACTTCAAGATGGCAGAAAAGTAAGATGTGGAGATCACCTTCTTCCCCAAGTACATCAAAAAAAATCTACATGTGGAATAACTCCTACCAAACACCTACTGAAACCTGGCAGAATACCTCAGACCTCCCAAAAGGCAAGAAACTCCCTACGTACCTGGGTAGGGAAAAAGAAAATAGAAAAAACAGAGATAAAAGATCAGGGACAGGACCAGCACTAGTGGGAAGGAGCTGTGAAGGAGGAAAGGTTTCCACACACCAGGAAGCCCCTTCGCAAGCAGAGACTGTGAGTGCCAGAGGGGGGAAGCTTCGGAGCCACAGAGGAGAGCACAGCAACAGGGGTGCAGAAGGCAAAGCGGAGAGATTCCCGCACAGAGGATAGGTGCTGACCAGCACTCACCAGCCCGAGAGGCTTGTCTGCTCACCCTCCTGGGTGGGTGGGGGCTGGGAGTTGAGGGTCAGGCTTTGGATATCAGACACCAGAGAGAGGACTGGGGTTGGCTGCAGGAACACAGCCTGAAGGGGCTAGTGTGCCACAGCAAGCCGGGAGGGAGTCTGGGAAAATGACTGGAGCTGCTGAAGAGGCAAGAGACGTTTGCTGGCCTGTTTGTTTCCTGGTGCGTGAGGGGAGGGGATTAAGAGCGCCACTTAAAGGAGCTCCAGAAACAGGCGTGAGCCGCGGCTATCAGCATGGACCCCAGAGACAGCCATGAGATGCTAAGGTAGCTGCTGCAGCCACTAAGGAGCCTGTGTGCAAGCACATCACTATCCACACCTCCACTCACGGGAGCCTGTGCAGCGCGCCACTGCCAGGGTCCTGTGATCCAGGGACAACTTCCCCGGGAGAACGCATGGCACGTCTCACACTGGTGCAACTGCATGCCAGCCTCTGCACCTCAGGCTCGCACCGCACTCCGTATCCCTCCCTCCCCCCATCCTGAGTGAGCCAGAGCCCCCAAATCAGCTGCTCCTTTAACCCCGTCCTGTCTGAGCAAATAAGAGATGCCCTCAGGTGACCTACACGTGGAGGCAGAGCCAAATACAAAGCTGAACCCAGGAGCTGTGCGAACAAAGAAGAGAAAGGGAAATATCTCCCAGCAGCCTCAGGAACAGCAGATTAAATCTCCACAGTCAACTTGATGTACCCTGCATCTGTAGAATACCTGAATAGACAAAGAATCAACCCAAATTGAGGAGGTGGACTTTGGGAGCAACAATATATATCTTTTTTCCCCTTTTTCTCTTTTTGTGCATGTTTATGTGTATGTCTGTGTGGGATTTTTTTCTGAATAGCTTTGCTTTGACCATTAGTCCAAGGGTTCTGTCTGTCCGTTTTTTTCAATTTTTTTTTTTAGTATAGTTTTTAATACTTCTTATCATTGGTGGATTTGTTTTTTTGGTTTGGTTACTCTCTTCTTTCTTTCTTTTTATCATTTTTCTAATTACTTAAAATTTTTTTTCATACTTAATTTTTATTTTAATACATTTTTTATTTCATTTTATTTTATCTTTTTCTTCTCCCTTTTATTCTGAGCCATGCAGATGACAGTCCCTTGGGGCTCCAGCCAGTCATCAGGGCTGTGCCTCTGAGGTGGGAGACCCAAGTTCAGGACACTTGTCCACAAGAGACTTCCCAACTCCATGTAATATCAAATGGCAAAAATCTCCCAGAGATCTCCATCTCAAAGCCAAGACCCAGCTACACTCAAAGAACAGAAAGTTACAGTGCTGGACACCCTATGCCAAACAACTAGCAAGACAGGAACACAACCCCACCCATTAGCAAAGAGGTTGCCTAAAATCATAATAAGGCCACAGAAACCCCAAAACACACCACCAGACGTGGATCTGCCCACCAGAAAGACAAGATCCAGCCTCATCCACCAGAACACAGGCACTAGTCCCCTCCACCAGGAAGCCTACACAACCCACTGAACCAAACTTAGCCACTGGGGGCAGACAACAAAAAACAACGGGAACTACGAACCTGCAGCCTGTGAAAAGGAGACCCCAAACACAGTAAGTTAAGCAAAATGAGAATACAGAGAAACACACAACAGATGAAGGAGCAGGTAAAAACCCACCAGACCTAACAAATGAAGAGGAAATAGGCAGACTACCTGAAAAAGAATTTAGAATAATGATAATAAAGATGATCCAAAATCTTGGAAAGAGAATGGAGAAAATACAAGAAACATTTAAAAAGCACCTAGAAGAACTAAAGAACAAACAAACAGTGATGAACAAAACAATAAATGAAATTTAAAATTCTCTAGAAGGGATCACTAGCAGAACAACTGAGGCAGAAGAACAGATAAGTGACCTGGAGATGAAATAGTGGAAATAACTACTGCAGAGCAGAATAAACAAAAAATAATAATAAATAAATAAAAGAATTGAGGCCAGTCTCAGAGACCTCTGAGACAACATTAAAAGCATCAGCATTTGAATTAAAAGGGTCCCAGAAGAAGAAGACCAAAGAAAGGGACTTAGAAAATATTTGAAGAGATTATAGTTGAAAAGTTCCCTAATATGGGAAAGGAAATGGTTAATCAAGTCCAGAAAGCACAGAGAGTCCCATAAAGGATAAATCCAAGGAAAAACATGCCAAGACATATATTAATCAAACTATCAAAAATTAAATAAAAAGAAAAAATATTAAAAGCAGCAAGGGAATAACAACAAATAACCTACAAGGGAATCTCCCTAAGGTTAACAGCTGATCCTTCAGCACAAATTCTGCAAGGCAGAAGGGAGTGGCAGGTCATATTTAAAGTGATGAAGGGAAAAACCTATAACTAATATTACTGTACCCAGCAAGGATCTCATTCAGATTTGATGGAGAAATTAAAACCTTTACAGACAAGCAAAAGCTAAGAGAATTCAGCACCACCAAACCAGCTGTACAACAAATGCTAAAGCAACTTCTCTAGGCAGGAAACCCAAGAGAAGGAAAAGACCTACAATAAAAAAACCCAAAACAATTAAGAAAATGGTAAAAGGAACATATATGTCAATAACTACCTTAAATGTAAATGTATTAAATGCTCCAAACAAAAGACATAGACTGGCTGAATGGATACAAAAACAAGAGCCCTACATATGCTGTCTATAAGAGACCCACTTCAGACCTAGGGACACACACAGACTGAAAGTGAGGGGATGGAAAAAGATACTCCATGCAAATGGAAATCAAAAGAAAGCTGGAGTAGCAATTCTCATATCACACAAAATAATCTTTAAAACAAAGACAATTACAAAAGCCAAAGAAGGACACCACATAATGATCAAGGGATCAATCCAAGAAGAAGATATAACAATTGTAAATATTTATGCACACAACATAGGAGCAACTCAATACATAAGGCAAATACTAAGAGCCATAAAAGGGGAAATCAACAGTAAAACAATCATAGTAGGAGACTTTAAAACCACACTTTCACCAATGAACAGATCATCCAAAATTAAAATAAATAAGGAAATACAAGCTTTAAATGATATATTAAAAAAGATGGACTTAATTGATATTTATAGGACATTCCATCCAAAAACAACAGAATACACTTTCTTCTCAAGTGTTCGTGGAACATTCTCCAGGATAGATCATATCCTGGGTCACAAATCAAGCCTTGGTAAATTTAAGAAAACTGAAATCATATCAAGTATCTTTTCTGACTACAACGCTATGAGACTAGATATCAATTAGAGGGAAAAATCTGTAAAACATACAAAAACATGGTGGCTGAACAATATACTACTTAATAACCAAGAGATCACTGAAGAAATCAAAGAGGAAATCAAAAAATACCTAGAAACAAATGACAATGAAAACTGATGGCCCAAAACTTCTGGGATGCCGCAGAAGTAGTTCTAAGAGGGAAGTTTACAGCAATACAATCCTACCTTAAGAAATAAGAAACATCTCAAATAAACAACCTAACCTTACACCTAAAGCCATTACAGAAAAAAGAAAAGAAACTCCAAAGTTAACAGAAAGAAAGACATCATAAAGATCCGATCAGAAACGAATGAAAAAGGAATGATGGAAAAATAGCAAAGATCAATAAAACTGAAGCTAGTTCTCTGAGAAGATAAACAAAAGTGATAAAGCTTTAGCCAGACTCATCAAGAAAAAATGGGAGAAGACACAAATCAACAGAATTAGAAATGATAAAGGAGAAGTAACAACTGACACTGTAGAAATACAAATGATCATGAGAGATTACTACAAGCAACTACACTCCAATATAATGGACAGCTTGGAAAATGGACAAATTATTAGAAAAGCACAACCTTCCAAGACTGAACCAGGAAGAAATAGAAAATATGAACTGATCAATCACAAGCACTGATATTGAAACTGTGATTAAAAATTTTTCAACAAAAAAAAGCCCAGGACCAGATGGCTTCACAGGTGAATTATATCAAACATTTGAAGAAGAGCTAACACCTATCCTTCTCAAACTCTTCCAAAATATAGCAGAGGGAAGAACACTCCCAAACTCATTCTACAAGGCCACCACACCCTTATAGCAAAACCAGACAAAGATGTCACAAACAAAGAAAACTACAGGACAATATCACTGATGAACATAGATGCAAAAATCCTCAAAATAATACTTGCAAACAGAAGCCAACAGCACATTAAAAGGCTCAAACACCATGATCAAGTGGGGTTTATCCCAGGAATTTAAGGATTCTTCAATATATGCAAATCAATCAATGTTATACATCATACTAACAAATTGAAGGACAAAAACCATATGATCATCTTCACAGATGCAGACTAAGCTTTTGACAAAATTCAACACCCATTTATGATAAAAACTCTAGAAAGTAGGCATAGAGGGAACATACCTCAACATAATAAAGGCCATATACAACAAACCCACAGCCAGCATCATTCTCGATGGTGAAAAACTGAAAGCATT
Organism: Orcinus orca; assembly: GCF_937001465.1. NCBI lineage: Eukaryota > Metazoa > Chordata > Mammalia > Artiodactyla > Delphinidae > Orcinus > Orcinus orca. Next base: position 86,857,633 of record NC_064566.1, on the reverse strand, counting down.
TCCTCTAAATAAGGAACAAGACAAGGTTGCCCACTCTCACCACTAGTATTCAGCATAGTTTTGGAAGTTTTAGCCACAGCAATCAGGGAAGAAAAAGAAAGAAAAGGAATCCAAATTAGAAAAGAAGAAGTAAAACCGTCACTGTTTGCAGATGACATGATACTATACATAGAGTATACTAAAGATTCTACCGGAAAACTACTAGAGTTCATCAATTAATTTGGTAAAGTGGCAGGATACAACATTAATGCACAGAAATCTCTTGCATTCCCATACACTAATGATGAAAAATCTGAAAGAGAAATTAAGGAAACTCTCCCATTTACTACTGCAACAAAAAGAATAAAATACCTAGGAATAAACATACCTAAGGAGGTAAAAGCCCTGTATGCAGGAAACCATAAGACATTAATGAAAGAAATTAAAGATGATACAAACATATGGACAGATATACCATATTTTTGGATTGGAAGAATCAACATTGTGAAAATGACTATACTATCCAAAGTAATCTACAGATTACATGAAATCCCTATCAAACTACAAATGGCATTTTTCACAGAACTGGAACAAAAAAATTCACAATTTGTATAGAAACACAAAAGACCCCCAATAGCCAAAGCCATATTAAGAAAGAAAACAGAGCTGGAGGAATCAGTCTCCCTGGTTTCATACTATACTAGAAAGCTACAGTAATCAAGAAAGTATGGCACTTGCACAAAAACAGAAATATAGATCAATGGAACATGATAGCCCAGTGGTAAACCCACAAACATATGGTCACCTTATCTTTGATAAAGTAGGCAAGAGTACACAATGTAGAAAAGACTGACTCTTCAATCAGTGATGCTGGGAAAACTGGACAGGTATATGTAAAGGAATGAAATTAGAACACTTCCTAACACTGTACAGAAAAATAAACTTAAGATGGATTAAAGACCTGAATGTAAGGCAGACACTATAAAACTCTTAGAGGAAAACATAGGCAGAACACTCTATGACATAAATCACAGCAAGATCTTTTTTGACCCATCTCCTAGAGTAATGGAAGTAAAAACAAAAATAAACAAATGGGAACTAATGAAACTTAAAAGGTTTTGCACAACAAAGGAAACCATAAACAAGATGAAAAGACAATCTTCAAAATGGAAGAAATAGGGCTTCCCTGGTGGTGCAGTGGTTGAGAGTCCACCTGCTGATGCAGGGGACATGGGTTCGTGCCCCAGTCTGGGAAGATCCCACATGCCGTGGAGCAGCTGGGCCCATGAGCCATGGCCGCTGAGCCTGTACATCCGGAGCCTGTGCTCCACAACAGGAGAGGCCACAACAGTGAGAGGCCCAGGTACTGCAAAAAAAAAAAAAAAAAAAAAAAAAAAAGAATGGAAGAAATAGTTGCAAATGACACAGGAGTAATATCCAAAATATACAAGCAGCTCATGCAGCTCAATATCAAAAAATCAAACAACCCAATCCAAAAATGTGTGGAAGACCCAAATAGACATTTCTCCAAAGAAGATATACAGATTTCCAACAAACACATGAAAAGATGTGCAACATCACTAATCATTAGAGAAATTCATATCAAAACCACAGTGGGGTATCTCTTCACACCAGTCAGAATTGCCATCCTCAAAAAATCTACAAACAATAAATGCTGGAGAGGGTGTGGAGAAATGGGGACCCTCTTGCACTGTTAGTGGGAATGTACATTGATACAGCCACTATGGAGAACAGTATGGAGCTTCCTTAAAAACTAAAAATAGAACTACCATAAGACCCAGCAATACCACTACTGGGCATATAGCCTGAGAAAACCATAATTCAAAAAGTGTCATGCACCAGAATGTTCACTGCAGCACTATTTACAATCGCCAGGACATGGAAGCAACCTAAGTGTCCATTGACAGATGAATGGATAAAGAAGATGTGGCACATATATTCAATGGAATATTACTCAGCCATAAAAAGAAATGAAATTGAGTTATTTGTAGTGAGGTGGATGGACCTAGAGACTGTCATATAAAGTGAAGTAAGTTAGAAAGAGAAAAACAAATACCATATGCTAACACATATATATGGAATCTAAAAAAAAAAAAATGGTTCTGATGAACCTAGAGACAGGACAGGAATAAAGACACAGACATAGAGAATGGAGTTGAAGACACAGGGAGGGATAAGGGTAAGCTGGGACAAAATGATTGAGTAGTATGGACATATATACACTACCAAATGTAAAATAGATAGCTAGTGGGAAGCAGCTGCATAGCACAGGGAGATCAGCTTGGTACTTTGTGACCACCTAGTGGGGTGGGGTAGGGAGAGTGCGAGGGAGGTGCAGTAGGGAGGGGATATGGGGATATATGTATGGATATAGCGGATTCACTTTTTTAAACAGCAGAAACTAACACAACATTGTAAAGCAATTATACTCCAATAAAAATGTTAAAAAAACTCAACAACCTAACATGTGATGAAAGAACACAATTATGTGACTAAATTATATTTTTTAAAAAGCCGTTTGATTATAATCAAAATTGCTAATTTTGATTAATATGTTTTAGAGATTATATAATTTGGGACAAAATCTAATGATCTACATACACTTTCTTGGCTAGATGTGTACTGTTATTAATTTAACAACTTAGCTAACTTAGTTTCCTCTGTGAGGTCCATGAGACCCTGAACTCATCACAGACATAGATGATGACACAGAGCCAAATCTCAGCCCTCGATTTTGGTACTTTTGGACTCAATATCTCTTTAGGTGGATAATATCTTACTTACTGCTCTTTTGCATTTGATTCCTCTGTCGTAGATTGACCTAATATCCTTAATGATGTGAAGGGTCTTGTAAACTCAGTTAAATGCATTTGCTTGTATTTACAAAATATCCTTAAGGATGTGAAGACTCTTGTTAATGCAGTTAAATGCATTTGCTTGTATTTCTTGATGAACCTCGTCTACATGTTCCAAATTCCTAACCCATACAACTTTGAATGAATCAGTTAACCTCTTCATGCCTGAGCACTGTCATGAGGATGCTGGTCTTAAACATTTCCAAGGCTCCCTCCACCATTCTGGCCAATGTACTACATTCTCAGGTTTTCAGGCCTGTCCTCTGATTAGGATATAATTCCCTTATTTCTATACTTTGATGACTCTTTAAGTTTGAGATGTCTTTCTAACCCACTGTGGTTTACTCCTTTTCTTCCTCCTCTGCATTATGAGTGAATAGCTCATCCAGACCTGTGTATTAGGACCTATTATTCTGTGTTATGTGTGTGTGTGTTTATTCTTGGAGCTCCTCAAAAATAGGGACAAAACATTTTATCTTATATTGCTAGCGTGCAGTTATTGGTACATAATAGACATGAAATGAATTAACAAATCATCAAATTAGTGTCCCTAATTTTATCATTTTTTCCTCTGCCTAGTTTTCAAACACCTTTTAAACAAAACACTGCTTAATTTTGAGAAAGTGGGTTTCTTCAAAATTTCTAAGACTCATTATTAAAAATGAGTTGTACTGACAGTTTGGTTACCATTTGGACTCCATACTATATGCACAGACTTACATATATACACACATTAATGTATATATTTCATATATAGTTTTGATTGTTGTTGACATTGATTAGGACAGTATTGAAGTCCAAATTCATCTTCCTAACCTAATTGGTCAGTCTTTGTGTTTGTGTCCTAGGGACTAACTGCACATCTAAACCAACACTCTCTTATATACAATACATGCCCAGTTCAGTGTGGTTTCTTTTTTGAGAACAGTTATGTAAGTACGGAATAGATTTAGGGTATGATATATAGTGGGTTTTTTTTTAACAAAATTTAAGATGACCCAATTTTGAACACAGTTAAGAGGTTCTTGGACATATGAAGAATGCTCATGTTTGCCTCAGGGATATTAACTAAGAAAATAAAACCATATTTACTCCAAACATCATTGAAATTACATTTAAAGATGTCTCAGGGCTTCCCTGGTGATGCAGTGGTTGAGATTCCGCCTGCTGATGCAGGGGACATGGGTTCGTGCCCTGGTCCGGGAAGATCCCACATGCCACAGAGCGGCTGGGCCTGTGAGCCATGGCTGCTGAGCCTGCATGTCCGGAGCCTGTGCTCCACAACAGGAGAGGCCACAACAGTGAGAGGCCCATGTACTGAAAAAAAAAAAAAAAAAGATGTCTCAGCCAATTCATCATATACAGAAAAATCTCTTGAAAGGAACATTTGTGTTGTAGATTTATTTTATTTAGCTTTATGTGCCTAACTACAACTACATATAAAATAATTCCCTTGAAAGGGGACCTGAAAACAGGAAGAACAGAGCTTCCACAACAAGGCTAAAGGAACAGCATCAAGATGTATAGGAGAGGCAGAGATATGATATGGAAAAACACACACCCCAGCCAGAGAAATCCACAATCAGGAGGGATCACAAAGGTATAGATTTTTTCCCTGAGGAGGAAGGAACAAAAAAATCCCACTCTTAAAGGGCTCACTCACAGACTCACTTGACCTGAAAATCAGCACAAACACACCAGACTGAGAAGTGCATGGCCCAAAGGTGAAGGGAACACACTTACTAATTTTAAGGCATCTTCTGGAGGGGCAGGAAAAAGGTGGGACACTCCCTGGGACTTAGACACTGGTGGGAGAAATTTTTGCAATCTAAGGTTACCTTGCTAATGCCAGGGTTTGTGGGTGTCAGTTTGGAATTTTCCTTCTAACCTGATAACATCGGTGGGTAGGTGATAACATGGGACAGGACCCATGGAGAGTCCTGTCCACTCCTGAGCCTTGGCCAGGCCTCACAGCCAACCAAACAGTAGTACCACCCACCAGAGTGCCAGAAGTCATAGGCAGGCCTTGAAGCCAAGCCAGAGGCCAGCCCCATCCACCAGCATCCGTTAGTAGCAGACATAGTCCCACCACAACAGAAGAGCACACACAGCCCACATGGGGGTCTCCCCTTGAGTGCTTGGCTCTTGTGGCCATTCAGGATTGGATCTCTGAGCTCCATAAGACATTTCCTAAATAAGGTCAATCCTTGAAGATGCAGAGAGATAGCTAACTTGATACATATAAACAAACACAGAGAACTAGGCAAAATGAGGAGAGAGAAGAATATGTTCCTATCTAAAGAACAAGACAATACCACAGAAAAAAAGTGAACAAAATGGAGATAATCAGTTAATCTGACAAAGAGTTCGAAGTATGGTAATGGTAATAAAGATGCTCAATGAACTCAGAAGACTCTATGAACACACTGAGAACTTTGACAAAGAAATAGAAAATAGAAAACCAAATAAGTTATAAGTGATCTGAAAAATATAGTAGAAGAATATATAGTATATATTCAACAATAAACTGGATGAGACAGAAGAATGAAACAGGCAGCTGGAAGATAAAACAATGGGACTTACCCAGACAGCAGCAAAATGAAGAAAGAATTTAAAAAGTGAAGATACCTTAAGGGACCTTTGGTACAACATCAAGTGGAATAATATGTACATTATAGGAGTCCTAGAAGAAGAAGAAGAGAGAGAAAGAACCAGAAAAATTATTTGAAGAAATAGTGGCAGAAAACTTTCCCAATCTGGGGAAGGAAACAGACATCCAGGTCCAGGAAGCCCAGAGACTTCCAAATAAGATGAATACAAAGAGAAGCACACCAAGATATATTATAATTAAAATTGCAAAAGTTAAGGATAGAGAGAGAATCATAAAAGCAGCAAGAGAAAAGGGAAACCCCATAAGGCTATGAGCAGATTTTTCAGCAGAGACTTAACAGGCCAGAAGGGAGTGGCATGACATATTCAAAATGTTAAAAGGAAAAAAATCTCCAACCAAGAATTCTCTCGGGCTTCCCTGGTGGTGCAGTGGTTGAGAGTCCACCTGCCAATGTAAGGGGAAGATTCCCACATGCCATGGAGCAGCTGGGCCCGTGAGCCATGGCTGCTGAGCCTGCATGTCTGGAGCCTGTACTCCACAACGGGAGAGGCCACAACAGTGAGGGGCCCATGTACTGCAAAAAAAAAAAAAAAAGAAAAAAAAGAAAAAAGAATTCTCTCATTCAAAATAGAAAGAGACATCAAGAGTTTTCCAGATAAGCAAAAACTAAAGGAGTTCATCCCCACTAAACCAGCCCTGCAAGAAATAGAAAAGGGACTGCTTTAAGCTGAAAAGAAATGACACTAGTTAATAATAAAACATATGAAAATAAGAACCTCACAGGAATAGATAAATATACAATAAAGGTAGTGGGTCACTTACAAAGCAAGCATGAAGGTTAAAAGACAAAAGTATTAAAATTAAGTAAAATTAAAATAACAGTTAAGGGATGTATAAAATAAAAAGATGTAAAATGTGTCATCAAAAGTATAAAACATAGGGAATGGGAGAAAAAAAATAAAGCTTTGGAATGTCTTCCAATTTAAGTTGCTACCAACTTAAAACAGGCTACTATTTATGTAGAATATTGTATGTGAACCTCATGGTAACCACAGGAAAACATTTATAGTAAATACACAAAAGAAAATGAGAAAGGAATCTAAACATAACACTAAAGAAAACCACCAAAACACAAAGGAAGAGAAAGAGAAGGAATTAACAGAAGGACTGCAAAAACAGCCAGAAAACAATTAACAAAATGAAAACAAATACATACCTATCAATAATTACTTTAAATATAAATGGACTAAATTTGCCAATTAAAAGACATAGAGTGGCTGACTGAATAAAAAATCAAGACTCATTTATATGCTGCCTACAAGAGACTCACTTCAGAAGGAAGGACACACACAAACTGAAAATGAAGTATGGAAAAAGATATTCATGCAGATGGAAATGAAAAGAAAGCTGGAGTAGCTTTACTGACATCAGGCAAGATGGACTCTAAAACAAAGACTGTAATAAAAGACAAAGAGGGTAATTACCTCATGATAAAAAGATTAATCCAGAAAGAACATAAAACATTTATAATGTATATGCACCCAACAGGGACACACCAAGATATATAAAGCAAATATTAATGGACCTAAAGGGAAAAATTGCAAGCAATGTAATAATAGCAGGGGACTTTACACTTTACACTTATATCAATGGATAGATCATCCAGACAGAAAATAAGTAAAGAAACAGTGGTCTTAAATGGCATAGATCAGATAGACTTAATATATATAAACAGAACATTCTGTCCAAAAGCAGCAGAATACACATTTTCCTCATTGTTTTAAGTGCAACATTCTCCAGGATAGATGACATGTTAGGTCACAAAACAAGTCTCAGTAAATTCAAGAAAATTAAAACCAGATCAAGCGTCTTCTCCAGCCACAGTGATATGAAACTAGAAATCAATCACAAGATACAAACAAACAAAACCACAAAAGTGTGGAGATTAAACACTGTACTACTGAACAACAAGTAGAGTATCAAAGAAATCAAAGATGAAAATTTTAAAAACCTAGAGACAAGTGAAAACAGAAATACTACATACTGAAACCTATAGAATGTAGAAAAAGTGGTTCTAAGAGGGAAGTTCAGAGCAATTTAGGTCTACCTCAGAAAACGAGGAAGTCCCAAATAGACAATCTAACTTTACACCTAAAGGAACTAGAAAAAGTAGCACAAACAAAGCCCAAAATTAATAGAAGGAAGGAAATAATAAAGATCAGAGTGAAAATAAATAAAATAGAGATTAAAAGGAAAAAAAATAAAAAGATCAATTAAACTAAGAACTGTTTTTTTTTGAAAATAAACAAAATAAACAAAATATGAAAAACTAACCAAAAAAAAGAGAGAACTCAAATAAATAAAATTAGAAATGAAAGAGAAATTACAACTGATACCAGAGAAATACAAAGGATCATAAGAGACTACTACAAATAATAATACACCAAAAAATTGGGCAACCTAGAAGAAATGGATAAATTCTTAGACACATACAATCTTGCAAGACTGAATCATGAAGAAATAGAAAATCTGAATAGACTGTAAGACTGAATAGACTAGTAAGGAGATTGAAACTGTAATTGAAAATATCCCAACAAACAAAGCCCAGGACCAGATGGCTTCACTGGTGAATTCTACAAAACATTCAAAGATTTAGTACCTAAAAGGTATTCTCAAACTCTTCCAAAAAATAGAACTTGATCCAGGTATTTCACTTCTGAGTATTTATGTGAAGAGCATGAAAACACTAATTTGAAAAGATATATGCACTTCTATGTTCATTGCAGCATTATTTACAATAGCCAAAATAAGAAGCAACATAAGTGCCCATCAATAGTTGATTGGATAAAGAAGATTCAGTATATATACACAATGAAATATTACTCAGCCATAAAAAAGATGAAATCTTGTCATTTGTGACAACATTGTTGGGCCTTGAGGGTATTATTCTAAGTGGAATAAGTCAGATGGAGAAAGACAAATACCATAGGATTTCACTATATGAGGAATCTAAAAACAAAAACAAAACAAATGGACAAATAAAAGAAAAGAAAAACAAACTCATAGATACAAAAATCAGATTAGTGGTTACCAGAGGAGAAGGGAGTTGTTGGGGGTGGTCCAAACGGGGAAAGGGCTCAATTCTGCAAGGATGAGTGGCAACTGGACTTGGTGATCACACTGTAGTGTATACAGATGTCCAATTATAATGCTGTACACTTGAAACTTTTGTATATAAAAAGTCAAAAAATAGAAAGAGAGAGTAGAAAACTTGTTTTCAGGGGCTGGGGGTTGGTAGGGAGAGGTTGATAAAACGGTACAAAGTTTAAGTTATAGAAGAATAAAGTCTGAGGATCTAATGTATTACATGGTGATTATAGTTGATAACTCTGTGCTGTATAATTGAAATTTGCTAAGAGACTAGAGCTTAAATGTTCTTACCACCCCACTCCCCTTCAAAAAAGGAAAATATGTGAGATAATGGGTGTGTTAATTAACTCAATGGGAGTAATCCTTTCACAATATATACCTGTGATGATATCGAATCATCACATTGTATACTTTAAATATCTTAAAATTTAACTGTCAACTATATCCCAAAATAGTTGAAAAAAAAGGATATTCAAGATTCCAAGAGTGGAATAATATAACTTTACAATGTTAAGAAAAAGGGTTTCATTTAACTTACAATGGTTTGCCTTGTTATCATAATGTGGAACCAATCAGATTTTCCCAACAAATTCTAGATTCAGAACCTAAAACTCTGATTTGATCTTGCCTGGTTCTACTGACCTGAAGGCATGTGATTATCACACCAAATAGACTTAGAAATCTCTGGATCCACAATTCAAATCTGCAGGATTTGTCTTTATCAGGAAGTAGACTGTTCTAATTTACTGATCAGAAGAGGTAACTGAGAAACAGAGGTGGAAATATTCTTTATTGCTTTGTAGACCATCATGTGAGTGGGCAAAGGAAGCTTTGACTTTAGTCAGTGCTAGTAATTGTATTTGAATCCCTTGTCCTCTACTCAAGGAGCAGTCTTTTATGTGCCAGAACAGAAAGGGCTGGTTGTCTGATGATACTTAACCACTGGGATTGCTGAGAAGTTATTTGTCAGCTTGCATATCCTCAGAAATCAACTCCAGCTCATATCCATCCTGATCATTTCTCATCAAGAGTGGAGGAGTCTGCCCAGGCAGATTTTTACCATTTATTGATCAGATATTTGCAAGAGGTAGATATCTTCTTGAGGTCGGGGATTTTTCTGATGTCGTATTGCAACGGAATGAGACCAAAGCTGGGAAAAAGTAAAAGTAGTCCGGTGCTCACTGCTCCCTTTTGAATTCTCATGAAGAATATAGTTCACCTCTGAGGTATAATTCCCAACAGCCCCTGGAGGGAGCCAGCCTTATTTCTCAGGGCCATGGATGAGGGGACTAGATGTGGTTTCCTTCTCTAGTGTGTTCAGAGACCAGTCTTTAAAACAGCTTGGCCAGAAGTAAGCTCGTTCTTTGAAGCACTCACAGATACATGGGTAATAACTTGCCCCTGCAAAAAATAGAAATCTATAAATATTTCCATTTAAATAAATATATATTCTATATAATAAATTGTATTTAGGTAGTTCAATTTAATTTAACAGAATTCAAGGTATTCAAAGGCCACTCCTTTCTCTCAAAGGCCTAATGTCTATAAAGATGAGCTCATTACCCACAGAGCCTTTTATTTAAGCATATTCTCAAAGTGGTTCTTAGTAACATCCCTGAACTTGTATTCCAGTGTCTTGTTAATGGGCAGTGTCAGGGATTCTGGCCTTCAAGGAGACTGTTACGGTCTTGGCCATCACCATTATTGATTCTTCAGTGAGTCAGTTTCAGTTTTGATTTAGGAGTAAGCCATTTCCTGTGATGAGGTGAATGGACTCTTCCTGTATCCCCCAGGTATTAATCATCTGTCAGGAATTAGAGAAGTTATCATCAAATTCTTAGAAAAAAATAGGGTCTAAAAAGAGGAAAATTACAGCCCAACTCGTGGGGAAAAGGGGCCTGTGATAGTGAGAGTCTCCTTGAAACCAAACAAAGCAAAACTCTCATCTCTAGGCTGTCCCACCTGCCGTCTCCATCTGCCCGAAATTCTACTTTCCATTTCTCTCCTGTTTGCTTGGTCTCCCCATCTGTACTCCACCCATACTCCTCAATTTGCTCTGCTTATTTCAGGCCCAATTTTTGCTATTCATCCAATCAATCTGTAAGAAACTCACATTTTCCCCGTCCTCTAGAGAGCTCCTCTCTTTGCTTAAAGGCAATGATTTTAAAATCAGGTAGACCTGGTTCAGATCCCAACTTCACCTCTTACTAACCTTATGATATTCTACAAGTTTTTAAACTTCTCTGAGATTCCATTTTTCCATCTGGAAAATAGGGTTAACAACATGTCTCAAAAGAGCTGTTGTAAAGATGAAATGTGATCAAGTAAGTGTTTAAGAGAGTGTGGCAGGTAAGTCCTCAAAAACCTAGTGATTTGAATAATATCCTACCTCTTTTCTCCTGATGTTTCAGTTCATTCATGTTTTTCTACTATTACACTGATGTTGCTTTAAGCATCTTCTCTACTGCTTCAGGAATTACTCTCAGCCCTCATTTGACACTAACACCACACAGGTTTTTATGATACAGCAGAAAGGGCATGGGTTAGGGTCCTATGATCTGGGGTGCTTTCTTGGCTCTGCCATGTACCAGCTAGACTTTGAGTGAGTCATTTAACCTTTTTGAACCCCAATTTCTTACACAAGATAGGGAATATGAAGTGCCTAACTCATTAGATTGTTGATTAAACATGATTAAATGTGTACTCTCAGCCTTCTCTGCTCCCGAGGGCTTTCTTGAAGGCTTTCATGTTAGTGCCAGGCACTAATGTGTCTGAACTTAGCTGTCAATAACAAGAATGACAGAACAGTGATAATAACATAATGGTTAAGAGTTTCTGTGGACTTACTTACTTTGTACTAGACTAGTACTAGTTTATGTGGATTATCTCATTTACCCCTCTCCACAATCCTACAAGTTACATACTATAATTAACCCATTCTATAGATGAGGAATCTGAGCCTTGGAGAAATTCTGTAACCTGCCTATTGCCATGGAGCTAAGAAGAGGTGGTGTTTAGAGGCTCTGATTTGGAACTTGTGGTCAGACTCTGGAGACTGAACCCTTGAATTCTTAAAAATTGGCACTAGATTGCTTGACCATCTTTTAACTTCTTGTTTTACAACTGTTTGCTACTAAATTTTTTCTGAAAAAAAAAATATATATAGTGGCAAAATATACATGACATAAAGTTTACTATTTTAACCATTTTTTACTGCACAGTTCAGTGGCATTAAGTCCACTCACATTGTTATGCAACCATCTTCACCATCCATCTCAGAACTTTTTCATCAACACAAACTGAAACTCTGTCCACATTTGACAATAACTCCTCACCCCCCTCCTCCTTCCCAGTCTGTAAATATGGTTTCTTCTAAGGTATGTATTTGACCTTTTCAATTCTTGAGGACTCGTCTGAGAACTTCTACTATACAGGCCTTTGCAAATTCTGCACCCTTATGATTATCTTACTCAGCTTGGCCCTGGGGTCTTGTGACCTTCCTACTTTCCATCTGATACTAGCAGGCCCAGGGTCAGAAAGATCTTTGGTGACAGATAGCATCTCCTGTCTGAATCAGACCCTTTGCACATTTTCCCATTTCAGGGCTTGTTCATTTTTCTTTTATCGCCTCCACATCCCCATGACATGGGCACAGAATTCTGAGTCACCAGCTTTACTTGCGTCAAAGAAAGCTACAAAGACAAAAGGAAACTGCTGTAATTATTATCTGCTGTAAACTGTGTGCTGACTTGCTGGGTGAGGGAGAATCTCTATTCTGGGTGGAAAATTTCAGCATCATTCATAGCTCAGTAATGGATAGAGTTGATGAAACAATCTGGTTAGAAGTACTAAAATAATCCATTTGTATATATAGTGAGAATATAGAGGGTCATTGACGGACGTTAGGGTCTCTGTCCCTGTTGTCCTTTCCCAGACATTCCTCTTCAGGTTGTGGATGGCCTGACATTGTTCACCTCGACAAGCCCAGTTTATGAAACAAACACAGATCCAGAGTCAGAACACCACAGTTGTTTAATGCTGCAGTCTACCCAATGTCCTTGTGATAGACACTTAAAGTCACAGTATCTTTAAAATAGAGCTGGTGTCCACAGCAGCTATGGTGTCTTGTAAATAAGCTTATTTTGCATAATGTCTATATGGATACAGACATGATTATAGAAAATTTTAGTTTTTGCTTTCAGTTTCCATGTTGCTACAGACCATATTTTTTATTCCTCCCTCCTTAATACATATGTCTCTCAAAATTCACTTTTTCTTTTGTTTCCCATCTTTCTGGCATTTATGTCTGCTCTCAGATGATACAAATCTTATGCCTTTTGTATTTAGTTTCACTGAGCAAGGGATTCTTTTGTCTTTCAGTACGTTTTTAAACAATTCTATCATTCCATGAAGGCTTCCTTGAAAAACATAAAAGGAATTGATAATATTTTTTCATTTAATTCTTTTATGATTTACATTTATTGACATAGTACCCAGAATTCTGTCATTTAAAACACTTTTTATTGATTAATAGTATATGGAAAAATGCACATACCAGACTCTACAGCTCACTAAATCTTCTCATTTCAACACACCCATGGAACCAGAGCAGAGATGAAGAAACATAATATTATAGTGACTTCTAGGAGCATAGATTAGTTTTATCTATTTTTGGAACATTATATAAATGGTAATCACACCATTTACACTCCTTTACTTAAAATATTTTTTCCCTACTACTTGAAATTGTGATCCAAATAAGTTTGCAATTGGTTATTACGTTATTTATGTCTTTTGTATGTATTCTCTCCATCTTTTATTTTTCTTTGAATTTATTTTGAAAAGTAGCTGAGATGTTAATCCCATAGAATCTCCTGAAGCCACTGAAAATTATTGCCTGGCTCCTGGATGAGGATATGGAAGCAGGCAGAAGTTAAGTGATTTGACAAAGTGCTCAAGGCAGAGCCGGGGTCTCATGCGGTCTACTCCAGGGCACTTTATACTTCAGACTGGCATTGAAAACTGAAGAGTAATTTCTGAATGTAGTTCAAATATTTTTACTCACTAGAGACTCAAGTATCTAACTCTTGCTTCTGGGTGTCCTCTGTTTGGAAGGCACAGGCCACGTACCTTGTACTTCTTCCCTAGTGCACAACATTATGTGTGAGGGAAGTGGTTTTGTGTGAAAACAGTGTAGAGAGGAAATGCCTACTTTTTATGGCATTTTTATTTCAGAAGGATAGTGTCAATTAAATGCAGTTAAATATGTATTTAATAACCACATACTGTGTGCTCAGCAATGTGAAAATATAAAGAAGGATAAATTAATGTTCCTGCCATTGAGGTGCTCCCAATCTTTTTCATGGAATCTTACATCTGAGAGGAATTACCCACATACATGATCAGTGGAAGAAAGAACTAGTCTCTGAGTCTGAAGACAGGGATGAACGTTTTGCCTGTGTTGTCTTCTGGCTCTGTGACAATGTGCAGGCAGTCTTATGACTGGGTCTTGGTTTCCTTGTCTACAAGGAAGTGGGCCTGTCCCACAGGGTGGTTACAAGTTTCAGATGAAATAATGGTTGTGGAGAGCATTATAGTAATGATATTTTTATGTCATCCCTGCTTGGATATTATAGGAAAGGGAGAACCCATCACTTTAAAATCAGGTGGTTCATTTTTTGAAAAACTGTAATTATTATAACATTTTCCTTTGAATGAACCCAAATCTTTCCTCCTGCAATTTCACCCATTGAATCTGGTCAGTATCTTGCAGTGTAAGTATACATCTCCCTTTCTTCACAGTGGAAGTGTAGATTTTTCTTTCTTATGTTAGTCCTTCAGACATTTGAAGATATCTATCATCATGTTTTTATTTTCCAGGAAAACAATCCCCAGCTTATTCAATAATTTTCCCCATGCCAGGGTTCTAAACAAGTAATTTTTAAGATAAGGTACACATCAGAATCACCTAGAAGTTTAAAAGATGTGTGCATTTTGACAAATCTCACCAGCTGATTTTAAAATTCGTAAGTATATTAATATCTTAATCATCTCTAAAACTTTTTAAATTTGTTAATATCTGTCTTAAAATACAACTCTATAATCCAAATAAATACTGCAGATATATGTGGACTAGCTGAATTAGTTAGAGTTTGCTAACTGTTATAACAAACAAATCAAGAAGTGGTGGTGGTTCAAACACAATGGAAGTTTGTTTCTTGCTTCTGTGAGTTTAAAGTGGACTTTCCTGATTGGCTTGTGGCTCTCTTCCAAACACTGACGAGGGGGCCAGGTTTTTGCCTCCTATAGTTCTGCTGTCTTTAAAACAGAACCACTAGGGTCATTGAGTTCATCTGTATAAAGTAAAAAAAAAAGAGCGTATGGGCATTTTTCTGGACTTAGCCTGAAGCAGTGTGCAACACTCCAGTTATAAAACCACATGGCTACTGCAAAGAAGTGTACCTAGGAATGAGAGAAATTGGGTTTGGGGGACAGCTAGCCAGTCTGTACTGCTATAGTGTATAATGCGTCCTGACTATTTCTTCTGACATCATGAATCCACCTGTCAATGAGATCCGGATTTAAACTGTCTGGATGACAGAAGATACCTTAAACAAAATTAAAAGACAATGGATCCTATGCCATACTGTTAACTCATTGAAATAATAGTCAATAAATGTTTCCAGTTTTTTTCAAATGAAATGCCACATCAGATTTCCTCCTATTCTATAATCATTCAATTGATTTTTAAAACCTAACCACAGGACTTTATATCAGGTTAGTTCAGACCCATCCAAATATGGGCTTTTTCAAGGTCTTATCTAATACATTAATAACACATAGCTTTGTAGCAGTCATACATTCAGTAATAATTTCTCCTTTCTCTTTAGCAGAGATATTATATATAGAGAAAAAGTGCACTCTGTCATATAATCAAATTTGTATTATATAATACTAATTTCTATATACTTATTGTTTGTATATTTTTAAAGCACTCTGCTAAATGCTCCACCTGCATTTAGTTTTAAAATTTTCACAACAATCTCATTAAGTAGATATCATTATCTTCCTTTTAAAGATGAAGAAATTGAGGCTTACAGAGGCTAAATAATTTGTCCAAAGTCACATGATGAGTAACTGTCAGAGTTAGGGTTCCAATGTATGTATGTCTTATCTCAAAGATGAATTTTTTAATTGTTTTGCTATGTCATCCTCTACATAGGCAATACCTTTCATAAAATGCCAAAGTAGGGAGAGAAAAATGTGGTGAATGTAATCAGGGAAGATTTTATTGGAAGTAAGATTCGTTATGACCCTAAATAAAAGGTAGGATTTAGATAGGTGGAAAAGAGGATAAAGGGCAAGTGTATACTTACATATTGTATTTTCTCTAAGGAGACCCAGCCATTCTATAAGAAGCAATATTTTGAGCCTTGGCTGACAAGGATGATAAAAATGAATACTGAGCTACAGAAAAGTTAGGTCTTGTATTGAGGCACCGCATGGCCTGAGCCTCTTCAAGACACATGTATTGCCAGTATTTGTCATTCAAAGAATGTATGTTTTCAATGCTCTACCTGAGGAGACTTAAATATCCATGACTGAATAAAAGAACTACTTGTGTGGGAAGACACTAAGAAAATTACACATTAAGATGGCTTCTTGGGCCAACTTGCTCATTTCTGGAGCTATGTCTCCGCCTGGTGGGAGGTAATGGAATAACAGTAAATTCACAAGGGCCACTTGGGTAGAATGATTACATCCAGCTATAAAAATCATTCAACTAATGATAGGAAACCAACTAACCAACCAACAAACAAACCAAACAAAAACAATAAAATATGCAGTTTCCTGAAATTGTCTTTCCTACTGCAGTGAATTACTTAGGACATATTGATTTTTTCCCCGTAGAGAGCTATACTGCTTTCCTGCAGGCATTATTAGGAGCATTGATTGGGAAGCATCGATATTATTCTTTTAAAGGGCTGCTGCAATTTTCAAAAATTTTTGCTTTATTTGCTAGTGTAAAGGCTAAACTTCATCTAAAACATTATTAATATCAATTCAAGGGAAGGGGGTTGAGGTGGGAGGAATAAATCAGAAATAAATTTCAAAACTTTTCCATGGATTCAAATCATTCACATACATGATTAATGTAACTGAAAACTATAACAATATTGATTACAGTTTAATTAATTTTGGTTGTAGTTAGTATATCCTGACCTTTGTCGCTTGTATGGATCATTTCCTTTTAATCCCTGGTAAAAGCATAAATTAACATATAACCTGCCTCTTCGTTTAGAAATAGAGATGAGGATTTGTCTGTCTTAGAATCACCCATGACCTCTTTGGGTATAAAAAGTTGAGTTGGAAATAGCATGCAAAGTTTTTGTCCTATTAGTTATGTATAGTAACCGGAAAACAAACTTAGACTGTTTTAAAAGGGCATCTTACCCTGTATGTAGGAAGGGAGAACTAAGAAGTCGCAAAAGGTTTAAAAATTTAATTGATTTATTGGATAGCTATGGGACAGGAACTAACAATTGGTTAATGTCCTAAGAGTCCTAAACTTGGTTAGGTGCTTTAAATATACAACATGCTTTTGAAAAAAAAACAGGTGTTATTTTCCCAATTTACAGAAAGGGGAAAAACAATACCTAAGTAACTTGCCTAAGGTCACATACCTATTAAAATGTGGACGTGGTTGGATTGGCTTCAGATTCCTGTCTTTCCCACTGCTTTGTTTATAGCCACATCCTTCATTTTAGTGACAAAGACCTGGTGAGACCAACACTTGCAAGTGGCAAAGCCAGTTAAGGAGGTGATTCAGAGTCAAGTCAATGAAAATGCTTAATAAAAATGAAAATATATGAATACCTTATAACAGTGTGTAATGTTTTCTCTTTGTCATGCCCATCAGTTTTCAAATGCTTTTATAGACATTATTCCATTTGCTCCTCATAGCAATTCAAGAGGAATGCAGAGCTAATAGTGATTTTCTCTTTTTACAGGTCAGGAGACTGAGGCTTGGAGAGATTTTTTCTCCCCCAAGACCACTGAAATCCTTTTGATATGTGAGTTCTTTATGCCACAAAGGAGAAGGTAGTTGTCACACCACTTTCCTCTCCAGTTCCCATCCTTCAAACCTCATCATGGGCTTTCAGTGCTAGGCACAAAGTAGGATGACAATGCAAATGGAACCACAGTGGATTTTACCACTGGCATCTTTCTCATCCTCAGATCTAGACCCTCCAAGTTTTAACACAGAAAGACACTATGTGTTAACTCAATACTTGCTGTACACTGAACAACAATTTTGTGAACAATAGTAAGGACATGCAACAAGATACAAATTCTAAGCTAAATATGAAGACAATAATTTCAAACTTCTATGAATTGATTCAGGTGATCATCAATGACATTTTTGAGCTCTCAATCTATTATAAGATATACATATTTAATAAATATTGGTCAAATTAATTAATTATTGACTCCACAATACTAAATGAAGAGGCATGGTGTGATGGGGGATCAAATGTATTACTTGCCAGCTGTGAAACCTTCTTGCAGGCCAATCTTTCCTAATAGTTTTCTCATTTTTAAAAAGGACCTAGTAATGCCTATTTTAAGGTGCTTTAGTAAGGATTAAATAATAGCTCATGCAAATGACTTTATGAAGTACTTTGTACATAGTAGGAACTCAATTACCATGGATATTTATAAAACATATTTTCTGAGTTGCCTGAGAGAATTATATTTTAATGGGGAAAATTTTTTTTAAAACTCCACCAAAAACACTCATGGCAGATATACTTAAACATATCTCTATTGTAGCTGTATATGGGAATAATTCAATGGCATATTTTGGTTCTCAAAGAAAATAAGACATTTAATTGTTCCTCCCATAATGGAAAGAAAATTAAGTTAGGAGCTAAAAGGAGTCCTGGCTCTATTATTTAGCATCTCTGTGACATCAAGGAAGCCACTTAGATTTTTTGAAATTCAGTGTCTTCATCAATGAAATGAGGTTATCTACCTTCATTACTTCCTATCTATGTTGTTATGAAGACAAATTGATTTCTGGATGTGAAAGGCATTTTTTTTCTGTGTGTATTATTACAGAAATCTATCCCTCCACAGCATTATTTGTTGGGTTCCCATGTGAGGAGATGGGATTTCCTTTGCCAAATTTTGAGCCTCAAATCCAGGAGAACAGTGACTCTGGTAGATACCTTATGTCAAGAGAAAGTGACAGATTATTTTGAATATACTTCTTCCATTGTATGTTTCTTTGGAAGGTTCCTGGTTGTGACATGCATTCCCATCAAATATGCTGACTGAAACAGATTTTTGCAGGGGAACTGGAAGGGCCTTGATGGTTTGATGTCAGTGCCCCTCTTGGGCTGGTGCTGATGCTGAAATCCTCAGAGAGAGCTTGTGCTCCAGGATGCCCAGGGCAATCTTTCAGTCCCAGGAGCGACTGTCTAGATTGAATTAGCTTTGGTTCTTCCATCACTAATTAGAAGGCATAGCAGGCCTGCCTCAGGGCACAAAAGCATTAATTGAGTTCCTGTAATAAGACTAACGAAGTACCTTCACCATGATTCAGGGTGCCAGTTCTTTAAAACTTGCCCTGAAATATATATTGGCACACCCAGTCAATTTACAGACACAACAGAAAACAAGAAAAAGTTACATAGGTATTTTATTAGAGGATATGCTTACATTTTCTCCAAAGCTAGGTTTGAAAGTGACCTTGAGATAACAAGTAGTTTATCCCTTAGATTCCACAGTGGATTTTGACGGAACTGTCCTGGGAGTCAGAACGTATTCTAAATTTCTAAATGCTGGAAGTGCCACAGCCGCTTTGTAACACATCCAACTATCTAACAACCTTTACTATCCTCATTAGTATGAAATACAACTCATTCATAACTGAATATCACCCACTTGCCTAATATTGTCTTGATCCAAGAAACTTCCATGTTAAGTTGAAAATCAAATACGTAGAAATGAAAGAAAATTAATGGGTAATATAAGATTTTCAATAAGAACTTGTATTTTATATAGTGCTATATATTTTGCAGAGCATTTTCACATCCAGTTTCTCATAAGAGAATCTGCAGCAGAGTCCATGGACCTGGAACAATGGGCTGAGGGGAAACCATTAAGGAGGAGAAAATAAAGAGAGAGAAAGTACAGATTCACAGCATCTTAACCTTGAAAGGAATTGTAAATTTCATCGTCTGTCCTCTCATCCATATAGACATTCTCTTCTTATGCTTAACTGGTAATCGACCGGCTTCTGCTTAAACATTCCTAATGCAGGGAGGCATCTGGGTTCTGAGGCAGTGCTGCCCGTCATTGAACGGCTCCATCTGCTAGAATCACTTCCTTGTATTTAGCCAAAATCTGCCTCCTGTAACTCCTTCCACTTCTGCATTTGCTTTTGGTCACAAGAAAACACAAGTCTGTTCTTTATTCATAGCGAGTTATTCAAAACTAAAGGACTAGAAATATGTCCCCACTATGAAAATCTTCTACATGCTAAATAGTCCATTTCTGTCAACAACTATCATAGATTGATTTTCAGATTCCAAAATCCTCCAGATGTGGACTCTTCTCTGAAAATACACTAGTTCCTTGCTATTCAAAAAGTGCTCTGTGTCTCAGCAGCTTCAGCATCACCTGGGAGCTGGTCATAAATGTAGACTATTAGACCTCAAGCCAGATCTACTAACTAAACTATGGTTTATATGAGAATTAAAGTTTGAGAAGCACTGTGCTAGTTTGTTGGACTGTCTGCTAATATACAGCAACCCAAATTACATAAATCCTTCAAGTGTGGTCTGAGGACCACAAAATATTGTGAGATTATTTACTGGGCTCTGTGCATTATATTTGTATTAAATCTTCTGTCATTGCTTTATTTTACTTTTAATTTAATTTTTTTTTCAGCAAATGCCTTACACAGTTAACACCTCCTAAGCTTATGGCCAAGGATAAGACCCAGATCTTTTTCACATAAACCATTGTTAATCAGGTTTGCTTCTTCTCACAACGGTGTAATTGATATTTTACACCTATGTATGAGAATATACACATCATTATGAAATTTCATCCTATCAGTTGGAGCCAGTCTTTCTACTCTGCTAGGATATTTTGAAGCTTTATTTCATCAACCATCACATTATTTCTCTCTCCCAGCTTGTATCCTTTGAAAAATGGATGAGCATATCTCTCTTTATTAAGACACTGATAAAAATAGTGAATATAACAGAGCTAAAGGCAGAATGCATTAATATATTTCTGGAAACTCCCCTCATATAAACAACATTAAGTTCAACAAATGTGTGCTGGAAACCTGTCATGTGTTGGAAACCACCCTGAGTTAGACACCTGGAATACACAGACAATGAGGCACCTTCCTTTCCTTGAGAAGCCCACTGTCTAATGAGAATTCCGGGTTTGGAGATCATGCAAGAACAGCTCTTGCCAGGGCTACCACCCCTTCATTAGACTAATTATGGGAACAGAGTCTATGTTTGTGTGCCCTGAGGCAGGTCTTCTTTGCCACCTAATTAGTGATGAAAGAACCAATGCTAATTCAATCTAGTCTGAATTAGTCTGAACTGAGGAATTATCTTAGACACCATGAGCACATAAACTTCTCTTGAAATTATAAGAAAAGACAGCCACCACCACGAGATTTTTATTTTTCCTGAGGCGCTCATTAAAACAAAGAGCATGAAATGTGTACTTGGAGGAAGATAAAAGAAACTCATCATATATAATGTGCATAGCAACATCTCAGACTGATGGCCTAGGAGAGAACCTAACTTCTGACCAATTTTTTATTAGTCTGCTGAGGTCTTAGAATTTACCAGTCATTGGTAAAATAAGTCAAGCTCAAGATCTACAGCAAATTCAGATGAACATTAAAAAATATCCAGCTTTGTGTGAGAAAGATCTGAATAAATTTACTTTTAAACTGACCAGTGCCTGACCATTTGACCCCATGCTAGCATAATTTAGTCTTCAATTACCTTGGAGTTGAAAATTCTCTGTCCCACAAGTCCTACCAACCTGCTGTTGGTATCTGGCATCTGCCTGCCTTGCCACTGAACCCTAGCATTCTTCATTTAACAACCATTCAATACATGTTTATTATATGCTTTTTGTGAAACGGGTCTTTATAAAACTTACATTCTATGAGTAAGAAACAGAAAATAAAGAAGTACATCAGAAAATAAGTGAGATAATTGTAGTTATTAACAAATGCTGCAAAGAAAATAAAACATGGTAAGTAGTGAGTGACATGGGGTGTGCTCTTCATATTTGACCAATGAGAAGAAGCCAGTGTTGTCCAGTTCTGAGGAAAGAATGTTCCTGGCAAAGGGAATGGGAAGTCTCATGTTCTCCTATCCAAATCTTCCTGAGACTGGGTCCTTGGCCGCTATGGCTCTGTCCCCCCAAGTTCTCTCTACCCACTTGGACCTCAGCCAGATATCTGCCCTACATCACTTTCAATGGACACCTTAGATTTGTAGCTAGTTTGGATATTTTATGTAGAGTATTTGTAAATCTTTCTTACCCAGGCCTTGTGGATTGAATTCCTGCTTCAGGTCTCCTTTAAGATGTGTACCTCCAAATCCTCCTCTTTAGAGAAACACACCCCTGGCTTGCTCCTCTGATTAGCACCCAGCAGGTTTTATTCTGTATCACCATAGTGCCCTATGCTTTCCTTTCTCATAGAACTTGTCATGCTTTGTTGTTGTCATTTATATGACCATTGTCCCCACCAGACAGTGAGCTCTTTGAAAGCAGGGGCTAAATCCTCAATTGACAACACATCACCTAATACCTGACACATGCTAGTCTTTAGACACTTGGGATGAGCGGATAAGGAGTTATTAAGTGGTTTTAGATTCAGATTTTTCACTTTACCTCATTTGGCTGAGTCACATGCCACGTATTTTTAACATAGTTTTCCTGATGACTTTAACTACTAAGAGTCATTTTGAAACAGAGCAGGACCCTATTGTCTAGCTCCCCATGTCCTCAGCCTGGCTTTTGTCTGTGGAAAAACTTTAGCCAAAGAATAAGTTTAATCAGAGAACTGAGAAAATGCAGAAGCAAAGAAAAGCAGTCCAACAAGACTAAATAATAACAGTTTAGTCATTAAGCAAAGTCAAGGACATTTAGTTAATTCTCAAGGGCTATAGGTAATATCCTGAGCCGTATCCTGTGAGCTGTATTGTAGATAATGAAACCCCCACCAGATGGAAGGAGTTAACTACATGATAGCCAGACTGTAGTTATGACATAAGCTGCCACAAATCTGAGAACTGGCCTCAAGGAAATGAGAACAAATTGACCCTGGAACTGAAGATTAACTGTACTTAAACCAATCAAGATGACCCTGGTCAGATCACTGCATGACCAATTTCAAGATGACTGTCAGAGCTGAGTGTGCTGTTTCTACACGTAGCCCCCCCAGCCTGTCTATAAAAGCTCTTGCCCACTGGTTGTCAGTGGGGGGGATTCGGCCTTTGGACAAGAGTCCACCCTCCACTCCCACCTTCCTCCCCCCTCCTCCCCCCTGGGCTGCTGGCATCTAAAATAAAGCAAACTTTCTTTTCTACCAACCTTTCCTCTTTAATGGCTTTTGAGCAGTGAGCATCTGGACCCCACTTTTGGTTATAATTTCATGTGGCTATATTTTCACTTTATTAGAAGTATGGTACATTTTGCAATTTAAGTTTAATTCCACTCTACTTAAAATGGCTTTCAGCAAGCAGTCTTACTGGGCAATATAAAATTCAGTGGGGTATTTGTGGCACAAGATCAATACATCCCTAATTTACCTCTGGTATATATTTTGCTCAGTTTTAAACATGTGACAATAAATTATTGATTTTTCACTTTAGAAAACCAAAGTATTTAACATTTTTTCCTATCATTTAGGTGCATTGGTTCAACAAGAAACCTCTGGAGAGTTTTTCAACCATTCTTCTTTGACATAAGAAGAAATCATACTTTTCCAGGAAGACTTGGAAGTTTTAAGCTTGGCTTAAAACTCAGATACAGGGACAGTCTTACAAGTAAAAGTGATAGAATGAGTAATATGATTTTGGGAAAGAGGGAGAGCTCCTGTGTCTCTCCCCAAATTCTCTTCTAGCCAATGTATTATTTTTAAAAAATCTTTATTGGAGTATAACTGCTTTACAATGGTGTGTTACTTTCTGCTGTATAACAAAGTGAATCAGCTATATGTATACATATATCCCCATATCCCCTCCCTCTTGCACATCCCTCCCACCCCCCCATCCCACCCGTCTAGGTGGTCACAAAGCATGGAGCTGATCTCCCTGTACTATGCAACTGCTTCCCACTAGCTATCTATTTTACATTTGGTAGTGTATATATGTCAAGGCTACTCTCTTATGTCTCAGCTTACCCGTCCCCCTCCCTGGGTCTTCAAGTCCATTCTCTACGTCTGTGTCTTTTTTTTTTTTTTTTTTGCGGTACGTGGGCCTCTCACAGTTGTGGCCTCTCCCATTGTGGAGCACAGGCTCCGAATGCGCAGGCTCAGTGGCCATGGCTCATGGGCCCGGCCGCTCTGTGACACGTGGGATCCTTCCCTGACTGGGGCACGAACCCGTGTCCCCTGCATTGGCAGGCGGACTCTCAACCACTGCGCCACCAGGGAATTCCACGTCTGTGTCTTTATTCCTGTCTTGCCTCTAGGTTCCTCATGACCATTTTTTGGTTTCTTTTTTAGATTCCATATATATGTGTTAAGATATGGTACTTGTTTTTCTCTTTCTGACTTCACTCTGTATGACAGATTCTAGGTCCATATCCCTCACTACAAATAACTCAATTTTCTGTCTTTTTATGGCTAATATTCCATTGTATATATGGGCCACATCTTCTTTATCCATTCATCTGTCAATGGACACTTAGGTTGCTTCCATGTCCTGGCGACTGCAAATAGTGCTGCAATGAACACTGTAGTACATGACTCTTTTTGAATTATGGTTTTCTCAGGGTATATGCCCAGTAGTGGGTTTGCTGGGTCGTATGGTAGTTCTATTTTTAGTTTTTTAATGAACCTCCATACTGTTCTCCATAGTGGCTGTATCAATTTACATTCCCAGCAACAGTGCAAGAGGGTTCCCTTTTCTCCACACCCTCTCCAGCATTTATTCTTTGTAGATTTTTTGATGATCACCAGTCTGACTGGTGTAAGGTGATAACCTCATTGTGGTTTTGATTTGCATTTCTCTAATGATTAGTGACGTTGAGCATCCTTTCGTGGTTTGTTGGCAATCTGTATATCTTCTTTGGAGAAATGTCTATTTAGGTCTTCTGCCCATTTTCAGATTGGGTTGTTTGTTTTATTGATACTGAGCTGTATGAGCTGCTTGTATATTTTGGAGATTAATCATTTGTCAGTTGCTTCATTTGCAAATATTTTCTCCCATTCTGAGGGTTGTCTTTTGACTTATTTATGGTTTCCTCTGCTGTGCAAAAGGTTTGAAGTTTCATTAGGTCCCATTTATTTTTGTTTTTATTTCCATTTCTCTAGGAGGTGGGTCAAAAAGGATCTTGCTGTGATTTATGTCATAGAATGTTCTGCCTATGTTTTCCTCTAAGAGTTTTATAGTGTCTGGCCTTACATCTAGGTCTTTAATCCATTTTGAGTTTATTTTTGTGTATGGTGTTAGGGAGTGTTCTAATTTCATTCTTTTACATGTAGCTGTCCAGTTTTCCCAGCACCACTTATTGAAGAGGCTCTCTTTTTCCCATTGTATATTCTTGCCTCCTTTACCAAAGATAAGGTGACCATATGTGTGTGAGTTTATCTCTGGGCTTTCTATCCAGTTACATTGATCTATATTTCTGTTTTTTGCCAGTACCATACTGTCTTGATTATTGTAGCTTTATAGTATAGTCTGAAGTCAGGGAGCCTGAGTCCTCCAGCTCCGTTTTCCTTTCTCAAGATTACTTTGGCTATTTCAGGTTTTTTGTGTTTCCATACAAATTGTAAAAATTTTTTTCTAGTTCTTTGAAAAATGACAGTGGTAGTTTGATAGGGATTGCATTGAATCTGTAGATTGCTATAGGTAGTATAGTAATTTTAATAATGTTGTTTCTTCCAGTCCAAGAACATAATATATCTCTCCACCTCTTTGTATAATCTTTAATTTCTTTCATCTGTGTCTTATACTTTTTTCATACAGGTCTTTTGTCTCCTTAGGTAGGTTTATTCCTAGGTATTTTATTCTTTGTGTCGCAGTGCTAAATGAGAGTCTTTCCTTAATTTCTCTTTCAGATTTCTCATCATTAGTGTATAGGAATGCAAGAAATTTCTGTGCATTAATTTTGTATCCTGTTACTTTACCAAATTCATTGATTAGGTCTAATAGTTTTCTGGTAGCATCTTTAGGATTTTCTATGTACAACATCATTTCATCTGCAAACAGTGACAGTTTTACTTCTGCTTTTCTTATTTGGATTCCTTTTATTTCCTTTTCTTCTCTAATTGCCGTGGCTAAAACTTCAAAACCTATGTTGATTAATAGTGGTGAGAATGAGCAACCTTGTCTTGTTCCTGATTTAGAGGAAATGGTTTCAGTTTTTCACCTTTGAGAACAATGTTGGCTGTGGGTTTGTCATATATGGCCTTTATTATGTTGAGGTAGGTCTCCTCTATGCTCACTTTCTGGAGAGTTTTTATCATAAATGAGTGTTGAATTTTGTTGAAAGGTTTTTCTCCATCTATTGAGATTATCATATCCTTCAATTTGTTAATATGGTGTATCACATTGATTAATTTGCATATATTGAAGAAACCTTGCATTCCTGGGATAAGCCCCACATGATCATTTGTGTATGATCCTTTTAATGTGCTGTTGGATTCTGTTTGCTAGTATTTTGTTGAGGATTTTTGCATCTATGTTCATCATTGATATTGGCCTGTAGTTTTCTTTGTGACATCTTTGTCTGATTTGGGTATCAAGGTGATAGTGGCCTCATAGAATGAGCTTGGGAGTGTTTCTGACACTGACATGTTTTGGAAGAGTATCTAAATGTTTGATAGGATTCACATGTGAAGCCATCTGGTCTTGGGCTTTTATTTGTTGGAAGATTTTTAATCACATTTTCAGTTTCAGTTCTTGTGATTGGTCTGTCCATATTTTCTATTTCTTCCAGGTTCAGTCTTGGAAGGTCGGACTTTTCTAAGAATTTGTCCATTTCTTCCAGATTGTCTATTTTGTTGGCATATACTTGCTTGTAGTAGTCTCTCATGATCCTTTGTATTTCTGTAGTATCAGTAGTTACTTCTTTTTCATTTCTAATTCTGTTTGAGTCTTCTCTCTTTTTTTCTTGATGAGTCTGGCTAATGGATTAACAATTTTGTTTATCTTCTCAAAGAACCAGGGATTAGTTATATTGATCTTTGCTATTGTTTCCTTCATTTCTTTTTCATTTATTTCTGATCTGATTTTTATGATTTCTTTCCTTCTGCTAACTTTGGGGTATTTTTGTTGTTCTTTCTCTAATTGCTTTAGGTATAAGGTTAGGTTGTTTATTGGAGATTTTTCTTGTTTCTTGAGGTAGGATTTTATCCCTATAAACTTCCTTTCCAGGACTGCTTTTCCTGCCTCACATAGGTTTTGGGTTGTCATGTTTTCTTTCTTTTTTTGTTAAACATAAATCTCTTCCAAACTCACATCACATTCTGATTGCCTCTCTTTTACCAATGGAACATTTTTCCTTGTATTATAGTTACTCATGTATATATATTTTTGAATTATATTTTATTATTTTTTATACAGCAGGTTCTTATTAGTCATCAATTTTATACACATCAGTGTATACATGTCAATCACAATCGTCCAGTTCATCACACCACCACCCCCACTCCCCGCCGCTTTCTCCCCTTGGTGTCTATACGTTTGTTCTCTATATCTGTGTCTCAATTTCTGCCCTGCAAACTGGTTCATCTGTACCATTTTTCTGGGTTCCACATATATGAGTTATTATACGATATTTGTTTTTCTGTTTCTGACTTAACTTCACTCTGTATGACAGTCTCTAGAGCCATCCACATCTCTACAAATGACCCAATTTTTTTCCTTTTTATGGCTGAGTAATATTCCATTGTATATATGTACCACATCTTCTTTATCCATTCATCTGTTGATGGGCATTTAGGTTGCTTCCATGACTGTGATATTGTAAATAGTGCTGCAATGAACATTGTGGTGCATGTGTCTTTTTGAATTATGGCTTTGTCTGGGTATATGTCCAGTACTGGGACTGCTGAATCATATGGTAATTCTATTTTTAGTTTTTAAGGAACCTCCATACTGTTCTTCATAGAGGCTGTATCAATTTACATTCCCACCAACAGTGCAAGAGGCTTCCCTTTTCTCCACACCCTCTCCAACATTTGTTGTTTGTAGATATTCTGATGACGCCTATTCTAACTGGTGTGAGGTGATACCTCATTGTAGTTTTGTTTTGCATTTCTCTAATGATTATGATGTTGAAAAGCTTTTCGTGTGCTTCTTGGCCATCTGTAGTCTTCTTTGGAGTAATGTCTATTTAGGTCTTCTGGCTATTTTTGGATTGAGTTGTTTGTTTTTGTAATATTGTGCTGCATGAACTGTTTATATATTTTGGAGATTAATCCTTTGTCAGTTGCTTCATTTACAAATATTTTCTCCCATTCTGAGGGTTGCCTTTTCATCTTGTTTATGGTTTCCTTTGCTCTGCAAAAGTTTTGAAGTTTCATTAGGTCACATTTGTTTATTTTTGTTTTTATTTCCATTACTCTAGGAGGTGGATCAAAAAAGATCTTGCTGTGATTTATGTCAAAGAGTGTTCTTCCTATGTTTTCCTCTAAGAGTTGTATAGTGTCCGGTCTTACATTTAGGTCTCTAATCCATTTTGAGTTTATTTTTGTGTATGGTGTTAGGGAGTGTTCTAATTTCATTCTTTTACATGTAGCTGTCCAGTTTTCCCAGCACCACTTATTGAAGGGACTGTCTTTGCTCCATTGTATACCCTTGCCTCCTTTGTCATAGATTAGTTGGCCATAAGTATGTGGGTTTACCTCTGGGCTTTCTATCTTGTTCCATTGATCTATGTTTCTGTTTTTGTACCAGTACCATATTGTCTTGATTACTGTAACTTTCTATAGTCTTAAGTCAGGGAGTCTGATTCCTCCAGCTCTGTTTATTTCCCTCAAGACTGCTTTAGCTATATGGGGTCTTTTTTGTCTCCATATAAATTTTAAGATTTTTTTTGTTTTAGTTCCATAAAAGATGCCATAGGTGATTTGATAGGGATTGCATTGAATCTGTAGATTGCTCTGTGTAGTATAGTCATTTTCACAATATCCAAGAACATGGTATATCTCTCCATCAGTTGGTATCATCTTTAATTCCTTTCATCAGTGTCTTATACTTTTCTTCATACAGGTCTTTTGTCTCCCTAGATAGGTTTATTCCTAGGTATTTTATTCTTTTTGTTGCAATGGTAAATGGGAGGCTTTCCTTAATTTCTCCTTCAGATTTTTCATCATTAGTGTATAGGAATACAAAAGATTTCTGTGCATTAATTTTGTATCTTGAAACTTTACCAAATTCATTGATAAGCTCTAGTAGTTTTCTCGTGACATCTTTAGGATTCTCTATTCATAGTATCATGTCATCTGCAAACAGTGACAGTTTTACTTCTTCTTTTCCAATTTATGCTTCTTTTAATTCTTTTTCTTCTCTGATTGCTGTGGCTAGGATTTCCAAAGCTATGATGAATAATAGTGGTGAGAGTGTACATCTTTGTCTTGTTCCTTATCTTAGAGGAAATGCTTTCAATTTTTCACCATTGAGAATGATGTTTGCTGTGGGTTTGTCATATACGGCCTTTATTATGTTGAGGTAGGTTCCCTCTATGCCCACTTCCTGGAGAATTCTTATCATAAATGGGTGTTGAATTTTGTCAAAAGCTTTTTCTGCATCTATTGAGGTGATCATATGGTTTTTATTCTTCAGTTTGTTAATGTGGTGTATCACATTGATTGATTTGTGTATATTGAAGAATCCTTGCATCCCTGGGCTAAATCCCACTTGATCATGGTGTATGATGCTTTTAACCTGTTGTTGGATTCTGTTTGCTAGTATTTTGTTGAGAAATTTTGCATCTATATTCATCAGTGATATTGGTCTGTAATATTGTCGTATCTTTGTCTGGTTTTCGTATCAGGGTGATGGTGACCTCATAGAATGAGTTTGGCAGTGTTCCTTCCTCCACAATTTTTTGGAAGAGTTTGAGAAGGATGGGTGTTAGCTCTTCTCTAAATGTTTAATAGAATTTGCCTGTGAAGCCATCTGGTACTGGATTTTTGTTTGTTGGAAGATTTTTAATCACAGTTTCAATTTCATTACCTGTGCTTGGTCTGTTCATATTTTCTATTTCTTCCTAGTTCAGTCTTGGAAGTTTATACCTTTTCCCATTTCTTCCAGGTTGTTCATGTTATTGGCATAGTGTTGCTTGTAGTAATCTCTTAGAATGCTTTGTATTTGTGCTGTTTCTATTGTAACTTCTCCTTTTTCATTTCTAATTTTATTGATTTGAGTCCCCTCCCTCTTTTTCTTGATGAGTCCGGCTAATGGTTCATCAATTTTGTTTATCTTCTCAAAGAAGCAGTTGTTAGTTTTATTGATCTTTGCTATTGTTTTCTTTGTTTCTATTTCATTTATTTCTGCTCTGATCTTTTTGTGTGTGTGTAGTACGTGGCATCTCACTGCTGTGGCCTCTCCCATTGCATAGCACAGGCTCTGGACGCTCCTGCTCAGCGGCCATGGCTCACGGGCCCAGCTGCTCTGGCATGTGGGATCCTCCCAGACCGGGGCACAAACCCATGTCCCCTGCATCAGCAGGTGGACCTTCAACCACTGTGCCACCAAGGAAGCCCTCTGCTCTGATCTTGATGATTTCTTTCTTTCTGTTAACTTTGGGTTTTGTTTGTTTTTCTTTCTCTAGTTCCTTTAGGTGTAAGGTTAGATTGTTTATTTGAGATGTTTCTTGAGGTAGGCTTGTATAGCTATAAACTTCCCTCTTAAACTGCTTTTGTGCATCCCATAGGTTTTGGATCATCGTGTTTTCGTTGTCACTTGTCTCTAGGTATTTTTTGTATTCCTCTTTGATTTCTTCAGTGATCTCTTGGTTATGTGGTAACGTATTGTTTAGCCTACATGTGTTTGTGTTTTTTATGATGTTTTCCCTGTAATTCATTTCTAATCTAATGGCATTGTGGTCAGAAAAGATGCTTGATATGATTTCAGTTTTCTTAAATTTACTGAGTCTTGATTTGTGACCCAAGATGTGATCCATCCTGGAGAATGTTCCATGAGCACTTGAGAAGAAAGTGTAATCTGCTGTTTTTGGATGGAATGTGTTATAAATATCAATTAAATCTTTGTGGTGTATTGTGTCATTTAAGGCTTCTGTTTCCTTATTTATTTTCATTTTGGATGATCTGTCCATTGGTGAAAGTGGGGTGTTAAAGTCCCCTACTATGATTGTGTTACTGTCAATTTCCCCTTTTTAAGGCTGATATTTGCCTTATGTATTGAGGTGCTCCTATGTTGGGTGCATAAATATTTACTATTGTTATATCTTCTTCTTGGATTGATCCCTTCATCATTATGTGGTATCCTTCTTTGTCTGTTGTAATAGTCTTAATTTTAAAGTCTATTTTGTCTGATATGAGAATTGCTACTCCAGCTTTCTTCTGATTTCCATTTGCATGGAGTATCTTTTTCCATCCCCTCAGTTTCAATCTGTATGTGGCCCTAGGTCTGAAGTGGTCTCTTGTATGCAGCACATATATGGGTCTTGTTTTTTATCCATTCAGCCAGTCTGTGTCTTTTGGTTGGAGCATTTAATCCATTTACCTTTTAAGGTAATTATCGATATGTATGTTCCTATTACCCTTTTCTTAATTATTTGGGGTTTGTTTTTGTAGGGCTTTTCCATCTATTATGTTTCCTACCTAGAGAAGTCCTTTAGCATTTGTTCTATAGCTGGTTTGGTGGTGCTGAATTCACTTAACTTTTGCTTGTCTGTAAAGTTTTTAATTTCTCTGTTGAATCTGAATGAGATCCTTGCTGGGTAGAGTAATGTTGCTTATGTTTTTTTTCCCTTTCATCACTTTAAATGTGTCCTGCCACTCCCTTCTGGCTTGCAGAGTTTCTGCTGAAAGATCAGCTGTTAACCTTATGGGGATTCCCCTGTATGTTATCTGTTGTTTTTCCCTTGTTGTTTTTAATATTTTTTTCTTCTTATTTAATTTTTGATAGTTTCATTAATTTGTGTCTTTGTGTGTTTCTCCTTGGATTTATCCCGTATGTGACACTCTGTGCTTCCTGGACTTGACTATTTCCTTTCCCATATTTGGGAAGTTTTTAACTATAATCTCTTCAAATATTTTCTCAGTCTCTTTCTTTTTCTTCTTCTGGGACCCCTATAATTCAAATGTTGGTGAGTTTAATGTTGTCCCAGAGGTCTCTTAGGCTGTCTTCATTTCCCTTCATTCTTTTTCTTTATTCTGCTCTGCAGTAGTTATTTCCACTATTTTATCTTCCAGGTCACTTATCCGTTCTTCTGCCTCAGTTATTTCCTATTGATTCCTTTTAGAGAATTTTTAATTTCATTTATTGTGTTGTTTATTTTTGCTTGTTTGCTCAGTTGTTCTTCCAGTCCTTGTTAAATGTTTCTTGTATTGTCTCCATTCTATTTCTGAGATTTTGGATTATATTTACTACCGTATTTACTCTGAATTTTTTTCAGGTAGACTGTCTATTATCTTGTCATTTGTTTGGTCTGGTGGGTTTTTACCTTGCTCCTTCATCTGCTGCATATTTCTCTGTCTTCTCATTTTGTTTAACTTACTGTGTTTGTGGTCTCCTTTTTGTAGGCTGCAGGTTTGTCATTCCTGTTTTTTTTGGTGTCTGCACCCAGTGGATGAGGTTGGTTCAGTGGCTTTGGGGAAAAACAAACAAACAAAAACCGAACATACAGAATCCCAAACCAAATGGTAATAGCAATACTAAACAGACAAAATCACACAAAGAAACTCACACACACACTCATAAAAGAAAATGACATGTAAACAACTAAAAAAAAAAAAAGGACAGTACACTAGGACAAATGGTGAAAGCAAACCTAAACAGACAAGATCACACAAAAAACATACACATACACACTTGCAAAAAGAGAAAAAGAAAAAAAATAAAACTTTAAAAAATAGTAATAAAATAAATAAAATAAAAAATGAGATAAAAATAATAAATAAAAAATAATAAAATCTTTAAAAAAAGAGAGTAACAAAAGCAATAAACAAATCCACCAATGATAACAAGCACTAAAGACTAAACTAAGATAAAGATAAAACCAGAAACAAACCAGATGCAGAAAGCAAACCCCCAAGTCTACAGTTGCTCCCAAAGTCCACCACCTGAACTTTGGAAACATCCGTTGTCTAATCAGGTATTCTTCAAATGCAGGGTTTTTCAAGTTGATTGTGGGGATTTAATCTGCTCCTCCTGAGGTTGCATGGAGAAATTTCCCTTTCTTTTCTTTGTTTGCACAGCTCCTGGTGTTCAGCTTTGGTCTTGATCCTGCCTTTGCGTGTAATTCACACTCAGGCATCTGTTCCCCTCCCAGACAAAAGGGGGTTAAAGCAGCAGCTGATTAGGGCTCTCTTGTTCACTCAGGCCAGGGAGAGGGAGGGGTTTGGTAGTCATAAGTGGAATGTGGGGCAAGTTTGTGGTGGCAGAGACTGGTGTGACATTGCAACAGCCTGAGGCATGCCATGTGTTCTCCCAGGGAAGGTGTCCCTGGATTGTGGGACCCTGGCAGTGGCATGCTGCACATGCTTCTGGGGCAGTGTGGGTAGTGACCTGTGCTTGCACACAGAATTCTTGGTGGCAGCAGTCATGGTGTTAGCAGTTCATGCCCATCTCTGTGGTCTGAGCTGATAGCCATGGCTCACACCCATCTCTGGAGCTCGCTTAGGTGGTGCTCTGCCTTCTGTGCACACATGGAGTAGGAATCCCCTCTCCTTGTGCACCCTGAAACAATGGTCTCTTGACTTTTTGGTAGGTCCAGACTTTTTCCCACACTCCCTCCCAGCTAGCTGTGACACACTAGCCCCATTCAGGCTGTTTTCATGCAGCCAACCCCAGTCCTCTCCCTGGCCTCTGATCTTCTAAGCCCAAGCCTCAACTCCCAAACGCCACCTGTCCCAGTGGGTGAGCAGATAAATATCTCAGGTTGGTGAGTGCTGGTCAGCACTGATCCTGTAGTCTGGTATCTCTCCGCTTTGCCCTCTGCACCCCTGTTGCTGCACTCTTCTCTAAGGCTCTGAAGTTTCCCACCTGCCCACCCCTTGTCCCCACCAGTGAAGGTGCTCCCTAGTGTGTGGAAACTTTACCCTCTCACAGCTCCATCCCAGAGGTGCAGGTCCTGTCCCTACTATTTTGTCTCTGTTTTTTTCTTTTTTCTTTTGCCTTACCCAGGTACTTGGGGATTTACTTGCCTTTTGGGAAGTCTGAGGTCTTCTGCCAGCGTTCAGTAGGTGTTCTGTAGGAGTTATTCCACATGTAGATGTGTTTTTGATGTATTTGTGGGGAAGAAGTTTATCTCTCCATACCTTACTCCTCTGCCATCTTGAAGGTCTTCCTAGCCAATGAGTCTTTTTCTGAAATTTCACATTTAAAAATTTTTCTTGTTAAAGTGCAAATTCTCTTAGGAGGGATTGGGTATGAAGCTTTGTTCACACTGAAATTTAAGGGGATAATATCAGATTTTACTCCTGAAGACAAGTTAATAGCTTATAAACTCCCAAGCTCTGCAGGGAGAAGGAAGGGAATAAGAAAGAACTACAGAGATGATGATGTAACAACAACAACAAAAATGCTGGAAACCCCTAACTTAGACTTTGTCAACTCTGCAGTTCTGCAGGGTTGATGTCACCATCTGGGCAAGGACCTGAGGCCAAGCCTGGGAGAATGTGCTGTTCTCTCTTTATTCTCTACAATTAGTTTTCAGATTCAATATTGCTCAATCCTTTAACAGTTTCCTGATGGCATACCATGAAATGTGGGGAAATAAATCCCCTATCTATTTTGTAATTCAGAGTGAAATATCCTCAGTTTATTGGTTTTGAGTATACAATTGATTCTGGTCAGTCATTCATTAGTAATGGGCAAAATGATTTTAAATATTCAATAACTGTTCTATGCCCATTTCTGTATCTACATATGTCTTCATAAGAATCACCAAGGGTAATTTTACGTTTATCTATTCAAGCTCTGGCCAATGCTGAGTTTAGCAATAAATTACTTACAGACACTTTTTATTTTAAAGCTCGATTAAGATTCCACAATGTATATATTTGTCAAATACTGAATAATTCAGATGGTTTTTAACTAGTTCTAACTACAAAGGCTGAGGGTGGGGAGTAGGACTTAGAGAGAAAGGCATCATAGAGCCCAGGAGAAAAAAGAGCAAGAAGCGAATTAACAACTCCAAGTTAATATGAAAGTAAATGGATAATTAGAGAGCTAGGTGATCATACTAATTTGAATGGAGAAGTTCATCTGGGTTGATGGTTGGAGCAAGGCTAGGGTTAATAAAAGCAGTTAACATTATTTTGTGCCATGCTCTGGGACTGTGCTAAGCCCTTTACATGCATTATCTCACTGAACCATTACAGAAGACCTAGGAACAAGGTACCACTATAATCCTGATTTTATAAATAAAAATATTGTTGTTGAGACATGTCAGGTAATGTGCCTATTTCCAGAACCAAAGAGTAAAAGTTAGTCTCGCCTGTTGGATGATGGCTATCTAACTGGTCAGAGGCCATATGACTTTAGAGTCCAAACTTGAAACCACTGCATTCTACTGAGAGGGATCAAGGTACAGGCAGGAGGGAAGAAAAGGCAAAATTGATAAGGATCTTGGAACATGGATTGTTGGGATCAGAGGTACACACACTACAGCTCCATCTTTGCTGTGAGGTGTGTTCAGTACCTACAGTTGCAATCAATCTTTTCTCTTCTGGGATCCCATAGTACTTTGCATATAACCCTGTTATAATACTTTCATAGTCTGATTTGTTCTTTATTATATACTGACTTTAAAAATTAATTTTTAGCAACTTTATTCACATACAATAAACTTCACATATTTAAAATGTACAATTTGATAAGTTTGACTAATGTGTATGCCTGTGAAACCATCACCACAATCGTTACCTCCAAAAGTTTCTTGGTGCCCCTTTTATAATGTGTTGTTTTACTTCTTGTATCAGTCAGAGTTCTCCAGAGAAACAGAACCAATAGGTTATATATTATAAGGAATTGGCTTCTGCAGTTATGGAGACTGAGAAGTCCCAAGACCTCTAGTTGGCAAGCTGGAGACCCAGGAGATTCAGTGGTGTGGTTCCAGTCTGAGTCCAAAGGCCTGAGAACCAGGAGACGCAATGGTTAAGCTCTAGTCTGAAGGCTGTAGGCTCCATTCAAAGAAGAGCTGATTTTTCTGTTTGAGTTCAAAGGCAGGAAAAAATTGATGTCCCAGCTCAAACAGTCAGGCAGGAGGAGTTTCCTCTTACTCAGCTTTTTTGTTCTACTGATTCTATTTTGTTCAGTCGATTGATGAGACCCAACCACAGTAGGGAGGGCAATCTGCTTTACTCAGTCTACCTAGTCAAATATTATTCTTATCCAGAAACACTCTTACAGACACACCCAGAATAAAGTTTGAACAAATGTCTAGGCACTCTGTGGCCCAGTCAAGTTGACAGATAAAATTGACCATCACAACTCTTTTCCTTGTTCATCTACCCAGTCAACAACTATTGATCTTTTTCTGTCACCATACATTAGTTTGCATTCCTTAGAATTTTATATAAATAAAATCAAACAGTATGTACTGTACACTTTTTTCTCTGACTTTTTTCATTCAACATAATTATTTCACTCACACTGTTGCACATATGAATAGTTCATTCCTTTTTATTGCTGAATAGTTTTCTGTTGTATAGATGTATCACAGTTTATATATCTATTCATCTGTTGATGGATATATGGGCTGTCTACAGTTTTTAACAATTACAAATAAAGCTGCTATGAGTGTTCACGTACAAGCCTTTGTGTGGACATATATCAATACTTTTATTTCACTTGGGTAAATACCTAGAAATGGAATGGATGGATCATATGGTAGGTTTATGTTGAACTTTAAAAAAAAAGTGTCGAGATGGCGGAAGAGTAAGATGTGGAGATCACCTTCCTCCCCACAAATACATCAGAAATACATTTACATATGGAACAACTCCTACAGAACACCTACTGAACCCTGGCAGAAGACTTCAGACCTCCCAAAAGGCAAGAAACTCCCCACGTACCTGGGTAGGGCAAAAGAAAAAAAAACAGAGACAAAAGAATAGGGATGGGACCTGCACCAATGGGAGGGAGCTGCAAAGGAGGAAAGGTTTCCACACACCAGGAAGCCCCTTTGCGGGCGGAGACTGTGGGTGGCAGAGGGGGGAAGCTTCAGAGCCACGGAGGAGAGTGCAGCAACAGGGGTGCAGAGGGCAAAGTGAGAGACTCCCACACAGAGGATCGGTGCCAACCAGGACTCACCAGACCGAGAGGCTTGTCTACTCACGCGCTGGGGCGGACGGGGCTGGGATCTGAGACTCGGGCTTTGGAGGTCGGATCCGAGGGAGAGGACTGGGGTTGGTTGTGTGAACAGAGCCAGAAGAGGGCTAGTGCACCACAGCTAGCTGGGAGGGAGTTCGAGAAAAAGTCTGGAGCTGCCGAAGAGACAAGAGACTATTTCTTCACTCTTTGTTTCCTGGTGTGTGAGGAGATGGGATTAAGAGCGCCACTTAAAGGATCTCCAGATATGGACACGAGCTGTGGCTATCAACACTGACCCCAGAGTTGGGCATGATTTGAAAAGGCTGCTGCTGCATCCACCAAGAAGCCTGTGTGCAAGCACAGGTCACTGTACACACCTTCACTCTCAGGAACCTGTGCAGCTTGCCACTGCCAGGATCTCATGATCCAGGGACAACTTCCCTGGGAGAAAACATGGCTTGCCTCAGGCTGTTGCAACGTCACACCAGCCTCTGCCACCCGAGGATCGCCCTGCACTCCATACCCCTCTGTCCTCCTGGCCTGAGTGAGTCAGAGGCCCCAAATCAGCTGCTCCTTTAACCCCATCCTGTCAGATCAACAAACAGACGCCCTCAAACAACCTACACGTAGAAGCAGGGCCAAATCCAAAGCTGAACCCCAGGGGATGTGTGAACAAAGAAGGGAAAGAGAAATTTATCTCAGCAACCTCAGGAGCAGCGGATTAAATCTCGACAATCAATTTGATGTACCCTGGATCTGTGGAATACATGAATAGACAATGAATCATCCCATTTGAGGAGGTGGACATTGGGAGCAATGATATATTATTTTTTCCCCCATTTTTCTCTTTTTGTGAGCGAGTATGTATATGCTTCTGTGGGGGATTTTGTCTGTATAGCTCTGCTTTTACTATTTGTCCTAGGGTTCTGCTTGTCCATTTTTTTTTTTTTTGTATAGTTTTAGTGCTTGTTATCATTGGTGGATTTATTTTTTGGTTTGGTTGATCTTCTTTCTTTCTTTCTTTTTTATTACTTAAAAATTTTTTTAATAATAATTTTTATTTAATAATTTATTTTATTTTATATTCTTCTTTCATTCTTTCTTTTTTTTCTCCCTTTTATTGTGAGCCATGTGGATGACAGGTGTTGGGTTCTCCAGCCAGGTGTCAGAGTTGTGCTTTTGAAGTGGGAGAGCTAAGTTCAGGACATTGATCCACAAGAGACCTCCCAGCTCCACATAATATCAAACGGTGAAAATCTCCCAGAGATCACCCTCTCAATGCCAAGTCACTCAATGACCAGCAAGCTCCAGTGCTGGACACCCTATGCCAAACAACTAGCAAGACAGGAACACAACACCACCCATTAGCAGAGAGGTTGCCTAAAATCATAATAAGGTCACAGACACCACAAAACACACAACCAGATGTAGACCTGCCCACCGGAAAGACAAGATCCAGCCTCATCCACCAGACACAGGCACTAGTCTCCTCCCCCCGGAAGCCTAGACAACCCACTGAACCAACTTTAGCCGCTGGGGACAGACATCAAAAACAACGGGAACTAAAA
Organism: Orcinus orca; assembly: GCF_937001465.1. NCBI lineage: Eukaryota > Metazoa > Chordata > Mammalia > Artiodactyla > Delphinidae > Orcinus > Orcinus orca. The sequence goes on along the minus strand of NC_064566.1, from coordinate 86,818,716 downwards.
ACCTGCAGCCTGCAAAAAGGAGACCACAAACACAGTAAGTTAAACAAAATGAGAAGACAGAGAAATATGCAGCAGATGAAGGAGCAAGGTAAAAACCCAACAGACCTAACAAAGGAAGAGCAAATAAGCAGTCTACCTGAAAAAGATTTCAGAGCAATGATAGTAAAGATGATCCAAAATCTCAGAGTTATAATGGAGAAAATACAAGAAACGTTTAAAAAGGACCTAGAAGAACTAAAGAGCAAACCAACAGTGAAGAACAAGACAATGAATGAAATTAAAAATATTCTCATAGGGATAAATAGCAGAATAACTGAGGCAGAAGAATAGTTAGTGACCTGGAAGATAAAATAGTGGAAATAACTACTGCAGAGCAGAATAAAGAAAAAATAATGAAAAGAATTGAGGACAGTCTCAGAGACCTCTGGGACAACATAAAACACACCAACATTCGAATTATAGGGGTTCCAGAAGAAGAAGAGAAAAGGAAAGGGACTGAGAAAATATTTGAAGAGATTATAGTTGAAAACTTCCCAAATATGGGAAAGGAAATAGATAATCAAGTCCAGGAAGCACAGAGACTACCATACAGGATAAATCCAAGGAGAAACATGTCAAGACACATATTAATCGAACTATCAAAAATTAAATACAAAGAAAAACTATTAAAAGCAGCAAGGGAAAAGAACAAATAACATACAACGGAATCCCCATAAGGTTAACAGTTGATCTTTCAGCAGAAACTCTGCAAGCCAGAAGGGAGTGGCAACACACATTTAAAGTGATGAAAGGGAAAAACCTACAACCAAGATTACTGTACCCAGCAAGGATCTCATTCAGATTTGAAGGAGAAATTAAAACCTTTACAGACAAGCAAAATCTAAGAGAATTCAGCACCACCAAACCAGCTTTACAACAAATGCTAAAGGAACTTCTCTAGGCAGGAAACACTAGAGAAGGAAAAGACCTGCAAAATCAAACCATTAAGAAGATGGTAATAGGAACACACATATAAATAATTACCTTAAATGTAAATGTATTAAATGCTCCAACCAAAAGACATGGACTGGCTGAATGGATACAAAACAGGACCCATATATATGCTGTCTACAAGAGACTCACGTCAGACCTAGGAACACATACAGACTGAAAGTGATGGGGTAGAAAAAGAGATTCCATGCAAATGGAAATCAAGAGAAAGCTGGAGTAACAATTCTCATATCAGAGAAAATAGAGTTTAAAATAAAGGCTATTACAAGAGACAAAGAAGGACACTACACAGTGATCAAGGGATCAATCAAAGAAGAGGATACAACAATTGTAAATATTTATGTACCCAACATAGGAGCACCTCAATACATAAGGCAAATGCTAACAGCCATAAAAGGGGAAATCAACAGTAACACAATCATAGTAGGGGACTTTACCACCCCACTTTCACCAATGGACAGCTCATCTAAAATGAAAATAAATAAGGAAACACAAGCTTTAAAAATACATTAAACAAGATGGACTTAATTGATAATTATAGGACACTACATCAAAAACAGCAGAATAAACTTTCTTCTCAAGTGCTCATGGAACATTCTCTATGATAGATCATATCTTGGGTCCCAAATCAACCTTGGTAAATTTAAGAAAAATGAAATTGCATCAAGTATCTTTTCCGACCACAATGCTAAGAGACTAGATATCAGTTACAGGAAAAAATCGGTAAAAAATACAAACACATGTAGGCTAAACAATACATTACTTAATAATGAAGAGATCACTGAAGAAATCAAAGAGGAAATTAAAAAATACCTAGAAACAAAGACAGTGAAAACACAATGACCCAAAACCTATGGGATACAGCAAAAGCAGTTCTAAGAGGGAAGTTTATAGCAATACAAACCTACCTTAAGAAACAAGAATCATCTCAAATAAACAACCTAACCTTGCACCTAATGCAATTAGAGAAACAAGAACAAGAAAACCCCAAAGTCAGCAGAAGGAAAGGAATCATAAAGATCAGATTAGAAATAAATGAAAAAGAAATGAAGGAAATGATAGCAAAGGTCAATAAAACTAAAAGCTGGTTCTTTGATAAGATAAACAGAAGTGAGAAACCATTAGCCAGACTCATCAAGAAAAAAAGAGAGAAGACTCAAATCAATAGAATTAGAAATGAAGAAGTAACAACTGACACTGCAGAAATACAAAGAATCATGAGAGATTACTACAAGCAACTATATGCCAATAAAATGGACAACGTGGAAGAAATAAACAAATTCTTAGAAATGCACAACCTTCCTAGACTGAATCAGGAAGAAATAGGAAATATTAACAGACCAATCTTAAGCACTGAAATTGAAACTATGATTAAAATCTTCCAACAAACAAAAGCCCAGGACCAGGTGGCTTCACAGGCAAATTTTCTCAAACATTTAGAGAAGAGCTAACACCTACCCTTCTCAAACTCTTCCAACATTTAGCAGAGGGAGGAACACTCCCAAACTCATTCTACGAGGCCACCATCACCATGATACCAAAAGCAGACAAAGATGTCACAAAGAAAGAAAACTACAGGCCAATATTACTGATGAACATAGATGCAAAAATCCTCAACAAGGGCTTCTCTGGTGGCGCAGTGGTTGAGAGTCCACCTGCTAATGCAGGGGACACGGGTTCGTGCCCCAGTCCAGGAAGATCCCACATGCCACGGAGCGACTAGGCCCGTGAGCCATGGCCACTGAGCCTGTGTGTCTGGAGCCTGTGCTCCACAACAGAAGAGGCCACAACAGTGAGAGGCCCACATACTGAAAAAAAAAAAAAAGAAAAAAAAAATATCCTCAACAAAATACTAGCAAACAGAATCCAACAGCACATTAAAGGATCATACACCGTAATCAAGTGGGGTTTATCCCAGTAATGCAAGGATTCTTAAATATACACAAATCAATCAGTGTGATACACTTATTAAAAAATTGAAGGAGAAAAACCACATGATCATCTCAATAGATGCAGATAAAGTTTTCAACAAAATTCAACACCGATTTGTGATAAAATACCCTCCAAAAAGTAAGCATAGAGGGAACTTTCCTCAACATACTAAAGGCCATATATGACAAACCCACAACCAACATCGTCCTCAATGGTGAAAAACTGAAACCATTTCCACTAAGATCAGGAAGAAGACAAGGTTGTCCACTCTCACCACTGTTAGCCAACATAGTTTTGGAATTTTTAGCCACAGCAATCAGAGAAGAAAAATAAATAAAAGGAATCCAATCAGAAAAGATGAAGTAAAACTGTCACTCTTTGCAGATGACATGATACTATACATAGAGAATCCTAAAGATCATACCAGAAAACTTGTAGAGCTAATCAATGAATTTGGCAAAGTAACATGATACAAAATTAATGCACAGAACTCTCTTGCATTCCTATACACTGATGATGAAAAATCTCAAATTGAAATTAAGAAAATACTCCCATTTACCATTGCAACAAAAAGAATAAAGTATCTATGAATAAACCTACCTAAGGAGACAAAAGACCTGTATGCAGACAATTATAAGACACTGATAAAAGAAGTTAAAGATGATACAAACAGATGGAGATATATACCATGTTCTTGGATTGGAAGAATCAACATTGTGAAAATGATTGTACTACTCAAAGCAACCTACTGATTCAATGCAATCCCTATCAAACTACCACTGGCATTTTTCACAGAACTAGAACAAAAAATTTCACAATTTGTATGGAAACACAAAAGACCTCGAATAGCCAAAGCAACCTTCAGAAAGAAAGACAGAGCTGGAGGAGTCAGTCTTCTGGACTTCAGACTATACTACAAAGCTACAATAATCAAGACAGTATGGTACTGGCACAAAACCAGAAATATAGATCAATGGAACAGGATAGAAAGCCCAGAGATAAACCCACGCATATATGGTCACCTCATCTTTGATAAAGGAGACAAGAATATACAGGGGAGAAAAGACAGCCTCTTCAATAAGTGGTTTTGGGAAAACTGGACATTTACATGTAAAAGAATGAAATTAGAACACTCTCTAACACCATACACAAAAATAAACTCAAAATGGATTAAAGACCTAAACGTAAGGCCAGACACTATCAGTCTCCTGAGAAAAACATAGGCAGAACACTCTATGACATAAATCACAGCAAGATCTTTTTTGACTCACCTACTAGGGAAATGGAAATAAAAACAAAAATAAACAAATGGGACCTAATGAAATTTAAAAGCTTTTGCACAACAAAGATAACCATAAACAATACGAAAAGACAACCCTCAAAATGGGACAAAATTTTGCAAATGAAGCCACTGACAAAGGCTTAATCTTCAAAATTTACAAGCAGTTCATGTAGCTCAATATCAAAAAAACAAAAAACCCAATCCAAAAATGGGCAGAAGACATAAATAGACATTTCTCCAAAGAAGATATACAGATTGCCAACAAATACATGAAAGAATGCTCAACATCATTAATCATTAGAGAAATGCAAATGAAAACTACAATGAGATATCATCTCACACTGGTCAGAATGGCTATCATCAAAAAATCTACAAACAATAAATGCTAGAGAAGGTGTGGAGAAAAGGGAACATTTTTGCACTGTTGGTGGGAATGTAATTGACACAGCCACTATGGAGAACAGTATGGAGGTTCCTTAAAAAACTAAAAATAGAACTACCGTACGACCCAGCAATCCCACTACTAGGCATACTGAGAAAACCATAATTCAAAAAGAGTCATATACCACAATGTTCATTGCAGCTCTATTTACAACAGCCAGGACATGGAAGCAACATAAGTGTCCATCAGCAGATGAATGGATAGGGGCTTCCCTGGTGGCGCAGTGGTTGAGTCTGCCTGTCGGTGAAGGGGACACAGGTTTGTGCCCCGGTCCGGGAAGATCCCACATGCCGCGGAGCGGCTAGGCCCATGAGCCATGGCCGCTGAGCCTGCGCATCCGGAGCCTGTGCTCCGTAACGGGAGAGGCCACAACAGTAAGAGGCCTGCGTACTGCAAAAACAAAGAAACAAACAAACAAACAAACAACAACAACAACAAAAAAAACAGATGAATCGATAAAGTAGATGTGGCACATATATACAATGGAATGTTACTCAGCATAAAAAGAAATGAAATTGAGTTATTTGTAGTGACGTGGATGGACTAGAATCTCTCATACAGAGTGAAGTAAGTCAGAAAGAGAAAAACAAATACCATATGCTAACACATATATATGGAATCTAAAAAACAAACAAAAAAATTGTCATGAGGAACCTAAGGGCAAGACAGGAATAAAGACGCAGACCTACTAGAGAATGGACTTGAGGATATGGGGAGGGGGAATGGTAAGCTGGGACAAAGTGAGCAAGCGGCATGGACATATATACACTACCAAATTTAAAATAGATAGTGGGAAGCAGCCGCACAGCACAAGGAGATCAGCTCAGTGCTTTGTGACCAGCTAGAGTGATGGGATAGGAAGTGTGGGAGGGAGAGAGATGCAAGAAGGAAGAGATATGGGGATATATGTATATGTATAACTGATTCACTTTGTTATAAAGCAGAAACTCACACACCATTGTAAAGCAATTATACTCCAATTAAGATGTTAAAAAGAAAAAGAAAAAAACATGTCACACTCTTTTCCAAAGTGGGTTTATCATTTTATATTCCTACCAACAGTGTATGAGAGTTCCAGTTCTTCCAGAACCTTGTGAACACTTAATATGGCCAGTCTTTAATTTCATCCATTCTAATAGGTGTGTAGTCGTATCTCATTCTAGTTTTACTTTTTGTTTTCCTAATGACTAGGGGTATTGAGCATATATTTATGTTATTTTCATCCATATATATTCTTTGGTGAAAGTGTGTATTCAAATATTTTGGGCAATATTTTTGACTGTTTATTTTATTTTTTTGAGAGTTATTTACATGTTCTAGTACAAGTATTTTATCAGATATATCACTTGAAAAAATTTTCTCACAGTCTATGGGTTTTCAACTATTCTCTTCAGTGTCATTTCAAGAGGAGACATTTTTGATTTGATAAAGTCCAATTTATCAATTTGTTCTTTTATGGATTATGACATTGCTGTTACTCAAAGAAATATTTGTCTAACCCCAAATTGAAAAAATTATTTTCTTCTGTAAGATTGATAGTTTTAGATTCTGTGGTCCATTTAGAAGTAATATTTCTTCATGGTTCAAGATGTGATCAAAGTTCTATTTTATTCTGTTTTTTGCATAAGAAAATCTCATTGTTCTAGTACCATTTGTTGAAAAGACTGTCCTTTCTCCATTGAATTACCTTTGTTGAAAATCAGTTGTCAGTGTGTGTGGGCTTATATCTGGATTCTCTATTGTTATGTTGGGCTGTTTTTCTATCTGTACGGCCAATACCACACTGTTTGTATTACTGTTGCTTTATTATAAATAGTAGTGTTAGTGTAGTCCTGAAACTTTGTTTTTCCTTCTCAAAGATTTTTGGCTAATCTAGGTCCTTTGCATTTCAATGTGAAGTTTTAAATAAGTTCATAATTTCTACAAAAAAAGCCTGCTGGAATTTTGATTAGAATTACATTGAATTACAGATCAATTTGAGGAGAACTTGCATTTGACAATTTTGTCTTCTGACCCATGAACCTAATACATTTCTTCATGTGTTTAGAATTTAATTTCTCTCAGAAAACTTGTATTTTTCAGTGTATGTCTATGTCACTTCTTTTGTTAGATTTATTGCTAAGAATTTCATATTTTAGTGCTATTTTAAATATTTATTTGTATTATGTATATTTACAAATAGTGTGTTTAAAAATACCAATTTCTATTCATTTTTTGTTACTATAGAAATGCAACTGATTTTTGTACATTGACATTTTATCTTGAAGTCTAACTACTCTCAATTATAAGTTCTAGGAGCTCCTTTGTAGATTGTATTGGATCTACTACATAGATTATCATTTTGTCTGTGAATAAAGACAGTTTTAACTCTTCGTTTCCAATTTGGATGCTCTTTGTTTTTTCTTTCTTGCTCCTGTCTTCCCTCCCTTCCTCCCTCCTTCCTTAATTTTTTCTTTCTTTTCTTTCCTTCCTTCCTTCCTTCTCTCTCCCTCTCTCTCTCTCTCTTCCTCTCCTTCTCCCTCTCTGTCTGTATCTATTTCTTTCTTTCTGTGAGAACCTCCAGTATAATGTTGACTAGAAGTGGTAAGAACACTGTTTCCTTTAATTCTTCAGGTGGTTCTTCCTACAGCTGTGGATAGTTTCTTCACTTGCATGTACTGATCAGTGTTCAGTGGGGCACTCATGGGGGATGTTCTGTAAATATACAGGGCTCTTCTCTCTGCAGCTCTTGTCTTCAGTATTTTGTTTTGAGAACTCTAGCTTTGGTTTCCCCAGACTCTCATGTCTATCTCCTCACCTCAAGGATTCTGCTGGCTTCTGAATTGTTCTTCCTCCCTGCACAGCTATCTGTAAACTCTCTCAAGGAAGTAGGCTTGGACAATTTTAATGTTCACCTTATTTTTTTCCCATCTCTCAGGGATTATGGCACTTCAGTGCCTGATGTACAGTGTTTTGCAATATGTTGTCTCATATATATTGTCTTTTTAAAAAATTGTTTCAAGCAAGAGGGTAAATCTGGTCCCTGTTATTTCTTAATCAAGAAGTTATGTGCACATTGATTAGTCAGAGAGTACTACAATGTTTACAATGAAAAAAATAATAGTTGCTACCTTCCACATCCCCAATATTTGTCCCCTGGAATCAGTCATTCTAAATGTTTGAGCTATTTCTTCTGGAAACTAACTCCATATTTCTACTTGCATACTTATATTGCTTTTTTAATTTTTCAGTTTTAAGCATTGGCTTCCTATTCTCCATCCTGCATACCTTCCTCCCCATCCCCACCTTCTAATTTAGGTATGTCACAATTTTTGGTTAAATATAAAATGTTTTATATTAAAGTAAATACTGTTTACAGTTAAGACACAGAGTGTAACAAATTAAAATTTTCTTTGAAAATAATATTCCTTTTTATTGGAGTTTGAAATCAAACCTTCCTGGACATCAGATCACCTAGAAAGTTTTATAAGAATATATACTTTTGGGATTTAGCTTGGGTCTTCTGAATTTGAATCTCTAGTCTGGAATCTTAGAGAAAGTATTTTTAAAACATTCAGTGGACCATTCTGACTCAGCTGGTCTTATGCAGTTTGGGAATAACTGCCTTCCTGCTCATCATTTAAGAAGTATGTAGTTGTAATTATGATAACATCTTCATCGTTATTGAACTGTCAGATTGCACTGAAGTGTTGCTGTCCTGGATTTCTGTCTGGTACTACACATCAGTCATAATATCCCATGGTCTCATCTGTCAACCAGCACCAAGCCACTGACCTGAGGCTTGTTAACAATGACTGGATTATAACTGGACCTGAACATGTGGACCTCAGGCATGGTATGCATACTGTTGGGTTCACTGAACTGAAATAAGAGTTACCAGTATCTTTTGAGAAGTCAGTTACATGGAATTGACTCAATTGCTTATGTGCACCTATATTATAGTGATATTAGTTTGCCAAATTTTCTGTTTGGGTTAGAAGTAGCTTTGAACACAGTATGCTGTACAAATCATCATTAGCACCACCTGTCTCCCCATTAGCTTGTGTTGCCTAATTAGATTTCTGCCATATCAGGAAATGTTCAAGGTGTGCAAATGGCAAGGATTTACCTTGCTTAGCCATCTAGTGGGAACCACAGGATAAGAAGTGAATTAACTCTTTGTCCTTGAAAATCTAGGTACTGTTTTTAAGCGGTAAATATTAAGTTAGAAATATTCTCCTGAGACACAAACTATAAGTCCTTCCTGGAAGATGCACAACTTTTCCTGATAATCATCACAAGTGCTGATGCCAGATGCATTATTAGCAAAGCATATGCACATTCTGGGAACTTCTGAAGGGTAAAGTTTGGCTTAATGACCAATATGTAAGCGACAGACTCCAATATGTAAGCGACACAGTCTATGAACAGCTGTGCTGCATAATTCACCTTCATCTTACAGTTTTGGAAGTCAATGTCCTTGCCTCATTGTTGTCACAGACATGAAGTAATTCCAACAGTTTAAGCCTAAGTCTTCCATACAATCCCTTCCTTGAGGGAGTGTTCCACACTTCATTAGTGAAAACTGGTCTAAAAATTCTTATTTGTAGAAATACTATAAAATCTTACATACTCCATCAACCACACATTTCCAGAACATTTGGAAACTGAACTTGATAACAGCAACCTCTGCTATTGCAGAAGGCTGTTTTCCCTTTCAGAGGACATATTAGGTACTTTAGGAAATGATACAATTCTGAGTTCTCCAGAACAGAGCAAACTGGTCATTAACTGATTAATCCACACATTCATTAACATAGCTATTCATTCATTCATTCAAGAAATATTTGGTAAGTTCCTTCCACATGAGATGCACTGGGGTACTGAGAAAGACTATAAAGAAAAATAATACAGTAACAGGACGTTTAGGTGGGGTGTGTGTTATTTTAAATATAGAAGGACCCTTTGTTGAGATGTCATTCTAGCAGAGACCTGAGTGAACTGAGGAAGTAAGTCATGGGAATATGAAAGTGATATGTTTCAGATAGAGGAAACAGCAGGTAAAAATATCCTGAGGCAACGTTTGAGAAACAGTAAAATTTGATATTTTGTTGAAACGTTTGAGAAATAGCAAAGAGAACAGAAGAATGAAAAAAGTAGGAGGTGGGATCAGAAGGTAGGAAGGGGACCTGGTTTTGCTAGGGTATAAAATATGATATAATTTAAATGTGCTGTTAGTGGGTCTTATGCAGGACAATGACATGATCTGACTTGGGTTTTTAAAGGATCCCTGTTACTGCTGTGTGGAGTATAGATTTGTTGGGGGTAGGGGCATAAAACCTCACGGGATGACTAGAGTCAGGGATTTGTAGCTCCTGGGATCCTTACACCAGGGTTAGAAATATACCAGTAAAGTAGAAACAGCAGATCTTCAAAAACAGGTCACATATTTTTGATTTATTGGTACAGACATGATAGCCTTAGAAAAACTCCACATTGCTATAATTGAGCTGGGCAAGTAAGTACTAAAATAAAATCTACGATGTTTTAAAAACTAGATGCCTCTGCCCTCCTTGAAGAAAGAGGAAGGCAATAAAATAAACAAAATCTTCCTTTTTACATACACACTGGGCATAAATTGTTACTTACCCAGAGTATGTAGGCAAGTATTGTTTGTAAGACAGGGCTGTTAAGTGTCAATTGTATAGGTTTTTCAAGAGTTGATTTTATAAGAGATCTTCAAGGAAAAAGTTTGGAAGAAAGAAAATAATTCTGAGGTGTTGTTTTGCTGAAAACACAAAAATTATTAAGCAGATATATTTTTCTAATATCAAATTGTGTGAAAATACGAACATCTGTTCTAAAATGCAGGTTCCCGGGATCAATCTCCAGAGATTTGAAATCATAAACTTCAAGTGAAGTCCAAGCACCTATATTTTAAACTTGATTTACAGAAGTGAATAATCTGCTCATATTTTAGATAATTGTCTGTGAATAGTTTTTCTCAAAAGTAGGCTTTTGCTAAAAGTTTGATTATATATGTTTAAATAAGATCATGAAGTTCAGCTGTTTATATTCTCAGTATTGTGAAACATACTCAGAATCTGCACTTTTCTGGAAATTGCTCTTTTCTCCTTCTCCCATGACAGGGGTATGGAAGGACAGTCATTTCCTATAATACTCCCTTATTTCTACCTCTTTCTCTAGTCTCAGTTATGGTTGATTGATCCAGAAGTGCTGTCCTGATCTAAGTCAGACTAATCGGAGCTGTTTCTCAAGACCAGAGATTCAAGCATCCTGGTTGATGCCATAAGATAGAAAATGTGGGAATGTTTTTCAGTACATCGGAGAGAGCTGATCATTGGTAATAGATAAGAATTAAGCCCACACAGAAAGGAAGGCAGGGACAATATGAAAATAATTCTGATAGTATTTGTGTTCTGGTTCTAATTATTCTCGAAACCAAGTTACATTCCTATACTGTACCTCAGTATCTGTATTAGTTAGCAATTGCTGTGCAACAAATTATGCCAATGCTTCATGATTTAAAACAACAATATTCATTTATTATCTCTGAAGATATCCATAGGTCAGGAATTTATACATAGCAATGGGTGTGGCTTGTCACTGCTCCATGACATCTAGTGCCTAAGCTGGAAACAAAGGGTGAGACCTGAAATTTTCTAAAGCTCATTCACTCACACATCTAGTGGTTGATAACTTCCAGGTGAGACCTTAGTTAGCTAGGACATTTAGTTGGAACACTCTCACATGACCTTTCCATGTGACCTGGGCTTACTCATAACATGGTGGTGTAGGGTGACCAGCCATCACTGTTCGCCTGGGACTGATTGGTTTCCCAGGGCATGTGACATTCAGTGCTAAAACTGGGGAAACCCCAGCTAACCCAGGATGAGTTATGCTTCCTACTTGATATCTGGGTTCCAATGGCAGTTCCTGAGAGATAGATAAACAGTATGTCAGATGGAAGCTGCATTTATTTTTTCTTAACCTAGTCATGAATGTAAAATAGATCACTTCTGCTGTTCTGCATTGGTTGGGTCAATCATAAACTCCAGGCAGTTTCAAGGGAATAGAATATAGACTCCTCACCATTTGGTGGGAGGAGTGTCAGTCACATTGTAAGATGAGCATGTGAGAATGGCTAAATACATCAGTGTGGCCATAAAGGTGGCCACAATATTCTAAAACACAGTTTGGTACAATATTCTTCCATAAATGCCCCTCTTCTTTTAATTAGTTCAAATTGGGCTTCTGTCACTTGCAAGTGAAATAATCATTAAAAAATCTCTCAATATTACCAGTTAATAATATTTTAACAATCCACTGAAACTTTGGGTTGAGTTATAAATATTAGGGAGCCTAACTTATTTCTGAACAACTAGTGTCAGCTGAGGGAAGTGGGCTGATTGAATACCTGCAGAAAAGACCCAAGTTTCTCCCAGAAAGTCTGGACCTGCCTCAAAACACAAAAAAATACGTTATCAGGGTCCTAAAGTTTTATACCATAACACTCTTATATGAGAAACATTGCAAAGTAGGCATTACTAATTTCCTAACCTAGTCATTAAGAAAAAGCTCAAGAGAACTCCCCCACCACCAATAGAACCTCATAGACCCTGATGAACTTTTCAAATAACTGTAATTGCAAAATTTACCTTTAGGTAATAATGACTAACATAGAATACATTTAAGTTTCTGCAACTTAAAGAATATAAGCATCTGGGAGTTGGGGCAGTGTGGTTGAAACGAGTCAAGTGGAGAGTGGGAAGCACTTGGGGTCATAGAGACCAAAATGAACCCCGTCTCTGTCATTTATGGGCCCTGTGGGCACAATAGCTTATGCATCACAGCAGCACAGTGCCATTCTGGGGCAATTCATTCAGCTTGAGGGTAGCTGGAAAGGTATTTTTAGAGAAAACATCAGGGAGAGACTTTCAACTACTCTTACTTCTATTGTGGTCTTCCTCGACTATTGCTACCATTCCTACTTGTTCCTAGGCAACTAAATTGTGAAATGAAAAAAGCTAAATAAAAGAAGTAAAATTTAAAATAATTAATATTATGGAAATAAAGAAAATATCTGAAGGATAATTTTAATCAGATTTTAAACTCTGGAATAAAAAGATTTAAATCAATTAAACATAAAAAATGAAAACATGTCATGACATAAAAATAAAAATTAGATAAATTGAAAGATAGAAAATACAAAGATAATTAAATCAGAATAAATTATAAATAATTTTTTAAATTTTTAATTATTTTATTTTATTTTTTTTGTGGTACACGGGTCTCTCACTGTTGTGCCTCTCCCATTGTGGAGCACAGGCTCGGGACACGCAGGCTCAGCGGCCATGTCTCATGGGCCTAGCCACTCCACAGCATGTGGGATCTTCCCAGACCAGGGCATGAACCCGTGTCCCCTGCATCGGCAGGCGGACTCTCAATCACTGCGCCACCAGGGAAGCCCTATTTTTTTTAATTTTTAAATTAAATTAAATTTATTTTTTTATACAGCAGGTTCTTATTAGTTATCCATTTTACACATATCAGTGTATGTATGTCAATCCCAATCTATCATACCCCAATTTATCATACCACACACCCCTCCCCCACGCCACTTCCCCCCTTGGTGTCCATATGTTTGTTCTCTACATCTGTGTCTCAATTTCTGCCCTGCAAACTGGTTCATCTGTACCATTTTTCTAGGTTCCACATATATGCGTTAGTATACGATATTTGTTTTTCTCTTTCTGTCTTACTTCACACTGTATGACAGTCTCTAGATCCATCCATGTCTCTACAAATGACCCAATTTCATTCCTTTTTTATGGCTGAGTAATACTCCATTGTACATACTCCATTGTAAATATGTACCTCATCTTCTTTATCCATTCCTCTGTAGATGGGCATTTAGGATGCTTCCATGACCTGGCTCTTGTAAATAATGCTGCAATGAACATTGGGGTGCATGTCTCTTTTTGAATTATGGTTTTTCTCTGGATATATGCCCAGTAGTAAGATTGCTGTGTCATATGGTAATTCTATTTTTAGTTTTTTAAGGAACCTCCATACTGTTCTCCATAGTGGCTGTATCAATTTATATTCCCACCAACAGTGCAAGAGGGTTCCCTTTTCTCCTCAACCTCTCCAACATTTTTTGTTTGTAGATTTTCTGATGATGCCCATTCTAACGCTGTGAGGTGGTACCTCATTGTAGTTTTTATTTGTATTTCTCTAATAATCAGTGATGTTAGCAGTTTTTCATGTACTTCTTGGCCATCTGTATGTCTTCTTTGGAGAAATGTCTATTTAGGCCTTCTACCCATTTTTGGATTGGGTTGTTTGTTTTTTTTGATATTGAGGTGCATGAGCTGTTTATATATTTTGGAGATTAATCCTTTGTCCATTGATTCATTTGCAAATATTTTCTCCCATTCTGAGGGTTGTCTTTTCATCTTGTTTGTAGTTTCCTTTGCTTTACAAAAGCTTTTAAGTTTCATTAGGTCCCATGTGTTATTTTTGTTTTTATTTCCATTTCTCTAGGAGGTGGATCAAAAAAGATCTTGCTGTGATTTATGTCAAAGAGTGTTCTTCCTATGTTTTCCTCTAAGAGTTTTATAGTGTCCAGTCTTATATTTAGGTAGGTCTCTAATCCATTTTGAGTTTATTTTTGTGTATGGTGTTAGGGAGTGTTCTAATTTCATTCTTTTACATGTAGCTGTCCAGTTTTCCCAGCACCACTTATTGAAGGGACTGTCTTTGCTCCATTGTATACCCTTGCCTCCTTTGTCATAGATTAGTTGACCATAGGTGTGTGGGTTTACCTCTGACATTTCTACCTTGTTCCATTGTTCTATATCTCTGTCTTTGGGCCAGTATCATATTGTCTTGATTACTGTAGCTTTGTAGTATAGTCTGAAGTCAGGGAATCTGATTCTTCCAGTTCCATTTTTTCCCTCAAGACTGTTTTGGCTATTTGGGGTCTTTTGTGTCTCCATACAAATTTTAAGATTTTTATTCTAGTTCTGTAGAATATGCCATTTGGTAATTTGATAGGTATTGCATTGAATCTGTGGATTGCTTTCGGTAGTATAGTTATTTTCACAATATTGATTCTTGCAGTCCAAGAACATGGTATATCTCTCCATCTGTTTGTATCATCTTTAATTTCTTTCATCAGTGTCATAGTTTTCTGCATACAGGTCTTTTGTATCCCTAGGTATGTTTATTCCTAGGTATTTTATTCTTTTTGTTGCAATGGTAAATGGGAGGCTTTCCTTAATTTCTCCTTCAGATTTTCCATCATAGGTGTACAGGAAAGCAAGAGATTTCTGTGCATTAATTTTGTATCCTGCAACATTACTGAATTCATTAATTAACTCTAGTAGTTTTCTGGTGGCATCTTTAGGATTCTTAATGTATAGTATCATGTCATCTGCAGTGACAGTTTTACCTCTTCTTTTCCAATTTGTATACATTTTATTTCTTTTTCTTCTCTGATTGCCATGGCTAGAACTTCCTAAACTATGCTGAATAAGAGTGGTGAGAGGGGACATCCTTGTCTTGCTCCTGATCTTAGAGGAAATGCTTTCAGTTTTTCACCATTGAGAATGATGTTTGCTGTGGGTTTGTCATATATGGCCTTCATTATGTTGAGGTGGGGTCCCTCTATGCCCACTTTCTGGACAGTTTCTATCATAAGTGGGTGTTGAATTTTGTCAGAAGCTTTTTCTGCATCTACTGAGATGATCATATGGTTTTTCTTCTTCAATTTTTTAATGTGGTGTATCACATTGATTGATTTGCATATGTTGAAGAAGATTTGCATCCCTGGGATGAATCCCACTTGATCATGGTGTATGATCCTTTTAATGTGTTGTTGGATTCTGTTTTCTAGTATTCTGTTGAGTATTTTTGCATCTATATTCATCAGTGATACTGGTTCTTAATTTTCATTTTTTGTAGTATCCTTGTCTGGTTTTCATATCAGGGTGATGGTGACCTCATAGAATGAGTTTGGGAGTGTTCCTTCCTCTGCATTTTTTGGAAGAGTTTGAGAAGGATGGGTGTTAGCTCTTCTCTAAATGTTTGATAGAATTTGCCTGTGAAACCATCTGGTCCTGGACTTTTGTTTGTTGGAATATTTTTAATCACAGTTTCAATTTCATTACTTGTGATTGGTCCGTTCATATTTTCTATTTCTTCATGGTTCAGTCTTGGAAGGTTATACCTTTTTAAGAGCTTGTCCATTTTTTCCACATTGTCCATTTTATTGGCATAGAGTTGCTTGTAGTAGTCTCTTAGTATGCTTTGTATTTCTGCGGTGTCTGCTATAACTTCGCCTTTTTCATTTCTAAGTTTATTGATTTGAGTCCTCTCCCTCTTTTTCTTGATCAGTGTGACTAAAGGTTTATCAATTTTATTTTTCTTCTCAAAGATCCAGCTTTCACTTTTATTGATCTTTGCTATTGTTTTCTTTGTTTCTATTTATTTCTGCTCTGATCTTTATGATTTCTTTCCTTATATTAACTTTGGGTTTTGTTTGTTCTTCTTTCTCTAGTTCCTTTAGGTGTAAGGTTAGATTGTTTATTTGAGATTTTTCTTGTTTCTTGAGGTAGGCTTGTATTGCTATAAACTTTCCTCTTAGAACTACTTTTGCTGCCTCCCATAGGTTTTGGATCATCGTGTTTTCATTTTCATTTGTCTCTAGGTAGTTTTTGAATTCCTGTTTGATTTCTTCAGTGATCTCTTGGTTAGTCAGTAAGGTATTGTTTAGCCTCCATGTGTTT
This sequence comes from Orcinus orca, assembly GCF_937001465.1. Taxonomy (NCBI): domain Eukaryota; kingdom Metazoa; phylum Chordata; class Mammalia; order Artiodactyla; family Delphinidae; genus Orcinus; species Orcinus orca. The sequence goes on along the minus strand of NC_064566.1, from coordinate 86,802,278 downwards.
GTGTTCTTTACGGTTTTTTCCCTGTAATTCATTTCTAAGCTCATGGCATTGTGGTCAGAAAAGATGCTTGATATGATTTCAATTTTCCTTAATTTCTGAGGTTTGATTTGTGACCCAAGATGTAATCTATCCCAGAGAATGTTCCGTGCACACTTGAGAAGAAAGAGTAATCTGCCGGTTTTGGATGGAATGTCCTATAAATATCAATTAAATCTATCTGATCTATTGTGTCAATTAAAACCTGTGTTTCGAGCTTCCCTCGTGGCACAGTGGTTGAGAGTCTGCCTGTCGATGCAGGGAACACGTGTTCATGCCCCGGTCTGGGGAGATCCCACCTGCCGTGGGGCGACTGGCCCTGTGAGCCATGGCCACTGAGCCTGCGCATCTGGAGCTTTTGCTCCACAATGCGAGAGGTCACAAATGTGAGAGGCACACATACCGCAAAAAACAAAACAGAACAAAAATAAATCTGTGTTTCCTTATTAATTTTCTGCTGAGATGATCTGTCCATTCGTGTAAGTGAGGTGTTAAACTCTCCCACTATGATTGTGTTACTGTTGATTGTCTCTTTTATAGCCATTAGCATTTACCTTATGTATTGAGGTTCTCCTATGTTGGGTGCATATATATTTATAATTGTTATATCTTCTTCTTGGATTGATCCCTTGATCATTATGTAGTGTCTTCCTTGTCACATTCTTTATAAAGTCTATTTTGTCTGATATGAGTATTGCTACTCCTGCTTTGTTTTGATTTCCATTTGCATGGGAATTTTTTTCCATCCCCTCACTATCAGTCTGTATGTGCCCCTAGGTCTGAAGTGGGTCTCTTGTAGACAGCATATATAAGGGTTTTGTTTTTGTATCCATTCAGTGAGCCTGTGTCTTTTGTTTGGAGCATTTAATCCCTTCACATTTAAGGTAATTCTCAATATGTATGTTCCTATTACCATTTTCTTAATTGTTATGGGTTTGTTTTTTTAGGTCCTTTTCTTCTCTTGTGTTTCCCACTTAGGGAAGTTCCTTTAGCATTTGTCGTAAAGCTGGTTTGGTGGTGCTGAATTCTCTTAGCCTTTGCTTGTCTGTAAAGCTTTTGATTTCTCCATCAAATCTGAATGAGATAGTGTTTGGCCTTCTAACTCTTAGAGGAAAACATAGGCAGAACACTCTATGACATAAATCACAATAAGATCCTTTTTGACCCACCTCCTAGAGAAATGGAAATAAAAACAAAAATAAACAAATGGGACCTAATGAAATTTAAAAGCTTTTGCACAGCAAAGGAAACCATGAACAAGACCAAAAAACAACCCTCAAAATGGGAGAAAGTATTTGCAAATGTAGGAACTGACAAACGATTAATCTCCAAAACTTATAAGCAGCTCATGCAGCTCAATAACAAAAAAACAAACAACCCAATCCAAAAATAGCCAGAAGACCTAAATAGACATTTCTCCAAAGAAGATATACAGATTGCCAACAAACACATGAAAGAATGCTCAACATCATTAATCATTAGAGAAATGCAAATCAAATCTACAATGAGATATCATCTCACACTGGTCAGAATGGCTATCATCAAAAAATCTACAAACAATAAATGCTAGAGAAGGTGTGGAGAAAAGGGAACATTTTTGCACTGTTGGTGGGAATGTAAATTGACACAGCCACTATGGAGAACAGTATGGAGGTTCCGTAAAAAACTAAAAATAGAGCTACCATATGACCCAGCAATCCCACTACTGGGCATATACCCTGAGAAAACCATAATCCAAAAAGAGTCATGTACCAAAATGTTCATTGCAGCTCTATTTACAATAACCAGGACATGGAAGCAACCTAAGTGTCCATCATTGGAGAATAGATAAAGAAGATGTGGCACATATATACAATGGAATATTACTCAGCCATAAAAAGAAACGAAATTGAGTTATTTGTAGTGAGGTGGATGGACCTAGAGTCTGTCATACAGAGTGAAGTAAGTCAGAAAGAGAAAAAAAAATACCGTATGCTAACACATATATATGGAATCTAAGAAAAAAAAATAGATCATGAAGAACCTAGGGGTAAGACAGGAATAAAGACACAGACCTACTAGAGAATGGACTTGAGGATATGGGGAGGGGGAAGGGTACACTGTGACAAAGTGAGAGAGTGGCATGGACATATATACACTGCCAAATGTAAAATAAATAGCTAGTGGGAAGGAGTCACATAGCACAGGGATATCAGCTCCATGCTTTGTGACCACCTAGAGGGGTGGGATAGGGAGGGTGGGAGGGAGGGAGACGCAAAAGGGAAGACATATGGGAACATATATATATATATGTATAACTGATTCGCTTTGTTATAAAGCAGAAACTAACACACCATTGTAAAGCAATTATATTCCAATAAAGATGTTAAAAAAAAAAAGAAAGAAAAAAATTCTGAATGAGATCCTTGCTGGGTAAAGTAATCTTGCTTGTAGTTTCTTCCCTTTCATCACTTTAAATATGTCATGACACTCCTTCCTGGCTTGAAGGGTTTCTGCTGAGAAATCAGCTGTAACCTTGTGGGAATTCCCATATATATATATATATATATATATATATATATAATTTGTTTTTTTTGAGGTACGTGGTCCTCTCACTGTTGTGGCCTCTCTCGTTGCAGAGCATAGGCTCCTGACGCACAGGCTCAGAGGCCATGTCTCACATGCCCAGCCACTCTGTGGCATGTGGGATCTTCCTGGACTGGGGCACGAACCCATGTCCCCTACATCAGCAGGCAGACTCTCAACCACTGTGCCACCAAGGAAGCCCCTTCTCTTTTATATTATTTGTCATTTTTCCCTTGTTGCTTTCAATTATTTTTCTTTGTCTTTAATTTTTGCCAATTTGATTACTATATGTCTTAGCATGTTTCTCCTTGGGTTTATCCTGCCTGGGACTCTTTGCACTTCTTGGACTTTGGTGTCTATTTCCTTTCCCAAGTTTTTGAGTATAATCTCTTCAAATATTTTCTTGGGTCCTTTCTCTCACTCTTCTACTTCTGGGACACCTATAATGAGAATCTTGTTGTTTTTAATGTTGTCCCAGTGGTCTCTTAGGCTGTCTTCATTTCTTTTCATTCTTTTTTCTTTATTCTCTTCCACAGCAGTTAATCCACCATTCTGTCTTCTGGGTCACTTATCTGTTCTTATTCCTCAGTTATTCTGCTATTGACTCCTTCTAGTGTAGTTTTCATTTCTGTTATTGTATTGTTCATCTCTGTTTGTTTGTTCTTTAATTCTTCTAGGTCTTTGTTAAACATTTCCTGCATCTTCTCGATCTTTGCCTCCATTCTTTTTCTGAGGTCCTGGATCATCATCACTATCATTATTCTGAATTCTTTTTCTGGAAGATTGCCCATTTCCACTTCATTTAGTTGTTTTCCTGGGGTCTTACCTTGTTCCTTCATCTGGTACACTGCCCTCTGCCTTTTCATCTTGTCTATCTTTCTGTGAATGTGGTTTTTGTTCCACAGGCTGCAGAATTGTAGTTCTTTTTGCTTCTGCTATCTGCCCTCTGGTGGATGAGGCTATCTAAGAGGCTTTTGCAAGTTTTCTGAAGGGAGGGACTGGTGGTGGGTAGATCTGGCTGTTGCTCTGGTGAGCAGAACTCAGTAAAACTTTAATCTGCTTGTCTGCTGATGAGTGGGGCTGTGTTCCCTCCCTTTTGGTTGTTTGGCCTGAGGGAACCTAACACTGGAGCCTACCCAGGCTCTTTGGTGGGGCTAATGGCGGACTCTGGGAGGGCTCACGCCAAGGAGTACTTCCCAGAACTTCTGCTGCCTGTGTCCTCATCCTCACTGTGAGACACAGCCACTGCCTGCCTCTGCAGAAGACCCTCCACTAGCAGGTAGATCTGTTTCAGTCTCCTATGGGGTCACTGCTCCTTCCCCTGGGTCCCAATGTGCACACTACTTTGTGTGTGCCCTCCAAGAGTGGAGTCTCTCTTTCCCCCAGTCCTGTCAAAGTCCTGCAATCAAATCCCGCTAGCCTTCAAAGTCTGATTCTCTAGGAATTCCTCCTCCTGTTGCTGGACCCCCAGGTTGGGAAGCCTGATGTGGGGCTCAGAACCTTCACTCCTGTAGGTGGACTTCTGTGGTATAAGTGTTCTCCAGTTTATGAGTCATCCACCCAGCACTTACGGGATTTGATTTTATTATGATTGTGCCCCCATACTGTCTCATTGTGGCTTCTCCTTTGTCTTTGCATGTGGGGTATATTTTTTGCTGAGTTCCAGTGTCTTCCTGTCGATGATTGTTCAGCAGTTAGTTGTGATTCTGGTGCTCTTGCAAGAGGAAGTGAGAGCACGCTCTTTTACTCCACCATCTTGAATCAATCTCCTTAAATACAATTTTTAAAACAATGTAAATGTGCCATGGTATATTCTCAGTAATAAAGAGTAAAATCAGGGCTTCCCTGGTGGTGCAGTGGTTGAGAGTCCGCCTGCTGATGCAGGGAACATGGGTTTGTGCCCCAGTCCGGGAGGGTCCCACATGCCGTGGAGCAGCTGGGCCTGTGAGCCATGGCCGCTGAGCCTGCACGTCCGGAGCCTGTGCTCCACAACGGGAGAGGCCACAACAGCGAGAGGCCCATGTACCGAAAAAAAAAAAAAGAGTAAAATCATAGTTGAAAACAGCATGTGTATATGAGTCTTAAACAAGGCCTCGTTCAGCATGGAGTCCCTGGTTATGAAGCACCAGCAATAAATCACTTGTTCTTCATCCAACCAGTTTTTGTGTCTTATTCATCTTTATATCCCTGAGTCTGGAACACTGTAGACTTAGGTGCTTAATATTTGTAGAGGAAATTAAGAAATGTTTAATGAGTGCCTATTATTTGCAAGACACCTTTATAGGTTTGTTTATGTAAATTCATTTACTTAATTCTCGTGATAATTCCATGAGCTATTTTTATCTTCAGTTTATCATGGAGCAGTTGAGGCAAAGCAAGATTAAGTGACTTTGTCCAAGATTACAAAAATAGTAAGGGTTAATTTTTCATTAGACCACAGCATTGTGGCCAAAGCATCTGAGTACCTCTTGGATAGCGTGCACACACATACACACAATGTCATATTCACAAGTAGGCATATGGCTATTACCTGTCTCATGGGGATCCTTGTCTTAACTGTACAAAGAATATCAAATCCTAATTAATTCTCAGAAATTACCTAGGGAGGTGCAGCTCTAGCCAGCTACTTTCAGACTCACAGCATGAGATGACTATAGCAGGTATCTCTTCCAGTGCTGGTAGAAATGACAAAGCATTTCAACTTTGGTATTGTACATGAACAAGCTAAATACACAAAAGCCCTTTGTACAACATCAGAGACCACACAGATAGTATTACTGTGTCATTAGGATATAGGAAGAAAACCAGATTTGGTTGAACCAGAACAAAGAATGGAGTATATATACTTCCTCACAGCAGAGTAGAGATGTTTGGTCCTTCTCATCCTCTGTGGCAGAGTGGTTGTGAGGATCAAATGAGATTATAGTTTGGAAGACTGGAGTCAGAAAGATGTGGGCTTGTTTTGCTATTTACTAGCTACATGATTATGGTAATTAATATTTCTCAGCCAAAGATTATTTCCATTTCCAAATAGGGACAATATGGCATTTCACAGGTTTCTTGTAAGGGTCAAAGGTTAATAAACATAAAAAACTTATTTGGCATTCAATTCACAGAAGACCAGAAATGAAACAGTATCTGGAGGACATTCTAGGGAAGGAGGAAGAGGGATAGCATTTGAGGCATTAGTGCTTTCCGGCCCTACCTCCAAGTATATACAGGGCACCATGTAACCTCAGCGAACCTGTGGGAGATGGGTAGGATGAGCTGATAAGAACATTACAACAGGATAGAAGTTCTATTTTGATTGTTTCATGCATCAATCTCTTGTTAAATACTCAGTGAGTGCCATGGAGGAATTGGCAATGTCTTATGTACTATCTGATCACCTAGGGTGCCTCACATTGAGCTTTGCTCTAGTACTTTGTTGAATAATTACTGAGTTAGCTCAGAATCTCTGGTTTACCTGCCATGCTCTTGAGGGACACTCAGTGCATAGACTAGGACTCTGGTCATCTCGTTCTAGTCCTTCCTCTGCCATCTCTTTGACAGTTTACAGCGGGAAAATCACATTCTCTTTGGCTTGTGGTTATTGAAAGCAGGGAACTGGGCCACATATTTTTTTGTGATTTCCTCTACACCTCTGAAGTTAACATGCCCCAGAGATGAAAAACATTGTGTGGATTAGAGGTGAGCTCAAATTTCTCCTCTCCTCTGCATTTTCCCTCGAACTTTGGTGTCAGAATCCTAGGAGGAAAATGTGTGTCATTTTTACTTCAACTTAATTTCATAGCTGATCCAGTGGGCCTTGAGTTCCCAGTTATAACCAATGCAATGTTGCCTATGGGACAAGAATGTTTTGCTCCATGCAATGGAGTACATGATCCATTTGCTTGTAGGAGATTGTGCCTGTCAGTCTGGCTTTTGACAGGAGCTGGAGAGCAGTCAATTCAAGGTTAAAATTTCTGGCAAGGATAGCATGCTGGGATTCTGTCTGGCTGCCTTGAAAGAAAATTTTCATGTGTTGGCTATTTTCATCTTATTAGAAGTAGCTTGGGGAAGATAAAACATATTGCCTGTACAGAGAAGGATATTTTCTTTTCTTGTTTGCCAAGGTGACTCAGTGTGCATCGTGTTAACCCAAGAAATGTAAGAAGCTATTTAGATATATGGAGGTGAGGAAAATAATATCCTTTGAAAATCAAGTTAACAATATTCATACACAATTGATAACTTAATCCACCTGAAGGAGAAATACTCTAAAGATGTAGAGTCTGGAGTTATAATTTAATAAGTAGAATGCAAATAAATAACATTTTATCTTATTTAGAGAAAGACTTTGAAAAGATACTCATATACATACATGCACATAGTTGGTTAACTAATGGATCCATTCTCAGTGAGCCAACAAAATTTGGCTTCAACAAACTGTCAAAATGGCATCCTATGAAACCTTTGGCAACAGACAACTGGCTTTGTCTTCCTAATCATGTGTGTCATATGCCATAATATTTGAAATGTCAAAAAAACTAAAAAAAGACTAAACCATGGTCCTAATTCATAGGAATTGAGACTGGAATATGATAAATTAGGAAATCCTGAAAGTACACTTTGATTCTTGCAGAGTTCATAGAATCAGATGTTAATGATAGATTGTTAATGTCCCCAAATCCTATTAATCTTCAGATCTTTACTCTCAAGGTAAGGAAGAGTAAAGCAATACTTTCATGTTCCTGATGTAGGATACTGTATGGCGAGAACAAGGATGGCAATTTATTAAGAAAATAGCAGTGTCTATTTTTTTTTTTTTTTTTTTGGTACGCGGGCCTCTCACCACTGTGGCCTCTCCCGTTACGGAGCACAGGCTCCGGACGCGCAGGCTCAGCGGCCATGGCTCAAGGGCCCAGCAGCTCTGCGGCATGTGGGATCTTCCCGGACCGGGGCACAAACCTGTGTCCCCTGCATCGGCAGGCAGACACTCTACCACTGCGCCACCAGGGAAGCCCAGCAGTGTCTATTTTTAATGGAGTATCTGTGAGTCTAATGAGTTTATAGATACCTTTACCCATATAGGAGTAGCTATACTTGAGAATTAATCAGAATACACAGTTTAGCAAGGAAGGCAGCACATATTCTGGAATAAAAGTAGCAAAATACTTTATCTTGGAATCTTTCATCAAATCTCATATGGTAGAAAGAATAATACTCTCTGGAAGAATGGTAAAAGCTGAAAGATTCGGATAAATTTTCATGAGAAATAACTCATACATCAATGGAAACCTACATTCCACATTTTAAAAAGAAATGTATTTACATTTATTAAAAATATTATTCCCAAGTTTGAGTCTGTCCATTAAGATCTGTCATGCTCTGGCTTTTTCCCAAGAAATAGAAAACTTAAGAAATAATGTTAATTTCATAAATTTCAGGATGGTTTCTTCCATGTGCTACTTGGGACACACACACACTCACAAACTTGCAGTAATTTCTCCATTTGGAGCTTATCTATCCATGGCATATAGAGGCCTGTCTTATAGACCTTATAGCAAATTTTTGAAGACAAGGTTTATTTAACTTTTAGATCAAACTCAACTGATGAACTAAGCAAAATATCACGTAAATCCCAAGGACAAAAGATTACAAACATTGTGATTTATTACTTTTTCTATTACTTGCTTAAGCAGTATATTGGAAGTTTGTAAATTCCCAGGTAAATTTAGATCTAGTCTGATAGTTAGTATTGATATTGATAATTGACCTTCACTTGATTGCTTATTTGGAAAACTGCCAATAGTGCCTCTTTTGGTTTTGCTTTGGTGGCATGGAAACTGCCCATTATCACTTAACACAAGCTATTGTAATCTCCCTCAAGGGTCTATGCCAGGGATAGTAAATTCCTGACACATGACTGGTCTGTGTTCATTGCAGATGTCACTATTCCTTTGAAGCATTCTTTCCTATTGAACCTAGACCTGACCTCAGAATCTTCCTCAACAGGACACTTGAATCTGTCACTGTCAATTGATTGATACTTGTATAAGAGATGAAACTTATTTGCAGTCTCTGGCAAAGCACAAAATATTCTTGTATTTTTATTTAAACTAATATTCCTTGAATATTTAATTATGTATATTTAATTATTTAATTAACATGTTCATAATAAAATATTATGAATATTTAATCATCACAAATATTTAAATATAATTGTGAGCAGATGGCAGCCTACAAGTTATCCACTTATTCTGTGAGAGAGGAAGTAATATCTTGCTTGCAAATCGCTCCTCATGTGATGTATTATGATCAATGCCTAGACATTTTCCATTTTTCAATTTTATGAATGACCTCCTTGCAGAATGCCAATGTAGTGCTGCATGTGTTATGAGATGTCAAATCAATTAGAGCAAGCCAAAAAGATTTGTGAATAGACACTAATTTGTTGGTATTTTAGTGACTTTTGAAAATTTATCTTACATTTAATAGCAAAGTCACTAGAACACAAATGTCTTATTTATTTTTTTTCCCATTGAGAGAATAAAATCTGTGTATTGCATCAGAAATAAACTTCAGGAGGTCCAGAGTTTTGGAGAGCTTTTCCAGAGGCCTTCTGAAAAATAATGTGTGGCCAGGTATACATATTTAATTATATTTGCTTTATTTTTCTTCCAAACTTTAAAACTACTGGGTTGGGTTAAATGTCAAACCTAAGTAGAACCTGGGGTTTAATTCCTGCTCAGTTTCTAGACTAGAGAAATTTCCTCTGGGGTAATGTGGTGAGGTTCTCCTTAAACCCAGGTGACATTTCTGTTTATTGTGCCTTGTTGGAATAAGTGAATTAAGAAAATCTTTACTAGACAAAGTAGCATGCAGGAATCAGTAATGGAGAGCAGGCATAGTCATCTTACACAAAATAGAGATGATATTGCTAAATGTCATAATTGGAGCTGATTCTATTAAAATAGCAAGATAAGGTGCTGATCATGTACAATTTTCCCCTCACTTTTAATATTTGATAATTTTAAAATGTAGGGTTTTATTCTGAATGATGAGTATCTGAATGCAATTATCCTGGTTCCAATGGTTGAACAGATGCTGCTGGAGAAATAGAGAGAGTAAAGAATGAAAACAACTAACCTCTGAGTCACAGATTAATACATTCAATATTTATAATATAATTTAGATTTGGTCTCCAAATTCTAGGATCACTGCAATCTTATTGAATTTTTATTTTGCTCTGGACAAAACTTTGTGTTTGTATGAAGCAATATGTAATTTCACTTTCTTTTTAGGAGAATTTTTACTTGCCAAGGTTATGTCTGTTCTTGTGGATTAATCATCCCAATTTCTTATGTCTCTGGGGAAAGTCACACTAAGCTAATGCCAAAAACTTTAAACAGAACCATTATTCAATAACTAGTCTAAAAATATATTTCAGAGTTTACCTTCCAAAAAACTTTCTGGAGATGGTACGGAAAAAACCCCAAGAATCCATATTTAATTTTTTCAGTGTTTTTGGACAACCTCTAAACACTAACTCCAGAAGTCTTAATCCTTCCTACATCCCCAAATCTAAATACACTTAGTCCTTCCCCATTGGTCCATGAGGGCTGCTCCACCCATTAACCCTTTGTGGTATACTCCTGATTTGTCCTCATGTCAACTCTGGCTCCCTCCTCTGTCTTTACCTCTACTCCCATCCCAGACCCCGACTCCACCTCCAGCAGTTATGAGGGGAATAATTCATCAAGAAGACCAGATTTCCTGCCATCAAGCAGTTACTACCTTCTTAAGGTAGTAACAAAATATACTTACTACCTTACTACCTGCAAAACCACATATATATGTGTTACATCAAAAACTGAAAGCTTAGATGAATGTATACAGATAAGTGTGAAGATGAAGAGCAATCTCCATTTTTAGAAGCCAGAAAAATTTTTATGGCATTACATGTACACACACACACACACACACACACACACACACACACACACACATACTCCTACCTTATGGTGTCTGTCTCTGTACAAAAATTACAAGAATTAAGCTGCCAACTGTCTCAGTGAGAGCTCTCACTGTAATTATTTCATTAATTTTACATGATGTACAACAGTGAGTTTATCTTGTACAGTTAAGTATTTTTGCAATTAAAACTCCATCACATTTGTCAGAATAAATGAATAGAGTTCATTCTCCCTTCTGTAAGAGCTTTTGTTTTTAACTTTGTATATTGTTTCTGGACTTCCATTAAAACATAATTTCACAATCTAGAATGAAGGCAAACCAGCTTAGTTTGTGACACAGAATTCGCATTCAATAAATGTTTATTGAATGAAAACATATTTGATGGACAAAATAAAACAAAAGCCAGTATGCCTGATGCTTTATCAACGTCCCTGGGTGAGATGGGCACTGTACCTCATTCTCTGTTTCCTGGTGGTAGTCTCTTAATTTTACGTAGATGTTGGAGGCAGAAGCTGGAGAAAGTAGACACCAGGCTACTAAAGGTCCCACAAATGGGGAGGGGTGATCAGAGAAAATAATGCAAAATAACTGAGGGTTCCAGCTTCCTGGGGGGTTGATTTGTTGGGAAATTGTGTCAGGCAAAGGAGGCCTGGGTCTCATTGTAAAGTTACTCAGCTCAGCTCACTTCAATCATTGAAACATACAAATACAGGAATGAAAATACCAATGTTAAACTGTAGTGACCCCTGCATGCACTGAATCTCTTCCTTTAATTAGATTTATATTTTCAAAAGTGTTCTCTGAAAAACTGTGTCTTACTAGTAAAATCAAATTTAAGCAGTTGACTTGTTACAGAAACATTACTGCTTCTTTCTCTTTGCCTCTTTTGTGATTGTTGAGATGAAAAAGTAATATCAAAAGGTATTTGAAAAATGTCATGGTTGAAGGGAAAAAAGTACAGGCCTGAGTTCTAATCCCTTTACTGCCATTAACTAGATGGAGATCTTGGGTGAGTCTCTTCTTTAGCCAATTTTTTCATCATATCCTCAAGTATATGTTTTTTTCAAGAATTTTTTCAAGAATTTTCCTACTTTGGTTATCTTTTCTGTCAAACATAATAAATCTTTCTACCACCATGGGGTCATTCCTATCTGTTCTGGTTTTTCCCATCTTAATTAAAAAATAAGGTGAAACCTTACTATGTCCTCATATCCCTCTAGTTAAAATCCCTTCAACTCAAATGTCTAGAAAAATTCTCTATACAACTAATTTTCCTTTCTCTTTTCTAGTCTAGCTACTGTCATTATCATTCCACCAAAATGAATTTAATAAACAGTATAACAATCTTTATGTTGTCAAATGCAAAGGATGATTTTCTAGAATCATAAAACACTGCATCTTGAAACATTTGCCTATCTTGCTATTCTAGCATCACAGTTTTCTGGTTTCCTCCTACCCAAAGGCTATGCTTTTTCAGTTTCCTTTATTGGCTTCTCCCCTCCTCCCAAAATCTCCCTAGATAATCCTATCCCATATCCATAGCCCTGTGAACACTCTGGGCAGTAGTTCCTACTCTCCCAAGAGGCTCTTCAAAATTCCTTGCAATGTGAACAGAATCTTTCCATGAATGAGCCACACTGCAAGTCATGACACAACTTACGGCCATCAGCGATGGATGGAGTGCACTGCGCTCTCAACCATGGAGGTAATGCAGTGGGTATTGAGGTTTGTGGGCTCTGGATCCAGATTGCTCAGATTCACATCACATCTCTGCTGCTTATGTAATCTCCTAGTATCTCAGTTTCTTCACTTCTAATATAGGGATTATGATAAGAATGGTACCTTTATCAGAGCACTATTTTGACCGTGAGTTAATAAGCATAAAGTGCTTAGACACTTACAAATAGCTTAGACACTGTAGTGAAAGATATTTGTAAGGAACTGTGAAGGGTCTGAGACTGACCTTACTTACCAGCTAAGAAGTTAGCCTGCTACTCTTTCATGGATGATGTCAGAGACACAAGACTCCTGGTGAGAGACAAAGAACTTTAATACTCATGGCAGAACAAAGGCCATGAGTGTCCTGTTTGTATCACTTCCTCTCCAAGTTCTATGGGGCTGATGTGGAGGGGCCCAGGTGGATGTTACTCAGCTTTTATATCAAAACTGAAGAATCCCAAGCTTTGGTAAGATGTCCCTTTATAATGGGTTGTAAGCAGACCTGCTCTTTGTCTTCAAGAGAGACATTATTTTATTGAGAAGTAAGAAAATCTGCCCTTTGCTCAGGACAGAGACACTAGCTCTATCTTCCAAGGGTACTTACTATATAAACCTCTTTGAAAAGATAATCCAGAACAAAAGGACAGTTCCTTACTCACAAGATGTGTAGAAAAATGAGAGACTCTTAGGGGAAACTTTCTCCCAACACTATTATTGTCAGAAAATATTGTGTCATCTCCTTTGTTAGCTATTCCCTATTCCTCCAGGGGGAATTCATTGTTTCCTCCTCTGTGACCCACAAACCTTTGTATCTATTGTAAATATATCATGTGTAATATGTGTAAAGGTGGTTTATATCTGTTTCTCCTGCTATATTGTGAGATTCTTGAGAGCAAGTATTGTAGCTTATCCATCTTTTATGCTCTTACCCCTGCTCCGTACATCCCATCACCTAGAAAAGTGTTTAAAATAATTGGTGCTCAATATATGTAGAATTATTCAATATTTGTAATTTAAAAAATTGAGTGTCATGGGTGGAAGGACTTTTTCTCTGAGTCTGTGATGAAGAACATTGTAATTATTCAAATGGAACATGTGTCATTCAGGACAGTAGACACGACTCTCATTAAGCAAATGAGCATTTGATTTTTTAATACAGAAAATAAAATTAGAGAGAGAGGCTGTTAGCACAGTGCTACTTTTCAAAGAATTATTTTTCAGACTCAATATTTAACCCCCATAGCATGAAAGATTTATATACAGTTATAATATTTTCTAGCTTAACTTATTCTGCTTTAAATGGATATACAGTATAACGGATATTCTGATTTAAATGGATATATTCTGTTTTCTTCATTCTTCTTTAGAAAAGTCAGACAATTTTTCAAGATTCTGAGAAGTTGTGTCCCTAGGGGGGCGAAGAGACACCTCTATATATCTGCATATGGGTCCATGGTTGTAATTTACTTTGGTATCCATGGGGATGACAGGTGCTAAAGAAATGCAAGCTGATATTATGACACAAAGCTGAGCTTTATGATTTAGTGTTAAGCAGTTGCCATCAAGAGTTTGATCTTATCTGAAGTGTGTGGATAAGTTTGGCAGAAGAGTGTTATGTACTTTTTCTGCAGTTAAAGTGGGGTCAAATTGTGCCTTAGGAAGAGAAAAATTGAGGGAGTTCTGTCCTGATGAAAATAATTGAATATTTATTTCATGGTTTCTATTACAGTAATATTTGGAAACAAGGTTAGATTTGTTGATGAGGGTGGAGGAGAATTATCTCCAACAGTGAAGCTCCAGATGGGACTAGAAACGACAAGACCAGAGATCCTGTACTGCAGTAATTAAAGGTCAGAGTCTGGGGGAAAAGTCATTCTGGGTTCAAATTCTGGCTTGGAGATTTCCTAGCTCTATAAACTTGGGAAGTTCTTAAATTCTCAGAACCCCAGTTTCTTTGTAAGATATCTACATTTCAGACTTCCTGTGAAGATTGAAAGAGACAATGTATGTATACTGTTGAGTCCAATGCTGATACAGTAAAAGTATGCTGTAATTTGCAACTTGTGTATGTATTTATTCAAGAAAGAATTGGCCCCAAGAAGAGCATCTATTTATCTAATGGTTTACTTTTAGCTACTAAAAGTGCTTTTCTGTAATTCATGGCTGAGGCTCCTTGGTCTTGTTTCTCCCAGGATTTTCTAGAATTCTAATTTTTAACCCTCATTGCTTTCCTCTCTTGGGTAGGCCATCCTTGCCCTATTTAAATGAGATAATGTATGAAATACATAGCTCGAGGTAACCTCCCTATATTGGTAGAGATGCCATTAATTATTATTACCATCCATTTTGCAGGGCTTTGCTTCCTTTTTGGAGCAGCCTTATTTACCTGATTCTTTCCGACCACGTCTCTGCAAGTGACAGATCTTGTACAGCTACTCACAGCTTCATGTGGATTGCTCCTCAGAACCCCAGGCACCTACAAATGTACCAAGGTCTTCAACATTCATGTGAGTTGCCTCTCTTCCCACCCGCTCGTCTCTCATAACTGGCCAGTGATCCATTTCCCTTAGTTGTTCCTCCTCAGAACAACAATTGGGTGTCTTTGTGTGGATGAATTTTGTATTTCCTCACTTGGAACCCTGGTGAAATCCTGACCTGATATCTGGTTCGCAGATTTCTTCTCCAACTACTCCATTTGCTCCAAGGAATTTCAGCTTTGTAAGTACCACAGTGAATCAAATCAAGTCCAAAGCCATGGAAGAGAGGGTATGAACCAGTATTCATTACACTGGTTTCCCTGTCTTCTAGCTGGCACAAGGACTCAAATGCTCCCAGAGAGAAAAAGATCTCACGCAAACTTATAATTATTGTCAGAAGCCAGGTCTCAGTAACTATATATACATGCAAACTATCTACTCTTTAGATCCTTATTTGGTTCCTTCATCGAGAGCTATTCTTGAAGAGTTTACTTAAGGCTCACATTCATACAAGTGATTTAAAATGCAATGAGGCAGCTTAAGAGAACAGTAAGTGAACACATCTGTTCTGACAACCTCATCACATTCACCTTGACTTGATAAGGTCAGGAATGTGCGTGATACAAAATGTAGGCTATACAAGACAGGAAAATATTAAGGAGAAGAAGATAAGATAGAAGAATCTTAGTAGTTGGGAAGGGATGAGGTCAAGAGAGATTATGGAAGGGCTAGATTTGGGATGGAGGAAGAGAGAGAGAGAGAGATCATATATCCTACTGAAAGGGAAGGAGAAAAAGAGGGAGAGGAACTGAAGTCTTTAAATATTTCATTAAAGTATTTTGTGTATGTGTATTTTTTTTTTGCCATGGATGTCAAATATAAGATTTAAAATTCTAATTTAATGAGAAAGGAGAGGTACAGCATAAAGGAAAGGTTATGGGTGGCTGTAGGTGTTAGTGAGTTTAATTTGAGCTTCATGATTATTCATGTTGTTATTTCTAATCTTTTCAGAAAACATATGCAATGAAATTCCCATACAGTACTTTTGCAGACTGTGGCTTTTTCTGTTTGCATCTGCCCCTCCACCTTAGTTTTAATTGTGTTTACACAAAGTAGGCTCTAATTTCTGCCGAGAGAGCAACACAATTCTTTGCCTCAGCTGTATTTTGCAAAATATAAGCTACAGTAGGGCTGGAGGGATATTATGCTAACCTTGAAAACCTGTCAGCACACTCCCTCCTTAACTCGACTGGCCAGATGCCTAATGGGAAAATGAACAAGGAAGAGGAATTCAGTGACATATTTAGTCATGTAATGCTATAATTCTCCTTTCCAGAGAAGTATGAAATTTTTGTCAAATTACAAGCTTAAGAAGACAAAATTGTATGTTTCACATAGTTCTCAATAACAAGTGTTTGGTCTAAGTGGTCAAATTTTTGTAAGTGAAGGAAATAAAGGAAACTTACATCTCATAAGAGCATTCAAAATGGTGTGCTACTCCCTGGGGTGGTTCTTATTCCCTCACACACTTATTTAATCCTCACAATAATCTTGCAAAGTTTGCAGATGAAGAAAATTGAGACTCAGAGAGGTTAGGTAACTTATCTGAATCTCAGAAGGAATTTCAAACCCAGTTTGGCTTTAGCCCCAAACTCTACATCCAAATTTTCTTAGTTAAAAAAGGACCTCAAAATATGGGAAGACATCAGAAATGACAGGGTCTAGAAATTTCTGTTGCTTTCCTGCCCCATCAATTTAATCTTAATGAAAGAGAGAAAAATAGTGCCTGCTCAAAACACTTGTAATTCATTATTTTGAGGAAGTATTGGAGTAACATGTCTAGGTTTGAAAAATAATATTTGTTATTTCTTGCATTAATTACACATTAGTATTTATCCAAAATAGAAATTTGGAAAATGTAGTAAACCATATACAAGAGAATAAAAATCATTAGTAACCTCACTGTGTTAGAGTTTATGCTAGTTGCTGTAATAAAGTCATCCTAAAATTGAATAAATTATAAAAATTAATTCCTCTCTCATATAAGAATTCTGAGGAGAACATTTCAGATATGGTGGTAGTTCTGTCATCCACAATGTGGCATCAAAGTTTATTCTAGCCATCACCACTCCAGCCATTAAGAACAGAGGAAAGAACCGTTGTGCAAGAATTTATGGACAAACTACTTCTATTCACATTGTTTTCAAGATCTAAGTCACATGGTCCCTCCTAGACACTCTTCTAGTGTTAAGGAGAGAGGGCAGAATGGATTTCAGATGAAAACTGTCTCCACCCAAAATAACTATTATTATATTTTAATTTATATGTCTATAGAATCTTAATAAGATACTTATACCCACATGATTTAAAAACAAAATTAGGATTATATTATACCTACTGTTTTCTAATATGCTTTTTTCATTAAGTACGTTGGCAATTATGCCATTAAATATTCTGCTATAACATCACTGTTATATGGAACAGATATTCCATCACCTGGATGTGCCAAATTTTATCATCCAACCCCTTGAAGTTGTGTTCAGTATCTCACTAATATAAAAGTAAGATGGATGTAAAAATCCATCAATTATATAAAAATCTTTCTATGCATCTCGGGACAATCCTTAGAAGTCAATAGGTAAGAATTTGCTAATTTATATTGTAGAAGGATTGTATTAATTCATTGTTCTATCAGCAATGTATGAGAGTAAAGACATCTGGGACTTAATGATACAGGAATCACTTACCCTTGACCTCCTTAAAATAATTATCTCCATTACTCTTGAAATGCATTAGCTTGCAGCTCTGCCTGTGAACATTTAATTGTCATTAAAAAATTATTTACTTCTTCCTCTGTCACGTCCATGGAAAAAATACACTTTACCACCCTTTGAGTTTGGGCTGGCCATGTGATCTGCTTTGGCCAATGAGATGTCAGCAATTTCATGAGCAGGAGCTTGAAATGTTCTTGCCTGATTGTGTGGGCCCTCTTGTCCCTCTGCCATTGCCACAGTAAAGCATCTCCTGGGTAGCCTTTAGTGCAAGGAGGGTGAGACATGTATGTAGGCAGACCAGGGCCCAGTGGCCGCTCAGAGCCACCCAGCAAAGTCCAGCTTATATCAGCCATATGCGATTGAAATTGACACCCTAATGCTGTATGCCAATGAAATTTAGTGATTGTTTATTATGCAGCAGTAGCTGATTGATACAGTGAAAACTGACAATACTAGTGACAAAGGAAAACCTACCCGTTGTGAAAAATACAGTGTATCTGTGTCAGGCCTGCTCTATCCTTGGCTCTTTGCACCATTCTTTTTATCTCTCTGGGTAAGTGACTGTCCCTTAATTTTCAGGTGTCAGCAGGTGAATGAGCTAAAGTTGTCATCCTAGTTGTGCCATTTCAGTCTTATATGTTTTTCCATTTTTACTTTCTCTTAGTTCTAAACCTCAGTGCCAGTCCAGTACAAGAGGCTAATAGAGTGTACAACAGTGTTTGGCTTTTAAAAGTCAACCTATAATGAGAAAAGGAAAGCAATTATTAACAGAACCAGTCACAGACACCCATCCTTTTACCCTACATCTTACAAGTGTAGTGCAATGAGATGATCAGTAAAGCCTAAACCCAAGAAATATGACTGCAATGGAAAAGCTATAGTGTCTTAAATGCTTAAAAATACAGCTTTACTAAAAAACAAAACAAGGACAACACATAGCTTAATAAATTCTTATGGATAAAATCCAAACATTTTATTTTAGAGAGGCTGCTCAAGACTCTGACCTTATTTTAGAGACACAATTTTGGTATTTTCTTCACTTTGTTAACTCATAGAATATATGCAAGACCATTCCATGGATAATGCCCTCAAGGCTGCAGCTGCTTTATTCATTCAACATTTATTGAGAGCTGACTATGTGCCAGGAATCCTGTTAAAGACTAAGGATCCAAAGATGAATATGCATGTTCCCTGAGCTCAACAAGTTCACAGCCCAGGAGAGGAAGAGAGACATGAAACACAGCTCAGCTTCAGAAGTGCCATAACAGAACAGTGGACAAGGTGCTATCTAAAGAGGAACAGCCAAGCCTCAACCTGGTGTCCTTCTCCCACTCAACCAAAGCACGCCACATTCCACATGTCTTGTCGGTATCATTACTCCTGGCCTCTTTTGCCCAGGCCATATATTGTCATCCCCATGTTCCCACTCCCTCATAACCTCCTTACTTTTAAATAAATTATTTCTAACTTCTGTGGCCCTGCTGGTAGAAAACTTCTTACCAGGCTCCTTCCCTTGCTTTTAGCCCCAAACCTAACTCCTCTTTCCACATAGGTTTATAGAAGTTGAGATCACCGCTAAAGTTTACAGAATGTTTGGAAGATTGCACTGGAGTTTTGTCCCATACAGAGGTGGTTTAAAGAAGAAATAATTTAGAAGTTAGCCAAAGAGCCTCTTATTTTATTACCTGCCTGAGACAAGAGTAGATTATTTTTATTATGTTAATCTCAGACACGCTATCAGTGTGGGATCCAGGCTGCCACATTCAGTGGGAAAGAAAGCAATGCATGAGCTCTACTCCTTCCTCACCAAGGAGCTCCTGTTCTGCAGCAAAATTGGAGATGATTAATTATTAGGCTCTGTTTTTCCTGACAATTATACCAAGACCTTCTGATTAATGACTGAGGAAACTGATTAATGACTTTCTTATTAGTTATTAAGTAGTCAAGGGCCAGTTGGCTGGGTAAAACTCATTTTTGGGTGAATATAAAATGGTTGCATTCCAAACCTGCCACAGGGGTTCAAGGGCCCCTCATTTGGAGATTCTGATGGGCACAGAGTGGATCCAGAAACTCTGTATCATTGTTATAAGTCCCCCAGTTGATTTTGATAATCATCTTGACGAGGTGAATTACTGAAGTTTTGGGGGATGATATAATTCTTGAGTCATTTAATCTTCACACTCTTTAAATTATCTCCTTCTCTAACTTCTAGTCAGGACAGTGACCTTGAATTTTATTTTCTTAGACCACAGGGGTAGTGGAAAATCAAGGCGTATAGACTTCCAAGCTCCAGGACTCAGCAGGATTCCAGGTTCTTGGGCCTGATGAGTCCTGCAGTTAGTGATAGATATTGATTTTTGTCTTCCACACACATTTGTGTAATCAGAAAGGAGGTAATTTCATGATCCCATCCCTTCTCAGAAAGTCCTTCCAGGTTGGACAATTCCAAGGGCACCACTCATAAGTCACTAAATGTGTTGTCCTTTGAAAACTTTAAAATAATCTCTTCATTTTACCTAATGATGCTTGCTGTTCCCACTCTCCACCCCTAGGCTGCTAAGAATTACAATAGGCTTTGCCATCTGAAGCTTGCCTTGCTCTTTTTCAGGTTATAATATAATATATAATATAACAGGTTACTCTTGTTGAGGGATCTAGATCACTACTCAAAGTAGATCACTACTCTAGATCACTTTGAGTAGTGAACTAGATCTGTGTGGGGGAATTCATCCTTGACTCTACAACTTCTTTTCCCAGAAACTTTATGGTCCATTGTGTGTTGGGATACTGCCTCACTAAGCTTCCCTCAGTGTAGGATCCATTCCCCTTTAACACAAGGAACCTAGCTCTAAGCTAGATTAGTGTGTCACTTGTAAACACACAGTGTCCTTACTAAGACCCCTGATATCCTACACTGAAGTTCCATAATTACAAGGGTGCCTGTATAGAGCCTTGTGTTTCCTTTAGAGAATCATAGGCACATATGTGAGCGTGTGCATGCACGCACACACACACACACACACACAGAAAATGTGAAGGGTTGGGGATTGGGTGCTGGGAGGAAACAAGTAAAATAAAAATAGGTACAAGTATTACCTGGCCTGTTCAATATGGAATCTGTGATCACTAGGCAACATGTGAACAGATGCTGTTTAAATCACAGAAGAAACATGTTCTCAAGAAATTTACCAGATTTGCCAAGATTAGCACGTCTGAAATAATAGCAAACTGTATAAGGCAGAATATAATTAAGTGTTAAAATACGTGGAAAAGACTATACAACAAAGAGTTTTGGGATTCCATAGCATTGTCTTCCCTCTGTCCATCAAAAAGTAAACCAAAACAAGTACCACCACGAAAACAATGAAAACTTGCTGATTGGATTATGCCACACATCATTCCTGCTAGAGCATTTTTTATTTAAACTATCTTCTCTCTCCTTTTTTTTTGTTTTTTTGTTTTAACCTAGCATCTAAGCATAATAAATGTTAAAAAAAAAAAAAAACTAAACAGGAAAGTGGGAAAGCTGCCTCCCTATTTTAGAGCTTGACAAAGATGTGTTAACTTTTACATTTTGAGCTCTGTAGGATGTCAGGCACTTTACAGCCTGGGTGGCATCTATCTTTATGGTGCTACTTGCACAGACATTCTATTTGGATGTAATCATCCTTTGTTTCATTTATTATTTTTAAGGTTCCCAAAGTTCCTTCTAAAGAGGCAGTATGTCTGTTAGTTTCACGTGTAGATCTGGGTGCTTCACTGCCGAGCAACGTGCTGCTGACTGCAGCATGGCCTCCCATGTGAGCTTGTGTTCCTTTGTTTAGGCTTTGCAATGTGCCACCCGGCAGCTGCAAGCTCATCATTGCCTTTTCTTGGGCTCTCCAGAGACACAGCAGCGGGAGAGCACATTTTTTTGGTCTCATGCCACTTGTCATCACCACCAGATGCTCTGAAATGCCTGCTCTTGTGAGGCAGTGGCTGCCTTTGCTGCCCAAGGGAGTTACCTGGAGAAGCTTTAAAAAACACCAAGGCCTAAGACCCACCCCAGAGATTCTGATTTAATGGGTCACAGCACAGTGTAGCCTGGGGCCCCTGGATAATTCTAACATACAACCAAGGTTAAGCGGCATGGGAGGTGTAGGGTTGAGACTGCTTGTATTGTGGGAATTAAAATGTAGGTGAGACTAAAATAGGAGAACTATAAAATAAATCATGTGCCAGAATGTGCACATTCAAATCAGCATTTCTCTCTTGGAATTGTCTTTAGGACCTATTTCACAATCTCTTAAACCTCTGCTGTGGGGACCACACCTTGTGTGTGGAAGTTGGTGATGAGCCTTGGCAATAGCCATGTGCCTGGATGGAGGTGCCACTGAATTCTTTTTAAATCCAATAATAGGAATGATTATGACATGGTGAGACTGGTTTGTTTCACTACATTCTCCATTGACCTGCTAGAATTATCTTAAAAGTACATAAATTGGATTGCATAATTCCTTTCCTTAGGACCCTTCAGTGGCTTTCCTTTAGAACTAAATCCAAAGTTCTTGTCAAGCCTTTCACAGCAATGCAGCTCCTTCCCGTCACCCCCAACACACGTCAGCCACACAGGCCTCCTTTCTGCTCCTTGAACTCACCAAATATATTCCCACCTCAGGCCTTCGAACTTGCTGTTCCCTTGTGTGGAAGGCTCATTTCCTCAAACCTCTAAGCGAGTTCCTTCTTGTTATTCAGGCCTTAGTGCAGATGTCAGATCTTCAGAGAAGCTCTCCTTCTCACCCTGTCTGCTCTAGTCACCCTCCACCATGGTATCAGTTTTATTGTTTTCGTAGCACCTACTGCTATCTGAAATTCATTTGTTTACTGGTACATCTGTTTGTTGTCTATCTCCCCAAACCCAAGAATGTAAGTTCCATGAGAGTAGGGTCTGGTTTGTGCTGTCCAATCTCATATCCCTAAGGCCTACAATAGTGAGTACCTGGTACATATCAGGCACGCAGTAATTACTGTTAGAATGAAGGAAGACAGAAAGAAAGGAAGAAGGAAGGAGAATGTATAGGAAGGTAACAAGTAGTTGGTAATCTCTTCCCATCCCCAGTTTTCCAGATATGTGCTCATCTGTCTGCTGGTGCAGTTAACGTTGCTCCTCCCGGGAACTGGGAACCAATGGAATCTGGATGCCAATATCTCCGTAGTCTTAGTTTGCTCTTTTTTTAGAGCTGGCGCCTAACTGTTTTAGTGACATTTCCAGCAGAAGCCTTCATGGGTGGAAGCCAGGATCTCTATGATCATTGGGAGAAGCAGGAACTGTCAGCAAATCTTGGTCAAGTTTAAACATCAGACCTGGTAGTACTGAAACATCTCAATAGTCCATGTAGTTTATTGAGACTTTATATGTCCTACATCTATGCAAGGTTTCTGAAAATAGGAAAAAAAAAAAGAATCCTGTGTATAGAATATATGCTGCAGGAATACATCACGACAGTTACCATCTATCAAGTGCCTACTATGTGCCAACTCTGAGCCAGCTTCCTAACATATACTCTGAGGCTTAGAGGACTGGAGAAGGACTTGGAGAAAGAAGAGTCCACACAGTTCTTATCTCACCCAGGCAGTGATTCGAAATCACATTCACAAGGAGGACCAGCAGCTGCTACAGATAAAAGAGGCCCCAAATGAAATAGTACAAAGGTCACATGTGCACAGTGAGGTTTGTAACTTCAGTCCTCTCTCTCTCATATGGACTGTCTTGAAGAACATGAGTTAGCTGCAAGAAACATTATGGACCCTCATTTGAGTGGGAGAGCAAGCCATCTTCTGGGACTTCTAGTGGTGAGGTTCTGTTCCCATGTTTTCCAAATAAGACACGGAACAAATTTTCTAATTCAGTAGCCAGAACCCCTGGTGTAATCTGGAGTCTACTTTTCAAATGCTGGTACTTATGAATATTTAGATTTTTTTCATGCCAGTGTGGTTCTACCTGAGAATCTTGAATATCCTACATGCCCAGATGGTTTGCTAGGTCCTTCTGTGATAACATTAAATAATCTTACTGCTTTGCATGAAAAGCAGCATGGCATTCCATACCAGGTGGGAACAATGGAATGCCAGGCTCTGCATGTCTGAAGAATCATCTTCTGACTAAAAGTATTTTCCCACCTCCTCAATTTCCCCTTGGGTTCTTTATTCCTGCTGGAAGAGAGGGTGGAGTGGGGGTTGTAGCAATATTTTTTGGTCTATTTGCTGCTTTTTGTTCTTGTCATCTCTGCTTCTTCATATGCTTTTATCAAGGACTGGAGATGCACATGGGAGAACAAAATGGTGTGATTTTAAGTGTCCTGGGAAGGACAGTCTGCCAAGCACAGATTACTATCAGCCCTGTTAATCATGGGGGCCTGTATTACACCATTGGTTAGTGTTTCTTTGGGTTTTGCTTGTGACTTAAATTACTACATAATCCAAAACCTGCACGTGGAGGAAATGGGAGTGTCGAGGGAGAGAAGGAAGTAAGGAGGGATGGTTGGTAAATGAGATGTTGCCCTTGGGAGAGGTATGGTAGAACAATCAAAGAAAACTAAGAGTATAAGATAGGAGACAAGGATCCAGAAAGGGAAAAGAGAAAGATGCTAAGCATCAGCTCCTGGGACTATACCAAGTCCTCACATATGGACTGTCTTTTCTCCTTGGGGAATCTTCTCTTTCTCAACCCACCATTGACTGTTCTTATTCAGTGCTCTGTTCTTGATCCTATTCTCATCTCTCTCTAAATGCTTTCCCAAGGTGATCTTATCTTATCTGTGGCTTCCATTATTACTTGCGTGTTGATGACTCTTAAAACTCAATCCCCAGTTCAGATGCTCATTCCTGAACAGCTTCTCATAGATGTCCCAGAGCCACTTCAAATTCAACAGGTACAAATGCAAATTCTATTTCTCTCCCTTGCTCCTGCCCTCTACTTGTACCTCCCAAGCAAACCTGTTTCTTCTGTCTTATTTTCCACCACTATGAAGAGCACCAACATATAACCAGGAGGCCACACCTAAGCGGATGTCACCCTCATCGAGTCCTAGAGACATTACCTTTTCATGTCTTCCCCCATGTCACCAATCTTATTGCCACTACCTAAGGTGAGCCCTCCCCATTTCTTACCTGGAATCCTGGTAATCTCACCTCTGTTTCCACCTCTCCAATCCATGATAATTCTTTCTTATGCCTCATGCTTTGCATAGGCTCTCCCCCACTGAAATAAGCATCATTTTACCAACTATCATTTATTGAGATTTTACTATTTTCCATAAATTGTCTTCAATCCTCATAATAATCCTGCAAAGTACATGTTGTTATTCAGGCAGTAAACAATACATCTTATATTTGCATCCAGGGATTGCTAATTCCAAAGCTTAGCTCTTTCACTGTTATTCTTCCAGCATTTTCTCCACATCCTCAACAATTCACTCTGCCTCTTATTTTTCATCAATTCCTTCTCATTTTCAGTATTTTAGTTGGGAGTCAGCTTCTCCAAGCCACCCTTTTTGAATACACATTCAACATGTCACAATCTATTTTATGTGCCTCTTTTATTTTTATTTTTTTATTATTATTTTTTTTTGCGGTAAGCGGATCTCTCACTGTTGTGGCCTCTCCCATTGCGGAGCACAGGCTCCGGACGCGCAGGCTCAGGGGCCATGGCTCGCAGTCTCAGCCGCTCCGCGGCACGTGGGATCCTCCCAGACCGGGGCACCAACCCGTGTCCCCTGCATCGGCAGGCGGACTCTCAACCACTGTGCCACCAGGGAAGCCCTATGTGCCTCTTTTAGACTTTCATTCCATTCCCTGTTACCCTCCAAGACTGTGAATACCATGAAGTTAGAGACTGTCCATATATGTCATTTTTTTTAATCCTCTCTATCCATATCTGCCTTCTTCTGAAAGGGATTTAAGACTATCAGGGTAAATATTGAGTCATTTATCTTTTTTTAAAAAAATTTATTTTTAATTTAATTTTATTTTTTTAACATCTTTATTGGAGTATAATTGCTTTCCAATGGTATGTTAGTTTCTGCTTTATAACAAAGTGAATCAGTTATACATATACATATGTCCCCATATCTCCTCCCTCTTGCATCTCCCTCCCTCCCACCCACCCTATCCCACCTCTCTAGGTGGTCACACAGCCCCAAGCTGATCTCCCTGTGCTATGCGTCTGCTTCCCACTAGCTATCTATTTTATGTTTGGTAGTGTATATATGTCCATGCCACTCTCTCACTTTGTCACAGCTTACCCTTCCCCCTCCCCATATCCTCAAGTCCATTCTGTAGTAGGTATGCATCTTTATTCCCATCTTGCCCCTAGGTTCTTCACAACCTTTTTTTTTTTTTAAGATTCCATATTTCCACTACTAGAACAGCTTCTGATACATAAAACGTGTCAGGTAAAGTTTTATGAATGAATGAACAATGTCAATAAAACTCTGTGAAGTAACAGTCAGGATTAGTAAAAGCTTCATTTCAGTGAAGAGAAAAATGAACCTTGGGCAGGTTGGATGGGTCTGCTCAAGGACCCCCACCACTTAGTGACAAAATCAGGACCTGAATATTGTCTCCTAGTCTAGTAGGGGTAGGGGACAAACTAACGCCACAACTTTTATGTTTTTTGTTGCTTTTACACCTTTGCTTCATTTCTCTTCAGTGGTCCTCTTCTCTTTTTTATCGCCTCCTTTTCTATCAAGTCACTCTCTGAAAAGAGGCCTAGGGTTACTCTTATACCTCTTCCACACCTTGGTGCACATAAACATGAATAAATTTATGTTTTCCTCCATCTCTACTCTCATTTGGCAGTTTGCTCACCTCTTCATCTCTATCTAGAAATGGGGTTCTTTTCCAATAAGGCAATAATGTAAGTCTAGCTTTTCAATTCTTCCAACTAAACATCATCTTTGCCCATTTAAGTACCTTACATCTTACCTCTCCATGAGAGACCACATGGATTTCCATTCAATCAACAGCAGAGACCATCAGCTCTTTAAGAAGCGCCATTGATCTCAATTACAAATTGACATTCAACTCTTGTCAAAAGCTTGATGGAAGTGGCTGATATTTGACAATGTCCAAGAGATTGATGAAATATTAGCTCTTTCTAATTTTCCAAAATTCATCCCTTTATCCAATCAAGCAAGGGGAAATCAGGCAAGAAGAACCTCTCAGGTTCTTCCTCTATTCATAAGGATAATCATAATACCTAACTTATATGGTTATTGTGAAGGTTCAATGAGTTAACCCACATAAATGCTTGCAATGCCTCAAATAGATTTACATTTGTGAGACTGCAGTTCTCTTTGCTCTAGGCTTTCATAAAGAATTGAAAGCTGTATTTGAAAAAAACTGAATTTTGTAAAATGGAAACTGCCAATGAGAACATTGTTATTCAAATTTCCTTTTGTGAAGAATGGTAGGGAAAAATATTTCACATCTCAAAACAGAAAAGAGTTTGTCTTTCCTATGAAATCTGATGTTTCCTTCTAGAAAGTAAGATATACTTGAACAGAGCTCATTGTTTTTCCATCTCTGCTTTAGAAACTAAGAGGTATAGAGCTGGGTTTTATGTTTAGTCAGAACTTTCTTACTATCATCTTTCCTCTTTCTGTTATTTGCCTTTTATCTTTTCATTTTTAATGATATTAATCTAATTATAATCTGTCTCAAATAGCTTTTTGAAATCCTACAGAATCAATTTCTAAATAAACAAATAAATGAATGTATTAGGCACAGAAAAAACATCTTATCAGTCTTTAACCACACATCAATGTTTACATTAGTGGTGATGGACCCTGCATTTAGAGAAAGGTGAACTGTGGTAGGGAGAATTCTAAGACGGTCCCTAAAATCCAACCCCCACTCCATAGATATACTTGCTCTGTATAATTTCCTCCCCTTGAGTAAGTGGAATGTGTGAAAATACTGGGATTTCTCTCTCCATGATCAGGTTTGTAATCAGTTGACTCTTACTTAATCAAAAGGGGAGTTAACCTGGGCAGGCCTGACTTGAATAGGTGAAACTTTTAAAATAAAGGGAAGTGTCAGTGTCCTGCTAACCTCAGGGAAGAAAGCAAACAGCATATTGCAAACTTCTTATCACAGGGGCCATGTGGCTGGGACCTGAGAGTGATCTCTTTTTTTTTTTCTTTTCCTTCTTTTTTTCTGCACCACGTGGCATGGGGAATTTCCCTGACCAGGGATCAAACCCACACCGCCTGCAGTGGAAACATGGAGTCTTAACCACTGGACCACCAGGGAAGTCCAAGAGGGATCTCTAGTTGCTGAACGTGACCCCTGGCTGACAGCCGTCAAAAAAAGGGGGACTTCAGTCCTAAAACTACAAGGAAATGGATTCTGCCAAAAACCTGACTGCCTTTGGAAAAAGACTTTGAGCTCCAGGTGGGTATTTAGCCAATCTGACACCCTGATTTCAGTCACGTGAGACCCTGAACAAAGAATCTAGTTATGCTGTGACTGGACTTCTGACATACAGATATTGTAAGATAATAAATAGGTATTGTTTTAAGTCACTAAGTCTGTAGTAATTTGTTATGCAGCCAAAGAAAACTAATTCATGTTTCTAATAAATTAAAATTAAAGTTCTAAACAATTTTGAAAGTATAAACACATGGTATTATCAATTCATTGTTGAGGCAGCCTCAATTCTATTTCCCATGGGTTGCTAATAGGTAATATCTGGAGCTGGGGGAGGGAGCTGTATCACATTTTCTAACTTGTAAGTTATATACTTGTACACACACACACACACACACACACACAAACACACACACTCTGCTGTAGCTATGCAGCACCACTTCCACTGTAATGTCTGTTAGAAGTGAGTCATTATTTTGGCCTATAGATTCAAGGGGAAGAAAATTAGATTTCATCTTTTGGATGGGAGGGGTATCAAATAATTTTCAGACATTTTTTAAACACTTTACATCTCCTACCACCACTTATTTAGAATGGGACCATGTTCTTTGTAAATTCTATGTAATGTTGTCACGTGCAGCTTTGTGTAACTACCTTTACGATTGAGTTAGAGAACTATATGATCACCACAGGGCTCTATGGTTGTTTATAGCCACGCTACCCTCTCCCTCCTAATCCCTGACCTCTGGCAACCACTAATCTCTCTTTTACCTCTATAATTATGTTATTTCAAGGATATTAAATAAGTTGAATCATGTAGTAATTAACCTTTAGAGCATTGCTTTTTTCATTTAGCATTATTTCCTAGAAGTCCATCCAAGTTATATGTATCAATAGTTCATTCTTTTTTGTTGCTGAATGATATTCCAAGATATGGATTTACCACTATTATTTTAACCACTTATCCATTAAAGGCCATTTGGGTTGCTTCCAATTTTTGGTTATTATGAATAGAGCTGTTAAAAACATTCATTTACAGGTTTTTTTTATGAACATAAGTTTTCATTTCACTGGGGTAAATGCCTAAGAGGCACTTGTTCACAAACTAT
Source organism: Orcinus orca (assembly GCF_937001465.1). NCBI lineage: Eukaryota > Metazoa > Chordata > Mammalia > Artiodactyla > Delphinidae > Orcinus > Orcinus orca. Next base: position 86,773,229 of record NC_064566.1, on the reverse strand, counting down.
TTTCCAGAGTGGCTGTACCATTTTGTACTCCCAGCAGCAATGTATGAGGGATCTACTTTTTGTGCATGTTTGCCAGCACTTGGTGTTATAACTATTTTTTATCTTATCCATTATGACACTTTTGTAATGATATCTCATGGTTTTAATTTGCATTTTCTAATGGCTAATGATGTTGAATATCTTAGTGTGATTATTTGCCTTTGGCATATTCTCTTCATTAAGATGTCTGTTCCTGTCTTTGTTCATTTTCTAATTGTTTTGGGATTTTTTTTTTTTTTTTTTTGCTGTTAAGTTTTGACAGCTCTTGATATATTCTAGACACAAGTTCTTTGTCAGATATGTGATTTGCAAATATTTTCTCCCAGTCTATAGCTCATCTTTTCTTTCTCATAACTGGATATATTGCAGAGCAAAAATTTTTAATTTTGGTGAGGTACAATTTGTTGATTTTTCCTTTAAGAATTGTGTATTTGACGTCAAGTCTAAGAACTCTTAACCAAGTCCTATATCTTGAAGATTTTCTATGTTTTTTTCTAAAAATTTTGTAGTTTATAGTTTTATAACTATAGGCAATACTTGTTTCATGACTTAACACAAAAAATTATTTTGATAAATGTTTCATAACCACTTGAGAGGACTGTTATTTTACTCAGCTGAGCTCTTCAGATCTTTTATATCCTTATTGATTTTTTTGTCTGCTTTTTCTATCAATAACTGAGAGAAGTGTGGTAAAATCTACAAAAATGATTGTGCATTTTTCTATTTCCTATTTTACTGTCAACTTTGCTTTGTAAATTTTGAAACTATGTTATCAGAAAAGTACAAATTTACTGATGCTATATATTGCTAATGACTCGATCTGTTAATCATTATGAAATATACTACTTTATTTCTCATAATACTTCTTACTTAAAGCCTATTTTTGTTGATATTAATAACTTACATCAGCTTTCCTTTGATGAGTATTTGCATGGTGTATCTTTTTACTTTTACTTTCAACTTTTTTGTGTCCTTAGGTTTAAGGTGTATAGCCTGTAAAGTAGCATATGGTTGTATTTTTTTTTATGTCAGTCCAACAGTTGTCTTTTAATTAGAGTGTGTAGTTGTCTACATTTAATGTAATTCCTTGTATAATCAGGTTTAAGTCTACCACCTTGCTTTTTGTTTTTATGTTTGCCTCATTTATTTTCCTTCTTATAATTCTTTCTTTGGCATTTTATGGACTAACCAAATATTTGTATTATTGTATACTTTTCTTTTATTAACTCCTTAGTAACTACTTCTTTTAATAGTTATTCTGTTTTACTTTTTACTACCTACCTTAAATTAATACTTTAATCATTTCCTGAGCAATCCAATAATCTTACAACAATTTAACTCCATTTGCCCTGTTTTTTTATTACAATGTTATAAATATGATATTTTGTTGTAAACAATCAATATTACTTTATAATGACCACATAATTAACCTTTCTAGTGCTTTTAATTCTTTCCTGCAGCTCTGAGCTTCCATATGTTTCATTTTTCTTCAACCTGGAGAATTTCCCTTGGTATTTCTTGTAATGTGCGTATTCAAAGATTTCTTTCAGCTCTTGTTCATCTGAAAATATCTTGATTTTTTTCATTTTTAAAGATTTTTCTTTACTGGATATAGAATTGTCTTTTGCATTCCATGGTTTCTGTTTCACAGTCAAAATAAATCTTATTGTTGCTGCTTTGAGGACTAATGTCTTTTTTTCTCTTAAAACTTTGTCTCTTTGCTTTGAATTTATCAGCATGACTACTATATGTTTAGGTATGGTTCTTTTTGCATTTACAATCGAATCTTGAACAACATGAGGGTTAATCTGCAAATAACTTATAGTCAGCCCTCTGTGTCCATGGTTCCTCCACATCCACAGATTCAACCAACCATGAATTGTGTAGTACTGTAGTGTTTGCTATCGAAAAATATCTGCATATAAGTGGATCCATGCAGTTCAAACCCTCATTGTTCAAGGATCAACTGCATTTAGCTTGAAATTCCCTGAGATTCTTAAATTTGTGGGTTGAAGTTTTTCATTAATTGTTGGGAAAAAAAAATATTGCTCCCCCACCAACTCTTAATTTTCTTTCCTCTCTTTCTGGGACTTCATTTGCTTATATGTTGGATTTTTTTTCCCATGTCGTTTCACGTATCTCTTATATTCTTTATTCCCATTCTTTTCCTTCTCTGCGCTTCAGTTTGGATTGACCTGTCTTTAAGTTCACTTATTATATATTCTGCTTATAAATCTATCAAATGAGTCTTAATTTCAGATATTATATTTTGCAATTCTAAAACATCCATTTGTCCCATTTTATAGATTTTCATTCTTTGTTGAAACTCTTCACCTATTCATCAAATTTGTCCGTATTTTCTTCTAATTTCTTTAATAAATTGGATATAATTAGGCTGAAATCCTTATCTACTTTGTTATCAGAGATAGCCATGAGTCTGCTTCTAATTTTTTTCCTCATGAATATTAATTACATTTTCCTGTTTTGCCCTATGTCTACTAAACTTTATGTTTTATTTCATATATAAAGAAACTGTAGAGGTACCAGATGGCATTTTTCCACTGGGAAAGTTGCTCCTTTCCCCTGTTATGGAGTAGAGGCTAGAGGTTGATTTCTTCAGTCTAATCAGTGATTGAGTTGTGTTAAGCCTGGTTTGCAGGTTGAAAAAGACTGCCTCTATCTCTGGTTCTTCCCTGTTCTACCAAATGTGTCCCTCTTTTTCGGGAGGGTGGGGGATTGAGAACCTGACAATTCTCTAGATGTGAAAGCAGTGGGAGAGATGACTCTGTCCTTCAGAAGGTTTGATCTATGCCCTTTGACTCCCTGCCCAATGCCACTTCCAACTTCAGCAAAATTCTTGAGGAGAAGACAGCAGTATGTTTGAAGAAGGAATCGTTCCTTAAGTGAAACTTTGTTTCCTAAAGACTGTGAGACTGCAGGAGATTTGAATCTGCCTTACAGATCCTGAAAACATTCCAAATAGACTCAAAACTTAGTTAACATACTCTGGAGAAACAAGTTGGGTACTTCCAGTTCCTGAAGCTTCCAAATCCATGACTACTAAAAGGGTTTACTGATTTATTTTCCTTCTAGTAGATTCCCTCTTCATGGACTAAAGCTGATCCTCAGCACATACACAGAATCAGCAAATCTAGTAATGGAAGGAAATGGCTGATGAAGGACTGTTCACATTAGAAGGACTCTTCTCTCTTAGGAATTTTAGTTTATTGAATATTTTTTGTTGCTATTGCTCTTGAATGTCTTTAAAAATACCTTTTCTTTTTCAAATAGTCTCTATCATCTTTTATTTCTTGCATAGAAATGGTGATATGACATAATCCACATTTTATTCACATGTGAAAATCCTATATACTTCTTTTTAAAACATTTTTCTTCAACTAATACTGAACATGCTGTTCAACATCAGGTACTTTAAAGAATATAGTATAGTATCCCTATCATATTTGCAAGATTTATCTTATCAATATTTTCCTAATGACATTTATGTTGTTTAATATTTTTACTACTAAATATAATGCTTCACTATATAACCTAACATGTAAGTTTGTACCCATTTTTGGTTACTTCCTAGTGATAAAGCTTCTAAGACATAAATTGTGGGGTTTCAGGTGGGAAAAAATAGTTTTTGATGTATATGTATTAATTCATCAAACATATAATAAGTGCCTACTATGTACCAGATATTCTTCTGGACAGTTGATATACACATGATCAAAACAGAAAATAATTCCTGCCTTGATGGAGTTTACGTTCTGGTGACAGAGAAAGTAAATACATAAACATAACCTGCAATAAATTAAACAGTATATTAGAAGATGTTAAGTGCTATGGAGAAAAGAACTAGAACGTGGTAAGTGTAAACAGAAGTGCTTGTGGGACGGAGGAAAGTTGCAGTTTCAATGCATAAGAAATCTGCTGCCATCCTTCTCTCTGTTCCTTTTTATATAACATGTATTTTTTTGGGGAGGGGGACTTTTTGTTTGTTCACTTGCTTCATGTGTGAGTTTCTCTTTAATCACTGGTTGTCGGTAATTTGATGATGATGTATCTTAATAAAGTTTTCATCATATTTATTGTGCTTGGGTTTTGTTCAGATTTTTAATCTAAGTATTTATGATTTTTATCAAAGAGTTTTTTTAGCCATTACTTTCTCAAATATTTATTTCTTTCCTCTCCTTTCTCTCCTTCAGAGATTCCAGTTGCACTCTATTAGGCCACTTGAAGTTGTCTCACAGCTCACTGAGTGTTTGCTACTTTTTTTCCCAGTGTCTTTCCTGTCTGTGTTTCAGTTTGCCTAGTTTCTATTGCTATGTCCTTAAGTTTCCCAATCTTTTCCTCTGTAGGGCAAAATCTAGTGTTAATCTACCTGAGTGTATTTTTCAGTGCAGACATTATATTTTTGAATTCTAAAGGTTCAATTTGGGTATTTTTTATGTCTTCCATATCTCAAATTAACATGCTCAATCTTTCTTCCAGCTTCTTGAACATATGTAGCACAGTTCTAATAAGTGTTTTGATGTCCTTGCATACTAATTATGTCATCTTTGTCATTTCTGGTTGGTGTCAATTTACTGATCTTCTCACTTTGATTTACATTTTTCTGCTTCTTTTCATGGCTAAGTAATTTTTTTATTTGATGCTAGACATTATGAATTTTAGATATTGGATACTCTTTGTTCTTATAAATGTCCTTGTTGTAGCTCCATGATGCAGTTAATTTTCCCTGAAACAGTTCAATCCTTTCTGGTAATGATTTTAAATGTGGAGCAGAGCTCATTTAAGCTAGGGTTAATTTTCCTCTCCCACTGATGCAAAATCTTTTTCGCTTACTCTATATGTGATGGTTAATTATATGTGTCAGCTTGATTAGGGATATCCAGATAGCTGGTAAAACATGATTTCTGGGTGTGTCTGTGAGGATGTTTCTGAAAGAGATTAGCATTTGGATTGGTAGACTGAATAAAGAAGATCACTCTCACAAATGTGGGTGGGTACCACCACCTATTCCATTGAGGACATGAATAAAACAAAAAGGTAGAAGAAGGGCAAATTTGCTCTTTTTCCTTGAGCTGGTACATCCATCTTCTCCCATGCTAGGACATCAGTGTTCCTGGTTCTTGGGCCTTCAGACTTGGACCATGACTTACACTATTTGCCCTCTAATTCTCCAGTCTTTGGACTTAGATTGAATTACACCACTGGCTTTCTTGATTCCTCAGCTTGCAGACTGCAGATCTTGGGACTTCTCAGATTCCATAACTGTGTAAGCCAATTCCTATAATAAATTATTTTGGATGTTTTATTCTCAAGTCTTGGGTAGTCTCTTTGCACACATGTGCTGATAAGTACTCAGCTGAAGATTCAAAGAAGATTCTCTATAGATCTCTGGAGTTCTCTCTCTGTGAAGTTCTCTTCTCTTCAATATGATGTTTTGTGAAGTCTAGCCTCCTTTGTTTCCCAACTTCCCAACTCTGTCTTTTCAACTCAGAGAGCTTGCTGGAATCTTAGTTTTCCCTTCCCTGTGCTACGGCATGTGAATTCTCTCCAGGCAGTAAGTTGATGTAATCATAGGGCTCACTTATTTGATTCCCTAACTCTCAGAGATCATTATACTTCGTTTCTTTATGTCCAATATCTTGAAAACTGTCTTTTCATATTTTTTTCCCAGTTTTAAAATTATTTCTTTTGGTAGGGTAAACCTGGTCCCTGTTTCTCTATCTTGGTTGATGGTGGGAGTCTTGTCAAACAATTTTATTTAAGAAAATATTTACAAACATTGTCTTTTTAAATTCAGTTCCACTACAGACAACTGATTCTTCCTTTCTACATTCTAATAATTATAACTAGCATAAAAATATACTTAACAATTAATGTTACACAAGGCTCCTCCCAAGTCACTTAAAATCTAATTTCATTTAGTCTAATTGGTTCCCAAAAAAGAGTAAACATTCTTCAATGAATAGTTTTCTCCAGGAAATCTGCTTCTTAAGGATTCATAGGATCATAGCATTTTATTACTAGAAGGTTCATTTGAATTTGCTTTTGGCCAGTCTTATTTTATGATGATGATACTGAGGCCAATACTGCAGAGATGCTTTGACAAAAAACATCAGTAACAGGCATCTGGCCAAAGTAAATGATAGATATATTGTACTAGCAGGCCCAGCTTATGATTGGGTTATATTTAATTTTTAATTTAAGTGGTTGTGAGGCAGGATATATTTTCCATAGAAACAATGCAGTGAATTTGAGTCTATATTGTTAACATTGTATTATGAACACAGACAGGTACACTTTAGGTTAAATAGGTTTTTGTAAACTGATAGTTGAATCAGTCACTGATGCTACTAGAGAAAAATGTATTTGGGTTCTAAAACAGAATACAAAGCCATCATCTGCCATTCCTGGTTTCTGTAGGTTCTGTCAGTGGTTTTAGTTGATAGAAGTGCCATTCAAGCATTTTGTTTTTAACAGCAAATTGTAAACTCGCTCTATTTCTTAATCAACATTAAAAAACTCTACCTTAAGTGAAAAAAAAGACATTTTCTTGAGAAGACACAGGGTGTTTGGATTTAGACTGAGTAGGTCTTTCTCAGAGAAATTTATCTATATTTCTATTTGGTATTCAGTGTTTATATGTTGGAGACATCCTTTATCTGTCAGGATGAATTTATCCCTAGACTCTCTTGCTTGCATTTTCTTTGTGCTTAGTTCTATATCAAGTGTTATAGGGAATGAAATGAAGAAAACAAAATAATCTCATCAAACAGTTATAATTCTAGGAATTTATTCTAATGAGAGTATTAGAAAAATATGCAAAGTCATCTTTATAAAGTTGTTTATCTCAGCGTTGTTTCTAATAACAAAGTTAGAAGCAATTGAATGCCCATCAATGAGAGACTGGCTAAATAAATCATTGCCTATCCATACAACTGTAAACTTCGCAGTCATTATAAATGATGATATAATGCTATATTTATCAATATGAAAAGATATCCATAAATAATTACTAAATGAAGATTCAAACAAAATAAAAAGAAGGTTAAAAACAGCTTTTATTATGTGAACCAATTTATTTAAAATTTTATATAGGCGTACATATGTATGCGTGTCTGTAAAGGGTGAGTTGTTTATAAACATATTAAAATGTTAGTATGGTTATTTCTCTGGTTGATGGGACATTGTTTGAATTTAATTCCTTCTCCATATTTTATTTTATTTATAAGTTTTACTACAAATTGTACAATAAGATATTTCATTTTGAAAATAAATTAAAAGAATCCATGCCCTGTGAGAATTCAGTGTAGAGAGTCAAAAACAATCAGCAAAGAATATGACAATGTACAAATAAATATATCTTATCAGACAGAGAGCAGTAGGAGCTGAGAAAAGAGGAAATATATGTGAGTTTTACAGAGGAGCTAGGATGGGACCTGGGCTTTGGGAGAAAACACAGAGATTGGGTAGGAAGAAAGAGAAGGGAGAGCCTTTCAGGCAGAGTGCACAGTATGAGTAAGAAAGGAAGGTCTGGTTTGGTGAGCTGGCAATAGGTAGTGGTAGAAACACAATTGTATAGGAAATTTAGATTCAAAGTCGTTTCTAAAATTTAAAAAAAACCACAGCAAGTACACTTGATCATCTTATCTATTTCTGGTTATTTTTTTAAAATTGAAGTATAGTTGATTTACAATATTATATTAGTTCCAGGTGTACAACATAGTGATTCAATATTTTTATAGATTATACTCCATTTAAAGTTATTACAAAACAATAGCTATATTTCCCTCTGCTGTACAATATATCTTTGTTGCCTATTTTACACATAGTAGTTGGTATCTCTTAATCTATATTCCTATGTTCCCCCTCCCCAATTCCCTCTCCCCACTGTTAACCAATAGCTTGTTCTCTACATCTGAGTCTGTTTCTATTTTGTTACATGCATTTAATTGTTTTATTTTTTAGATTCCACATATAAGTCATAACATAGGATATTTGTTTTCCTCTGTCTGACTTATTTCACTAAGCATAATACTCTCTACGTACATCCATGATACTCTCTAGGTCCATCCAATATGGCTGAGTAATATTCCATTGTGTGTGTTTTTGTGTGTGTGTGTGTATAGATATATACCACATCTTTATCCATTCATCTGTTGATGGACACATGTTTCTTCCATATCTTAGCTATTGAAAATAATGCTGCTATGAACATTGGGGTTCATGTATCTTTTCAAATTAGTGTTTTTATTTTCTTCGAATATATACCCAGGAGTGGAATTTCTGGGTCGTATTGTAGTTCTATTTTTAGTTTTTCGAGGAACCCCCATCCTGTTTTCCATAGTGTCTGCACCAATTTACATTCCCACCAACACTCTCACCAACATTTGTTATTTGTGTTCTTTTTGATGATAGGTGTGAGGTGATATCTCATCGTGATTTTGATTTGCACTTCTCTGATGATTAGTGACATTGAGCATCTTCTCATGCGCCTGTTGGTCATATGCATGTCCTCTTTGGAAAAAATGTCTATTCAGGTGTTCTGTCCATTTTTAAATTGGGTTGTTTATTTTTTTGTTATTGAGTTGTATGAGCTGTTTTGTTTTTTTTCCCCACTGTGTTGACATTTATACTGATGGTACAAAATTAAAAGTGGATAAAAGCACTGGTGGCTTAGCATGAATCAAGGCAGTGACTCAAAATTTTAGAGATATTTTTTCACTGCCACAAATTCACATTAAAAAATCTGTTTTACTGAAGAATGTTCTCAATGAAGCAGTATAAAGTATTAATTTTATTAAATCTTGAACTTTGAGTGCCATTATTTTTAATATTCTGGGTGATGAAATGGGATGTATACATAAAGCACTCTGCTATGTATTGAAGTACAGTGCTCATTTTGAGAAAAAGCACTTGGGCAATTGTTTGAGTTGTGACCTAACTAGATTTTGTGTGTGTGTGTGTGTAACAACATTTTTTTCTTGAAAGTGTGACTGCCAGGCAAATTATAGTTATTTAGACTTGGTTATTTGGCAGATACTTTTCCAAAAATGAACAAAGTAAGTCTTTAAGTCTTTCCCTTCAAGGAAGACAACTGACAAATAGTTTTGTTTGTTGCCAGTGATAAAATTTCAGCTTTTACATGAAAATTAAAATTGTAGAAAACTTTCATCTGCTACTGTGAGTTTGGCTGCTTCTTTATACTTAAAGACTTTTCTGAAAGGATGAGGGGAGACATTAAAAAAGTAATTTTTTTGATAGTGAATAATAAAATGTAGTCAACATTTAGAAAAGTGGCATAACTCAGAGTACAAACATTTTCCGAATGACCAATACATGATGTTACAAAATCATGTGTGTGCAAAAGATCCATTCATTGTGCAAGACAAACCAATAGCTTTTAATGGAACAGAGTAGGATAAGTTCAATGACGTTTCAGATTCCACACTGCAATTAACCTGTAAGACACCATTACTTGTTGAGTTTTGGTATAGTATCAAAGAAGACCTATCCACAGTTCTCTGAAAAAAAAAATTAAATATTACTACATTTTCCAACTACACATTTGTGTAAGACAGTTTTTCTTCATATCTTTCAACTAGAACAGTATATCATAAAAATTGAATATAGAAGCAGACTTGAGAATCCGGATGTCTTCTTCTTTTAAGTCAGAGAGTAAAGAGATTTGCAAAATGAAACATAAGATCACTTTTCTCAATATTTTTTTTGTTAGGGATAATATAGCTATTTTTTATAAAAATGTTAACATGTAATGGATTTAATTATTATTATTTTAAGTGAATAAATAAATATTTTTAAAAGACCAGTTTTAGCTTCTAACATAGTAAATATCAATAGATGTAATCCACGTAAACAAACTTTCTTTGGGGTGCTCCATAATTAAGACTGAAATAGTACCTGAAACCTCAAAGTTTGTGAATTGCTTGCCTAGGTCATTCTGTGCTTCTTGACTCTTAAATTTCCCTGTGACCTATGGCTCCTATCCAGGATTGATTCTGGGCTGTTTACTGGACGAACTGCAGGCATCCATTTGGTGGTCTTGATCCAGTGACATCCTCAAACATTCCTTGAGGTACCACCTCTTACCCCCTCACCTTCCTGACTTCCACTCGCTAACAGGTGTTTGCCTTTCTTTCTTTCTTTCTTTCTTTCTTTCTTTCTTTCTTTCTTTCTTTCTTTCTTTCTTTTTTCTCTTTCTTTCTTTCTTTCTTCTTTTGAGTTTCAGTTTTTAATTTGGATAAAACTTAATTGTCTGACATGTAGGTTGAATGGGGACCAACATAAGTTGTAAGTGTGAAACCCATAGGCTTACACAGCAAGAAAAAGAAAATGCTTCCAACATTCATAACTGGCAATGAAGAAGTACTTTACATAATACAGGTATTATGTATTCTATTCTGAATAGAGAAAACAATTTTACTTGAATCTTCTGTTGAAAACCATAGTGTTATGTAAAAAAGTATCAGCATTAAATTACAAAATATTTGTAATTCACCCTTCCCCTATGTTCTAAGAAAAATGGGATCTAAAGAAGATACAATTGTTTCATGGGTGACAGTGGCAATATAGGCTACTTAATTCAATTCACAATTTTTCTGTTGTCAACTAAGGAAAACCAAAAATCTGAAAAAGAGAGGGGATAAAGATATTTGTCTTTTTATGATACTGTTGGTGCCCCTTTCTTTTTTTTCTTTTTCTTTTTTTAAATTTTAATTTTTATTGGAGTATAATTAATTTAAAATGTTGTGTTAGTTTCAGGTATACAACAAAGTGAATCAGTTATACATATACATATATCTACTCTTTTTTAGATTCTTTTCCCATGTAGGTCATTACAGAAAATTGAGTAGAATTCCCTGTGGTATACAGTAGGTCCTTATTAGTTATCTATTTTATATATAGTGGCATGTATATTTCAATCCCAATCTCCTAATTTATCCATCTCCCCCTTTCCCCCCTGGTAACCATAAGTTTGATTTCCACATCTGTGACTCTATTTCTGTTTTGTCAATAAGTTCATTTGTACCATTTTTTAGATTCCACATATAAGCAATATCATATGATATTTGTCTTTCTCTGTCTGACTTACTTCACTCAGTATAACAAACCCTAGGTCCATCCAAGTTGCTGCAAATGGTATTATTCTTCTTAATGGCTGAGTAATATTCCATTGTATATATGTACCACATCTTCTTTATCCATTCCACTGTCAGTGGACATTTACGTTGCTTCTATGTCTTGGCTATTGTAAATAGTGCTGCTATGAACACTGGGGTGCATGTATCTTTTTGAGTTACGGTTTTCTCTGGATATATGCTCAGGAGTGCGATTGATGGATCATATGGTAGCTCTATTTTTAGTTTTTTTAAGGAACCTCCATACTGTTCTCCATAGTGGCTGTATCAATTTACATTCCCACCAAATGCTTATTATAATCATTATTACCAACACGAATTTTAAAGAAATTAGTAGTCATTAGACAACCGTCATGTGTGTCAATTTTAGGGAGACGTTACCCTGTGTCTTGTTAATGTCCAAATGGTTTGAGGGGATCAGATTGCAGGCAGAGCAGGAGCTTTTTATTAATTTCAAAGATTAAATTGAAAGAACAATATAATTGAAGGAAAATTTTCCTCAGATCAATAGAATAAAGTTAACAAATGGTAGAATGAATGGCCTGGCAATATATACCTGCTCCATGCTCTGAAATACCTCATTAAAATTTTTTTCTTCCTATTTCTTTAGTATTTTCAAATGAAAGTCAACCATGTGAACCTGGATTTCAAAAAGGAAGAAGCGAGTTCTCATTTTTTAGCTTACAATTCACTTTCCATGTGAAATGCTTTTTTCTCTGTCTGGAATTACATTACAAATATCACAGAGATTTTGCTCATTTTAAGCAACAAGCCCAGGTATTTAGCCTTTGTTCATAAAGAGAACTGATTGCTGCTCAGTTCATGTGCTCAAATGGAAACAGGCATTGAGGTAATTATGACCACTTCTGAGCCATATTCACAGCCAAGTTCAGGCATCCATTTGCTGTGGGCCTGCCGACACCCAGAGTAACATAAACCAAAAAGAACAACAAATGTAAAGTGGGGGTGCTTCTTAGTGGGGAAAGATGCTGGCAGGAAAGAAGGTAGAGCTGTTGCTGACCCAGGTCCTTGGACTCTTTAATCGGTAGAAATTGATAAGGGGCCAGACGAGGAATTCAGGCAAGGCTTTATTGGCACTTGTGCTGCACAGAGTGAAAACATGTAACAGGTTCCCTTGCTCGCTTCCTGAGGGGGGTGAGCAGGTATCTTACATGGGGTGAGGGTAGGAGCAGACCCATGGGTCCAGCCAGAGGGGAGGCTGAGGTGGTCACCACCCCCTTGGTGGTGCCGTGTGGAGGGATCATGCGCAGTACCCTGCTTTTGCTCCCGACACCTCAGAAGCGGCAGTTGGGTTTTGGTCTTTTGTATCTTGTCATTAATTTGCCCCAACTGTGCATGCACGCAGTTATTTTTAGTCCCATATAGTTTCTTTGTATTCTGTTGCTCAGAGATGTTTGTCCAGGTTCAAGCAGTACAGCAAAGGGTCCCAGGTCCCAGGTCTCAGCCTGTCTCAGAGATGCCAGGGCCTAATTCTAGACCGTATGAGTGCTGGACGCCTTTGTCTGGGGAATCTTTACTGGACAAGCCCCATCTGTTGGATCTGAAATGAAAGTGGGCTGGGGACCAGGAAAGATCCAGGCTTGGAAGAAATACCTCTTCATTGTTATTCAAGATTATTATAATAATAATAACTAAAAATGAAATGTTTTGTTATGTGCCAGTTAAAAATTTAACTCTTTAACAAGCACTACCTCATTTATGCCTCACAACAATCCCATGAAGTAAGTACTATTTCCATCATCATTTTAAAGAATAACTCTTGGAAAATGGGAGTAAGTTTTCCAAAGTGATATAAATAGGGAGAGAGGCAAGAATTGAAACCTTGTCTGTCTGACTCCAAAGCCTAAGCTCTTATCCACTGGGCAACCCTACCCTTATTCTCCTATGTCACCCACCATATCTCCCCTAGGCTGTCCTTTCTCTACACTGCAGTCAGCTTTTATCCTAATTCTCAACTCCAATCATATTATTCCTTTGCATAGGACATTCTGATGGCCCCACTTCCTCTCAAGATCCTGATCCTGGCCTCCAGGGCATTCCGATTTGCCTCTCCAAAGTCATCTGATGGACACTGGGTTCTAAGCAAACCACACTGCTGCTCCTGATCATAACGCATAATTCCCTGCCTCTCTGCCCTTGTCCCATAGCCCTCTCAGCCTGGACTCTGCTCCATCATCTCCCCTAGTTAAACCACTGCCACCACAATGTTCTCCTTACTCTGTACCAACTGTTGTAACCAGCCTTTTACACTGTGAGGTAGCTACTATTATTATTCAAGCTCATCAATGCCAGGTTCAAGGCCTCACAGCTACTGAGTAGATTGGGGAGGATTTGAAGCCAGTGGGCTGATGCCAGGGTCTGAGTTCCCAGCCACTACGCTATGCAGGTGAATGATGTCGTGCCAAAGCTTTGGAGACTCACGTGTGTGCAAAGCACTTTGCTCAGCTTTCCTGATCCCCTAGTGAGAATCAGCCATCAGCTCCTGCTTCCCGCAGGGGACCACAATGTGTGCCTCTGTTACAAAAATTACTCCATTCTGTTTCACTTTAGCCATGTGTCTCGCCTACAAAATGTGCTCTGTTTGAGGCCATGCCATTCATTTTGTGTCCTTCATGAACCTAGTGCCATATCTGAAGCTCAGCAGGCACTTACTTGATGTGTACTGAATTCATTCAATGGCTGTTTATTGAACTCCTGCAGAAGTTATCTCACTCCTGCCTGTAAACTCCCTTAGGCAATTGTTCTTATCCTTTCTTGATTCACACCCCCCTTGGACAAGCTGATGAAAGCCATGCATCTTTACAACAGAAAAATGCAACAACCAGTAAAATTTTACATCCTTCTTGTTGGCTCATGGATTCTGGATTCAGAGTCTAATTGATTTGAATTCAATTATCGGTGAATTGAATTGTTCTTGTTATTTCCTTTTTTCAAGTTATAGAAATCCAACTTAAGCCAGCTTAGACAGAGAGAGGTTTTTTTTAGCCTAGGGAGTCCAAGAAATGGTTACATTAAAAAAAAATATATAGATGTGTGAGCTTGGCTTGTGGAACAAATGGAACAAGAGATTCTAACATTTTCAGGATATGCTTCTATCTGATGATCAGTACTAATCTCTGAAACTCACTTCCTCCACAAATTGGAGAATAAGCTTGCTGATAGGTCCTGTGCCTCACACCCCACCAGAGAGGAGTTACCCCTTCTCCCTCTTAGTAATACTTAAAAAAAAAAAAAAAACAAGGAAATATTCTGATTGGCCAATTTAAGTGACATGTCAGCTCCCAGACATGGGAGTCAATTGGAGAAAGAAAAGCTCCACCAAAGGAATGATATTCTGAGAAGAGGTGAAGAGCAGAGCATAACCACCACTTTTTTCACCATCAACCCCTGGGCACCTGCCCCTGCCATCTCTCCCTGGAAGCTCTCTAAGCCCCCATTCTTCTGTGCCCTCCCACCTTCATTCCAGCACCATCAAAACTTGCCTGCTCTATGCCGCAAAGAGCAAGGACCCAGCTCTTTGCTTTCTAAGAGAACAGCTAACAATGAATAGATCTGGGCTAGACTATGAAGGAGAAAAACAAAACAAAACAATTACCTGGCTCCCCCTCCTGCTTCGATAAGCTATTTTATCAGTGGCCATTTATAATAATCACCTTAACCTACAGTAGTTCTAACATGGAATTTTGCTTAATTTTACGCATCACAGATTTAAACAACACTGACTTTTAGAGCTGGGAGAGTCCCTTGAGATCATCTTGCCCAATACCTCATTTTATAGATGAGGAAACTGAGGATTAGAGAGTCACTTATTTAGGTCACACAGCAAACTGGTATTAGGCCCTAAGCCAGAGTGTATGGACGCTAATTCCCAGTCTAGTTGTCTTCTTCCTTCATTGTAATGCAGTGAAGAAAATGTTTGGTTTGTCATAGGCCCAGTGAGGCTCACTAATCACTGTGCCTGTGTGTTTCCTTACTGGAACAAGTCATGACTTCAGTATTCCAGAAAACATATAGAATTAGTTGGCTATATGGGAGGCTTGTGCTGGAGGTGTTGTGAATATGGGCTTGGGAGGCAGGCTGGTTATGTTCATTCTAAGCCTTACCACTTACATGCTTGGACAGGTGAGTTAATATTTTTGTGCCTCAGCGTCCTCATCTGTAAATTGGATCCTCCTCCAGCTCTTCTAAAGCAACAGCCCCATTTAGCATTTGTTGTTCTTTTGGTTCATGTTACAAGCAGGCCAAATAGATGCCCAAGAGTTGTATCTACCACATTAGGTTTTAGAAGAATAGATTAATTCATGAAAATCACTTAGAATATGGTCTGATGAACTGTAAGCATTCCATGAGTGTAACATCTGTAATTAAAATGAAGTTGTCAGGAAAAAGGGAGTATTTTAAAGGCAAAGGCCATAAAACAGAATTTCCTGTAGGTCAAGTAATTCAAACCCTTAATTAGCCTCAATTTCCTTTCTGTCGCACCTTCTTATGAAAACAAAGCAAAGAAAACTCTTACCAGGAATTTCATTAAAAATAATAAAGCGAACAATCCAATATAAATAAACCTAAAATATTCCTATATTTAGCCCAATGTGCTAAGCAGGTTATCTGGATCAGCTGCCCTTTGCAATCAAAACTGACATTCAGAGTAATGATTTGTGTCCTCAAAGACAAAATAATTATAATTGCTATCATTTGAGGACTGCTTACCAAACAACAGGCATCATGCTGAGTACTTAACATACATTATACACCATGCAGACACAGGCGTGCATGCACACACACACACAAAGCTCCGCACACACACACTCATTCATTTAATCATCTTAACAACTTTAGGGGCATGGGTTTATTCTTATTTTACAGTTAAAAGTACATTTTATGCTTAATGAAGTTGAAGCTTGGAGAAGAGAAGTGAATTTCCAAGTGTACAATTGGTAAGTGGAGCTTGGAGTTGAACACAGAGCTTTCTGAATCCACAGCCAGCACTCTCAACAGCTCTGTTTACAGTCTTAATACTCCAGTTACCAAACAAAGAGAATATGGCGATTTATTTTCCATTTTCAGCCAGACAACAACAAAGGTTTCTGCTTGGCTCTTAACTGACTAGAAACTGAAGCAAATTCAAGAACTTCATCCTCCTCTAAGAATCCACTTACAGAGCTTCTATTTCCCAGTGGTTTTTTGTTTGTTTGTTTTTGCACTACGCGGGCCTCTCACTGTTGTGGCCTCTCCCGTTGCGGAGCACAGGCTCCGGACGCGCAGGCTCAGTGGCCATGGCTCACGGGCCCAGCCGATCCGCGGCATGTGGGATCTTCCTGGACCGGGGCACGAACCCGCGTCCCCTGCATCGGCAGGAGGACTCAACCACTGCGCCACCAGGGAAGCCCCTTCCCGGTGTTTTTAATTATTCTTCATCCTACCATTAGCAAGGAAAGCCAAGAATTGACTGGAGACCGTGGACTTTGACTCCATATGCACAAGGACTGTGTTTTATTCATTTGTTTCCTCGAAGGAACCAGGTCAATGACTTATTAGTTTTAACGGAGAATAAATATTTATTGAACAAACAAATGAGTAAACAAATATGCATATCAGCCTTTCCATCATGGAGCTATGTTTGAAAGAGGAAAAATGTTCTGTCCAGAAAAACAGATTGTTTAATGAAAGAAGTACTAACTCAAGTGCTTACTAGCTGTGTCATCTTAAGCAAGTTACATAAACTCTCTGACTTTGGTTTTCTCATTTGGAAACTGAGGGACTGCTTATCATTTCATTTACAGTGTAGGGAGAATTAAATGTGCTAAAAAATTCTAAAATGTCTGTTACACAGTGGCCACTCAAAAATACATTTTGTTTACCCTCATTCCTTATTTTTTTATTTCCATCATAAGCCTATTATTTTCTTACACTTA
This sequence comes from Orcinus orca, assembly GCF_937001465.1. NCBI lineage: Eukaryota > Metazoa > Chordata > Mammalia > Artiodactyla > Delphinidae > Orcinus > Orcinus orca. Next base: position 86,756,080 of record NC_064566.1, on the reverse strand, counting down.
TACCATTGATAAATAGAATCTGTCATTTGCAAAATCCTTTGCAATTTACAAAGAATATCATGTTATCTTTTTTGAACATCACAATAGCCTTGAAAGATAAGAAGGATAGAATAAACTCATTTTATCTCAAGTTACAGAGGACAAAACCTATTCTGTTCTCATTTATACAGTGAGTAAATCATAATACCAAGACTCATATCTAGATTCACTGACATGAATTCTGAGCTTTCCTCAGTTCTCCAAATTGCTTCTGGAGAGAGTGAGAAAAACCAAAGTTTAAATCTTTCAATTAACTATTATATATGTTCTAAATGTAGAATTCCATACTACCACAATAATCATAAAGCCATATGTATTCTTCAGGTTTAACCTTATAATACCCTTCCTTGTAGAAATACCTTCAATTGGTTCTATTAAAAACCAAAATTCAGCCAAGTAAATTTGAAAATCTAATTGCTTTATTCAACTATTCATGAATAGGGCAGCATCCTATCTAGCAACTAGAACAGTGATCAGAGGAGTTGTACAAAATGGAAGGCTTTTATAGGAAAAATGGTGGGGCAAGGGAGCTACTAGAAAAACAAAAGAAATTATTCTTTTTAGACCAGGACATCTTTTGTGAAGGGAGGGAAGAGCAAGGGTTTTCTCATACTGATGCCTCTTCTTCCTCTTGGGGATGGAGTGGGTCCCTGTGCCAGACTACCTTACTGATGCCTGACCAGAAAATTCCAGACTGGTAGATTAAGATTAAATTTCTGTGAGAGGCTGAAACTGCAGTTAGATCAGGTATTAAATCTAGGTTTGGTATCATGGGCTTCTAGCATGAGTGATGCCACTAGGGGACTGTGATTTTCTTTTCAGCAGTTCAGATAATCAATTATAGCAATTTTTCACCAGGTGTCACTCCAATGTTAATACCTGATAAGAACAGATTATCATATGTCCTTAACATAGCCATGAGTAAAATTCAGAGCTCAACTCTAGGTAAAGCCAGCTATTGTTCTGTGGAGCAAACTGGATATAGGTAGGTAGATAGGATAGATTTTTTTTTTAATAAACTCTGGTTTTTACACAATGGTCAAGAGAATTTCACTTTTCTTTCTGACTTTTGAAAGTGTAAGAACAAATGGGAAAAATTAATAATAAGATAAAGTTTATTTTGAACTAAAAGGTTATTCCATTTTTATATGCTTTGTTGAAGAGCAAAATGCTTTTTTACAGTTATTAAATTATTCACCACTCCACATCATTCTAGGGTGCCATTGTACAGAATAGATTTCTCTGTACAGAAGGAAAAACAAGTCAACTCTGGGTCACTTCAGGAAACTAACATTTTTAATAACAGCATATTACCAGTATTTGACATCTATTAAACATCAAGAGATGCTCCAGAGTGTCTATTATTTAGTGAGTATTTCAAAGAACAGTGAGTTATGCTAATCCCAGCTTAAAGATAACTCAGGATATAAATTTGACTGAAAAGGACACAAACTGGAAAAGAAGGAAGAGGATTTATAGACAGAGATAGAAATAATGTCAACAACTCCTTGTCTCTGGTGTCCAGTGTGCTGAAATTTCACACTCATGGAATGAGTGCTTCTGTCAGGAAGAATTTCCTCTACCCTTGCAGGTTCTCCTGGTTGGTCTAAGAATTAAATCAACATAAGACATATTAACAGAAGAAAATCAAATTTAATTTCATATATACCAAAACACCACATACATGAGAGGTTCAGAAACAGAAAGATAAAATTAGGAATATAAGCTATCCAAGCTAAGGAATGAGATAGGGGCCTGGGGCTTCCAAGGACAGGAGGGTCATTCATAGGATGATAAGAAGAGCAGATATTTGGTACTTAGATGTCTGCCCTGCCATATAGATGGGGCCACTTAGATAAAACTTATCTCCAGTAATAAGTCTGTTCAGGGAAAAATCACCAATTTAAATTATCCTAAGTAGTTAAGGGTAGGGCAGCAGTTTCTCTTGAACCCACAGGGTCTCAATTGCCTTTAGCACAAAATAATCCTCATACAAAAGTGACACATTCTGGGGAGTTCTGAATCCTTATTTTTCTCTTTAACATTAATCTTAAGAGAAAGTCCCCTTTTAGGATAAGAAAACTGAGGCATATGAATGGATACAAAAACAAGACCTGCAAATATGCTGCCTACAAGAGACTCATTTCAGATCTAAAAACACACACAGATTGAAAGTGAGGGAATAGAAAAAGGTATTCCATGAGACTGCTACAAACAACTATATGTCAATAAAATGCACAACCTAGAAGAAATGGACAAATTCCTAGAAATATACAACCTCCCAAGATTGAACCAGGAAGAAATAGCAAATATGAAGAGACCAATTACCAGGAAAGAAATTGAATTGATATTTTTTTTAAAACTCCCAATAAACAAAAGTCCATTACCAGATGGCTTCACAGGTGAATTCTACCAAATATTTATAGAAGAGTTAACACCTATTCTTCCAAAATATTGCAGAGGAAAAATGTTCCTGAACTCATTCTGCAAGGGCAGCATCACCCTGACACCAAAACCAGGCAGTGATACCATGAAAAAAGGAAAATTACGGGCCAATATCACTGATGAGCATAGATGTAAAAATCCCCATAAAATATCAGCAAAGAGAATCCAGTAATGCATAAAAAGGATCATGATCAAGTGTGATTTATCCCAGGGATGCAAGGATTTTTCAATATCCATAAATCAATCAATATGATAAACCACATTAACAAACTGAAGAATAAAAACCATAAGTTCTTCTCAATAAAGGCAAAAAAAGCTTTTGACAAAATTCATCATCCATTCATGATAAAAACTCTCCAAAAAGTGAGAATAGGGGGAACATACTCAACATAATAAAGGTCATATATGACAAACCCACAACTAACATCATACTCAATAATGAAAAGCTGAAAGCATTTTCTCTAGATCAGGAACAAGACAAGGATTCCCACTCTCACCACTTTCATTCAACATCGTATTGGAAGTCCTAGCTACAGCAATCAGACAAGAAAAGGAAACAAAAGGAATACAAATTGGAAAGGAAGAAGTAAAACTGTCACTGTTTGCAAATGACATGATATTGTATGTAGAAAATCCTAAAGACACCACCAGAAAACTACTAGAGCTCATCAATTAATTCACTAAATTTGAGGATATAAAATTAATATACAATAATTTGTTGCATTTCTATACACTAACAATGAACTATCAGAAAGAGAAATTAAGGAAACAATTCCATTTACTATTACATCAAAAAGAATAAAATACTTAGGAATATACCTGACCAAGGAGGTGAAAGACTTATATGCTGAGAACTATAAAACATTGATAAAGGAAATTGAAGAAGATTTAAGAAGAGATGGAAAGATAGCCCCATGCTCTTAGATTGGAAGAATTAATATTGTTAAATTTTCCATACTACCCAAAGCAATCTAGAGATTTAATATGATTTCTGTCAAATTACCCATGACATTTATCACAGAACTAGAACAAATAAGCCTAAAATGTATATGGAACCATAAAACAACCAGAATTGCCAAAGCAATCCTGAGGAAAAAGAACTAAGCTGGAGGCATAACACTCCCATACTTCAGACAATACTACAAAACTACAGTAATCAAGAGTGTGGTATTGGCACAAAAACTGACAGATGGAGAGGATAAATGAAACAGAATAGAGAGCCCAGAAATAAACCCACACACCTATGGTCAATTAATCTTTGACAAAGGAGGCAAGAGTATACAATGGAGAGAAGACAGTCTCTTCAGCAAGTGGTATTAGGCAAGCTGGACAGCCACATGTAAATCAATGAAGTTAGAACACTCCCTCACACTCTACACAAAAATAATTCAAAATGGCTTAAAGACTTAAATATAAGACATGACCCCATAAAACTCCTAGAAGAGAATATAGGCAAAACATTCTATGACATAAATCATATATCAATGTTTTCTTAGGTCAGTCTCCCAAGGCAAAAGACAGAAAAGCAAAAATAAACACATAGGACCTAATCAAACTTACAAGCTTTTGCACAGCAAAGGAAACCCTAAACAAAATGAAAAGATAACTTAAAAAACTGAGAGGAAATATTTGCAAATGATGCAACCAGCAGGGACTTAATTTCCAAAATATACAAACATCATATAACTCAATAATAAAAAAAACAAACAACCCAATCAAAAAATAGGCAGAAGACCTAAATAGGCATTTCTCCAAAAAAGACATACAAGTGGCCAATAAGCACATGAAAAGATGCTCAACATTGCTAATTATTAGAGAAATGCAAATCAAAACTACAGAGAGGTATCACCTCACACCAGTCAGCATGGCCATCATCAAAAATTCTACCAATAATAAATGCTGGAGAGGGTGTGGAGAAAAGGGAACCCTCCACACTGTTGGTGGGAATGTAAATTGGTGCAGCCACTATGGAGAACAGTATGGAGGTTCCTTAAAAAACTAAAAGTACAGTTACCATATGATCCATCAATCCCATCCCTGGGTATACATCCAGAGAAAAGTCTAGTTCAAAAAGATACATGAAACCCAATATTCACAGCAGCACTATTTACAATAGCCAAGACACAGAAGCAACCTAAATGTCCACCCAAAATGAATAGATACAGAAGATGTGGCATATATATACACAATGGAATACTATTCAGCCACAAAAAAGAATGAAACAATGCCATTTGCAGCAACATGGATGGACCTAGAGATTATCATACTAAGTGAAGGAAGTCAGATAGAAAAAGACAAAGAGACAGAGAAAGACAAGTCTGTATATAAAATAAACAAGGTCTTACTATATAGCACAGGCAACTATATTCAATACCTTCTAATAAACTATAGTAGAAAAGAAAAAAAAAGAAAGAAAATTGATGCACAGAGTGACTAAGGATCTGACTCTTATTCACATGGCTCAGGGCTGGTGCCAGCTGGCTGAAGGCACAGCTCACAGGGAAAGTTAATCCCCAAGGCAATTCTAACTTCCCCATCTTCATCTTACCCCTTCTGGTACCTCACACCCCAGCCTCAGACCCAGAGGTAATTCATCTGGCAAAAGTCCTGTCACTACTCTTCCAAACCAGATTTTCTTATCCCCTTGAAAAGTACAGGGCATCCTCAACCTCCCCCTGATCTATTCAGCTCAAAACAATTGTTAAATGTCTCTGAATATTCAGGCATAGGCAAATAGAAATAAAAGCTGAGAGGCAATTTGTCATTAATTTTGCCTCTGGTTCCTGGTGTGAGTAGAGTTACATCAATTTTGTATATCAGAAATGTTATTTTTCAAATAAACCGAGTCAGATTTCCCTCACATGTATCTCTGTGGGCCATGGAATCCTGCAGCTGTTAAGGCATAAAGGCATTGCTCAGTGCTGAGAGCTCACCCTAAAGTGATTAAAGCAGACTGCAAAATTATCTGCCAAATCTGATGAGTAGGAAAATGAAGGCTAATGGAAGAAGTGCACAAAGTCATATTTCCAGACAAATCACACCAGATCTCACTCATTAGGGGATGAATCTACAAAGTATGCACTATAGTCAACCACCAGCTGAGATTTATATCAGCCTAATTTAGTCTTGAACCCAGCTCATAGTAATAATGAAGTTAATAGAAAAGATAATGCTATGTGTACAGTATAAGATGCCTGAATTTTAAGTAGAATAGTCACCTATTCTACTAAAATAGTATAAGTGATGTGACGGTCGGCTTCCTCTGCCCTCAAACATAAATAAGACAGGTGACTTTATACCTGAAATGCTATGATTTGAGACCTATCTCTATTGTTTAGGCATTGTTCCTATAAACAACATTCTCATTTAAAATGCAAGAGCTCCTGCAGGTGGAAAGCAGGAAGTCAGTAAAATACTAGTGTGAATCATTATAGGAAATGTTTTTGTTGTTAGAGGACCTTAAGCACCCTATGAAGCGCTGGACACCCTGGAGAGTAGAGGACCTGAAAGAAGTGAGGGAGAGGAAGACAAAAATGGGGTAATTTTTCATGTGGCTGTTTATCACATCAGAGGACACCCATTTTCTAACTCCTGGACAGAGTCCTAAAGATGAGGTTAACAATATATAGTGTTTACTCATATACAAATTACACTTGCTAAAAGTGTCAAGAAACATAGCTGCACTTTTGTGGCATAAGAAATATATACCTTTTTTCCATATAGATGGCAATGATTTTATGACATTCCTCTTCTTTGTAAACATATTGTCATTTGGGGGCTTCTATAAAACAGTTTCAATCTGATTTGTATAATTCCACTTAAAAGCATTAGAGGAAACATCTGATACTGTCTCACAGGCCTCTCTGGAACCATCTGTTTCTCTTTGTTCTTGTTCTTTGAGCTTTTGTTGCTCCTGCTTCAGTGCCTGCAGTTTGTAGCTAAGTAAACAAAACTGCTGTCACTCCTGTCCTCACTACTCAGACTTCCACACCTCAAATGCTGCTGCAACGGTGTGCAAGCAGCTCACCAACTGCTTGCACAACTTCAGAGATGGCTCCCTGCATGGTGCCAAGGCAGCCTGTGAGAGGGCAGCCCAGGCTGAGCCACGGTCGAGGGATCTGTATCAGCCTCTTAGTTATCAGAGTTTATCAGATGGAAGAGATCAAATTGTTCAGCTGCCTTTTTCATTTTGAATGCTGAGCATCTGGTGTTTGATTGTGTATTGCCATGTAAGAACACAATAATCCTCAAACATTTTGATCACAAATAAATCGGTGGGTGAGGAAAAATGTGTTCCTGCTGGTTAATGTCTCCTTAGCTTTGATAAAAGGTATGGAAGACATTACACAGAACCACAAATTGCCAAGGAAAGCAGTGGGTCATAGACTTTTTGGAGTTTGGAGAAGCCTGCAAGATAATCTAATTCAATTCCCAGTCTAATTTACCTCTTTCAACTTGCAAGTGAAAAAGCTGATTCCCAGAGGGGAAGTGATCACCTCCTTAGGTAATGGTAAGTAGTAGCATCAGCGCCAGAATCAAAAGTCTGCTCCAACTGATAACTGGAAGACCAGGGTGGTCTTGCCTCTGGCTGATCCTGTGGACAAAAGAGCTTTCAACTCCCCCACAGGACAGTGTGAACTTAAGGGACAGGGTAGAATAAAGAGAAACCAGTATTGATTGTGACTGAGGGCACCATTATTTTCCTGACTCCAACATTCCCGGGGATTGTGAAATGGCATTGCTTATAGGTGTCAACTCTTACTCTTCATTAATTGTTTAAATCGGCATGACTGGTCTGAAATAATAAGAAACAAAATGAGATGTGAATTTGAAAACTATTCAAACAGGAGAAACAATACTAATTAAAACTTTAAAGTGGGGAGGTTTAAGAGGTATGGTTTAGACTCTGAGTTGTTGACCAATAACTATTTTTTTCCCTAGAGACCCAGTGCTAATTAACTAGGGGCAGCATTCCCTAGTATAATAGTGGTGGAGCTGAAGGCTGTTCTGTTGAGAATCTTTTCCCCAACCAAGGAACTCTCAACCTCTGAGCACTTGAGATCCTCCTCCTAAACCTCCATGTCCCCATTTGATGTGGTTAGACTGGATAATCCACTAATTCATGAGTAGCTAACTTTCACAAATTAAATATCTGAGGGAAATGAATGGAGGAAAAATAAGATATGGTGATGTTGTATATATGAGGAGATTAGGAGAAAGAAAAAAAGTTACACATTAATCACATCAATAATGTGCTCCCCCAGTGTAAAAAATTGTAGCCACTATGGAAAACAGTGTGATAGTTCCTCAAAAATTAAAAATAGATTTACCATATGATCCAGGACTTCTGGCTATGTACTCAAAAAAAATTGAAAGTAAGGACTCCAGGAGATATTTGTCTACCCATGTTTATAGTATCATTAATCACAATAATCAAAAGGTGAAAGCAACCCAAGCGTCCTTTGACAGATGAATGAATGAACAAAATGTGTATACACAAAATGGAATGTTATTCAGCCTTAAAAAGGAATGAAATTCTGACACATGCTACAACATGTATGAACCTTGAAAACATTATGCTAAGTGAAATAAGCCAGGCACAAAAGGACAAATATTTGTATGATTCCACTTGTATGCAGTACCTAGAGTAGCCAAATTCATAAAGACAGAAAGTAAAATCATGATTTCCAGGGTCTGAGGTTGGGAGGAAATGGGAAATTATTGTTTGATGGGTACAGAGCAATTTAGGAAGATGAAACAAGTTCTGAAGATGGGTGGTGGTGATGGTTATACCACAATGTGGATGGAATTAATTCCACTGAACTGTAAAACTGTTTAAAATGATAACTTTTATGTTATGTATATTCTACCACAATAAAAAAAATTGTGCTTCTTTTTCCATACTGTAGAGTTATCATTGGGGAACAGGTATCCAGCCAGTAATGACATTCCCAGATCCCCTTGCATCCTGGTGGGCCTTATGAAAAGCTCTCACCAGTGGAATGTGTGTAGGAATAACATATATTGCTTTTGCATCAAGGCAGCTAAGAAGCAAATGTGCCTTCTCCAGCCTCTCTTTCACCATTTGCCAGATATAGCAAGAGAGTAAGAGAGTGCTGAGACCCTAAAGGAAAAAGGAGCCACAAGGTGGGTCCTGAATCACCATGTGGTAGAGAATTGCATAAGACTTAGGAGAGTGAGAAATACAATTTTATTGTAAGTTACTGTAATTTTGGAGTTTATTGTTACAGTGACTAGCATTTTCCTAAACAATACATCAAAGAATTCGGTCCTTTTCCTTTCTAACCTAGGAAAATGAAAGGTAAACCCTAAGATTGAGCACCACTAATAAAGAAAGGTCAAGAAACACTGCTATGAGAGGACAAAATTAGCTTGAGATCACTGGAAATCAATAGACACAGGATGGACATGGAGGTTGGATTTTGAACCAAGGGGTGGTCTGATCCATTTGTGATATAAGAGGACTTTTGCAATAAAGATGGGACCAAAATAAAAATTAATGTGACTTCGGGAAATGCTAAGAATTAGCTTCTGAATTACAAGAAAGAAGGTGATGGTAACACCACCAAGGAGGTCAGTCTCTAAAAATGAATTGTATAATCATTAAAGCTACCATAAAAACAACCCCTAAATGTCCTTTCCAACTCTACTCTTATGACTGTGATTCTCACTTAGTTAATACAGAGTTTTAGCTTATTTATAAGATGTTGCTGACTCAGATAAACTGCCTCAAGTTAGACCACAGGGAATTTTGGAACACAAAAGAATTGGTGAACACTAAATTTCACATAATTATAAGTGAAAGTATATGCTGCAATTCTTCTCACAGAATATTATAGTCAACTCTGGAGCTAGGAAGCAAGGTCTCTATGTTTATTGACCCCAAAGCTTCTGCCAATGGGTGTCAGAGTTATTCATTTATTTGTGAGTCACATATAGTAAGTATCTTTATTCTGGAAGAGCTTATATTTGTAGCTTAAAATAACAAATAGAGCACCCATGTGAATCAGAATCAGAGAAAAGAATGCTTGAATTAAAAAAAAGAAAACAAAGCATGACTGGGTGCTGTGATGCCCCCAAGAAGTTTCCAGTGCTGTCTTTCCCAGTGCCTGTCTCCTGTGGTCCTTGGAGAGAAAGTTAACAAAGCAAAAAACAAACAAACAAAAAAAACAGTCTAATTCAAGACAGTAAACCAGCCGGAGCTTCGAAAGATGGAAGTTATGATGATTCTTCCAGGATTCCTTACCCCAGAACATAATGCAGGGAGAGGTAGTTCAGAGATAAAGGAGCCCATAGCATCAGAGATTCCTTTTCTCATTGATACAGTGGAATAGGAATAAGCAGAGACCCAGTGCAAAACTAGGTTTTGATCCCATATCAGACACAGAATTGTACACTCCTTTTTAGCAATGCTCTAGATGTGAAAGTACTCAATAAGGTTGCAGGTATCCAGGTAGGTCACAGCTGAGGTCAGTTATGTCCACACGTGCTGTTGGAGACACTCCACTGATGCACATCCTTGAAATCCAATTTGGCTGGAACACGGGAACCTCACTGGTAAAAACAACTCAAGCCCTGACATTAATAAAGGCTTAGGCACATATACACAAGTTTAATGGATTTGGGGAATTATGTAAAAGAATCCAACTTCAGGAAGAAACAAAGCACCTCAGAATGGGAAATCCCCATTTGTGAGGGAGTCAGGCAGGAGGACCCTAGTCAGCAATCACAGTGAGAGGAAGGGTGGCCATGTTTCTAGGAGCAATGTGAGCTGTTCTTGAACTTACTTTGTATTCACCCTTCTAGGGAATATCCAGGCATCCTGGGGTAGAGAGAACTGAAAGAACCCTGACCTTGGGTGACCAAATAACCACACTGGGGCATCACACACAAAAACCATCCCCACAGGACAGGAGAAGAAGATATATTTCCCTACCTGTTAGAAAGAAAGGAAGCATTTATTGTTTGTATAATTTTTTGATGAAGGCCATTGTGACTGGTGTGAGGTGATACCTCACTGTAGTTTTAATCTGCATTTCTGGTGTGGAGAAAAGGGAGCCTTCCTGCACTGTTGGTGGGAATGTAAATTGGTATGGCCACTATGGAGAACAGTATGGAGGTTCCTTAAAAAAACTAAAAATAGAGCTACCATATGATCCATCAATTGCACTCCTGGGCATATATCCAGAGAAAACCGTAACTCAAAAATATACATGCACCCCAGTGTTCATAGCAGCACTATTTACAATAGCCAAGACATAGAAGCAATGTAGATGTCCATCAAAAGATGAATGGATAAAGAAGATGTGGTACATTTATACAATGGAATATTATTCAGCCATAAAAAGAAACGAAATTGAGTTATTTGTAGATGGACCTAGAGTCTGTCATACAGAGTGAAGTAAGCCAGAAAGAAAAAAACAATTAACCTATGCTAACACATATATATGGAATCTAAAAAAAAAAAAAAAAAAAAAAAAAAAAGGTTCTGATGAACCTAGGGGAAGAACAGGAAAAAAGACGCAGACGTAGAGAATGGACCTGAGGACATGGGGAGGGAGAAGGGTAAGCAGGGATGAAGTGACAGAGTAGCATTGACATATATACACTACCAAATGTAAAATAGCTAGTGGGAAGCAGCTGCATCATATAGGGAGATCAGCTTGGTGCTTTGTGACCACCTAGAGGGGTGGGATAGGGAGGGTGGGAGGGAGATGCAAGAGGGAGGGGATATGGAGATATATGTATACATATAGCTGATTCACTTTGTTATACAGCAGAAACTAACACAACATTGTAAAGCAATTATACTCCAATAAAGACATTAAAAAAATTAAGTTAAAAACAAAAAAAAAAAACAAAAAACAGCAACAACACAAAGAACATTTATACAGTTCTCACTATATTCCAGGCAATGATCTCAGGACTTTACATTTTGCTATCTCATTTGATCTTAACCCTAGGAATGAGGTAATATTATTACTCTATTTTTCAGATGAGGAAACTGAGCCATAGGGAAGGAGGTTAAACAATGTGGTCAAGGCCACATAGTTAGGAAGCTATGGAGTTAGGATTCAAACCCAGATTATCTGTCAACTGTATATCTTTAACCACAATTCTATGATAACCGACTTTGTGTTCTTGTGGTTTTGTGTTGCTAACATGTAAACATCACCTAAACTAAGATTAACAATCACCCCCATAATGGTTTTAATTAAAATTCCACAAGATTGGAAGACAAACTGGATGTCAGAGTATTTCCAGTCTCTAAGATTATTTTAGCTCATGTCATGGAGAGGCTAAGGCCCTTTATTGGAATAATGGACTCCATCTTGTGTTCCTGGCCTTTTAAGTTTCTTTGCCTTCTAGGTAATTTCTTCCTTTCCTCATAGCTCCTCAGATTTCTTTCTTTTTTTGTATTCTCTCACCTATTTTTTTTTGTTCTCCCTGTGAACTTGTCTTCCTATTGCTATTGTGCTGTAGCACAAATTAACCTTCTTCCTACTAATAAGCAACAAATTAACTCTTTAGGAATCATTCTACTATCCTTGGGGTGTGTGTCAAATGTATCAACAACATTTAAACCTATCTGACACCAGCTTCTATGTGTGGGCTCTTTCTCCACACCAAATAATTCTTCAACACCACCTGGGTGTCCTACAATTCAACTCAGTTTTGAAGCTATCTACCTAGAGTTCACATCAGATCCCACAGGTTAAGGGCTCAGTCTCATGGGACTGCTACCTCCTACCCCCTACTTCAGATGTCAATTGAAAGTCCAGGTTGTTACCTGTGCTTCTGACTGACTGGCTATAAATCAGAAATTCCCAAGAACCCCTCTTTGGGTTTGATTAATTTTCTAGAGTGACTCACTAAACTCAGGACACCAGTTTACTTGCCAGATTATCAGTTTATTACAAAGGATATTAAAGGATATAAACCAGGTGAAGAGATACATATGGTGAGGTCCTGAACACAGGAATTTCTGACCCTGTGGCATGAAGTTGCAGAATTTGGGGGCCAGCATGGCAGCACGTTGATGCGTTGTGGTTCACCAACCTGGAAGGTCTCGCAGCCCAATCTTTTTGGGTTTTTATAGAGGCTGAATTCCATAGGCATGATTGATTAAATCATTGGCCATTGGTGCTTGAACTGAATCTCCAGCTCCTCTCTGCTCCCCAGAAGTTGGGAGTGGGGTTGAAAATGCCAACCCTCTAGTCAGGGGGTTGGTTCCCGTGGCAACCAACCCCCATCCTTAGGTAACCTAGGGGTTTTCCAAAAATCACTTCATTAACATAAAAAAAGACACTTTTTGGCTCTCATCACTTAGGAAATTCCAAGGGTTCCAAGAACTGGAAGAAGACAAAATATACATTTATTATAAATCACAATATGACACGTCTATAATATTTTTGCTATAGTGTAGATATACAAACTAGTGACCTTACTAGTGGAAATTTTCTTAAAATGAAAAAAGAAGAAGGGGGTTGCATTGCCTTTAAATCCTGATCTATTACTATTTTTTTTTTAATTAAAAGTAATTAACCACATGAATTTGCTTGCTAGGGCTGCTATAACATAGTAGTATAGAATGGCTGGCTTAAATTTATTTCCTTACAGTTCTGGAGGCTGGAAGTCTGCTCTCAAGGTGTCACCAGGATTGGTTTCTTCTGAGAACCATGAGGAAAGGATCTGTTACAGGTCCCTCTCCTTGGTTTGTAGGTGGCCATCTTCTCTCTGTGTCTTCATATCACCTTATCTCTCTGTGTCTCTGTGTCCAGATTCCCTCTTTTTATAAGGAGACCAGGCATATTGGATTAAGTCCCACCCTAATAACCTAATTTTCACTTAATTACCTCTGTCAAGACCCTGCCTCCAAATATAGTGACATTCTGAGATATTGGAGGTTAGAACTTCAAAATGTAAATTTGGGAGCAGGGACATATTTCAGTTCATAACACCATACAAAGTAAAAATTGTCCAGTAGATTTACTTCTATCATAAAAAATAAGAGATTTTATGGGGAGATTTTTCTTTCAGTGGCATTAGCAGAATATGTAGAAAAAATGATTGCAAGTACAGACCATGCTGTGTTTCTGGAAATTATCACAATATCACCAGTGTCTTAAGGTGGATTCTTTTTTTCAATAAAAACAGTGCTATAACTGGGGATTGCATTTCTGAAAATAGTTTTGGTACTAAGGTTTTTTCCTCCATTTTCCCCATCTGGTGTAAGGTCCAGCTTTCCAACTCTTTCTTTTGTGCCTTCTGATTCTTTGGATCATAATGACATCTGAGAACTTTTTACTGGGACCTCCCTTTCCACATTTAAAAAATAGTGAAAATAGGAACATCCCTGGTAGACCAGTGGTTAAAACCACACACTTCCAGTGCATGGGGCCTGTGTTCGACTCCTGGTCAGGAAACTAGATCCCACATGCCACAACTAAAGATTCCACATACTGCAACAAAGATCCCTCCCATGTCAAAAAAGATCTCACAACTAAGACCCAGCACAGCCAAATACATATTTTAAAATAAATAAATAAAATAAAATAGTGAAAATAATGACCTTCTCCAGGGGTTGTTGAGGGTTACATAATATTAACTGTGGAAAGATTCTTTCTCTTAATTGTATATAAATGGGTTTGCTCCCTATTTAAATTGTGAAATCCTAGGGAACAGGGAATGCATTCAACTCCCAATGGATAAAAGTAGACACTAAAATAAACGTTTGTTGAGTAAACAAATCAATTCTATGATAAAAAGCATTTTACTTTGTTTTAAATTCTAAAATAATCTAGTTTCAACAAGGTATAAGATCCAAGGAGGAATATAAACCTGGGAACAGGCTAAAGGTATGACTTTGGAAGTGGAGGGTTGCAATGACAGGATTATCAGATACAGAGATGGGTCTTTCAGGAAAATGTGTTCCCAATGGATCTAGGAAAGAATCAGTAGTATGGGTTGAATAGTATCCCCCCAAATTCATATGTTGAAGTCCTAACCCTCTTTACCTCAGAATATGACTATGTAAATAAGGTTACTGAATATGGAATCAGTGAGGATGAGTCATACTGGAGCAGAGTATCCAATATGACTGGTGTCCTTATAAAAGGGGGAAATTTGGACCCAAAGGCAAGCATACTGGGAGAACGTGATGTGAACGTGCAGGCAGAAATGAAGTGATACTTCCTCAAGCCAAGGAATCTAAAGATTACCAGCAACTCACCAGAAGCTAAGAGAGCAGATTCTCCCTCACAGTCTTTAGAAGGAACTTTTAGAAGGAATCCTGCCAACACCTTGATATTGGACTTCAGACTTCCAGAACTGAGACAATAGATTGCTGTTATTTAAGCTGCCTAGTCTATGGTGCTTTTTTGTGGCAACCTAGGAAATTCAAACAATAGGACTGGCAGCAATGAGGGCCAACTGGATAGGGTACAAGTCAAGGCTCTTGCATCCTAAGAATCACTGTTTTGGGGTGAGGAATGGGACACCAATAAATCTGAAAAGAATGTGAGAATGGGAGTTTGGTAGATTGATACATGAGGCAGCTCTTGAGGACTTTAGCCCGTTAGTACAGAGGACTCAAAACTATTTAGTGGGGATAAAAACCAACTATAAACTTTTAAAATTTTTGGCAGGATCCTGCTGGGTTTCAGAGGGTTGGGGTGAGAATGGATAACAAGGTTGAATTAAGATGGTTGTTTGACCATTATGGGTGAAGAGATATATCAATGAGGATAGGTTAAATTTTATGTTATGTTGTAGCAACAAACAGCCCCAAATCTTAGTCATTTACAACAACAAAGGTTTATTTTGTGTTTGGGCCATATATCCAACATGGCTTGGGAGGAAACTCTGCTCATCAGTGTACTGGGATGATGGGTTCTACATTTTAAAAGATGCTTCTATGACCACCACAGCAGAGGGTATAATGCACAGCAAATAACATAGTAGCTCTTGAAACATCTATCGGAAGTGGCACATGTCACTTCCCCTCACATTGCATTGATCAAAGAAAAATTTCAGGGAGTGCAATCATTGAATTTGAGGGTGGTCTTAGGGACTCCCAACAAAGCTTCCAGGTGGTAAGAAGAGGCATTAGAAATAATTCCACAGATGAATCCTTTGAAACCAGCCAAGTAAAACAGAAAGGATGCTAAGAGATGCTGGGAGTGGAGGCAACCGATTGACTGCCAACCTGACACTACTTATAAGAGGCCAAGACAGGCTGCTCTGGGATTTAACAGAGGACATTTGGATGCACATTAATGTTGACACAGATAAACATCCGAATAAATAGTTTACCGATGATGTAGCTGAAGGTTATTTGGATGTTAATGTCCACTATGGGAAAGAATAACAGCACATCTCCAAACTGGGTCTAAAAGAGTACTTTTAACCAAAGGTAACTATTTGTTTATTTGCTAAATCACTGCCTTTTCTAATTATTCTGTTCAGAAAAAGTTAATGGAGATTTGCTACAGGTTATAAAACAGAAGACTTGTGAGATGCAAACATGCCATGTTTGAGAAAGTGCAAATGTATTTGCAGCTAACAACTGGCAGTAATCAAGGTTGCTATTTTCTCAAAATTGGTTACTTTTGGGAAAGAGAAGTAGAAACATCATCAGGTTTAATGAATTTGCCAATTGTTCTTACTGCATATTTGAATTTGTATGTCTCTATGTAATCAGTCAATGAATAAAAATAAACTGAATTAAAAAAAGAAAAAGCCTACTTATTACTTTTAAATATATTTTTAATGTACTTTATTGTTGGTGCAAATATTTACCTCCTTGATTGGAGAATGTCTCAAGTGCCAGTTTGTAAACAGACTGTTCTCTTGCAGAGAATCATTTTGCTATTTGAACCTTGAACTATTCATTCAAATTAAATGAGGTATTATGTTAAATTGGTTTGCCTCTCTAAAGTGCTACACAAAAGTAAGCATTACTAGTCATTCTTATGGGCAGTGGCCCACAGTATTCTGTGTGTAATTTCTTATGCACTGTACTTTTTTAAATCTCAAGCATGTCTTTTTGGTAAATGGAGGTGTCAAACCTTGGGGTTTGACTAGATGTGGTCTGGTTGACAAGAGCAGGTTGGGGCAGACAGGAAGTGCTGAGGCCTGGAAAAAGATCTGTCCCTGAGGGTGGGGAAGCCACAGAAGTGAGGGAAATAAGTCAGGGAAATATTTTGACATATAGAACACACAATCCATGTATATATAAACTGACCAGTGGGGTATCGGGAAATACATAGACTATGGGGACAGACAGTATAGGATCAGGCAGGATAGAGGTTATGAACTTGGCCCATGGGGTCACAGAGATATAGATTTGAGTTTCAGTTTTACCAGTCAAAAGCTGTATGATTTGGGATACATTAAAGTCTCTTTTTAAGCTTCAAGTTTCTCAAATATAAAATGAGACAATAGTAACCTTCTGAAGGCGTCATTGTTAAGACAAACTTAGACAGTGTATGTAAGGAATTAGCACAGTTCCTGACAAGTAGGGAGTGCTCATTAACTCTTAGCTCATATATATTTTAGGAGAGCTATTTTCAAATCAGAATCAATTGGTTTCAGCTGTGTGGAGAGGGTCACGTTCGTTGTTTAGGACCACACAGATACTCTTAGAGAGGAGGAAGGGGAAGATAGCTCAGCCAGATCAACAGGCCACCTGTCATCATGTGAAGGAGGATGCACACTACCTGGGTGGAGGAGACACATTTGCTATTTGTCTTGCTGCTTTGGAGGTGAGTCTTCTCTCAACAGCTGCTGCCCCTCACCTTTGCTCATGGATGAGTCACAGAAAATGCTTCATGGCTTTGCTGAGCACCATCAAAGCACCAGTCTCTTTCTCATCAACCTGATGCATTTTTATGACAACTGGATCACAGATGTGTATGTGTTTTGTGGCGGGGGGCGGGGAGTTCCTGACACACAGGGAGGGAGAGGTGGTGTGGAAGGAAAAGGGCATTTCAGTGGAAATGAACAGAGCAGCTACACACCCCATTACAACGTGTCAGAGGTAACAAGACATTTACAGTGCTGAGGTCCTCTGACAATGTGTTTCAACACTTCATTTGACTTAGAATGATCTTAATTATTCTTCACACTTGAGCAAAACAAATCGAGCCATTTGCAAGGATACAGGGACCATAAAATGCATTAAATGAGCCCAAGGAAAGAGCCTCCAGACAATGGAAAGTGTTTGCATTAGGTCTTTACTCCCAGATCTGGGTAGGAACAGCCCCTCTAACTAATGAAGGAGTTGAAGCTGAGTCAGAGTGTCACTTAGGCAGCTAAGTGGGCAGCTCTGAGGCCACACAGTTCATTGTTACCATGGGTGCACCTTACCATGGTAACAATGAACAGCAGAGATTGTGCCTCATGCTGAGGAAGAACTTGGAGAGGTGGAACAGATGGTCTGTCGTCTGTTTCTACTTTGGGCATGACAGATGAGCAATGGATCCAATTATATCACTGGAGGGGACGAACCATCTAAGACATTTGTGGTCTATGGGGCTGGCTGTGGAGCCATGGATCAGTACCAGGTACATTGCCTGGTCCACCAGTCTTGTAGGGCCTGTTCAGGAGTAGCAATGGTAACCATAGCCAACTCTGAGAATCATATCCTGGACCACACATCACTTGGGAAAGGAAGCATGAGGCTAGAAGTGACTACCACCAAGCCCAGCAGATGTTTTCTGTAGTCTGTGCAGACAATATGGATATGAACACTTTACCTTCATCACGAGACTGAATAGTAAAAAAAAGACCTTCATTTTTTAATTCGTTTGTCAAAGAAAAAGTACTCACTTGTTGATCTTACTTAGTTTAGTGATTCTTCAAGTGTTTCCCAAGAATGCTGAGAATTATTTCACATTTAAGTAAATGACGAGCATATGCCCTAAAAGTGCTTTCTCTAAAGTTGGTTTCGTAAGTGCATTATAAGTGTAACTCAGTAAAAGTTTCCTTGTCAAATAAATTTGACAAGGAATCCAAAATTAAACAGGTCTCTTCACTAAAGGACTTTATAGTCTTTAATTTATGATATGAATTATGGATATGTGAGTACAGCATATAAAATACAGCATACCCAAAGCTTATTTGACTAAAGAGTGCTTTTAGTCTGAAGCATTTAGGGGAAGAGGGAGCAAGGGTATATTTTGGACTAGTGTTTTGCAGATACCCCTTTTGGAAAAGGCCACTGTGCAGTACTTTAGGAATAATTAGGACAAAATCATACAATTTAGCACTGTACAAATGGTTGAGATTAGTTAAATCTCTATGCTCTATTTAAGACCATGAAGAGTTCTTTACTCGTGCTTGCTCCATGTATAAATGAGAATAGTACCTCAGTTTTGAATTTTTTCATCAAAACCTCCATATATGTGGTGGGTATTGTTCTGGCTTCCTTCATGTTTCTATTTAGTCCTTCAAGTCATGTGAAGGAAAAAGTAGCTGATTTATGGAAGAGTTTTCTAAATACGAGGCACTGAATGAAAAGTTATCTAGGGATTGACATATCATATACTACTTTGTATTTCAGAAGACTTAAATTCCAAGAGCCTTGATATTCTCAAAAACTTCACTGAAAAACACCATAACCTAAGAAATAAGGTCCATGCTCTGTTAAATAGTTTAAATATTCATCCCCCGTAATCTTTTGCAGCCATTGTATGGCACATTCCCAATCAGAGACTTGATAAAGAACAAGTTCTGCCTCAGAAAGGTTATCCTGAATAATGTAAAATTAATGGCTATATAATTCGCCCCGTGTATGCTAGGTAAATATACTTATTTATGGTATATTTTCAGACCACTAATAATCAGATCAGCCTAGATATTTCTCTGCTTTGTTTGTATTCTTGTGACACCAAATTGATAGCAGACCTCTAGCTCAATATTTAATAAATCTTCTCAGGAAATCTTCACCAATAATGAAAAGGACAATGGAGCCTGCAGTGTAGCAAGCTCACAACCCAAAATACTGCAACTGGGCTCGGTGAGCAGGATCGAAAGAGGAACGTGCTCACTCTGAGGCTGCTGGCATTAATGTGTTCACAGGTGAGCAGGGAGCTTCTGAATCTGCCAATCCCATTACACAGTCTCCTCTTAGCACTGGGCAGAGCTGCGGAGGCTGGTTGGGAGATGAAGGAGGAGCATGGTCAGGAGCGGGGAGGGGACACTGCCTAGAGGCGCGATCTGGGCTGAGGGGTCAGGAGCAGAGATCCACACTCTGCTCCAAGCTTTGCTGTTGTTTACCATTCCCTTGGGGCAGTGTCTGGGCTCGGATCCACAGTCCCTGCCTTCCACACTGCACCTTGTAAATCACAACCACGGTGGCCTCGGGGCCACTGGGTCCCTAATGTGCTCTTATATATTGCACTGAGAGCTGCCCACTCAGATGACCTCCACAAATCTTGTTACTTGGAGCTGAGTGCACTGAAGAAATAAGTGTTGTATTTGGAAAGAAAAATTAATCATCCAAATTAAGTGGGGAAGATTGTGGTGTGATGTAGTAAAAGCATTATTGAAAGGGAAGGAAGAGGTTATGGAGGGGCGTGAAGAAGAATTCACATATACCTGTGACTCTATGGTTATATACAGGAGCTCTTTGTACTGTGAATAACAGAACCTAGATGCAGTAATATTATAATAATTAAAATAATAATAACCATTTATTGAGTGCTTATGATGTACCAGGCACTGTGCTAAGGGCCCCACAGACTCCATTTCATTTAATTTTCACTAAAATAGGCACTATTATAATCCACATTTTACTTATTAGGAAACTGAGGCTCAGAGGGGTTGAGTAACTCACTCAAGATCACACAGCCTGTTGACAGTACAGCTTGGTTTTCAGACTCTAATGATGGGAGGTCTTAATTAAAAACTGTGCTGATAATGAATCATATCATTTGGGGTGTGGGGGTAAAACAGATTTAAGAAAAGCAGAAGACATATTTCTTGCCAACATGGAGTTTATGCTCAATCAGGGAAGATAGACAAAGTATTTCAAATAGTTAATTAGATGTTTATAGAGGTATATGGGGCTGAGAAAGAGAAGTGCAGGATGCTGTCAGGGCATTTCACAGGGGCCCTTGACCAAACCCATGCTCTACACCCTACATAATTCTGCTTCTGTCCACAGCTTTAGGGACCAGCTTATGTACACCTGTACAAATAGAATGAGTTAGGAAATTCAGGTTATCCCTCCCCTCTCAACTCATATTTTAGAGTGTACACTGATTATCAGTTCAAGAAGAAGAAAATACATTGTCAGTGTGCATATTATCATCTTCTGTGCCTTAAATGTCTACTGGATAAAAAGTATATCTTTTTAGCTGGTTTGTCTACTTGATTTTTATGCCATTTTGAGCTTCTTAGGTGTGCAAGAGAACAGAGGCACATCTAGAATTCTGATTCCCCGTCTTTTTTACCTGCCTGATTGTGCTATTCCTTTGGGAAGAGCCAGAGGCAGAATGTGGGAGTACAGATCTGGGTGCCACTGCTCACTTGGGTTCCAGTGGGGTTGAATCTCATTGGCCAGATATGACTCTGGAAACTGTGCAGTCATCAGTGAGTTCCTTCTCTCCTGGGGTATTTTAGGGATTCCTCCCAACGGAACATTCCTCTCAGCTGAACCCTGCCATCTGCTCTTGTCTGCCCTGGCACTGAAAGGGAATAGTTTTGTCTCAGGTCAGGTTCTCTAGAAACAGGCCCTGGGACAAAGTGCTCTTTGAAAACACCTAATGAAGGGAGCAAACAGGGTCTGGAAAGGGACGGGGTGAGAGCCCAGGAAGGGTGTGGTCTCAGGCCTGATCCCTGAGGGTTCTGAGTCTAAATCACGTGCAGAGGTGCCCCACCTGGAGGCCAGCAGGCCAGGCTCTTATATTCTATATCAGTCCCCTCACCCTGAGGAGAGATAACCTCCTGGGGGGTCTCAAGAAGCCAAGGAGGTAGGGTGGGTACAACAGCAGCAAGATCTGAAGGGAGCCTCTGTTCCAGACTCATAGCAGGGAGCACTCCAACCACCCCTGAGTCCCAGTTCTTCAGTGGGGGTTGTGGAGGTTTATAGCACAAACACAACATAACATATTTTTACCTTTCTGATAACAGCCCAGCAGGTGGAGATTGGGGAGCTCAGGTACTGACATCAGAAGGCTCTCTAGATCCTGTGTTTCCTACTTCGAAGTGGGGAGACAGTGGTCCTGCCAGTGGGAGTGCCTCCAGATGATGATCACTCCTGGAATGCAAAGTTGTTTGAAAGCATCTGCCCTTCAGGACAGACATCCTCTGGTTTGGAGTCAATAAGTGACATTCTATTGCTTAGGGACAGTCTCCACATGGGCCACAGAAAGAGGAACCAGTTTAACACATTTTAAACTTACTCTCCCAAGTAATAAAGATTCTTCCCACCTCTGTACATTTCAAACTGCAAATATGACAATACAGAAAACTCTTATAATTCATTAACTTTTCTATATGCAAGTATTTAATTCCAGTCAATATACAATTTAAATAATTGCTTCAATAATTTGTTTATGAATATCAGTCCTCCCAGAATGGCTTCCTTAAACCAATCACCTGGTCAAATTTTGTAGTGTCTTCCCAAGAGTAAATGATCCCTTTAAAGGAGATTTCTTTCCCAAGTCTTGAGAGGTGTGGGGGAAAAAAAAAAAAAAAGTAAGCTATCTGCTTTCTAAGTCCTTGAAGCCTATTTTGTGTCTTTGCCAGAAAAAGAGTGCTAAATGCTGGGTTCCCTTCTGAAGGGTCAGTGTGATTTTTTTCCCTTGGTGTGTGTATCTTCCAGAATCCTAGATTCTGCAGTTAATGTGCGGAATAGCTGTTTAGAACGCCATGCTTCACTGAATAATCTCCTCTCCTCCCATTTTTCATGGAGCGATGTCCAATTAATTTCACATTGTATTTTTGATGGCTGCAACCAATTGGTTGTTTCAAGTCAGAAGTTTTTACCCAGATAGAAATAACTATGGTGAGTAAAGGAGACTATATAACCAAAACAGAGAATCCACTTAGCCTTTGTTTGCATGCTGACGCTTCTAATTTTTATATACCTGACTTCAATCAATCACAGATTCCTTTCAGAAAAGATGTGCATCCAGAGTCCCAATTTATAGATTTGCTGGTCGTTTATATGTTGGAAAGCTTACCTGACGTTATGTCTTAAATTTACAATTTATACTCTGTGTCATTTGCTGCTGTTCTCCAATTACAATGATTAACTGAATTACATGTTTTTTGAGCAGATGAAGACAATTTATGTAAGGAAGCAAATGCCTCCAAAGAAGAAGGATTTATGCATCTGTGTATGGGCCTCCGTGAGCCTTCCTATGTGCCCATGCCAGGCCAGTGTTTTCCTTCAAGGTAGGAGCCTCCACCGTAATGGAATGCATCCCCTTATAATGTCCAGGAGCTGTGGGAAGACAGATCCATAGTTCCTAATTAAAGCAGGGGTCGGTGACTGGTAAGACAACTCTCAAAATACACTGAACAAAGAAAAGAAATTAGATTCGAGGGAAGTGGAAATCAATACTGGCTCAAAGAAACTATAAATCTTGATATTCCATACAACAAGTATACATGCTTATCATTACTCATTCAAACACATGAGCCAGAATCACTTTTAATGCCTCCTGGAAAGTAGCCAGATTTCTACCTGCCTGTAGCAAATGATGATTTATGCCAGGTAAGTAGTAGAAAAGAAATGATTTAATTAATTTTGTTACCAGGGTTTCTCAACCGAGGAAGGGTAAATTGGGAAAAAGGCTAGCAGTGTATTTTCTAATATTTTTTATAAGAATAATTTTAAATAGCCTACTGTATCTTATGTATGCTTGAGGTTAACTATCTGTCTTCAAGTTGTATAACTGCCTTGTTTACTTTGACCATCATCAAATCAGGTCAGTGAACCCACCAATTTTCTTCTCCACTTGAATAGTCATGGATCACTTCTTTATGGGCTTTAGGGTTGTTCATTAATTATTATTATTATTAGTGATTTGATGTTCATTATATGACAAGCTGTTCTAGGTGCTGGGGACTTGAGGATGAGCCAAATGGACAAAGCTGCTGCTCTCACAGAACTTACTCTCTAGTCTCTATGATAAACAAGAAAGAAGGAAATGTGTATATGTCCCATGTTTCCAGCTCAGGATGAGTGCTATGAAGCAAATGAAGCAGAGTAAGGAGATAGAGTGTGAGGGAAGGGGGTGCTGTTTTTAAAAGGCTGCCAAGGAAGGCCTCTCTGAGGAGGTGCCCTTTGAGCAGAAACTTTAAATGACATAATCTATATGATTACATTAAGTATGTAAATCAAGATGAATTAGAAAAGATGTAAGCTACATGAATATTTGAGGGCATAGAGAACACAAGTGCAGAGGCTTGAAGTGGACACGTGCTTGCCTTGGGGTGCTGTGTCACTGGCATCAGCTCAGAGGAGCTGGCTAAATTATTGTCTAGGTTGAGGGTAAGGGAATAAGAGTGGGAGGTAAGGCAAGATTTTAGTGCTGAAACAAACAAGAGATTCCAGAAACATTGTCCTGATGGGGCCAAAGTCTGAGCTGTTTAGGCAGTCCTAAAGCTGGCTGTGAGATTTAACAGATCCAATTGCAAGACGAGCCAGCGTGAGCAGAAGCCCGTGAGAGGAGTGTTGATATAGACTCACAGGGCATGGAGTAAGGGGATGGTGAACTGGGGACAGTTCCTAAGCCAAAGGCTGATATCTGTGATTACTTAAGGCTTGTATGTCTGTCTCACAGGTGTGCCAGGTACACTGGAAATGTTGGATGGGTGTTCACAGAGTCAGGCAGGATGAGATAAAAGAACCAGCTGAATCCCAGAAGGATCATCTCTAGTTTGGAGCATTCTATAAAAAGCTGAGGTGTGGGAATAATGGGAGAGTATCAAAGAGGAAGTACAGTTTCTAAGCTTATCAAGGGCTTGGGATAAAGTTGGCTGCTCAGAGTGGAAATGGCCACTTTGTTACCTTTGTTACCCACATAACATGGGTTAATTGTTTGACCAATTTTACTGTAGGATGCAAACGTTTTTTAGCAAACATATTATTTGCTTGGTTTGGCCCAGAGCATAAGGATCTTTCCAGACCTTGTGCTCTGGACCTCAGAGCTGTTTTCTCATTCATTCATTCCTTTATTCATCCATTTAACAATTATTGAATAGCTATTTTGTGGCAGGTCTGAAGATACAAAAATAAATAGCAACTGGTCCCTGACTTTAAGGAACTTATGCCTTCTAATTCCAGGTTGAGCTACTTCCTTCAAACCCCTTTTAATTATTCAAGGAACAAGTTCTTTCCTGCTGGACTTCATGCCACCCCTTAGGACTCTGACAGCACACTGCTGTACTTGCAGGTCGTTTGTTAGCTTTTTGGGCTCTGCCCCAGGAATGCATCATTTTCTCTTTCTCTTGTCCCAGAGCCAGGCTCCTAGACCCTATTTAAAGTCTATTCTTCCAAGATTTGCTGCTCTCTAGTCCTGTCTTTTCCTATTAAAGTTGACAATATCACACTTGCCCTGCCCATCCCCACCCAGCAACATATAGCCACTTGGAGTTTAAAGCATCCCACTCAGAGATTTTCCCAAACTCTTGGAACTTATAGCCCCTATCTCTGCTGCCTACTTAATTCTGTCTCGTTTTATCTCAGGGGCATTAGGAGGGACAAGGAGAACAAAGAGATATCCATTCACATTGTCCTTCAGGTAGTAACACCACCTTCCTCTTCTAGTAGGTTTAAAATTTAATAGAACAGTTCCTAAGAAAATAATGGTTTGGGCTATAATTAATTAATCTCATTTAGATTTTCTTATTATTTTTCTTTTTCTTGATCCACTTCTTTAAACAAGAATACGAAATAGGATAGAGATAGAAAGTTGAAACAGAAGTATAAGATTTTGAGCTCAAAGAAAATAAGGATGTTCTTTGATATCTTTCCTGTGGTACTTAGGACGGAGAAGAAAATGAAGAGAAATAACACATTAAGCTCCTCCTATGTGCCAGATGTTTCATATAAGCTCCTCATAATAATTAAAAACTAGAGAGCATGTTCAAGGTGGTCAATCAATTTATCAAATGTTATACAACTAATAAGTGGAAAGTTGGGATTTGAATTAAGCTGTTTGTGATGTTGGAACTGGTCGTTTATTCTTCACCATATTTTGACCTGGATCTGGAATTGGCTAGCTGCGTGACCCTGGCCTTACAGACCTCAGCATTGACTTTGCGGAAATGACGAGATTAGACCCAGGCTAATCTCTGTCAGATTCAGAAGGAGAAACAGGTTTAAACAGGTTTGACCATTTGAATAGCAATATAAAGTAAAATTGACAGACAATTGTGAAATGCCTCTGCTCTACTTAGTGATTTTCTAAGATGAACCAACAGATCAGCTGATCAAGAGATTAAAGAATCAATGGGAAATTAGAAGGATAATGTCTATCTCAAAAAAGATGACTTGACACAATGTTGTAATAACTTAGAGCCACCAAAGCACTTTAAAAATTAATGTGAAATTCACCATCGATCATTTTAGATTTTATACAAGGCACTGCATTTGTATAACTCGATTGCTCAATTGCAGAGAAGCATTAGGTTTCAGACCAGAGAAGAGGAATTAGATGAAATGAGCACTGACCTTTGTGACTGATGAAAATGAGAATCAGCATCTCTGGGCACTTCTTGTTTCACATTGTTCTTAACTGGACAATATTACAGAATGACAAGAAATGGAACTTGATATTGATGGAAACTGCTTTAACAGATGGGAGTATTTTGACACAGTAATTCCAAGGTTTCCTAATTTGAACGTGGCTGAACTGTATTTTTTAAAACTAAAAAGTATTTTTATAAACTAATCTCTAGAGGAGACATATGCAACAAATGTTTAAAATTGATCTATAAAATTTCACTGTCCCAGGGATCCAATTACATGAAAACTCAGGTCATCTAGCTATGTGCATGAAAGAGACAATTCGTTGGGTGTCTAACAGCTTCAGACAGAAATACCAGGCAAATCTGAGACTCGTCAGCATCATACATACAGAAGCCACAAATTGGGCTGTCAAAAGCCAGTCCCCTTTGATAATAAACCTGTATACACCAAACACACTGGGATCTACAGGGAGCAGAGAGCCCTGGAAAAAGTCCTAACAGGCTCAGGCAGGAACTCCAAGCAAGCTGCACTGGCATGAACAGAAATTGCTGAGAGATTTTAGAATTAAGGTCAAACACTGGACTGGACAACCTCACAAGAAATTGCCCATAGAACAGAATGTCTGAAGCTCTGTGACCTTCAAGGTTCTGCTAATCCCCCTCTGTGAGGCTTAAAGCTCTTGCTTTGCACCCTAATCTGGTAGGGTGCAAATTGAGTTAATATCATAACTAAAAGTTTCCTTCATAAGAGGGAATTTTATTCTTTGTTCTACATCCATAACTCCTCACCTCACACTAAGTTAATTTCTTCAGAGCTTAGCTTAAACATTACTTCTTTAGGAAAGTGCTTCTTAATCCTCAAAACAAGATAAGGTATCTATTTTATGTTTGCTTATACTACTTATTTCCATTTGTAATTATATATTTACTTATGCTTTAATGTCTATGATTACATGATTCTTCTCTGTCTTCTCCACGTGCCTCTAAGCCCCATGAGGGGACATTGTGGTATCCTCCAATGCATGCTTGGGTCCCTTGCCCAGTGCCTGACAATGAATATTGAATGAATGAATGAATTAATGAATGAACAGAGAATAACTTGGTGTCAGGCACTGTGCTATGTGCTTTTACATATATTATCATATTTAAACTTCACAACAATCTGGTGGCAGACGCTCTGTGATCCATTTACAAATGTGGAAACTAAGGAATGAATATGTAAAGAAACATTGTCAAATGAATATAAAGAGAGAGAGAGAGATCCAGGACATAAAATGAGGTCTTGCTCCAAATGCAGAGTTCCTTTTCTCATGCCACCTTCTAAGGGCCTCTTAAATGTCTATTTGCACTCTCTCCTTTCCCTACAAAATGCTTATCTTGACTCCAATTCC
This sequence comes from Orcinus orca, assembly GCF_937001465.1. NCBI lineage: Eukaryota > Metazoa > Chordata > Mammalia > Artiodactyla > Delphinidae > Orcinus > Orcinus orca. The sequence goes on along the minus strand of NC_064566.1, from coordinate 86,728,475 downwards.
TACAGCATTATACTCTCTTTAACCTTTCATTAAACTGGTGGTTCATTAGGTTTAACATGTTTCAGGAATATTTTCATCCTTACCTGGAATACTTGAAACACACACCCTTCACCCCAATAAAGCAAGAAAGAACATATTTTAGAGCAATGGCCCTGGTTTGGGAATGTATGGGAAGGGTCTGTCTTGAGATTGCCTGTACTTTTCTATATTGGTCAGTGACTTTCATGTCTACTCCTAAAACCATCCATGCGTAAAAGAGAAGAGGTGAAAGAATAAGAGAGATTGGGAGAGGGGAGGAGAAAACAGAACCCATCTATGTTATCGATCTGGAATCCCTGAAGTCCTCAATCCTTCAAACCCCCTTCCCACTCACAGTGCCCCAGCCACCCAGCATTTTGGTCGTCTGCACATTGTAATGGTCTGACGACAATATCCATTAAATGGCAGAAGAATTTCAACCTAGTAAAGTGATGCTAGACAGCTCAGTGGACATTGATAATACACTTGGTATGTACTGCTCAGAACTGTAACAATGTTTAGATTAAATGCCCAGGCTCAAAAGAGGCTACAGAAAAGGAAGAATTCCAAAGATTTTTGGATATGCTGTAAAGGCTTATGGCAGTGCTACTCAAAGAAACAAACCTCCACATTCTCTGTTACACATGTGTGACAAGATGAGGAGCTTTCACCAGAGAGTAGACTGATGAACTGCTTCTCTCACTGAGGCAGTCTTGCTATACAAAGAAAATGGCAGCTGAACCAAAGTGTGTAATGACATAGTTGATGCTGGCATAAACTTCTTGTCTCAAATGGCTAACAAGTTCACTGTCTAGCACTAGTCTCTAACTGCCCTTTGAGCAGTCAAGGCCTTGAAAAGTGGTGTGCAATGCTGGCCATATATTAGAAGCACCTGGGAGGCTTTACAATATATTTACCAATGCATAAGGATCTTATCCAGAGATTCTGTTTTAGTGAGTTTGGGGTGGTATCCAGTATGCTTTAGCATTACCCCTGGTGATTCTAGTGTGCAGTCAGGATCAAGAACTACTAGCCTCAGTTGTAGCAGGACTGGAAGATGTGAATTATTAATGCTGACCTTTGGCAAAGTATTGAGAGAGAAGTATAGCTGACATAAGTGGAGGAGCTTGTCTTTGGAAAAACTTCTTGCTTCTTGGATCTTTTATTAGCCATTCAGGGAAAGGAAATAGAACTGAACAGAGTTACTAAGAGATAGGTGATGTGTCGGGGGAAGGAACACCTACAGGCTCTTTGGAACCTGAGGCTTTAAGAAATCTGAATTTAACAAGTGAATTGGTAGATGGGATGTTACTCCACTGCACAGGCAGAGTGACACAGAGCAGGCAGTTGAAGGCAAAAAGAAAGTCTTAATACTCTCATTATTCCCCCTCCTCCTCCACGGTAGTTTTCTGGGGATAATGGAGCTATCATTGATATCAGAAGGAAAAGTGAGGATTTGGGAGACGAGGGCTATAAATATGGCAGTATGTAGGACAAGGGGGATCTGCCATCTATTGAAAATACCTAAGTTCAGAGCTGAGCCTGGAAAATATGTAGTTCAGAGTTAACGAATGGATGGAACAGACCTCCAGTTCTTCAGGCCATCCATCCCTCTAGCCATTCAAGCTCACAAAGCACCAACCATTATTCAACTCACCCACTAAATGAGGACGGAATAGAAAGATAAACCTTATAAACACTTGTAGCGCAGTTGGAGCCTCTGCTTAATACTAATAACCCCTCAGACCCTACATTCCAGAAAAATTCATTTTGGAGGCCAAACTGATCTCCTTTGCAGCACTGTGTTGCCCACAGTCACTGCCAAGTTTCCTTCCCGGCAAACAGCCCCAAAGGAGTTGTTGTAGGATTCTTGTCCCTTGCATACTCATCTACTGGCTTATTACAAGTATTTAACACACTCGAGTGTATTAATATAGGTAGCACAGCATAATGGGAAAAATATAAGCTTTAGACATTGGCCCTTTAACTTGTTAATGAGATCTTGGGTAAATTAATTTACTTTTTTGAACCTTGGTTTCTTTGTAAAAAGGTTTAATAATCTCTATCTCTTTAGGATTACTGTAAATATTAGATGTGAGCTGACCACAGCTGTTGAGCAAGCTGCATTTAGTAGGGTGCAAGTAGGAAGCAACTTTGCTTTTTGTCAACATTGCCTTTCAATCTGGTCTGCTGAGGCTCCCTTTCCCACTCCATTCTTGTCACTTCCTAGCATTAAAATATCAACTTAAGAAATCCACCCCAATCTTACATCAAGCTTTCTTTTCTCCTACAATTTGAAGCATTGTTCTCCTCTGGATCAGGCCTGACCAGTCTTTAGAAATCTGCCTGACTCCTCCTGCAAAGCTCTGGGGCTCCTGAATTCTTCAGGACGGTAATGGGAGAAGGAAAAAGGAAAAGTTTTACTTACTTATCTGGCTCTGGGCTCTCTGTGTGATAGACACTCAAGTGCTGGTGTTGTCTTTTGCGGAGAGCTTTTGCAGACTCTCCAGGGTACCAAAGAAAGCACAAGAAAACAGGAAATGATGGCTTATGTAAACCCTAAATGACTGGTGCCTGGATTTAAACAAAGCATGTGATGACAGGTTTGTGCAGACCTAGGCAGAACATTTGCCTGCTCTTTACAGAAAACATTCTTACGGACTATTTCAGAGTTATGCATGTATATTTGCTTTCTCTTTATTTGACAGTTCCCTTCACCATAACATACACAGTAGTTTCCTTGTCTCTTTCTTTTGTGTTGTGACAAGATATACACAACATAAAATTTGACATGTTAAGCAGCTTTAGGTGTACAGTTCAGCAGCATTAAGTACATTCACATTGTTGTGCAACCATCACCACCGTCCATTTCCAGGGCTTTTTGTATCTTCCCAAACTAAGAATCTGTACCCATTAACCAACAACTCCTCATTCTTCCCTCTCCCTCAGCCCCTAATCAGCACCATTCTACTCTCTCTATGAATTTCACTGCTCTAAATACCTCATATAAGTGGAAACATACAATATGTGTCCTTTAATATTTGACTTATTTTGCTTAGCATAATGTTTGCAAGGTCCATTATGTTGTAACACGTATCAGAATTTCCTTCCTTTTAAAGACTGAATAATATTCCATGTTTTTGTATACACATTTTGTTGACGCATTCATGTATTGATGAACATTTGGGTCCTTTCCACCTTCCTTATCTCTTAAATGCCATTTTTAGATAAAAAAAGTTTATGCCATAAGTAATCATCAGTTGTTGGAGACACTTTGTCAACAGAGGATTCCTTCTCTGGCCCATCTCTTTCTCCATTTTTCTAAGTGGTAGACAAGCACTGGGAAGCAGTTTGACTCCTGTTTTCTGGGAACTGCTTACCCTCAGGGAAGGTCCCCGGTAACCCAGACATCTTCTCAGGGTACCTCCTGCCCCACCCCCACTCTCCAGCAAAATCAACACTTGACCTGACTTTGGCTGGTCAACTCTGAAATACACAGACACTGGGCATTGATATCTGGGTCCTGTCCAGTGGGAAAGTCCACAAACACCCGTTGCAAGGCTTCCTGTCTTGAGGTATGGTGACCCTCAAGTGGCAGTTCGTGTATTCAGCTGGATTCAGTACTGGAGACTTCTCACACTTTTCTTGATTTAGTTCAGCTCAGAGAGGTCTTTTTTTTACGTGCAACCAAATCACTTGACTAATGTTGTCTGTATTCTCTTTCTCACTTTCCTCTTCTCCAATGCATTTTTCTTCTCAGATTTGTTCTCTGCTGGCAAAGGCATCCACCAGTTTTGCTCAGGACTGTTTTAGCCAACATCCCTTAAGGCTAAAGGGATTGTAAACTCCAAGCTAGACATTTTAAATTCAGCTGGTTCCTATTCTCCACCCTGGCTCCAGGCTAAGCCCTGGGTAATTTAAGCTGACTTGCTGGCCTCCAAAGGCAGGAGACACAAGACATCCACTCAGGTCTGTATAGTGAGAAATACTCATGGTTCTCAGATGGTGGTATATAAAATCCTGGAGCAAATGTCAATAGATTGGGTGCACAATCAGCTTTCAGAAACCATAATTTTCTTTTACTTTTTCAGCAATTTTTGTCCCTGACTTTCATACGGTAACTGGATGCATTTGACCCTAAAAGGTGTCTGAGATTTCATTCTGCTTGGTTGGATTTCATACTTCAACTGCTTCTTTAATTTCAAGTTTCTTCAGTTTATGTGGGATTCATCTTCCCTCCCTGCTTCCCCCTAATGATTTAGTAGTTTAAGGCTTTTGTTCTTTCTTTCTTTAAAAAATTTTAAATCCACTAGGAACACTATACCAAAACAAAGACTGACTTCTTGATTTGATACTTTGGAAACTGAAACTCTGGTGGGTCCCTGGGCAATCATCCTCCCTCGGCATTTTCTGTAAGTGATGCAGGGGGCTCAACAGCCAGCCTCTTTCCACTCATTTTACTGCTCTTTTGTAGGAGATGTATCAAACATCCAAGTGTTAAATCTCCCTTTGTACAGTCTGTGCACTCTCCTATATTGGAATGTTTGTTTGCTAAGGCTGAAGGGATGAAGAGCTGCTTTTTAATGATAATGATACTACTTACATTTCTCAAGCATCTGATTGTGCAGTATATTTTACTTGCAAGATGGGATTTTCTTATTCCTGATTTATAGATGAGGCAACAGCCTCACCAAAACAGACTAATAGATTTGCCTAGAATCACACAGCTACAAGAAATGGGGCAAAGTTTTAAACTGTAATTTTAAAGAAGTACAGGTATGGTATGCTGCAAGATTGGCAAGAGCTGAGCCTTTTGAAAGATATCTTAGAACTCCCACACCAAAAGGCCCAAGGAGGGGGCGTGTTGACTCTCCATCACGTGGGTGTGTCCTGGGACTTGGCTGCACTCTCTGTCCCCCATTATTTATCCAGACAGTCTGCCCTTGACCTGTGTCTACAGGCACTATGACCTGAGACTGAATAACAGCACAGTTGTGCTGTGCACACACTTCAGGGGTCATCTGTTCTCTTTTCAGCTCTCATTTGTGATTTCCTGAAGCAGATGTGCCTTCCTTGGGAGACATATTAAGGATCTGAAATGTGTATTAAAAGATGCCATTTGTTTTTGTTAAATAGTTCTATGTCATCCATGATACAGTTTTCAGATGTTGCTGATTCTGAGGATTGATCTCAGGCAACTGTCAGTGGGCTGGTTTGGGGGTCATAGCTGCTCTTTGCAACTTGCAAAAATGCTCAACAGAGACATGTATCCCTGGTGAGGAATTTTATTTTTTTATCTTCATTCATGGACACTGCTCAAATCAGCTGCAGTGGAACCAATTTACATTTCCCTGGTTTTGTGGGTTGTCCTGTGTGGATGTCATGTGTGAATTAACTGGCCCCATGTTTCCAACCTATTTCAGTGACGCTTTAGTGTCCATGGTGGATCGGCACACTTTGCAGCTGGCTTGCCTCTTGAATCCAGCTCTAACTTCATCCTGGGGCTAATTTCTGTATTCATTCCTCCTTCTGGCCTGACATTTTTTCTTTCTACTTGTACTTTGTCTTTTCCCCTCCATAATTCACAGTGCCTCCCTTATCCTCTTGGATATTTTGACAATTCTGTTTTAAGGCCCATAGAAATTCTCTTCTGTGATAAACCTATGTTAAGGTCTCTGTCCAATTCCTGATTTGAAGTTGCCCCACCCATAAGCCACTTCTGAGACCACAAGACCCCTGTTTCTGTCCAGGACTAACTGAGCAGAGTGAAGGTCATAGCCGCCTGATTTTGGGGAACCACAGGTAGGTTGGATGAACCAATGTGATTCTCTCTCACAGGTATTTAGAATTGTGACCCAAAAATTGAGCCAGTTGGATGGTGGCAGACACTCATGCAAGACCAGGTAAAGTCACAGCTGTAACCCCAAGTGGGGTCATGCAAAGGAGATGAAAGCAGACTAGGAAAGAAGGAAGAGAATTGGAGAGAAGATGGGAGAAACCACATGCTTTCCGAGAACATGGTGACTACTGCCATTTTTGGAATTCAGTCTGTCTTTGTCTTGCCCAGACATACTTCATTTTGTCTTTTGATAGTCCTGAGAAATATTATCTTTAATTAATTTCCCCTTTTACTTAAGTTACCTTGAGATAATTTCTGTTTCTTTTAACAAAATATCCTTTAATCAAGTCACTTTCTTCTTTCTGCCATCCTGCCTTGCTGCCTGAGTGTCTTCTAGGGCTCAGCCTTTCTCCTCACCACCTGCTCTATTTGAGGCAGCAGCATTGCCCTAGGGACAATGCTTGTGACTGAGAATCACTTGCCCACTTTGTTAATCAAAGAAATTAATGATAACTGCCTCAACAGACAAGCCCCCAAAGGTACAAAAAGTATATTTCTCATTCACCTAAAATCTGGTGTGGGTTGGGAGGCCCTCCTCCATCCAATAACTACATCATCTGGAAAACAGGGCCTCTGTGGTTGCCAAGGTGGGAAAGGAGAGAGATGGAGGAGGCAGAATAACTCTGAATTGCCTTGTGTAGGGATTGACATATGCCACTGGTGTCTCTAATCACAGGCCATTGTCCAGAATCACCTTAACTCTACGGCCATGTGGGAAGCATAAGGGGGCACACAGAACTCTGGGTGAGTCCCAGCTGTTTATGCTGTACTCGTGTTTGCCTACTACATCCAATGGCTTAGTTGGGTGCCCTGATAACTGGCTGTGGGGAATCTTGGAGGGTGAGCCCTGTTCTGGGTTACTGCAGTGTGCTGCAGACAGTACAGCTGTTCAAAAAGACAACAGGGGAGAATGCAAGGCCTAGAAGGTAAAAGCATGAACTCTCAAGAAGCCAGGCCACAGACTGGCTTGATCAGACCCTTCTTCCCCAGGCCTGGGAAGCTGCACCTCCAGATGTCTGCCCTCCCAGATCACCCCTCACTTGCCCATATCCCAGTCATACTTTCCACACAAACCTTGTAAGGGTCATGCAGTAAAGGAATGACTATTAAGGAACATGGCTTTTAAAAAGAAGTTTAACAGAATTTATACTTTGAAATGGTTGTGGATCAGAGGGAAATATAGCAAACGATTGAGAACATGGGCTCTTGTATTGTTATCCTTGGGTTAAAGTCTCAGCTCTGCTATTTGTCAGCTATGTGAACTCAGGCAAGTTATTTAACCTCTGTGTGTCTCACTTTCTCATTTTTAAAATGAGAATAATAACAGTGCTTAAGCCCAGATTTGTTGTAAGGATTAAGTGTGCTAATATATGCAAAATGCTTAGAGTAAAGCCTGACACATGGCATGGGTTTTGCGTTATTGTTATTATTTAAAGCAGGCATGTTGGGAGGCTGTATAATTATTCCACTTCTGCTACTTTGGCGTGAAGCACATTGGGAAATTCCTCCAAGTAGTCTTTCAAAACCAAGTCATAATCATTTAAGATCAGCATCTCACAATACCTTTTGAATTGATTAACTGAAGGTGTCATTCATCCACTTGACAACTGTCTTCCTTACATGCTAGACTCCAGCCTAACTAAACTACTTCCCATTCCTTCAATGCACTGACTTTTGCTCTACACACCTCCATGCATCTGTGCCTGTATATGCTGCTTTTTCTCCAATACTGTGGAAGAAAGAACGTTGCTCACATCTAGGATCAGCCTATCTTCTTGTGCCCCAGATCCCAGCACGTCTCATTTTCTCAAAGACTTTGCTTCTTCAACCATCAATTTCCCTTGACTACTTATTCTTTTTTATTAGCAATAAAGTATTTTGTGATATTTCCTATCTTAAAAAACATCTTTGTTGGACCAAACATTCCCCTCTAGCGAATACTTCATTTCTCTGCTTTTCTTTGTTACAAAAATTCTTACCAAATTATTTATATCCACAGTGTCCACTTTCTTTCCTCCCATTTTTCCAATCTAGTCAAGCTTTTGCCCCTACCACCTTACCACCACTGCAAAGACCACCAAAGACCTCCATGTTGCTAAAACCAATGGTCAATCCTCAATCTCCATCTTAGAGATATGTGACACAATTGATAAATTCCCTCCTTTCAGAAACACTTTCTTCAATTGGTTTCTAGGTCATACTTTTTTGGTTTCCACTTATTTTCAAGTGCCTTTGTTAAAACTCTCTCCTCTTCCCAGTCTCTACTTGTGGCTGGGGTGGGCTAGGACTCAGTTCTTAGATCTCTTTTTATCTGCTCTTACTTCCTAAGTAATAACATCCAGACCTAGTTCTCTAAATACTCTCTTACTTTGATGACTTCCCAGTGTGTACTCTTAACCTTGACTGTTCTCCTGAATTCCAAAGTTGTATATACTAAAAGGTAGTCGAACATTGGGTGTTCAATCAGCGTCTCCAACTTCACTTCTCTAATACTGAACTCATGATTCCCAGTCCTCCTCCCCAGTGCTCGCAACCCTGTTTCTTCTTTCCTGTTTATCTCAGTAATAATATCACCATTCACTCAGTTGATTAGCTTACTAACATTGACATTGTCATCATCATCCTTTCACATCTCATTTTCAGTTCATCAGTAAATCCAGGCATTTGCACCTTCAAGATATATCCAGAATTTGATCCCTCTGTTACAACCTTAATCCAAGCCACCATCCTCTCTGTTTCATGATGCTTTGATCTCTTCCAATCTTGCCTTCTCATCCTCTTATATGTCCTGAGCACCACATTCTTTGCTTTACACAGCAACAAAAGCTATCTTTTTCAAATTTTTACCAATGTCTATAAAACCCCATGTGATCCAGATCCAGGCTACCTTTCCTACCCCCATTTCAACCACATTGGTCTTCATGCTATTCCTCCAACACATCAAGTATTCTCCTGATTCAGAACAGTACTTTCTGTTCCCTCAGCCTGGAACACACTTCACTCACAATATTTTATTTTATTTTTATGTATTTTTAATAGAAGTATAGTTGATTTACCATATGATATTAGTTTCAAGTGTACAACATAGTGATTCAATATTTTTATAAATTATATTCCATTTAAAGTTACTAAAAAACAATGGCTATATTTCCCTGTGCTGTAAAATATATCCTTGTTGCTTATCAATTTTATACATAGTAGTTTGTATTTCTTAATCCCATATCCCTATCTTGCCCCTCTCCCTGTTGGTAACCATCAGTTTGTTCTTTATATCTGTGAGTCTGTTTCTGTTTTGTTATATACATTCATTTGTTTTATTTTAAGTTCCACCTGTAAGTGTTAACGTAGAGTATTTTTCTTTCTCTGTTGGACTTAACGCAACAAGCATAATACTCTCTAGGTCCATCCATGTTATTGCAAATGGCAGAATTTAATTCTCTTTTATGGTTGAGTAATATTCCATTGCATGTGTGAATATATAGAATTTACATTCCCACCAACATTATACAAAGGTTCTCTTTTCTCCACATACTTGCCAACATTTGTTATTTGTAGGCTTCCTGTACCCATTCTGACAAGTGTGAGGTGATATCTCATTGTGGTTTTCATTTGCATTTCTCTAATAATTAGAGATATTGAACATCTTTTCATGTGCCTTTTGGCCATCTGCATTTTGTCTTTGGAAAACACGTCTCTTCAGCGCTTCTGCCTATATTTTAAATTGGGTTGATTTTTTGATATTCAGTTTTATGAGCTATTTATATATTTTGGATATTACCCCCTTATTGGTCACATCATTTGCAAATATTTTCTCCACTCAGTAGGTTGTCTTTTCATTTTTTCAGTGGTTTCATTTGCTGTGCAAAAGCTTTTAAATTTAATTAGGTCCCATTTGTTTATTTTTGCTTTTATTTATTTTGTCCAGGAGATAGATCCAACAAATATTGCTATGATTTATGTCAAAGAGTGTTCTGCTTATGTTTTCTTCTAGAGTCTTAGCTTTTCAGGTCTTAACATTTAGGTCTTTAATCCATTTTGAGTTTATTTTTGTATTTAGTGTGAGAAAATATTCTAATCTCATTGTTTTACATATAGCCATCCAGTTTTCCCAGCACCACTTATTGAAGAGACTGTCTTTTCTCCATTGTGTTGATATATTCTTGCCTCCTTTGTCATAAATCAATTGACCATAGGTGTGCAGGTTTATTTCTCAGCTCTCTATTCTGTTCCATTGATCTATGTGTCTGATTTTGTGCCAATACCATTCTGTTTTGATTACTGTAGTTTTGTAGTATAGTTTGAAATCAGGGAGCATGATACCTCAAGTTTTGTTCTTCTTGCTCAAGATTCTTCTGGATACTAAGGGTCTTTTGTAGTTCCATAAGAATTTTAGGGTTATTTGTTTTAGTTTTGTGAAAAATGTCATGGGTCTTTTGATAGGGATTACATTACATCTGTAGTACACTTTGTGTAGCATGGACATTTTAACAATATTAATTCTTCCAATCAAAGAACACAGCATATCTTTCCATTTCTTTGTATCATTTTCAAATTCCTTCATCAATGTTTTATAGTTTTTAATGAAATAGTATTTCATCACCTGGCTTAATTTTATTCCAAGGTATTTTATTCTTTTTGACACAATTTTAAATTTCTTTATTTCTCTTTCTGATGGTTCATTATTAATGTATACAAAAGGAAGAGATTTCTGTATATTAATCTTGTATCCTGCAAATTTACTGAATTCATTTCTTGGTTTTAATAGCTTTTTGTGGAGATTTAAGGGTTTTCTATATATAGTATCATGTCATCTGCAAATAGTGACAGTTTTACCTCTTCATTTCCCACTTGGATGCCTTTTATTTTTTTCTTGTCTGATTGCTGTGGCTAGGACTTCCAATACTATGTTAACTAGAAGTGGTGAAAGTGGGCATACAAGTCTTATTCCTGATTTTAGCAGAAAAGCTTTCAGCTTTCACCACTGAGTATGATGTTAACCAAGAGTTTGTCATAAATGTCCTTTATTATATTGAAATATGTTCCCTCTATACCAACTTTGATGAGAGTTCTTTTTTTTTAACATCTTTATTGGACTATAATTGCTTTACCATGGTGTGTTAGTTTCTGCTTTATAGCAAAGTGAATCAGGTATACATATACATATATCCCCATATCTCCTCCCTCTTGCGTCTCCCTCCTATACTCCCTATCCCACCCCTCTAGGTGGTCACAAAGCACTGAGCTAATCTCCCTGTGCAATGCACCTGCTTCCCACTAGCTATCTATTTTACATTTGGTAGTGTATATATGTCCATGCCACTCTCTTACTTGATCGCAGCTTACCCTTCCCAATACCCATGTCCTCAAGGCTTTTCTCTACATGTGCATCTTTACTCCTGTGCTGCCCCTAGGTTCTTCAGAACTTTTTTTTTTTTTTTTTTTAGATTCCATATATATGTGTTAGCATACTGCATTTGTTTTTCACTTACTTCACTTGGTATGACAGAGTCTAGGTCCATCCACTGCACTACAAATAACTCAATTTTATTTCTTTTTATGGTTGAGTAATATTACATTGTATACATGTGTTACATCTTCTTTATCCATTAATCTGTCGATGGACACTTAGGTTGGTTCCATGTCCTGGTTATTGTAAATAGAGCTGCAATGAATATTGTGGTACATGACTCTTTTCAAATTATGGTTTTCTCAGGGTATATGCCCAGTAGTGGGATTGCTGGGTTGTATGGTAGTTCCATTTTTATTTCCTTAAGGAACCTCCATACTGTTCTCCATAGGGCTGTATCAATTTACATTCCCACCAACAGTGCAGGAGGGTTCCCTTTACTCCACACCCTCTAAAACTTTTACTGTTTGTAGATATTTTGATGATGGCCATTCTGACTGCTGTGAGGTGATACATCATTGTAGGGGTTTTTTTTGGTTTTCTTTTTTTTTTTTTTTTTTGCGGTATGTGGGCCTCTCACTGTTGTGGCCTCTCCCGTTGCAGAGCACAGGCTCCGGACGCGCAGGCTCAGCAGCCATGGCTCACGGGCCCAGCCACTCCATGGCATTTGGGATCTTCCCGGACTGGGGCATGAACCTGTGTCCCCTGCATTGGCAGGTGGACTCTCAACCTCTGTGCCACTAGGGAAGCCCCCTCATTGTAGATTTGATTTGCATTTCTCTAATGATTAATGATGTTGAGCATGCTTTCATGTGTTTGTTGGCAATCTGTATATCTTCCTTGGAGAAATGTTTATTTAGGGCTTCTGCCCATTTTTGGATTGGGTTGTATGTTTTTTTGTTATTGAACTGCATGACCTGCTTTTAAATTTTGGAGATTAATCCTTTGTCAGTTGCTTCATTTGCAAATATTTTCTCCCATTCTGAAGGTTGTCTTTTCATCTTGTTTATGCTGTCCTTTGCTGTGCAAAAGCTTTTAAGTTTTATTAGGTCCCATTTGTTTATTTTTGTTTTTATTTCCATTACTCTAGGAGGTGGGTCCAAAAGGATCTTGCTGTGATTTATGACATAGAGTGTTCTGCCTATGTTTTCCTCTAAGAGTTTTATAGTATATGGACTTACATTTAGGTCTTTAATCCATTTTGAGTTTATTTTTCTGTATGGTGTTAGGGAGTGTTCTAATTTCATTCTTTTATATGTAGCTGTCCAGTTTGCACAGCAGCACTTATTGAAGAGGCTGTCTTTTCTCCATTGTATACTCTTGACTCCTTTATCAAAAATAAGGTGACCATATGTGCATGGGTTTATCTCTGTGCTTTCTATCCTGTTCCATTGATCTATGTTTCTGTTTTTGTGCCAGGACCATACTGTCTTTATTACTGTAGCTTTATAGTATAGTCTGAAATCTGGGGGCCTGATTCCTCCAGCTCTGTTTTTCTTTCTCAAGATTGCTTTGACTATTCGGGGTCTTTTGTGTTTCCATACATGCTGTGAAATTTTTTGTTTTACTTCTGTGAAAAATGCTAGTGGTAGTTTGATAGGGATTGCATTGAATCTGTAGATTGCTTTGGGTAGTAGAGTCATTTCCACAATGTTGATTCTTCCAATCCAAGAACATGGTATATCTCTCCATCTGTTTGTAACATCTTTAGTTTCTTTCATCAGTGTCTTATAGTTTTCTGCATACAGGTCCTTTGTCTTCTTAGGTAGCTTTATTCCTAGGTATTTTATTCTTTTTGTTGCAATGGTAACTGAGTGTTTCCTTAATTTCTCTTTCAGATTTTTCATCACTCGTGTACAGGACTGCAGGAGATTTCTGTGCCTCAATTTTGTATCCTGCAGCTTTACCAAATTAATTGATTAGCTCTAGTACTTTTCTGGTAGCATCTTTAGGATTCTCCATGTATAGTATCATGTCATCTGCAAACAGTGACCACTTTACTTCTTCTTGTCTGATATGGAATCTGTTTATTTTTTCTCTTCTCTGACTGCTGTGGGTAAAATTTCCAAAACTATGTTGAATAACAGTGTTGAAAGTAGACAACCTTGTCTTGTTCCTGATCTTAGAGAAATGGTTTCAGTTTTTTACCATTGAGAATGATGTTGGCTGTCGGTTTGTCATTTGTGGCCTTTATTATATTGAGGTACATTCCCTCTATGCCTATTTTCTGGAGGGTTTTTATCATAAATGGATGTTGAATTTTGTCAAAAGCTTTTTCTGCATCTATTGAGAGGATCTTGTTTTTTTCTTCTTCAGTTTGTTAATATGGTTTATCACATTGATTGATATATATATATATAGAAGAATCCTTGCATTCCTGGGATAAACCCCAGTTGACCATGGTGTATGATCCTATTAATGTGCTGTTGGATTCTGTTTGCTACTATTTTGTTGAGGATTTTACATATATGTTCATGAGTGATATTGGCCTGTAGTTTTCTTTCTTTGTGACATCTTTGTCTGGTTTTTGTTTCAGGGTGATGGTGGCCTTGTAATGAGTTTGGGAGTGTTCTTCCCTCTGCTATATTTTGGAAGAGTTTGAGAAGGATAGGTGTTAGTTCTTCTCTAAATGTTTGATAGAATTTGCCTGCGATACCATCTGGTCCTGGGCTTTTGTTTGTTGGAAACTTTTTAATCATGATTTCAATTCCAGTGCTTGTGATTGGCCTGTTTATATTTTCTATTTCTTCCTGGTTCAGTCTCAGAAGGTTGTGCTTTTCTAAGAATTTGTCCATTTCTTCCAGGTTGTCCATTTTATTGGCATATACTTGCTTGAAGTAATCTCGCATGATCCTTTGTATTTTCACAGTGTCAGTTGTTACTTCTCCCTCTTAATTTCTAATTCTATTGATTTGAGTTTTTTCCCTTTTTTTCTTGATGAGTCTGGCTAATGGTTTATCAATTTTGTTTTTTTTCCTTAAGGAACCAGCTTTTAGTTGTATTGATCTTTGCTATCATATCCTTCATTTCGTTTTCATTTATTTCTGATTTGATCTTTGTGATGTCTTTCCTTCTGCTAACTTTGGGGTTTTTTTGTTGTTCTTTCTCTAATTGCTTTAGGTGTAAGGTTATGTTGTTTATTTGAGATGTTTCTTGTTTCTTAAGGTAGGATTGTATCACTATAAACTTCCCTCTTAGAACTGTTTTTGCTGCATCCCATAGGTTTTGGGTCATCGTGTTTTCATTGTCATTTATTTCTAGGTATTTTTTGATGTCCTCTTTGATTTCTTCAATGATCTCTTGGTTATTTAGTAATGTATTGTTTAGCCTCCATATTTTGTGTTTTTTACAGATTTTTTCCTGTAATTGATATCTAGTCTCATAGCATTGTGGTTGGAAAAGATACTTGATATGATTTCCAGTTTCCTAAATTTACCAAGGCTTTATTTGTGACTCAAGATATGATCTATCCTGGAGAATATTCCATGAGCACTTTAGAAGAAAGTGTATTCTGTTGTTTTTGGGTGGAATGTCCTAGTAATATCAATTAAGTCCATTGGTTTAAAATAACATTTAGAGCTTGTGTTTCCTTATTTATTTTTAAATTTGGATGATCTGTCCATTGATGAAAGTGGGGTGTTAAAGTCCCCTACTATGATTGTGTTACTGTCAATTTCCCCTTTTATGGCTGTTAGCATTTGTCTTATGTTTTGAGGTGCTCCAATGTTGGGTGCATAAATATTTACAATTGTTATATCTTCTTCTTGGATTGATCCCTTGATCATTATGCAATGTCCTTCTTTGTCTCTTGTAATAGTCTTGTTTGAAAGTCTATTTTGTCTGATATGAGTATTGCTACTCCAGCTCTCTTTTGGTTTCCGTTTTCATGGGATATCTCTTTCCATCCCCTCACTTTCAGTCTGTATGTGTCCCTAGGTCTGAATTGGGTCTCTTGTAGACAGGTCTCTTGTAGACATATATATTGGTCTTTTTTTATATATCTATTTAGCCTGTTTATGTCTTTTGGTTGGATCATTTAATCCATCCATATGTAAAGTAATTATCAATATGCATGTTGCTATTACCATTTTCTTACTTATTTTGGGTTTGTTTTTGTAGGTCTCTTCCTTCTCTTGTGTTTCCTGCCTAGAGAAGTTCCTTTAGCAATTATTGTAAATCTGGGTTGGTGGTGCTGAATTCTCTTAACTTTTGCTTGTCTGTAAAGATTTTAATTTCTCTGTTGAATCTGAATGAGATCCTTGCTGGGTAGAGTAATCTTGCTTGTAGGTTTTTTCCTTTCATCACTTTAAGTATGTCCTGCCAGGCCCTTCTGGCTTGCAGAGTTTCTGCTGAAAGATCAGCTGTTAACCTTATGGGGATTCCCTTGCATACTATTTGTTGTTTTTCCCTTGCTGCTTTTAATATTTTTCTTTGTATTTAATTTTTGATAGTTTGTTTAATATGTGTCTTGGCTTGTTTCTCCTTGGATTTATGCTGTATGGGATTCTCTGCATTTCCTGGACTTGAGTGATTATTTCCTTTCCCATGTTAGGGAGTTTTTCAACTATAATCTCTTCAAATATTTTCTGAGTCCCTTTCTTTTTCTCTTCTTCTTCTGGGACTCCTATAATTCGAATGTTGGTGTGTTTAATGTGTTCCCAGAGGTCTCTGATACTGTCCTCAATTATTTCAATTTTTTTTCTTTATTCTGCTCTGCAGCAGTCATTTCCACTATTTTGTCTTCCAGGTCACCTCTCTGTTCTTCTGCCTTAGTTATTCTGCTATTGATTCCTTCTAAAGAATTTTTAATTTCATTTATTGTGTTGTTCATCATTGTTTGTTTGGTCTTTAGTTCTTCTATGTCCTTGTTAAACATTTCTTGTATTTTCTCCATTCTATTTCCAAGATTTTGGATCATCTTTACTATCATTGCTCTGAATTCTTTTGCAGGTAAACTGCCTATTTCCTCTTCAGTTGTTTGGTCTGATGGCTTTTTCCCTTGCTCCTTCCTCTGCTGTGTGTTTCTCTGTCTTCTCATTTTGCTTAACTTACTGTGTTTGGGGTCTCCTTTTCACAGGCTACAGGTTCGTAGTTTCCATTGTTTCTGGTGTCTGCCCCCAGTGAGTAAGGTTAGTTTAGTGCATTGTGTAGGCTTCCCCATGTAGGGGACTGGTGCTTGTTTTCCTGTGGATGAGGCTGGATTTTTTATTTTTTGTGGGCAGGAGCGTGTCCTATGGTGTGTTTTGGGGTGTCTGTGACCTTATTATGATTTTGGGCAGCCTCTCCTCTAATGGGTGGGGTTGTGTTCCTGTATTGCTAGTTGTTTGGCATAGGGTGTCCAGCACTGTAGCTTGTTGGTTATTGAGTGGAGCTGGGTCTTAGCACTGAGATGGAGATCTCGGAGAGCTTTCACCATTTGATATTATGTAGAACAGGAAGGTCTCTGTTGGACCAATGTTCTGAGCTCAGCTCTCCAACCTAGAGGCTCAGGGCTGACACCCAGCTGGAGCACCAAGACCCTTTCAGCCACATGACTCAAAAGAAAAGGGAGCAAAAAAAGAAAGAAAGAAAGAAGAAAATAAAATAAAGTTATTAAAATAAAAAATTGTTATTAAAATAAAATTTGTTAATAAAATAAAAAAAGAAAAAAAAAAACAGACAGAGAGAACCCTAGAACAAATGGTAAAAGCAATGTTATACAGACAAAATCACCCAAAGGAGCATACACATACCCACTCACAAAAAGAGAAAAAGGAAAATATATATATATCTATTTATATATATATATATATATAAAAGAGAGCAACCAAATCAATATACTAACCTACAATGATAATGAACTCTAAATACTAAACTAAGATAAACATAAAACCAGAAACAAATTAGATGCAGATAGCAAACCCCAAGTCTACAGTTGCTCCCAGAGTCCACCATCTCAATTTTGGGATGATTTGTTATCTATTCAGGTATTCCACAGATTCAGGGTACATCAGGTTGACTGTGGAGATTTAATCCACTGCTCCTGAGGCTGCTGGGATAAGTTTCCCTTTCTCTTCTTTGTTCGCACAGCTCCTGGAGTTCAGCTTTTGATTTGTCCCCACCTCTGCATGTAGGTCACCTGAGGGCATCTGTTCTTTGCTCAGACAGGATGGGGTTAAAGTAGCTGCTGATTAGGTGGCTGTGGCTCTCTCAGACCGGTGGGAGGGAGTGGTACGGAATTCAGGGTGAGCCTGCAGAGGCAGAGGCCAGCATGATGTTGCAACAGCCTGAGTTGCACTGTGTGTTCCCCCTGGGGAAATTGTCCCTGGATCACGGGACCCCGGCAGTGGCGGGCTGCACAGGCTCCCAGGAGGGAGGGTGTGGATAGTGACCTGTGCTTGCACACAGGATTCTTGGTGGCTGCAGCAGCAGTCTTAGCATTTCATGCCTATCTCTGGTGTCTGCGCTGATAGCTACCACTCGCTCCCATCTCTGGAGCTCGTTTAGGTGGTGCTCTGAATCCCCTCTCTCATGCACCCTGAAACAATGGTTCTTACCTCTTAGGCAGGTCCAGACTTTTTCCCGGACTCCCTCCCAGCTAGTTGTAGTGCACTAGCCCCCTTCAGGCTTCAGGTTATTTTCACGCAGCCAACCCCAGTCCTCTCCCTGGGATCTGACCTCTGAAGCTGGAGCCTCAGTTCCTAACCCCCACCCGCCCCGGAGGGTGAGCAGAGAAGCCTCTCAGGCTGGTTAGTGCTGGTTGGCACCAATCCTCTGTGCGGGAATCTCTCCACCTTGCCCTCTGCACCCCTGTTGCTGTGCTCTCCTCCATGGCTCCAAAGCTTCCCCCCACCCACCCTCCTGTCTCCACCAGTGAAGGGCTTCCTAGTGTGTGGAAACATTTCCTCCTTCACAAATCCCTCCCCGAGGTGCAGGTCCTGTCCCTATTCTTTTGTCTCTGTATTTTTCTTTTGCCCTACCCAGGTATGTGGAGAGTTTCTTGCCTTTTGGGAGATCTGAGGTCTTCTGCCAGCATTCAGTAGGTGTTCTGTAAGAGTTGTTCCATATGTAGATGTATTTCTCATGTATTTGTGGGGAGGAAGGTGATCTCCATGTCTTACTCCTCTGCTATCTTAAAGGTCTCCTGTTGAGATTTTTTATCATGAATGGATGTTTAATTTTGTTAAATGCTTTTTTTCTGTAACTGTTGAGATGATCATGTAATTTTTACCCTTCCTTTTGTTAAAGTGGTGTATCACATTGCTTGATTTGTAAATATTTAACCACTTTTTCCTCCCTGGAATAAATTAAACGATTATGGTGTATGACCATTTTTATTTATTTTTGGTTTTGGTTTGCTAATATTTTGTTTAGAATTTTTGCATCTATATTCATCAAAGATATTGACTTGTAATTTTCTCTTTTTGTGTAGTGTTTTTGTCTGGATTTGGTATCAAGGTAATGGTGGCCTTGTGGAATGAATTTGGGAGTGTTCTGTTCTCTTCAGTTTTTTGGAATAGTTTGAGAAGGATAGGTATTATCTCTCCTTTATATGTGTGGTAGAATTTCCCTGTGAAGTAGTCAAGTCTTGGACTTTTGTTTGCTGGGAGCTTTTTAAATTAAAATTTCAGTTTCACTACTAGTGATCAGTCTGTTCAGATTGTCTGTTTCTTCATGAATCAGTCTTGGGAGGCTGAATATTTCTAGAAATTTGTCCATTTCTTCTAGGTTGTCCAATTTGTTGGCATATAACTGTTTGAAGTATTCTCTTATGATTTTTTTTTTTTTGTATCTGTGTTTTATTTTTCCCCTTTCATTTTTATTTTGTTAATTTGGTCCTCTCTTTTTACATCTTGGTAAGCCTGGCTAGAGGTTTGTCCATCCTGTTTATCTTTTCAAGTAAACCAGCTGTTTCTTTGATATTTTCTATTTTTTTAAATCTCTATTTTATTCATTTCTTCTCTTTTTTAAAAAAAATATTATTATTTCCTTCCTTCTCCTGACTAGGCTTTGTTTGTTCTTATTTTTCTAATTTCTGTAGATGATATGTTAGGTTGTTTATTTGAGTTTTTTTTTTTCTTCTTAAGGAAGGCCTATATCACTATAAACAAACCTCTGATAACTTCTTTTGCTGTACCCCATCAATTTTGGAAAGTTGTGTTTCCATTTTCATTTCTCTTGAGGTATTTTCTGGTTTCCTCTTTGAATTCTTCATTGACCCATTGGCTGTTTAGCAGCAAGTTATTTAGTCTTCTCATGTTTGCACTTTTCCCATTTCTCTTTCTGTAATAGATTTCTAGTTTCATACCATTGTGTTTGGAAAAATACTTGATATAATTTCTATCCTCTTAAATTTATTGAGGCTTGTTTTGTGACCTCACACACACTCTATCCTGGAAAATGTTCCATATGCACTTTAAAAGAATGTGTATTTTGCTGTTTTGGGGGTGGAAAGTTCTGTAGATATCTATTAAATCCAACTGCTTGGGTTTCTCTGGTGGCGCAGTGGTTGAGAGTCCGCCTGCCGATACAGGGGACACGGGTTTGTGCCCCGGTCCGGGAAGATCCCACATGCCGTGGAGCTGCTGGGCCTGTGAGTCATGGCCACTGAGCTTGTGCGTCTGGAGCCTGTGCTCTGCAACGGGAGAGGCCACAACAGTGAGAGGTCTGCGTACCACAAAAAAAAAAAAAAAAAAAAAAAAATCCAACTGCTTTATTGTGTCATTTAAGAACACTGTTGCTTTACTGATTTTCTGTCTGGATGATTTACCCATTGATGTAAGTGCGGTGTTGAAGTCTCCTACTGTTATTATATTGTCAATGTCTCCCTTTATGTCTGTTAATATTTACTTTATAGGTTTAGGTGCTCCTGTATTGGGTGCATATATGTTAATAATTGTAACATCCACATCTTGTATTGATCCCTTTATCATTCCATTATACCCTTCTTTGTCTTTTGTTATAGACTTTTAAAGTCTATTTTGTCTGATATGAGTATTGCTACCCTCACTTTCTTGTCACTTCCATTTGCATGAAGTATGTTTCTCCATCCCCTCACTTTCAGTTTGTATGTCTTGGCCCTGAAGGGTGTCTCTTGTAACCAGCATATTAAAGGGTCTTTTTATTTTATTCAATCAGCCACCCTATGTCTTTTGATTGGAGATTTTAGTCCACTGACATTTAATGTAATTATTGATGAATATTTACTTACAGCCATTTCATTACTTATTTTCCAGTTGTTTTTGTTATTCTTCTCTCTTTTTTTTCGTCTTTTTGTTTCTTCCCTTGTTCACACCAAATATTTTAATGTAGTAGTTCTATGCATTTCATTTCATTTCCATATTCCCAAGCCAATTCACGTTTTATCCCCTCAATTAATTCAAATTTTTTTTTCAAATGCCACCTCCTCAGAGCTGTCTTCCATGATGATTTTGTCAGAAATATCCTTCCTCAATCTTCTCATTCCTCTACTCTGCTTTATTGTTTATCAAGCACATATTTCTTTTTTTTTTTTGGACATGAAAAAAGTCCATGATTTATTTTTAAATGGAAAAAACAGATTGCAGGGCAGTTAAACACAGAACTGAGAAAAGTGAAATTAGTTATTACGTCTAGCTTGTAAACAGGGATCTTACCTCATCATCTCTGAAGATTTGTTAAATGCCTACCTCCAGCTGACTCTGAATATTGTTTTGTTTTTATATTATAAAACAAGTATTATTCCATTATAGTTATTCAGGAGAAATCACCTGAACAAGCTGAAATAGCTCAGTTGGGAGAGCGTTAGACTGAAGATCTAAAGGTCCCTGGTTCCATCCTGGGTTTCAGCAGTAGTTTTGGGTTTTTGCACTAAATAGAGTTTCCTGGCAGTCTTAACCAAAATATAAGCTTTAAGGGGAATATTTGGTTATTATGTTTTGAGTGGGTGACTTTTCAGGGAGGGGTGGTGTCAGGTGCCCTGGTGGGCCTTTTTACTAAACCCCCAATACCTTAGTACTTCCTGACTGTAATAATAATAGCTAACTTATCTTGAGTACTTGCTATATGTCAAGCTATACTTTAAGCTTTTTCTGTGTGTTAACTTATTTAAAATGACCACTAAAATTCTTGATAACTACTTGTTAAATAAATAACAGTTTGATGCCAGAGGCCTGGCATGTGGTTGGTACAAAATGACCTTTCAAGCACATATTTCTTAAATATACATTGTAGATATATATGTATATATGTCTATATATCTTCTCTCCCCCACACACTCTTAACTAGTATCCAAATGTGTAGAGAATTTGTATGCTTTATCTACCACTATATTAATGATTCACACAGAGTTTCATCTCTCCCTAGTTCTTTCCTTTCTCTTTTTCTTCTGCCTAACTCCTTCTCATTCTTAATAAGTCAGTTAATTTATTATTCACATCTTTTGGGAAATCTTCTCTAGGTATGTTTTCTATGGGTTCATGAAGCACCATTTCCAATCCTTATCATGGCACTCACTACATTGTACAGCAGTTTTCTGTTTCTCCAGCTGAGCAACACACAGACAGGCTTTCTGGTGTTTGGCTATACTTGTCTCTGAACCATTTCCCCAGGAAGAGGCCGTGAGAAGAGCTCCATTTCTCTGCAGATAGGAGGAGACGATGCCTTCTCCTTCCCATGGGACAGGGAGAGATGCCTTCTTCTTCTGTGGCCAAGGAGCTCCTTTACAGGGACTCTGTCAGGGCTCAGCCATCCAATCCCCAGAAAAGCTGAGCTTTGTCTACCATCTTGCAGTGACTGTCATGTGAGAGCCTGTGAAGTTGTAGGAAGCAATAAATGCCACTGAGCTGTGAAGGGATGCAAGAGCTGCCTGGATAACAACCCTGTAGCTACTATAATGACTTAGATTAGAGCAGAAGGAAATTCCAGTCATTTTTCAGTCTGTCAGTATTTCTATTATCCTCAAGACTGAGCATGAAACATTCATTACACCACAGCCTTATTGATTCAACTGATGAAAATATATTGGTATTAATAACATGAAACTCTAAGGCACTGGGGATAATAAAACAATTGATTGGAAACATAACGTGTTTGAGAATATTTTTATGTGGTAGTTCCATGCATTTCATTTCCATTCATAACTAAGCCAGCAAGTAGGTGATTTGGGCATCACCTCATCAAGCCATATAACCATCTTTATTTAGTATTTACATGATTATCCAGAATAAATAGTTTGATCGGTTGTTAACAACAGAGTTTAATTTGAGGCAAAATGAAGAAAATCTGTTTGAAATGACTAACTCACTGATTAAAAATATGGAGCTTGGGTTTTAAATGGCTTAAATATGGTCATTGAAAATAATGTTCTTTGGGGGTATTTTTAATTTTGTGTCCTCTTAGGAAGTTTCAAAAAACAGAGTATCCCTTTTTTTGGGTGGGGGGAATCTAACTTAAGTCTTTGTCTTTTGGTATTCAGATTATTATGATAAGGCATAGGAAAAGAGAACTTTTTATTACAGATTTTTCTTTGTGGCTACACTTTTACCTTGAGAAATATTTTTTTGATCATTTTCTCAGTTCATATTACTCAATAAGTGGCTACTGTCAGCTTCTGGTAAGAATGAGCTCACCAAGATGTATGATGTCAAAATATACCATTTTCTAATGCATTGAGCAAAATAATTATAAAAATTATGAATTAAAAATATCTAAATACCACTAACCTCCAATCAATTTTGCCATATTGTTTTCTGGCTTTTATTTCTATGTGTACATATTCTATGTCTTCATATTTAGAATGTCATATGTGTTTAGAATACATATTTAGAATGACATTCATAAAATGTATTTTGTTTTATTCTTTTATAATTTATCACAATTTTCTTGTTTTTATATTAATTTTATGACAGTATAATATTTCATACAACTCTGTAGTTGTCCCTTCCATTTTTCATCTTGTAAATAATATTGCAATGGAAATATTTATGCCTATGTGTTTTCCACATAATTTATTCTTTTATTAAGATATTCCTATGAATAGTTTTACTGGGTCAAATTGTATGACATTTTTTTAACCTCATAAAGTACATTTCCAAATTACTTTTCAAGAGGATTGAACAAATTAAATTTCCCCTATTGGTGTATATAGTTAAAAATATGTTGGTCAGGATTATGGATTTTTACTTAAAATATTTGTTAATGTACCATGTGAAAAACAATACCCTGTTTCTCTTGGTATTTTTGGTGGTTTCAGAGACTATTAAATGTTGGTTTAGCAATTGTCTTTCCTCTTGTGTGAACTGTCTTTTCATATCCTTTGTTTACTCATTGGGTGTAAGTATTTTTGTGTCAAATTTTATGAGCATTCATGTTTGCTGCAAATATTTTCTTAGTCTTTTGTTTTCTCTCATATTTTAGTTATGTTATTCTTTATTGTACCAGGGATTTAAATATTTATGCAATTGAATCTGTAGATTATTTATTGTTTACAATTGTCATTTCTCTAAAGATGGACATAATATTTTTAATCCTATAGTCTGTTGATTTTCTTTGATTAAAATTTTATAGTTGTCTCATAATGTAGAATTTATTGTGGTAAAGGGGTGAGATGATTACTTCATATTATGTACTTTTATTCTTACATCAATTATTAAATAACAAAAGATCATTTAAAATGCCCTGTTGGCAGTATTATATTTTTGAAGCTTATTTGATAATATGCACTGTTGAGTCAGGTAGTGTTCTAGGCACAAGGAAATGAAAATGGTCTCATTTTGGTCATTAAGGAGCTCAGAGTTTAGGTGAGGAAGGAGGTCAGGGAACAGTTTCTACATAACAATTTTCTGGTATTTCACACTGACCACTGAGTCACTATGATGGGAAACTGAACTCTGTTCTCCTCTGGTTTCTATTTCCTTTTCTTTTTGTCACTCTCATTTGCTCTTGTCTGTTCTTTTTGTTCTCCTGCTCTTGCATGCTCTTTGGCTTGCTTTTTCTTTCTCACTCTTTCCCTTTTCCCCTCCTTCCTGCTTTTATTCTTTCCCTCCCTCTTTATTCTTCTTCCTTCCACCTCCATCGGCACTGCTTTCTTCCTCCAAACTCCCTCCCTCTACCTTTCCTTTACCCATACCTCCTCCAGAAAAAATAAATTTTGTCTCTCTCTGGAGAGACATGCATTTCTAAATCAATGGTAAGGCATTAGACAAAGCATGGTCTTAGGAGCTAAGCCAACTAGAATTCAAATCTTGGCCTTGTCTCTACCAGTTGTATCAATCTAAGCAATTGCAGGAAGTCCTTACTTTGCTCAGTTCTGATATGCATAAATTTAAATTCCCACTGCTTAGTTTAATAATACTAGTCCTTCAACAACATGGTTCAAATTTAAGTTACTTCAGTATATTGACTGTGAGTAATTGCATAACTTATAAAATTCACTACTAGCTTCTCAGACTACACATCAAGTAGCTGTGTTGACTTCTTGTGTTCTAGTGATAAACCAAGATGAGTTTTTACAAAAATGAATAAACAAAAGAGGAAACTGACCAAGAAAGATGAAAGTGCAGCAAAGAAATAAAATGATATTTCTGGAAATGAACTGAACATAAATGGATTTATTAAAAAAACAGCTAACCTTGAGAATACTGACACTGACACCATTCAAGAGACTCCAGACATACAGTCCAAGGAACTTAGTGAAGATGAGCTTATGGACAAAAATGAAGAAATTAGTGGTGATGAAAAGAATAAAGATATCCCAGAGGACATGATGTCAGCAATAAACTTTACATTAAAGGAGTTCTTGGAGATATTTCACAACACGAAATGAGGAAAAGGTGAAATGTTAGAAGGTCATCCAAACAGAAACAGTATGACAATTTACAAGGAATAGAAAAGATGCTCACTCTGTATCATGTTATATAACAAGAGGGTAAGCACTGTTCAAACTACTCTGGATACATTTTTTGAAGAAACTAAACACTTTAATTCTCTTAAATTACAGTGTCCTAAATAAATATTGTTTTACTATTTTTCATTTTGCTATACATTTATAACAGACAGTTATAGAGTTCTTAATGTTTTGAAAAACGTTTTTAAAGGTCACAAAATAAGAGTAATATGTTCCATTGATTATTAAGATTGTTTTGCAAGATTTCTTGTATGGTCATTTTTATGACCCCAAACTAGTGTGCAAAGTGGCAACTGCCTATTCTTAACTTCTCTAAACTTTAGTTTCTCTGTCTGTGAAATGAAAGAGGATAACTCATAGGAATATTGTGAGAGTTAAATGAGATAATGCATATAAAGTGCTTGGAGCAGCTGGAATTTGGTAAAGTTTCAATAAAAGGTAGCTATTATTATTATCTTTTTTGCGGTATGCGGGCCTCTCACTGTTGTGACCTCTCCCGTTGCAGAGCACAGGCTCCGGACGCGCAGGCTCAGCGGCCATGGCTCATGGGCGCAGCCGCTCTGCGGCATGTGGGATCTCCTCGGACTGGGGTACGAACCCGTGTCCCCTGCATTGGCAGGCGGACTCTCAACCACTGCGCCACCAAGGAAAGCCAAAGGTAGCTATTATTAATGTTAATATCATTACTATCAACCAACAGGTAAAGCAATATGGCATAATTCTACCAAGTTGAGTTTAATGAAACTTTTATTGTTTAAGCCAAATAGCTCATGCAAAATATCAGAATTAAACGAGAAAACATAACAATGAATTAGTAAAAACGTAAATATTTTTCTAGCCATCAGGAACCTGCCTCCCCTCCAAGATACTCACTCTAAAACAAATCACATTGTCAGTCTTGATAATAAAATAAAGTGCTTTAACTCACCTTCTTGGACTTACCTAGACTAATTTCAGGAAGTTCAATTCTTTTCTGTTCAAGCTCTAGTATTTCATTTCTGTTTTCTTTTTGTACTAAGAAACACCAGTATAGAGGAGCCCAGAATTCATTATTAGAAGAGTGGGGAGTTGTGGTGGGTGGAAATTTAATCAGATTGCACTCTGTGGTATTTCTATAGAAGCTCATAGCTATTCTCTGGTTGAATTGTACCCACCTATTTATAAAAACATATATTAATGAACACATGGGAGAGAGAATTTCGTTAAAATCCATGTCAATTTAGCCATTGTTTTCAGACTTTTTCCTTCTTACATTTTTCATACCAAAGTAAGTATGGTTGATTTAACTTGTTAATGCTTTCTCTACTTTAGTCTCAAGTCATTACTTAGAAATAAAAAAAAATGTGTAGTTTTCACAAAGCAGGGAAAAATATAGAGTATATATATAAAGACTCCATTAGTGATTAAAACTCAGTGGTTCCCCATTGCCAATGACCAAGTAAGTCCACATGTGTGAACACAGCACTAAGGCCTCTCTTTTTTAGGTACCGTCTTGCTCATCCACCCTCATCTAATACTCCACCCTACATTTCAGCTACCTCATTTCCTTCCTGTCCTCCAAACAATGTTCATTCCCCACTCACTGTCCTTGCTGTTTCCTTCTTGTCTTAAATGACCTTCCCTCTCTTCTCTGTCCAAGTGATGCCCACTCTTCAAAGTCCAGATCAAGCCACATCTCCCAATGAGGTCTTCCTCACTGTTCCATTTCCCACCAACCTGAGTTTTCTCTGACCTTCTCTTAACACTTATGGTTCACACCAGTGTTCTTTGACATTGAGTCTTTCAAGGACTTGTTATATTGCTCAATCATAGTTTGAGTTTCTGGGGGTCTCACAGCCTACTGTATATTTCCATTTAGTTTACAACTAGTTATACACAGAGTTTGCTAGTGTGGCTCCATGAAGGCAGAGGCATTGTCTTGTCTGTACTCTCTATAGTGCCTAGCATATAGTAGGAGCTCAATAAATAATTATTAAATAAACAAAGAAACAGATATAATTTAGCATTTTAAAAATGTTGTTCAACCTGATTTTTCCCCTCCATGTGGGGAAATATGTCTGCTTTAAGCATTCTAAAAAAAAATCCATCATTTGTTTCTTTCAGTCTTTTTGGGCGATAAACTTCTCAGAGGGATGTGTCAACAAGCTGGGTAACTATTACATAGTGTGTCGCCAGCCCCTTTGTGTGGGTCCACGGGGGACTGGTATTCTCCTTAGACAGGTTTATAGAGTCTTGAACCACAATAGAGTTAATTTTTATTTTAAATTACTATAAGATATTGCACAGTCAATTGAAATGTGAAAATGTAATCAAACTTTTTTGTTCTACACAACAAAGATAGCTAGCTGAATATATATATATATATTTTTTTTTCTTTCAGAATTGACTATTTTCATATAATTTAGATATAACCTAAACACTCTCCAATCAGCTAATTCTAGATGACATCGTCATTCTCAAATTACCGCTGCAGAAGGAACAGTATCAGTAAGCTGTACTGTCTTTTTAAGTTAAATGTATTTTTCTGTAAGTGCATATGTGTTGACTATATATATATACATACACATATACACACATATGCATATACACTTTATATATATCTATTTGCCCCTTAATACAATCTGCTACACAATTTCTCTTGAAAATAATATGTACATTGATATAATACAAATAAAAACAAACAACAGCGAAAGAAAATGTAAACTTCTTAGATGTTTTATATTCAGGTAAGAGTGACAGATAGGCTGAGATTTAAAAGTTCAAAAATGGATTTCTGAGGGACTCATGGGTGGTCATTTGAATGTTCAGAGGAGAACAGGTAGGGAGTGTCTAGAGTGGAAGGCTCAGTCATGTCCAATTTTTCAATCTTTCTCACTTTATTAGTTTAAATTGACATCAATAAAAAGAGGCGAGAGGATCTTCAAAGTTTTCCTGAGTTAAATATGTCTACATTAGTGGCGCTGCATTTGATGGACCAATAAAGTGAAACTATAATCAAATACCTATCTTGTCATAAATTCCGTCTTGTCCTAAAGGATTTTCAACTTGCCAATCAGACAAACCCAATTTAAATGATGGCTGCCTGCAGTTTCACACAGGTCGACCAGGCAGAATCATCCAGCTGCGGCCCAGCCCCAGCCGGGTGATTACACCATATACCTTTCAGGATCTTTGTCAAGGGTGCTGCCTTACTGGCTTGATTACCTACCCCATGAAGGCCACTGTGCTCAGCTTGTGGGGTAATGAGAAGAAGAAAAAGTTACCTTTTTTCTGTGCTCAATCACAACAGAATGGAGGAGAGAGATTGCATTGAAATAGAAAGTTCATCTTGATCAGACAAAAAAAAAAAGAAAAGAAAAGAAAGTGACCCTGTCTTTGATTTTATGTGTTGGGAGTGTGTGCACATGAGTGTAAACATTTCAAAAAGACACTCTTACTATTCTAAGACACTTGTAGGACAGCCTTACACAAATATAGTGTCTTTTTCTTTCTTTTTCCCTTTGATTGGAGCTATTGAAACCAGGCATGTCTGATTTATGAGGCCATTCCAGTTCCACAGAACACAAAGTCACGAGGTTTAACATAGTTAAATGGTCTTTCCAGCACATTTTATGAGACAGTGCTAAGCTGCTTCTCAGGCCAGACTATCAATCACCCCCACTATGACCACACTCAGGTAGGACCAAACTGGAATTCTGAAACATTCCCAGCAATTTTTGAGCTGTCACTTAGCATGAGGCCCTACTTTGCCAAAGAAATTTATCAAAGCTTAAACTCATTCATATTCCCTGCAGTTTTCTTGCGAGGCAGCAGCAGCAGGGAACTCCTTATAGCACTCTTTTAGAAAACTGATTATAATTTAGGGATGGCAGTGAAGATTCTTACGCAGCATAAGAAATAACAGCAATAACCTTTCTAATTACAAGAAAGACTAATGCATTGACTGAGAAAATCATTAGAAAGAAGGACTGAGCTCTTCCTTGAGGCTGTAGCTGCTCAGTAAGAGAGTAGACCTTATGCAGAACATAAGACTCTGTGCAGAGTCAGAGAACTCTTAGGGGGCTTGAATTGCAGGGAAAGAGTGTCCAGCCAAATGAAATTCTATGTCCAGTGGAGCAGTCTTGGGATGGAAGTTTGCACCTAGAATTTGAAGCCTGGCAATGTGCCACAACTAAATGAGGCCAGATGCCAATTCTAAGGTGGAAAACCAGGCAGAGACTAGCCATAGTTATCAAATGGTCTTCCAAGGCCTTCAAAGTTGTGTGGCCAAATTTTAATTAATGTGTAAAATTTACTTTTGCTGCAACCAAGGATATGTACAGTTTGGATATGTACAGAATGCCTGTACATTAGAACATTGAGATAGGATGGTTGTGTAGCAAACGTAGAGAGGGTATGAAATTTTCTGCCATATTCCAGTGAATAGACAATCTTCCTTTGTTGCTGGCTTAGTCTCTTCTTTTGCTCATTCTTTAAAATATATTATTCACTTAGGAATGCTTACCCCCTTCTTGTTCCTACACACTATCCTTGGGTTAGTGCGGCTTTGTCTGTGGCTTCATTTAGCACATAGGCACTGATGACTTCTCACAGGTCTTGAGTCATGATCCTACCACTCATTACCTCAGTGATTAAAGAAAAGCTACTTTCTGTATAAAGTGGGAATTATGATATCTGTCTTACAGAGTTGATGTGAGAATAAAGTAGTGTAAGTAAAGTACCTGCATGCAGTCAAGTGTAAATAAATATGAGTATTACTATAGGTGAATATGCCTCTAGCCCAGTTCCTCAGCCTCAGATTTACATATCCAACTGTCTGCTGGACATCTCCACTGGATAATTTATACACACATCACTGGTCATTCCCACAGTTAACATCCTCTCCCTAAACTTTCTCCTCATGTCTTCTCTGTCATCAGTTAATGACTCTCTCATGAACTTGCCAGTCATCTGAGGATCATTTTTGATTTCCTTCTCTTTCATTCACCACAGCTAACCAATCATTAACATTGACCAGCTTAACTTTGAATATGATCTGAACCCTCTTTTCCATCCTTTTTTACGACCACATGGACTCAGGATCTTTGCAACTGTCAGATTATTCCAGAGTCTTCCAAACTGGTCTGCTTATTTTAAGCCTTGTTCCCCTCAGATGCATTCTTGACTCTGCTGCCAGATTAATATAAGTGAAAGACAAACCTGACCATGCATTTCCTTGCTTAAAGCCTTAAAGGATCTACATCTCCTATAAGATAAAGTACAACAGAATGCAGAGTATAAGGTCCTCTTCCTACCTCTACAGGTTTGTCTTCGCTCATTCCCTACCATACACAAAACCCACATTCTTCCTCCTTCTGATCCCTTACAGTGAAGGTGTTTCTTTTCCACGTTCAGGGCTCATCCCTTACTCTTATTCCTCTGAATCTCTGCCCATCAACTATTTCCCTTCTGTCCTGTCTGTAATTTCTCTCTCTTCTCACTTGTTCTCCTCAGAACATTTAAATGTTCTCATGTATCTAAACTTCACTATGCTTTCTCCTCTTCAAAATCCTATTTTCTGAGAGAGATGTCTACATGTATGGTTTCCTCCAACTCACTTCCCAACCATCCCTCCTCTCAATTAAACCTGGCTTCCTCCCTTATGAGCTAGGTGAGCCCACTCTCTCCTGATGTTGCATTCAGTGAAGGCCTCCCAGTCCTTGACTTCTTGGCACATTCAATGCCATTGCCTGGTCCCTTCTTCTAAAACCCTCTATTCACTGCGTCTCCATGGTATCCTGCATTCCTGACTTTGCATCCATTTCTTTGGCTTCCTCTTTTGTTTCCTTACAAGATTTCTCTTCTTTTACATTGTGTGTTTCTCAAGGTTCTATCCTTATAATCTGTCTCTGGGGATCTCATTTTCTCCCATCATCTCAACAGCCATTTATGTCCTAATGGCTCCTGATCTCTGTCTATAACCTAGAGCTCTCTTCTAACTTTAACCATGTAACAAGTTGCCATCTGGACATTTCCACTTTGAGATTTAATGGGTACCTTTAACTCAATATGTCACAAACTGAACTCATTTATGATCTGTTTTCCCATCTTGAATGCAAGCTTAATGACAGTGAGGTCTTTGAAACACTCACTGCTGTTTTATTTTCATTAGAAGAGTGTCAGGAATTGAGTGGGCACTTGTTAACTCTTTGTTGAATGAATAACAACTTTATCTCTGTGAATGACATCATATAGTTACCGAGGCAGGAAGTTCAGTTTCAATTTCAACTCCTTCATCTCCATTACTTTCAAAACACATCAAATCAGTTATCAGTTCACTGATTTTACTTTCCAATGAATTTGTAAAAAATGTTAAGCTTGCTCTACTTGTTTGTTACGTGATTTGTCAAATTCAACCCGCAGTAGAGCAGGAGCCCAGTTCTGATGTAGGCCTTTCTTGCCATTTGCAGCCTGTCTCTAGCTCCAGTTGGTTCCTAAAGAAAAATCCAGAAGATCATATGGTGCCTGATTCCAGCAGATTCTGACCTGTGAAATTTCATTTCATGTTTAAAATTCATTGTAGGAAGTAGTGACCATGCTGTTTCTCAGAAAGTAATTTTTAAATGTAAAAAATCATCAGTGTCAAGAGGATTTTCCTTTAAATCTAATCTGAGGTGTTAATGTACTTTACACTCATGTTCTTTGTCTGTAATGGAGGAGAGGATGGTCCAAATTAACTTTTTTTACTGTAATACAAAACCAGAATTTCTCTTAGAATCCTTGGAGGCCATGATCAGAGAGGGGACCAAAGAAAGCTTGGGTTTATAATAGCAATGGTTAACATGTATTAAGTACTTACCATTAACCAGGAACTGAGTTATTCTTCATATAACTCCTGTAATTCTTGGAACAATGATTTAAGTACAATTATTTCCATCTCTGAAAGCTAGAACACAGAACGTTTATGTAACCTAGCAGTGTGCATACCACTGGGAAATGGCACCCTGAGGTCTGAATCAGTTTAGAGCAGTCTGATTCTGGAGTCTCTGCCTTGGGCACTGCTATAAAGCTTTTATAAATGACAAATTTATTCCAAACAATGTTGTTACTTCATTTCATATCCATGACTTTTTCTTTTAAAAACAGAGCTAGAAAATATGTCCAAGAAAAGTAAGAGACTGATTTTGGAAGGGAAAAGAATGGTCATTAATCTAAAGCATTCTTTTCATAACCCACAAAACCAACCGTATTCACTATTAAGACATCATGAGTACCTTGGTGCCGGGGGCTACCTAAGGGTTAGAGATGAAACCAATAGGAGATCAGTTCCCTGTATTAAGAAATCTGTGCCTATCATGTGCTTAATGAGCTTATATCCTAGGAAAACAGTTGAATGAAGTTTTTGCCATATACTATGATTGTTTAAGAACCTGAAAGAAAGTTGGGAGAAATATCAAGCAGCCAAAATATTACTTATAAACTTCAGTATTCTCCTTTTTGAAATCCCAGGGCTGTAGCTGGGGAGTGAGAAATGCCCATAACCCAAGTGGGCCCTGACCCCCTTACCTTAAACTATGTAATTAATACGACTCCAAATACTAAACACTGTGCTAAATACTTATAAAAGCCAACCAAAGCCAGTGTAATTATCTAAAATGAAATCATACCATAGCACTCATTCAAAATGTTTCTATGGCACTAACGACCTGAAAGATCAAGTTCAATGTCTCTGATATATTGCTGGTATATAAGACCATGTGTAATTCAAGCCCAACCAACATCTCTAGCCCTATCACCTCCCGCTTTCCACCATTCCTATCAAAATCCCATACCTTATCCCCTTAAACACTTGCTACTTTGTGACAGGAAGCCATGCTTTTAGATTTGTGTTCTTTTGAACAAACTGTTTCTTTTATCTAAAGCTATGCTGTCCAGTAAGGTAGCCGCTAATGATTTAAATTTAATTATAAACTAGTTAATATTGATAAAATGAAACATGCAGTTCCTTGGTCACACTATGCACATTTTTAAGTGCCCAATAGCCACATGTATTGGATAGTGCAGATACAGAACATTTTCGTCATCATAGAAATTTTTAAAGGACACCCTTGCTTTAAAGTACCTTGATTTCTTCTCAACCCTCAACTTCTGAATCCTTTAAAGTCTTACTCATTTTCAGGTTTCCACTAAAAAGTGACCCTGTTTGTGAAGCCTTCTTTGATGCCTCCCTATAAGCTATTTCCCATTGCATTTTTCTTATACCTCTGCTACAGTGCATATCAATTCTCTTATGGATGTGGTTATTTAGAAACATGAGAGAAGGGAATTTATGTTCTCATCTTTATATTCTCATCACAGTTCCTGAACTATAGTGATGATTTTTTGGATGAATGAATGGTTTGAGGTTAAAGACAAAGCTCCCTGAAATTAATTTTATTTTTCTTCTTCATTCCTGTAGAGTAGGAAAGAGAATGTTGCATAACCTTTTCATGGTGTTTCATGGAAGGTTGAGAAAGCAGGAACCCAGCTTTCTGACCCCTCTATGAATTCATAAGGTGTGCTGGGCTCAGGGGACTTGAATTTATTGCAACCTGTAAGTCTTCCCTGATTTCTGACAGGTGAATGTGGAGGTGGAACTGGTGTTGCTTCAACCCACTTCCCTGTATCGATATGCCTTAACTTCTGCCTTATCCAATGTTCTGCATCCCAATTTATATAGATTTTCAGGTGAAAGACATATACGTACATGATACCAATTAACCTCTGCAAATGCCTCATGTCCTAGGAATTTTGTAAAAGAAAAAGGTTTAATTGTGTGGTTAATATGAACAATTTTGTAGCAGTCACAATCTCTGGGACTATAAAATTACGTTTGTGTGCTTTGAGAGATCATAATCCTTGACTGTTTTTATTCCAATGAAGTCATCAATAGAAACAGAAAAACAAATTCATAATGCAACATAAAATGTTTTAAAAGTTATGAAAAGAATAATTTCCTTACCTCATGGCAGTTTAACAAAGGAAGCTACAGAAAGCTATGAATAGATTATGAAAATTATTTTTAAAAAGGACAAATCCATTTGGTATGCTTTTAAGGAGGTCTTTTGAATAGACTAGGGAAAGTGATACAGCCTGGCATAGCAGAAAGAAAACAAGCTAAAGATACTGGAGGACCCATGTTCAAATCTCAACCCAGCCAATATACAGACCTTCCTGAATCAATTTTGTTGAGAAAAATAGGTTCTGGGTTATGCTCTGATAGCTATAGAAATAAGACAAGGAACATTAAATCTCTTTGTTTAATTAATAAAACAAGGAGAATCTTAAATTTCCACAGATGGACTGACAAAATTTTTGAGTAAGATCAGATGCTATCCTATGGACCATTCACATTGGAATTACTGAGGGAGGTAGGTGATTTTATTAGCTTCCTAAGGCTGCCATAACACAGTACCACAAACTGAGTGTCTTAAAACAATAGAAATTTATTTTCTCACAGTCTGGAGGCTAGAAGTCTGATATCAAGGTGTCACAGGGGCCATACTCTCTTCTAACTTCTTGTGGTTGCCAGTAATTGTTGGTGTTCTTTGGCTGGCAGCTGCATAATTCCAATCTCTGCTTCCACAGCCACATGGCCTTCATCTCTCTGTGTCAGTGGTGTTCTTCTCAGTATGTGTGTTTATCTCTGTGTTTCATCTCCACTTGTAAGGATACCAGTAATATTGGATTAAAGGCCCACCTTACTCCAGTATTACCTTGTCCTTAATTACTTCTGCAAAGACCCTATTTCCAAGTTTGATCACATTCGCAGGTAGCAGGAGATAGGACTTCAACATAAGTTTTTGGAGAATATATTTCTACTCATAGCAATAATTATTAAAAATTCAGGTCCCTAAGGCCCACTTTAGACCTACCGAATGGTCCCCTGACATTTCCGATGCAGCTTTCCATGTGACTTCAATATACTGTAAAGTTTATGAATGCTAGTCTAAGAAAACAATGAAAAGCTGGGATGATGGACCAGGATGAGGATGAAGCAAGTAAGACATTTTCCTCTGATACAAAATTAGAAGGATTACCAAAAAAGTCAGTAATCAAGGTAAATAATATTTTAATGCAATTTAAAAAAATCAAAATTAATGCAGAACAGTCTATGGTGAACAAAATATCAAAAATTTAATAAAGATAGGATCAGTATTATTGATTATTTCCCTTTTGCCTCAGTCTCCAATATAGCTTGGCACTGCACTGGTTACAGGCATGGTCCACTGAGAAAGGCTACCCTCTAGATAGTTAAGAACACTATTGCCTGATAAAGATGTTGTCTTGTAGTTCCCCAAGTTTCTCCAGTGCACATCTGCCTTGTAATAGTGGTATTTAGGGAAATCAATGAAAAGGACTTTGGTCCACATTTGGGTCACAGTAAGCAAGTAAGAGAAAATTCTCATAGAAGTGAGATGTGAGTGAGATGATGAATTAAAGGGAAACAAGAAATCAGCCTGAGAGGTGACTAATTGAAATCCAGGCACCTCAAGAAAAACAACCCTGTCAATATCGGGTGGAGTGATAGGCAGACATTAGTTCTCCCCTTCTATGTGAGATGGGAGATTTAGCCATTTACTACATTTGTTATTGAAGGTAAGGCAATTATAAAAGGCTAGAAACACTTGGCAACTTTGAGTTGAATTTCATGTGGTATCAGGTTAGTTGGATATTATATTCATATCTAGTAGTCATACTGAGACCATAAAGCCATGACCTTTGAAAGCAGACATGTTAGGGCAAATCAACTGTGAAGAGAAACCTCTCAGGGAGTAAGTAGACCCGAAGCAGGGAGACTCAGGGGGTCTGAAATCTTAATGAGCTCTTTAGATGGACACTAAAGTTGACCGAAACTGCTGTGCACACTCAAATGTTATACACTGAATAACCAATAAAGTCCCTTCTGAGGTCCCCCGGGACCTCAGATTTAGTCCTGATTTAGTTTCCCACACACTGTTTGCCATCTAATCGCAGATCTTGCAGATCTTGGACTGGGCTGGTCTCTCAGTTACCACCACTACACTTCCTATCTTTCCACTGTTTTCCTTTACTCATAAATGAAATATAAAAGGTTTTTAAAACCTTTCTTTTGGGGAAGTTACCTTTATTTTTTGATAATTATGCTTCACAGCTCCACCAAATTAAGTTGTAGACTTTCTGGATTCTTCTTTGTAACAGTCGGGTTACCTAAATTGTATATATGAGGAGAGGCTTAGTCCTTATCAGAATGTTATAGATAAGAAAGATGCCAAGACAATGGCAGAGGTATTCTAAATCAAGAAGTTAGAGGGTAGGATGGGAGTAGGCCCTAAAAATAAGACCTCTGTGCAGATTTAGGGCCTTTCACAGTTACTATGCCTAGAGATGATATTATAACCCAGGAAGTGTTGGCAGGGAGAAGTAAAATATTCTCTTGTTTATCAGCATTATTTCCAATTCTATTAAATATTTTATTGGGTCACTTCCCCTTGACAAATTCATAGATAATTAAAAAAAGATAAATATATTAAAAATTAAAATTGAATAAAAAGAAAGCAATAAAAGAGTAAGGAAAGAAGACTTTGACCATGTCTAGAAGTAGCCCTTCTCATTATTTATGATACAGAACAGCAGGCAGCACACTGAAATGGAGCAAAACCCGGGGTCAAATTCTGTGATCTTTAGCAAGGATCTTAATCCATTGGTTTTCTCATTTGTAATATGGCAGCTTTAATACCCTCTTCATGGGTTTGAGCTGAGGACAAAATGGGATGCCCTTTATAATGTGTCTGGTGTAGTGTTTGTAGATTCCTTTCCCCTACAGACTCCGGTGATTATGGCTGCTTCACTGATCTTCCCCCTTAATAGTTTGGCTCCTCGTATGTGCTCAGACCTCTGGATTTTAAAAAGGCCTATTTTTAACCAGACCCTTTAGTTTGTGTTGCAAAGAAGCAGATGCAACTCTCTAGAGCTTCTCCAAGTGCTTCTCTTCAGAGAGTGGGCACTGGCAGCAGAATGAGATGTCTGGATAAGCCAGAAATCTGGATGCAGAGTTGAAAACATAAGGGATCTTGGCCCCAGAAAGGGTAGAAGAAGAAGGTAGCATTTGTATTTCCCAGGGAAGGAATCAGGGAAACTGGATTTATCCAAGCTCTCCTAGTCACTAGCAACTTAGGTAAATCTCTTACTCTTTCCAAACAATTTGAGGATAATATATAAATTGCTCATCTTAGAGTAATTGTGATGGTTGAAATAAATAATGCATATGACCATAATGTTTGACATATAAATCTGTATTAGTTAGAGTACATTTTGGCAGCTACAGAAAAATGAATTAACCAAGATACAAGACAGTCTTGAATAGATATTTGTTAAATGGATAATTGGCTCAAGATACCATCTCTGCCCACATTGCTAGATGTTTTCTATAGACTTTATGTATCTTCTTCAGCTTGCAAATTAATTCTTTGTTCTATTCAGTTCTACAAACATTTAGTGAATGTCTACAATACTCAGTGTTAGAGATACAGAAATAAGTATCAGCTTCTTCCTGGAGGAAGCTAATTTTTCTGAATATGTGTGTATATATATATATATATATATATATATATATATATATAACCCAATGTATATATACATATATATGCAAACCAATATCATGATATTCCACATATTATAACTAAAAACACATCATACCCCAAATGGAGGACTATTCCATTGCAAACCACTAAAGTATTGGAAGGTGTTTTCTGAAAGTGAGTTAGACATGTATTTCAAGGAGTTTGTGTTATATAAATTTTAGCTGTCAGAAAACTAGGAGGAGATCATAAAGTGAATGGACTGTGCTGCTACCAAGGGCAAAATCCTTTTGAAAATGGGCTGCCCTTTGGAATCTACCAAGTGGATCACACAGTAAATGCAAACTGATAATCCATCACTGGTGTCTCTACTTACAAATAACATCACAATCTACTAATATAGCCACTTGTGACTAGAACCTTACAGCATTTTTCTTACTCAATTGAATCTTGCCTTTATCTCACTGGATTGGCTGAATACTTTTTTTGTCTGTGACCCAGAGATAATGACTGACACAGAGCAACATCAGCCTGGAATCCCAACCAGAGGAGTTCAAATTAGGTTAACTTTGTGTTGCCAAGGCTTACTCTCATGAAGTCTAGAATTACAGAGCAAGAAGCAGTCATTTTATTAGCTAAATACTGTCGCATTTAAACCTTGTAGAAATGTGGCTGCTTAAAAGCCAGTGCAAAGGTAATATTGTCCATTTCATTTTTCTTGTGCAGTATCCAACACAGTGCCATGTAAAACCAGGTGCTTGATAAAGACCATTAGCCTCATTGGGTGAATGAAGTCTGGTTTATGGCATTCCTTAAATAAAGATAGGACTTAGATCACATAAGTTGACCAATATACAATCTCATTATCCAGCTGGTGTGTAATCGATGTTTACCTAGTTCACAATTGTTCCTTAATATTTTCTGTGTCATTATTTAAATTTTCTTCACTCTTCCACAGATGATAGGTTGAGAACAAGCTTCCCCATGAGCATTGCTCTTTAAAGGGCTCTGCTTCTGCCAAGACTATGAACAGGAAACATCCCCTCAGGGTTTTGTGAGGTCTTACATCTGGGTCATCACCTCTGCGGATGTTGCTGCTGTGGTCCAAAGATACAACCTCCTTCCTTATTCTTTGGTTTTCAGGACCATCCAGATCCCTTGTTCTCAACACTATGATACTTATTGCCTGCAATAGGTTGAAACACATATGTTATAATATTTACTGAAATGAAATTTCACCCATAATTTTTAAAAAAATCAATAATGTTCTCTAGTCTAAAAAGAACTGAGGAGAAATAAAAGTATACAATTAAACAAATTTATTATAAAATAATACACATTTAAATATGTAAATGTGGGGAAATGACTACACTAGAAAACAAAATGAGGTAGTCAGTTGCATTTGCATGAAGAATTGCTGTGAATGCCACAGCTACAAATGTACTTTGACACAAGTTTTTTGCATTGGTTACTCAAATAGTGTGAGTGATGTTGTTGTCAGTGACAATTTTCTCAAATGATGAAAAACTCTTGGTACAGGTCCAAATAAAACAAAGTATAGTCTTCTTTCAGGTTACATGGTAGTTGTATTCCTGGAAATTCAGCATATATTGAAATGAATCTGCAAAAACATATTTTGAATTTATACATAATACAGAGTTAGATTCTAGGCTTGGAAAATCATCAATGGTTTTCCTTACATGAATATTGAAAAGGGCATTCAAAAGCCATGGACATGGGTCAAAAATGGAAAATGGGATAATTCCTTGTTGTATAGGACTGTACTATGCCTTACAGACTGTCTAGTACCACTAGCCTCAGTCCACTAAATGCCTTTAGGACTTCTTAATAACTGTGATAGCCAAAATATCTCCATAACTTTTCAAAACTTATTCCTTTGAGAACTACTAATTTAAAGAAGTAAAAAATTAAATTAGTCAAAAAAGAATAAGCAGAGGAGAATCCTGGGAAGATGTCTGTAGGAGCAGCATCACTTTTGAGTCTCTCTAAATTCACCTGTAAAAGTAGACAGAGGTGCTAGAAGAAACAACATAGGTAAAGAACAACTATCAAAAACAGAGCAGGGAAGGTGAATGGGGAGAGAATTTGAAGTTGCTGATTGGCTTACAGTTGTTAATTTAAGAATAAAAAGATATTATTTCAAATCAGATGTTAGGAAAGAAAAACGGGAAGGAAAAGAAGGGTTTTAACTCTATTTCAATATATTTATGGTGGGGAATCACTAGACAATAATCAAAAAAAGAGGGCTTAAGATGGTGAGTAAAAATATTAGTGTAAAAATAACCATTTGAGCAAAAATGCAAACACTCCTAAATACCAAAAATATACTTAAGAAAAAGAGGACAAAATAGACATGTAATTAAAATGCTGAGATAATTGGACATATATAAATATATGAAAAAAGGTAAATTTGCATCCATCTTTCATATCATTAAAAAGGAAAAAGTTCAAAAGGACCTGAAATTTAAGTTAACAAAATAGAATCCATAAAAGTATTAGACACAAACATGAATGAATTCCTTTATAACCCAGAAATAGGGAAAACATTTATACCATAATTCAAAATCCAGTAGCAGTAAGAGAAGAGAGAAATAAATTTAATTACATAAAAAATTTAGCATGGAAAACAAAAACTGTAAATGAAGGAACAAGACAACAAATTGGGGGAATATTTTTAATTTTATATCACAAAGAAAGGATTACATTTTTTTAATATAAAAAAGTTCTAAAAATAAAAAGAGAAGATAAAAAAATAAGGTAGAGAAATAGTTTGTTTTTTTCTTAATCCAGCATCATTTATTATTTTTATTTATTTTTTACATCTTTATTGGAGTATAATTTCTTTACAATGTTGTGTTAGTGTCTGCTGTACAACAAAGTGAATCAACTATATGTATACATACATCCCATATAACTTCCCTCTTGAGTCTCCCTCTCCCCCTCCCTATCTCACCTCTCTAGGTCGTCACAAAGCATTGAGCTGATCTCCCTGTGCTATGCGGCAGTTTCCCACTAGCCATCTATTACATTTGGTAGTGTATATATGTCAAAGCTACTCTCTCACTT
Source organism: Orcinus orca (assembly GCF_937001465.1). Taxonomy (NCBI): domain Eukaryota; kingdom Metazoa; phylum Chordata; class Mammalia; order Artiodactyla; family Delphinidae; genus Orcinus; species Orcinus orca. Next base: position 86,687,622 of record NC_064566.1, on the reverse strand, counting down.
CGTCTCAGCTTCCCCTTCCCCCACTGTGTCCTCAAGTCCGTTCTCTACATCTGCGTCTTTATTCCTGCCCTGCCACTAGGTTCATCAGTACCATTTATTTAGATTCCATATATGTGCATTAGCATAAGGCATTTGTTTTTCTCTTTCTGACTTACTTCACTCTGTGTGACAGACTCTAGGTCCATCCACCTCATTACAATTAACTCAGTTTTGTTCCTTTCTATGTCTGAGTAATATTCCATTGTATATATGTGCCACATCTTCTTTATCCATTCATCTGTCAATGGACATTTAGGTTGCCTCCATGTCCTGGCTATTGTAAATGGTGCTGCAATGAACACAGTGGTGCATATAGCTTTTGGAATTATGGTTTTCTCAGGGTATATGCCCAGTAGTGGGATGTCTGGGTTATATGGTAGTTCTGTTTTTAATTTTTTAAGGAACCTCCATACTGTTCTCCACAGTGGTTGTATCAATTTACATTCCCACCAACAGTGCAGGAGGGTTCCCTTTTCTCCACACCCTCTCCAGCATTTATTGTTTCTAGATTTTTTCATGATGGCCATTCTGACTGGTGTGAGGTGATACCGTATTGTGCATTTGATTTTCATTTCTCTAATGATTAGTGATGTTGAGCATCTTTTCATGTGTTTGTTGCCAAACTGTATGTCCTTTAGAGAAATGTCTATTTAGGTCTTCTGCCCATTTTTGGATTGCGTTGTTTGTTTTCTGATATTGAGCTGCATGAGCTGCTTGTATAGTTTGGAGATTAATCCTTTGTCAGTTGCTTTGTTTGCAAATGTTTTCTCCTATTCTGAGGATTGTCTTTTTTTCTTGTTTATGGTTTCCTTTCCTGTGGAAAAGCTTTTAAGTTTCATTAGGTCCCATTTGTTTATTTTTGTTTTTATTTCCATTTCTCTAGGAGGTGGGTCAAAAAGGATCTTGCTGTGATTTATGTCATAGAATGTTCTGCCTATGTTTTCCTCTAAGAGATTTATAGTGTCTGACCTTACATTTAGGTCTTTAATCCATTTTGAGTTGATTTTTGTGTATGGTGTTAGGGAATGTTCTAATTTCATTCTTTTACATGTAGCTGTCCAGTTTTCCCAGCACCATTTATTGAAGTGGCTGTCTTTTCTCCATTGTATATTCTTGCCTCCTTTGTCAAAGATAAGGTGACCATATGTGCATGGGTTTATCTCTGGGCTTTCTATCCTGTTCCATTGATCTATATTTCTGTTTTTGTGCCAGTACCATATTGTCTTAATTACTGTAGCTTTGTAGTATAGTCTGAAGTCAGAGAGCCTTATTCCTCCAGCTTCATTAGCAAAGATATGCAAGTTTCTCTTAACTAGATGTAAGGTAATCAACCTCACCCATCATAATATAAACACAAAACTGTGCTTAAATACCATTTATCACCTATTAGGTTGGTTAATATAGAAAAGCTAGACAACATAATATTTTGGCAAGGCTGTGAGGAAATAGATACTTTCATACACTGTAGTAGAAATAGAAGATGAAACAAACCCTATGGTAGGACATTTTTCAATACCAAGCAAAATAAATAATTCACTTACCCTTTAGCCCAGCAGCCAAACTTCTAGGAATTTCATTCCAAAGATATACTGGCAAAAATATGAAAAGATGTAGGACCATGACTAGTCACTGCAGAATGATTATTAATAGGGAAAGACAGAAACAGTATTAATATCTATCAAGGCGGAACTGGACAAACAACTATGGTATATCCACTTAATAAATTTATATGCAGCTGTAAAGGACTTAGAAAAACTGATAAACTACTGTGAAATATGTTGCAGAATATATGGTTTTGTGGAGAAAAAGAAAAACACAGGAAATACTTATATAGAATGTTTAATCTGATGCAGGAAGGAATATGGATATACTTTGTTTAAAAAAAAAAGAAAGGAAAGGATAAACTATAAAAAGGAGGTTGTCTATAGAGGGAAAGGGAATAGAGTAGAAGGGACAGGGATAAAAGCTAGACCCATTTGTTTGTATTATAGATTTGACTTTGGAATACATATATAATATATTTTGCATAATTATGAAACAAAATTAAATTAAAAAATCAATCTCAAGACTTAAATATGTACTGAGTTGATAGTATAACCACACAGAGAAGAACTATTCCAAGTGACCTTGAAGCACCATTATTTGCATGTATTTCCTAGTGGGATATAACCTAAGGATAACATTTGCTGAAAAAACAACTGAAGTATTTACAATGATTGTATTTTTGGTGCTAGTGTTGGTATTGCTATCCTGAGATTGGTGTCTATGTAGTGTAGGACAAAACAAATGAGTACTTACATACTATTCTACCTTTCTCATTCCCAGTGTTTTCAAGAATTTAAATTCTTTGCATAGAAGAAGGAGATATAAATGTAAGCTATAAGAAATTATGTAAAATCTCTATGATCCTCAATTTAATCATAAGTATAAGTTTAAATCCATGATTTATTTTAACTTGCACATATATATAATTTTTATTTCATAACTCTGTTTACTCAAAAGGCCTGGAAACAATGATTTCTCTGTAGCAATAATATTCCTGACTTCCAGATTGTGGTATTAAAAATACCATTTTCCACTACAAGAAAACCAGGGTTTCTTGGAGAACTAACTGATTCCAGGTTTGGGGCAGAAAATCTACCACATGAGCTTGGAACATTTTGTCATTAGTAGATCAAGAAAACTATTAAAGACTACAGAGTCATGTCAAAAGGATTGAGGAGGAAACTTAGACTCCTACTGGTTAAACTTGAGACAATTTGAGCATCGGTAAGGATAAGAACTATAAATTATTGGAGCTTGTCAATGGATTTATGGTTAAATCACGAGTTCACAAAGTTATTTTTTAAAAAAATTCCCATTGATCACTGTTGGGAGATGGTAGTGGACCAAATCGTTATTTTGAAATCTGGCAAATTAGGTAAAGAATAAAACACTTATCCTATCATTTCCACTAGAACTAATTCACCACATGAATGAAAAGTTGATGAAATAGTTTCTCTTTGTAGAAGTTTTCAGCTCATAAAAAAGAGGGATCATGAAATTTTATTACCATTTTCAACCTCTACTTAATTAATGGATCTAGACATTGATCATTAATGTCTGTTAACAACCTCAAAATGGAGACCATCACACACAATATGTTTCCAAGTGGGAGAACAAGGCACAATCTATGAAACAGCCATGCCAAAAATCAAATCTGAATTTGATCAAATCTCTGTATCCAACTATCAATTTAAGTAATACAAAGGAGAGAGAAGCATATTAAACAGCATGATGGGAATGAATGAGCAAAATCCAAAATGTAGGAAATTCTACACGACAAATGAATGGTTTCTTCAACAATAAATTGCAAGAAAAATAAAGAACTAAAAGGAGAATGCATAGGTTAAAAGAGACTTAAAAGACAGATCACCAATATCTAAGGGTCTTATTTGGATACATATTCAAGAAACAACTTAAAAACTTAAAAAAATATAAGCATGGACATTTATAAGATGATTAGAAATTTCAGTGCTGATGTTTTGGTATTATTAGAAATTGGTATTATATTTTAGATGTGATAATAGTATTGTGGTTATATTTTTTAAAATACATTATGTCTTAGAAATTCATACTGAAATATTTGAAACGGATGATGTCTAGAGTTTGTAAGAAAATAATGCAGGAGTGGAATGGTGAGTGAGGAAAGAGATGGACCCAGTTTGGGCCATATATTGGTAATTGTTGGGGCTGGATCACAGCTTCACGAATTTAATTATATTATTCTTTCTATGTACATTTAAAATGTTCTATATAAAAAACTTTTCAAAGTACATTAAAAAAACACAAATATTCAGAATGGTAGTAGATGAAATTAAATTGCTACTACTTTAGATAGATGGGCATGGCAACATATATACCTACAAAGTTCCTGAGTTTCTCTCCCCTTACCAGATCCTGTTCTGTATCCACTTTCTTCCCAGGGTCTCTTTCTCTTTTTCCTCTTTTCAGCAATATTCTTTTGTTCTCTGTTATGTCTACTGTGTCCTTCCCCTACTTTTCTATCTCCCTTTCTATTTCTTCCACATTGTGCTCTCTTCTCCTTTCTCTACTACATCCTCTTTTTTCCTGATTCTGCTAACAACTGGCCATGACACTGAACTGAGATTGTTTTCTTTTTAAAATGGTGAAAACAATGGATTAAAGTTTTATGCTTTTGATCTTGTTTGAAAAGTAGGTGAATTGACTAATTTCCTGATGGGGAAGTTGCAGGTTCTTACTCAAACCTGATCGTGGAAAAGTTGAAATCAAAACCGAAACTATTCCAGCTCCCTCTCTGTCCATGGTAGCTGAGATGAGGGGCATCCACACTTATGAGGTCTCCTGATAAAGAGGAAAGACTAAGGGGTACCGAACCTTCCCACTCTGTAACCCACTCGAGTGAGATCTCACAGCAGCGGTCCTGGATGTGCAGAGCTCTGCACTGACCTTCCTCCAGGAAACAGAATTTCTTTGGGAGCTGGTGTAGGGTGTGTTTCTGGTGCCTCCCTGTCAGCAATATGGTTGATCACTGCTGATAAACAGCCGAACCATCAAGAAAGTTCCTTCTTTTTCTACTTTATGTCTGCTCATGTGAAGTCAGTTGAAAGCTTTCCTTGATCAAAGGCTGCTGGCAGAGGACTACAGGACTTTTATTATTTATTATTTATAGAGCATCACAAGTGTTACACAGTGGTTTGCAAAACATAAAACACCAGAGAGAAAAGCCATGCTGTGAGGAGGTGACAATTTAAATGAAATGTAAACATCATCATGGACAACAGTAAAACCCTTCAGAGGTAGAAATATGGGGTCTTTAATTTGGGGGGAATCTGGGCAGAAGCAGATTCTAAGAGGAATGCACCTACAGAAAACCCATGGCAGAATGCCAATTAACATGTATTCCACAGACCATGTATAATTTAATGCTCAGTGGACCTATAAAATCAATGCAAATGAGAATGAAGTATTTCTCATTAAATTATCAAAGGTTTAAAAACTTATACTATGTAATTTTTGTGAAGGTGCTGAAACAGTGTCATCATCATACTCATTTCTGGAATATTTTATATTGGTAGAACACTTTAGGAAAGTAATTTAGTATTATGTATCTGTTAGGATTCTTATGTAAGACTTTAATCCTTTTGCAGTATTTATAACTTTAACATATTGCAGAAGACAGTACAGTACAATTCAGCCCTTATGTACAACACAGCATTGAACATCCTGTATTCCTATTATCAAGTGCATTTCTTCTCTCTGTTATATCACACTTTCAGGCAATTTATTCTAGTCCCCATGAGCTTTTATTCACCGCAATTTTTTTTGTAACACCCAATATCTCCCTATTATATCAAGAGGTATAGAAGTAGTTTTCCTTTTAACCCTGTATTTCAATTTCTAGGATCATACTCTAAAGAAATTAAACTAAAAGAAGCAAAAGTAATCTGTATAGATAAAGATATTCATAGAACTATTTATAGTATAAAAATATAAACAACCTGATATCAAGTGGAAGATTCAATAAGTAATTATGATACATTCAATTGATATAGTATTTTTATAGTATTTAAATAATGATTTTGCAGATTATATAGTAATGTAAAGGATACTTAGACTATAATATTAACAAATAAAAGCGAAATATAAAATTAAATGTCTAAGACTCTCCTGGTGGTGCAGTGGTTAAGAATGTGCCAGCCAATGCAGGGGATACGGGTTCGAGGCCTGGTCCGGGAAGATCCCATGTGCCGCATAGTAACTAAGCCTGTGCACCACAACTACTGAGCCCACGTGCCACAACTACTGAAGCCTGTGTGCCTATAGCCTGTGCTCTGCAACAAGAGAAGCCACCACAATGAGAAGCCCACGCACAAGGAAGAGTAGCCCCTGCCTGCCGCAACTAGAGAAAGCACACAAGAAGCAATGAAGGCACAATGCAGCCAAAAATAAAAATAAATAAATAAATAATTTTAAAAAGAATTAAATATCTAATGTTACTATAACCAAATCAGAAAAAAAAAAAATGGTCCAGACGAAGAGGAGAGAAGCCACTATAGTAACCTGCTAAATGTGGTCAGAGTAGGGTGGTGGGGTTACAGATGATTTGTTTTTGTTTCTCCATTATTTAATATTGCTTGATATGCTAATAAATGTGGGTTTTGCTAATATACTTTTGAAATGAAGGAAATAAAGGAAGTGTAAGTGACAGAATAAACATTGTGTGTCATCTTTTGTGTAAATCTCTACCTACAGTGCAAAGTTAATAAATCTTTTATTTTTATTTATTTATTTTTTTTTTTTGCGGTACGCGAGCCTCTCACTGTTGTGGCCTCTCCCGTTGCGGAGCACAGGCTCCGGATGCGCAGGCTCAGCGGCCATGGCTCACGGGCCTAGCCACTCCGCGGCATGTGGGATCTTCTCAGACCGGGGCACGAACCCGTGTCCCCTGCATCGGCAGGCAGACTCTCAACCACTGCGCCACCAGGGAAGCCCAATAAATCTTTAAAATTGGTCAGAAAAACTATTCCAAGGCTTTCTGGACCACTGTCCATGCAAGAACTCTTTGTGGAACCCTATGGAGCAGACTTCTCTAGGGAAGGAATTTGATTTTTCCTATTTTATATTTATCTTAATATTTGTACCGAAAATAAAAAAGATGCCTGTTCCATAATAGCTACTTTAGGATTTTCTGTGTGGTACTTGTATAATCAAAAATCCATAGCACTAAAATGTCCCTATATAAAGAGATCTTGTGTTTAATAATACAACTGATGACAAAAATAAGAAGGAAGTAGTGTAATGAAATTTGTAAAAAATAGTCAAGAAACATTCAAAATGAGATATGTATGTAGGGAAGCTTAGCCCAAGCTTCCTCCTATTAAGCTCCCAGGGGCTTGAAGAGGTATTGCTCAGATTCTGAATGACTAATCAATATTGGTCAATAATGATTCTATTTTGATGAAAACAGCACTGCATATTTCTATTTACTCTTCTGACATTTGATAGCACCTGGGCCTCTTTTGAAGTGCTATGTCCTGGGCAGAATGTGAATTTTGGAGACAGATAGATCTCAGCTCAAATCCCAGCAACACTACCACATACTGGCTGTGTGACCTTGGGCAGGTTACGATGATGTTTATGTAACACAGCGGCTCACAAGAGGTAACAACAGCCCCTAGCTGGCTGCAGGAATCAGGGCAACAGCTTAAATATAAGGTGTTTTCTATTGTTGGTGAATCCCCTGCAGCCAGGTAGAAAGCTTCCTGGCCTCTCACATTGTCACTTTAGAAGTGGCAAGAACTGCCCATTGGTGGGAGCAATGTGGTTAATATGCAGCAAGAAAGTCTCCCCAGTGTCCCAGCAAGAATATTTCCACTACTCTGCTCTGAAATTCGACACTCCCCCACCTCCTGCCCCAACTTCACTCCATTCTCAGCACCATCTGATTCTGTCCTCCTTTAAATCTTCAATCAGCCTCATTTATCAGGATCTCCATACACTTTCATATCTAAATCTACAGTGTTTCTTTGGAACAGACTTGTTTCACCCTTTGTTTTCATTGAAGTTAAATCCTCTAACTGACCTATTTCCACCTATCCATTCCCACATTTTCCTTAACAGATCCCACTTATCACCCCCCTGTGCTGCCATGCTCCCCTTGTAAGTTCCAGCCCTCCCATAAGCCCAGCCAGCCCCTTAGCTGGCATTTGGCAATAAATCTCACAAACCTATGCCAGGAGCACATGTCTCTCTCTTTCTGGAAAGGGAAAAGCAATGATCAGGCCAAAGGATGCTGATGTTCGTAACTGTGTGCTAATTATCAGCTAATAAATCAGTCCCCCCACCCCTTTCACATCACCCACAACCAACTTCTCAGCATGAGACAGTATTGCAAAGTGGATATGAGGTGAAGGCTCTGGCATCTGACTCCTCAGGTGAATCATGACAAAAAAATGTAAAATTCTTAGTGCCTGGAATTTGGTAAGCACTCATCAAATGTGAGCTATTGTAACATCTCCACATCCTCTGCAAGGAAGCTGTGGCCAGCTGTTTATTTGACCTCCTCATGGAGGTCACTCAGTGCAGCTTCTAGGACCCTCTATCCTTCACAGTTCTCACCCTTCTTCTCCCCGCTTCTCTGAATTTCCCAGTTGACCTGACCAGAGGCTATTTACTGTTGTGGAATTCTAAACCTCTTACAATGCGAAAAAGCTATGGGCCCATAATTTTGCATGTCACTTTTGGAGTTCACAAAACTTCTAAATACTATCTCTGGACCTCAAGGTTTTTTTTAACTTTTTATTTTATATATATTTTTATTTTATATTTTATATTTTTAATACAATATTGATTAACAATGTTGTGTTAGTTTCAGGTGTACAGCAAAGTGATTCAGTTATACATATAAATGTATCTATTCTTTTTCAAATTATTTTCCCATTTAGGTTGTTACATAATACTGAGCAGAGTTTTCTGTGCTAAAGAAGATGTGGCACATATATACAATGGAATATTAGTCATTAAAAAGAATGAAATAATGCCTTTTGCAGCAACATGGATGGACCTGGACCTCAAGTTAAGAGCCCTAGGTTTTAGGATTAATTTGTCAAGTGGAGATTTTTCTTTAAGTATTACAAATCACCATCATTTAAGTTATTAATATATCTCTGTTGGTGTACGTATATTTTTACATAAAGTAAGGCATTTCCTTGATGGGGGCTAATCAAGTCAAATAAGCAAATCATTTTGATCTATACAGGCTGAATTGGATCAACTTGTAGAAATGGTTTGCATTGCCCTCGAGGGCATCGACAGATAGCCAATCTAGATTCCAGCCCCCAGTGCTGTCTCTTACTGTGTTATCTGACAGTAAGAAGTGCCTAACTTCTCTGGTTTTTGTTTTTCCATCTATAGAATAAGATAATAATTCTAACAGTATGGGATCCCTCAAGTGGTTAATGACTAAATAAGATAATACTTATGAAGCCCTTACCATAGCACCTGGCACACTGTATGTTTTCAGTAAGTGTTAGCTACCATTAAATGGCAAGTCTATCTCCTTTTCCTGTTTAAAATCATTTGCATAATTTGACAATGCTGCAGATCTTGTGGAGTTGTGATAGCAAATAATGATTTGCCCAAAGCTTTTTAGATGGACAGGCACAAATCCAAGAACAATATCTTGGGCAGTGAAGTAAATCTCCTTCCATCCTTTCTGACCCCAAAAAGAAATCAGTGGGCAAGGATAAATGTAACATTTGCTATATTTAGGGAAACTGACTTTGGGGACATTTTCTCTTCAGCCATAAATGCTTTAATACCTAAGTACTTAAAAATAAGCTGTCACCATTCTGTGTTTGTTTAATGGCATTCTTAGGTTTCACCTTTGTATTAACAAGTCTTGTTGTGGGGAAGCTGCCTTTGAATAGCAGGATGGACCACAGTGCCATGCATGACATTTATTTACCCAGCTCTGGTCCATGGTAATAATTAATTTTATAATAAGATTTAGCTACTTTGCTAGGCAGAAATAAAATTTCATGTTTAGTGGCTTATTTCTTATTTAATTTACACTAATCACTGTTTTAAACAAAACACATGACATACAGAATGTGTTTTGTTTAAAAGCACATCATAGCATGTCAGCATGTGACATACACCAGAGACCCAAGGTCTTCAATCCCCCAGCTTCGAGGCGTAAGACATATACATTTTCTGAGTGAATCAATATTTCATACAGTGTGCCTGTGATTTATAAATAAATTAATCCATATGTGTTGAGGCTTTTCTTACTGTGATTTGCATTTATTTTCTAGCTCTAGATTCCTTAAAATTTGAATGGAGAAAGCCTCATTGGGACTTTCATTTTATTTGCAAGACCTAGAAAGAGCCAAGATAAATCTTTCCGTGACTAGGAAGCAAACTTTTATTTCAGGAGAAATTACTTTACATCTAAATTAGCTTGTATCTCCAGAACTCTTGTCTCAGGTGTGATAAGCCATAAATAATTTCCAATGTCATGTTGGTAAAATTAAAAACCATGAAAAACTATTTGAAGCAATTTACAACTTGACAGAGGAAAGAGATTCTGTTTAAAGGGTAGTAAATTTTTCCTCCACTGAATTTAGACTAAGGTGCAGAGAGGATGAGAATTCGAAGAAAACAAAATAAAATTTTGTCCTTTCTTCCCTGGAACTTTAATATTCAGGTTGAGTGTATGCCCATTTTCCAAAGTGAAAAACCAGTTTCCACATCCTTTCAAACATTTTCTTTCCTTTGAATGATTTCAGGAACATTGCGAGGTCATTTTTTTGGATTTCTATTTCCTAATTTTTCTCATTTTGGTTTGTGCTTCGACATGGGTGCTAAACTACAGTATCTTTGGAGAAAAGCACCTTAAGGCTTATTGCAGGTTCTGGTCACATAGTAAATGTTCCTTTCTGGAGCCGGCAAACTGTTATCTTGACTCAAATGCTAAGCTTCTGTCACAAGCCATTCATTCACATGGATGCCAGGCATGGCTGGACAGTGCCTCACAGTGAGCAATGTGGATCATATATCTGCCCTGAAAGAGAAATTTATTTGTCTTAGGTCTCTCCTGCCAACACTCGATTACAAGCCAGGCTCCTAACACTGCAGAGGCTCTCACCAGACAGGCAAGCAACCAGCTTAGACCAGATGCAAGAGGGAAGAGATATGGGAATATATGTATATGTATAGCTGATTCACTTTGTTATAAAGCAGAAACTAACACACCGTTGTAAAGCAATTATACTCCAGTAAAGATGTTAAAAAAAAAAAAAAGAAATCAGTCTTTTATTCCAGTCTGCTCTTGCTGTTGGCATTTCTTCCATTCTTAATTATCACACTTGTCACCTAGACCCTGGTAGGATGAACGTCACATCCCATATCATGCTGCAGAACCATTTTCTGAGCAAATATCCTCTTGCAGACATCGGAAGTACAAAGAACAAGAAGGGGAAACATCAGCTAAGGGCAAGCGAGGGAAACAGCGTCTTGAGGTGAGTGAGGTAGGCTCTGCTAGCTCTTTCCTTGGGTCACTGAATCTTCCTGGGGAACTTAGATCCATGAGCCTTTACGTTTACTCTGCAGGGTGCAGTGTCAGCAGGAAGGTGTCCCATGTGACTCCTTGGGAGTCTTGGTCTAATCTTGCAGTAATCTGCTCTTAAAGTTGTTAAAGTGGGTCAAAATGGCATGACAGCCAAAGTTGGCCAAAGGAAAACACAAGGTCTGAGTTTTAGTTGTCCACAGGCTACTTATCTCTATTTATTATTATACATGTATACATTTTATTGGAATATAGTTGATTTACAATACTGTGTTAGTTTCAGGTGCATGGCAAAGTGATTCAGTTATATATATATATATTTTTTTTCAATTATAGTTTATTGAAGATATTGAATATAGTTCCTGTTATTCAGTAAATCCTTGCTGCTTATCTATTTTATGTATAGTAGTGTGTATCTGTTAATCCCATACTCCTAATTTATCCCTCACCCACCCCTTTCCCCTTTGGTAGCCATAAATTTGTTTTCTATGTCTGTGAGTCTGTTTCTGTTTTGTAAATAAATTCATTTGTATTATTTTTTAGATTCCACATGTAAGTGATATCATATGATATTTGTCTTTCTCTGTCTGACTTACTTCACTTAGTATGATAATCTCTAGGTCTATCCATGTTGCTGCAAATGGCATTATTTCATTCTTTTTTATGGCTGAGTAATATTCCATTTTATATATATATATATATATATATATATATATATATATACATATATACCACATCTTTTTTATCCATTCATCTGTTGGGTGGCACTTATGTTGCTTCCATGTCTTGGCTATTGTAAATATTATTTTATATTTTTATTTTTGCTGAGCTTTGTTTTCTTTTTATCTGTTCTGATCTCATGTTCCTCCCTATTTTGTTCACCTCAAGTAACTATTGTTACAAATCCCTAAACACATATAGCAACAGAATGTCCATGTTCACTGATCTGACATCTTGTTTTGAAGAAGACTATTTTTTAGAGCAGTTTTAGGTTCACAGCAAAATTAAGAGGAAGGTTCAGAGATTTCCCTTATGCCTCCTGCCCCCACACATGCATAGCCTACCCAGTTATCAACGTCTTCCACTAGAGTGGTACATTTGTTATAGCTGATGACTTACATTGACATCATAATCACTCAAAGCCCATACTTTACATTACAGTGCACTCTTGGTGTTGTATATTCCATGGGTTTGGACAAATATATAATGACACATATTCACCATTGTATATCACACAGAGTATTTTCACTGTCCTAAATATCCTTGTGTTCTGCCTATTCATCCTTCTCCACCCCTGCAACCCCTGGCAACTGCTGTGGCACCTCATTTTTTTATAGATTTCCATTCATAACTCATTGTGTATAACAAGAAGGATGTGTCACTTTTCAAAAAAATCCTCCCCAACCTCACAGAGTGAAGTAAGTCAGAAAGAGAAAAACAAATACCATATGCTAACACATATATATGGAATCTAAAAAAAAAAAAAAGGTACTGATGAACCTAGTGGCAGGGCAGCAATAAAGATGTAGACATAGAGAATGGACTTGAGGACAAGGTGGAGGGGGGAAGCTGGGGTGAAGTGAGAGTATCATCAACATATATGCACTACCGAATGTAAAATAGTTAGCTAGTGGGAAGCAGCAGCATCGCACAGGGAGATCAGCTCTGTGCTTTGCAATGACCTAGAGAGGGTGGGAGGGAGATGCAAGAGGGAGGGGATATGGGGATATATGTATGCATATGGCTGATTCTCTTTGTTGTACAACAGAAACTAACACAGTATTGTGAAGCAATTATACTCCAATAAAGATCTATTAAAAATAATATGGCTGTTTTTGTTTATTTATGACTTCATTCCTATTTTCTATGGCTGCAGGTCTTATATCTTATTTTGCCATACTGGGTAGAATTTTATGAGCCTGTCACTTCACTTTCTTTACTGTTTTTCTTGACTGTAATGGGAAATGAGCTAATATATAACTAGAGGCACATCATTATGGGAATAGTTAGGACAAATTAATGGTGATTAACTAAGATCATGTGGTTCAAAGTTAAATTTGATGGTAAGTATTTTTGCCCCTATGAAAATTTTTGTAATTAAAGCATGAAATATTAAATTGGCTATTAATGATATTCAGCTACCATGAATCTGGAAAGTGCCACGTTCATTCTGTAGTTTTACATATGCTTAATGACTTTTACTAAGAAAAATTAAAATTATTAAAAAAATGTAATAATACATCCTTACATCTCCATGATACTTCAATATATCTTGACATATATATATTTATTCTCAATATCATTAAACCATTTTACTTTCTTGAAAAACAAGTGATACGTTTAATTAACAATATAATTCTTTAACAGGTGAGTGAACTGACTTCTGTAAAACCCTGATTCTTTCTAGCTATTTCACATACGCTATTTAATTTAATCCCATAGAAGCCCTGAACATTTATCTCTACTTTTCGGTTACTCTCATTTTCCAGAGGATGAAATTTGAGGCTTAGAGAAGTTAAGCAAGGTAGAAGGCGGTAGGGCTAGGATCAAAATTCAAATCCACCTAGATCTTAAACCATTGCCTGAAAACTCATGTTCATCACCTATGCTATTAATCAGGATTTGTGGTTTATTGTAATTGTAAATAAATTCATTTGGATTGGCTTGTAAATATTGTTTCATGGTTTGTCATGTCTGAATGTGGTGTCTATGGGTCTAGCTTTATGAAAAGTTCAGGTTGTTGAATCATTTACCTCTCCTGGCAGACTAGAGGGATTAATTAGTTGTATCTGAGGGAAGAGCCTCTAGTAGTGTAACAGGCCGCTCAGGCACTGAGAAGGGAAGAGTAATTCAGAGGTCTGTGGTTTCAGGGAGATCAGAGAAGAGACAGGCTGATTTAGAGAAAAGGCAGAACAAGGAGATCGATGGCTCTGTGTTGTCATTTGGTAATTCAGAGAAGTAACAAGGTAGTGTCTCTTGGTTTTTAAATATTGGGAGTTGTTCTACTTGATTGAGAATAAACTTAGAGAGAACCAAAACAGAATAATTAAAATTGAGTTAGGAAGATACAAAGAAGCAAAGAAATAGGACTGAAGGAAAATACAGTACTTCAAAATATTATCAGTAGTTATGTCTGGGAGTAGAAGGACAAATTATTTTTCTCTTTGTTTTTTTTTGTTTTTTTTTTACTTATGGATTCTTTCTATTAAATATGCACTGTAAACAGAATTTAGAAAAAAGTGCATTATTACTATCATTTTTTGGTAACATAGCATGATGATTTTTAAGTACTCTGGAAGCTAAGCCTGATTGAGTTTTAAAACTAGTTTTACAACTTATTAGCTTTGCAACATTGGACAAGTATACACCCTCCCTGAGCATTAGTATTTTTACTTATTAAGTTACTACTGAGTACTATTTATTGAAAAAGTGACTGCTTTATAATTAATAAAATTACAATTATTATTTCTAGTGTCTAGAATGTGTTGTTAGTTATTAGTAGAATTATTTAGTTTTCTTCTTTTTATGAGTTAACAACTTTATTTTAAATAATTAATAATTAAAAGTGTGATATTTCCTAAAGATTTTTTCCCCTAAAGATACCCAGGTCGTAACTTCAAGGTTCCCCTCAGTACCACCCTGCAACATCACAAACCAGCTACTGGCTGTGCATAGACAGCAGGGAAAGCTTAGATGAGGGAGAGCTCTTGCTCAGCCAGGATATTTCAAACCTTCAGTTGGTGACTGTAATACTGGGAAGCTGTAGGAACTGTATATCTGTGCTATCAGCTCACCCATGTGGCCTCAGAAGTTCCATTTCTATCTTAACTTTGTGAAACTCAGTAAGCATTCAATACATGTTTAAATATAAGACTTTGACTACATGTAACCCAAATACATTCCAGGGTCCATGTGGCCCACATTTGTCACAGTGTCACAGGAGAAGAAATACAGTCCTGCAACTAAAAGTAATAAAAGTGATTCCAATCTTTACTTACTTCTCTCAAAGAACATCACTATTATCAGTCACAACACTGACATAGCACTAAAAAATCCATTTTTTTTGCTCAAGAGGAATTTCTCAAGACTTAATTTTTCTTAAAATTCTTTTCCCTATTTATCTTGCTCTTCCCCTCTCATATCCCAGGGCTTCCTCTAAGACTCTCCCACCCACAATATTCACCTTCTCTTGTCAAAACTGCCTCTCACCTTATACCAGTCAGGTTTCCCTTGTGTTCTCCCACCCCAACATTTTTATTCTTATTTTTACTCTGGAGTAAACCATGGCCTTTTTGAGTAAAAATATTCTAGTTTTCTCCTTTCCCACCCGCCACAACAATACACCCATCTACTGAATATGACCAAGGGGCCTGAAGAGGATATGGAGAATAAAATAATCTGTATACCCATTACACATGACAGCTATATCATGTTTAAAACAAGCACAGGGATGCTCTAGTTTCCAAAGATATTTTATTATATTAAATGACTATATATGCAGCAAATTGCCTTAATCCCATTATACTTTTCTATTATCAATAGTACTAATAGGTACAATTAGTCAAACACCTACTATGAGCTAAGTATTGTATAACCTACTATGTTATCTATTCTTCATAACAAACTTCTGAGAGTTTAGCTAGCTTGCCTAAGGTGATATAGTAAGTGGTAGAATTAAGATTTAATCTGAAAAAAGAAAGGGATTTAATCTTGATCTCAGATCTACATAACTCCAAAGCCCATGAGATTACCCACTATACTATTTCTAAGTAATTATAAGAGTACAGCTTCTGGTTAAAGAAAATAATCATCCATGGTCCAAGACTGGATTAGTACCTGAGCTTATTAGCAGCTGGAAGACACTACGTTCTATTCCCTCATATAGAATGGAATTAATTTGATGATTTTATGGGTGCATAAACAAAGGCAAAAACAGAAGTGGATTGTGTTACATCTGTTATATCCGATTTCTCCTCTAAAGGTTTATGACTCTGATAAATTTCTGAAGAAGAGTGTTAAGGACAAAATGACAACACTCCTTTGTTGACTGCTTCAGATTTTCTAGTTCTGAATTTTACTTTTATGTGAATAAAGCCTCCTCAGTCATAAATCCTAGAATATTTGAGCTCCTGGGTTTAGATGCAAGTATGTTTGAGCCCCTGTTGCACAAGTTGGCTCTTGCTTTTGACACACTTTGAACATTTCCTTATGGGACAAGCATGTAGAACACAGACCTGTAAAACTCAATCATTCTGAGTCCAAAAACATGTGTGGAGGAGACCAACATCAAATGCATCAACATCTTTTTGTTCATCCTTTCTGCCAGCTGCCACTAAAAGTTAACTTTGTTTTAGATTGCTGGCTGGTGTGTGTGTGTGTGTGTGTGTGTGTGTGTGTGTGTGTGTGTGTGTGTGTAAATAAAGTATTTAATACGTATAGCCTGTCTTACTATCTATATAAAATGCATCAGCCTGGAAATCTTATAAGGATAAATCTTTCCCTCTAGATTTTGAAGCTATTTTTCTCTCTAATCTTGGCTGGAGGCATTGTGAAAATGGCTTCTTACCCAGTTCAGACCTACTCCTGTGGCCAACCATAGCAGAGTGGAAAGTCCATGGGGTATAAATTGCTGAAATAAAATGATTGAAAAGCTTTCAGGCCCCAAGGAAAAGCTGGCTTCTTTAGCTGGATATGAGTCAAAAGGCATGTCTCAATTGCTAAGACAATTCTTTAATCCCTGGTGAGTAAATATAGAGCCCCACGAGACATTCTGTCTTGACCCACGGATTTCACCCAGATGGTTCTAGCAACTCCAGGGAGATGATATAAGATTAACCCTAGGTGTTATAAACAGAGTCTGAGAGTTCTTAGCATGTTTCCACCTATGTTGACTGTGTCACAGCAGTGTGTGAGCTAAATCCAAGTTGATATACTGAACAGTAATGATTTACCATGGCAGCAAAAGCTTTCACAGGCTGTCTTTCCACCAGCTAGTACCAGGCAAGGTTAGTCTTGTCTCTTCTTCTCTTTTCCTTTAGCTTCAAACAGCATAAGTTGTCTTCAAATATACTTGAGTTGTCATATTTTCTCTCACTCTAGTTACAGCTATCAGAACTTTTCACTGTGGCCTTTTCAGATTCTCGTCTTTCTTTGCCACAAATTAGAGCCGCAGGTATTGCCTCTGTTTACTGTAGGAATTAACCTCAGTTGTCTCAAAATATCTACTATTCCTCCAAAATGCTTTCTTGCCTATAAACCTTTCATATGATACCATCTAATTCTGTTGCTTCCTAGCAACAAGGCCTGGTGAGTTGAGGATGAATAGGCAGTATTAATTAAGTAGGATGGGCCAAAGCTGATGACAGAGAGGAACAGCCCTCTCTGTTACTTTTCCCCCAAAACCTTGGGTTTGGACAGATAAATATATTAAATCTGAATTGCACTGTGTATTTGAAAAAAATTTTTGAGAGGATTTTTTTTTTTTTTTTTTTTTCTCACTGCTGCGGCCTCTCCCGCCGCGGCCTCTCCCGCCGCGGAGCACAGGCCCCAGACGCGCAGGCCCAGCGGCCACGGCTCACGGGCCTAGCCGCTCCGCGGCATGCAGGATCCCCCCGGACCGGGGCACGAACTCGCATCCCCCACACCGGCAGGCGGGCCCTCAACCACCGCGCCACCAGGGAAGCCCTGAGAGGATATTTTTAACAGAGGGAAGACTACTCTTAAATATTAAGTTAGAAGGACTCAAACTCTAGCACCTATTGTATGAGGCCTTGATGGAAACCTAGACTTGACTTCTGGTTGGGTCAGTCCATGTTTCAGGGGAGAGTGTGTGTGTGTGTGTGTAACAGGTACAATGATAGACTAAAGAGTTGTAATTAGAGCAGAGTGACACAGAGAGGAGAAATCAAAGACCAATTCACATGTGGGATATTTGATGCAACTGGGAAAGAAGAGAAAACTGAGAGGTGAACAATAAACCGAAGGAAAGCCGCCCAACTTCTGGGCCCATTAACATGTGATCAGTTTAATACACAAGTTAAAAATGTATTCCTTGTAATTACTTTTACAGTAAAGTTGAAGATAATTATTTTCATAAAATAAAAACTGTTACTCATACTTTCACAATTCCATCCAATTATTTTCATTCATAAATATTCCCTCCCAGTTTTCACCTCTATACATTGATTTTTACATAATCATCATAGTAGAAACAATTTGTGTTCTCTGTTCAATAAACATCATATCAAATGTGTTCCTTGCAGTCTAGTTCTCAAAATCATTTTCATTTTTAATCGCTACCGTTTAAGTGGTTGTTGGATATTTTTAGACTGTTTTGACTTGTAGCTATTATAACTAAAACTGCAGTAAACATATTCTTGAGCATAACTTGTCTTCTTTTTAATTCTTTACTTAAGATAAATCCACAGAAGCTAGTGTTTGGGTCAAAATCATGAGTTTTCTGCTTACGGTTCTTGAAATTACTTGCCAAATCACTTTCCAAAAGAACAAAAGATAATGCCAATATACAAGTTTATATATTACAACTTTCACCATAATCCTATTATTGTGTTTTATAATTTAAAGGTAATTTTCAAGCTGAAGATTGCATCTCTACTTATTTAATATATTCTTTGTTTAGTTGTAAGGTAGAGTACATAAACTTATCATACTATTCATTTTTTATAAGATTTATTTCCTGGGATCATTTTGTTTTATTTTGTTAAATTTATTCTTTCTAGCTTTGTACTATCAGCCCAAATTTTAAAATCATCATCTATCATTCCCTCAAGTTTGACAACTTACATTTAATAAACATGATTTCTTATGTCCTCATCCAAACTCTGGATTTAAAAACAAAATTAAAAACAAAACCCACCACCTACAAAACTCAGATCTTCCAACTCTACCTCTATTTCTGTCTTAGATTTATTTCTTTTGATGTTTGCTTTTCCACTGAATTTACTTTATTTTATTTTTTTGTTTATTTTTGTAGTTCTAAACATTCCAAGAAAGTGTACCTTTGGAAAGTGTACACTTGGAAAGTGTGGGTTTATTTTGACTGCCTGGCACATAAAATGAACTTTATACATATTTATGTATAGATGATTTCCCAGAGTTAAAGGACATGAGTCTCCAGAATGAAAAAGCCCAAGTGCCCAAGAAAATTAATTGATTCTGTAGAGTTTTTTGTCTTTCTGTTCTGGGAAATTATCTCTATTATTTTTTAAATACTTTCCTCATCTCCATTTTCTTAGTTCTCTCTTCCTGAAATTCCTGGATTAGGTCTCCTGGATTGATTTCCTGTTAACATCATTTTTTTCCCTTCATATTCTGTCTTTGACTTTTTGTTCTACTTTCTGGGAGATCCTGATTTTAGCCTCTAAACCAATGGGAGATGCTAGCCTATAACCCAGACCCCTAATCAGGACTGAGACAGTCATCTGCCAGGGTTGGTGCTGAAGACGCTCAACAGAGTCCCACTCCAAGAGTTGCCCTCGCTGGCTTTCCTGAAAGCCATATAGCCCATCTTGGGGGCTGTCTGCATCCAGTGATTGGTCAATGTGGGTTATAAGTACCTGGCCTCTTGCCTCAGTTAAGACAATTCTAAAGGGTCATACCAGCTGAACAACCCCCTGAGGTCTCTACGGCAACTGCACCCATTGGACAAGTCAACTTCTCTCTCTGCTTAGTCCTGCTTCCTTCACTCCACAAACATGTTTGTCCCAAAAGTTCTCCCCAGTCAACCTTCTGCTCACAAATTTCAGTTTCATTCAGTCTCATCAGGAAGCTGACCTATACAAAACTCTTCTTTTGAATTTCCAATTTCTTAGCTTTCTCTTCCTAGGTATTGGATAACTTGGATTGATTTTTTTTTTTGACTCTCATATCTGTTTTTACAGTTTGTCTTTTTGTTTTTAGTTATGGGGGATTTCCTCAATTTTGTTTTTTAAATTCTTTTATTGAATTTTTTGCAATGTTTTATTTTCAAGAACTCCTATTTATTCTTTTTTTAAATAGTACTTTGCCCTTGTTTTATAAATTTGTTTTGTATTGTTTTAGTTCTTATATGTTGTCTCCATTATGGCATTGTAACTCTCATATTGGAGATGTTTCTTGTGTGTTTTTTGACCCTCAGTTTTTGGAAGCAATGTACACATTTGTGGGTTTTGTTCCCTGGAAGGTTTTACTTTATAGAACGAAGAGAGGTGACCATTGTTATCATATACTTGCAAATGCCAGGAGTTTATTTTTCTCTGAGGCGTTTAATCTCCAGAGATGAATCCTCAGTCTTCAGCCTAATGAATGGGATCTATAGTCAAGCATTCCAAAGCGGGAGTAATCAGAAGAGGGGAGTATGTGTAGGTCTACATTTCTACATTGTGCATTTTAACTGTGCATCTCATTCAGCTTTTATTATTATTGCATTTTCTCTTTCTGGATCACTATTAGGTTCCTGTGTTTTTTTTAAATAATAGCTTTACTGAAATATAATTCACAAACCAAAAATTCACTCTTTTAAAGTGGACAGTGAAGTATTCTTAGTATATTCACAGAACTGTACAACCATCACCACTGTCTAATTTCAGAACATTTTCATCACCTCTCCTCCAACCCCAACAAAAATACCCTGCACCCATTAGCAGTCAGCCTTATTCTGCCCTCTGGACAGCCTCTAACAACCACTGGTATATTTTCTGTCTGTATGGATTGGTCTATTCTGGGCATTTCATATAAATGGAATCACACAATTCATGACATTTTGTGTCATAGCTCTTTTCACTCAATTTTCAAGATTCATCCATGCTATAGCCTGTATCAGTACTTTATTTATTTATTCCATTATATAGCTATGCCACATTTTGTTTATCCACTTGTCAGTTGATATTTGGTTATTTCCACTTTGGGACTTTTATGAATAATATTGCTATGAATATTTGTGTACAAGTTTTTGTGTAAACATATATTTTCAGTTACTTTGGGTATGTAATATACCTAGGAAAGAATTACTAGGTCACATGGTAACTCTATGTTTCATGTTTGGAGGAACTGCCAAACATTTTTCCAAAGTGGCTACACCATTGTACATTCCCATCTGCAATGTTTGAAGGTTCCAATTTCTCCACATCCTCATTGACATTTCTTATTTTCAGTCTTTTTGATTATAGCTATTTCATCATGGTTCTGATTTTCAGAACATCTCATGTGCTTATTGATCATTTTTATATCTTCTTTGGAGAAATGTCTGTTCAAAACTTGCTCATTTTAAAATTAATTGCCTTTCTATTATTGAGTTGTAAGAGTCTTTTTCATATTTTGGTTGTGAGTCCTTATCATATATAAAATTTATTAAAATTTTCTCCCATTCTGTGCATTATCTTTTCATTTTCTTGATGCTGTCCTTTGAAGCACAAAATCTTTTAATTTTGATGATGTCAAGTTTACCTATTTTTGTAAATAGTGCTACAATGGACCTAATAGCTAGGACATGGAGGCAACTTAAATATCCATCAACAGAGGAATAGATAAAGAAAATGTGGTACATATATACAGTGGAATATTACTCAACAATAAAAAGGAACAAAATTGGGTCATTTGTGGAGATGTGGATGGACCTAGAGAATGTCATGCAGAGTGAGGTAAGTCAGAAAGACAAAAATAAATATCATATATTAATGCATATATGTGGAATCTAGAAAAAAAATGGTATAGGTGATCTTATTTGCAAAACAGAAATAGAGACACAGACATAGAGAACTAACATATATACACCAAGGGGGGAAAGGGATGTGGGATGAATTGGGAGATTGGGATTGACATGTATACTATATATATATATATTTAGCTGTACGTGGGCCTCTCACTGTTGTGGCCTCTCCCGTTGTGGAGCACAGGCTCCGGACGTGCAGGCTCAGTGGCCATGGCTCATGGGCCCAGCCGCTCTGCGGCATGTGGGATTTTCCCGTACCAGGGCATGAACCCGTGTACCCTGCATCAACAGGCAGACTCTCAACCACTGCACCACCAGGGAAGCCCAACATGTATACAATATTGATACTATGTATAAAGTAGCTAATTAATGAGAACCTACTGTATAGCTCAGGGAACTCTCCTCTGTGGTGACCTAAATGGGGAGGAAGGGAATATATGTATATGTAAAGCTGATTCACTTTGCTGTACAGTAGAAACTAACACAACATTGTAAAGCAACTATACTCCAATAAAAATTAATTAATTTAAAAAAAGTTTACCTATTTTTTTCTTTTGTTTCTGTGCTTTTGGTGTCATATCTAGGAAACCATTTCTTCTAGGAATTTTATAGTTTTAGATCTTACATTTGATCCATTTTGAGTTAATTTTTTTACATGTTGTGATGTAGCATTCCAACTTCATTCTTCTATTTGTGGATATCCAGTTGCCCCAGCACCATTTATTGAAAAAACTAATTCTTTCCTCCTTAAATTGTCTTGGCATCCTTGTCAAAAATTAATTGATCATAGGTATATAGATTTATTTCTGGACTTTCAATTCTATTCTATTGATGTAAATATCTATCCTTATACCAGCACCACATAGTCTTGATTGCTTTAGCTTTGTAGTAACTTTTGAAATGGAGATGTGGGAATTCTTCAACCTTATTCTTTTTCAAGTTTTTTGGCTGTCCTAGATCCCTTGCATTTCCATATGAGTTTTGGGTTCATCTTGTCATTTTCTGCAAAAATGGCAGCTTGGATTTTGATAAGGTTCTCATTGAATCTGTAGATAAATTTGGGGACTATTGCCATTTAAACAATATTAAGCTTTCCAATACATGAACACTGGGTGTCTTTCCACTTATTTGGGTCTTCTTTAATTTTTTTCAATGATGTTCTGTAATTTTCAGTGTACAAGTCTTATACTTCTCTTGTTATTTTTTCTAAGTATTTTATTCTTCTTGATGCTAATTTAAATGAAACTGTTTTGGATTTTTTCAGTTTTGGATTTTTTATTACTAGTGTGTAGAAACACAACTGATTTGTGCATATTGATCTTGTATCCAGCAACCTTGCTGAATTTATTATCTCTAATTGTTTTTTGGTAAGCTCTTTAGGGTTTTCTATATACAAGATCATGCCACCTACAAATAGAGAAATGCTTGCTTCTTTCTTTCCAATCTGGATGCCTCTTATTTCTTTTTATTGCCTAAATTGTTCTGACTAGGATCTCCAGTACAATGTTGAGTAGAAATGGCAAGAGTGGACCTCCTTATCTCATTCTTCATCTTAGGAATGCTTTCGGTCTTTTCTACCATTAAGTATGGTGTTAGATGTGTGTTTTTCATGGATGTCATTCATCAGGTTGAGGAAGTTTCTTTCTATTCCTATTTTGATGTTTGTTTTACCACTGTATCTCATTCTTGCCCTAATACCTGGTGATACCAAAATCTATCAATGCCTAGAATTCTATGGGGTAAATGGAGCTCCCCTCAATTGTAGACTCTACCTTATACGTTTTAGATTCTGCCCTGCCTATGGCAGTCACTATTAATATAATGTAGTGTTTATGTGGAAATGTGGGACTTCAAAAAAATCACAATTATTTATCAATTAGTACACATAACACACACTAAAAATAGACTCTCTTTTGTTCTTCCCCTTTTCTACAGTGTATTGACTTGATACATCATAGTTTACATAACTTACTGTCTTCCAAAACTAACTTAGTCATGACTCCCTTTTTAATTTGCTATTTTTTCATTCTTTTAACTTTTTATTCTTTGTCTTACTTTTCCTCTTTTTTACATTCCCATTTTCTTTAGCCTGTTTTTTTTTTTTCTCAACATTTTTTCAGTTCAGTGGTTTCTGTTAAACCTAACATTAAACAGAGCTCTGTGGAAATCTTCATCCTTCATGCACGTTATTCCATTCTAAGCTTGAAAGTCAAGACTTTTCTGGACTAGAAATCAGAAAGTGTGGTATTAAGACATGGCTCTGGCACTTAAATTTGTGATCATATGTGAATCAAGATCCTCTGAGCTTGGCTTTTATTATCTATTTCATGTGGCAGTTGTAATAACTGAATGAGCTTTCATATACAAAGTTTCTATTACATTGCCTTGCATGAACCAGTGCTCCATTAAATTTTAACTTCCTTCCCTTTCTCAGCTACTAATATGCAAGATGGGTTTTGTTCTTCTATGCATCTCTCTCTCTCTACTGAGTCATAGTGACAGAATTTAAATACATTAATTTACTGACTTACTGTTAATTTTCTTTGGCTTTTCTCCAGGAAACTTCAGAAGATACTCTACAGCTATAGCTCGCATAGGTAAGTGGCAATAATCTTGGGTTGGGAATGAATCACCATTTGGTGCATTTTTTCTTAGTCTGTAATACCTTATGGCTAACTATAAGCTCATTGTAGCCAGGGTTTTTTGGCGTGACTTAGAAACTCATTGTGAATATTCATCTTCTCACATTCCTTTTGTAAGGTCTGTTCACCTCAGGTTTAATCTTTGTGTTAAACAAGATCAAAATTATCATTGAGTCTCCAGCTTCCATGCTTATTCTCTTGGGAGCTCTGATCAAGACAAGACTTTCATAAGAGTAGTAGCTTAGTAGCTACAAGCAGGATCAGTGATAATGTGATTTCCTAGGTTTAAAATGTGTTTCAGCCTTTCCTATTCCACCAAAAGTCATTTTAGTCCTTTTATTAAAAATTAAAAGCAAACTTTTTTATATTAAAAAATGCTAGAAAACATGAGTAAGTATAATGAAGTGTGAATTTTTAAAAATCTACTCATAATTTTACTATCTAATACATAATAATCTTTTCAGATATTTTTCTATAGTTTTATACTTGATTCAGGTCAGTGAGTGGAAGCTTCATATGTCTGTGTGGACACCACCTAAATATGAAATATGTGTAATCAAATTGGCTGCCAAATATTCAGAAGATTTGGTAGAAGGGAGTGGCAGCCTTATTTTTCACATGATTTTTAGTACATACGCAAACTAATAACTCACTACTGTATGGTGTGAATCAGGTTAGCTGTTTAAAATTCTTTCTTTTCTAACAATAATGTGTTGTTTATAACACATTTAATGGTTTCTCTTCAGTGTTCCTACAAAGTTCCTCTAAATAATAAATATTGTACTTGAGAATGTTTATAGCTAAATTCTCAGATTAAGTTAAATTTCACAAACGTGGCAAAGATCAGAACTGTGAGATAGGATATTTGCTGTCACTTTTGGAGGTTAACTTTGCAAAGTCAAGATATAACACACTATTTTGTTTCTCCAAAACACTCTCTTGCTAGTAGATGGATGGTGGACCCTGATCTCTAAAAATAAAATACTCTCTTGCAGGTGTAATAAAATGCCTCAATCTGATTTCATTGGACTACATCTTCTATTAAAATACTTTATTAGTCTTCAAAGCACAGCAAACTGTGGATATTATCATATACAAATTTTACATATCATGTATATGCATACTATTTTGAGCCTAATTTTAAGAAATACAAACACTTGGGACCATTTAGGTTTCTTCTTCACTAAGTTAAGACTTTTTAAATCCTTTGACTATTTCTTAGAGTTAGGTAGAAAACTGCTTTCTTATCTGCTCTGAACATTTAGAGTAGTGAGTCTCAACCTTGATTGCATGTTAGAATCATGGAGCTTTCTGAAGTCCCATGCCCAGGATATATCCCAGAATAATTAAATCAGAATTTCTGGATGTGAGACACAGGTATATTAATTTCTTAGGGCTGTCATAATAAATTACCTCAAGCTTGTTAACGTAAGCAAAAGAAATGTATTCTCTCACAGTAGTCTGAAATCAAAGTGTTGGCAGGGCCATGCTCTCTCTCGAGGCTCTAGGGAAGGATCCTTCCTTGTTTCTCCTTATATTCTGATGGCTGCCAGTGATCCTTGGCATTCTTTGTTTTGTAGTTGCATCACTCCATCTGTTGTCACGTGGCCTTCTTCCCTGTGTCTCCTCTGTGTTTCTGTATCCAAATCTCCCTCTCCTTTCTCTTATAAAACCACAGTTAGATTAAGGGCCTACTCTAACCCAATATGATCTCATCTTAACTGGATGACATCTGCAAAGACTGTATTTCAAATTAGGTCACATTCACAGGTAATAGAGGTTAGGAGTTCAGCACATATTTTGGGGGGGACACAATTCAGCCCATCAGAGTAGGCATCAGTAGTTTTGTTTCCCCTGGGGATTCTACAGCTTAGTAGCTAATGCAGAGAGCTACTTCTTTCAGAAAAGTGCTTCTCAAACTTTAATAGGCATACAAATCACTTGAGGATCTTGTTAAAATGTAGATTCTGATACACAAGTTCTGAAGTGAGACCTGAAACCCTGCATTTCTCACAAACTCCTAAGTGGTGCCAGTGGTATGGTCCGTACCACAAGGAGCAAGCACTCAGAATAAAGGCCTTGTAGGTTTCCTTGTAGCTCCACCTCTGCCTCCCCTTCTAGAGTCAGGAGCATCTCGATGTTAAAAGTCTTTGCAAGAAACTCCCATTAGGTTAAACATCTAGCTGAGGAAGGGATTAATTTTTCCTTCTGAATTACATGATCTAGCCCTTGCTTCAGCTCTTCTCTTTGTGGCAAAACTGAAATGTGAAAAAAGTAAAAGTGTAGACACACAATGAACATTCAGGGAACATACTTTTTAAATGAGTGAGAGTTTCCTGGCAACCACTTTTAAGTCACTCCATCTTCACTCTTCCTTTCTTCATCCATTCCCATAATAAAAATCAAGAACTTCCATTTAATTTTAAAGGGACTTTTATCCTCATGCTAAAATTCTAAAACACATTTAAACAGAACAAAATGCAGATTGACTAGAGATATAAATTGATATGGACAAGCCCTGCTGGGGTTGGTTTCACTTATCCTTCTAAAATAAATTTAAACTTCTCTAACTGGGATTAAAAATAACTAAGTGACATAACTTGCTGGGCACAACAAAGACATGAAATAAACTAATATTTTAACAGATGAATTTTTTTTCCTTTTGGATCACACATGCCATTTTTCTTTCATGTGACTCTTCTCTGCAATTTAACCAGAAATAATCTTGTGTTTATGAAAACAATATTGGCCAATTAAGGAGAAGTCACAAAATCTACTTAAGAGACCTGTGAAGGATGCTGCCACATGGTCCTTTTTAGTTAAGCTGAAATATAAGACTTACCAACATGAAGAGTTGAGGTTTTCTTTCCTAACTTTTTAATTTTGAAATGTGTCAAATCTACAATTTAATGAGTCGTACACTGAACACCCATATACATGTCAGCTAGATTCCTCTATTGTTAATATTTTGTCATATTTGCTGGAATATTCAAATCATCCAGCAAAAATTAAAACGGAAAGAGACAGATAAAAAGGCAAATATGACAAAATATAATATTCCAGCACACCCAAGAAATTTACCATATATAATAGCATTATCCAAAATACAGTCCATATGAAAAAAAAAGTCTTTAGTTTTCCTCTTTATTTTCTGTATAGCTGAGTTTTTCTTTTCTTTCTTTTGCTTTTTATTATCTTAAAAATTCAGGTTCCAACCAAGCATGTGCCATGGCATTAGTTCTTTACTTCCCTTTATTCTAGAAGAGTTACCTCTACCCTCCCACTTCTCACCCAGGTCTTTTATGACATCGACATAAATCAAATGACATTGTGTTAAATGACATATGACATTGACATATGACAAATTTGGTCTGTGGGAGCCCCTTCAGGCCAGTTCCTGTCCTTTTGATATGTCCCCATAATTGAGCACTTCCTTACTTTTCGGCATATCCCAAGGCTGTATATTTGTTGCTGTTGTTGTTCTATACCTGAAATCAACTATTTATTTCTCCAAGGAGCTCTGGAGTGAAGAATGGTATTTAGAAATCAAGATCTGACTGCTAGGCATACTAACTGCAACAAAGCTTCATTGCCTCTAAGTCTTGTACGTGGACAGAGCTGAAGAAATGTAATATAAATAAACATCAATATTAATAATTCATACCTTAATTTCATGTCTTTTCCTCACCTTTCCCCATTGCATGTTTCTGTTTTCCTACTGCTACAGTCAAAATTCTGGTTCCCCAAACATAAATGCATTTAAGTCATTAGTTCTGTCCTTTTTATTTTATTTTTTAAAAATTTTAACAGCTTTATTGATATACAATTCACATCTAATACAGTTCACCCATTCAAAGTGTACAGTTCAATGGCTTTTTATATTCAATATCTACTGAAGTGTGCAATAATCACCACAATCAATTTTACAACATTTTCATCACCCGTGAAAGGAAACCCTACATTCCTTAGTCACCCCCCTACCCTACTCGCCCATACCTCCCAGCCTTAGGCAACCACTAATCTGCTTTCTGTCTCTATAGATTTGCCTATTAGGATATTTCATATAAATTGAATGATACAATATGTGTCTTTTGTGTCTGGCTTCTTGCACTTAGCATGATTTTTCAAGGTCCATCCATGTTGTAGCATGTATCATTGCTTCACTTTTTATCAACAAATACTAATCCATTGTATGGATATGCCACATTTTACTTATTCATTCACCAGCTGATGGTCATTTCATTCTTTTTTAGTTTTGGTCTATTATGAATAATGCTGCTATGAACATTCGTGTACAAGTTTTTGTGCGGATGTATGTTTTCATTTCTCTTGGGTATTCCACCTAAGAGTAGAATTGCTGGGTCATATGGAAACTCTTTGTTTAAACTTTTGAGAAACTTCTAGAATGTTTCCTAAAGAGACTGAACCATTTTACATTCACATTAACAGTTTATTAGGGTCCCAATCTCTCCACATCCTCAAAAACACTTGTTATCTGTCTTATTGATTCTAGCCATCCTAGAGGATGTGAAGTGGTATCTTGTGATTTTGATGCACATTTCCATGATGGTTAATGATGTTGAACATTTTTTATATGCTTATTGCTCATTTGTATATCTTCTTTGGAGAAATGTCTATTCATATCCTTTGCTCATTTTAAAATTGGGTTAGTTGTCTTTCTATTACTGAGCTGTAATTGTTCTGTAATTGTTTATTCTAGATAAAAATCTCTTATCAGATATATGATTGTAAGAATTTTATCCCATTCTGTGGGTTTTCGTCTCACTTTCTTGATGGTGTCCTGTGAATATGTGTGTGTGTGTATATATATGTACATATGCATATATAAATGCACATATATATATCACTGTGTTTCAATGATAGTAATAAATACACTTTACTTTCAAGTTCCTATAGAGCATGTAGGAAAAAAAAGACACTATGTATGATCACAAAGAAAACTTCAATAAATAGCAAAAAGTAGCCACAATTCAGCTAATGATCTCTGACAAAAATGCAATAAAAGTAGAACAAAATTTTAAAAAATGGCCTTTCAACCTGTAAATATTTTAAATATCTCTATTAAATAACTCTTAGGTCTAAAGGAGATATAAAATCCAAATTTCAGAATGTTTAGAAAATCATAATAATAATGGTACATGTCAGAAACTATGGAATATTGCTAACACAATAACCAAAAGGAAATTCATGGGCTTCCCTAGTGGCGCAGTGGTTGAGAGTCTGCCTGCCGATGCAGGCGACACGGGTTCGTGCCCCCGTCTAGGAATCCCACATGCCGCGGAGCAGCTAAGCCCGTGAGCCATGGCCGCTGAGCCTGCGCGTCCAGAGCCTGTGCTCCGCAATGGGAGAGGCCACAACAGTGAGACGTCGCATACCGAAAAAAAAAAAAAAAAAAGGAAATTCATCACCTTAAATATCCGAATAACAGTAAAGCTATAATACATAAATTAAGCATGGTGACAAAAAAGAACAACAAAAATAAACTAAATATGGGGAAAAAATTAAAGCAAAACTGAGTTAGAAATCAGAAAACAGATAAAATTTAAAAACATTTTTTTGGTTTTTTTCAACAAATGGTAATAAAACAACTGGATATCCACCTGCAAAATAATTGGGACCCCTACAACAGCTCATATATAAAATTAACTCAAAATAGATCAAAGATCTTAATGCAGGAGCTAAAACTATAACACTCTTAGAAGAACATAGAGTCATAAATTTTTGTAACCTTGGTTTAGACAACCATTTCTTAGTTATGACACCAAGAGCATTCTCAACAGAAGAAAAAGTAGATAAATTGCATATCATCAAATTTTAAAGCATTTCTTTGCCATCTTTTAATATAAACAAAATGGTTTCAGAATTACTACATCAAGACCATGATCAACAACAAATCAACTAAATGTAGTTCAAGATGTCTTTACTGTTCTTTTTGTCTTTAGATTACATCCTCCTAAGGAGGCACAGTCAGAGAACCATATTCAAAAGTTGTTGAATTAATATTTTTTTCTCTGTGATTAATGTTATAAATTTGATATAAAGCTAGATTCACTTAGTTTTGTTTGTATTTAATGTTTCAGTTTGTGTTTAGGAATATTTTTTATCTAATTTTCTGTTTTTTGACTATGTATAGCACATATATGGTTGAAAAATTAAAATTATATGGGAGAGTATACTCAGAGAAGTCTCACTCCCAACCTTAACACTTTCAGTCCATGTTTACCCATCCCTTGTAGGCAACCATTTTTATTAGTTTCTGGTTGGTCTTCTCCAGGTTTATTTTTGGAAAAAATAAAAAAATACTTAAGACACATACCCATTTTTTCTTATTTTCCCTTATTTCTTACACAAAAAGTTTATGGACCCTTGTGTGAATCTTTTTATCTTTTCCACAACTTTTCTATCCTATTC
This sequence comes from Orcinus orca, assembly GCF_937001465.1. NCBI lineage: Eukaryota > Metazoa > Chordata > Mammalia > Artiodactyla > Delphinidae > Orcinus > Orcinus orca. The sequence goes on along the minus strand of NC_064566.1, from coordinate 86,656,709 downwards.
CTGTTCTTCAGTATACATTTTCCAAACAAAAATCAACAAGATATTTAGAAGCTTGTTAAAGCACAGAAATCTTTAATTCATAAGATACTTTTACTAACATAGCATAGAAGTTAGAAATCATCTTAAGAAAGACTTATTCCCACTGTGCTGTTTATATCAGTCATCAGGAGAAACCCAGGACTTTCTCAGCTCTCATTTTCAACCCCATCAAGCTCCTCACATCCCCCTTTCTGACCTTATTCCATCCCTCCCAGCTCCTAAACCTAATGAGTTGTACTTTCTGAAACTCAAGGTTAGTTTTCAGCAAAATTCCCTCATCATCAAAACTTGTTCTGAATATTCCTTCCAGTTAGAACTGAAGTTTGGTTCTAATATCCAAGTTTGGTACCCTTGTACCACTGGGTCTAGAGGTGGGGTGGGTATCTTCCTTGCTCTTTCCTTCCAGAAATCCACCAGCTTTGGGATTCATGTCACCTACTACCTCTCCTTGTTGTAGACATCTACCAACCTCAAAGTAAATCCCACTGTTTCCTTGAGTATTTTAGCTTATAACTAATCATTTTATTTCCCTCATGCTTTTAAAATGCATTTGTAATGGGAGAAATTCAGGACTGCATTTGTATTCAGCATATATCATGTTTGGAAGTGGACTTAATGCCAATTATTGGTCAGTCTCTCAGGAGACTGTGTATTTCATTATTTTAAAAGCTGAATAACTAGAAAAAAACCGTCAAATTAATTTGGACATTTAAATAGTGGAACAGCATCACTCATATTACAATACAGAAAATTACTTTATGTTTGAATATTGAATTGTAACAGCAAAAAATATTTGATTGAGATAAGCAGAATAGATGGAATATAAAGAATTGGCTGCAGGCAAGTATTCATGTTTTTATTCTTTCCTGAGAGAGAACAATGGGAGAAATTGATGAAGACCCAGAGGTAAATACAGATAAGTAAAATGTAAGTAGACTGTAGATGTCAATTAGTCTTACAAATTTGTGTGTGTGTGTGTATGTGTATCTTATATGTATGCATGGCACTATCTGTTAATATTTCACAACCTACTGTCAAGGAGTTTAATTTGTATTCAAAGACTAGTTTACATTTTCTAAATTCAAGGAGGTTTCAGGTCTGAGAATGTATATTGATTTAGAAAAATTATTTTAATTTCTTCTCTGAAGAATTGATTCCAGTAAAATCTATACCAGTGTGATGTCTGTAACATAAATTAGCTCAAATGTTTCTTCTTGATCAAATATGACAGGTCTGTGGGCTCACTGTTGGCTAATGCATAGACAACTTACCATACAGATTTAAAGGAATTTCTTCTTATTTGGAGAATTTGTGAGATGAATGATGTACTGGACTGCATTTTTTTGTATTTATTCCAGAGGGATGAAAATTTTGCTATATCAGGTTATGATTCCTTATGTTACTATTTTAGAGGCTTATTTAACACAGTAAGGAAATGTAGGAAGTGTTTAATTTTCCTCCTCCTCCTCACTGTACAGACTACAAGTACATGCATAGACCAGCATTTCTGATCCCTAGCCTGGTCCCAGGAATCTTCTTTAAGGTGACTGCAAGTATGCCTGGGTTGGTGTATAAATCTTTAGAGTATTTACACCAAAATACGAGCAACTTTGTCTCTTAAATGTGGTAAGACAGACATGGTCAACATAGATGAGTAACTTCATTTGCTCGACTGGATAAACAGAACTAAAAATCACCTAAGCTAATATACACTACCTTGTATTTTGAATTCTGTCCAAAAGAAGGCTTTAGAATATGTGCTGTCCCAGAATTTCTACTAGGCTTATCTCCTTGAGAGTGGTTGAAAGCAGTTTCAAGCTCATCTAGCCCTAAATTTTTGGCCAAGACATTTAACTCTTGGAGGTAAATATTACTTCTCTGAAAGCTAGTTTTTCCTTGATGTTTGGGTAGGAAGAGAACTTGATGAGATGGCATCAATGGTAAAATCCACAGCTTATGAGACCTGAATTTTAAATCCTTTCCATAAAATTGATAAGCATTTGTTGGTTGCAAGTGGCAGAACTCTGGTCATGTTCATTTAATAAATATAAGAATTATTATTGACTTATGCACCTGCAAAGTGCAGTGATGCATCTGACTTCAGGACGATTGGATCCAGAGGCTCAAATGTTAACGAGAAGATACTACCTGTCCATCTCTAGACTGGCTTTCCTTTCTGTATATTGGCTTCATTCTGAAATAAATTCTTCCCTTTATGGTAGCTACCAGCCACTTCAGGCTTATTACCTTATCAGCCCCAGTGAAAAGTAATCTTTTTTTTTTTTTTCAGTACGCGGGACTCTCACTGCTGTGGCCTCTCCCGCTGCGGAGCACAAGCTCTAGACATGCAGGCCCAGCGGCCATGGTGCACGGGCCCAGCCGCTCTGCGGCATGCGGGATCCTCCCGGACCGGGGCACGAACCCGTGTCCCCTGCATCGGCAGGTGGACTCTCAACCACTGCACCACCTGGGAAGCCCAAGAAATCATTTTATTATCAATAATATCAAAAGTTCATGTATGTTCCTCATTGGCCCTGCCTGGATTATGTGCCCATACCTGAACTAACCATTTTGGTCAAGGAGATGGTGTCCTCATCAGCTAAGGCTGGGTCATCACATTATTAGGTGTGGGAAGAGAGGAGTTCCTTAAAGAGAGCATGGCCAGTCAAAGGCATAATTTAAATTTATCTTTAATTCAGTGCAGCATAAAATGAGTTGGAGCTGCTCTAATACATGAATTCTTCAATTTGGTCTAAAGACAAATCAAACAGTCCCTTTTTCAAAAGAGTAGCTTCCGACTTGATCAGCATAACATATAACCATCTTTAATATTTAGAGTTCATATATATTGATACTTACCCCTCAGGCGGCACCATGGATCCAGACTTGTGACCTTATACAGAAGTCAAAATGGTAAAGTATATAACAACATAAATATATAAATACAAATAACTAGATGGATACACACATTGGCATATATATTTATACATATATGTATATACATATAAAATTCAAAATAAACATTTGTGTGATGTCTTATAGTTTACAAAGACTGTTTATATTATCCCATGGAAGCTCTTTGGCTCATGTGATTTTTTTTTTAAGTTGTCCCAGAAATAAACTCTAGAAACACTCAGACCCTTTTTGATTTCTATATTCTGCTCCTTATGCCTTCTACATCATCAGGATACATTTTGTCCATAACTATTAGTTCTTCTGAGATATACTGAAGGATACTTAGTTTTTAGTACTTTACAAAGTACTAAAAGCCCATTCGCTTTCATTATTTCATTAGTTCCTCTCATAACAAAAAGCATATGCTTTATACATATTTACAAGTCTTCTCAACAATCATTAAACAAAGAACTCTCCCAACACTGAGTTGCATTCAGTTTTGCATAACTATAAAATAAAATTATCTTGTTCCTCAGCCTTGCTGCTACTTTCTGCAGAGCTTTGTCAAATAGAGTTCCTAAACTTCTGTATTATAGGGTTTCTCATAGTCAGTTATACCCACAAATCCTGAGTAGGTTTAGATAGCCCACTATAGCTTCCTTGGATATCTGTCTTCCTTTGATGCCTTTCTTTCTATTATTTGTACTGGTCTCAAGGTCTATCCATTATGTTCTGGTTGCTTCCATTGTTGGTCCTTTTGTTTTTGGTATGTTCTCTAGGTCAGCAGAGGCCCATCTAATCACCAAGATACTACAATGAGTCAGGAGGAGGCAAGGACAAAGCGGTCTCTTGGGAAAGAAGGATCACCTTGAGCAAAGGTGAAGGACACTGCTCTTGTTATTACCTGAGATTAAGTTGGGGTGTTATCAAGATGGAATTTAACTAGGGGTCCAGTGATGCTCAAGTTGTGTTCCAGATCAGAGCTAAGTCTCTCAAAGGACCCCCAGGAAAACAGATGAATAGAATTATGAAGAATTAGATGATTACAGTAGTTGTCCTAGAATATTCTTAAACAACTTTATTGAGTTACAACATACTATAAACTGCATGATTTAAAGTGTACAGTTTGATAAACTTTGACATGCAAACCACCACTGAAATTAACATAATATACATATCTATTGTTCCAAAAGTTTCATCATATCTACCATAAGTAGAACTCTCTCTAAGAAACCTATTCCTCTATGTTTTGTCATATGTTCCTGTCCAGAGATAAATCTGCAAAGTAAAAAGTGAAAGTTGATGTATGTTTCTTTCACCACTCGGAGGGTCAAGGCTGAGCCAAGGCTGCATGCCCAAGTCAGTTTATTGTACCCTCTTTTATGCACACATGACCTTTACCTTGGTTTACACAGATATACATTGATTTCTCTTCAACTACTTTAAAAACTTTTGTAGGTTTATTTGGTTATGTCATAATCTCTCTTTTCTTTTGGGCTTACTTCCAAAAATTGTCTGTGGAACTATCTTCTAAAGTTTAATTAAGAGTACTTTTTGTTTGGGCCATAAATTAAAATGTTCTGAGTTTCTTTTCCCAGTGTCAGTTTCAAGGAAGTCAGCCAAATGTGAAGCACTACCAAAGAGGTAGATTCTCTATAAATGCCTCTCCTCACTCTGTAGTCACTGACATAGAACATAGATTCAAGAAGTGTTAGAATTAGAATGCATCTTCAAGAGATGGTTGATAAGACAATGAGGAAGTCATTAAAACACCCCAAAGGGCAAGGCTACTTGCCTAGGGTCACACAGCTAGTTAGCAGCAGAGTACTCATTAAAACCCAGTTGTCTTGACTTTTAGCCTCATGAACTTGCCACTATAACTTCTCTTGCTTGCCATCTCTCAGAACTTTACTCCTTAAGATGAGATGGTAAGATGTAGATGTAGATAATAGCTTTTAAACAAAGAAATCTTTATATATATATTTTAAAGGCATCCCAGAAAGCTAGAGATAGGACATTCACTTTATTGGAAGTTCTTTGGCACTCAGTAAATACTACTATCACTACTACTACTACTAATACTTGATATTTATTGAATGCTTACTATATGCCAATAAATATTTTGAGTAGTTTGCATGTACTGATTCATTTAATCATCACAAAGTCATGTTGTTGAAACTTGGGCACGGATTGGTCAGGTAACTCTTCCAAAGGATCAGCATGGGTTTTGGAGGAGTATTTTTGTTATTATAGTTGAATGAAGCCAACTATACAACAATTTTATGTGTATAGAGATTCCTCTCACCTGTAAAAAGAAGATTTGGAAGAGATGTTCTTAATCTGGGGTCAAGGGGTCAGATTTAGAAAATCTCAGAGCTCCCTAAAATGGTAAGAAACTGTTTTGCATATCAGAAGGGTGCAAATAGATGGAGGGAGTGGGAACAGGGTAGGGTAGTATCAAACCAACTCTGGGCCAAGCATTGCCCCAAAGGCTTTTCATATGTTGTATGCCTCACAGCAACCAGTAAGATACGTATTATCATTCTTACTAATTTTTTTTTCAGATGAAGAGTCTGAAGTTCAGAGAGATTAGATAATGTGATTAAACCACCCAACTAGAAGAGACATAGTTAGAATTCAAACTATTTCAAATTCTCTCCTTTGTCTATACTATTCCATCTTTTTTTGGGGGTGGGGGGGAAACCAGAAGTGAACAGGAAAGAAAACAAAGAGGGGAAGAGAAGAAAAGTGAAGAAGTGTTCATAGGACAACCAGGTACATAGGGCATTCTGTACATAGTATTCTACCTTCCAGTCTCAGGAAGTGATGGACAAGAGAGGACAAGGAATGGCTCCTGTAAACCAGAGACCTTATACAAATTGAGAAAAAAAAGTCAGGCGAAAAGAGAATACTCAAGGTGGTATAGAAGTTAGAGACCGAGACATTTAAAGATCATCTGTGGCTAGAGAGCTTTTCTGTAAATTCCACTGATTTCAAAAACAGCTGGCGTATCCTTGCTACTATGACATCTTACATTTGAATGGCAAAACAATATTTTAAATATTTAGGAAGAATTCACAAGCTTTTTCTCATTTGATAATCTTCAAACCCTTGTGAAGGGTATGGGAACATCGTAACTCTCCCTAAACCCCTCTGCCTCACATGTTACCACCCCCACCCCTCCACTGCCGACTCCCTCCACTTACCCACCCTCCAAAAACACAGAATCACAGGCTGTGATGGGGCTGGTGTTAGAACTCACATGTCTTAAGATTGCCTTCTACTCAGGGCTATAGTAAATGCCTTCTGACTGCAGTGCCTCCTACCTGGAGCTCCACAGTTGCTTACCTATTTTTGGTCTCTGTAATCAAAACATGGGACAGTTCAAGGAGGTGCCAATTCCCAGAAGAATTTGCATTCAGCACTTAACTACAATCAGCTAGGGAGCCAAAGCCTTCCAGCTGGGCCACTGCAGACTGACTCAGGGAGAAATGGCTTCATCAACACAACCGACTGTGCTCTTTGCCTGTTGGGGCAGTGCTCTGTCAGCAGGATGTCATATGTGATTTTAGAGAGCAAAAGTAGAATTAAAAAAAAAAACAAAACACTTTTTCTTAGATATGCTGCACATTCCCCAACAGTTACTTAGGAAGGAGATGATTTAGAAGATAAGCTTTTTTTTCATGCACAGAACCAAATGTGTTCTGTTCCCAGAATTTATATAATGCATACTTCTTTAGAAATTTCCTTTGGCCCAGGCTTGGAGGCTGGTTTTGCTGAAGTAATAGCCTCTGTTTCTTTAGATCTGTGGAAAAGTCAACAGCAGAGAGGGAGAGATTGGTTGTGAAGAAATGGCACTTTAGCCACCCTCTGATGTTTACTACCAAGGGCAGGTTTGGGGTTTAAATTTTTATATATTCATCTGCTGGCATGTACCTAGTAAGAAGAAAGGGTTGCTGAATAAACATTTGTTGGATGAGGGCATCTGGAAACCATGATTGTTTTCCCACCATTATTCCCTACTCAAAATCCCATCAATCAACAACTCAGTGGGAACAAGGTTATCAGAGCATTCCTCAAGAACTGTTTAGGACAAGGGGCAAGTGAGCACCCCAGGCATCTTGTGATGAGAGTGCTTTCAGGAACTTAGAGCTCCAAATATAAAATTTGCCAACTTTAAGGATTTGCCTGGGCTGTCTCATTATGGGTCAATCATCTAATAGCAGAACAAAAGAAGAAAACAAATGTGATATTTCAAAGCTAAAGATATTTTTGTATTATAAAGAAAGGGACAAGGAAGACCACCATCATTAAAACAACCCCTGTGTAGAAAAACATTTTAAGGAAAGGAGCATTGCTCTTGTAATAAAGTGACAATCCTTTCTGCCAAGCACGCAGAGAAATAAGGAAAAGTGTAGATTCTAGTGACATAGGAGTTAGTTTGGGTTTAGGGAGAGAAACAAGAAATAAGAGAGCCCCTGAGGCAGGAAATGGCCAATGGGCTTAGGAAAAATAGTGTCCAGATTAATTCTCAGTTTTCTTCCATAATTACTTTCTGTTTGCCTGTTGTGAACTGACCTTAGATCATCTCACCATGCACAACTCTGAGGTTCTTTCTGATAGTAACAGTAGGCTCAAAAGAAGTTTGAAGTAAGTGAGAGGTAGCTATTCCCCACGACCTTACTACAATGAGGTTTAAACTTATTACTAATGGGAACAAGTCTCAGACCACATTTTGCATACAGGTTGACATTTATTAACATACATTCTTTAATCATCAAGCTCAGTATGGTTGATTAAGCATGTCCTTTAAGTTCAGTGATGTCCCAGCTCTTTGTCATTGCTCTGTGTGCCACTTCACATGAAGGGTCACTTGAAATATTCAGGACAAGATTCTAGAGGCAGGATTTATGTTACTTAACAGTTGACATCAGCCCATCAGAAATCCTTGTATGTACTGGCTGAATCTAGGACAAAGGGTACAGCCACCAGGCTTGCAAGAGTCTTATACTGTCTTCAAGAAAGGGCAGGAAATATTTCTAAAATACCTAAGCCAATACACATATATTGAATGCCTACAATTTCATTAGTGAAAGTCCATTTCTAACATTTATCATATTAGTTGACAAGCCACTATTTTCACCAATAATATAGCCATGTATATTATTTATGTCAATTAACCAAGACTTAGGTGTTGAGTGGGACCTGGATAAAGATCTAATGCAGTTGTCTTAGCTTGAGTGTGGCCCTTGATACACAACTAGCAGACTACTCCTGCAGTGTGATCTTCAAATCAATCAACAGATTATTCCTAGAGCTGAAGCTTAAACTGCCTACGACATAAATGATAATGTGCTTGTCTTTAGATGCCAAAGCATTTGAAGATAAAATATAGACAAGTAATAATTTCAAACTTTTATTAAAAAGTGTTTCAGATAATAGTTATATGTCCTTGGGATAGGACAGAGGAGTAGAAAGAGTGGTGGTGAGAAGGGAATGGGCAAGAATTGTACCTGGAGCAGATTTTCAGGATGAGAAGAGAATAGCAACTATCTGAACAGTATAAATGTGTCATAAATGTACCCACTTACTAGCTCTCCTATTTACTCAATCTCTTAATGACCCGTTTCTTCATCTACAAAATGCAGACAATAGTACAAACCTTATAAGGTTGTTACAAAAATTAAATGAATTAATATTTCCAAAGCACTTAGAATGATACCTGGCTATATAAATGTTTGCTAAATAAATAAATCACAAATGATGAAAATATCACTTGGTGGCAGTCTTATGCAGTTGCTCCTGGCTTTAGAAAAATAAGGCATTTTATTTTGTTTTGTTTTTCCTGAAATCAGAGGAAAAGGAAACTGTTAATGAAGTAGATACTAAATATACTTAACTTTCATGGATCAATAATTTTAAAATGCAGTGTCTATCAGTGATATGGCTTATTCAATATTAAATTCCATAAGACACCTCTGATAACTTTGGACCTCAGGTATGGAGACAGAATGATGGTAGCTGTAAATACTACTTTCTTCAATTGTCTGGGGCACTTGGGGATAAGAGAGATAGGCTGTGAGTGCTGAATCTGCCATCTTGAACAGAAACCTAAATTTTCTTCTTCCTGTGTGTTTTCCAAAGTTTTCATAGTGAGCATGAACTCCATAAAAATCCTAATAAAACAACATGTTTTATTTACAAGTTAGTTTTTTAATGATCCAATTCCTATTGTCTATTATTTTCTTGGAGGGGTAAGTGTAACCCATTGGTTATCCAGATCAGCATTTCTTTTAAATTGAATTAAAAAATAAATCAATTTATCTTATTTCACAGCTTGGTTTTAAAACTCTGCTTAAAATCATCTTTAAAACATGGTATTTGACAAAGCAGTCGTGTCTCTGATGCAAGTGTGCAAAAGTTTCCATAGCTGCTGTTCTACTCTGGGAAATTGCTAGGCTATCTCCATGGAAACAATTGTTTCAAATGATTAATAATATAAGTTTGAGCTCAGAGGCAAAGACCTAAGGTTGGGAGAAAGAAGGTGTATCTCTTCTCTAAGTAGAGAGAATATTGAAAGATTAGAGCAAGAGGCATTTTCTTAAAATTAAATTTCATTCTCATTGTTGGGTTTTGCTTTGTTTTGTTATGTTTGCTTCAGGGACCATGGGCATTTCTATCACTCAAGTTGTTCAGGCAGGACTTGGAAGGCTCAAAGGGCCCAACCTGTAAAACTCACTGCTTTTTCTGTCTTACTCAAAGGATCTGGGAATTCAGTAAGGAATAAATATATGCGAAGGTTGTCAGGGTTCTCTAGGGACATGGAAATGATTCCAGGAAATCATTCATTCATGTATTCATTCATTTGTTCATCATTTATTGAACCCTGTTATGTAAAAATCACTGAGCTAGTCAGACAGATAAAATATATGACTCTTGTCCTCAAGGAGGACTGTGAAGCAGTCTGTGAACTGCTTCACAGTCCTCCTGTGAGTCCTCTCTGTCTGTGAAGCAGACAGAGAATTAAACGGAAGCTATCATCCAGGGATAAGAGTTTGCACATGAGGGCATGAAAATCCTGCACCAGCATATGGTATTTCATGTAAATTCCATGGCAGCAGGAGTTTGTTCTATATATAGACAGAAATTGACTCATATCTGGAATATTAGTAAACATTCAATAAATATTTGTTAAATGAATGAACAAATTAGTGGAACTAATCCATCTGCAATTGTGAAAGATGTCAGCTCACAATGTATGTCCCAGTTATATTACCATAGGATGCTGCCTGTTTGCAGAGCCCCCAAGAGACAGTGGAAAATACACATAGGGCCACCCAGCCCAGTCATCATTCACTCATCATTGATTTGGTCAATATTTAGTAATCTTCTGCTGTGGGAGTACTGTAAAGGGCCTGTGATACAAAGACAAGTAAGAAATGATCCCTGACCCCATAGAGTTTATAATTTCTGAAGGAGGAGAAATGCACTAATAGCTATTATTTAAGGTTGTATATTATGAGTCTGTTGAATGAAAATTTGTTTAAGAGGTATAAACAATAATAACTAATGTTTCCTGAGTGCTGTGTCATGTACACTGTACTAAGCATGTTATACATATTTTCTCACAACACTAGATGGATGGTTCATTTTTATCCTCATTTTATACATGAAGAAACCAAGGTTTAGTAAACTACCCTGGATCATACAGTTACTATGTAGCACAGCCAAGACTCAAACCCATAACTTAACTTCTATATTTTATCAATAAATAGAGGTCAAGTAAATCCTGAATTGTTTCTATTGGGCCAGAAGACTCCAAAAGACTCATTTTAGAAAAATAGGGCAAAGTTTTTTCCCCCCAGGTTTCTTCAACCCCTCACCTCTTTTCCAAAATGACAGGAACTCCAAATTCATCCTGATGACATAGTTCATTTCACCACTCTGGAAAAATCAGGTTAGAACATGATAGTCCCAAGGAATCCAAGGATATGGAAAGAGGGATCTGATTCCATCATGTCTCCCTTCCAGCTCTGGGCTGGGTCCTCCTAAACTCTGTCTGCCAAGAATTCCACTTCTTCTCAGAACTGTCCCCTCCATCCCCATTTGCATGGTTACCATGGGAGCCACAGTATTAATCTGGCCTGATTCAGCCCTCATGGCCATGGTCACTGGTCCAAGCCTGGGCACCTGATCCAAGCTGTGCCCATCACAGACATGGTTGTTGTCTAGGGGTGGCTACCTTGCCCAAACTGGGCAATTACTGTCTTTCCTAAATTGTTTGTAACTGGATCTCACAAAGATAAGTTAGTCTGGTTCTACGTGCCTAGACTGTAAACTGTATACCCAAAAATATCTTCTGCTTCTTGGATTCCACTGTTACACGGCTCCACAGTGATGACCTCAGCAAAAGAGGCAATGAAACAAACTTAGAATAAAAGTTTAAGGACACAGTCCAGGCTCTAGTAGCAACTCCCGTTGACTTTCTGAGAGCAAGCTTAGCTCTGTTCTGCCTTGGGAACAGAAAAAGAGAATCCTACTCAGCAAAGCAAAGCAATTGGGTCCCTGCCTTCTGATTCCAGTTATTACTGAGACCCAGCTGCATTTCTCTTTGAATTTTCCTGAAACATCTAACATCCTTAAAATAAATTGCCTCTTCTACCTTTTTCTAGTTCAAGCTGTTTAGTTTTGTTTGTTTGGTTTTGTCATGATTATGTGCAATGCCAGAGAGACTGATGGCCTAGAGTAACCGCCACTATACTCTGGGACCTTCTACCTCCCTTGAGAAGAGAGTTACAATGGCCTTGACAAGAGAGATGCTTTTCTTCCCAGCGCCTATGACACCACCACCACCACCAGTGACCTATTGAGGGCTGGGCAAGTGACAAACACCTTAAAAACATTGTTTCCTTTAATCCTCACAAATACCTTCTAAGATTAAGTTTTATTATAACATTCATTTTGTTCTTGAGAAAAACTAATTTACTTCATGTGACAAAGGTCATGAATGAATAAGAAATGACTGAGCTTGGATATGAAAATAGGTCAGCGTGATGCCAGCCTCTGTAGCTGTTCTCCTTTTAGTATGCCAGAGTGCTGAGCAGAGTCCTCCTTCCTGACTTTGTCCTACAGTCTCCCTTTTCTCTGGTCCCCAAGTTTCAATTTTCCCTGGACACCAAGGGATGTTGCCAACAATAGTGGTTTGTTTCCACCCTCTTTTGTCCTTTTCCTTCTCTTTCCCAGTGGTTCTCCATTCAAAGGGAGAATGTGACTTTTCTTCTGCACATAGTGCTGCTCTTCTAATTCACCCACTTGCCAAACAGCCCCACCTCCGGTCCAGGTTGTTCCTCAAGGATGTGAATAGTCACATCAAGTTTCCAGGAATCTCTGAGATGTTGGTAAAGCCAATAAATTCCATTTAAATCTGATTTAGTAGAGCAGCAACTCCATTTGGCTTCTCACTGACTTAATTCTGTGCTGCTTCTTGAAAGAGAGAGAGAGGAAAATATCAGATTCACAAGACAGAGTAATTGAGCTCAACCTCCATTTTGAATGGGTTTTCACTATAGTCTAAAACACTGCCATCTAAAACCATAAAGTAATATGGCCTCTCTGAGTCAAGGGCAACAATTATTTAATCTCTGCAGCTGCCCAGCATGCAGTTGCTACCTGGATCTAAAGCCCACATGGCAGATGCTATGAAGTAGAGACTGTAGCTGATTCATAACAGGGGTGGGATGCAACTACCTGATATGGGCCTTTCTCTTTGGCTCATTGGGTCTGCATATTAGAGTGAGCCTGTTTGAAACCACCCATCATTGCTGCTGGATGCCTTCCCAGTTCACAGAATGAGCTCTTCTGGAATCTGCCAGCCCATCATAAAAGGGTGGGGCTTCTCAGTTGCTCTGCTCCATCCAGCTGGATTCTTTCCCTCCTACAATCACAGAAGGTACTGATTTACCTTCCACTTCCTGGAGACGTGTTGATACATTTAATTAGCCAAAACATTCTCTGTTTTTTAGATTGTCCATGCCAAGAAGAAAAATATTATTAAGAACAAGTCCAGTACACCCTTAAAGTGTGTCCCACACCCCCATCTGGGCTCTTGGCATACACAAATATTATGAAGCAATCACACAGGAGTTGGGAATTTAGACCTCAAATTTCTCTTTTCCTCCCCACAATCTTTTCCACCTGTTTTTGGACAAACTTGGCTTGCCATCATCTCTGTTGAAAGATGGAGAGTAAGAATAAAATTTGAATCTATCAATTGCATTGCTATCAAAGTAGCTCTGGTAAAAGATTCAGGCAGAAGAGGATCAAATGATTAAAAGGAAGAGCAGGGATTTTCCTTATTGCTCTTTTCTCTATTCCTGTCCCCATGTTTTCATGAAGAATTGTGCCCTGCATTTTATTTCATTCTGTCTTTACTTCTGAAATTGGGCTTTAAGAAATCAGGTTTATTTATGCCACAACAGACTTGGGAAATGTGTTACCTTGAAAAAGGCAGAGCTAGTTATTACACAAGTTAATATGAGGTAATCTTGCCATCTCGGCCTTGTCTACACTACAGGTGAAAAGCTGGCTGCCACAGGCCATGAGCAGGCTTCCTAGGGCAGTACACCTCAGTGGGGTCCTCCCAAGAGTCCCCTAAGCCTTAAGGACTGGGTCACCTGAGGCCCCAGGAATGGGAGAAGGCCAGAAAGAGTGAACAGCTCCAAGAAGGAGTTGTTTTCCCAAAACTATAACCGAACACTTGAACAACCAGAGATCAGAAGTTGTTCCACTCCATGTCTGAGGCCACCTCCTTTTAGCCAACTTAAGCCTCTACATTGAGTTGGGAGAGCTCCTCCATGTAGTGGGGTGAGTTGAGAGGGTTCAGCCTCAAGTCTTTCTGGCCACAATGGATGATTGGACAAAGAGTTTATACTTGAACTTTTGACTTATTCATGGTGTCTATCTTTTAATATTCAAGAAACTCTTTGTTTCACGTATGATTTATGGGCTGAAACAAAGAATTCTTAAGGGGCAAAGAAAATATATCTGTTAGCTTTTAAGGTCTTTTAGCTTTTATGTACTATTTAGATTAAAAACAAAGTGTTTGAAACAAAGGATATAGAAAGACTGAAGACCTAATTTTGCAGAGGTTGAGGAATTGAAGAATGAAATAATTTATTCAGCAGTTTTCAAATTTTTAATGCTTTAGATACAATGGAAGGTTTTGATTGCACAAAGAATCCACGAGTTCAGAAAGTCCTTAGGAACATTGTCTTATTGATGTTCTGATGACCTATATTCAAGCTGAGTTTTCACTGATATTCAGGGATTTGACCATTTGGCTCACTATGCTTAGAAAAAGAAGAGAAAATTTTTGATGAATTCATTGTATAGTTTTTCAACCTTGAAGAAATCCATTATATTCTACCATTCTCTCTCATCTTATGCTCAAGAATAACCTTGTCTCTGTTGTCCTGTGTTAGGTCCCATTGTGTCTGGAATCATAGTGCAGTGACCCCCTCTAATACCAGAAAAGAAAAATCTTAATAGTAATAAAAAGTCTTAGTAGTAGCCACTCATGAATGCATTGGGATTACTGAGATGTATACAAAACATTTCTTGGCAGTTGCCACTGATCAACTTTCAAACCATAGATTCACTCTCCAGTGGAGTGTATGTAAATCCCTTGCTACCTATTTCTTTTTGTTGTGTATCTCATGAAACCATGTTTAAGCTTTTGGCTTGGCAAACTCTTACTTTAAGATTAACTTGGTAGACAGCATTTATTCTGCTTCATCCTGGAAACCTCACCAAAATGAAAGTAAGAAATTTTTTTAAATTGCAAAATTCCACAACAAAGGAAGAAAACAAAACAAAATACAGCAACAAAATAACAAAAGAAAAAGGCTCATGGTTATTGACTCAGCAGTGGAGTAAGCAAACCAAATTTATGAAAACCTTAGGAATTGGAGGCAATAGTTGGGTAAGACAAAATAAAAGAATTATCTTAAGCAGCTAGGAACCCAGGTCTACATCCCCCATCCATTCCATATAGCCAGGCAATTATCCATCTCCCACCAACAGAAAACTGGAAGCTATTTTACAGAAACAGTATAAGAGAGAGTCCTTCAACGGGGAGTCACCTTAGGTGTAGTTCAGGATGGGAAACCAGGTCAAGGGGAGGTGGTAAATATTTATACCAAATGTATAGCACATTTTTTTCCCAATTCAATTGTCAGGACAACATGGCCAATAGGCAGGAGCTTTGTGCATCTGAGCAACCCAGTGTTAAAGCCCCAAAAATAGTACTATCAGTTACTAGTGAAAGTGTCTAGCAAGACATCATCCAGTAATGCCCAAAGCAGCAACCCCCTTTCTGAACACCTGGATCATTATAAATTCATAAGAAGTTGCAAAATATAGTATAGAGAAGTCCTGTGTGTCCATCACTCAGCTTCCCCAAATGCTACATCTTAATTCTAGTGCATTATCAAAACTAGAAAATTGACATACTCACAATATATCCAATTAGTTTTTTAAACAATTTCATTTTTAAGTATGAACAGATAGCTAAGGATAGTCAAACATATCAGGAAATATCTTTCTTTAATTAGAAAGAAGATTTTAGAAACCAATATTGTGAGTGGCAGTGAAGACTCCAAAACATAAGAGAAAAGAGAAAAAAGAATATCCAAGAACCAAGAACAGGATTAATAAAAGAACTTTAGTGAGCAATAAAGAGTACCCAGAAATTAAAAATAATTGAAGCATAAAGTAAAACAAACAAAACAATAAAAATGAACAAACAAAACTTCAGTGTAAAGGTTGAAAGAAAAATTAATGTATAATATGGTGACTGTAATTGAGAACACTACTGTATAATTAGAATTTTCAAGGAGAATAGAACTTAAATTTTCCCACCAAAAACAAGTAAATATGTGAGATGATGGATTATTAACTCAACAGTGAGAATCCTTTCACAAGGTGTATGTATATCAGATTATCACATTGTACACTTTAAATTTCTTACAATTGTATTTGTCAATTATATCTCAATAAAGCTGAAAAAAAAGAAAAATTTTGATAATTTCACAGAAGGTAGAACAAAAAAAAAAAAAAGGAAAATAAGAGATAAAAGAAGAAAGTTAAAGAATCAATTCAGGAGGTTCCATATCCCAATAATAGAAGTTACAGAAAGAGAAAACAGACAAAAGAGAGGGGGAAAATAAGCAACAAAATAATTGCAAAAAATGTCAAGGCCATGAATTTTTACTGGAAAAAACCAAATTACTCCACCAACTAAGGGCCATGAGTTTTTAGATTAAAGGATTCCATTGGATATTCAGCACAATGGATAAAAAAGACTCACATTTATATGCATTACTATGAAATTTAAGAAAAATACTATAGACTATCAGAGATTAAAAACATGTCATACATATAGTATAATGATTCAGAATGGCTTTGAACTTGTCAAGAGCAACACTGAGAACCAGAATAAATCCATGCCTCCATAATTCTGGAATAAATTCAACATAAAATTCTATATCTAGAAAATTTATTGATTAAGTGTGAGGATAGACTATAGACTTTCAAACATGCAAGGACTCAGAAAGTCTATCCCTCCCACCCACACGTAGGCTCACATGCACTGACACTCTTTATGAGGAAGCTGCTAGAGAATGTGCTCCATAAAAACAAGGGACAAGGCCAAGAAAAGAGGAAAAGACAGGATCTAGTGATCAGATCAGACTCAAGGGAAATGCAAAGAAATCCCCAGCTTAATAATTAAGGGCAACCCCAAGATGACAGCTGTGAAACATAGAGACCATACTTCATGTTGGAATCGAGCAGAAAACTATGAGAAATATGTGTCCCAGGATATGAAATTGATAAGATGTCCGATGTGCTGCATATATTGAGAGAAAGTTTTAGGTGACTGGGAGAGAGTTTGTTGATGAATAGATAGGTGCATAGAAAACTAAGCAAACAGAGTACAACGCAATTTTTAATTCCAGGAAACAAAACAAATGCAAGAAAGTAAAAGTAATTTTAGTATACTACAAGGCTCAACTGAGAATATGTCTACATTGTCATACTAATGTAAGTACTGAATGCTGGTTTAATCATAACTTGTTACAATCATTTCAGGAAAATGAGGCACAAATACAGTGGAGAGCTAAATCCTCATCTTCCATAGAACCACAATCATTAATACCAAAACCCCCTAAATTAAAAAGTGGTCCAATAATCATGTTACTTATAGATGTGGAGGTAAATACTGAAACAAAAAACCAAACAAATTTAGAGTAGTTGCCCCTGGGAGCAGGAAATGGGCAAAATGTTGGGCAGATGACAGTTGTTTTGTTTAGTTTAATTTTTTTTCAATAATAATAATTATGGAAATTTTGATTTTTTAAACTGTGTGCATTTATAGCTCTGATAAAAATAAACATTAAGTTAAAAAAAAGATTAGAAAGAATAAGGATTAGCCTAGAATAGATAAGTCTCCAGCAAATAGTAATATGATAACCTGAGTTTAAAGGAGACTGACATTATTGGGGGGCAGTTTTATAGGACCTATCCACATTCAAGAAGTGGAGATTAATTACTCTAAGGATTCTCAGACACAGGTGCTAAATGATAAAATGATAATCAAGAAGCCAGATGTTCATTTATGTTCTTGTTTCATCAAGTGCAAGAGTCATTCTAATAGGAGGGGCTATGTTTACTGCTAATTCAGCATGCTCTCCTCTACTCTTCTACAGCCCATGCAGCAATCCTCATCTAAGAAGAGCACATGGGAGAAGCAGAGTAAGGAACATCTTCTGTGGTATAAGCCCTCACTGTAATACATCCACCATAATAAGCAGAGACTTTGCTTGTTGCCAAGAACAAGATTCTTTAATCTACTCTATTTATAGAGTCTTTGTCATTAGCCATATGGATCAAGAGAAGTCTAAGTTGTTAAGTTTAGAAATCCTGGCAATGTGTAATTTATTTGGAAAACAAATAGTCTGAATCTTATACAGTTAGAATGCTACCTTTGTAAGCATTTTAGAAATGTAGATGGAAATGGAGATAAAGAACACACAACATATTAGAATGATTTCATTAACTTATTAACACATTAAGCAAGAAATAAAATTTGTCCCTAGCCAAAGGGACTGATTAAGATAAGGTTAAGTGATTAACTAGAAGAAATGTGCTTTAAATAATCTTCTAAGGCTCAGCAAACATATTGGTCAGCAAACATCATGAACCTGTGAATGCAGGATGTATATAATAGATTCAAGGGATGTCTATATAGACAGGATGTATGTATAGGAGGGGTGAGGTGAGAGTGGGGGCTGAGAAGGTAATAAAATCATTATCCAGATTTTAAATATACTTTCAAAGGTATTTTACTATATAAATTCTGGAGATTGGTTCAAGATGGCAGAGTAGAAGGACATGTGTTCACTCATTCTTGAAAGAGCAACAGAATCACAACTAACTGCTGAACAATCGACAGGAAGACACTGGAACTCACCAAAAAAGATACCCCACATCCAATGACAAAGGAGAAACTTCAATGAGATAGTAGGAGGGGCACAATCACGAAAAAATGAAATCCCATAACCACTGAGTGGGTGACTCACAAGCTGTAGAACAATTATACCACAGAAATCCACCCGCTGGAGTGAAGGTTCTGAGCCCCATGTCAGGCTTCCCAACCTGGGGAAGGGACTCCATTCTTGGAGGGCACACACAAAGTAGTGTGTGCATCAGGACCCAGGGGGAGGGAGCAGTGACCACATAGGAGACTGAACAAGACCTACCTGCTAGTGTTGGAGGGTCTCCTGCAGAGGTGGACAAGGACATTGGCAGCAGAAGTTATGGGAAGTACTCATTGGCATGAGTCCTCCCAGAGTCTGCCATTAGCCCCACCAAAGACCCAGTGCTGGGTTGCCTCAGGCTAAACAACCAACAGGGAGGGAACTCAGCCCACCCATCAGCAGACAAGTGGATTAAAGTTTTACTGATCTGTTCCCACCAGAGCAAAACCCTGCTTTATCCACCACCAGTCCCTCCCATCAGGAAACTTGCACAGCCTCTTAGATAGCTCATCCACCAGACGGCAGACAGCAGAAACAAGAAGCACAATCCTGCACCCTGAGGAACAAAAAAAACAATCATAGAAAGACAGACAAAATTAAAAGGCAGAGGACTATGTCCCAGATGATGGAATGAGATAAAACTCCAGAAAAACAATTAAATGAAGTGGAGATAGGTAACCTTCCAGAAAAAGAATTCAGAATAATGATAGTGAAGATGATCCAAGACCTCGGATAAAGATGGAAGCAAAGATGGAGAAGATGCAAGAAATGTTTAACAGAGACCTAGAAGAATTAAAGAACAAAAAAACAGAGATGAACATACAATAACTGAAATGAAAACTACACTAGAAGGAATCAATAGCAGAATAACTGAGGCAGAAGAACGGATAAGTAAACTGGAAGACAGAATGGTGGAAGTCACTGCCACAGAACAGAATAAAGAAAAAAGAATGAAAGGAAATGAAGACAGCCTAAGAGACATCTGGGACAACATTAAACACACAAACGTTCACATTATAGAGGTCCAAGAAGGAGAAGAGAGAGAGAAAGGACCCAAGAAAATATTTGAAGAGATTATAGTTGAAAACTTCCTTAACTTGGGAAAGGAAATAACCAGCCAAGTCTGGGAAGCACAGAGAGTTTCAAGCAGGATAAACCCAAGGAGAAACATGCCAAGACACATATTAATCAAACTATCAAAAATTAAATACAAAGAAAAAATATTAAAAGCAACAAGGAAAAAGCAACAAATAACATAAAAGGGAATCCCCATAAGGTTAACAGCTGATCTTTCAGCAGAAACTCTGCAAGCCAGAAGGGAGTGGCAGGACATAATTAAAGTAATGAAAGGGAAGACCCTACAACAAAGCACACTCTATCCAGCAAGGATCACACTCAGATTCAACAGAGAAATGAAAAGCTTTACAAACAAGCAAAAGCTAAGAGAATTCAGCACCACCAATCTGGCTCTACAACTAATGCTAAAGGAACTTCTCTAAGTAGGAAACACAAGAGAAGAAAAGGACCTACAAAAACAAACCCCAGGGCTTCCCTGGTGGTGCAGTGGTTGAGAGTCCCCTGCCGATGCAGGGGACATGGGTTCGTGCCCCAGTCCAGGAGGATCCCACATGCCACGGAGCCACTGGGCCTGTGAGCCATGGCCGCTGAGCCTGCGCGTCCGGAGCCTGTGCTCCACAATGGGAGAGGCCACAGCAGTGAGGGGCCTGTGTATCGCAAAAAAAAAAAAAAAAACCCAAACAATTAAAAAATGGTAATAGGAACATACATATTGATAATTACCTTAAATGTGAATGGATTAAACCATCCAATCAAAAGACACAGACTGTCTGAATGGATACAAAAAGAAGACCTGTATATAAGCTGTCTACAAGAGACCCACTTCAGATCTAGGGACACATACAGACTGAAAGCGAGAGGATGGAAAAAGATATTCTATGCAAACGGAAATCAAAAGAAACCTGGAGAAGCAATACTCATACCAGAAAAAATAGACTTTAAAATAAAGAATGTTACAAGAGACAAGGAAGGACACTACAAAATGATCAAGGGATCAATCCAAGAAGAAGATATAACAATTATAAATATATATGCACCCAACATAGGAGCACCTCAATACATAAGGCAAATGGTAAGAGCTATAAAAGAGGAAATCAACAGTAACACAATAATAGTGGGGGACTTTAACACCTCACTTACACCAATAGACAGATCATCCAGACAGAAAATTAGGAAGGAAACACAAGTTTTAAATGATACAGTAGACCAGAGAGATATACGTTACATATATACAATGGACTATTACTCAGCCATAGAAAGGAACGAAGTTCTTCGCTCAGGTCATTTGTAAGGACGTGGATGGATATAGAGACTGTCATACAGAGTGAAGTAAGTCAGAAAGAGAAAAACAAATATCATATATTAATGCATATATGTGGAATTTAGAAAAATGGTATAGATGAACCGGTTTGCAAGGCAACAATAAAGACACAGATATAGAGACCAAACGTATGGACACCAAGGGGGAAAAGAAGCCAGGAGGGGTGGGATGAACTGGGAGATTGGGATTGACATGTATACACAAATATGTATAAAATAGATAACTAATAAGAACCTGCTATATAGCACAGGGAACTCCACTTCACTGTACACTAGAAACTAACACAACATTGTAAAGTAACTATACCCCAATTAAAAAAAGAATTGTGATTCTACCACATCTAAACTAGATACAGTGAATTCCAATACATAGTCAAAATCATCTGAGAGTGAAATATTTCATTTTTTCAGGTAAGTGGTAAGTAGGTAAGTGTTGGGGTTTGAAGTTAGCTTTGTAATATAGCAAAGAGTAGAAGAATTGTATCAATTTTAATAGACTTAACCTGCTATTTTAAATAATACTAGTCCTCTTTAATCTTGGAATAACCATATGAGTGAATGCTAGCTCAGGAGCCAGATAACTGTTCCTCCTGGGAGAAGTCTCATTCCCTAATGCCAACCTCTGATTTTCAAACCATTTTATTTGATTTCAATCAATATCTCAGATTTGGCCTTTTTTTTTTTTTTTTTGTGATACCCGGGCCTCTCACTGTTGTGGCCTCTCCCGTTACGGAGCACAGGCTCCGGACACACAGGCTTAGCAGCCATGGCTCACCGGCCCAGCCGCTCCGCAGGGGATCTTCCCGGACCGGGGCACGAACCCGTGTCCCCTGAATCGGCAGATGGATTCTCAACCACTGCGCCACCAGGGAAGCCCTGGCCAATATTTTTAAAGTGCACACATTCTGGTATTGCTTGGAAGCTTTTCTTAGCTACTAATCCTTCTTGGAACCTTTATTTATTTCACATTTTGAAAATGATACACAAGGTAAACTCACAGGGACCATCCCATTTATTTATTGAAACGTTTCATTAGCTTTGTATCAAATACCTTTCAATTAAAACACTTGTGATAGAGCCATTTTCCTCCCCAAAATCCCAGATCAAAAATAATTTTAATTGTCTGTAGATCTATTTCTATACTGTGATGCCAGTTCACTGAAGGGATAAAGGATAGGGCAAGGAAATATATATATATATATATATATATATATATATATATATATTTAATGGTAGTGATAAACTGAGTGGCTCTGTTGAGGAGAAGAAGAGAAGACAATAGTATAGCCAAAGAATTCCTTTTCTTGACAAGAAAGAATATCCAGGCAGATGTTGTCATGGAATGAAATTGCATCTTTTCTTTAACTGAATCTCACGTGGAGAAAATATTCAAAGACCTTCCCTCCAGTGGCAGCATCTTCCCCCAGCAGTTTATTGTAGGCTGCCATGAGTTATGTAAACAGTGCCTACCCAACAATTGCCCCTGACCCAACAGAAATCAGACCCAACTGTTGATTAGAATTCAGCTCTCAGGACGAAGGAGGATTCATTAGGGAATTATAATTTAAGATAGTAGGTATCTTGTATTTTAGCTGGTAATAAGGAATCATTTTTTGTACGAAGAAAACCATTAGTAGGTTTTCAGACTTGGAAGGGAATATGTAATTCCTTCAGTTCCCTTTCCCTTTCATCCTACCTTAATAAACTCCCTTTCATCCTACCTTAATAAACTCCCTTTCATATCTTTTTCAGATCAGGCTCACTTGGATGCTTGAAATGTCAGGGTGTTCCTTCCACTGGTAGCCTGTTTATTCACCTGGCTCCCAAAAGTGGATTCAGAATTCAGCAGATGAAGCCTTTCTATTGTGCTCTCCAGATAGTGACAGTAGCAGGTGGGACATCTTTTTTTTTTTTTTTTTTTAATTTTTTAATTTATTTATTTATTTTTGGCTGTGTTGGGTCTTCATTGCTACACGTGTGCTTTCTCCAGTTGCGGTGAGTGGGGGCCACTCTTCATTGCGGTGCATGGGCCTCATTGCGGTGTCCCCTCCTTGTTGTGGAGCATGGGCTCCAGTCACGTGGGCTTCAGTAGTTGTGGCGCACGAGCTCAGCCGCCCCACAGCACGCGGGATCCTCCCAGACCAGGGCTTGGTCCCGTGTCTCCTGCATTGGCAGGCAGATTCTTAATCACTGCACCACCAGGGAAGTCCCCAGGCAGGGCATCCTTACAGTTTCAACTCATGAGGAAATAAAATCGAAGAAGCAGCAATTCACTCAAAATAGAAAAAGATTAAGGTAAGTAGAAAATATCTATATATTTAAGTTTTATGCCCCTAAATCCATTCCTTACTGGAACTAACCCCTTCCTCATCTCCTTATGGTTTCTATGGAGTTATTAATCAAGGGATCTTACCACAATGGTAGATATGTGACCTAGGCTTGCTAATCAGAATATCCCATCAAAGTTTGGATAGGATTGGTCAAAGATAGGCACATAACGCAATCAGCGTCCTTTTGGGGTATTGATATAGATATTGGGAAATAATAAATATGTGGAAGCCCAGAGCTTTCAAGGTCCACCTTTGCTACTCCTTAGGGATAACCTTCCAGAAATGGAAACTGATCAGAGGAAAACAGCCAAGAGAAGAAGAAATAAAGTCCTGTGTGAGTACTTGGATCTGGTTGTGCTTTCC
This sequence comes from Orcinus orca, assembly GCF_937001465.1. NCBI lineage: Eukaryota > Metazoa > Chordata > Mammalia > Artiodactyla > Delphinidae > Orcinus > Orcinus orca. The sequence continues at coordinate 86,633,089 of NC_064566.1, read as the reverse complement.
ATTAAATAAGGCAATACATTATCTTGTTTTAAGTTACTGTACATTGTTCCCTTAATGGTTTCATTTCCTCTCTATGACATGTATTGTAGTCTAGATTGCCTTATAAATCCCAAGATGAAACACATATCTTAAAAGAATAATGAGAGTCAAGTACCACTGAAAATAAATATTATGTTAAAATATCCAGTGAAACCTATTATACTTCTAAGTGGGGTCTCAAACAAAAAAAGTCAGATAGACTAATTCTTACAAGACTTCAAAACAAGACCAGACAGCTCTCTAGAAAGAAAAGCAACAGGGAACCCTAGTCTCAGCAGGGGGAAACAGCATAAATGAACAAATCTCTTCAGTCTCTGCTTTCAATAATTTTATAATAATTGTCTGAAGCTGTTCTTAATTAGATTCAATTATGGGATTAGTTTGAATTATATTATGAGGCATTGATTTACAGAATATAACCACTGAAGACCTAGGTGTTGAATGCAGTAAATGTGTTACAATCCTGTGTAACGAAATTGCAGCAGGGACCAGAGAGACTATTGATCTATTTATAATGAATTTATGTCCAAATTGCTTTTTATTTCCAGTTAATAAATCTAATGTGAGTAGGGAAGAATTTATTTAGAAGTGGCACCCATTCATTAGGGAGGGACAGAGAAATGTGCTGGGGAAATCCAGTTGCAGGAGCCTCTGAACTTGCAGGTTTCTGGAAAGGTAGTCTTAGAGGAGAGAACTGGAGAAGTAACATTCACCACTTCCTTCATGAATTTGGTATAAAAATTTCTACAATCTTTCTTTGAGGAGTTTCTCAAAATGACATATGTGATAAAGTTCAAGGAGACATAAATATGGTATAATCTGGAAAGTAAATCAGATTCATTTCAAAAGCCATGGCTAATTCCTAGGGTGTATGTTAGTGATACTCCAATGTTGAAAAGCTGAGGGAGGTGTTATAAGGGCATTTATTTCAACCTAACCCAAGAAGAAATAATATTGATAACAGTTAACTTTTGTCAAATGGTTAGTATGTGCCAAGCTGTGGGCTAAGCAATATACTCCTCTTAATAATATCATTATTAGCCATATATTGTAGACAAGGAGGTTGATAAAGTAAAGATGGCTAATCTTCTGGGACATAAATTTTACATCCAGTTACAGGGAAAAATGAGTTATTTGCCTATGTATTTAAAACATGTTTATACTCATGGTGGATTGCATTAATGGCTATGATTCTTCACCATCCTGCAGCCATGATCTTTGCTAGTGATTCTGCAATTACTTCCACTGAAAAGATGCAGTATATTACTTTGCCCCCAACTTTGGATTTAGCCATGTGACTTATTTTGACCAAAGAAATGTTAGTGGACTGGACGTGAGCAAAACTTAAAGACTACTTACATGATGGGACTTACTTTCTTGTAACCCACTTATTGTTCTTCTTCCTCACTGGTCACAAGAGGAAGATGAGAGACAAGTAGATTTCAGCTGAGCTGCCCCAGCCAAGTCCCGACCATATCGGTCAACTCCTATCTACCTAGGAGTCCCTTAGTCCAGTCAAGTTGACACATACAATTAACTATTATAGGGTTAGATTACAAAATTTGGTGTCAGAGAGACTTGGATTCAATTCTTCTCTCTACCACTTTTTAAACTGTGTGAACTTCTGCAAATCACTTGAATTGTTGTTTCCCCATCTGAAGAAAAAGAGGATCCATCTCCCTCATGCTCTAGCTGGAAGGAGTAAATGAGTTACATGTGTGAACTGTTTAGGCTGAGATTAACACACAATAACTATTTTGATAATTTATAGTTATTATCATTATCCTCATTATTTCTGGAATAAGCATAAAATCTATATCCATGCTGTCCCATCATCAAATCTGTACACCTGTTGGGATGTTAAACATATACCCTAAGAGTTAGTTATAGATCTTACAATACCACTCCTGGGCATATATCCAGAGAAAACCATAATTCAAAAAGACACATGCACACCAATGTTCACTACAACACTATTTACAATAGCCAAAACATGGAAGAAACCTAAATGTCCATCGACAGATGAATGGAGAAAGAAGATGTGAGATATATATATATATATATATATATATATATATATATAAAATGTAAAACTACTCATCCATAAAAAAAGAATGAAAAATAATGCCATTTGCCACAACATGGATGGACCTAGAGATTATTATACTAAGAGATTACTATACTAAATCAAGTAATCCAAACAGAGAAAGACAAATATCATAATATCTCACTTATATGTGGAATCTAAAACAAAATACAAATGAATTTATTTACAAAACAAAAAGAGACCCACAGACATAGAAAAAAACTTATGGTTAACAAAGAAGAAAGGGCAGTGGGGGGAGGGATAAATTAGAAGGTTCGGATTAACATATACACACTACTGCATATAAGATAGATAACCAAGGACATACTGTAGAGAACAGGAAACTATACTCTATTTTGTAATAACCTAAACCTATAAGGGAAAAGAATCTAAAAAGTCATATATATATATATATATATATATATATATGACTGAATCACTGTGCTGTACACATGAAACTAACATATTATAAATTAAGTATACTTCAATTTTTTAAAAAGTAGCCTCTGAGAAGAGAACTGGGATATAAAGAAGACATTGTATGCTTTTAAAAATATTGATTTAGGGGGGCGCCTTCAAGATGGTGGAGCAGTAAGATGTGGAGATCAACTTCCTCCCCACAAATACATAAAAACTACATCTAAATGTGGAACCGCTCCTACAGAACACCTACTGATTGTTGACAGAAGACCTCAGACTTCCTAAAAGGCAAGAAACTCCCCACATACCTGGGTAGGTCAAAAGAAAACAGGAAAAACAGAGACAAAAGAATAGGGATGGGACTTTCACCTCAGGGAGCTGTGAAGGAGAAAAAGTTACCACACACCAGGAAGCCTTTTCACTGGCAGAGACGGAGGGGTGGGCAGGGCAGAAGCTTTGGAGCCATGGAGGAAAGCACAGCAACAGGGGTGCAGAGGGCAAAGTGAAGAGATTCCTGGACAGAAGATCAGTGCAGACCAGCACTAAACAGCCTGAAAGGCTTGTCTTCTCACCTGCCAGGGTGAGTGGGGGCTGGGAGCTGAGGCTAGGGCTTTGAAGGTCAGATCCCAGGGAGAGAACTGGGGTTGGCTGTGTGAACATAGCCTGAAGGGGGCTAGTGCACCACAGCTAGCCAGGAAAAGTCTGGACCTGCCTAAGAAGTAAGAAACAATTGTTTTGGGGTGTGTGAGGAGAGGGGATTCAGAGCACCACCTAAATGAGCTCCAGAGATGGGTGTGAGCCTTGGCTATCAGCACAAACTCCAGAGAGAGTCATGAGATTCTAAGGCTGCTGCTGTAGGCACAAAGAAAACTGTGTGCAAGCACAGGTCACTATCCACATCTCCCCACCCAGGAGCCTGTGCAGCCCGCCACTGCAAGGTTCTGTAATCCAGGGACAACTTCCCTGGGAGAGCACACGTTGTGCCTCAGGCTGGTGCGATATCACACCAGCGTCTGTCACCGAAGGCTTGCCCCGCATTCCATATCCATCCCTCCCCCCGACCTGAGAGAGCCAGAGCCCCCTAATCAACTGCTCCTTTAACCCTGTCCTTTCTGGGTGGGGAACAGATGCCCTCAGGCTACCTACACGCAGAGGTGGGGCCAAATCCAAAGCTGAAGCCCAGGAGCTGTGCGAACAAACAAGGGAAATGGAAATTTCTCCCAGCAGCCTCAGGAGCAGGGGATTAAATCTCCACAGTCAACCTGATGTACCCTGAATCTGTGTAATACCTGAATAGACAATGAACCATCCCAAAATAGAGGCAGTGGAATTTGGGAGCAACTGTAAACTTGAGGTTTGCTTTCTGTATCTAATTTGTCTGTGTTTTTATGTTTATCTTAGTTTAGTATTTAGAGTTTATTGTCTTTCATAGCTTTGTTTGTTGATTTGGTTGCTGTCTTCCTTTTTTAAAAAAATATATATATTTTCCTTTTTCTCTTTTTGTGAGTGTGTATGTGTATGCCCTTTTGTGTGATTTTGTCTGTACAGCTTTGCTTTTGCCACTTCTCCTATGATACTGACTGTTGGGTATTTTCTGTTTGTTTGTTTTTAGTATAGTTTTTGGCACTTATTATCATTGGTGGCTTGTTTTTTGGCTTGGTTGCTCTCTTCTTTCTTTCTCTCTTTTTTTTAATACTTTTTTATTTCAATAATATTTTTCTATTTTAAAAACATTATTATGATCCACCAGAGGGCAGAGAGCAGAAGCAAGAAGAACTACAGTCCTGCAGCCTGTGGAAAAAAACCACATTCACAGAAAGATAGACAAGATGAAAAGGCAGAGGGCTATGTACCAGATGAAGAAACAAGATAAAACCCCAGAAAAACAACTAAATGAAATGGAGATAGGCAACCTTCCAGAAAAAGAATTCAGAATAATAATACTGAAGATGATCCAAGACCTCGGAAAAAGGATGGAGGCAAAGTTCGAGAATGCAAGAAATGTTTAACAAAGACCTAGAAGAATTAAAGAACAAACAAACAGGGATGAACAATACAATAACTGAAATTAGAACTACACTAGAAGGAATCAATAGCAGAATAACTGAGGCAGAAGAACAGATAAGTGACCTGGAAGGCAGAATGGTGGAATTCACTGCTGTGGAACAGAATAAAGAAAAAAGAATGAAAAGAAATGAAGATAGCCTAAGAGACCTCTGGGACAACATTAAACACAATAACATTTGTATTATAGGGGTCCCAGAAGGAGAAGAGAGAGAGAAAGGACTAGAGAAAATATTTGAAGAGATTATAGTCAAAAACTTCACTAACATGGGAAAGGAAATAGCGACCCAAGTCCAGGAAGCACAGAGAGTCCCATACTGGATAAACTCAAGGAGAAACATGCTGAGACACATAGTAATCAAATTGGCAAAAATTAAAGACAAAGAAAAAATATTGAAAGCAGCAAGGGAAAAATGACAAATAACATACAAGGGAACCCCCATAAGGTTAACAGCTGATTTTTCAGCAGAAATTCTACAAGCCAGAAGGAAGTGGCATGATGTACTTAAAGTGATGAAAGGGAAGAACCTACAACCAAGATTACTCTACCTGACAAGGATCTCATTCAGATTCGATGGAGAAATCAAAAGCTTTACAGTCAAGCAAAAGATAAGAGAATTCAGCACCACCAAACCAGCTCTGCAACAAATGTTAAAGGAACTTCTCTAAGTGGGAAACACAAGAGAAGAAAAGGACCTACAAAAACAAACCCAAAACAATTAAGAAAATGGTCATAGGAACATACATATCGATAATTACCTTAAACGTGAATGGATTAAATGCTCCAACCAAAAGACACAGGCTTGCTGAATGGATACAAAAACAAGACCCCTATATATGCTGTCTACAGGAGACCCACTTCAGACCTAGGGACACATACAGACTGAAAGTGAGGGGATGGAAAAAGATATTCCATGCAAATGGAAATCAAAAGAAAGCTGGAGTGGCTATATTCATATCAGATAAAATAGACTTTAAAATAAACAATGTTATAATAGACAAGGAAGGACACTACATAATGATCAAGGGATCAATCCAAGAGGAAGATATAACAATTATAAATATATATGTACCCAACATAGGAGCACCTCAATACATAAGGCAACTGCTAACAGCTATAAAAGAGGGAATCAACAGTGACACAATAATAGTGAGGGACTTTAACACTTCATTTACACCAATGGACAGATCATCCAAAATGAAAATAAGTAATGAAAGAGAAACTTTAAATGACACAATAGACCAGATGGATTTAATTGATATTTATAGGACATTCCATTCAAAAACAGCAGATTACACTTTCTCCTCAAGTGCACATGGAACATTCTCCCGGATAGACTATATCTTGGGTCACAAATCCAGCCTCAGTAAATTTAAGACAATTGAAATCATATGAAGCATCTTTTCTGACCACAACGCTATGAGATTAGAAATGAATTACAGGAAAAAAACCATAAAAAACACAAACACATGTAGGCTAAACAATATGCTACTAAATAACTAAGAGATCACTTTGAAGAAATCAAAGAGGAAATCAAAAAATACTTAAGAGAAAAATGACAATGAAAACACGACCATCCAAAACCTATGGGATACAGGTAAAAGCAGTTCTAAGAGGGAATTTTATAGCTATACAAGCCTACCTCAAGAAACAAGAAAAATCTCAAGTTAACAATCTAAACATATCTAAAGGAACTAGAGAAAGAAGAACAAACAAAACACAAAGTTAGCAGAAGGAAAGAAATCGTAAAGATTAGAGCAGAAATAAATGAAGTATAAACAAAGAAAACAATAGCAAAGATCAATAAAACTAAAAGATGGTTCTTTGAGAAGATAAATGAAATTGATAAATCATTAGCTAGACTCATCAAGTAAAAGAGGGAGAGGACTCAAACCAATAAAATAGAAATGAAAAAGGAGAAGTTACAACAGACACCAAAGCAATACAAGCATCCTAAGAGACTACTACAAGCAACTCTATGACAATAAAATGGACAAATTCTTAGAAAGGTATAACCTTCCATGACTGAACCAGAAAGAAACAGAAACTATGAACAGACCAATCACAAGTAATGAAACTGAAACTGTGATTAAAAATCTTCCAACAAACAAACGTCCAGGATCAGATGGCTCCACAGGTGAATTCTATCAAACATTTAGAGAAGACATAACACCCATCCTTCTCAAACTCTTCCAAAAAACTGCAGAGGTGGGAACACTCCCAAACTCATTCTATGAGACCACCATCACCCTGATACCAAAACAAGACAAAGATACTACAAAAAAAGAAAATTACAGACCAATATCAGTGATTAGTATAGATGCAAAACTCCTCAAAAAAATACTAGCAAGCAGAATCCAGCAACACATTAAAAGGATCATACACCAAGATCAAGTGGAATTTAACCCAGGGATGCAAGGATTCTTCAATATACACAAATCAATCAATGTGATACACCATATTAACAAATTGAAGAATCAAAACCATATGATCATCTCAATAGGTGCAAAAAAAGCTCGACAAATTTCAACACCCATTTATGAAAAAATTCTCCAGAAAGTGGGCATAGAGGGAACCTACCTCAATATAATAAAGGCCATATATGACAAACCCACAGCAAACATCATATTCAATGGTAAAAAACTGAATGCATTTCCTCTAAGATAAGGAAGGAGACAAGGATGTCCACTCTCACCACTATTATTCAACATAGTTTTGGAAGTCCTAGCCGTGGCAATCAGAAAAGAAAAAGAAATAAAAGGAATACAAATTGGTAAAGAAGACGTCAAGCAGTCACTGTTTGCAGATGACATAATACTATACATAGAGAATCCTAAAAATGCCACCAGAAAACTACTAGAGCTAATCAATGAATTTGGTAAAGTTGCAGGATATATAATTAATGCACAGAAATCTCTTGCATTCCTATACACTAATGATGAAAAATCTGAAACAGAAATTATGGAAACACTCCCATTTACCATTGCAACAAAAAGAATAAAATACCTAGGAATAAACCTACCTAGGGAAACAAAATACCTGTACGCAGAAAACTATAAGACACTGATGAAAGATATTAAAGATGATACCAACAGATGGAGAGATATACCATGTTCTTGGATTGGAAGAATCAATATTTTGAAAATGACTATACTACCCAAAGCAATCTACAGATTCAATGCAATCCCTATCAAATTACCAATGGCATTTTTTATGGAACTAGAACAAATCACCTTAAAATTTGTATGGGGACACAAAAGGCCCCGAATAGCCAAAGCAGTCTTGAGGGAAAAGACGGAGCTGGAAGAATCAGACTCCCTCACTTCAGACTATACTACAAACCTACAGTAATCAAGACAATATGGTACTGGCACAAAAACAGAAACATAGATCAATGGAACAAGATAGAAAGCCCAGAGATAAACGCACACACCTATTGTCAACTAATCTAACAAAGAAGCCAAAGATATACAATGGAGAAAAGACAGTCTCTTCAATAAGTGGTGCTGGGAAAACTGGACACCTACATGTAAAAGAATGAAATTAGAACACTCCCAAACACCATACACAAAAATAAACTCACAATGGATTAGAGACCTAAATGTAAGACTGGACACTATAAAACTCTTAGAGGAAAACATAGGAAGAACACTCTTTGACATAAACTACAGCAAGATCTTTTTTGATCCACCTCCTAGAGTAATGGAAATAAAAACAAAAATAAACAAATGGGACCTAATGAAACTTCAAAGCTTTTGCACAACACAGGAAACCAAAAACAAGACAAAAAGACAACCCTCAGAATGAGAGAAAATATTTGCAAATGAATCAACAAAGGATTAATCTCCAAAATATATAAACAGCTCATGCAGCTCAATATTAAAGTAACTAACAACACAATCCAAAAATTGGCAGAAGACCTAAATAGACATTTCTCCAAAGAAGACATACAGATGACCAAGAAGCACATGAAAAGCTGCTCAACATCACTAATTATTAGAGAAATGCAAATCAAAAGTACAACGAGGTATCACCTCACACGAGTTAGAATGGGCATCATCAGAAAATCTACAAACAACAAATGCTGGAGGGAATGCAGAGAAAAGGGGAGCCTCTTGCACTGTTGGTGGGAATGTAAACTGATACAGCCACTATGGAGAACAGTATGGAGGTTCCTTACAAAACTATAACTAGAATTACCATATGATCCAGCAATCTCACTACTGGGCATATATCCAGAGAAAACCATAATTCAAAAAGAGACATGCACCCCAATGTTCATTGCAGCTCTATTTACAATAGCCAGGTCATGGAAGCAAACTAAATATCCATCGACAGATGAATGGATAAATAAGTTGTGGTACATATATACAATGGAATATTACTCAGCCATAAAAAGGAACAAAATTGAGTCATTTGTTGAGAAGTGTTTGGATCTAGAGACTGTCATACAGAGTGAAGTAAGTCAGAAAGAGAAAAACAAATATCGTATATTAACGCATGTATGTGGAACCTAGAAAAATGGTACAGATGAACCGGTTTGCAGGCCAGAAGTTGAGACAGAGATGTAGAGAACAAAGGTATGGACATCAAGGGTGGAAACCGCCGTGGGTTCGGGAAGGTTGTGTGCTGAATTGGGTGATTGGGATTGACATGTATACACTGATGTGTATAACCTTGATGACTAATAAGAACCTGCAGTATAAAAAAACAAACAAACAAAAAACACTTTCTTTTCTTTAGTTTCTTTCTTTCTTTCTTTCTTTCTTTCTTTCTTTCTTTCTTTCTTTCTTTCTTTCTTTCTTTTTTCTTTCTTTCTTTCTGTTTTTTTTCACTTTGCTTCCAAGCCGTGTGGCTGACAGGCTTTAGGTGCTCTGGCTGGGTGTGAGGCATGTGACTCTGAGGTGGGAGAGCTGAGTTCAGCACATTGGCCCACCAGAGACCTCCTGGCTCCATGTATATCAAACGGCAAAAGCTCTCCCAGAGACTCCAATTCAACACTAAGACCTAGCTCCACTGAACAACCAGCAAGCTAGAGTGCTGGACACCATATGCCAAACAACTAGCAAGACAGGAACACAACCCCACCCATTAGCAGAGAGACTGCCTAAAATAATAATAAGTTCACAAACACCCCAAAACACACCACCAGACGTGGTCCTGCCCAAGAGAAAGGCAAGATCCAGCTTCATCCACAATAACACAAACACCAGTCCCATCCACCGGGAAGTCTACACAAGCCACTTAACTACCTTAACCCACTGAGAGCAGAGACCAAAAAAATGGGAAGAACGGCCTGGCAGCCTGCAAAAAAGAGACCCCAAATACATTAAGTTAAGCAAAATAAGAAGACAGAGAAATACACAGCAGACAAAGGAGCAAGGTAAAATCTCACCAGACCAAAAAAAAAAAAAAAAAAATGAAGAGGAAATAGGCAGTCTCCCTGAAAATGAATTCAGAGTAATTATAGTAAAGGTGATCCAACATCTTGGAAATAGAATGGAGAAAATAAAAGAAACGTTCAACAAGGACCTAGAGGAACTAAAGAGCAAACAGACAATGATGAACAACACATAACTGAAATTAAAAATTCTCTAGAAGGAAGCAATAGCAGAATAACCAAGGCAGAAGAATGCATAAGTGACCTGGAAGATAAAATAGTGCAAATAACTATCACAGAGTGTAATAAAGAAAAAAAAAATGAAAAGAATTGAGGACAATCTCAGAGTCTCCTGGGACAACATTGAATACACCAATATTGAAATTATAGGGGTCCCAGAGAAGAAGAGAAAAAAAAAAAGGGACAGAGAAAATATTTAAAAAGATTATACTTGAAAACTTCCCTAATATGGGGAAGGAAATAGTAAAGCAAGTCCAGGAAGCACAGAAAGTCCCATACAGGATAAACCCAAGGAGAAATATGCCAAGACACATATTAATCAAACTATCAAAAATTAAATACAAAGAAAAAATATTAAAAGCAGCAAGGGAAAAGCAACAAATAATGTACGAGGGAATCCCCTTAAGGTTAATAGCTGATCTTTCAGCAGAAACTCTGCAAGCCAGAAGGGAGTGGAAAGACATATTTAAAGTAATGAAAGTGAAAAACCTACAACCAAGATTACTCTACTCAGCAAGGATCTCATTCAGATTTGACAGAGAAAAGAAAACGTTTACAGAAAAGCAAAAGCTAAGAGAATTCAGCACCACCAAACCAGCTGTACAACAAATGATAAAGGAACTTATCTAGGCAGGAAACAGAAGAAAAGGAAAAGACCTACAATAACAAACCCAAAACAGTTAAGAAAATGGTAATAGGAACATACATATCGATAACTACCTTAAATATAAATGGATTAAATGCTCAAACCAAAATATATAGGTTGACTGAATGGATACAAAAACAAGACCTGTATATATGCTGTCTACAAGAAACCCACATCAGACCTAGGGACACATACAGAGTGAAGGGTAGGGGATGGAAAAAGATATTCCATGCAAATGGAAATCAAAAGAAAGCTGGAGTAGCAATTCACATATCAGACAAAATAGACTTTAAAACAAAGACTATTAAGGAGACAAAGAAGGACACTACATAATGATCAAGGGATCAATCCAAGAAGATATAACAATTGTAAATATTTATGCACCCAAAACAGGAGCACCTCAATACATAAGGCAAATACTAACAGCCATAAAAGGAGAAATCGACAGTAACACATTCATAATAGGGGCCCTTAACAGCCCACTTTCACCAATGGACAGATCATCCAAAATGAAAATAAATAAGGAAACAAGCTTTAAATGATACATTAAACAAGATGGACTTAATTGATATTTATAGGACATTTCATTCCAAACAACAGATTACAGTTCTCCAGTGTGCAAGGAACATTCTCCAGGATAGATCCAATCTTGGGTCACAAATCAAGCCTTGGTAAATTTAAGAAAATTGAAATTGTGTTACGCATCTCCTCCTACCACAATGCTCTGAGATTAGAAATAAATTACAGGAAAAAAATGTAAACAACACAAACACATGGAGGCTAAGCACTACACTAATAGATAAGCAAGAGATTACAGAGAAATCAAAGAGGAAATTAAAGACTACCAAGAGACAAATGACCATGAAAACATGATGATCCAAACCTATAGGATGCAGCAAAAGCAGTTCTAAGAGGAAAGTTTATAGCACTAAAATCCTACTTCAAGAAACAAGGAACATCTCAAATAAGCAACCTAACCTTACACCTAAAGCAAATAGAGAAAGGAGAACAAAAAAACCCCCAAAGTTAGCAGAAGGATAGATATCAGAAACATCAGGTCAGAAATAAATGAAAAAGAAATGAAGGAAATGATAGCAAAGATCAATAAAACTAAAAGATGTTTCTTTGAGAAGATAAAAAAATTGATAAACAATTCACCAGACTCATCCAGAAACAAAGGGAGAAGACTCAAATCAATAGAATTAGAAATGAAAAAGGAGAAGTAACAACTGACACTGCAGAAATACAAAGGATCACGAGAGATTACTACAAGAAACTATATGCCAATAAAATAGACAAACTGGAAGAAATGGACAAATTCTTAGAAAAGCACAAACTTCTGAGTTTGAACAAGGAAGAAATACAAAATATAAACAGACCAACCACAAGCACTGAAACTGAAACTGTGATTAAAAATCTTCCAACAAACAAAAGCCCAGGACCCAAATGGCTTCCCAGGCAAATTCTATCAAACATTTAGAGAAGAGCTAACACCTATCCTTCTCAAACTCTTCCAAAATATAGCAGAAGAAGGACCACTCCCAAACTCATTCTATGAGGCCACCATCACTCCTATACCAAAACCACACAAAGATGTCACACAGGGCTTCCCTGGTGGCGCAGTGGTTGAGAGTCCTCCTCCTGATGCAGGAGATATGGGTTCGTGCTCCGGTCTGGGAGGATCCCACATGTCGCGGAGTGGCTGGGCCCGTGAGCCATGGCCGCTGAGCCTGCGCGTCCGGAGCCTGTGCTCTGCAATGGGAGAGGCCACAACAGTAGGAGGCCTGTGTAACGCAAAAAAAAAAAAAAAAAAAAAAGATGTCACACAAAAAAAGAAAACTACAGGCCAATATCACTGATGAACATAGATGTAAAAAGCCTTAATAAAACACTAGCAAACAGAATCCAACAGCACATTAAAAGGATCATACACCATGATCAAGTGGGGTTTATCCCAAAAATGCAAGGATTCTTCAATATATACAAATCAATCAATGTTATACACCATATTAAAAACTTGAAGGGAAAAAAACGTATGATCATCTCAATAGATGCAGAAAAAGCTTTTGACAAAATTCAACATCCATTTATGATAAAAACCCACCAGAAAGTAGGCATAGAGGGAACTTACTTCAACATAATAAAGGCCATATATGAAAACCCACAACCAACATCTTTCTCAACGGTGAAAAACTGAAACAATTTCCACTAAGATAAGGAACAAGACAAGGTTGCCCACTCTCACTACTATTATTCAGCATAGTTTTGGAAGCTTTAGCCACAGCAATCGGAGAAGAAAAAGAAGTAAAAGGAATCCAAATCAGAAAAGAAGAAGTAAAACTGTCACTGCTTGCAGATGATATGATACTATATATAGAGAATCCTAAAGATTCTACCAGGAAACTACTAGGACTAATCAATGAATTTGGTAAGGTAGCAGGATACAACATTAATGCACAGAAATCTCTTTCATTCCTATACAGTAATGATGAAAAATCTGAAAGAGAAATTAAGGAAACACTCCCATTTACCACTGCAACAAAACAAATAAAATACCTAGCAATAAACCTACTTAAGGAGACAAATGACCTGTATGCAGAAAACTACAAGACACTGATGAAAGACATTAAAGATGATACAAACAGATGGAGAGATATACCATGTTCTTGGATTGGAAGAATTAACATTGTGAAAATGACTATACTACCCAAAGCAATCTACAGATTCAGTGCAATCCCTATCAAACCACCAATGGCATTTTCATAGAACTAGTGCAAAATATTTCACAATTTGTATGTAAACACAAAAGACCCCAAATAACCAAAGCAATCTTGAGACAGAAAAACAGAACAGGAGGAATCTGGCTCCCAGACTTCAGACTATACTACAAAGCTACAGTAATCAAGACAGTCTGGTACTGGCACAAAAACAGAAACATAGATCAATGGAATAGGATAGAAAGCCCAGAGATAAACCCATGCACATATGATCACCTTGTCTTTGATAAAGGATCTAAGAATATACAATGTAGAAAAGACAGCCTCTTCAATAAGTGGTGCTTGGAAAACTGGACAGCTACATGTAAAAGAATGAAATTAGAGCACTCCCTGACACAATACACAAAAATAAACTCAAAATGGATTAAAGACTTAAATGTAAGGCCAGACACTATAGAACTCTTAGAGGAAAGCATAGGCAGAACACTCCATGACATAAATCATAGAAAGATCCTATTTGAATCACCTCCTAGAGAAATAGAAATAAAAACAAAAATAAACAAATGGGGCCTAATGAAACTTAAGGTTTTTGCACAGCAAAGGAAACCATAAACCAGATGATAAGACAACCCTCAGAATGGGAGAAAATATTTGCAAATGAAGCAACTGACAAAGAATTAATCTCCAAAATTTACAAGCAGCTCATGCAGCTCGATATCAAGAAGAACAAACAATGCAATCCAAGAATGGGCAGAAGACCTAAATAGACTTTTCTCCAAAGAAGGTATACAGATGGCCAACACACACATGACACGATGCTCGACATCACTAATCATTAGAGAAATTCTAATCAAAACTACAATGAGGTATCACCTCACACAGGTCAGAATGGCCATCTTAAAAAAATCTACAGACAATAAATGCTGGAGAGGGTGTGGAGAAAAGGGAACCCTCTTGCACTGTTGGTGGGAATGTTAATTGATACAGCCACTATGGAGAACAGTATGGAGGTTCCTTAAAAATCTTAAACTAGAACTACCATATGACCCAGATCCCACTACTGTGCATATACCCTAAGAAAACCATAATTCAAAAGGAGTTATGTATCACAATGTTCATTGCAGCTTTATTTACAATAGCTAGGACATGGAAGCAACCTAAGTGTCCATCAACAGATTAATGGATAAAGAAGATGTGACACATATATAGAGTGGAATATTAGCCATAAAAAGAAACAAAATTGAGTTGTTTGTAGTGAGGTGGATGGACCTAGAGACTGTCATACAGAGTGAAGTAAGTTAGAAAGAGGAAAACAAATACCATATGCTAACAAATATATATGGAATCTAAAAAAAAAAAAAAAAAAAAGGTTCTGAAGAACCTTGGGACAAGACAGGAATTAAGACCCAGATGTAGAGAATGGACTTGAGGACATGGGGATGGGGAAGGGTAAGCTGGGACAAAGTGAGAGAGTGACATGGACATATATACACTGCCAAATGTAACATAGATAGCTAGTGGGAAGAAGCCACATAGCCCAGGGATATCAGCTCAGTGCTTTGTGTCCACCTAGAGGGGTGGGATAGGGAGGGTGGGAGGGAGATGCAAGAGGGAGGAGATATGGGGATATATGTATATGTATAGCTGATTCAGTTTGGTATACAGCAGAAACTAACACACCATTGTAAAGCAATTATACTCCACTAAAGATGTTAAAAACAATATTAATTTTTTTAAAAACCCTATGAATGTTTAAAAAAAAGAGTTAATTATAGCCCATACTAGGGTTACCAATGTGTTTTCCTAGAATGTACATTGTAACAGGGCAAATTCTAATATTTTTGCTTTCCCACCCTGAGTATACGTAGGACACTATATGTTCATTCTTGAGTATTGCTTCCACGGAAAGGGAGAAATTAGAAATCACTTTGCCAAGGTCATTGTTTTTTTTAGATAGTAAAGCAGCCAAGAGTGGGAACAACTGCCCCCTACTCTCCAAATCTATGTCTCCTTTAGACAATTTCTCTGAGAAATAAACCAAGACCCTTTGTCTCACGTCCGTCATACCTTTTAACTAAGGTTTACAAAATAATATTTTCAATGCCCTTGATGGTGTGATCTTCTCTCTCATATGTGAAGCACATCTGTTGAATTCAAAGACACCTGACTGCTTTCCCAAAGTTGACTCAGCAAGAGCACTCGGAACTCAAGTTAAGGCCCCAGGAGGGCAAGTGTTGGGAGTTCATGCTTTGCCCTTGGGAAGAAATCTCCTCCTGCCTACACTATTAGAAAATAATTCCTAACTGTTTTTTTACTGTATTTGTAAAAGGGCCTCAGGAGCCCAATCTTCCTGCATCTTGAGAAAAGAGGTTGGAATGAAATCAACGCTAATGTTACAAATAAAGTTATTATTCAATAGAAGAAAAATTTGAAGTTTGAATAACGAGTATTACAGCCATTGCCTGTTCCTAAAAGCATTTTCATACAGGGCAGATACTGGTTACAGCATGCTGTATTTATGTAATCCAACAGGAACAAGTTAATTTAATGACAGAGGGAAGAGAATGGACCTCAGAAAACAAGAGCCAGTGACATGTTACAACTTTTCTTTCTTTCTTTTGGTTTAACATATTTGTAAGCTGCCATTCGTTATAATAATTGACAAAACTGTGCAGACGTTTTGCTTTCTGGAAATTTGGATGTCATATGTCATGCCTAAGATTCATCAGTAATGAGTTAAATTGGGCTATTGGACTTGTGGAGGCACTTCTGTTCTTAGCCTAATGATTTGTTTATTTAACCATTTTTGTTAGAGAAAGCCCAGAAAAAAGGAGATTTGATTTTAAAAATTAATCTTGAGAATAAATGTGTAAATACAAATACAGTGTTTTGTGGCCAATTCAGTTCTCAATCAATACCATTTTGAAATGCTAACTGTAATGAAGACAATGGACACTAATTAAATAAGCAAGATACACATCATCATGAAAAGGCCAACTTAACTGACCCAGCTTATTAATTTTCTGATGGTTATACTTAGAACAATAGCAACAAAATAAGTCTTTTGCATCCATTGAACCTCTGCGCAGGCTTTCAGTACTAGATGTTATAAAATAGACAAATCTTCTAAACATGCCAGTCAATCAGAGGTATATTTACAAGATGATTAACTCTCAGGTCTTTATAAGGTCTTTGGAAGCCTACAGAAATTAGCTTTTCCCTATGTTTTCTTATAAGACATTGTTTAAAATAATCTCACCCACTAATAATTAATATTTCTTGACCCTTCTATGTCTAAAGTTAGATAGCCCAGGGTTCAAGTGCAAATTCTCCCACTTATTAGCTGTGTGATTCTGATATCTTTTATATCTCTGTAAGCTTGGCACAAATAAGTATTAATATCTATTAGCTTCTATTATTATATTATTATTATTACTATAACAGCCATCAGTGCTGGCTGTTCAATGGTGGTTTCATCACCCCTTGTTCTACTCTGATCCCTCATCTGACCATGCATGTGCATTCAATCTTACTTTAGTTTGTGCAGTTACTCAGTGCTTATGCTTGGGTCAGAATGTGCCTGGCCACTCTCCACTTCAACCTTGTCACTTGGTGGATGGAAGATTGCAGAGGGTAAAAAGGATCATAGTTATTTTGAGCCCATTATACAGCAGACATCTCACTAACCATGTAGCAAATGTTATCTTATCATCATTTAACTCTTATAGAACTGTTAGGTAGGTGTTATTACCTCCATTTTTAAAATGAAGAAATTGAAATTTTAAAATGGCAAGGTAACTTGCCCCAAGTTACAAAGGAACAATTGGTAGGATTCTGACTCAAGTCAAAGTCTCCACATCATGAAAACTTACTTTATTATGTCAGACTGCTTTCAGATGTCAGGAGCTCAGTCCATTAACTAACTCAGTGCCTAACATAACACTAAATGCTTAGTAAATAATATTTCTGATGGCTGTTATAGTAATAATAATGATATAATAATAGAAGCTAATAGATATTAATACTTATCTGTGCCAAGCTTACAGAGGTAAAAAAGATATCAGAATCACACAGCTAATAAATGGGAGAATTTGCACTTGAACCCTGGGCTATCTAACTCTGAAAAACATATCTTAAATTTCTATGTCATAGTACTCCCCTAAAGCCTTAGCAGTATAAATTAACATCCTCAGAAGGAAGGCTGATGGGAAGGCCAACATGCTTTACAAATAAGCTTTATTTTTCTAAGGTCCTTGAGGATCTGTATATTTCATAATTGGAACCGCATCTGCACTCCCCGTGACTGGTCTTCAGTGAGTGTAAAGGCTGCTAGTCCTGTTCGTATCCTGCCGTTGTTTGTTCATGATTACACATCCCATTTAGGTTGATTTTTCAACACTCAGCATCCTGTGGGTGCTCTACTGGAACTACTAACTGATGTACAAATACAGAAATTTCTATTGGTTTTGTGATTTTCTTTATTCACAGACATATTTTGGTCACATTTTAGTCACTTCCTCCTTAGCCTCTGCTTGCATAATTACTCCTCCTTATATATAGGACCTTGCAATTTTTATTTTCTGCTACATATCTTTATTTATTTATTTTTCTTTCATAATTGAGACTTTATTGGTTGTTTTGAGAATCAGTACTCAGACATTTCAATTTGTACACAATTCTTTTTTTTTTAAAGTTAATTAATTAAATAATTTATTTTTGGCTGCACTGGGTCTTCGTTGCTGTGCACGAGATTTCTCTAGTTGCAGCGAGCGAGGGTTACTCTTCGTTGCAGTGCCCGGGCTTCTCATTGCAGTGGCTTCTCTTTGTTGCAGAGCACGGTCTCTAGGCACGTGGGCTTCAGTAGTTGCGGCATGTGGCTCCATAGTTGTGGTGCACGAGCTTAGTTGATCTGCGGCATGTGGGATCTTCCTGGACCAGGGCTCGAACCCGTGTCCCCTGCATTGGCAGATGGATTCTTAACCATTGCGCCATCAGGGAAGTCCCTGTACACAATTCTTAACATCATGTAGTTATGGTTCTTTTCTGAAAAGTTATTGCAGCGACTTTCCAGCTTAAAATTTGGAGGCAAATTTTCCTTAACAGGATAGCAAGTACCAATATCTTCAAATATTGATATGCTGTTCCGTCATAAGTCCCACTAACTCACAATTTAATATCATATACTGTATATACTCAAATTGTCAATCATTCACAGTACATTAACAAAGTTACTAGAACTGTACTACCACGACCAAAGATGTTACAGAACACACAAAATTCTGACCAGGAGAGCCAAGATCAAGGAGTGAGTGGTTTGCTTTAGGAAAAATTCTACCGAAAACAATATGGGAAGAGAAGTAATTTAAAGTTGGGGGTGGGAGGGAGGGATGAATTGGGAGATTGGGGTTGACATATATACACTACTGATACTATGCATAAAATAGATAGCTAATGAGAACCTACCACAGAGCACAGGGAACTCTACCCAGTGCTTCGTGGTGACCTAAATTCGAAGGAAATCAAAAAAAGAGGGGATGCATGAATATGTACAGCTGATTCACCTTGCCACACAGTATAAACCAACACAACACTGTAAAGCAACCACACTCCAACAAAAATTAAAAAAAAAAAAAAAAGTGTTCAAGACATTAAATGCACAACTGACTCCAAATGCCATTTAGTATGCTTTGTATTATAGGATATAATAGCTACCCCCATCTGTGGAATGTTAAGCTGACACCGAAGACAATCAAAGCCTCCCATATTCAATCTCTCACTATTTTCTGGTTGTACCAAAAAATAAACACCCAGCAAATGATTTCACCTTAAAAAAAAAAAATTACCCTTAAAAAATTTTTAAGGGTAAAAAATTGGGGATGAGGGGGTATTCCCTCCTTTTTAAAAATGTTTCTAGAGCTACTAAAAAACTGGCATTTACAAAATAGTTGATAAAAATATTCCTCTGGATTGTGCAAGAAGAGAGACAGGGACCACTGATAGGACTGGGTGTGTGATATTAATCAGACTTGGCTTCTTTCTTTCCGGCTTCATCAGAAGCTGGGCTCTCCTCGTTTTTAGTTTCTCCATTTTCTGCAGGTACATCTTCTTTAGTCTCTTGGTTAGCCTCTTCAGTCTGTTTTCCCTTTGCTCCCCTTTTCCCTTTTGTGTGCACTTTTGTCTGAAGATTTATTCTTCCCTGCCTCCTTTTTGGGCTTCGTTTCCACTTTTGCAGGAGCCGGTTTAGCTGACAACCTCGCCGATCTCCTCTTGGGCTCCTCCTCCGCCGCCCCCTCGGCAGAGCTGAGCTTCCTCTCGGGCACCATGGCGGCGGTGAAGCTGCCACTTCCCGCAGCCCTGCTGCATATCGCGGCTGCTGGGCGACTCGGCGGAAAATGCCGGCGGGGACAAGAGTTGCTGCGGCCAAGGTGGTGGCCCGGCCCACCCGATCTGACAAAACCCGCCGGCCCAGACCTTGCACTTTCCTTCTTCTCTCCGGTCATCTTTTATGTTAGTCAGATCATCGTGGTCACACACAAGCGGTCACTGGTGTTATGACCTTTAGCATCAGAAGAGTCATTCAGCGGCAGTAGAAGTAAAAGTTAAAAATCACTTGCCACTTTCAGTAAAGGAAGAAAAATGTAGCTTAAAAAGACGTTTATGAAGTAAGCTAAGCTTTTAAAAATTTCTGTATGGTTCGGACTGGGATGGTGTAAATATACTGTACATCCATGGGCAATTATAAATTAAACCTGAGCTGTGAAATCTGACCTCTTTACCTACCTGATCATGAACAAACGTGAGAAAGAAAAACACTTAGATTTGAATTTCTTTTTTGATTCTTCTACATCTCACAGTTTGGCAGAATTGCTAATAAGGAGTGAAATGTCCAAAGAGGTTGCCTCAGAAAGGCAGAGAAGCAAAGAGGCTGTATGATCCACACTGAATAATTTTGTCTCAAGGAATCAGATGTGCGATGTGCTGCCTAATTATAGGAAATGGCAAATTGAGAAAAACACTGTAGTCATGAAAAATCCCCAGAAGATATCTGACAATGTCCCAGAAATCTGTTTCCATTCCAAATGCTGCCAAATTCTTAATGTGGGGGAAATGCGAGAAGGAAATCAAACTTTGACTCTCCTTGTGAGTCATGAAATCAAACCCAATGGACAAAAGGCTGTTCTTGCCTGGGTTATGACACCAGCTGTCTGAAGGGACTGTTCTAATTATCACTAGTCTTATTCGTTCCAAGGTTATTATTTTTTTTTTTGCTTAAACGTGACCATATATGGACATGTCCCCTGAAAACTGCAGTTAATGCATTTTCTTTCCCTAGGTACACAGCTGATATTAAGAAAGTATGCTGTGTTCCCTCCTAGAATCGAAAGGATAAGAGGGCATTGAGAATAGTGATAGAAATTTTAAATAACCGAAGGGAGTGTTTTGGAGTCTGAGGCACAAATGTCCCTGATTAAGCACTGAATTAAGAGCATTCCCTGGACAATTACTACTTGAAGGAATGGGCAGAACATCTGCAGAATGGGGGTCACTGTAGCAGGCTAGCCCATGAGAGCTTCAATATCCAACGACTAAAAGCAATTCTGAGATTGAGGACCAACCGTGTTTGCACAATAGAATCTTCTAGGGAATTTTTTTTTAAAGTACTTATGCTTAAACTTCACCCCAGATCAATTATACCATAGTTTTTGAAGTGGTACCCATATATTTTAAAAACTGTCTAATGTGCAGCCAAAGTCATGAACTATTGGATGAAAGTCTACAATAAAAAGATGCAATGATTTCTTAACTCTTTTTGAAATTCTGATGAAAGTCATAGATTATTCATTTTACCAGACCAAATTAACATAGGGAGATATATGGTTAGATAGATAAAACTAGGACTCATGAATACCATGAAAGATCACTCATAGACCTTGTAGGAGCCAATGAACCTCAGACTAATAACCACTGGTTAGAGTTCTAGCAAAGCTAGAGGCTCAGGTGGCATAATTTACCCATCAGCCAATGTGTTTATTGTTTATTTTCTTTGTTAAACACATTGGCCTGGAAACCCTTGGAGTAGGGTTCAAAAATTATATTTAATGGATCTTTAGAGGGTTCACAACCTACTGTGGGACATAGGACATGCACACAAATATTTCACTACAAGGGAGTAAAAAGCACCCAGATGGTTAGCACAGATTAGATCTGCTCCAGTAGTTTAAAAGAACAAGCAAGTCCTTCCATCTGGGAAAATGAGGGAGAATTCCATCAAGAAGGCAGAATGATCATCTCAGAAGGCAAATGTCAAATGCACTGGAATTATAGGATTCCCACACTGTAAAGACTCTTCCAGAAAGGCCTGCTGACTCAAGGTGGGAAAGAGGTCTGGCACAGTTAACACTTTATGCCTTTCAGACAAATCTAGTTTTGCATGATTATTTTTTATCATTTGCACATTTTTCCTCACCCTACCCCATCCCCAAATAAACAAAAATGCTTGATCATATCTCTAAGCATTTTTGAAATAAAGTGATAACTAGTATTGATGGACAGTTTTTATTTTTTGATCCTGAATCTATACCTCTTCAAGCAGAGCATGAATTTGAGAGCTCACCCATAGTATGGCACATCTGTAGCAGATAGAACTACTGCTCCCATCTCTTCTAGTCTAACACTGTAGGTATGAAGTCTTCATAGTACTTCTAAATGTGGTTAATGTTTTTCACAAGTGTCCCTTAAAAAATGAAATAGTACTATCATTTTGTGCGTTTAAATGCATTTGCATTTCATTCAAGGGAAATGAGTTTTCTGTTTTAATTTCATCTCAATTCCACTTAAAGCCTAGCTCATTTTGTCATTGAACATTTTTTTAAGTGTTAGTTGTGCTAAATCACTCAATGGGAATTTGAAATTTGGGTAATATTTTTCAAGCTATGAATAAACTTGCATCTGCTGCTGATTCTCAAATCTATAGATTCCTTTCTCCGCCCCTAAGTTAATATTATTAATTAATTTATTTATTTTTGCTGTGTTGGGTCTTTGTTTCTGTGCGAGGGCTTTCTCTAGTTGTGGCAAGCGGGGGCCACTCTTCATTGCAGTGCGTGGGCCTCTCACTATCGCGGACTCTCTTGTTGTGGAGCACAGGCTCCAGACGCGCAGGCTCAGTAGTTGTGGTTCACGGGCCCAGTTGCTCCGTGGCATGTGGGATCCTCCCAGACCAGGGATCGAACCTGTGTCCCCTGCATTAGCAGGCAGATTCTCAACCACTGCGCCAGCAGGGAAGCCCCAATATGAATGCTTTGTATTTCTCAAGGTAAATTTTCATACATTATTTCACATGATTTTTGTAATAACTCTACAAGGCAAATAAATCAAGTCCTGTTATCTGTATTTTACAAACAGAATACTGATAGTCAGACTTACCTGATTTAGATGTAGGTTTGCCACTGAATTAGAGTTAGAACCAGATCTTCTGTGTACTAGTCCAGTGCATTTTAAATGTATTATTCTCGCTTTCCTTGTGTCCATTTTGTTAAGGAAAATAAGCAAATTTATCATTTCTCGACACTGAAAAAATATCTTATAATTTGGTTGCCATATATATTAGGAGATTCAAGCTGAATTCTACTAGTTCTAATGCCTATCATGTGACAAGCACTGGGGCATGTGTTTACCAATATTATTTCTAATCTTCATCTTAATCTTCACCTTCATTTTACAGAAGAAAAAATGAAGCTTGCAGACACTAAGTAACTTGTTAAAGTCACATACCTGCTAAATTTCTGCCCTTCCTTGTTCTCCCTCAGGCTATGGCTGACTTGGCAAATCCATCTAGACTAGCCTTTACTCTAGAACCCATGGCCAGATGTCTTACCAGATTCCCCCAAATATCCTATAACAACATTATTATTGTTGTCATTGTCAAGACAAATACTTATTTACTGTTTATATCTAGAAAACACTTCCTTAGACATTAAAAACAGAAATATGAGTGCAGTGTTTGTCTTCTAGAAGTTAAGCATCCAATAAAGGGATATAGTGCATACATAACAGCACAAAAATCAAACAATAGAACAACAGAGGGTCACATTCCCCAGGTACAAGATAAAAGTTTCAAACTTTAGCCTGTAAATACCATCAAAATAGAAAGGGGATCAATGTAGACTGAGATAATAGAATATCTCAGAAAGGAGATAATATTTAACAAAAGATGGAATTCAGATAAGAGGAGAGAAATGAGAGGGAATTATATGTAGGAGCAATTCTAAAAAGATTAAGGAAGTCAAGAAATATAGTATGTTCAGTGGATTCTAAGATGATTCCTTTGGTTGATTTATCTGTTAGATTGGATACGGCTGCAAGTAACTGAAACCTCAATTTACAGTGGCTTAAGCAAACAAGGGTTTGTTTTTCTTATATAACAAGATGTATAACCATTAGAAGGTGGTTGCTGGAACTGTTTCAGCGGCTCAATGATGCTGTCATTTAGCATGTTAGCTTTCATTGTTTATGTCTGCAGCATCATGGTCATGTGAAAGCTGCTGCCATTTGACATATCTTTTCTGATTTGAGGAAGGAAAAGTGTGGTGAGAGAGAACACATTAGCAGCATCTGCTCTTTTCCTCTGGGAGAGGCTGTGACATAGAGAACCAGATTGCTGTGCTTGATTTGGATCATAGAAGCACATTACTGTCCCAACTAAAGCCAGGGTTTCAATAGTAAGGAAAAAGGGGAAATTAACATTGAGTGGCTAAATAACAGTGTCTGTAGCACTTGATTATCAATAATAGAAATGTACTCAGTTCCTTCAGTTAGTGGCATTTTTTTGCACAAAATCGTGAAGCAGTAGAAAGCCCGGGTAACAGTCTCAACAGAGCAGAGTTAGAGTTCCTAAGGAACTGGGGTGTTATTAGGGGTACCACAGCATCCTTTTCACATAGCAGCAGCTCTAGTGGTTGGGTCATCCTTTAGTTCCTCCAGTAATAGGTGACGATAGCTTCCTATTTATGAATTCCATCCATTTTCTCATCTCTGTCTCTTCTCCTATTACTTCTGCTGTTTTTTCTCTATTACCGTGTAAGTTTCTGTATTGAGCTCCAATCTGACTAGAGTTGCCAGATGAAATACAGGACACTCGGTGATTTGAATTTCTGATAAACAGCAACTATATTTTTGTATAAATATGACCCATGCAAATTTGTGATGTACTCACACTAAACAATACTGTGTTATCTGTCTGAAATTCAAATTTAATTGGGAGTCCTGTATTTTCTTTTGCTAGATCCAATAGTCCTAAAGCAGATCTATTTGGCTAATCACCAGTTAAGACTGTCTCTGGTGGAATACTTCTAATATCATTCCACCTGATAGACCTCTGGCTAGCACATAGATAGCAGCCTCTGGCTTAGAAATCTATCCTTAGCACAGTCATCTTAGATCACTATGGTAGGCTTATGTGGGCAATGCATGGAAACATATACTTAAGGAATTTCTTGATTCTTCAGCTCATCAAGCCAGTCTGTGGGAACAGAATTCCCAGAGTACTGAGTCTTGTTCAACAAAAAAACATATTTCTACCCTATGCTGTTTCTTTTAGATAGAAGATATGCAGGTTCAGGTACACTGGTTTCCCTCCATCTCTTTCACCTTTGTTTGTATCAGTCAAAGATTCCATAGCATCTTTTTTTCTAGGCACAAAATCAGCTTATATTCCAGCAGGCATTTGTTGACCTCTACAATGGGTAGGGTGTGCATAGAATAAAATGTTTTCTTTTGCATTATGCACATAATTCCCTCTAATTTCTCTCCATTTATCTGAATTCTGTCTTTTGTTAAGTATTTTCTCTTTTCTGAGAGAGCCAACAATATCTTCTCTGTGCCAAGAATACATGGTAGATGCTGGATTGGACAAGTAGGAGAATAAGACATAATCACTAAGCTCAAGGAACCCTAAAATCTACCCTAACTGATTTCAGTTTTATAATCTAATTACACAATCTTATTGTCTAATCTTGTCATTCTCTCTCCTGTTTCTTTTTTTCGCTTTGATCTAGAAGTATAGATTTATAAACCATTGATTCTTAGGTTTCAAAAATATCTAATGTAAGAAGGAAGCATCTTTAGAAATCCCATTTCTGACTGGCCTTCCAGACTAGATCAGTGTTTTACTCATGATCTTTTTGGTGTTCATTTCTCTGCATCATCTCTCTTTTTGCTCCAGGACTGCTGATACCGATAATACTTCTACACCAAAAGCAAAAAACCTTAGCTCCCACAGAATTATAATCATAGAATCAAAGAATAACAGTGGGTGCTACAATGAGTTCAACTCATCCTATTCTCTGCCCAGTACAGAAGTTCCCTTTCAGTCTCTCAGACAGGATTGTTAAACCTCTGTGTCAACACCATATCATGTAGCCTATTAGGTTTGGAAATATTATCAAATTACAATAAATCATTTCTTATGGTGGGCTGACATTTTCCTTTTTCTAACAGTTATCCTTTCATCCTCAGAATGTGTGCAATCTTTCTGTCCTATATAAGCCCTTCTTACATTAAAGATGCTCATCAAGCTCCTTGATCAGGACTCCTCCATTTCCTCCCTTTGACTTTTCCTTATGTCAAAATGTCCAGATTCTTCCCCATCCTTGTCACCTTTCTTCAAAATGACCTTCAGGGGCTTCCCTGGTGGCGCAGTGGTTGAGAGTCTGCCTGCTGATGCGAGGGACACGGGTTCGTGCCCTGGTGTGGGAGGATCCCACATGCCGCGGAGCGGCTGGGCCCGTGAGCTATGGCCGCTGGGCCTGCGCGTCCGGAGCCTGTGCTCCGCGACGGGAGAGGCCACAACAGTGAGGCCCGCGTACCGCAAAAAAAAAAAAAAAAATGACCTTCAATATTATTTATTGAGCCCCCAAATGTAGAATACAAGAAAGTGTATCACTACATACTCTGCCGCAGGAGTGTCACCTTGTAATTGCAACTCTTACAATTGGTTATAATGAGGAAAGTAATTTTTGAGCTCCAAAAATTTTGAGTCTAATTTTTCCAAAAATTTCCAAAATTTTTTAATTTTGAGTCTAAATTTTGAGTCTAATTTTTCCTATGTGTTAGCATGATATAGAGGAGAGAAAATGGCTTCTAGAACTAGTCTGATCTGCGGTAGTATTTGAACTCTTTTCTTGAGACCTTGTACACGTTTCTTTACCACTTATAACTTCAGTTTCCTCTTCTATAAAATGGAAGTAATAAAACCTATCTCCTATGAGAATAAAGAAAAGTATGCTAAGTGCCTTGAAAAACACTAAGTTGGGGCTTTGTAAATCATTCTTGCTTCCTCTACTTGGGGACCGCAGAATAAAATGGCATACCCATAGAACATCACGGGAAAAAAAAAAACCTTGCTTTTCCTATATTTTTGATTTTGATGGGAAAGTTCATGGTTAAGGATTTTCTGCTCATTCTGCTGATTTCAGAGCCTTAAAAGGCAGGTTTGTGGGTCTAGTAGTCCCCTATGATTGTTGTCCCCACTTCTTATTCATGACCATTAATGCAATGTGCCCTATTTGGCCTGAGATGCAGCTATTTTCCAGTCCTGCAGAAAATCACAGAAGGAATTATTTTCCGTAGCTCATTTCTTTACTTCCCCCGACATGATTTGTTTCAGCAGGCATTAGACACAAGGAAGCAGGATGATTGTCATTTCCCCTCTCACTTGAGGAAGCAGTATATGTTGCTGCCATGAGAATTGGTCACTACAGGTAATAGAGGCAGCATACCAGTAACTAAATAGTAATGGGATGACAGCCTCAGCTTTTTAAATGACTGTGAGAGCCACCCTGGTTATTTTCTTAAAGGAGGTGAGATGTAAATATTCTAGCACATGTTTTGCATATCTGTGCTGAATCCAATCCATTTTTAAATTCAAACCATTTCTTTTTCTTTTTATTTTTTTTAATTGGGACTGAGGGCAAAAACTCAGGACCTGGTGAGGAAGGGTTTTTTAAATTAATTAATTAATTAATTATTTTTGGCTGCATTGGGTCTTCATTGCTGCGTGTGGGCTTTCTCTAGTTGTGGCGAGTGGGGGCTTCTCATTGCATTGGCTTCTCTTGTTGTGGAGCACAGGCTCTAGGCTCATGGGCTTCAGTATTTGTGGTCAAGCCATTTCTTATTGTATATTTTAGTGAATCAAAGTCTCATTTTTTTTCCGCAGAGATAACATATCTTTAAACAATTGTGCATTATGTAACAGGAAACCCTATTATCCTATGCATGTCATCGTGGAGCATGGTGAAAATTATCCCAGAGCCTGTGTTAAAGAAACAGTATCTGAAATGTGCCTAAATTCCCTAGTGATGAAATTTGCGGGCTATATTTTGATAATATCAGTGAAATTTATTTGATCTCCACAATCTCTTCCTCTGGGGAACAATGTAGAACTCCCTTTTCCAATTCAGAACAGATCTTGCTTTCACTATGCCAGAATGGAAAGAGTTTGAGGGCTGTGGTGGCCACATGGTGGCTCTGGGATTTGTGCCAAAGCTGTGCCTGGCATGGGACTATGACAAAACCCTGTTCATTTGGGATTCAGAACACAGGAGCAAGAAGATACATTTACCCTCAGGCTGTTCCTATGTGACACTAAAACAGCTAGTCAATCCAGTAAAAAATATAGCCCTGATGCTTACTTGGCAACAGGTTGTCCAAGCCCCTGTCACATTAGAGCTGGACTTGGAAGACACTCAAAACTTGCGTATGAACTATTGGGCACAGGGGACTATTTTCTGGCTGAATATATTGTCCTAATGACTTGAATGCCTTGGTAATGAGCAGTTTAAAAGTGTGTGCAGACTGCTAAACACTGCATGCATATTTTCTCTTGCCTGTTTTATCTTCTATGTGTAAGGCAGCATGGATTATGGACAGAATTATGTCTGAATCCTGACTCTAGTTTTGTCACTAAAAGGCTATAGGCAGCTTGCTTAATCTGTCTGAACATCATTTTCTCAATCTGTAACATGGACATAATGATATCTTTACGACACCTTTCTCTTAGGTTTTGAGGATAATATATATCATATATAAAAGATGTATATATGATGATAGATAATAAAGAATAATGTTTATATATACAATAATAATATATAGGATAAAATATGTTTAGGAATATATATAACATGCATATATATGTATATATGTGTGTGTATGTGTGTGTGTATATATATATATATATATATATATATGCAAAACGCATAACAATATGCTTAGCACACATTTAAGGTACTCAAATTTTATTTCCCTTCCAAATTCCCTTCTCAGATATCCATAAATGAACTATAGTGGACTCATGTCATATGTGCAGTTTATTTAACTGCAGTTTATTTAACTGCAGCTATAAGCACTCAGAAAAAGGAGAGGGGGAGAGAGAGACAGACAGACAGACAGACCGTCATTTGCCAGTTTTCATTTTACTTCTTTTAATGCAAGGCACGAACATGCACCACTAGAAATACTTGATTTCACATTTTCTCTAGCAACAAGGGAACGGCCGTGTTCTGTTTAATACGATCTCTGAAAAAGTCCTTGGAGAGGGCATCTACATAGCCTCTCTGGAAAAGGTATTTTTTCCTCTTAACCTTTTTGCCCTTCTTCCTTTTCTGCCTAAGTGTGAACGTGAGGCCTGAGCCCACATCATCTTGAGCGCACGTGGCTCTAAGAATAAGGACAAAGGTCAATGTGCTAAGGACAGTGAAGAATTAAAAACCAGGTCTCTGGTTGTGTGGCTGAGCCCCACAAAACCAGCTCTAGACTTCCTATGGAGCTCTTCTTATCACATGGAGAAAGTCAGTTTCCATTTGCTTATGCCACTGGAGTATCTTTGTCTTGTGTTGTTCTAAGTTGAGGCAAACACAATCCTAACAGAAACATGTAGATGATTTCACCTGCCAGTCCTTTCAGTGATCATTTGCTCTGCATGATAGGAGATAGAAGAGAGGCAGATCTGACTCTGCCTTTCGTAGTATATGCATCTCACTGGTCTGCTGTGAGTCTAGTTTATAGGTTTCATATTTTTCATATAGCTTGACCCCCAACACAAGTCATGGTTTCCTGGGATGCTCATCTGAGAGCAGAATCTATTCGGATACTGGAGGAAAACCTGCTGTGTTGGACTTGCTGAGTGGTGCAAGTTGCCTTCCCAAGGGAATTTTCATGGATAGTTTTCTCCATAGGGAATTCTGGAATCATGCCCTGAGCCTAAATCTAACTCTTGGTAAGAGGTGGAAACAGTGCATTGAACTGGGGAGCTGAGTTGGCAGTGACTGAAAGCAGAGAACAAAGTTGAGGTGTGTGTGTATTTGTATGCTTATCTGAATCCGTCCAACCCTAGATGTGTGTAATTCCAAAATACTACAGTAAAGTGAATTTTTCTTACAAGAAAAAAAGGAAAAAGTGGAAGATATATTCTAAAATGCTTTTAAAACCCAGTTTATGTTCTTTTATGTATTAA
Source organism: Orcinus orca (assembly GCF_937001465.1). Lineage (NCBI taxonomy): Eukaryota > Metazoa > Chordata > Mammalia > Artiodactyla > Delphinidae > Orcinus > Orcinus orca. The sequence continues at coordinate 86,602,989 of NC_064566.1, read as the reverse complement.
CATAAAAAGTAAACATTTTCAGGAAGTGGCACGTATGATTATATAATGATATATCCTGAAATAAACAAAATCTGTTACCAAAAATGCCCAGTGGTATTGCAGAAAGCATTAGTATATAATCTTCAGTTCGCTGTACAGTAGAAACTAACACAACATTGTAAAACAGCTATACCCCAATAAAAAAAAGAAACTTCAACAGTGTTGTTCTCTACTTTCTGCATTACAAGAATCCCTGATTAGTTCAATATATATGGAATCCTCATATTCAAAGTGTTTGAAAATTTTCACTCTTCTAAACCTAAAATTTCTTTAAATTCTTTAAAAAATATTTTATTGAAAATGATGTCCCCATTAGTTGCTTCTTCTAGAGTAATGTTTTTCAGATGGCAAGTTGTACCACATTAAACATGAAATATTCAGGTGGTTGTGATTCTCACTTAAGAATTAAATAGAATGTAAAATCACGTGTAATAAGGGTATATTTTGTGATGTTTGTTTTGGTTTTATATATGCATGTATGTATTTAATGGGTCACAGTGTTAAGTATACTCTTAATTGTAGATTTCCCTCAAAGTTTGAAAGCCACACTGTTCCAGAGTGTCAGTATACACCCAGGTATGAAGGGCCCTCTAGAGGTGGTGCCCAACTTGAGTAAGATAGTAATTTGGTGCTGTCCAAACACAGAGGATATTTGAGGAGGCAAGAAGCATCACGGATACTATAAGAGCATCTAGTGGCTGATCCTACCCAGAGCAGGTGGGATTGCCACATTCTGGGAGTTACTACGGACATGAACAGCTATATCTAGAATATCAGACCTAAAGCCTCCTTACTCTTTGGCCTCATACCTTTCAGACATCTCAGAATAAGTTGTTAGTTAGGGAGAGAGAGAGAGAGAGGTCAGGCTCTGTATCTGTTTATTATCTGGGAAACATTTGTTATTTTCTATCCAATTACGTATCACAAATAGGGAACCACTAATTGCCCAGGGGATTTGATTCATTTGGATCCTCAACACTCAATACTTTTAATACTACATTGTAGTTTATCCAAAAATCTAAGTTAAATTTATAAAATCATTAAAAAGGTAAAATAAAATAATTGAAGTAAACTTAAAAACTCCAACTCTATTAGATAATGAAACGAACTCCTAACATCAAGGCCTGGTATCTAAGCTTCTTGGCTTAGTCCAAAATTGTACTTCTGTGATTTTTTAAACTTAAGTTATATCACGAAATCATAATATTATTGACTATAATGCTAACTCATAATTAAGTGGATGGAAAAGGTAAGCCATTTAAAGTGACTAAATGGTGACTCAATCCTCAAATTTCCAACAGAAAATAATCCGGGACACTGTTGTCACATAAAGGGTACTCAGTAAATATTGATTAATAATAGTACATTATCATATGGAATATAAAACTGTTTTCCACCCAAAACATCCAAAACATATTATTGTCTCTAATGCTAAGTTAGCGTTAGAGGCAATGATATTATCATGCCATGGGATAGCTTATTTTTTAAAAAAACATAGAATATATTTTTGACTAAACCATGAAGTCTAGATACCAAGACGATGTTAGGATTCTATTTTGTTATCTAATATCTATTTTGTTATCTAATATTCTTGTTCCACTTTACCTCCAATAATTTATTTTACCTTTTTATGATTTTATAAATTTAGTCTGGATCTGTTAAATCATTTTGGATAATTATGCTATGAGGTAGTATTAAATGTATTAGGATTAGGATGTCTTTTTTTTTTTCCTGAGCACTGCTTCATTCTTCCTCAGTGACTTTGAGACAGATACTTTTCTGGGTTCTGTTACCTCCTCTGTAAAATAATGGTAGTGGGATTCTTTATATCTAAGGTTTTCACTTTCTGGCTCAAAAAACTCACTAATTTAAGAGAAAAACTTCATTTTATCATATTAATGATTAATTGAGACAGAGCAGGGATTTCATAGCCAACTGCAGATCATAAATGCTTTTTTAATCAAGGTGAACTATCGAAATTTTACACATGTGATTTAATGTTTTGATAAAAGTATACACGAATATAACCAACACCTCCATACTCAAGATATAGAGCATTCTCATAATTCTCAGAAATTTTCCTCCTTGTCACTTCCAGGCAACTCCCACAACCCATGGGCAACTACACTTCTGATTGCTACCACCATTAATTAGTTTAGCATAACCTTGAACTTTATATAGATAGAATCATTAAGAATATAATATTTTGTATGTGAATTCTTTCACATTAAATGGTTTTTTTAGATTGGCCTATGTTATTGTATGTATCAGCAATTCATGTTTTTATTGCTGAGTACTATTCCATTATAACAATGTATACTAAAATTGTTAATATGTTACCCTGTGCATGGGCATTAGGTTATATCCTCTTGTAGTCTACTATGAATAGACTATTATGAATAGACTGCTGCTATAATGTTATTTATACAAATAATTTTGAGGACATATATTTTCATTTCTCTTAGGTAGCTATCTAAGAGTGAAATTGCAGGGCCACTAGGAAGGAGAAACTTTAACATTATAAAAAACTGCCAAACAGTTTTCCAAAGTAATTTTGATGTTTTACACATCTTCGAAAGATATATGAGTTTCAGTTGACTCATATACTTGCCAAATATGTGTTGTTGTTATTTTTAATTTTAGCCATCACAGTGTGAATAGTGATATCTCATTGTGATCATAATTTGAATTTCCCTGATAATAGTGATGCTGTACATCTTTTCATTCCTTATTTGTCATGGATATATCTTCTTTACTGACCTATCTCTTCAAACCGTTTGCCCATTTTTATTCAGTTTTTATCTTTTGTTATTAATAGCTAGAAGTTCTTTTATACATTCTGGATAGAAATTCATACGCATATATTTTCCCTTTGAACTTGGTGCCTGCTTTGTATTTTTGAATGGTGTTCCTTAAAAGCAGAAGTTTTAAAATTTTTAAATTTTAACAATGTTTTCTTTTATCTTTCGTTGACATATAAACACTACCAAATGTAAGGTAGATGGCTGGTGGGAAGCAGCCGCATAGCACAGGGAGCTCAGCTTGGTGCTTTGTGACCACCTAGAGGGGTGGGATAGGGAGAGTGGGAAGGAGACGCCAGAGGGTGGGGATATGGAGATATATGTATACATACAGCTGATTCACTTTGTTATACAGCAGAAATTAACACAACAATATAAAGCAATTATACTCCATAAAGATGTTAAAAAATAAAAAGAAAAAAATAAAAGAAAGCATTAAAAGTTTAAAAAAGTTTTCTTTTATTATTATTGTTTTTCGTGTTTTCTCTAAGAAATCTTTGTCTCTAAGCTTTCTTCTATAGTTTTAGCTTTTATTTTTAGGTATTAATTTTTGTTTATCATGAAAAATTAATTGAAAATATTTACTTTCCGATTGAAATTTCTTGGTTCATTTGTTGAAAATCAATTGACCATATACTTGTAGATGTATTCTAGAATTTCTATTCTGTTCCATTGATCTATTTTCTATCCTTATGAAAATATGGCATAAGGACATGCCAGTATTAATCATAGCAATTTTATAGTTATATTTATGATTATGTTTACGTTGTTTTGAAAGTAGTTATTGTAAATCCCCCTACTCTGTTTTTTTCAAGATTATTTTGACTCTTCTACATCCTTCATTTTTCCATATCAGTTTTAGAATTAGCTTATAATTTCTGCAAAAAAAAACACTGCAGAAAAAAATCCCAATTTTTATTGTAATTGTATCAACTCTACAGGTCACTAAAAGGAGAATTGATATCATTGACATTATTGTGTCTTCCAACAATGAATATGATATATCTTAACTGGTTGGAAATTTAAATTTTCTCAGCAATGCTTTGTCATTTTCAGTGTAGAGATATTGCATATCTTTTGTTAAATTGATTATTAAGTATTTTAAGTTTGATAAAATTGTGACAAACTGCTTTTTCCTTAAATTTCATTTTCTAAATGTTATCTTTGTATTACAAATACAGTCAATTTTAGTATATTAATCTTGTATCTTGTGACCTTACTTATTATTTCTAGTAGTTTTTTCTGGGTAATCTACATGAGCAATCCTGTGGCCCACAAATAAAGATGGTTTTGCTTCTACCTTTTACAATGTATTCCATTCTTTTCCTTGTATTATTGCACAGGCTAGGATTCTCATTACAATGTTGAATAGAAATAGTAATTGATCTTGATCTTGATCTTAGGAGAAAAGTGTTTATGTTTCATCATTAAGCATGAGGGTAGCTGTGGGCTTTTCATAGATGTCCTTTATCACATTGAAGAAATTTCCTTCTCATCCTAGTTTGTTTGAGCATTTCTGAGCATTTTATCATGCAAGCGTGACAAATTTTGTCAAATGCTGCTTCTGCGTCCATTGATAATCATTGATTTTTATGCTTTATTCTAGTAATGGGTTCAATTACATTGATTACTTTATAAATGTTAAACTAACTTGCATTACAGAGATAAAACGCCCTTTAGGCATGGCTTTTCATCCTTTAATACATTGCTACACTTGATTTTTTATATTTTGTTAACATTTTTTGCAATTATGTTAATGGAGGCCATTGATCTGTAATTATTTTTACCTATAATATCTTCTTCAGGTTTTGATAATAGGGTTATGCTGACGTTATAAAATATGTTGGGCTGTGTTCCCTCTTCAGCTTGGGATCCATAACCCAACTTCCTGTCAGGAACTATCTGTAGGCAGAAATCTAGGGCAAATAAGGGGATCACCTCACACGTTCCTTCTCTCAAATATCATGTTCTTATACTGCTTATTGTTCAATGATTGAAAGCATACATATCTATCTATCTAGATATTTCCAGTTTTATCATGGTTTATGGCAGGGGTAAGTCCAGTGCTAGTTACTCTATCATGTCTAAAAGCAGAATACATGTTGTGGATTCTTGTTAAAAAAACAAGATTTTTAAATTTCTAGGTATAGTTAGTTTTATTTGTAACTCTGAATTAGTGAAACCACATTTTTTACAGTTTAATAAAGAAAGTTCAGAAATATTGCTGTGACAGAAGGATCTGTACATAGAAGAAACTGCAGTGTAAATAATAGATACTAGAAAATAATGAATGCTAGGAAAAAGAGTGAGATAGGAATAGAATTTCTGATTGGAGTTGGTCATTTAACTCAATAAATACTTACTGAGTAAGTATTATATAGAAAACATTATACCATTCTCTTTGGTTTGGTTTATAGGAAGAAGTGCTATGGAGAGACAAAGGAATTAGGGAGTTGTGAAAAGAGAATGACTTGCATATATGTTAGTATCCTATATGTTTATATTTATCAAGTGCCTGGAGATTAATTCATTGGTTTGTCTATTAATTTAGTAAATACTTTTTGAACATTGACTTTGTGTCATGCACTCTGCTAGATGTTGGAGACACAGTAGTAGATGTTATTGAACAGGACTTTACACATGTACTGAATAATGCAAAAACCTGTAGCAACTAGAAAACATTGAATGTTTCCCACCTCATTCACATTTGATGTAGTTATTATTTCTTTTATTTTTTATTGTGAAATGGCTTCCATACCAGAAAACCTATTACACAGACTTTCTGTTCAAGTTTTGTAACTAAGGGTTGAGAAAAAGAGAGTTTAGGCTGAAATTATTTATACATTCATCATATATTTCATGTGACTTTGAATCCTGACAAACATATATAAAATAAGTAGATGAGACTTCTAGATAGCATGTAGTAGATTAGAACAGAACAAAACTCTAATTATAAAACTAGAAAAATTCAGTTGATTTGCAAAGTCATATTTTTAAAGATACCTAAGAACTGTGGAAGCAATGAGGAGTACAAAAAACTAAAATTACAGAATGGTGAGAACTGTTCTAAGTCTTTTAGGGTTGAGGAAACAATGGTTCTTCAAGGTCCTCAATAAAAGTCCAGGATGGCCATGCACAAAGAACAGGGATGAATCATAAGTATACAGAGTTTTACTGAAATCTCAGTCTACTCTTAGGTCAATTCTTGATTGGATTGAGGTTATCGAACTCTACTGAAGGAAAAAGCAAATTATCTCTACTAGAAGATAACATCATATATGGCAACTATGGTTCTTTAATTAATAATGACTTACACTACAATAAAAAATTAGCAAACATACAAGAGCCAAAAATATCTGGTTGATAATCAAGGTAAAACTGTACATCAAAAGCAAAGATACATATAGGTCAGATGTGATAAATATGGTCAAGAAAATAGTGGAAAAGGGAAAGACAACAGATGAATAACTAGATACTTAAACTGAGAATAGGAATTTTGAAAAAAGAATTAAATAGACATTAAGTAATTAAAAGTTTACAATATATTAAATCAAAACTCCTTAAGTCAAAAACCAGACTGGACATGGTTGAAGGCGTGGTTAATGAATTCAAACACAGACATAGAAAAAACCACATCATAGCACAGAGGGAACTAGAATGGAAGAAATCGAAGAGAGCTTGAGAAACATGTGGGATATAGTCAAAAAGTCTAAGATGTGTGTAATTAGAGCCCCAGAAGGACAGAGAAGAGAAAATGGGGAGAAAGGTATATTTGAAGAGACAATGGACAACATTTTCTGTAAGCAATAAAAAATATTAGAGCTGACTTATCAACAAAAATGATGGAAGCCAAAGACAATAAAAAGACAGTTAAAGTAAGTGAAAAAGAACTGCTTACCTAGAATTTATAAATAGCAAAAAAATCCTTTTAGAATAAAGGGAAAGTAAAAGCATTTTTAGGGTAAAAAGCTGAAATTTTATCACCAGAATATCTATTATTCAGACTGAACAAAAAATGATTCAAGGTGGAACTACAAAATTACAGAAAAAAATAAAGATTACTAGAATAATTAAACCTGTGAGTTGATATAAAAGAATGCTAACTATTTACAAGAAAAAAATAATGTCTTCTGGGTTTATAACATATGTAGAAATTATGATAACAATATCACAAACTCTGAAAGCAAAGAAAGGGAGTTAATTTTTCTTTAACTGTTTGAGCAATGGTAAAAGTAATAAGAAGGTAGACTGCAGTAAATCAGTGATGTATTCTGTAATTTCTAGAATAACCACTAAAATAATTATACAGGAATATAAAACTAAGGTTTGATAGAGGAGAAATAATGAATAAGACATACTTGATTGATCCAAAAGAAAAGGCAAGAACACAGGAAAACATGGAAAATTTTAAGAAAATTTTTCTAAAAATTTGGTACACTTAAATCCAAATGTCAGTATTTACACTGAAGTTTAATTACACATATCAGTTGGTTGTCTATTGAAAAAAATGTATAACATCTACAATTAAAGACAAAGTGAGAAATATGTTTATAAATATTATATATAGTAATAAGGATTGAGCTTAACCTCTAAACATAAACAACTAGAAAACAATTATTTTCAGACATTAATCAGGCAATGCAGAACTGTGAATGAGAGAAAGGAAATACATAAAATGAATCTTTTGATTACCTTGGATTTCTGCATTGAGGAAGTTTCTGGACCATGGCACAGGGAGGGAGAACATAACTAGAAACTGATTTGTTTGTTTGTTTATTTGTTTCCTTAATAATATTGGTTTTTGAATGTCAAACCAGCCTTGCATTCCTAGGATAAAACTTGTTTGGTTACAATGAATTATCATATATATATATGTATATTCCTTCTTAAAGAAACAGCTTTTGGTTTTATTGGCTTTCTCTATTTTTTTTTTCCTTTGTGCAGTGTGTCTTTTTTTATTTCATTGATTTTATCTCAACTTTTATTATTTTTCATTTTCTATTTAGTTTTAATTGGCTTTTATTTTTCTAGGTTCTTAAAGTTTATAGTATACATCTTTAACATATCGAAGTTTGTTTAAATGATAATATGCCACATTCATTACAGAGTAAAATCCTTACAATAGTTATACTTCTAAATCTTTCCTTCCAGCCTATGTGCTATTTATTTGACACATTTAATTTTTATACATACTATAAATCCCACACTATGCTCATTGTTGTTATTTTAGTCAATTATCTTTTAAAGATATATAAACAAAATAATTGTGTATATTTCTTAGTAGTTATTATTTCCAGTGTTCTTTATTTCTTTATACAGATTTATAATTCCACTTGGTATAATTTTCCTTCTGTCTGAAGGACTTCCTTTAACATTACTTGTGGTGTAGTTCTGTCAGTGATGAATTTTTTTCTACTTTCTTATGTCTGGAAAATTCTTTATGTCACTCTCACTTCTGAATAATATTTTTGCTGGCTAAAGAATTCTTTTTGTCTTTCAGATTTTTTCAAATCAATTTTTTTCACTCAGTATTTTAAAGATATTGCTCCACTGTCTTCTTGTTTACATTATTTGCAGTGAGAAATGTGCTGTCATCTTAATCTTTGCTCCTTAGTACATAATGTCTTTTTTTTTCCTAGGGCTGCTTTTAAGATATTTTTCTTTATTATTAGTTTTTAGCAATTTGATTATGGTGTGCTTTGGTGTAGATTTTTTTTCAAGATTATATCAATCAGTTTTATTTTATTTATTTTAAATATTCCTGTTCCCTGTTTTTGGAATTATTGGGCCTGTGGATTTATAGTTTTCAACAAGTTTGTAAAACTTTTAGCTATTCTATATATTTTTTCAAATATTTTTTCTATCCCCCACCTTTCCCCTATTCTTTGGGACTCCACTTACCTATATGTTAGGTCAACTGAAGTTGTTCTACAGGTCACCAATGTACTGTTTGATTAGAAACCTTTTTTGTTCACTCTTGTTTTATTTAGGATAGCTTCTCTTGATATGTCTTCAAGTTCACTAATATTTTCTTCTGCAGTGTAAAATCTGCATTTTTAAAATCTCTGACTTTGTAGTTTTCATCTACAAAAGTTTTATTTAGGTTCTATAATCTCTCTTTACTTAAATTTTCAAATATATGCAATAAAGTTATTCCATAATGTCCTTGTCTGCTAAGTCTAAACTCTGTGTCACTGCTCGGTTAGTTTCACTGAATTGATTATTTTCATTGAGAATCTTATTTCCTGCTTCTTTGTGTAACCGTCAATTTTTATTGGAGGACAAACATTGTGGATTTTAGCTTCTTACATGGTGGATATTTTTGTATTCCTATAAATATTCTTGAGATTTGTTCTGAAATGCAGCTAAGTTACTTTAAACAATTTGATCCTTTCATATCTTTTTAAGATTTATTAAGAAGAACCATAGAATTTCTCAGACCAGGACTAACTGTTTTCCACTCTTGAGGCAGGACCCTTCTGTGCATTCTATACCATGCCCCATGAGTCATAAAGATTTCCAGTCTGGCTGTGGTAATAGGCACTAGTCCTAGCCATATGTGAGCACTGGACACAGTTATTCCTATTCCTTTCAGGTAGTTCTTTCCCCAGTCACAGATTGTTTTTCACAGGTATGCATAAATAAGTGCTTTACTGAATACTTGAAGGGGACTTTCTGTAGATCTCTAGGTATCTCTGATTTCTGATATGCTGTCCTATGAATTCTAACCATCTTGGCCTTTCTGGACTTTCAGCTTCATTTTGCCAACACAGGGAGTTTTCCAGGTTCTTCCTGATTTCCCCTTCTTGACGCTGCAGCCTGGAAATTCTTTCAAGGCATTAAGATGAGGCAATTATAGGTCTCACCTCATATGTTTCCCATCTCACAGGGATCACTATCCTTTATTGTCTGATGTCCAGTGTCTTCAAACCATTGTGTGATTTGTATTGTCCATATTTTTGGTTTATTCAAGAGGGTATTTATGGTCCCTCTATTTTGGATGTAAATGGAAGTCCTCTCTTTGTTAGATTTTCTATTACCACAATGCCTAGTGCTGCGCTGATTAAATGTTTATTAAATGAAAGAGTTTATAATGAAAGCAGTGTTTTTTTTATTTCCAATGTCAACAGTATGAGATATTTCACTAAGAAGGGACTATTGGAACTAAAAATACTATTAATTTGCAGAATAAGACCCAAGAGCTAAGAATTACTTATACTAGTTGGTGCAATATTCAGATCTCATTAGGTAGGGGAACTTCATAGAGACTTGCAAAGAATATTTCTGTATGCAAGATGGGGAGACATCCTTTTACTCCTCTGAGGGAAATTTTTATGGGAAAATGAGATGCATTAGTCTTGCTTTTCCTCCCTGTTTCATGCTAATAGCAGTTATACATCTCAAAAAAAAGGAAGCAGAGCTGAATGAATTTTCCCAGGATCTAGAGCACAAAAAGTATAAAAGATAGCAAAATGGGATTAGGCTTTATTTATTTTCTGTACCATATTCTTCAGATACATGAAAGTCAGCCTATAAGAAGTACCAACTCTCTTTAATGATATCTCTTCTCTCAACCCTAGCAGCCTTTTCTAACTATGTAAGGTGCCACTTTCAACGTGTTAAAATATAAAAGATATGTGAAATTTTATGTATTTATATAACCTGAATTAAAATTATGTCTAATATTCTAATAAATCTTTCTTTTTATAAGGGTCTGAGGTCAGTAGGTATGTTAATTTTGACTAAACTCAACCTTACACAGTGAAGTTTCAGCAAGCCTTGTTATGAGCTGGGAAGCAGGTCTGGAACCATGTCCTGCATTTTGGTAGTAATAAGTATAGTGTTTACTTAGTTAGACCCTATAGGGACTTTGGCCTCATATTGCTAGAGAAATAATTAATGCTAATATGTGTAAAAAGATTCCAAGTTTTACTTGTTACTTTTCTATATCTGGTCTCATACTTTGAGGAAGAAAGACATTTTATTACAACTCTTTGGCTTTGAGCAAATAATAGAAAAAGTTGTTTTAGAGTGTGTTGGGGGAATGGTCAGTTACATGCCCACGGCAGGGCAAAACAGCTGTTACTTATTTTTTTTAATTAAAATTCTGTAAGCCTCTAGCTTCGAAAGATCTTGGGGTTTTACGTCTCTGGAAGGCTTATGGTACCACAGTATGACTGTCTCGGGACTTGTAGTTAGTCCAGTCATAATTCTCTTAAATTGTCAGTTACCTTTCTGGTTTGCTATTACAGACTCAGCTGAAAACAGCTTGCTGGTTTGACTGAACCATCAGACTTTAAGCTGTTCATTTCTTCTTTTGTTTTTTGTTTTTTTTTTTGTGGTATGCGGGCCTCTCACTGTTGTGGCCTCTCCCGTTGCGGAGCACAGGCTCTGGACGCGCAGGCTCAGCGACCATGGCTCACGGGCCCAGCCGCTCTGCAGCATGTCGGATCCTCCCAGACCAGGGCACGAACCCGTGTCCCCTGCATCGGCAGGCGGACTCTCAACCACTGCGCCACCAGGGAAGCCCTAAGATGTTCATTTCTTATACCTTCCATAGGTCTTCCAGGAAACCCAGAGGCATTGTTCAGAGAAACTAGTTAACTGGCAAAATAAAATTAGTCATTCTTTCTTTGGAATGATCTTCCATTAAAGGAGATCCCACCTTCTGACCTCAGAATCTTCTGAGAATTGATCATAAAAATGCTCAAGGAGAATAGTCTCTGAGAGTAGTGATGGGAATTTTTGGATAAAGAAAAAATGTTGACAGTTGTTGAGCTTATTCCTTTCTTCGGGTTCTAGATACAACTGCAAAGCTTTTCTCAATTCATTAGTTGTATAAATATTTGTTGAGTACTTTCTATGTGGCAAAAACTTTACTTGGTGCTGGTGATCATGGCAGCAACACAGACCTGGTCCCTGCCTTTATTAAGCTTACAATTTAATGGGAGTGATAGATAGTTTTTAAAAATTAATCAATTCCAGTTGTGACAAGTATTGTGAAGGAGAGGTGTAGGGTGCTGTGTAGTCTGTAAAAGGGGGAACCAACACACTCTGGTAGGGACTGGAGTGGGTGGGTGGTCACAGTCTCTCTGAAGAAATGCCATTTTGGTTGAATATTGTACAATGAGTAGGAGTCAGCCATATGACAAAGACTGAGGTCTTCCTTCCTTTCCCTCCAGTGCTGCTGGCAGAAGTTGTCTGAAAAACACTGGTTGCCATTAAACTATGAAAGGAGTTTCATGTACAAGGAAAGGATGGGGCCTGAGAATCCGATGCCATGGCCAGCCTCATTAGTTGAGTGCAAGCCTAAGGCTAAGCTCCATACTAAGCAAGAGAAGCCGGGAACAAAGGGATATATGAATTAGCTGTGTACTCAGCACAAAAGTGGAGGTCATATAAGTTTTCCCATTAATAATAACAACAAAGTATAAAGCAGATAAAATTATCTTCATTTGATCTGTGAGAGAAGTAAAGCATAGAGAGTTAAAGCCCTTGCTTCATATTCACAGATAGTGAGATAGGATTCAAACCCAGATCTCTGGTTATTCCATGTTGCCTTCCAAGACTGCAAAGGAAATAGGCTATCACGTTAGGTCCTGGATGTGATTGATTTAGTTAAAACCCTTAAAAGAACATGATAGTCAAACATTGTATATTTATTTACTGTGTTTCCTTCACTAGACTGAAAGTTCTATCAGGGTAGGATCATGGCTTCCTTTGTTCACTGTTCTTTACCCAGTGCCTTGAACATTGTATGGCAAGTAGTAGACATTCCATAAATATTTTTGTGTAAGTAGATTTAAGGACAAATAAGACAGTCTAGAAGTGGAGAAATATCTGTAAACAAGTAACTGAGATATAAGGTAGAAGATGATAAGACTGGTAAGAGAAATTCATCTATAGCACTCTGGGAGTTCAGAAAAGAGAGGCACCTCTCTGACTGGAGGAATCAGGACATTCTTCCTGGCATGTGACTCAGTCTTGAGAATGAGTAAGACTTAGGAGAATACAGATGGGAACAAGAGTGCACAACACTCTTATGCACAACAAAGAGATAGGATGAAAAGAGATAGGATGATCAAGCATAAAAAGACTGGGAATCTAAGATCAAACATAGAGAGCAGCAGAAATTTAGTTTGACTGAAATACAGCATAGTATGAAAGAATGTTCTGGAAATTTATACTGAAAAAGCCCCAGACTCTAAGGAACCTAGAGTCTGGCTGGGAAGAGATATAACTGTGAATTCACATAGCAAAGGAGAAGATGAGATAGGAGTTGTTCTAAGTATCCGTTGCAGCATAACACACCACCCCAAAACTTAGTCTTACAACAACAATGATGATTTATTTAGCTCCTGAATCTGCAATTTTAGCAGGGTTTAGCAGAGAAAGTCTGTTTTATGGGCATTAACCAGTAGAGTGGTTCAAGAGTGGGAGGGAGGGGTTGGAATCAATTAACAGTGATTCATTTACATGTCTTAGGAGGTTGATGTGAGCTCGTAACTGGGACCTCAATTCCTCCTCTGGGGCTGTTGGTGGAAATGCTTACCTATGACCTCTCCATGTGCCTTAGGCTTCCTCACAACATGGTGGCTGAGTTTCAAATGCAAGCATCCAAAGAGGACCAGGTGGAAGGCATATTGCCATTTTACAACTTAGCCTCAGAAGTCACATAGTGTCACGTTGCTTGTAGTTACAGTCTCACTCAGAATCAAAGGGAGGACACAAGACCCTACTTCTCAATGGGAAGAGGGTCAACATCACTTTGTAAGCAGAGCATCTGGGACGGAATATATTGGTTCAGCCATATTTGGAAAATACAATTTAAAGGTTTGCAAATCTGCTGGTATTAAGGGGTAAATGGAGGTACAAAAATATTTGCCCTTGCCTCAGAGGAATATACAATAGAATGTATTGGTGGCAGGGAATGGGATGGATGTATGTGTGTGTTGGGTGGGGAGAAAGCCACGCATACAATACCAGTAGGAATCCATAAGTAGGAAGTGCTGGTTCAGGTCTGAACTGGTCATGCTCTTGAGAGAAAGAATTCACTTGTGTTTACTCACTGAACTTGCACAAACAAGCCTGCATATGTAAGACACTCAATCCAAGATTTAGTGAACAATAAAATCTGTTGTGGAAACAAAGAAGGCATAGATCTGTATCAGTAAAGTTTTAAGAACACTTTGGGCGAGTGCTACTTGCTATTCAGTAGACCAGATTAGTTCTGCCAAACTTTTGGAATGCCAGGCCGACATCCCTAACCTCACCTGTACTCCAGAGTCAGACAGAAGGTGCAGCAAAACCCTTCCATTAGTTGCTTATATAGGTGCTCAAATATCTGAGCACAACTGTTTTCAAATATTTCCCCTGTAGCTTCAAATCCTGCATGATACGTGACTATTTTCCTGTGATAAAGTCCAGTCCTACGTATGTGAAATTCATAACCCTACCTAGGTTACTTAGTTCCCTTAATGTCCATATTATCCCTAAAGTTCTTTTTCTCTCTCTCATGCTCTCTCTTAACTCATTCTAATGTAAGTGGAGCTGACAGCCAGAGGAATCAGAAGAATCCTCTAAGGTCTGGTAGAAATCAAACTAATGAAAGGAAAAAGCAAATGAATGAGCATGTGTGTCAGGTGTGGACAGAACTGGGGCAAAGGTGCATATGAAGGTGAGCAGGAGACCAAGGGAGACTGTGTTGTTAAGAGAAGTCTGTGGGGAGAAGAAATCTCTGAGCTTAACATGAAGTGTCCAGTTCCTTGACAGCCTGAGTCCCTGCACTGGAGCAGATTTAAAACAAGTGTATGAGAAAAATCCCAGCCTTGTGGGTGGATACACACTTGGCTCACCACAGAGATCAGGTGGGCTCACCTTCTATTCAGGCCTTGTTTTTGTTATTGTCCTCAGCTTTCACCCAATAATTGAAGCCTCTCTCCTGGCTGGATGGTTTGGTTCAGGTGGCTGTACTTAGCTGGCACCACCAACTTAGCTGCTCTCTAGGAGCTTACCCTACAATATACAAGCATCACAGGAATCACTAGTCCTCCCACCTGAGACTGGCCTCTACACAATGATCTCTTTATTCTCTTTGCACATGACCCCTTCTTGACCTTATGCCTGAAACTCAAGATTCTGCCTTTAGTGTCTCCTCACAACATGGTTCCTGAATCCTCTCTTCTGTGGTCACTGGCCACCTCACTCCTACGGCCCTGGGTATAACCATTTGCATTCCCTCACTTTATCTCATGGGAACATGGCAGGAGAGAAGGGAACCAGAAGAAAATATGATTCCTGTCCCCAGTAGAGGTGGAAATGAACTGCATATGCAAAGGAAAGTAATGTTTTGCATTGCCTTTTGACTCCACATATGTTCTTGATTAGATAATATCATAAATCCTTCCAGTAAGAGGCAGTATCTGCACACTATTCCACTGTTAAAGGCGTAAATTAGGAGTTATGTACCAATCTGGCCTCTGGCCTCCTAGCTGAACTCCCCATCTCTAGTCTCCTTATTCCAATCCTTCCCCACAATGTTTCCAGAATGACCTGCCCACAATAGAGATCTCACATTATTCACCTTGTTCAGACATTTGAATGGATCTCAACAGCCCTCAGAATAAGCTCCAGAGCACTAAATGGAGCTAAAATGTCTTTCATAACCTGGCCTCTGGTACTGTGTCAACCTTAACTATTGCTGACAACCATGTATTCTCTGTTTCTTCTCTGTGTCTATATATGCAAGTCTATGTTATGTACTTCTTGTATTAGAGCCATTATAAAGCTAAATCATAATATACTATTTAGTTGTCTTAGTACTAGATGAAGTAAGTTCCCTGAAGATAAGGACTATGCCAAGTTCTTGTTCACCATAATATACCAGCTCTAAGAACAGCACTTGCACATAAGGAGGGTCTCAACAACACATTGTTGCTAAATGGATGGATGACTTAGACACTGCAAAGTCAAACCTTATATGGAGATTAAGTATGGTTTAAATATTCTAATATACATTGGAGATGTGTATAGGTGTTAAGTTGACAAGGGGTGGTCTTCTGATAGCTATTTTATCTGTCAACTTGACTGGGCTAAGGGATGCCTAGATAGCTGGTAAAACATTTCTGGGTATGTCTGTGAGGGTGTTTCTGGACGAGATTAGCATTTGATTCAGTAGACTGAGTGAAGAAACCTGTCTTCATCATTTGGGCTGTTATCATCCAACCCACTGGGGGCCTGAATGGAATAAAAGTTTGAAGGAAAGGTGAATTCTCTCACTCCTTGAGCTGAGATGTCTATCTTCTCTTGCCCTCAGACATGAATATAGGCATTCCTGATTCTCAGTTTGGTCTTGGGCTGAGAGTTGCACCATTAACTTTCCCTGGTTCTTGGGCCCTCAGACTCAAACTGAATTATATCAGTCTTTTCTGCTTCCCTAGTTTTCAGACAGCAGATTGTGGGACTTCTAAGCCTCCATAGCTGCATGAGCCAATTCCAATAATAAATCACCTCTTATATCTATCTATGTATCCTAGTGGTTCTGCTTCTCCCAAGACCTTAATACACTAATCATCTCTCCCACAGCCAATAACGTCAGACACCAAAAAGATAGATTCCAAGGCAGACTCAAGACTCAAACCCAGGTGTATCTTACAACAAATCTCATCACTTAACCCCAATCTGTGAGAGGAGACACAGGAGGTTGTGCCTAACTACCTGTGTTCATGTGTTCCTTGGTCTTTGTAATTTGGGAAATATCATCTCTGTTTCTGCAGCATAGTCTTCCAAAGCCAATCCTACTCCAGTACAAACATATTTTGAGTTTAGTGTCATAATTAGGAAGGCTGACAAAAAGAAGTTAGGATAGAACAAGTCAAAATACTGGTGGCTTAAAATAGAGAGTTTATGTCTCTCTTACACAGTGATCTTTATGCAGGAAGGTCAGGACTGACATGGAGGCCATATGATATCAGGGACTCAGGCTTCTAGTAGAGATTTGCTATCATCAACATGCAGCTTCCACCATTGATCTAAGATGACTTCATGGTTCCCACCTTTATCCCAGAGAGTGGAAAGGAGGAAAAAGAAGTGGACGACACAACTGGTAGTTGTAAACATCACTTCTCTTCATAATCCATTAGTCAGAATTTAGTCACATGGCTACATGTAGCCAAAAGGGAAGCTGAAAATGCAAATGTCAAGCAAAACCCTGAGGTTCTATTACTAATAGACAGGGAGGGTAGATATGGGGAGATCACATGCTATCTCTGCCACAGACAATAAAATTAATGAATATTAAATTTGACCAAGCATGGATGTGTCTTAAAGGTTCAGAAGAGGGTGAGCATTGATAAGACAAGGACAGTAAATTTATCTATTCATTTTCTCACACAGGTTAAGACTGGTCACCATTGGAACCAGGCTGTTTTTATCTCAGAACTTCAGTCTTCCATGTTACTTTTTATATTAATTTTTTTAATTTAAAATTTAAAATATCAAAATGTATAAATTTATGTATATATTTCAGTTGAAGGAAGTGTTAGATATTTATACAATAACAGTTTTTGGCAAATACCTACCACATATGTGGTAACATACAATCAAACACATAGGCAATCATTTATTTAGTAATAATAGCAACATATATGTGTTTATACATACACACAGCAATGTATATATATATATTATATGTAATTATATATTAATACTTATGATATATTAATATATTAATTTTTATTTTACTATGGAAATTGCAAATATAAGGTAATATAAAAATCTAATATATTTGCAGATGTAGAAACTGGGGCTACCACATTATTGAAAATAAAAGCTTCACAACATTTATAATTTTTTCTCAGGATATAGAATTAATTATATCTGAAATGTAAAACATTTCACAATCTTTTCTTTATATTTTATCCCATTTCACATTACTTCAGCTGAAGAGGAAAGAATTTTCAAAGAGTGTATTGCATGGATGTGCTCTCATTCTAAAGAATTTAGCCTATATGACTCTGGTTATAGAAACCTAAGAAGTTAAGAATAGAGGAAAAAAAGATGAAAATCTAAGCAGAGTGGACTTCTAAATCTGTATCTATGCAACCAGACTTTTAAAAAATAACATTTTCTAAATTAGGGCAGATATGAAAAAGTCACAGCATGCAAAGGTCCTTGATGTGCCATGCATTCTTTAATTCTTTAATTAGACATACCTCTAACACTAGACTAAGAGGCACCAGTACCTCAACCATGCCCACATCAGGCATTAGTAATCAACCACTGCACTGCACAGTCTGCTTCTAGCCAGACACTTTCAGCTGGTGAGAATTAATATGTAAAATGACATCTATTTGTCATCTGCCTTTTCATGCAAGCCTTTAGTCTAAACTCACTTAACGGATACATTAGTATACTGGAGTTGTAGAGATAAACAGTTATTTCCCTCAGGAGGAAACTAGGAACAAGGGTAAATATAACACAGTTTGATAAGATGATTAGAGATGAGCATGGGAGACTATGGGAACCCAGAGGAAAGCAGAGGGGAGGGCAGAAGTGACACAGGGAAGATTTCATGGAAGAGGAAGCCATTAAGCTCATATACTCAGGATAACAATTTCTGACACAGAAACCCAAGTCATGTGTGTCATTGTTTTCTCTGACCCACTCTACACAGTGAATTTGACAGTGATGGTTGTGCATTATTGCCCAGCCTGAGACACTTTCTCTTGCAGCTATGAATGAATCACTATGCCTGAGAGAACCTCCACAATCAAACTGACCTCCAGCACTACTGAGGGCAGAGAATTTCCATGGGAATCAAGTGATAATGACACAAATTTTGAAAGCTCAGCAAAATAATCATCATCTTGAAAAATTTCTCTCTTACACAAAGTGGAAACAAAACTTAGTGTGCAGGGTTGGATATTTCCTGGGTCAAAGCAACCACACTATGATGAGTTCATTCCTGTCCCCACCTCATAAAATGACATGTGGCTTATGGGCTCATAAAATAAATGATGAACATCTGGTCTGGCTCCAGAGGGAGAGAAAAGATCCAGCTACCTCCGACTTCAATGACTGCAGTGATCAGGAACTATTCTCTGGCCCAGAGCTTCCTGGAAAGCTACTGAAGCATTTAGGATAGGGGAGGAAGTGGAATGGAGAGGGGAAAGAAACCTACATGATAATTCATAGTGGCAGTAAGGCTTAAAATAATATTAAATCCTTCAAATAATGTAAAGAGCAATTTCCTAAGGATGCTCTATCAAAAGGCAAAAAGAAAAAAATTTCCACATGAATAGTTTACACTTAATCTCCCTAAAATCATTTCCCTTCAATCCCATTGTGGCCGCAGGGGAAGACATTGGGGTCTGGCTCCTGACCTTGGCAGGGTTGGCCTAACTTACATGAAGGAGACACTTACTAGAACCAAAGCAATTAGAGTCTATTAAAAAGCAATGCCTCGGGCTTCCCTGGTGGCGCGGTGGTTGAGAGTCTGCCTGCCGATGCAGGGGACACGGGTTCGTGCCCCGTTCCAGGAAGATCCCACATGCCGCAGTGCGGCTGGGCGCGTGAGCCATGGCCGCTGAGCCTGCGCGTCCGGAGCCTGTGCTCCGCAGCGGGAGAGGCCACAGCAGTGAGAGGCCTGCGTACCGAAAAAAAAAAAAAAAAAAAAAAAAAAAAAGAAGCAATGCCTCTGAAGGGGAACTTCGAGATGGTGGAGAAGTAAGACGTGGAGATAAGCCTCCTCCCCACAAATACATCAGAAATACATCTACATGTGGGACAACTCCTACAGAACACCTACTAGACACTGGCAGAAGACCTTAGACTTCCCAAAAGGCAAGAAACTCCCCACTTACCTGGGTGGGCAAAAGAAAAAATAGAGACAAAGAATAGGGACGGGACCTGCACCTCTGGGAAGGAGCTGTGAAGGAGGAAAAGTTTCCACACGCTAGGAAGCCCCTTCACTGGTGGAAACGGGGTGTGTGTGTGTGGGCGGGGGGAAGCTTCAGAGCGAGCCACGGAGGAGAGCACAGCAACAGGGGTGCAGAGGGCAAAGTGGAGAGATTCCCGCACAGAGGATCGGTGCCAGCACTTACCAGCCTGAGAGGCTTGTCTGCTCACCCGCCAGGACGGGTGGGGGTAGGAGCTGGGGCTCAAGTTTTGGAGATCAGATCCCAGGTAGAGGACTAGTGTTGGCTGCGTGAACACAGCTATAAGGGGGCTAGTGCACCACAGTTAACCAGGAGGAAGTTCAGGAAAAAGTCTGGAACTGCCTAAGAGTCAAGAGAGCATGGTTTCGGGGTGCACAAGGAGAGGAGATTCAGAACAGCACCTAAACAGTTTCAGAGACGGGTGCGAGCCACGGCTACCAACACAGACACCAGAGATGGGCATGAAACGCTAAGGATGCTACTGCATCCAACAAGAAACCTGTGTGCAAACACAGGTCACTACCCACACCTCCTCTCCCGGGAGACTGTGTAACCTGTCACTGCCAGGGTCCCATGATCCAGGGACAACTTCCCCAGGAGAACACACTGTGTGCCCCAGGCTGTTGCAATGTCATGCCAGCCTCTGCTGCCACAGACTCGGCCCCCCGCATCCCATACCCCTCCCTCCCTTAGGCCTCAGTGAGTCAGAGCCTCCGAAATAGCTGCTCCTTTAACCCCCTCCTGTCTGGGCAAAGAACAGATGCCAGAGGGAAACCTACATGCAGAGACTGGGCCAAATCCAAAGCTGAATCACAGCAGCTGTGCGAACAAAGAAGAGAAAGGGAAATTTCTCTGTGCTTCCTCAGAAGCAGTGGATTAAATCTCCACAATCAACTTGATGTACCCTGCCTCTGTGAAATACCTGAATACACAACGAATCATCCCAAAATTGAGGTGGTGGACTTTGCGAGCAACTGTAGACTTGGGGTTTGCTGTATGTGAGTGACTAATTTCTGATTGTTATGTTTATCTTAGTATAGTTTTTAACACTTTTTATCATTGGTGGATTTGTTTATTGGTTTGGTTGCTGTTTTTTTTTTCTTATTTTTTTATATTTTAATAATTTTTAAAATTTTCTATCTTAATAAATTTTTATTTTATTTTATTTCCTTTGTTTTCTCCCTTTTCTTCTGAGCCATATGGCTGACAGGGTGTGGGTGTTCCAGCTGGTAGTCAGGCCAGAGCATCTAAGGTGGGAGAGCTGAATTCAGGACATTGGACCATCAGAGACCTCCAGGCCACACCTAATATCAAATGGTGAAAGCTCTCCCAGAGAATTCCATCTCAATGCTATGACTCAGCTTCACTCAATGACCAGCAAACTCCAGTTCTGGAAACCTCATGCCAAACAACGAGCAAGATAGGAGCACAAACCCATCCAATAGCAGAAAGGCTGCCTAAAACCATAATAAGTTCACAGACACCCCAAACACAATAGTGGCTGTGGTCCTACCCACTAGAAACACAAGATGCAGCCTCATCCACCAGAACACAGGCACCATTCCCCTCCACCAGGAAGGCTACACAAACCACTGAACCAACCTCACCCACTGTGGGCAGACACTAAAAACAACGGGAACTACCAACATGCAGCCTGCAAAATGGAGACCCCAAATGCAGTAAGGTAAGCAAAATCAGAAGACAGAGAAATACACAGCAGATGAAGGAGCAAAGTAAAAACCCACCAGACCAAACAAATGAAGAGGAAATATGCAGTCTACCTGGAAAGGAATTCAGAGTTATGACAGTAAAGATGATCCAAAATCTTGGAAATAGAATGGAGAAAGTACAAGAAACATTTAGCAAGGACCTAGAAGAACTAAAGAGCAAACAAACAATGATGAACAACACAATAAAT
This sequence comes from Orcinus orca, assembly GCF_937001465.1. Taxonomy (NCBI): domain Eukaryota; kingdom Metazoa; phylum Chordata; class Mammalia; order Artiodactyla; family Delphinidae; genus Orcinus; species Orcinus orca. The sequence continues at coordinate 86,581,294 of NC_064566.1, read as the reverse complement.
GAAATTAAAAACTCTCTAGAAGGAATCAATAGCAGAATAACTGAGGCAGAAGAAAGAATAAGTGACATGGAAGATAAAATAGTGGAAATAACTACCACAGAGCAGAATAAAGAAAAAAGAATGAAAAGAATTGAGGACAGTCTCAGAGACCTCTGAGACAACATTAAATGCACCAACATTCAAATTATAGGGGTCCCAGGAAAAGAAGAGGAAAAGAAAAGGACTGAGAAAATATTTGAAGAGATTACAGTTGAAAACTTCCCTAACATGGGAAAGGATATAGGCAATCAAGTCCAGGAAGAGCAGAGAGTCCCATACAGGTTAAACACAAGGAGAAACACTTCAAGACACATATTAATCAAACTATCAAAAATTAAATACAAAGAAAAAATATTAAAAGCAGCAAGGGAAAAACAAGAAAAAACATACAAGGGAATCTCCATAAAGTTAACAGCTGATCTTTCAGCAGAAACTCTGTAAGCCATAAGGGAGTGGCAGCATATATTTAAAGTGATGAAAGGGAAAAAACTACAACCAAGATTACTCTACCCAGCAAGGATCTCAGATTTGATGGAGAAATTAAAACCTTTACAGACAAGCAAAAACTGAGAGAGTTCAGCACCACCAAACCAGCTTTACAACAAATGCTAAAGGAACTTCTCTAGGCAAGAAACACAAGAGAAGGAAAAAACCTACAATAACAAACCCAAAACAATTAAGAAATTGGGAATAAGAACATACATATCAGTAATTACTTAAATGTAAATGGATTAAATGCTCCAACCAAAAGACATAGACTAGCTGAATGGATATAGAAACAAGACCTGTATATATGCTGTCTACAATAGACCCAGTTGAGACCTAGGGACACATACAGACTGAAAGTGAGGGGATGGAAAAAGATATTCCATGCAAATGGATATCACAAGAAAGCTGGAGTAGCAATTCTCATATCAGACAAAATAGACTTTAAAATAAAGACTATTACAAGAGACAAAGAGGAACACTACATAATGATCAAGGGATCAATCCAAGAAGAAGATAGAACAATTGAAAATATTTATACACCCAACATACAAGCACCTCAATACATAAGGCAAATGCTAACAGCCATAAAAGGGGAAAACGACAGTAACACAATAATAGTAGGGGACTTTAACACCCCACCTTCACCACTGGACAGATCATCCAAATATAGAAATAAAGAAACACAAGCTTTAAATGAAACAAACAAGATGGACTTAATTGATATTTATAGGAAATTCCATTCAAAAACAGCAGAATACACTTTCTTCTCAAGTGCTCATGGAATATTCTCCAGGATAGATCATATCTTGGGTCACAAATCAAGCCTTGGTAAATTTCAGAAAATTGAAATTTTATCAATTATCTTTTCCTACCACAATGCTCTGAGACTAGATATCAGTTACAGGATAAAATCTATAAAAAATGCAAACACATGGAGGATAAACAATACACAAGTAACTAACGAAGACATCACTGAAGAAATCAAAGAGGAAACCAAAATATACCTAGAAACAAATGAAAATGAAAACAGAATGGTCCAAACCTATGGGATACGGCAAAAACAGTTCTAAGGGGGGAGTTTATAGCAATACAATCCTACCTCAAGAAACAAGAAGCATCTTAAATAAACAACCCAACCTAACACATAAAGCAATTAGAGAAAGAACAAAAAAACCCCAAAGTTAGCAGAAGGAAAGAAATCATAAAGACCAGATCAGAAATAAATGAAGGAAACAATGGCAAAGATTAATAAAGCTAAAAGATGGTTCTCTGAGAAGATAAACAAAATTAATAAACCATTAGCCAGACTCATCAATAAAAAAAGGGAAACAGCTCAAATCAACAGAATTAGAAATGAAAAACAAGTAACATATGACACTGCAGAATTACAAAATTTCAGGAGAGATTACTACAAGCAACTATATGCCAATAAAATGGACAACCTGGAAGAAATGGACAAATTCTGAAAAATGCACAACCTGCTGAGACTGAACCAGGAAGAAATAGAAAATATAAACAGACTAATCACAAGCACTGAAATTGAAACTGTGATTAAAAAACTTCAAACAAACAAAAGCCCAGGACCCGATGGCTTCACAGGCAAATTCTATTAAACATTTTCAGAAGAGATGGCACCTATCCTTCTCAAACTCTTCCAAAACACAGCACAGGGAGGAACACTCCCAAACTCATTCTATCAGGCCACCATCACCCTCGTACCAAAACCAGACAAAGATGTCACAAAAAAAGAAAACTACAGGCCAATATCACTGATGAACATAGATGTAAAAATCCTCAACAAAATATTAGGAAACAGAATCCAACAGCACACTAAAAGGATAATACACCATGATCAAGTGGGGTTTACCCCAGGAGTTGAAGGATTCATCAATATATGCAAATCAATCAATGTGATACACCATATTAACAAATTGAAGGAGAAAAACTATATGATCCTCTCAATAGATACAGAAAAAGCTTTCAACAAAATTCTACACCCATTTATGATAAAAACCCTCCAGAAAGTATGTGTAGAGGGAACTTACCCCAACATAATAAAGGCCATATATGGCAAACCCACAGCCAACATCATTCTCAATGGTGAAAAACTGAACCATTTCCACTAAGATAAGGAATAAGACAAGGCTGCCAACTCTCACCACTATTATTCCACACAATTTAGGAAGTTTTAGTCACAGCAATCAGAAAAGAAAAAGAAATAAATGGGATCCAAGTTGGAAAAGAAGACATAAAACTGTCACTGTTTGCAGATGACATGACACTATACATAGAAAATCCTAAAGATGCTACCAGAAAACTACTAGAGCTAATCAATGAATCTGGTAAAGTAGCATGATACAAAATTAATGCACAGAAATCTCTTGCATTCCTAAAAACTAATGATAAACAATCTGAAGGAGTAATTAAGGAAACACTCCCATTTACCATCACAACAAAAAGACAAAAATAATAAAATACATAGGAATGAACCTACCTAAGGAGACAAAAGACTTGTATGCAGAAAACTATAAGACACTGATGAAAGAAATTAAAGATGATACAAACAGACGGAGAGACATACCATGTTCTTGGATTGGAAGAATCAACATTGTGCAAATGACTATACTACCCAAAGCAATATATGGATTTAATGCAATCCCTACCAAACTACCAATGGCATTTTTCACAGAACTAGAACAAAAAATTTCACAATTTGTATGGAAATATAAAAGACCCCCAATAGCCAAAGCAATCTTGAGAAAGACAAATGGAACTGGAGGAATCAAGTTCCCTGACTTCAGACAATTCTACAAAGCTACAGTCATCAAGACAGTATGGTACTGGCACAAAAACAGAAATATAGATCAATGTAACAGGATAGAAAGCCCAGAGATAAACCCAGGCACACATGGTAAACTTATCTTTGATAAAGCAAGGATATAAAATGGAGAAAAGACAGCCTCTTCAATAAGTGGTGCTGGGAAAACTGGACAGCTACATGTAAAAGAATGAAATTAGAACAGTCCCTAACACCATACACAAAAATAAACTCAAAGTGGATTAAAGACCTAAATGTAAGTCCAGACACTATCAAACTCTTAGAGGAAAACATAGGCAGAACACTCTATGACATAAATCAAAGCAAGATCCATTTTGACACATCTCCTAGAGAAATAGAAATAAAAAGTAAAATAAACAAATGTGACCTAAGGAAACTTAAAAGCTTCCGCACAGTAAAAGAAACCATATAACCATATAACCCTCAGAATGGGAGAAATATTTGCAAATGAAGCAACTGACAAAGGATTAATCTCCAAAATTTATAAGCAGCTCACGCAGCTTAATATCAAAAAAAACAAACAAATCCAAAAATGGGTAGAAACCCTAAATAGACATTTCTCCAAAGAAGATATACAGATTGCCAACAAACACATAAAGGGATGCTCAACATCACTAATCATCAGAGAAATGCAAATCAAAACTACAATTAGATATCACCTCACACCAGTCAGAATGGCCATCATCAAAAAATCTAGAAACAATAAATGCTGGAAAGGATGTGGAGAAAAGGGAACCCTCTTGCACCACTGATGGGAATATGAATTGGTACAGCCACTATGGAGAACAGTATGGAAGTTCCTTAAAAATCTACAGATAGAACTACCATATGACCCAGCAATCCCATTACTGGGCATATACCCTGAGAAAACCATAATTCAAAAAGAGTCATGTACCACAATGATAATTGCAGTACTATTTTCAATAGCCAGGACGTGGGAGCAACGTAAGTGCCCATCAACAGATGAATGGATAAAGAAGATGTGGCACATATATACAATGGAATATTACTCAGCCATACAAAGAAACGAATTTGAGTTATTTGTAGTGAGGTGGATGGACCTAGAGTCTGTTATAGGGCGAAGTAAGTCAGAAAGAGAAAAACAAATACCATATGCTAACACATATATATGGAATCTAAAAGAAAATGGTTCTGAAGGGGCAGGACAGGAATAAATACGCAGTCGTAGGGAATGGACTTGAGGACACTGTGAGGGGAAAGGGTAAGCTGGGATGAAGTGAGAGAGTGTCATGGACATATATACACTACCAAGTGTAAAACAGATAGCTAGTGGGAAGCAGCCACATAGCCCAGGGAGTTCAGCTCGGTGCTTTGTGACCACCTAGAGAGTTGGGATAGGGAGGGTGGGAGGGAGACGCAAGAGGGAGGTGACATGGGGATATATGTATATGTATATATATGGCTGATTCACTTTGTTAGAAAGCAGAAACTAACACAACATTGTAAGGCAATTATAGTCCAATAAAGATGTTAAAAAACAAAACAAAACAATGTCCATGTCCTGGTATCCATTAATTCTTTAGGCTCCATAAGCACGTTTAGAAGAATAAACTTCTTAGATAGCTTTGTCAGAAGAGAGACCAGAAAGAAAGGGATGAGAACAGATGAATTAAAATGGTAGAAATTGGAAGAAAATAAGGACTCAGAGTCATTTGGAGGGATGTCAGATCAGAAAATGGCATTCAAATACAGGATCCTTCTCAGGGAGCATCGGGAGGGCTCTGCTCTCCAAAGCAGGGGTGACCCAGTTAGTCAGGGAGGTTGACCAAGACAAAGCTGAAGGTTTACCAAATTCAGACTCAAGTGGATATAAGTCTAGCCTTGGGCGCTTGAATACAGTACCTCAATACCAAGGAGACAGGCCAGGGAGTGCAAAAGAACAATGGAATCAGAGGTGAGAAAACTTTCATCCCATCTCCTCTAGTTACTAGCCAAGTGGGCTGGAATGGCTGGGTCTGTTGCCTTTTCTGATCAGGAATTTCCTCATCGTGCTCTCTCTACCTTCTCCTCTGATCATAAGATTTCAGCGGCAGTGCACAGGAAAGACTTTTGTGTAAACTATAAAATGATGTGTGAGGAAGGCACTGACACTAATGTGATTATCCACTATTTCTACAAAAAGACACCTCAAATGTAGGATGATGGGTCAACAGTTTAATCTTCCTATACTCTATTCAAAGCAAAATCTGACATTTAATTTGAGATACACTTTTTCTTTCCTTGATGGAAAGAAAGGGGAAAAAATGAGGAGGATTGTTCTTTTGAAAGATTTGCCTGTACTCTTAACTAATTTGAAACCCCAGCTTCAAAAGCAGTGAATTGTTTTATTTAATCAGCAAGAAAACATATCCCGCAAAAGGCAGCTCCCTGAAGGGGAATCTGCTCAAACACCATTTCCATGGCTGCCGCTGTAACAATATTTTTTACTGAACTAAGCATTGCTAATTTTAGCCACGGATTATCTGGAAAGCAAGGAAGAAATAGTTGAAAGGCAATTTTTACCTGAGCCACACTGAGCCTCTGAGAACTTTTACTAAGAAAAAGATGCTGCTAGAAAAAGCAACTACGTAACTCCAATGCCTTGGGGACATTTGTCAACTGCTCTCCATCAGCCTGTGCAAGAAGGAGGGAGGTACCATTTTTCTAATTTAGGAAGAAATTGAAACTCGGTGGTGAAATGATTTGATTCAGATCATTACAGTTTATATAAGAAAGCAGTGTATCACCCCAGCAACCTTAATTTCCAGCCTGGCCTCTGGTCCCAGACCTTTCCGTTAATGGCATGACATTTGCTTAGAGAGCTAAGCTATTTTGGATGCTGGTTTCAGTAAGCTGCCTCATGAAGGGACTTGAAAAAAAGAGATCTGCATTAAATGGACTGGAAGTAATATCTGCAACAGGTTACTTTGATTTTGAACAAGAAAGTAAGGTAAACAATAGTAATAGATAGACTCTGTCCCATTCATGAAGAGTCCGAGATTGCTTAAATAAGTGACCTTAAATTACCTGCAAAGGAGTCATAGAGAGGCAGATACATTCCTTATGATCTTAGCTGCTGTATCCTCCACAAGCAACAAATCCTCCAGGCAACAATGAATATTTTTCAGACTGCATTTGGAGGTGTCTCGCTCCAGGTGTGGGATACAGAAGTAGTTCTTGTGTGATCTCTGAATGAGGAGGAATGGGGCCTAGATAACCAAGTCAGGTCCCAGTGGGTACTGACCAGCTGCTTTTACAGAAAGTGAAGGCAAAAGTGTAGGGATTGCTCTTGTCACCTAGTAGAAATCCTTGGTGGGTTTCCAGGCCCAGGTTCCCCCAGGCTCACTCCTCTGGGGTTGCTGGCTGCAACTCTGAGGGTTAGATGTAGTCAGGGAAGGACTTTGGAAATCTCAGAATGCTCTGTTGTTTTCCTTCACTGAATACTTCTTTCAGATCCTCATTCATACTAAGGAATAGAGAACTAATAAAAACAGTATTAACCTGCAGGGAATTTGTTTTTCTCACTAATCTAAGCCAGAAGCTAAAGAGAACTATTGGCAATCAGAGTAGCATGGAAGAAAACTTTTTGAAAAGTTTTCTAAGACATTGGCTGACTTCTGCACCAGTAAACTTGGCAGGCTACTGGGGGAGATGGGCAAAACGAGACAGTCAAAACCTGCCCTCCCCCAGGGTTCTCTCATGATCCAGGGAAATTGATTCCTATGGGATTCCACAAGATCACTCGAGTAGAACTAGACTCCATAAAGCAAGCCTGTGGAATATTCAAATATAATGTCTAGGCTGGCCTTGTCCCTGAATTGATTTATTCCCAGCATGCGAGGGGTCCCCAAGCTTTTTTCTTGTCCCTGGGTGCCATGTGATGACACAGATGGTGCTCATATACCCAGCTCAGAGTGTGGTGGAGTCCAAGAAAAAACTCTTCCTGGAGGAAATAATTTCTGCATAGGGTCTTAAAGAATTAACAGGTTAATCTGGGGAAAAGGAAAGAGAAAGCATTCCAGGAAAGAGGACTATCAAAAATTAGGGTACAGGAGAATACTATTCAGCCATAAAAAAAAAAAAATGACATCCTGCCATTTGCAAGGATGAACCTTGAGAGCATTATCTTAAGTGAAATAAGTCAGGCAGAGAAAGAAAAATACCATATGATCTCACTTATATGTGGAATTCAAAAAAAAAAGAAACAAGCTCATAGAAGGGATTGGCTGTTGCTTAAGGGGATGGGGGTTGGGTATGGGGTGGGGTGGGGGGTGAGTGAAATGTCTGAAAGGGGTCAAAAGGTACAAACTTCCAGTTATAAAATAAGTCATGACAATGTAAGGTACAGCATGGTGACTGTTGTTAACAATATTGTATTGCATATTTGAAAGTTGCTAAGAGAGTAGATCTTAAAAGTTTTCATCACACACACAAAAATTATTTTTAGCTATGTATGGTGATGGATGTTAATTAGACTTATTGTGATGATCATTTTGCAATATATACAAATACTCAATCATCGTTGTACACCTGAAACTATAGCTGGTTTGTGAAGTCTCATCTCTAAGGCATTCCATGAGTGTAATCTTGGACTGACCATAGAACCTCTCTGAGTCTGAGCTTTCCCACCCACTGGATGTGAATAACCATGTCTCTTCTAACCATTTTACAGCATTCCTAGCAGATACAAGACAATGAATGTGAAAGTTCACTGTGAGCTATAAAACCCAGTACACACGTGAGGATTTCTTAATAAAGCAATTCCTTTACTGACTCTATTTCTCATTTCTCCACCTGCAAATTGCAAATCTCCTCAATGCAGGGGATTGTGCTTACAGATTACATAATTACTGTAGAGTTTGCCGTCTTTGAAAAAGCAAGGGGCTGTTTGGGATGCATGATAATCTTGCTAATCAGCAGCTCTTGATTTTTCAGGGAAAGTTTGTGTTGTTTGGGGTTATCCATAACATTTACTTCTCTGCTTCTCTTTCCTGTTGTCTGCCCTTGCTCATTTTATTACTTATTAGTAGCTTGCTGTGAGGTAAGGAGGAAACTATAAAGGGGAATGAAACACAAGCCATAATATAATGCAACTTTTTAGTGAAAATAGCATCAGTCAGGGAAGATGCTGGAACTTGCTGGAGATCCAGTTAATCTGTGACTTTTATTTCTCCTTGATATAATGCCTGGGCAAAGTGTATGCACTCTTCCCACACACTCAGAGATGTGGTGTTGCTGCTTAAGGCTCATGAAACATTAGTGTTAAGAATGTGGCCTGCAATTTCAGGTTTCACTTCTCATTGTTATGCTCTGAGTTGAAAACATCTCCCAAAAGAGTGAAAATATCCTCTATGCATGCTGACACTCCATTATATATCACACCTTTGAGTTTATAAGCCTGGTCTGAGTCGCATAACCACCTTTCCATGACATGAGGCTCTCCCCATACCTGAATCTAGTATCTCTGACATAGATTGACATTTCCCACTTCAAGTTGAAGATGGAAAAGCCTACTGTCCATGGTTATTCCTCCTGGGAATCGTGGGGCATGAGGACTTCTCAAGGTGGTTTCAACCAGACAGAAATCCAAATCCTGTTAATGGTCTTCAGAGAGAGAGAGAGAAGTTTGCATGCAGAAATAGAAGAATGTGGTGTCACTCTATTACATGATGACAGTCCAGGCTACCTTAGTCAGGTCTTTAGTTCCAAGTAACAAAATGCCAATTCATATTAGCTTAAGGAAAATATGGACTCACTGAAGGATAGGAGCTCCGGGGACTTGTACCCCCTCAGGACATTCTCTCTCTTCCACACCTCCTTTACCAACTCCATTCTCTTTGGCTGGTTGTCTTTACACCCCATGGCAACAAACATCACCAGACTTTATCTTTCAAGCCTTATAACCAGAGGAGAGGGCTCTTGCCTCTCTAAAGGAATAATTCTTTTCCAGAGGGGGGTTTGTTTGTCAGTATGCCTGTTGGCTTTCAAAGAACTAGAACTTTAAGGTATGTCCTATTTTCTCCATGATTTTCCTAATGCATATGAACACAGGTGTGTGATACATATGTAAATAGATACATATAAATGATTAAAGAACAAAAATTTAGGAAGACAGCAGGAGGAGAGACTTTAGCCTCACTTACTGCCCATGAGCGGATGGGAAAAGTTTTGAGTGAGACACAGAATTCTGTCTCTCCAATTTCCTTGAGGAATGACAGGTAATAAAGAAACATACTGAAGTCCTATCTGGCAATTATCTATACTTGTTTCATATGTGTATTTGAAAATTTAAATGAACCATTTTATAAAAATTCTTCCAAAGAACAAGATCAGTAATTCTTAACTAATTCTGATGTTGAATGTATGAAAGTGTAATCTAAATAAACTTATTCAGGAAAGTACCTGAATGCAGCTAACAGGTGAGTGCAGCTAATATTTAAATTTCTGTGCTCACAGAATACAGTGTGAATGACACATGGAGTTGTACAACATGGCAGTCTTGTGTGTGTTGGGGGGTGTATGTGTGTGCAGATGTGGTAGAAACTGCAAGTTGCCTACCCAATGTCCATTCCACCTTTCTTCCCAACTAATAGAATGCTCCTTTTCCTTCTGGGTTATAGAATGCCCAGCTAAAAAGTTACATTTTCCTGGTAGCTTGGTGTCAGTGGGATATAAGCAGAAGTTGTTGGTGGAACATCTAGGAAAACTCCTTTGCTCTCCATCCCTCTTCCTTCCTCGATATGGATATGATAGCTGCAGCTCCAGCAGCCTATCTGAATGACTAAGAGACATGGGAAGGATGGCAGAGAACAGAGATAGAAAGTGCCTGGGTCATCAAGACCATGGAATGGAGTGGTTATACCTGCCCTAAACCATCTAACCTCTACACCATTTTTAAAAAATAAGATCTGCTTTTTTTATGTAAAGCCATGGATGGTTTCAATTTTCTCATTTATCTAGCCAGTTAAAGAGTGACCCTTATAGAACCGGTGTAGGGCAGGACATTTGGATGGATAATCAGCACAGCTCAGGAAAGTTCTCATGAGGCTAAATTCTTTGAGATTTCTGGAATTTTTATGTGACATGACTTCTAGACATGAATGAAATCCTAGGTTTCTCCAGAGTTAGGAATAGAGGGAAGGCAGAAATAGAATGCAGATATCCTGGCCACTGCTTTCTCTACAATCTCCATACCCAGGTTTAAAAACAAGTTGACACAGTGCTGGTCCAAGAAGTACAGGGTTTGTGTTATGGGACAGTAAGAACAATAAAATGTGTACACCCGGGTTCAAAGTTTCATTCTTCCATCCACTAACTATATGGCTTTAGACAAGTTATTAACTTCTCTGTGACATTTTCCACATCCGAACATGTAGATAATAAAAGCTTTCATTGGGTTTTCAAGTGTACAAAAATCCTAGATTTTATGAACATCTGAGGTGAGAATTTGGACTGCTGTGCAGACAGTAAGTGAGCCACTAACATGGAGAACCAGGACTATCTCTCAGTTATTGAGCACACAAAGTCCAAAGAGCAAGTCAGAGAAAATTTAAAAGTCCAAGGTTCTGAGGTCACTTTTGTGCAAAACTATAAACACATAAACTCAATACAATGGACAAACCCAGACCATTAGACACCAGGCTCTAGTCATATCACAAATTAGAGCACTCTTCTCCCATAGAGAGAAGTCAGTGAGAGAGAGGAGAAAAAAAAAGGCAAGCAATTTCCCCACAATTCTGAGAATTCTGAGAGGTCAGAAGTTCTTATTTTATGGGCCCAGGCAGAAAAGCAAGAAGAGCTAGATACTTCTTTACCCTACATCTGGCTTTCAGGGTTGGAACAAGGATTAGATTATATAATCAAGTATATTTTCTAAAAAATCCATGTATTTTTGTAACACAGAAATCCTGAAAAGCAATTTGACTGTAACAAAAATAGAAGAATGCATCATTGTCTTCTGGGCTCTGCTGTCGCTTGGCTTCCCTTCATCCAGGAACAATCCACCGCCTTTCTCATAGCCTACTTTCACCTTGAAAGTTGCACAGGGTAAAAGGAAGAGAAAAGCATGGGAGGTGAGAAGAATGGAAAGGCTGCAGGCTGGCTTCTTCAGGTTCAGTTCTTAATCTCCTGTGTGGATGCTCATGGTTGGGAAGAAATAAAAGTAGTGAAGGCCATTGCTTTACCTTAATCTTAAATCTTATATTAGAAAAGCTTTCAGATAGAAAAAAGAAAGACAAATAAAATCCCTTGCCAAAAAGAGTTGCACTGAAGCTTGAAAATGGAACTTATATCTAGTAATATATTTGGGGTTATAGCAAGAGTCCTGAGATACAAATTCATTCATTTTATCTTCCAGTGTCTCACGTTCATGTAAATGGCTCAGGGCACATATTTGAAAATTCTCATGGAAAAAAAGTCACATTCTAAAGTACACCCAGATTATGGTTATAAAACTAACTTATTTTTAAGGGGGGATGACCAAGCATTCCAGGTTTAAAGTGGAAATGAGATGAAAATGTTTGGAGAACAAAGTGTGATTGCATTCTTGAAAAATTTAATTAGGTCTTTAAAAATAACTGAAACTAACAAATACCCAAAATCCAAGCAGATCTCAAGAACTAATCAACATAAGATGATACAGGAAGCTTCAGTTGAAAACATTGAAAACTAATAGGATTTGAAATGTAAATACCTGGGATTTTTGTGCACTGCTTGGTTTGTTTTTTAGTGAGAATAAAAAGTACAGCTTCTAATTTATTTAATATTCCTAAAATATTTGTTTCTTAACTATCAACAAAACAAAAAGGCAACCTACTGAATGGGAAAAATATTTGCAAATCATACATCTGATAAAGGGTTAATATCCAAAATACATAAAGAACTCATACAACTCAGTAGCAAAAAAACCAAATCTGATTAAAAAATGGGCAGAGGGTCTAAATAGACATTTTCCAAAGAAGACATACAGATGGCCAAAAAGCACATGAAAAGATCATTAATAATCAGAGAAAGGCAAATTAAAACATGTAAAGGTGCTCAACATCATTAATGATTAGGAAAATGCAAATCAAAACCACAGTGAGATATCACCTCACACCTGTCAGAATGGCTACTATCAAAAAGACAAGAAATAATAAATGTTGGCAAGGATGTGGAGAAAATGAACACTTGTGCACTAATGGTGGGAATGTAAATTGGTGCAATCACTATGGAAAACAGTATGGAGGTTCCTCAAAAAATTAAAAATGGAACTACTATATGATCTGTAATTCCACTTCTGGGTATTTATTCAAAGAAAATCAAAATGCTAATTCAAAAAGATATATGCACCTTCATGTTCATTGTAGCATTATTATAATAGCCAAGATATGGAAACAACATGTGTCCATCAACGGATGAATGGATAAAGAAGATGTGGTATATATATATATATATATATATTTACAATGGAATATTACTCATCCATAAAAAAAGAATGAAATCTTGCATTTGTGACAACATGAATGGACCTCGGGGGAATTATGCTAAGTGAAATAAGTCAGAGGAAGACAAATATCATATGACCTCTCTTATGTAAGGAATCTAAAAAACAAAAACAAATATAAACAAACAAATCCAACTCATAGATACAGAAAACAGATTGGTGGTTGCAAGAGGTGGGAGGTGGCGAGTAGAACAAAAGGGTAAACCATTTTTTAGTTTAAATAAATAAATTGAATAAAATTTTTCCAAATAAAATAAAAATGAATTAGTTTATATTGTGCATTTAAAGAATATATAACTTGATTCACTTGCTCTCTCTTTCAATTTAAAAAAAAAACATAATACTGACTGGAAGGGTGTGGATAGGAAGAGTCTTTTTTTCTCTAGCTATTGGAAATACTTATTATAATGCCTTGTGAAATATAACCTAAGCTGCATTTTAATCAAACTTTGTTTTCTTTCTGAGGAGAGCATCTTGGAGAATAATTTGGCTTCATTTCCCACAATAAAATGGCCTTTTGTGGATTATTTCAAAATATACCTCACAAACATTAGAAAGAGTAGCCAAGTTACCAGCTTCCGAAGTTGCCTGTGGTCTTCAACGAGGGAGATTCATTCTTAGTGGAACCATCCATATCAACTATCAAGATGAGACTATATCTGTATGACATGAGTAAAGCTTTCCTCGTCTATTTTGACAAAGTCTTCAATGGCAATTTATATAACTGGCTGTCAAAATCCTGACTTTTGTTGCAAACAGAATGAGCCAGATTGGGGGCAGGATAGAAGTCTACACACCCACATGGCATGCCACTTCCTTTTCTCAAAATATTCAAGGCTTTCCCATTGCTAATAGGTAGAGATCAGACTTCTTACCTGTGTGATCTGGGCTCCAACCCACTTCTCTCTCATTTCTCATTTTCTCAAGCTTGTTTACAACCAGCTTCAAATGTGCCATGTTCTCTTTCTCTCATCCCCTGGCCTTCAATCTAGTTTTTCTGCTTGATATCATCTCTCTTTACCCCTTCTCTCATCTTTTGCCAGTTGCCTGGTTTAATCTTCTGGTGTAGGTTTATATGTCACTTCCTTCAGGATGTCTTCTGTCATACCCAAAGTTCATGTCAGTTTTTACCTAAATGCTTCCATAGCACCCAACACATCCAGCATATCTCTTACCACAGCTCTTTCACACTGTTGTAATTGCCATCTCCTTGCCTACATATCCCACTAGATGAGAAATACTGTGATCATGATGTCCTGTATCTTATACAATATTTTGTCCAAAGTGCCTACCATAGACACTCAATAATTTTTTTTTGCTCCGATCGTGTGAGGTGGTACCAGTATTAGGGAATTAGAAACAAAAATGGACAGGTGGAGTGTTAAGGAAGGCCAAGTAGAGGTTTGACCCAAAACATAGTGTATATTGGGTAGATATTTTAGTGGTGCCAGCTAAGGGCTGTAGGTAGATGTCCCTGAGACAAGCAAGGCCTGCATCAGGGGTCTGGCTTTGGGTTTCAAGTACCTCATGTGGGAATTAGCATTCAGAGCCCAGATCTGGTCCTCGAGAAGATTGCCCAATGCAAGAGAGAAGTCTAGTCCTGAAGGAACCTGTCTGGGTCAAGATACTAAGCTAAGGTAATGATCCAATTACTGGAATTAGTGTTTAACACAAATGTTTAGGCATTAAGAACAAAGTGAGAACACATCTATTATGCCTGCAGCACAAGGTCAGAACAGGGTTAGAACAAGACCAGTGATACAGAGCCTAGGAATCTTGTATTTCCTAAAATTCTTGAAAATAATTGGTTCTAGAGCCTGGGGAAAAGCTAGGCCTGCAGATGGAAGTGAAAGGATATGATAATCTGAGGAATTTGAGGACAAGGACTGAGGAATTCCTTACACCTGTCAGGGAATTCAATCATCAGGAAGGCCAAACTGACTTAAAGCCAGGCTGCATATAGTGGTTACTTCGCACAGACTATCCACTGAGCAATCCACATTGAGACTGGCAAGGGAAGCCAGGTAAGAACAGACTCCCAAGTCTGCAGTGTGCACTGTATTTATTATTCCCTCTGAGGATTGTCTACTTATTCTAGGACAAAGTTGCAAAGAACTCTTGTCCTTCTCAGGCATGTGTGATGGTACTCTTGCCAAACAATATATTTAAGGTGCATCCCATGTCCAATTCAGTCTGAGTCATTACAACTTTAGGAGAGCTATCTCATGGTCAAAGAATTTCAGAGGAGTAGAATTTGTTCATGGTACTTCACTAGATGCCATCCTGGTCTCTACCATTTTAGACAATCCTCCACTAAAAAACTCCCTGGATAAGCCAGAAAGGAATCATTTTAACTCAGGCCAACTAGAAAATATATTAGCCTTAAGACAAAATAAGGCAAAGCAACCAAAAATATTGTCAAACATGTAATAGAATAAAGGCATTCATAATGATAACCTTATGGAGAGTTTTGCCAAGAAATCAATACTTCCTAATGTTGTATTTAAGACCTGGAATTGGATCTAATTCAAACTTCACAAATTTTTCCGTAATGTTGACATATTTTTTCTTTCAACATGAAAATAAAGGAAGGGGACTCAACAGTAGTGAGCCAATGCATTCTAAGAGACTGGAACAGTCAAAGAATTTCTTGATTTAAGAATTCCAGAGGCGACATTCAAGATGACGGAGGAGTAAGACATGGAGATCAGCTTCCTCCCCACAAATACATCAAAAATACATCTACATGTGGAACGACTCCTACAGAACACCTACTGAATGCTGGCAGAAGACCTCAGACTTTCTAAAAAGCAAGAAACTCCCCATGTACCTAGGTAGGGCAAAAGAAGAAAGAGAAAACAGAGACAAAACAACAGGGACAGGACCTGCACATCTGGGAGGGAGCTGTGAAGGAGGAAAAGTTTCCACACACTAGGAAGCCTCTTCACTAGTGGAGAAGGGGGGGAAGGCAAAGGGAAAGCTTCAGAGCCATGGAGGATAGTGCAGCAACAGGGGTGCAAAAGGCAAAGTGGAGAGATTCTCGCACAGAGGATCGTTGCTGACCAGCACTCACCAGCCCAAGAGGCTTGTCTGCTAACCCGCCGGGGCAGGTGGAGGCTGGGAGCTGAGGCTCGGGCTTCAGAGAGCAGATCCCAGGGAGAGAACTGGGGTTGGCTGTGTGAACACAGCCTGAAGAGAGCTAATGCACCACAGCTAGCCAGGAGGGAGTCCAGAAAAAAGTCTGGAACTGCCTAAGAGTCAAGAGACCATGGTTTTGGGTGCATGAAGAGAGGAGATTCAGAACACCCTAGACAGCTTCAGAGGCGGGCATGAGCCACAGCTAACAGCGTGGACACCAGAGATGGGCATGAAATGCTAAGGCTGCTGCTACATTCACAAAGAATCCTGTGTGCAATCACAGGTCACTATCCACACCGCCCCTCCTGGGAGCCTGTGCAGCCCGTCACTGCCAGGGTCCCATGATCCAGAGACAACTTCCCTGGGAGAACACAAGGCACACCTCAGGCTGTTGCAACATCTTGCTGGCCTCTGCTGAGGCAGGCTTGCCCCGCATCCCGTACCCCTCCCTCCCCCTGGCCTGAGTGAACCAGAGCCCCCTAATCAGCTGCACTTTTAACCCCCTCCTGTATGGGTGAAGAACAGATACCAGAGGGTGACCTAGATGCAGAGGTGGAGCCAAATCCAAAGCTGGACCCCAGGAGCTGAGAAAGGGAAATTTCTCCATGCAGCCTCAGGAGCAGTGGATTAAATCTCCACAATCAACTTGATTTACCCTGCACCTGTGGAATAGGTGAATAGAAAATGAATCATTCTAAATTTGAGGCAATGGACATTGGGAGCAACTGTAGACTTGGGGTTTGCTGTATGTGACAGACTAGTTTCTGATTTTTATGTTTATCTCAGTAGAGTTCTATGCATTTGTTATCATTGGTGGATTTGTTTATTGGTTTGGTTGCTCTCTTCTTTATTTTATTACTTTTTTATATTTTTAATACTTTTTTATTTTAATAACTTTATTTCATTTTACCTTATTTTTCTTTCTCTTTTTTTTCTCACTTTTCTTCTGAGGCATGTGGCTGACAGGGTCTTGGTGCTCTGGCTGGGTGTCAGCCCTGAGCCTCTGAGGTGGGAGAGTTAAGTTCAGGACACTGGACCACCAGAGATCTCCCAGCCCCATATAATAACAATTGATGAGAGTTCTCCCAGAGATCTCCTTATGAACGCTAAGACACAGCTCCACTCAATGACCAGCAAGCTCCAGTGCTGGAAACCCCATGCCAAACACCTAGCAAGATGGGAACACAAACCCACCTATTAGCAGAGAGGCTGCCTAAAATCATAATAAGTTCACAGACATGCCAAAACACACCACTGGATATAGTCATGCCAACCAGAAAGACAAGATCCAGTGTCATCCAACAGAACACAGGCACCAGTCACCTACACCAGGAAGACTACACAACCCACTAAATCAACCTCATCCACTGGGGGCAGACACCAAAAACAACAGGAAATGTGAACATGCAACCTGCGAAAAGGAGACCCCAGACATAGTAAGTCAAGCAAAATGAGAAGACAGAGAAACACACAGCAGATGAAGGAGCAAAGTAAAAACCCACCAGACAAAGAAATAAAGAGGAAATAGGCAGTCTAACTGAAAAACAATTCAGAGTAATGAAAGTAAATATGATCCAAAATCTTGGAAATAGAATGGAGAAAATTCGAGAAACAATTAACAAGGACCTAGAAGAACTAAAGAGCAAACAAACAATGATGAACAACACAATAAATGAAATTAAAAGTTCTCTAGAAGAAATCAATAGCAGAATAACTGAGGCAGAAGAACGAATAAGTGACCTGGAAGATAAAATAGTGGAAATAACTACCTCAGAGCAGAAAAAAGAAAAAAAGGGTGAAAAGAACTGAGGACAGTCTCAGATGCCTCTGGCACAACATTAAATGCACCAACATTCAAATTATAGGGGTCCCAGAAGAAGAAGAGAAAAAAAAAGGGACTGAGAAAGTGTCCAAAGAGCTTTTAGTTGAAAACTTTCCTAATACGGGAAAGGAAATAGGCAATCAAGTCCAGGAAGAGCAGAGACTCCCATACAGGATAAATACAAGGAGAAACATGCCAAGACACATATTAATCAAACTATCAAAAATTAAATACAATGAAAAAATATTAAAAGCAGCAAGGGAAAAGCAACAAAAAACATACAAGGGAACCTCCATAAGGTTAACAGCTGATCTTTCAGCAGAAACTCTGCAAGCCAGAAGGGAGAGGCAGGACATATTTAAAGTGATGAAAGGGAAAAACGTACAACCAAGACTAAGCTACCCAACGAGGATCTCATTTAGATTCGATGGAGAAATTAAAACCTTTACAGACAAGCAAAACCTAAGAGAATTCATCACCAGCAAGCCAGATTTACATAAAATGCTAAAGGAACTTCTCTAGGCAGGAAACACAAGAGAAGGAAAAGACCTACAATAACAAACCCAAAACAATTAAGAAAATGGTAATAGGAACATACATATCAGTAATTACCTAAATGTAAATGGATTAAATGCTCCAACAAAAAGACATAGACTGGCTGAATGGATACAAAAACAAGACCCGTATATATGCTGTGTACAAGAGACTCACTTCAGACCTAGGGACATAAACAGACGGAAAGTGAAAGGGATGGAAAAAAATATTCCATGCAAATAGAAATCAAAAGAAAGCTGGAGTACCAATTCTCATATCAGACAAAATATACTTTAAAATTAAGACTATTACGACAAAGAGGGAAACTTCATAGTGATCAAGGGATCATTCCAAGAAGAACATAGAACAATTAGAAATATTTATGCACCCAATATAGGAACACATCAATACATAAGGTAAATGCTAACAGCCATAAAAGGGGAAATAACAGCAATACAATCATAGTAGGGAACTTTAACACCCCAATTTCAGCAGTGGACAGATCATCCAAAATGAAAATAAGTAAGGAAAAACACAAGCATTAAATGACACATTAAACAAGGTAGACTTAATTGATATTTACAGGACATGCCATCTAAAAACAACAGAGTACACTTTCTACTCAAGTGCTTATGGAACATTCTCCAGGATAGATCATATCTTGGGTCACAAATCAAGCCTTGGTAAATTTAAGAAAATTAAAATTCTATCAAGTATCTTCTCCGACCACTATGCTATGAGATTAGATATCAATTACAGGAAAAATAAAACTGTAAAAACAACAAACACATGAAGGCTAAACAATACACTACTAAATAACAAAGAGATCACTGAAGAAATCAAAGAGGAAATCAAAAAATAGCTAGAAACAAATTACAATGAAAACAGGATGACCCAAAACCTATGGGATGCAGCAAAAGCAGTTCTTTTTTTTTTTTTTAACATCTTTATTGGAGTATAATTGCTTTACAATGGTGTGTTAGTTTCTGCTTTATAACAAAGTGAATCAGTTATACATATACTTAAGTTCCCATATCTCTTGCCTCTTGCATCTCCCTCCCTCCCACCCTCCCTTTCCCACCCAACTAGGTGGACACAAAGCACCGAGCTCATCTCCCTGTGCTATGCAGCTGCTTCACACTAGCTATCTATTTTACATTTGGTAGTGTATATACGTCCATGCCACTCTTTCACTTTGTCACAGCTTACCCTTCCCCCTCCCTATATCCTCAAGTCCATTCTCTAGTAGGTCTGTGTTTATATTCCCATCTTACCCCTAGGTTCTTCATGACCTTTTTTTTTTTTTTTTTGCTTAAATTCCATATATATGTGTTAGTATATGGTATTTGTTTTTCTCTTTCTGACTTACTTCACTCTGTATGACAGACTCTAGGTCCATCCACCTCACTACAAATAACTCAATTTCCTTTCTTTTTATGGGTGAGTAATATTCCATTATATATATGTGCCACATCTTCTTTACCCATTCATCTGATCATGGACGCTTAGGTTGCTTCCATGTCCTGGCTATTGTAAATAGAGCTGCAATGAACATTTTGGTACATGACTCTTTTTGAATTATGGTTTTCTCAAGGTATATGCCCAGGAGTTGGATTGCTGGGTCATATGGTAGTTCTATTTGTAGTTTTTTAAGGAACTTCCATACTGTTCTCCATAGTGGCTGTATCAATTTACATTCCCACCAGCAGTGCAAGAGTGCTCCCTTTTCTCTACACCCTCTCCAGCATTTATTATTTCTAGATTTTTTTGACGATGGCCATTCTGACTGGTATGAGATGATATCTTAATGTAGATTTGATTTGCATTTCTCTAATGATTAATGATGTTGAGCATTCTTTCATCTGTTTGTTGGCAGTCTGTATATCTTCTTTGGAGAAATGTCTATTTAGGTCTTCTGCCCATTTTTGGATTGGGTTATTTGTTTTTTTGTTATTGAACTGCATGACCTGCTTGTAAATTTTGGACATTAATTCTTTGTCAGTTCCTTCTTTTGCAAATATTTTCTCCCATTCTGAGGGTTGTTTTTTGGTCTTGTCATGGTTTCCTTTGCTGTGCAAAAGCTTTTAAATTTCATTAGGTCCCATTTGTTTATTTTTGTTTTTATTTCTATTTCTCTAGGAGGTGGGTCAAAACGGATCTTGCTGTGATTTATGCCATAGAGTGTTCTGCCTATGTTTTCCTCTAAGAGTTTTATAGTGTCTGACCTTACATTTAGGTCTTTAATCCATTTTGAGTTTATTTTTGTGTATGGTGCTAAGAAATGTTGTAATTTTATTGTTTTACATGTAGCTGTCCAGTTGTCCCAGCACCACTTATTGAAGAGGTGTCTTTTCTCCATTGTATTTTCTTGCCTCCTTTATCAAAGATAAGATCACCATATGTGCATAGGTTTATCCTTGGGATTTCTATCCTGTGCCATTAATCTACATTTCCGTTTTTGTGCCAGTACCATACTGTCTTGATAACTGTAGCTTTGTAGTATAGTCTGAAGTCAGGAAGCCTGATTCCTTTAGCCCTGTTTTCCTTTCTCAAGATTGCTTTAGCTATTCGGGGCCTTTTGTATTTCCATACAAATTGTGAATTTTTTTGTTCTAGTTCTGTGAAAAATGCCAGTGGTAGTTTGATAGGGATTGCATTGAATCTGTAGATTGCTTTGGGTAGTAGAGTCATTTTCACAATGTTGAGTCTTCCAATCCAAGAACAGGATATATCTCTCTACCTATTTGTATAATCTTTTATTTCTTTCATCAGTGTCTTATAATTATCTGCATACAGGTCTTTTGTCTCCTTAAGTAGGCTTATTCACAGATATTTTATTCTTTTTGTTGCAATGGTATATGGGAGTGTTTTCTTGGTTACACTTTCAGATTTTTCATCATTAGTGTATAGGAACGCCAGAGATTTCTGTGAATTAATTTTGTATCCTGCTACTTTTCCAAATTCATTGATTAGCTCTAGTAGTTTTCTGATAGCATTTTTAAGATTCTCTATGTATATTATCATGTAATCTGCAAACAGTGACAGCTTTACATCTTCTTTTCTGATTTGGATTCCTTTTATTTCCTTTTTTCTCTGATTGCTGTAGCTAAAACTTCCAAAGCTATGTTGAATAATAGTGGTGAGAGTGGGCAACCTTGTCTTGTTCCTGATCTTAATGGAAATGGTTTCAGTTTTTCACCCTTGGGGACCATGTTGGCTGTGGGTTTGTCATATATGTCCTTTTTTATGTTGAGGAAAGTTCCATGTATGCCTACTCTCTGCAGCGTTTTTATCATACATGGGTGTTGAATTTTGTCGAAAGCTTTCTCTGCATCTATTGAGAGGATCATATGGTTTTTCTCCTTCAATTTGTTAATATGGTTTATCACGGTGATTGATTTGCATATATTGAAGAATTCTTACATTCCTGGAATAAATCCCACTTGATCATGGTGTATGATCCTTTTAATATGCTGTTGGATTCTGTTTCCTAGTATTCTGTGGAGGATTTCTGCATCTATGTTCATCAGTGATATTGGCCTGTAGTTTTCTTTCTTTGTGACATCTTTGCCTGGTTTTGGTATCATGGTGATGGTGGTCTCATAGAATGAGTTTGGGAATGCTCCTCCCTCTGCTATATGTTGGAAGAGTTTGAGAAGGATAGCTGTTAGCTCTTCTCTAAATGTTTGATAGAATTCGCCTGTGAAACCATCTGGTCCTGAGCTTTTGTTTGTTGGAAGATTTTTAATCACAGTTTCAATTTCAGTGCTTGTGGTTGGTCTGTTCATATTTTCTATTTCTTCCTGGTTCAGTTTTTGAAGGTTGTGCATTCTAAGAATTTGTCCATTTCTTCCAGTTTGTCCATTTTATTGGCATAGAGTTGCTTGTAGTAATCTCTCATGATCTTTTCTTTTTCTGCAGTGTCTGTTGTTACTTCTCCTTTTTCATTTCTAATTCTATTGATTTGAGTCTTCTCCCTTTTTTTCTTGGTGAGTCTGGCTAATGGTTTATCAATTTTGTTTATCTTCTCAAAGAACCAGCTTTTAGTTTTATTGATCTTTGCTATCGTTTCCTTCTTTTTCATTTATTTCTGATCAGAACTTTATGATTTCTTTCCTTCTGTTAACTTTGGGTTTTTTTTGTTCTTCTTTCTCTAATTGCTTTAGGTGTATGGTTAGGTTGTTTATTTGAGATGTTTCCTGTTTCTTAAGGTAGGATTGTATTGTTATAAACTTCCTTCTTAGAACTGCTTTTTCTGCATCCCATAGGTTTTGGGTCGTCGTGTCTCCATTGTCATTTTTTTCTAAGTATTTTTTGATTTCCTCTTTGATTTCTTCATTGATCACTTCATTATTGATTAGTCTACTGTTTAGTTTCCATGTGTTTGTATTTTTTTACAGATCTTTTCCTGTAACTGATATCTAGTCTCATAGCATTGTGGTTGGAATAGATACTTGATACAATTTCAATTTTCTTAAATTTACCAAGGCTTGATTTGTGACCCAAGATATAATCTATCCTAGAGAATGTTCCATGAGCACTTGAGAAAAATGTGTATTCTGCTGTTTTTGGATGGCATGTCCTATAAATATCAATTAAGTCCATCTTGTTTAATGTATCATTTAAAGGTTGTGTTTCCTTATTTATTTTCATTTTGAGTGATCTGTCCACTGCTGAAAGGGGGGTGTTAAGGTTCCCTACTATGATTGTGTTACTGTCAATTTCCCCTTTTATGGCTGTTAGTATTTGCCTTATGTATTGAGGTGCTCCTATGTTGGGTGCATAAATATTTACAATTGTTATATCTTCTTCTTGGATCATTCCCTTGATCATTATGTAGTGTCTTTCTTTGTCTCTTCTAATAGTCTTTATTTTAAAATCTATTTTGTCTGATATAAGAATTGCTACTCCAGTTTGCTTTTGATTACCATTTGCATGGAATATCTTTTTCCATCCCCTCACTTTCAGTCTGTATGTGTCCTTAAGTCTGAAGTGGGTCTCTTGTAGACAGCATATATATGGGTCTTGTTTTTATATCCATTCTGCCAGTCTGTGTCTTTTGGTGGGAGCATTTAATCCATTTACATTTAAGGTAATTATCGATATGTATGTTCCTATCCCCATTTTCTTAATTGTTTTTGGTTTTATTGTAGGTCTTTTCCTTCTCTTGTGTTTCTTGCCTAGAGAAGTTTCTTTAGCGTTTGTTGTAAAGCTGGTTTGGTGGTGCTGAACTCTCTTAGCTTTTGCTTGTCTGTAAAGGTTTTAATTTCTCCATCAAATCTGAATGAGATCCTTGTTCAGTAGAGTAATCTTGGTTGTGTGTTTTTCTCCTTCATCACTTTAAATATGTCCTGCCAGTCCCTTCTGGCTTGCTGTTACTGCTGAAAGATCAGCTGTTAACCTTATGGGGATTCCCTTATGTGTTGTTGTTTTTCCCTTGCTGCTTTTAATATGTTTTCTTTGTATTTAATTTTTGACAGTTTGATTAATATGTGTCTTGGCATGTTTCTCCTTGGATTTATCCTGTATGGGACTCCCTGTGGTTCCTGGACTTGATTAACTATTTCTTTTACCATGTTAGGGAAGTTTTCAACTATAATCTCTCCAAATATTTTCTCAGTCCCTTTCTTTTCCTCTTCTTCTTCTGGGACCCCTATAATTTGAATGTTGGTGTGTTTAATGTTATCCCAGAGGTCTCTGAGACTCTCCTCATTTCTTTTCATTCTTTTTTTCTTTTTTCTGCTCTGCAGCAGTTATTTCCACTATTTTATCTTCCAGGTCACTTATCCGTTCTTCTGCCTCAGTTATTCTGCTATTGATTCCTTCCAGAGTATTTTTAATTTCATTTATTTGTTGTTCATCGTTGCTTTTTTCCTCTTTAATTCTTCTAGGTCCTTGTTAAATGCTTCTTGCATTTTCTATATTTCCATGATATTGGATCATCTTTACTATCATTATTCTGAATTCTTTTTCAGGTAGATTGCCTATGTCCTCTTCATTTGCTAGATCTGTTGAGTGTTTATCTTGCTCCTTCATCTGCTGTGTGTTTTTCTGCCTTCTCATTTTGCTTATCTTACTGTGTTTGGGGTCTCCTTTTTGCAGGCTACAGGTTCGTAGTTCCCGTTGTTTTTGGTGTCTGTCCCCAATGGCTAAAATTGGTTCAGTTGGTTGTGTAGGTTTCCTGGTGGAGGGGACTAGTGCCTGTGTTCTGGTGGATGGGGCTGGATCTTGTCTTTCTGGTGGGCAGGTCCACGTCTGGTGGTGTGTTTTGGTGTGTCTGTGGCCTTATTATGATTTGGGGCAGCCTCTCTGCTAACGGACAGTGTTGTGTTCCTGTCTTGCTACTTGTTTGCCATATGGTGTCCAGCACTGTAGCTTGCTGGTCATTGAGTGGAGCTGGGTGTTGGTGTTGAGATGGAGATCTCTGGGAGATTTTCGCCATTTGATATTACGTGGAGCTGTGAGGTCTCTTGTGGACCAGTGTCCTGAAGGTGGCTCTCCCACCTCAGATACACTGCAGTGACTCCTGGCTGGAGAACCAAGAGCATTTCATCCACACGGCTACTAGTGTTGGAAGGTCTCCTGCAGAGGTGGAGGGTGGATGTGGCTCACCATGGGGACAACGACACCTGCAGCAGATGTTCTGGGAAGCACTCCTTGGCATGAGCCCTCCCAGAGTCTGTCATTATCCCCAACAACCAAAAGCAGTTCTAAGAGGGAAGTTTATAGCATTACAATCCTACCTCAAGAAACAAGAAACCTCTCAAATAAACAACCTAACCTTACACCTAAAGCAATTAGAGAAGAACAAAACATACCCAAAGTTAGCAGAAGGAAAGAAATCATAAAGATCAGATCAGAAATAAATGCAAAAGAAATGAAGGAAAAAATAGCAAATATCAGTAAAACTAAAAACTTGTTTTTTGAGAAGATAAAGAAAATTGGTAAACCATTTGCCAGACTCATCAAGAAAAAAAGGGAGAAGACTCAAATCAACAGAATTAGAAATGAAAAAGGAGAAGTAACATATGACACTGCAGAAATACAAAGTTTCATGAGAGATTACTACAAGCAACTCTATGACAATAAAATGGACAACCTGGAAGAAATGGACAAATTCTTAGAAAAGCACAATCTTCTGAAACTGAACCAGGAAGAAAGAGAAAATTTAAACAGACCAACCACAAGCACTAAAATTGAAACTGTGATTAAAAATCTTCCAACAAACAAAAGTCCAGGACCAGATGGCTTCACGGGTGACTTCTATCAAACATTTAGAGAAGAGCTAATACCTATCCTCTCAAACTCTTCCAAAATATAGCAGTGGGAAGAGCACTCACAAACTCATTTTATGAGGCCACCATCACCCTGATACCAAAACCAGACAAAGAAGTCACAAAAAAGGGAAAGCTACAGGCCATTATCACTGATGAAAATAGATGCAAAAATCCTCAACAAAATACTAGCAAACAGAATCCAAGAGCACATTAAAAGGATCATACACCATGATCAAGTGGAGTTCATCCCAGGAATGCAGAGATTCTTCAATATACTCAAATCAATCAATTTGATAAACCATATTAACAAATTGAAGGATAAAAACTATATGATAATCTCAATTGATGCAGAAAAAACTTTTGACTAAATTAACACCCATTTATGATAAAAAACTCTCCAGAAAGCAGGCATAGAGCGAACTTACCCCAACATAATAAAGGCCATATATGGCAAACCCACAGTCAACATCATTCTCAATGGTGAAAAACTGAAACCATTTCCACTAAGATCAGGAACAAGACAAGGTTGCCTAGTCTCACCAGTATTATGCAACATAATTTTGGAAGTTTTAGCCACACTAATCAGAGAAGAAAAAGAAATAAAAGGAATCCAAATTGGAAAAGAAGAAGTAAAGCTCTCACTGTTTGAGATGACATGACATTTTACATACAGAATCCTAAAGAGGCTACCAGAAAACTACTAGCGCTAATCAATGAATTTGGAAAAGTAGCAGGATACAAAATTAATGCACAGAAATCTCTTGCATTCCTACAAACTAATGATGAAAAATCTGAAAGAGAAATTAAGGAAACACTCCCACTTACCACTGCAACACAAAGAATAAAATACCTAGGAATAAACCTACCTAAGGAGACAAAAACCTGTATGCAGAAAACTATAAGACACTGATGAAAGAAATTAAAGATGATACAAACAGATGGAGAGATATACCATGTTCCTGCTTTGGAAGAATCAACATTGTGAAAATGACTGTACTATTCAAAGAAATCTACAGATTCAATGCCATCCTTATTAAACTACCAATGGCATTTTTCACAGACCTAAAACAAAAAATTTCACAATTTCTATGGAAACACAAAAGACCTTGAATAGCCAAAGCAATCTTGAGAAAGGAAAACGGAGCTGGAGGAAACGTGTTCCCAGATTTCAGACTATACTACAAAGCTACAGTAATCAAGACAGTATGGTGCTGGCACAAAAACAGAGACATAGATCAATGGAACAGGATAGAAAGTCCAGAGATAAACCCAGGCACACCTTGTCTTTGTTAAAGTAAGCAAGAATGTACAATGGAGAAAAGACAATCTCTTGAATAAGTGGTGCTGGGAACAGTGGACAGCTACATGTAAAAGAAATTAGAACAGTCCCTAACACTATGCACAAAAATAAACTCACAGTGGATTAAAGATCTAAATGTAAGTCCAGACACTTAAAGCCCTTATGGAAAAACATAGGCAGAACACTCTATGACATAAATCACAGCAAGATCCTTTTTGACCCACCTCCTAGAGTAATGGAAATAAAAACAAAAATAAACAAATGGGACCTAATGAAACTTCAAAGCTTTTTCACAGCAAAGGAAACCATAAACAAGACAAAAATACAACCCTCAGAATGAGAGAAAATATTTGCAAATGAAGCAACTGACAAAGGAATAATCTCCAAAATAGCTCATGCAGCTCAATATCAAGAAAACAAAAAATCCAATCCAGAAATGGGCAGAAGACCTAAATAGACATTTCTCCAAAGAAGATATACAGATTGCCAACAAACACATGAAAGGATGCTCAACATCACTAATCATTAGAGAAATGCAAATCAAAACTATAATGAGGTATCACCTCACACCAGTCAGAAATGTCATCATCAAAAAATCTAGAAACAATAAATGCTGGAAAGGGTATGGAGAAAAGGGAACCCTCTTTCACTGTTGGTGGGAATGTAAATTGATACAGCCACTATGGAGAACAGTATGGAGGTTCCCTAAAAAACTTAAAGTAGAACTACCAAACAACCCAGCAATCCCACTCCTGGGCATATACCCTGAGAAAACCATAATTCAAAAAGTCATGTACCACAATTTTCATTACAGAACTATTTACAATAGCCAGGACATGGAAGCAACCTTATGTCCATTGACAGATGAATGGATAAAGAAGATGTGGCACGTATATACGATGGAATATTCACCATAAAAAGAAGCGAAATTGAGTTGTTTGTAGTGAGGTGCATGGATCTGGAGTCTGTCATACAGAGTGAAGTAAGTCAGAAAGAGAAAAACAAATACCGTATGCTATAGCACATATATATAGAATCTAAAAAAAAAGATGGTTCTGAGGAACCTAGGGGCAGGACAGGAATAAAGACACAGAGGTAAAGAATGGACTTGAGGACATGGGGAGGGGCAAGGGGAAGGGTAAGCTGGGATGAAGTGAGAGAGTGGCATTGATATATATGCACTTCCAAGTGTAAAATAGATAGCTAGTGGGAAGCAGCCGCATAGCACAGGGAGGTCAGCTAGGTGCTTTGTGACCATAGAGGGGTGGGTTAGGAAGGGTGGAAGGGAGACGCAAGAGGGAGGGGATATGGGGATAAATGTATACATATAACTGATTCACTCTTTTATACAGCAGAAACTAGCACCACATTGTAAAGAAATTATACTCCAATAAAGATGTTAAAAAAAAAGGGAACGGCACTTCTACATTTTAAAAATTTATGTATATTATGACAACAAACAGGGTATAATTTGTGCCATGGAGAACTTCTGTGGTGCAAGATTTTAACAACAGCATACACCCATCACCTCCATGTGAGCTGTTTTTCTTTTCAGTGTGAATTGCAGGAATAAACTATGGTCCAACATTCAAAAAAACAAAAACAAAGGAATTTCAGAAGGATTTTCTGCTAGATGTTCAACAATTTGAATGTAGCCTCGGCTTTTGCATGTTGGTGTTAATGTTGTGTCTCTTTACCAGCAGTTGTGATGGGAGATTTTTTTAAAAAAAAGAAGCAGGAAAAAACTATATAGAGAAAGGGGTGTTTGTTTGTTTTGCTTGTTAACAGCCTTCATTATTCTGCTGAGGTCTGTAGAAGCATCTCCCTATTTCAATAAACCCTGAACTTTCTCAGAATAGGGTCTGCATTTCATTCACCTCTTTAACTTATGTGTGACCCAGAGAGCAGGTATCCAATAAATTGTTGTTGAACAATTGAATGAATGAATGAAGGAATCAGTTTTCAAGTGACAATTCCCCTAGAAGAACTGTCAGGAAGCTATTCCCTTTCCTACATGAGGAGAAAAAGATAAATCCACCTAGCCAACATCCTAAAAGCAGAACCACTCAGAAACAGGTCCACCAAGAGGAAAACTGGTCTGAGCAGCTTACAGGGAAGCTAATTAGCCTTGAGGGAACTGTTTGTTCTCTGTGACACCTCCCCAAATGTCTTCAGTCTTCTCTTTACACTCCCCCTGACTACTCCTCTGCATTTATCATAGCCCTTTCTCATTGCAGACTTAGATGTATTGGGCCTTTGAAGAGGGTGAAATGAGAACAGAGAATAAGGACACTTCTTGAGACCAAGCCTGTACCTTATGGCCAGCACACAGCTTTACTTATATGGTCTTGTCTAATCCTCAAGCGATCATTAAGAAATGGGTATTAGTGCTCTTACCATTAGGCAGTTAGAGGAAACTGAGGTATAGAGAGGGTATAAAAAGTTACACAGCTAACCAATGGGAATTCTGATCCCAGAGTCTCCATCTTTAGTGCCCACAGAGAAACGTGGCTGTCTTCACAATTTTGCCTCATCTCAGAACCGTCACTTCATCACTTTGTTGCCAGAGGGGAGAAAAATATTTTCCAAATAGACGGTATTTTAGAAAACTCATTGCAGTTGTTTCACTGAGTCCTCCTGCTATTCTAATGGCATGTAAGTTCAAGTGCATGGGGCAGAGATAGGGCAAATGGGAATATGAAGGTGATCTCGAAGCACTTTCAAGCCAGCCAGAGCTGAATTAACAGGCGTGTCAAAGGGCTGGCAAGCCGAGCTTGGGGAAAGGCAGGGAGCCTGCCAGCTTTCATCTTCCTGCCTTTTCACTGTCACAGACCTCCTTGCCACCAGTCATTTCCAGCTCTAGTGGCCTCCTACGTGTCACAGGGTCTCCATCCCCCTGACCGTAATGAGCAATTTGCTCTAATCCGTGAGTAGAAATGGGAATTTAATTCATTTTAGTGGCATTTCAAGAAGGGAGATGCTTAAAAAGCTGTCTGGTGTCCTCTATATTGCTACTGAAGGTTAATCACTCTCCAATATGCAAACTTGAGCTCCAAACTATGTTCTTGAGAAAATAGATTAATTAAACCACAAGTGGCAATTACTTGTATTTTAGTGGGCTTCTTGCTGTAACAACATTACTAAGTAATATCTTTTCTAAGTTAACATCCAGCTCTTAAATTTCTATTTTCAAATGTGTGTGCTATCTATTAATTTCTGCTAATTTTTTTCCCTATTGAAAATGGAAAGAGGTTGTCATCTGACTGACATCTGAAGTTGGCATTTTGTACTATGGCTTATTCTCCTGATAGAACTCTTGCTCCAGAAATTTGTCTCCACTTGAATATATTCTAAACATATAAACACAGCGTTATTAGAAACATTTCTGAATTTATTTCAGAAATGTGGCTCTGATACATCCATGTAGACTGAATATTTCGCAGCCACTTAAAATTCTATATTTACTGACAAGCGAAAATGTTCATAATATGAGTGGGAAATAGATTACACTTTATATAGAGAATGAGCATCATTTTCAAAATATAATTCTATATGTTCACAGATATACACATAGGAAAAACTATTAGAAAGAAATATGCCAGATACCTCAGGATGGTGGATTTTAGATAGTTTTAATTTTTTAAACTTTTCTGTATTTTCTGGGTTTTGTAATGGATACATATTACTTTCATACTTTATTATGTTTATGAATAGTTTATAGAATACAAGAAGTGTCTTATTTAAAACTCAAACTCTACAGATAGAGCTGAAATACTCTTTAAATATTTAACCATTTCAGTCCATCACCAGAGATTAACATTGTTACTAATTTTGATGAATAGCAGGGTACCTCAACAGTGGCAATGTGGACATTTTGGGCCTCGTAAGGTATTCGTAGCATCCTTGGCCTCTATCCACTAGATGCCAGTAGCACCCACCTCTTAGTCATGACCACCAAAAATGTCTCCACATGTTATCAAATGACCTCAGGGGACAAAATCACTCCCTGGTTGAGAACACTGGTGTATAGCCTCCAACACCTTTATTCTCTGCATTGGCACACGTATTAACTCATTTAGAAATATATCATTAAAATATAAATGATGTTATTCTGTACATATTTTTAATTTGCTTTTTAAAAATTCAATATTATGCCTTAGTGGCCTTTATAAATTAATCTATATAGATCTCATGTATTACATTAGTAATCAGAAAATGAAAAGAATGTAATAAAAACAAAGAAGTGTGTGCAATCATAATCCAGGCAAGGACCTTTATGAAACTATCAGTCTATATAAATATAGTGTGGAAATTTACACCGGGGCATGTTCAACCCTCTAATGAAAGGAAAAGCCCCTGAAAGCCACCATGACTGAGAACCGAATTAAAAGAAAAGAATGGAATCATAGGATGTCCTATCTAGGGAGAATGTGGGGAAAAAAATATGTGACCCTTGAATTCCAGAAGCAGCAGTGTGCCAGTCCCCAGAACAAAGCTGGCCAAAGGATCCCCCTGAGTTGTCTTCTCATCGGTTACTGTAATCCAACAACAGCCAATCCTGTGTCCACTTTTCTCCAGCAAAATTTACTACTACAAACCTTCTTTTTTGATGAAAATAGAGATTCCAGGACCCACATTAAGGCAATATTTAACCTTTGAGTTCAGAATCAAATCTTAAAAACAAGATATAGGTTCATTCCTCTCCCCCAATGTATAACAGTTAACTTATTCAAGAAACAGAGCAGTCAGACTTCCCTGGCCATCCAGCGGTTAAGACTTCACCTTCCAATGTAGAAGGTATGGGTTCAATACCTGATTAGGGAGCTTAGATCCCACATGCTTTGCAGCCAAAAAAACCAAAACACAGAACAGAAGTAATAAATTCAATAAAGACTTTGAAAAACAAAAAAGGAAGAAACAGAGCACTGACAGATCTCCAGAAGCTCCCAACCCCAGGTGGCTCTTCATTATTCCAACTCCAATCCTTCTTCCAGAGGTAACGAGTATCCTGACTTTCTAGGTGGTCATATTCCTTTCTTTATGGTTTACTACCCATGTATGCCTCCCTCCACAATATGGCAGCTTGGCTTATTTTAAACCTTACTTAAATAAAACAGCATTGTATTTTCTTCCTTGTTTGGTTCTTTCACTCATTGTTATTTTTGTTTGTGAGAACTGTCTACAGTGTTGGCCAAAGTTGCAATTTGGTCATGTTCACTACTGTAGGCATACTGTTTTATACAACTTATTTATATATTCTATTTGTTCTGGATATTTGGATTTTTCCAATATTAATTTTTACAATTCTGTAATACATGTATTTCTCTTCAGGGATCCTGGGCATATGAGTATAAGTTTTTCTAGGGTGTGTACCTAGGAGTGGATTAACCATGTCAGAGGATCTGAATGTGATTTAAACTCCTGAGAACTCAGAAGAAAAATTCCATTGCTCCATAACCCCACCAACAATTTGATGTTAAAATGCTGTTGCAGCTCTTGCCTTTTAATACTGTACAATGGAATATAAACACCCACGAATAAGATAGGTGGATGACATAAAGGCCTCTGTCTTAGGTTAGGCTGCTATAACAAAATACCATAGACTGGGTGACTAATAAACAACAGGAATTTATTTCTCACACTTCTGGAGGCTGGGAAGTCCAAGATCAAAGGTGTCAGCAGATTCAATGTCTGGTGAGGACCTGCTTTCTGGTTCACAGCTGCCTGTCTTCTTGCTGTGTCCTCACATGGTAGAAAGATCAAGAGAACTCTCTAGGACTCTTATAAAAGCCATTCATAAGGGCTCCATCCTGATGACCTAGTCACCTCCCAAAGGGTTCACTTCCTGATAACATCACATTGGGGGTTAGGTTTTCAACATACACATTTTTAGGGTACACAAACATTCAGTCCATGAC
Source organism: Orcinus orca (assembly GCF_937001465.1). Classification (NCBI taxonomy): domain Eukaryota; kingdom Metazoa; phylum Chordata; class Mammalia; order Artiodactyla; family Delphinidae; genus Orcinus; species Orcinus orca. The sequence goes on along the minus strand of NC_064566.1, from coordinate 86,548,454 downwards.
AGACTTTAAACTGAAAGAACACTAGAAGAAGTTATCTGAATGATCTCCTCCCCATCCCTGGGTGAGGTGAGGCCAGTGCCTTACAAATTTCTCCATCTTCCCCTTGACAGAAACTCGTGAGAGGAGGTGAAAATGGAGCTGCCAATGGCAGAGTCTGGAGAGTGTGAGGATCCAAGCTAGAGAGCATTGCAAATGCGCAGTCGCCAAATCAAGGAGGTTAGCTAAAAAGTATGTACTAAGAAGGGGAAGATGGAGGAAGACTAAGATGCGGAGATCACCTTCCTCCCCACAGATACACCAGAAATACATCTACATGTGGAACAACTCCTACAGAACACCTACTGAACGCTGGCAGAAGACCTCAGACCTCCTAAAAGGCAAGAAACTCCCCACGTACCTGGGTAGGGCAAAAGAAAAAACAGAGACAAAAGGATAGGGACGGGACCTGCACCAGAGGGAGGGAGCTGTGAAGTAGGAAAGGTTTCCACACACTAGGAAGCCCCTTCGCGGGCCGAGACTGCGGGTGGTGGAGGGGGGAAGCTTTGGAGCCGTGGAGGAGACCACAGCAACAGGGGTGCAGAGGGCAAAGCGGGGAGATTCCCGCACAGAGGATCGGTGCCGACCGGCACTCACAAGCCCGAGAGGCTTGTCAGCTCACCCGCCGGGGCAGGCAGGGGCTGGGAGCTGAGGCTTGGGCTTCGGAGGTCGGATCCGAGGGAGAAGACTGGGGTTGGCGGCATGAACAAAGCCTGCAGGGCGTTAGTGCACGACTAGCCAGGAGGGAGTCCAGGGAAAAATCTGGACCTGCCGAAGAGGCAAGAGACTTTTTCTTCCCTCTTTGTTTCCTGGTGCGCGAGGAGAGGGGATTAAGAGCGCTGCTTAAAGGAGTTCCAGAGAGAGGCGCAAGCTGCGGCTAATAGCGTGGACCCCACAGATAGGCATGAGACACTAAGGATGCTGCTGCCACCACCAAGAAGCCTGTGTGCGAGCACAGGTCACTCTCCACACCTCCCTTCCAGGGAGCCTGTGCAGCCGGTCACTGCCAGGGTCCCGGGATCCAGGGACAACTTCCCCGGGAGAACGCACGGCATGCCTCAGGCTGGTGCAACGACATGCCGGCCTCTACTGCCGCAGGCTCGCCCCACATTCCGTAGCCCTCCCAGCCCCCACTCTGAGTGAGCCAGAGCCCCCGAATCAGCAGCTCCTTTAACCCCGTCCTGTCTGAGCAAAGGGCAGATGCCCTCCGGACCTACACGCAGAGGTGGGGCCAAATCCAAAGCTGAATCACAGCAGCTTTGCGAACAAAGAAAAGAAAGGGAAATCTCTCCTACCAGCCTCGGAAGCAGTGGATTAAACCTCCACAATCAACTCAATGTACCTTGCATCTGTGGAATACCTGAATAGACAACGAATCATCCCAAATTGAGGAGGTGGACTTTGAGAGCAAGATTTATTATTTTTTCCTCTTTTCCTCTTTTTGTGAGTGCGGATGTGTATGTTTCTGTGTGAGAGTTTGTCTGTCTAGCTTTGCTTTCACCATTTGTCCTAGGGTTCTATCCCTCCGATTTTTTTTTTTTTTTTGTCAATGTTTAAAAAAAAATTCCTAATAATTATTTTTTATTTTAATAACTTTATTTTATTTTTTCTTACTTTATTTTCTTTCTTTCTTTCTTTCTTTCTTTCTTTCTTTCTTTCTTTCTGTTTTTTCTCTCTTTTATTCTGAGCCGTGTGGATGAAAGGCTCTTAGTGCTCCAGCCAGGAGTCAGGGCTGTGCCTCTGAGGTGGGAGAGCCACCTTCAGGACACTGGTCCACAAGAGACCTCCCAGCTCCATGTAATATCAAACGGTGAAAATCTCCCAGAGATCTCCATCACAACACTAACACCCAACTTCACTCAATGACCAGCAAGCTACAGTGCTGGACACCCTATGCCAAACAACTAGCAAGACAGGAACACAACACCGTCCATTAGCAGAGAGGCTGCCTAAAATCATAATAAGTCCACAGACACCCCAAAACACACCACCAGACATGGACCTGCCCACCAGAAAGACAATATCCAGTCTCTTCCACCAGAACTCAGGCACTAGTCCCCTCCACCAGGAAGCCTACACAACCAACTGAACCAACTTTAGCCACTGGGGAAAGACACCAAAAACAATGGGAACTACGAACATACAGCCTGCAAAAAGGAGACCCCAAACACAGTAAGATAAGCAAAATGAGAAGGCAGAAAAACACACAGCAGATGAAGAAGCAAGATAAACATCCACCAGCTCTAACAAATGAAGAGGAAATAGGCAGTCTACCTGAAAAAGAATTCAGAATAATGATAGTAAAGATGATCCAAAAGCTTGGAAATAGAATAGACAAAATGTAAGAAACATTTAACAAGGACCTAGAAGAACTAAAGATGAAACAAGCAATGATGAACAACACAATAAATGAAATTAAAAATACTCTGGAAAGGATCAATAGCAGAATAACTGAGGCAGAAGAACGGATAAGTGACCTGGAAGATAAAATAGTGGAAATAACTACTGCACCGCAGAATAAAGAAAAAAGAATGGAAAGAACTAGGACAGTCTCAGAGACCTCTGGGACAACATTAAACACACCAACATTCGAATTATAGCGTTTCCAGCAGAAGAAGAGAAAAAGAAAGGGACTGAGAAAATATTTGAAGAGATTATAGTTGAAAACTTCCCTAATATGGGAAAGGAAAGAGTTAATCAAGTCCAGAAAGCACAGAGAGTCCCATACAGGATAAATCCAAGGAGAAACATGCCAAGACACATATTAATCAAACTGTCAAAAGTTAAATACAAAGCAAACATATTAAAAGCAGCAAGGGAAAAACAACAAATAACACACAAGGGAATCCCCAAAAGGTTAACAGCTGAACTTTCAGCAGAAATTCTGCAAGCCAGAAGGGACTGGCAGGACATATTTAAAGTGATGAAGGAGAAAAACACACAACCAAGATTTCTATACCCAGCAAGGATCTCATTCAGATTTGATGGAGAAATTAAAACCTTTACAGAGAAGCAAAAGCTGAGAGAGTTTGGCACCACCAAACCAGCTTTACAACAAAAGCTAAAAGATCTTCTCAAGGCAAGAAACACAAGAGAAGGAAACGACCTACAATAACAGACCAAAAACAATTAAGTAAATGGGAATAGGTACATATATATTGATAATTACCTTAAGTGTAAATGGATTAAATGCTCCCACCAAAAGACACAGACTGGCTGAATGGATATAAAAACAAGACCCATATATATGCTGTCTACAGGAGACCCACTTCAGACATAGGGACACATACAGACTGAAAGTGAGCGGATGGAAAAAGATATTCCATGGAAATGGAAACCAAAAGAAAGCTGGAGTAGCAATTCTCATATCAGACAAAATAGACTTTAAAATAAAGACTATTAGAAGAGACAAAGAAGGAAACGACATAATGATCAAGGGATCAATCCAAGAAGAAGATATTACAATTGTGACTATTTATACACCCAACATAACAGAACCTCAATACATAAGGCAAATACTAACAGCCATAAAAGGGGAAATCGACAGTAACACATTCATAGTAGGGGCCTTTAACAGCCCACTTTCACCAATGGACAGATCATCCAAAATGAAAATAAATAAGGAAACACAACCTTTAAATGATACATTAAACAAGATGGACTTAATTGATATTTATAGGACATTCCATCCAAAAGCAACAGAAAACACAATTTTCTAAAGTGCTCACAGAACATTCTCCAGGATAGATAATATCTTGGTTCACAAATCAAACCTTGGTAAATTTAAGAAAATAGAAATTGTATCAGGTATCTTTTCTGACCACAACGCTGTGAGACTAGATAACAATTACAGGAAAAGACCTGTAAAAAATACAAACACATGGAGGCTAAACAAAGCACTACTTAATAACAAAGTGATCACTGAAGAAATCAAAGAGGAAATCAAAAGATACCTAGAAACAAAAGACAATGGAGACACAACGATCCAAAACCTATGGGATGCAGCAAAAGCAGTTCTAAAAGGGAAGTTTATAGCAATACAAGCCCACCTTAAGAAACAGGAAACATCATGAATAAACAACCTAACCTTGTACCTGAAATGATTAGAGAAAGAAGAACAACAACAACAACAAAAAAACAAAGTTAGCAGAAGGAAAGAAATCATAAAGATCTGATCAGAAATAAATGAAAAAAAAAATGAAGGAAACGATAGCAAAGATCAATAAAACTAAAAGCTGGTTCTTTGAGAAGATAAACAAAATTGATAAACCATTAGCCAGACTCATCAAGAAAAAAAGGGAGAGGACTCAAACCAATACAATAAGAAATGAAAAAGGAGAAGTAACAACTGACACAGCAGAAATACAAAAGATCATGAGAGATTACTACAAGAAACTCTATGCCAATACAATGGACAACCTGGAAGAAATGGACAAATTCTTAGTAATGCTCAACCTGCCAATACTGAATCAGGAAGAAATAGAAAATATGAACAGACCAATCACAAGCACTGAAATTGAAACTGTGATTAAAAATCTTCCAACAAACAAAAGCCCAGGATCAGGTGGCTTCACAGGCGAATTCTATCAAGCATTTAGAGAAGAGCTAACACCTATCTTTCTCAAACTCTTCCAAAATATAGCAAGGGAGGAACACTCCCAAACTCATTCTACGAGACCACCATCACCCTGATACCAAAACCAGACAAAGATGTAACAAAGAAAGAAAACTACAGGCCAATATCACTGATAAACATAGATGCAAAAATCCTCCACAAAATACTAGCAAACAGAATCCAACAGCGTATTAAAAGGATCATTCACCATGATCAAGTGGGGTTTATTCCAGGATTGCAAGGATTCTTCAATATATGCAAATCAATCAACGTGATACGCCATATTAACAAATTGAAGGAGAAAAACCATATGATCATTTCAATTGATGCAGAGAAACTTTTGAAAAAATTCAACAACCATTAATGATAAAAATGCTGCATAAAGTAGGCATACATGGAAGTTTCCTCAACAAAATAAAGGCCATATATGACAAACCCACAGCCAACATTGTCCCTAATGGTAAAAAACTGAAACCATTTCCATTAAGATCAGGAACAATAGCCCAGAGATGGAAACAATCTAAGTGTCCATCATCAGATGAATGGATAAAGAAGTTCTGGCACATATATACAATGGAATATTACTCTGCCATAAAAAGAAACGAAATTTTGCCATTTTTAATGAGGTGGATGGACCTAGAGTCTGTCATACAGAGTGAAGTAAGTCAGAAAGAGAAAGACAAATACCATATGCTAACACATATATATGGAATTTAAGGGAAAAAAAATGTCATGAAGAACCTAGGGGTAAGACAAGAATAAAGACACAGACGTACTAGAGAATGGACTTGAGGTTATGGAGAGGGGGAAGGGTGAGATGTGACAAAGTGAGACAGAGGCATGGCCATATATACACTACCAAACATAAGGTAGATAGCTAGTGGGAAGCAGCCGCATAGCACAGGGAGATCGGCTCGGTGCTTTGTGACCACCTGGAAGGGTGGGATAGGGAGGGTGGGAGGGAAGGAGACGCAAGAGGGAAGAGATATGAGAACATATGTATATGTATAACTGATTCACTTTGTTATAAAGCAGAAACTAACACACCATTGTAAAGCAATTTTACCCCAATAAAGATGTTAAAAAAAAAAAAGAGTCATGTACCAAAATGTTCATTGGAGCTGTATTTACAATTGTCAGGAGATGGAAACAACCTAAGTGTCCATCATCGGTTGAATGGATAAAGAAGATGTGGCCCATATATACAATGGAATATTACTCACCCATAAAAAGAAACGAAATTGAGTTATTTGCAGTGAGGTGGATGGACCTAGAGTCTGTCATACAGAGTGAAGTAAGTCAGAAAGAGAAAGAAAAATACCGTATGCTAACACATATATATGGAATCTAAGAAAAAAAAATGTCATGAAGAATCCAGGGGTAAGACAGGAATAGAGACACAGGCCTTGGACTTGAGGATATGGGGAAGGGGAAGGGTAAGCTGTGACAAAGTGAGAGAGTGGCATGGACATATATACACTACCAAATGTAAAATAGATAGCTAGTGGGAAGCAGCTGCATAGCACAAGGAGATCAGCTCGGTGCTTTGTGACCACCTATAGGGGTGGGATAGTGAGGGTTGGGAGGGAGGGAGACGTGAGGGGGAAGGGATATGGGAACATATGTGTGTGTGTGACTGATTCACTTTGTTATGAAGCAGAAACTATCACACCATTGTAAAGCAATTACACTCCAATAAAGATGTAAAAAAAAAAATAAGAGAGAGATATGGGAACATAAAAAAAAAAAAAGCCTGTACCAAACACTTAAATAAAATTATCAAATCCAACTGACCAAGGAAACAAAACAAAACAAAACACAACAAAAAGAAAACAAGAACTTAGTTAAGAGCTCAAACACTGGACTGGAATGGAACTCATCCAATTTCCTCCCCGCACACATCTGCTCCTTCAAGAGTGTTCCCTATCTCAGGAAATGACACCACCATCCACCCTGTGGTCCAAATCAGAGAAAGAATCTTTTTATGGAATCACCCCCTCCTTCACCACCCACACTTAATAACTTCTTCTCAAGTATGTCCACTTCTCTCTATCCTCATCTCCAATACCTTAAAGTATGCTTCAGATTTCTAGCTTTGATAGCCCTCCTTGACCCATCACATCAGAGTTAGGTGCCCACCTGTGTGTTCCTATAACAAATACCTTTCTCTGCCCAATAATGGTAAAGGTTACCCTGAATTATTCTTACTTATCTGGTGTTGATTACAGTGCTTCCAAAACTTTAATGTGCATTTGATTCACCCAGGAGTCTCATTCAGGTGCAGATTCTGATTCAGTAGGTCTGAAATGGCATCTGAAATTCTTCATTTCTAACAAGACCCCAGGTGATATTGATGCTGTGAGGTGAGCCCTGCACACCACACTTTGAGTATCAAGGATCTGTCTCATCCCCTGAGCATAAACTTCTCTGAGGACAGGGAGCATATTTATTTTCTGGTTGTGGAATCTCCTGAACCTATAAAGACAAGTTATTAGTCAGAAAAATCAAAGAATGAAATCTTCTAGGCAGGCAATGGGGAAACAAGCTGAAACAATTTCTGAATCTGAGGGTAAGGAGCTGTGAGCAGCATTTCCTCTATTCTGGTGAAGGGGGGCAGGTAATAGTTTGTGTCACAAGCAGATATATAAAGTGGACACAATAAAATAGAGATGATTTATTTGAGAATGACACAGTGAGGTAGTTTTTGAAGAGGTGGTTATGGGGTTGCAGATTCAAAGCATGGAAACTGGAAGAAATAATCAGTTTGTTTCCTAATATGGAGTAGATGGGATTTTAAGGATGGTAAAAACGGAGACATTGTGGCTGTTACTACTTGAAAGGCTAGATATGAAGTATTTTGAGGGTTCTAGATTCAAGTTTCTAGAAGATTTTGAATAGTTGTTATGATAATTTTGCTTATTAGCATGAAAGACTTTCCCCTCTTCAAATGTCCATTTACGGACAAAATATTGCACAGAAGAGAAATGAACAAACTAGGTGTGTGTGCTTCTGTGTGTGTGTGCACATGTGTGTGTGTGCACACGTGTGCGTGTGTGCCTTAGGAAAACTCAGCAGTGAGTGCAGAACATTCCCATGTTCTTAATACTGGTAGTCATTAAAGACTCAGGGAGAAGAATACATTGGGCCCAGACTCTTGAAGAAGTGGAGAGTGATTTTGGAAGAACTGGCCTGATTGAGAAACCAGGGTTTTTGCTATTTATGCCAGCCAATAAGCATTGCCCTTGGACAAGTCATTTCTGATTCAGACTGTAGTTTCCTCAACCCTAAATTAGTGTTTACAGATTTATATCCATGAATCCTTCAAGCCCTATGTCTCTTGTATGGGGAGTGTTTCCATGGCTCCTCTCTCTCTCTCTCTCTCTCTCTCTCTCTCTCTCTTTCCCTTCCTCCTCTAGAGGAGCCCAGGATCCAAATGCCTTTACCCATAACTGTGTCTTGCTATCAGGAATAGTCTCATAAACACAAGAGACAGCTTTCCTTCTCAGTACCACCAATTCTGCTTCAGAATACAAGTGTCCATAATGCATATGCTTTGTTTGCAAGTAAAATTATCAGTAACTCTTAAATTTGCTTTTAAAAATAAGCTTCTGCTCCAGAAATGACACATAAAGAATCCGTCACCCTGATTTTCTTGGCAATACACTAAAGTGCATGTAGCTAGTTCCTAGACTGGCCCAAAGGGTGCGTTATGACTGGCATAACAGTGCGGAGTGTGGGGGGTTACTTTGGAGGCTTACTTAAAGGATAGGATAGCCACTGAAAACATCCATCAGTTAGAATAGGAAAGGATTTCAACTGTGATTGTCCTTTTGGCCAGTCTCTCCCTCTCCCCTTCCTTCCATATCTCTGTTTCCTCTCTGTCTCTCTCTCTCCTCTCTCACCTTTTCTCTCATATGCACTCTCACTCTCTTTTCTTAAGTCACTATCTTCTGTTTTTGTTGAGTATAAAAAATAGCTTAGGAGTGTTTACTTTGTTGGCAAGTGGGAAAGAGATCCTGTATCATCATCTCCCCCTCCTCCTCCTCCTTTTTTTGTCTTAAATATTATAAGATGAAAACAGAGCATTCTTGAAACCACAAAAACTTTTTCAAAGAAAGAGCCTGTTTAGCTTCCACGTGGTCTGAAAGAAAGGAAAGGTTGTTTGCTCTTTTCCTTGGGATCATAGGCCCTTTAAAGTGGCTGGGAAGGGGCTAGCAATTAGGGAAACCACCCCACTTTTTTTCCCCTATAGACCCTTCGGCAGCCACTGTTCCCAGGAGCCTCTCTGACCCTGCTTTCTATTATTTTCACTGCTCTCTTTACCTGTATTTCACTCCTGGAAGTCTTAGTTTTTCCCACCTACAGGGCTTTTTGATGAAGATGAAAATTACTGAGAGCTCTTTAGAATCAGTTGGTATGAAAACAATATAAATTGATCAGAAGCATCTTAGGAAATAGTTCAAGTTGCAGAGTTGAAACATTATTCAGACATGATGATTGGGGATATTTATGAGAACTGGGAACACTTTTCAACACATCATTAAAAGGAAGAAAAAGTGTTAAATAGTTTTCTGCATTTTACTCAACCTGCTAGCTCAAAGCCAATAAATAGTACATAGTTATGAAACTTGATTTGATAGAGTTGGCACCATCTTAAGGTTGTTTCCTCATGGAGCTATTATTTTGTACCTTATCCCTTTCCAAAGAAGACTCAAGGGTTGCTGTGTATATCCAACATGCAGAACCAAAGCATGTATTTGCTTTAAGTCTGTGAGCAAAAAGAATCTTAGTATATGAATTTTGAACTTTAATTTTTTCCACAATATTGCTTTCCTTTGAGCCTTTCAGATACAGTTTCTTAATGACCTGGACAAAACAACAAGGATTAGATTGGATTAAGGAACAGGATAACAGGTAGCAATTTATTACTGTACACAGTCTACTTCTGTCCAGGATGATTTTTATTTTATTTTATTTTTAATTTATTTTTCTATTTTATTATTTTTTTATAAAGAAGGTTCTTATTAGCTATCTACGTTATACATATTAGTGTATGTATGTCAATCTCAATCTCCCAATTCATCCCACCATCACCACCTCACTTCCCCGCTTTCCCTGTTGGTGCCATACGTTTGTTCTCTACATCTGTGTCTCTATTTCTGCCTTGCAAAGCAGTTCATCAGTACCATTTTTCTAGATTCCACATATATGAGTTAATATACAATATTTGTTTATCAGTTTTGTTTATCTTCTCAAAGAACCAACTTTTAGTTTTATTGATATTTGCTATTGTTTTCTTTGTTTCTACTTCATTTATTTCTGCTCTGATCTTTATGATTTCTTTCCTTCTACTAACTTTGGGTTTTGTTTGTTCTTCTTTCTCTAGTTCCTTTAGGTATAACTTTAGATTGTTTATTTGAGATGTTTCTTGTTTCTTAAGGTAGGATTGTATTGCTATAAACTTCCCTTTTACAACTGCTTTTGCTGTATCCTATAGGTTTTGGATCATCATGTTTTCATTGTCATTTGTCTCTAGGTGGTTTTTGATTTCCTCTTTGATTTCTTCAGTGATCTCTTGGTTATTTAGTAATGTATTGTTTAGCCTCCATGTGTTTGTGTTTTTTCATTTTTTCCCTGTTATTGATTTCTAATCTCATAGTGTTGTGGTTGGAAAAGATGCTTGATATGATTTCAATTTTCTTAAATCTACCAAGGCTTGATGTGTGACCCAAGATGTGATCTATCCTGGAGAATGTTCTGTGTGCACTTGAGAAGTGTAATCTGCTGTTTTCTGATGGAATGTCATATAAATATCAATTAAATATCATATCTATATGGTCTATTGTGTCATTTAAAGCTTGTGTTTCCTTATTAATTTTCTGTCTGGATGATCTGTCCATTGGTGTAAATGAGGTGTTAAAGTCCCCCATTATTACTGTGTTACTGTCAATTTCCTCTTTTATAGTTGTTAGCATTCAACTTATGTATTGTGGTGCTTCTATGTTGGGTGCATATATATTTATAATTGTTATATCTTCTTCTTGGATTGATCCCTTAATCATTATATAGTGTCCTTCCTTGTCTCTTCTAACATTCTTTGTTTTAAAGTGTATTTTATCTTGTATGAGTATTGCTGTTTCAGCTTTCTTTTGATTTCCATTTGCATGGAATATCTTTTTCCATCCCCCAGGATGATTTTTAAATCCCAGTCATAAATTTATCATAACAGCAGAAACCATTTCATTCTAATGCATCAGAAGTTTTCAGAATATAATTCATTTTTTCCAAAGTAAGACTTAACGTTTAAAATTAAATATACTGGGGGAGTGGTGGTGGTTGTGGGATGAGTTGGGAGATTGGGATTGACATACATACACTAATATATATAAAGAAGATAACTAATAAGAACCTGCTCTATAAAAAAAATTAATTTAATTAAAAAAATATATATATAAATATTTGCACCAGTGTCAATCATGTCTATGTTGTGATGAATGTGCAAACATTAGTAAATTAAAACAAACTACTGTTGCTACTTCTGTTACCTGAATAATAAAATGAAATCCTTCATAGCTAACATTTACTGAAATGTTACTCTATATCAAGTCCCATGCCAAGGGTTTCCTGCCTAACATTCAGCCAGAACTCTGATGCAAATTTCTGTTAGCATCTCCATTTAACAAATGAAGAAATGAAGAAATGAAGTTTCACAAAGTTTGTGTCATAGTCAATGTCACTCAGCCTTTATACAGTCGGGCCAATTCTTGAACCTTTGTCTAACTCTAAGCCCATGTCCACATTCAGCATAAAGATTAAGCTCAAGAATTCTGGAATCAGAATGTCTAGGTTTAAATTTCAACCCCACATTTCCTAGCTCAAGGTCTAGTTGAGGACACTTCTTAATCTTTCTGTGCCTCCATTGCCTCTGTGTCTCATAGCTACTTGTGAAATTGTTAAAATGATTAAATGAGATAAAATATATAAGTCACTTAACAAACCAAATGGTATTTAGTAAGTGCTCAATAAATGTTAGTTATTATATTTTATTGTCCCTATTTTCCCTGCAGACCAACTGTCCCAGAAAAACCTTGAAGTCTTTTTTGTTTTATGCTTTACTTCTCTTCCTCAGTAGAGCACAATAATTGTAATTTAAAAATAAGCTTTAGTTAGGGAGGGAGGATTAAATAAAATCCTAACAACAACAGGTGGATTACTAACAGGCTTCGCTAACCGTATTTTGATGCTCAACCTTCCCTACAATGAAGACAGACAATAGTAAAGTTAACCAGATTCAAACCGACCAATGCCATATGTCATCTCCATGCTGTGCTGTGAATGTTTACCTGGCCATGACGATCAGCAGTCCCGGAGCTGAGAGGTCCTTCCTATGTTGGGGGCTTTGACTGGGTGTTGTCAATGCCCTGGGCTGATGGTAAAGGGAGCAGAGCTGAGAGTCTGAAAGAGGCTGAAGGAAATGGGAACAGATAAGCAAATAGGGAACAAAGTTGGTGGAGAAACTATTTCATTTGATCCTAATGATAACATCCATCTTACCCTCTCCCTCCTTCCCTTCCTCCCTGCCTCTTACCCTCCCTCCCTCCTACCCTCCCTCCCTCCTCTCATTTCCTTTCCCTCCCCCATTTCTCACAGTTGCTTTCTCCCCCACCTCCTCCCTCCCTTCTTTACTTCCGTCCTTCCTTTATATTGTTTAAGCACCTATTTTAATTTATGTTCATTTTGCTATTGAAGAAATTGAGTCTAAAAACGCAATAACTGGGCTTCCCTGGTGGCACAGTGGTTGAGAGTCTGCCTGCCGATGCAGGGGACACGGGTTCGTGCGCCAGTCTGGGAAGATCCCACATGCCGCGGAGCAGCTACCTGTGAGCCATGGCTGCTGAGCCTGTGCATCCGGAGCCTGTGCTCCACAACAGGAGAGGTCACAACAGTGAGAGGCCCGCGTACCGCAACAAAACAAAACGCAATAACTTGCTCTAGGTTACATGGTGTATTTGTGATGGAGATTTCTACCATGTTCATTTTGGTTCATAAGCTGTTGCTCTTTCTCCTATACTTTTCTACGTACAAAGAGGACAGGGGGCATGTAAGAGGAGGGGGACGCATCTATCTAGGAAGACGGAGAAGGAGTTGAAGTGCCTCCAATAATATCCTGGGGGCCCACCCAGTGTCTTTTGGGGCATAGTTGCACTAGCCTATTCTAGAACTTTGTTTATTCTTACTTTCCACTTCAGGAAAATACTGTATTGACTAACACCTGTGCCACTGATGACCTTTTCTTCTTGTCTGCCAGACAAGAAAAATCTCAGCCATATCTTTACCAGTTCTTGGACATTTGAATTCTCAGAGAGTAATATTCTGTTGCCTCTTTGAGGGTTGGGATTTTTCCCTCATTGCTAAACTACACAGTTTGCTGCATTTTGCTGGATTTGCAAATTATGAAGATGGGAACAACCTCCTTGGGGACTGATTATATTTTTCAAAAATCTGCATTTTGTATTATTAACTCTCAAGCAGGCAAAAAAAGACTTCCTTCCATTAAATGAATACTGCTCTGTGCTTGGTAGGTAAAATTAGGCTGCTAGAATAATAAAGTCCTTTAGGCATTTCCATTATACCTTTTGGACAAGCATACAAGTTTGAGTTAAAATGTACAAAGTACAAGTTCTGTCTTATACAAGGGAGGGCTTTCTAAATGCCCTATTTTTGTCTCTCCTTCCCTTAAAATACATTTGCTTTGTCACTTTTTCTGAGGATGACAAAAGTGCTTGTCAAATGCCAGCAAGTCTACCATGCCTCAGTACTGGTTATTTCTGTCTATTAATAGTTGCAACTATTTTGCACAGACGGTGTTTATGTGTTTGTTTAAAATGCTAAATATTTTTTATAATTTGATAAATAAAACATTAGCAAACATCTATGGAAAAATCTATAAGAAGACTAAGTGAGATAATTAAAGATGATCAATCAGTGATGGATGTATACAGCATACATGATGATTTATCAAATAAACACTTAGAGGCAATAGCAGGAACCATTGGGATGGGATGCTAGCCTTCCTGTTAGTACTCAAAAGCCTTAATGGCCCTCCTGAACACTGAAGGAGGAAGCACATCTTAGTTATGGCCAAGAAAGGGAATATTTACAAAGCAATTTCTCCTGATTGATGATTTGAAGCAATGAGGTGTTTCTGATTTAAAAAGAAAAATCCAACCAGTTTGTCAGTACAATGTTGGAAGGAACAAATTTTCTCATATGATTTCATTGACTTAATACATCCTGGGAATAATAAATACGCTGATATTCCCCAAACATGGAGAAGGCAGATGCATGCAGAATAGCAGCTTAATAGAAGCATTGTCATTTGTTAAAAGAAATGTCTGCTCACATTTCCTTGGTCTCTTTAGGAGTGGGAATAAACCAAGCATAACCGCATTTGTTTCTGAAGTACAACTGCAATGCCATAAACAACCAAGGTAGAAGTAAATATGTTTCTGCTTTTCAACAGGAACACATTTCTGTTTAGCTCCCTGTTTTTACAAATATACTGTTCCTGGGTTGGGTTTCTTAGGGACATCTTTACCTTTTCCCCTTAATCAGAAAGGAAGGGAGCAATAATGATTCCAGTGAGTCTAAGCACTGCTGCAATGACCCTGCTGGAGAAGCTGCTGATTGCTTAACTTATGTGTACTAAGTGGTCATGAATATTCATCTCGATCTGTTTCTTCCAGTGTTTGAATAAGTGCTGCACTTTACTAGAGCTACTTATGATACCTTGTAGGATTCCAGAGTAATCTATAAAAGAAGCAGAATTTAGGTTCAATGTGAAGATGATATAGGTAGGTTTGAGGAAGGGTAGTTCAAAAGGTTAGCATGTCTCAATCCTGGGAGATTAAATCTCCAGGGCAGATTTTAAAACATACTCCATAGGAATTAAATCAGAGTCTTTGGAGGTGGGGTTATGATGTCATATTTTTTGAAACTCCCTAGATGATTTTAATGTACAACCAGGAGGAAAGCCACTGTTCTGCATGTTCAAGCTCCTAAGTTTGATTTTACAACCTGTAAGAGAACGGATTTCATTGGGAAAAGTACCTGAAGAAGCAGTTTACTAAAGAAGACATAGAAATGGCCAATAAACATTTTTTTTAATATATTAAACCTCAATAGTATTCAAAGAAATGCAAAGAAAAACAGCAATGGAATGCCATTTTTGTCTATCATATTGGTAAAGTTTTAAAACTGACAATATTTAACAAGATGTAAAGGACCTAGTGGTTGCCTTGCCAATGCCCATTACATACCTTGGCTGTCGTGAGCAATAAAATGGCAAGGTGGGCCTGACGCTCACTCTGCTCCTGGGCTGCTCTCTGAGTAGTAGTGCCCATCAGGGTAACAGGATGCCCCCTAGCCCCATTGTTTGGTGTTCCTAGCCCAACCTGGCCAGTCAGAACGTCTTTTATCAATAGTTGTGGGACTTTCTTCTTTAGTTGTAAAAGAAGCAGCACATCACTAGCAGCCATCTTGTAGCTGCAAGGAAATCAGACTGAGGATGAAACTATCTGGGGGAAAGAAGAATGAAGCTGTGACCCTCCAGTTACATGAGCCAATAAATCTCCATTCTGTTTAAGCCAGTTTGAACTAGTTATTATTATTATTACTTGTAACTGAAGGCATATTGATTGCTTCATCTAATAAGGCTGCAATGGGCACTAACTAACTCGGCAGTTGGAGTTGCAAATTAGAAGCAAAACGGCAATATATATATATATATCAGAAATCTTAAAAATAATCACACCTTTCACTCTGTAATCCCACTTCTAAGAGTTTATCCTAAGGAGATAATGACAGATAGTCAAAGACTTTTGTTAAAGAATAGTCATAAGAGAGATATTTTAATAGCTAAAAATTAGAAATCACCAAAATGATCAATTTAATAATCTTACATAAGTACAACTGTGCCTATTTACATGGAGCAATCATTAAAATCAAGTTTTTACCTAGAGTCTGTCATACAGAGTGAAGTAAGTCAGAAAGAGAAAAACAAATACTGTATGCTAACACATATATATGGAATCCAAAAAAACAAAAAAAGGTTATGACGAACCTAGGGACAGGACAGGAATAAAGACACAGACGTAGAGAATGGACTTGAGGACATGGGGAGTGGGAAGGGTAAGCTGGGACAAAGTGAGAGAGTGCCATGTACATATATACACTACCAAATGTAAAATAGATAGCTAGTGGGAAGCAGCTGCATAGCAAAGGGAGATCAGCTCGGAGCTTTGTGACTACCTAGAGGGGTGGGATAGGGAGGGTGGGAGACAGACACAAGAGGGAGGGGATATGGGGATATATGTATACGTATAACTGATTCACTTTGTTATACAGCAGAAACTAACACACCATTGTAAAGCAGTTATACTTCAATAAAGATGTTTAAAAGAAAAATCATGTTTTTGACAATATTTACTAATGAACATGAATGATATTAAGTGAAAAAAAAGTGTATATCTGAAAGGAAATATAACCCAATATATAATTATTCTGGCTAATGGGGTTACAGGCCACTTTGATTTCCTCCATGGACCTTTTTGTGTTTTCCAAATTTTCTATAACAGAACGCATATTAGTTTTATAACCAAGGAAAAAATGGTTCTTAACATACATGATGACAAAATCCTCTCCAAACCCTATATCTTATCTGTCTTTCCCAGAGGATATCCCACTCCCAAGAACCACTCTAATCATTCCAGGGCCCAGTGAAGCACTGAGAGTCAAGTCACGTCATGCAGAACTCTCTCTCCCTGGATTTCTAGACTTCTCTAGCTGAGCCATGTAAGCACTAGTCCCAGCAGCCCTGGGAGCCAACGTTCATGCTCCTGGGTCATCATGGGCCTGCCTCCCAGCTCAAAGTCCTTCTGTGGCCTCTGATCAGGACTGTGATGAGGGAGAAGTGATGGAGTGGGGTCTGGGAAACTTGCCTATTCTGCTGACCATTGACAGCATCTCTAAATCGTAGAATTCCTCAAAAAATTAAAAGTGATCTATTGCCATTGATTGACCAGCACCAGGGACAGCTTGCCCTCCTATTTTCACCCACCTCAATGCAACTTAAAATCATTATATTAAAGAGATACTTGAAATCTCTCTTTTACCTGAGTTAAAGACCCAGTGCCCCTCTGTTACTACCTTAAATGAACGAATTCCCCTTCTCTGCCACCCTTTGTGGTGCCACACTTTAAATAGCAGGGGCCCAGATCTATGGAATGGATGAGGCTTGGATCTCAGCTGGGGGGCTGCAGATTCTCCAAGGAATCCAGCATGGCGAGGGTTTATGGGGAGCTGGAACTGCCAGGGAGCTTTGTCACCACTGTGATAGGGAACAGGGACAATGAAAGCTGCACAGAAGCAGGAGATCCCAGCACAACATAGTGTAAGTAGTTAAAAGCATCATTTTGGGAGTTGGAATCCTTATATCTTTCAATATAGTCATATCTTCGTCAGGTTACTGAACACCTCTGAGTCTTAGTTTCCTTCTCTGTAAAATGGGATAATGACCCCAAAAGTTTTGTGTGAGATAACATGTGAAATATTTGATATGGTCAATACAAAGACAGTGGCAAAAATGCAGCAGTTGTTAATAAGATTATTATCTTCATGATTATGGCCACGTTTGGGGCATGATTATATATAAATTAATATAGCTATATGAAAAAGAGGTTTCCAGGGTTAAAATGTTACACCAATAGAGATGTGTCTCCATGGTTTCCTTGATCCATGGTGCCAGTAGACACCTTTTAGATCCAAAGTGCCTCTTTGTTGTCTTGGAAGTTGTAATTAAGTATGCCTTTTATTGGAAGAGTGTGATATCCTGTCTTGATCTATGCATAAAAGAATGGGAAATACCTGCCCTGGAGAGAGGAGCCGGTAGTATTTCTAGAGATGCCCACAGAGTGTTGGTTTTACTCTAAGGCAACCATTTTTGTAATGAGATTTGAGTGAAGGGTGGGGGCGGGGGATTGAAGGATTACCGTTCACTGAAATCCTATGACTTCTGGGTACTTTACATACTTGCATACCTTATCTTATTTAATATGGCAACTCTATGGGGCAAGTAGAAATGAGACCATTAAAAATGCAAGAACAGAGATGCCAAGCAAATTTCCAGGTTCTCACAACCCAAAGCAATGAAGCTGGAACTTAAATACAAATCTTTCTGAATTATGTTTTACATTAAGACCTTCCTGACGTCAAATGCCTCTTGCCTAGTATCTGGCACTCTCATTATTGAAGTCACTCCTTAAAGTCCTTTTGAAAACAAGTACTCTTTGTTGACTGTGAAGGGTTCCATGTTTGCTAGATGGTGTCATTCAGACCATAGCTGAATAAATGAGAGTTCATAGCAAGGAAGGTACAAATAGCAATGGGGATACTTGAAATGAGTCTGCAGAAAGTTCTACTGCTGACAGAGAAAGAAGATGGTGATCAGAGAAGAAAGCTTTGGACAGTCTAAGGGCAGCATCCAGATGGAGAGAAGTGAGGAAGCCAAGAATACCAGCTGACCTCTCAATTTTTCCCAGGATTCTTCCTAACCAAGCCCTTGCCAATACCTTGGGGCCCAGTCCTCAAAGCCTCTCTGCTCACTGCAGTTCTGGGACTCACTCAGAATTCCAGGGATCCTTAAGGCCAGACTATACCATCACCTCCAAAGGGAATTAAGTGGGCCTCAAACTCCAAAAAATTTAATCAGAACAAAAAATGGCTCTAGGACTTGGCTCCACTAGTTTTTATCTGGGATGGCTGTATTGGGCCCATGAAAAAGTGAGCAGGGAAAGCTGGTCTTCAGAAAGAAAAAATGAAACATATATGCAGAGAGAAGCAAACATAAAAGGCCATGTGACTCCAAGGACTGATGTGGAGACAAGCTGACAAGCAGTCAGGCTGCCTTGGCTCTTGTCCAACCTCTGGTTGCAGCCACCTGTGAGGCTGGCTATCCTCCTTGCTCTGAAAAGCATCCTGTTTCTTAGCAATTAATGCCTCATTTGTATTAAAGTAACTTTCAGTGGGTTTCTGTTACTGGTGACTAAGCAATTCCTGACCAAGGTAACCACAATCTCCCTTGGCCAACTTTAGCCCATGAAGGTTTTTTCTGCTTTCCTGTTCCATTTTTCACACCAGAGAGCAGCTCCTCAGCTGAAACCACACAGTTGATTCCAGTCAGCTACTGCTCACCAGCAGATAGTCCCCAGTAAATGGGTTTTTCATTAGAATGTTCCATAGCTCGAAAGGGCAATCCCACCTAGCTGGTCAATTTTAATCAAATTCTTTTCCCACAAAGTCAGAAAGGTGTAGGCTTAACTTGGTCCCATGGAAATTGTTCTCAGCTAATAAAAGGTATTTTATTTAAATTGTTAACAGTGTATATTTAGTGCAAGTCTATTTCAATTACAAGAAGCTAAAGGAGAACTCCGACTATCAAATCCCTCTGCCGTAACTTCTATGCATTAAATCAGAACAATTTATCTTCCATCTATTGCAATCATGAATGCAATAATGAGGTGGGAAACAATAAAGACAAAGAATAATTCAATTTAAAGAAATTGTGAGCCACAATTCTAATTAAATCTTCTCACATTCCTAGTAAAATATACTTCGATCTTCTGTACTTGTAGAGTTTAAATGAGATTCATGTGCAAAATAAGCAAATGAATTAGAATTCCATGCAAGATCTCAACATGTTAAGGATATTTCTACTGATCACTTCCTTCATATTAGTTCCGAGGAACATCTATTGCTTAGCTGGCACATTAAAAATTCCACGTTTTCAAGGGGCCATCGGTACATAATCAAGTACAGTGACCTATGTTTGAGGCGCAACACATTGGTAGTTGTATTAGCATATTTTCATTTTCACTTTCAGTGTAGTCTTGATGACTGACTCACAGTACTCCAAAAATACTACCACATTTTCTAAAGCCTATATAATCCAATGTTCCCTGTTAGACCTGGCACTGGAGAGTACCTGGGAATTTGCTTTTAGTTTGAAGCATCCCAAGATTTATTGTTTACTCCAAGGGCTATAGAACTTCTGAGAGCCAGGGATTCTTTGAAGTGGCCCAAGAATGTAACTAGATCTTGTGATTCTAGGTCACCCAATACCAAAGGCTCTCAAAACCAAGGGAAGTAAATAAAAACTCTGGATACCCTGGTATGTTTAAGCTATCTTATATTGCATTTAGAAATTTAAGAATACTTATAAGAATGATGATAACTAAGGTTTGTATTTTAGAATGTATGGCATTCTAGAGTTTTTAAAACACTATATTCACTAGCTATTTTTTTTATATGCACTATCCCATTTGTTCTTCTCAAGAACTATACAAAGTAGCACTTATCATTTTGTTCATTTTAAAGATGAGGAAATTAGGGTCAGTCTACTTAAGTGACTTTCCACTATTCCCAAATCTATAAGTGTCAGAGTTAGAACCAAAATCTAGGTATTCTGATTCCTAGATGTATGTTTTCCACCATTATACTTTTATTCATTTGTTTGAATCCATTTTTCCTCAAGTTATTAAAGTCCCACTGTTCCAAAGATAGAGTTTAGTTGAAATTCATCACCAAATCCTTTTAAAATGCCCATACAGTGTTGTGGCATCGTGGAAATTAGTTTGGTTTCCTGGGTTGGATCAACCCACCTCTAACTGTAGGGCCTTCCCATACCTTCTTCCCCTCCTCTATCTTACGCAGACCCAAGAGGACAGTATATCACCCCCCTCTCTGAGCTACTGGGTCAAGACATATGAAAGGCCCTCTTGCATTCTATGAGAATTTCGTCCCTCACCTTTTCTTTTTAGTCCCTCAAGACTGTGGTTTCTTAGATGACAAAATCTCCCACGCTACCTTGTAAATAAAACAGGCTTCAGTTCCCCACTGGGTATACAAGGAAAGAATATGATCCCTACATTCAGCAACGTCTGTACTGTAGAGCTCTGACTTTTTGAGCAACTTAACCCCAGTTTCCTTTTCTGTAAAAAGGCAATGACCATCCCTACTCCACATAGCTATGGTGAGATTTAAGAAGAGATTGTACCTGGAGGTGCCTGGTCCATAAATTTTTAGTCCCTTTCCCTTCCCCTTGCTACAAATGACACTAAGCCCTGTGGAAGCCTAGAGTTCATCATATTCCTCTTAGATGCCTCTATGGAGCTTGGCATGCAAAAAGTACTCTCTGAGTACATACTGAATGAATCAGAGTTGTTGGGCATTAATTCTTTCTTTCAGCTGCAGACTGAATGAGAGAGACAGTTTTAACCTCACCATTTACCGGCTAAATTAGCAGATTTTTCTTATAATGTTTGTTTTTTGTGGAAAATTAACATATAAACTAATACAGATGTCTGCTTTTTAGACATTGGCAGGGTATTCTCCCAGATTGAAATGAGCCTGAGACATAGCAGAATGGGCCCTTCCTTACTTGGAACCATAATAGCTGGTTTCTAGTCCTGGACCTGTTTAACTGGTTTTCTGATCTCAGTTATGTCATTTTAATCTCTGGTTGAAGTTACCAATTGATAAAATGTACACATGAAGTTAAATCATCTTCAAAGTTGATTTTAGCCCTATATTTTGTGATTTTTCCAAGCATAATCCTTATATTAAACATGAAGTCTTAAATGATCAAAATTTCATAATTTGGCCACCATATTATTATATTAATTATTAAACTGACAATGTTCTTGTAAGAGTAAATCAATATTACTTCTGAATCTTTACTTTGGTTTCCAGTTTTCAGGCTCATGATTTTACAGTTTGGTTTAAGTTAAACTATTCTGATTGATAACTTGGTTAGATTAAGGAAAATTTTCTTCTGAAAGAATCCTATCTCTGGCAACATTTAACTTCTTATAGAGGAGCACAACGATATAGGTAACCACATTTTAGTCTATGCTTACAATGGGCATGTAGGGTTTTTTTGTTTGTTTTGTTTTTTGCAGTACGCGGGCCTCTCACTGTTGTGGCCTCTCCTGTTGCGGAGCACAGGCTCCGGATGCGCAGGCTCAGCGGCCATGGCTCACGGGCCCAGCTGCTTCGCGGCACGTGGGATCTTCCCGGACTGGGGCATGAACCCGTGTCCCCTGCATCGGCAGGCAGACTCTCAACCACTGCGGCACCAGGGAAGCCCGGGCATGTAGATTTTATTCCTCCAATAAAGATAATGAAGTTATACAGATTGTGGGGATATAATATTTTTATCTTCTTACAAATAAACAAAAAACCAATACCATACTCTCTAACTTCATTTCCATTTCTCTGATTGCTTTAAAGAAAATTCTTTAGAAGAGATGTGTATACTTACTGTATCCAATTTCTCTGCTCTTGTTCTCTCTCAAACCCAATCTAATCAGGTTTTCTTTCCCATTGCTCCACAATGAAAATGGTCCCTATCAAGTCACCAATGATTGCTATGATGCTAAGTGCAATGATCAATTCTTCATAGTCATTCACCTTGATCCATTGCAGTATTTGATACAGCTGATGGCTCCTTCGGTAACCTCATTTGCTTGGCTTCCAGCACACCACACAGTCCTGGTTTCCCTCCTACCTCACTGGCTACTCTCTCTTAGAATCCCTTGCTAGTTCCTTCTCCTATTCACAGCCTCTAAGTATCGTGGCACTCCAGGACTCTCTTTTCTACTGAAACTTGTTTCTTTGGTAATCTCATCCAGTCTCATGACTTTAGATACTGTCTACATGTTGACGACTCAAAAATTTATGTCTGCAGCATGGATTTCTCCCTCTAACTTCTAGTCTCTAATACCCATCCTACTTGAATGTTCAATAAATATCTGAAATATAACATGTCCAAAACTTGATCTTACCTCAGAACTTGCTTCTCCCATAGTCTTCCTCATCTCAGTTAATGGCAAATAGACAGGTCAAAACCATGGAGTCATCTTTTACTTTTCCCTTTCTCTCCTGTCAAAAATCTCATCATTGAGCAAATCATGTTGAATTTTTCTTCATACTATATTCAGATTCTGACCTCTTCTCATTACTATCTACCACTACTATCCTGGACCAAGCCACATCATTTCTCACCTGGATTACAAAGAAACATCTCCTAACTGTTCTCTCTAATTCTATCCTCGCTCCCCCAAAGAATATACTCAATACAGAAGCCTAGGTTATCCCACTGAAATGCAAGACAGATCATACTTTAAAGTTTCAATGGTTCCCCATGTCACTCAGAGTTAACGGTAACATACTTACAAAAATGTGAAAGCTCTACAGAGTCTGTCCCCTAGTTACCTCACTAATCTCATATTCTTCCCCTCATTACTCCATTCCAGCCACTTTGGCCTCCTTGATGTTCCTTAACTGGGCCAAGCATAGTCCCACCTCCAGTTATTTGTACATGCTGTTTACTCAATGTGGAATTCTCTTCTCCTGCATATTTACATTGCTTGAGCCTTTGTCTCTTTCACATTTTGGCTTGATTGCCTCCTCTGAGTGAGACCTTTTCTAATCAGCCTATTTAAAAATGCAACTTCTGGGCTTCCCTGGTGGCGCAGTGGTTGAGAGTCCGCCTGCCGAAGCAGGGGACACGGGTTCGTGTCCCGGTCCGGTAGGATCCCACATGCCGCGGAGCGGCTGGGCCCATGAGCCATGGCCGCTGAGCCTGCGCGTCTGGAGCCTGTGCTCCGCAGCGGGAGAGGCCACAACAGTGAGAGGCCCGCGTACTGCCAAAAAAAAAAAAATGCAACTTCTTACCCCCACCCAATACTCCCTACCTCCTTTCTCTGTTTCTGTTTTATTTTTCTCCATAGAACTTTCCCTTTCTAATGTACTATATAATTTACCTATTTATTTGCTTACTGTTGATTTTCTTCTGCTAGAACATAAGCTCTGTGGGGGTAATGATTTGTGTCAGTTTTGCTCATTGCTACAGCCCTCAGCTCCTGTCATGGTACCTGGCACAGAGTAGGTTCTCAATAAATGTGTTGAATAATGTATTAGTTATGTAGAGATTTCGCTTACTAATGTACAATGAGACATAGCTATACACCACTTTTCTGAAAGTCTCAAATGCTGAGCAAGTCTTTTTTTGTTATGAGCTCTTTGGAATCCCACACAGTGGCAGAGATGAGGCCTCTTTTCTGCAAGAGCAGGCCACAATGATCTCAACACAATTTCAGGTCATTTCACAGTAATTTCTTCAAATAACAGATCACTTGTTTCCTTAAATTAGATCCTATTCCGGTCATTGAAGGTCAAAATTTGCAGTTCTGATTTAGCTCCAGGCACTTTAAACTAGTGGTCTTTTCATGCCTTGGGACATATTTGCTGCCAATAGCAGAAAAAAGCAAATGTAAGTAGGTTGGTTTCACTTACTCATCTTTTAAGAGTTGGTTCAAACTTTTCATCTTCTCTGAAGTTTTTCTTGAACCCACATTTCCCCTCATAAATAAATTAGGAATCTTTCCCTCATTTTTGCCATCCCAATAATATTCATATTATAGCACCTGAAATATGTCCTTGTACATGTTTGTTTTTAAGTCTGTCTCTTCCATTAGAATGTAAGTTCTGGAGTTCAGAACTTCTTTGCCTTCATAACCCTATTACCTAGATAGGGCTTAGCCTGTAGTAGTCTCTCCAGAAATATTCTGAGTCAAATGAGTGAATACAATTGAACAGGTGAATTATCAACGACCAACTGGAAAGAACAGGGATCACAGCCATGGAAAGAACACCAATGGGGTTAATTAGAGATTTTATTGTAAGTATTGCTATCATCACCACCATCATATCAACATCATCATCATCAAACAACTGTGTACCTGTTTGAACCGGGTACTGTGCAAGGTATGGTGCCTCTCCATGAGGACATTAACAGTCAAACTGAAGAGGTAAGCATGAACATAAAAGGTAAATGACAGTAAAAGAGAGCATAGGATAAATGTCCAGGAAGGTGGGTACAAAAGAATAGTAGATGTTCAGACTAGGGTGATCAGGGAGGGCTTTATGGAAGATAAGAGTGTTGAATTCTGTCATGAAAGACCAGTGACTGAGCTGCTTGTACAGAAGAGGGAGTGCATCTCAGGCAGGTTTGACCAGGGCACAGACTGGATATCTCCACTTGTTGGGGAGGCATATTAGAAAAGAAGTTACTAAAAAATGGGGATGTTTTTGTTAGACTCAAATTCTTAATTATCAAAGAACATGAATTCTTGATTTAGACAAAATAAATGAGATATGATAGAAAACTGAGAACCAAAAGGACTAGAGTTTCAGTTCAAGCTCTTTCACACTTGAGATTTTGATCTTGAGAACATTCCTGTTTCTTTGAGAACAACTTCTTTGCGCAATGCAGAGCTAGACACACCTTTGCAGATTATATAAATGTGTGTGGTAAGTAAAGCAGACCATAAGGAAGTGAATGTTTTAAAAATGATAAGCGCAATTTATATATAGATTTTTGTAAAGATTAGATAAGATTACACAGTTAAGATATTTGTTAGCAATGATGAACTGCCTGCCTTCCTATAAACTCCATCTACTTGTTAGCTTTATATGACTCATATGA
This sequence comes from Orcinus orca, assembly GCF_937001465.1. Lineage (NCBI taxonomy): Eukaryota > Metazoa > Chordata > Mammalia > Artiodactyla > Delphinidae > Orcinus > Orcinus orca. The sequence goes on along the minus strand of NC_064566.1, from coordinate 86,523,198 downwards.
TATAACCAAGATAGGTACTTCTACAATGCTGCTGGGATAATATAACTATAGCTTAGATTCACAGAGTATTTATTGCATGCTAGGTATATTTCTAAGCACTTTACATGGTCATTTCACTTAATCCTCTCATACTTCTTATTATTATTATCTGTTTCACAGATAGGGAAACTGAAACTCAAGTGGTATAAGCCTGCCATACTGTACCCAAAGCCATTCTCTTAAGCACCATGCTTAATCAGTCTGAAAAGGCACTAAACAAGTAAAGTCATGACCCATAATAAAAGCTATGGGGTCTTAACTTTGATATCAACAAAACTGTCATAGAAAAAAAACTCTTCTGCTGGTTTAAAATCACACAACAAATACAATGAACACAAAGTCATTTTTGAACATCAGATAAGAGTTTTTGCAGCTAAAATACAGGTAAAATCAAAACCTAAAGAGAGATTGCATGTCACAGGGCCCACTACATTGCCATCCAAACACGAACTTATCACTACGTTGTGTGAGAAAGTATGCTCAGAGAGAAAGGACAGATGAGGTGTCAGAAGGGAATAATTCCAGAAATTTTACTTTAGTAAAATAAATCCTCTAATGTTATCAGCAGAGAATGCATAGTTCGTGAGTAAAGAATGTTAATAACTCAAAAGAATTTGCCAGTTTGTTCTTTGTTGTCAAGTGTGTTATTGGGCATGCAGTTTTAATAGTTTAAAGATTCCATGAAATCATGAACAAATGATATATCATGAATGCTCCCCTGCCCCCAAATGAGAAATTAATCTCTAAAAATGATAGAGACTAATCTCTTTCCTTACGGCAAGGCCTTTTTATGCTAATCAATTATATCTATTTCTTTCATGAGAGATATGAACAGCTCCTTGAAAGAAAATAGGACTCAGTTCATTTGTGTTTGTTAATCTCAGTATCTAGCTCCTAGCCTGACACTTAGCCAATTTTCAATGGAAGTTTGATGAATACAAGGAAGAGAGAGAGAAAGATTTATTTATTTATTTATTTGCGGTACACGGGCCTCTCACTGTTGCGGCCTCTCCTGTTGCGGAGCACAGGCTCCAGACGCGCAGGCTCAGCGGCCATGGCTCACGGGCCCAGCCGCTCCGCGGCATGTGGGATCTTCTGGGACCTTCCCGGACTGGGGCACGAACCCGTGTCACCTGCATCGGCAGGCGGACTCTCAACCACTGCACCACCAGGGAAGCCCCGAGAGATTTATTTTTGACAATGAAGATAGCCTTTATCTCCTAGCCTGATAATGTCAAAACTGAAGATTAGACAACTCACTCCCATTTGGTCTTTAAATTTAGGGGGAGTCCTTTTAAACTTAACGCCATTATTTTCTAACTGACTGTCGGAGTTGGAGTTTTATTGTAATTCATAGACTCACAGTCAATAAATTAAAGCTATAACATAAAAATTTGAGTCTGCAGAGTTGTATTCAAAAATTTTTCAGATAAGAAAAGAGTTTTTATTTTTACATGCAACAACCCCATCTATCAGTCAGGTTCCATAAGCATGGAATTGGCTTATGCAATTGTAGGGGCTGGCTAGGTAAATCTAAAATCTGCAGGGTAGACCATCAGGAAGGGCAGTCTGGAACTCCCGGGCATGAGCTGAAACTGCAATCAGCAGGTAGAATTTCTTCTTCAGGGAAGCCTCAGTTCTGCTTTTTAAGGGCTTTAACTACTGGAATCAGGCCCACCCAGATTATTTAGGATAATCTCCTTACTTAGAGGCAACTGCTAATGAATGTTAATCAAGTCTACAAAATGCCTTCGCAGTAACACCTAAATTTGTATTTAATTGGATAAGTGAGGACTGTAAACTTGCCAGGTTGACACATAAAACTTCCTATTGTTTCCTTTTCCAAAGTCAGATTAACATCCCTGAAGTTTTGAACTTCTCTTATCAGCTAAACATTCTAGCAAAATAGGCCTTTACACTGGGAGATCCCTTGGACTTGACTCTCTTCATCTCATATTCCCAGATGCTCCTGCTCAGTATTTAGGAAATCTCATTGACATTTTCTTTCAGCCTGAGTTACTTCTTCAGTTAGTTTAAGTGCCATGGTTATATCTTAGAGTGTTCTCATCCTTTCATTGAGTTTTAACTGGCAAATACTTCCCGGGGTCAACTTCCAAGGTTAGTTTATTTTTAATTAAACTATTTATTTTACATGCAATTGTAGCAAATAATACAGAGAGATCCCCTGTGCTCTTTACCTTGTTTCCCCTAATGGTAACATTTTGTAAAACTATAGTATAATATCAACTACCAGGATAATGACATTGATAAAACCAAGATGCAGAATGCTTCCATCACCACAACAGTCCTACTTGTTGCCCTGCTATAGTCATACCCACTTCCCTCCCACACCTTCCTTCCCCATTCTTAACCCTAGTGATTAATCAATCACTAATCTATTTCCCATTTCTATAATTTTGTCATTGCAATAATGTTATGTAGATGGAATTACATAGTATGTAAGCTCTGGGGATTGGCTCTATTTTTGTCACTAGGTATAATTCTCTGGCATTTCGCCAGATGGCTGATTATAACAATAATTTGTCCTTTTTATTGCTAGTAATATTCCATGGTATGAAAACACCACAGTGAATGGATTAACCATTCACCCATGGAAGAACAACTGTGTTGTTTTCAGTCTTGGCTATTAAAATATGGTAGTTGCATATGTAGGTTCTTTTTTTTTGAGATATAATTCATATCATAACATTCATCCTTTTAAAGTATATTCAGTGTTTTTTTTAACATATACACAAGGTTGTACAACCATCAGCACTATAGAATTTACCATTATATTCCAGAACATTTTTATCCCCTCTAAAATAAGTCCCATACCCATTAGCAGTCACTGTCCATTTTCCCTTCCCCCACCCACTGACAACCACTAATCTATTTTCTGTCTCTATGGCTTTTCCTACTCTGGATATTTCATACCATATATGACCTTTGTGTCTAGCTTTTTCCAATTAGCATTATGCTTTCAAGATTCATTCATGCTATATAGCATGTATCTGCATACTTCCCTTCGTTAAAGCACATGTCTGGTTTGAGGCAAAACTTCTTGTGGAATGGAGAGGAGGGTCCAGTAAGCTCCAACATTTGACAAATGAAAACTAAAGAGATAAATCTCACAAGAAAAGAGCTGAAACCTGACATTATCTAAATATTTATTGCACAGTTTATTTGATATAGTGACTAAATTTGAAATGAAAATTTTGACTGATTTCTAAGTACCTCTGAGCTCCTGAATTCTCCTCCTTATGGCTCATTTACACCATCCAGAGAACTTTGATTTTTGACAAATGCCTAAAACTCATGGCATTGGATAGGTGGGAGGGATAGTATGAATTGGGGCCATCATTTGGGTGAGGGTCAGATTATTAGGGATCTTGTATGCTATTTAAAAATTTAGGACTTCATCTTTTAAGCAGTGAAAACTAGAGAAGGATTATATTTCATTAGCACAACTAGGGCAGTATATAGATGGAGTTTAGAAGAAAAGGCCAGAGGTAAGAACACTAATTAAATTGTTAAAATTGTTCAGGCAAGAGAGAACACTGGCCTTTGTCCTCTGTACCATGAGGTATGACGTTCTCTTCACGGGTATGCTGAAAGCAAAAGTAACAATCCCAATCCTCATCACTTAAACAAGAGGATATTTATGACTTTTAACTAAAAAGACAAGCAGTTAGAACAGCAATATCAAGCAAAGATGAGATATGAGTGTTGCCTTGGTGGATTCTTAAGCTTTCTCAGAGCATCCCTGTTCCTTTGTGTGCTGCGTGGACTTTTAAAATTCTACAGTGGACCTTGGGATTGGGAAGAACATCAGAGGCTGGTGCGCTGTGAGTGAAGTGGCATGAGGAGCTCTTGGCTCTGACGCTGACAACTCTAAGATGGTTCTTTTGTTAGGGTCAGTTTCATGGTTTCAGTAGAACTGGGAGGCTGTCCCTCAAAATGGCTTCTGGTTACATATTTATTAATCAGTCTAACTGCACATTATAGTTGTTCCTCAAATCACTAGAGGGTAAGGAGGGGTAGAAGTAAACTATTAGTTGGTCTTCAAGAGGCAGGAAAAGTGAGGGATTAGCAGCTGCCATTGCAGCATTAGTTTGTATCACAGGTGGCGTGTGAAATAACAGGGAGCTGGGATTACAAACATTGCCCAGAGAATAGAAAAGTCTAAATAAGTCAACATTTCTTTATAGTTGTTTTTAATATCTTATTCTTTTCTATTTCAGAACCAGGATTATCTTCCTGGATATAGAGATCCCCTTATTTAAAAAAAAATGGAATTGTCATAGCATTTAAAATGGCAAATATCAAGCCTGAGCATAGGTGCATGTGTATATGTGTCTGTGTGTGTGAAGTGATTGAGCAATGCACTGCAAGTCATTAATAATGAATGCTAGAAGGAAAGCAGAGTCATTAGTAGTAAAAGGAGAGATCAGTTTTGACAGATATCTTCAGAACAGAAAAAACTGATTGTCAGTTTGAGGAAAAGAAAAAAAAAATCAAATCTGACTCTGAGATTTGCTATTTGGTTAAGTGTTTAGTTGATGATGCTATTTAATAAAATGGGGAACATAAGAAAAGAAGATATTTGAGGGATTAGTTAATGACTTTGGTTTGTGATATATTGAGGGGAAAAGCTAAAAGGAAATATCCAATAGGAGATTTAAACAGAAAGTATTTAGCTGTGTTTTCAAATACAGTAGTCACTAGCCACATGTGGCTATTGAAATTAAACTTAAAAAAAAATTCAATCCATCACACTAGCCACTTTTCAAGTGCTCAATAGACACATATGGCAGGAGGCTACTGTATCACACAGCATAGAAAAACATTTCCGTCATTGCAGAAAGCAATATTGGTCTAGAGTTCAGGAGAGAGGGAAAGACTATATAGATATAAATTTGGGAGTTGTGTGAGCATTTGAAGATGGGTGAATTCACTAATGAGGATAAAGGATCCCAGGAAGAATTTATGAAATTAGAATGAAAAGAAGGCCTAGAACAGAAATCTGAGGAACACTAGCAGTAAGGAATAGAGAAATGGGATTTCATAAAAATGACTTAGAAGCAAGTAATCAGAGAGGGAGAAGAACCAAAAAGCATTTGATCCCTGGGACATAATATGAGAGTGTCAGGAAATGGGTCAGAGGCTTGAGAGGCCAAGTAGGAGGACACTAAGAAGAGGTCGATGGATTGGCAGTTGGGAGACCAATAATGACCTTTCCCAAGTATTTTAAACAGCAAGGTGGGTCCTAAACCAATAGGATGAAGGAGAGAAAAAATGGTAAGGAAAAAATAGAGGGTAGTGTTCTCTTTCACAAAGTTTTACAGTAAAAGGGGAATGGTGGAGTAGAGTGCAAAAACTTGAGGGAAAAGGAGGGCCAAGTAAGAAATTTTTCTTAGCAGAGGAGAAGCTTAAATATATTTGTAGACTGAAGAGATGAAGCATTGGAAGACACGTTAAAAATATTGCAGAGATGGGTTAAATGATGGATGAGTGCCTGGAGGAGGTGATAAGAATTGGGATCAAAAGCACAGCTGGGAGGGAAGAGGAACATTTCTCTTTGAGATGAGAGACATGAAAGTTTGAAGGTGGAGGGGAAGAAGTTCATGATTGAGAAGGCTTGAATTTCTGCTACATTTACTGAATATCCAAGCCTGATGACTAAAATTTATGCAGGCTGAAAATTCATTGGTTGTCCATTTAAGAAATGTCTAACCATTCAGCAGGGAGCCATCAGCTCTGTCACAATGGCATAAATTTTGAGGACATCTCATTAACACCTGAAAGCCATTGATCTCTCTGTCTACCAGCAAAGACATGACCTCACTAACATTCCACAACTTCTGCTATCAGGGAGTCAGGGAGCACAGACTAGGGCAAAAGTTATATCTCCACAGCTTCAGAAAAGAAAAAAAAAAAAAAAGCAAAACCAAACAGTCAATTAGAGATACGATGTAAGCATGTCGATATGGCTATCAACAGATCCTCGAAACGCAACAGCTGTTTGATTACAAATGATGAGCATAACTGCTAGCTCTTCTAAATATGTAGAGAAGTTAAATAAGGAAACAGAATCACAAAATTACCCAGGAGAAATTAGTCAGGAAGGAAGTGCAGCCAGTAATACAAAGTCCATTCTGGAAATCCAAATCATTATCTTCTTCACTGCTGGAAATTTGGTTTCCACCCCTGTCACTCAACTGATAACTACAGTTGCAAATGTCACCAGTGACCTGCTAATGACCAGTTTCAGTAGACTTCTCATTTCACATTTTCCTCAACTTTTTTTTGCAACTCTAGCTACCATTAAATGCCTGTTATTTTTGGGGGGTGGGGAGATCTGTCTGTTGGTTTCTAGTAGGCTCTGCAACTCTGTTTTCTGGCAATTCTCTTTTTTTCTCTTTTTTTGCAATTGTAGACTTCTCCAAGGCCAGAGTTATCCTTCTGTCTTTTCCTCAACTCGTGTTCAAGGCAGCGTATGGGGTGGGGCAGAGAATGGACAGGGCTGGCTTAATGCTGATGAGCACAGAACAAAGATGGAACTGAAATGAAATTTCAGGAGGAGAAATTTCAGGAGGAATGGCAACATGGGACCCAGGTAGACAACATGACAAAGCATATTATGATTAGCTTTTTTTGTAAAGGGTCAGATAGTAAATATTCTAGGGATTGAAAAGTAGTCTTTGTGACAACTATTTAACTCTGCCATTGTAACATAAAAGCAAGAAGCCACAGATAGATGTGAACAAATGAGCATGGCTGTAGTCCAATAAAATTTTATGTATAAAAAATAGGCAGCAGTTTAGGCACTGACCTTAGCTGAGCACAATTCCAGTGAAGGCTAATGAGGAGGAAAAATTAAAGCCAAGGCCTAAGGCTTGCAGGCAGGGGATCATAAATGTATCATGTGGCTCTTGACCCAGATGATGAATAGTGGGTAGAACTGGAGAGATTTTATGAGAATATGACTGGAACTCTTTTTATAGGTGGCAAAGGAGCCAAAAGAGGTACCAATTTGGTTAAGAACATCTCTCTTGTAGAAATGCATTTGTTCCAATATTTAGGCCTTAGTTGACCTAGAACCCACATACATGGTGCAATGGACAGAGTTCCATATATGGATTCAGTGGCACCCCATAGCTTATAATACGTGATCATACAGAAGCTAATTCACTATTCTGAGCTTCAGTTACCAAATATGTAACCAAGATTCCCTGAAAGGAGTTTTTAAGAAACTTGCCTTAGCCAGCATGAGCAAAAATTCTAACACAGCATCTAGAATATAGTGAGTACTTGGTAAGTGCTGCTTGTCTTTCCATTCTATAGAGGTCTTAGGTGCATAAAATAAAAATAAATACAACAGTTTAAGAAATCATGCTGGAAACTGTAAAGCAGCATGCAGATACCAGTTACCATTCTTGACTGTATGCTAAGCCTGAACTGAGCTCTCTCCTAAGCTCTAGAACCTTATCTCAGTAAGTCATGACAGCTTCCAGCCTCTTGTCACTCCAATCCAGCCTTCAAAACCACTTGCATGGAGACTTGTCCTTATGATAATATATTTTCAAATAATGTTTGTTGAATAGAACAGAGTAAAATAAAATTGTAACTTATGTGTGGTGATGGATGTTAACTAAAGTTACTGTGTAATCATTTTGCATTATATTCATATATCAAATCATTGTTGTACACCTAAAACTAATACAGTGTTCTATGTCAATTATCTCATTTTAAAAAGAAATTGGAACCACATTCTACTGTTTAATTTTGAAATTCTTTTTTTTTTCTTTTTTTTTTTTTTTTTTTTTTTTTTTTGCGGTACGCGGGCCTCTCACTGTTGTGGCCTCTGCCGTTGTGGAGCACAGGCTCCGGACGCGCAGGCTCAGCAGCCATGGCTCACGGGCCCAGCCGCTGCGCAGCATGTGGGATCTTCCCGGACCGGGGCACGAACCCGTATCCCCTGCATCGGCAGGCGGACTCTCAACCACTGCGCCACCAGGGAAGTCCCCTAATTTTGAAATTTTTAATGAGAGAGATTAATTATTTTTTCCATGGGCTTTCTGGTCATACCTGTTCCTTTGTGAACTGACTATTCTTGTACTTTTCAATTTTTTACTGACTTTTTATTCTTATTGACTTGGAAGAGCTTTATATATACATGATATTATCTTTTCACTGTGAGACACATTGCAAATTAAACATATTTTTCTTATTTAAAAAAAAGAGTTGACTGCCACTCTCCTGTCAAAATATTTCAAAGACTTTCAAATTCTATAGCTATTACTCAGACCCTCAAAAATTGAGAACTTGTTCTAAATGAAAATAGTTTGCAATTTAAGCTCATTTTTCCAGGGAACCTTATGGTCCTGTTATTCAGAGACCTCCCTGTCCTCCATTCTAAGATCAGCCCCTGGTCTTTCTCACCATCCTCAACAGGTTGAGCTGGGAATTTGGTTTCCCTAAAACAATACAAGCTCATGTCACTGCATACCTCCTTCAGCTCCCTGCATCCTGGGAGTTACCTCTCAGGTCTAACGTTAGGAACTCAGCTCTGGAGTGAGTTAGCTGATGTTAAATCTGAGCTCTGCCACTTACTACCTGGGTTGCCATGAGAAATTTCCTTAATCTTTTCATGCCTTGATTGCCTCATCTGGGAAAAAAGTACAAATAATAGCAGAATTGTTATGAAGATGAAATAAGATACTTTATGAAAAATGCTTAGAGTTGTATGTAACCAATAATAAGTTCCTAAATGTTGCTATTACATTAAGTCAAATTAAGTTGTCTTGTCTTCTGATTTCTTCTGTTATTACAACAGAAATAAGGGCAAAGTTAACAGAAAATCCTATAGGAATTTAAAGTGAGATACAGAAAAATAAATATTAAAAAAATCAAAATTATCCATAATACTGTCAGCCAAAAATTTAAAAGAACACATTATTAATGTTTTGATGTGTTTCTTTCTGGGCTTACTTTATGTGTATGCATATACATACCTTTTGAGACGTGTGTATTTAATTGAGCTGCTCCTGTTTGCTCTTACCCTTTTCTCAGTTAATAAATATCCTACAAAGGTGTGATTTTGTAAATCTCTCATAATGTTCCTTTGAATTAATGGACCATAATGTATTTTACCTTTCTTCTATTACAAGTGAATTTTAAAAATTACCCTAGCTGTAATTTCATGAACTATTCCAGTAACAACTATGACTAATTTGAAAAGAACAACAGCAAACACTTAAAAGCACACACACTACTTCTGTTTTCTCCTAAATATCTAAATCTGTGTCATTGCAATTACTTTTAAACCTTGTGGTCAAGGCTGTGAAAAGACAATGAAAGCCAAATGCCTTTGTATGTCTCATCTCTCTTTCACTGCCTTCTAAGACTTTGAAGTTGCAGACTTCTTCCTCTTCTGATAGGCATTATGCAAGATAAGTTAAGCTCTGAGTCCAGAGTTGAGTGTGGAATGAGGTCTGGAAAGAAAAATGTCAAATTATCTCTGTGGCATGTCTTTGTTATCAGCAGAGCTGTGCAAAATCCATGTAGAATGACATCCTCATAAATTGTGTCTCACTGCAAATATTCCTTGTTATAGCTTCAACACAACATGAATCTCTCATTTTAACCTTGCTAATGATTTAGAGAACATGTACCAGGTACACTGCTTATTTCATTTGCCCTCCTCACCAATCTTTGAGGTTCTTGGAAAAGGCAAGTCCATTTTAGTTGCAAAAACTGTTTGGTTTCATTTCATTCCATTTAAACAAACATCACTGAGTACCTCCTACTTGCCAGTTGCTCACTGGGTGCTGTGAGGAGGAAGGAGAAAATACAAAGATAAAAGAGTCAGGTCTCTCTGTCCTTGAAGAGTTTAAAATCTACTAGAAAGTAATAAGATATGTGTACAAATAACTAGTTCCAGGCAGAATGGAATAAAGCTAAACAAAGGAACATACATTGTGCTGAGTGATTGCAAAGGAAAAAAGGAAACTATTTTAACGAAAAAGAGGTCATATTTGAGGTAAGCCTGGAAGGATATCTAGTATTTTAATAAAGGGAAAAGACAGAAAAAGCCAACCACACCATTGAGGAGCTCCTGTTAGCATTTTCCCTTTGGAATCAGGGATTACACTAAGGGATTCTGTGTATACAGGTTTATTTAATCCTAGAAAACAACACTTTGACTAGGTCTTATTATCATTTTTTTTATTATTGAGGAATCCAATCTAATCAAGGTCATACCTCTAAAATAGAATTGGAACTTGACCTAAGACTGATTGCAATTCTGTCTCAAGATTTTCTAAACTAAGAAGACAACACAAGAATGAGCATAGAAGGATAAAAAGGCATGGTGGGTTCAGAAAATTGTTTATAGGGTCTGCCACATAGTAGATGGTCAGCAAAATCCTCACATGGGAACAATATCTCTTTCTCTAAGAAAGGATGGACACATATATTTCAGGTTAGTAAAAAATAAACCCCACAATTTCAGTAGCGTAATATGGAAGCATTCAATGCTTGCTCATGAGAACCCACTGCAGGTCCAGCGGCTCTCTGGGCAGTGATGCAGGCATCCTGCAGCTACAGTATCTAGATCATCTACAGAATTTAAATCACCTGCATCATACAGGGAGCCACAGAAAGAAAGAGGAAATGCATAGAACTCACATCTTTTTGCTTTTCTATGTTTTGGCCTTAGACAAACACACATCACATCTGCTTATATGACCCTGGGCAGATCTAGTCACAAGGCCCACCCTAAATAACATTGTCTTTTTATGTTCCCAGGAAGAGGAAAATGAAAAAATATTTCATGAATGCAAAGCATGATTTCTGGCACATGAGGCATGCAGAATGTATGTAGATTTATGAATTTAATATATAATATATAAATTTATATTATATTAGTTATAATATATGATATAATAAAACATTATAATGTGTTTTAGATGTAAAGTACTATATACTGTATATGTAATAATGTATGCATAATATGTATACTATACATGTGTATATGCATAATATAATAAATAATAAATAATGTATAAATTAATACATAAATAAATGGGGGGAAAGCAGGAAGCTGAGAGAGTCCATGTCTTATACCTTCACTTTTCTCTGTGGCTATTCAGAAAATATTTGTCATAATTTCATACAACAATTTGACAACAGCAAATGTCTGTGATTTTGGAAGAGCTATTGATCGAATTAGGCAAGAAGGCTGTCCAAGGATACGTAATATTAATGTAGAAGACATTGAGGGTGTCATCAATTCCCACTTTAATGAGGCTTTTTCCATCTTCACTCAACAGGTAGAAGTGGAGAGGGGTTTTGAGAGTGTTAACCAGAGAGCGACTGGGGTGATTGGCTGAGGACTCCAGGCAGAGGTGGGGAAAGAGAAAGCAGGTGCAGGTATACGGCTCCCTGAGAGACAAGGAGGAAACAGGTGGGTCAAGGCACTTAAGTACATTGAAGTAAAGGGGAGAAAACAAAACACCAGGCAGAGTGAATGTGCAAGATAAAAGCTCAGGGTGCCATGGTTAGAAAATAAGGGAGCAGATTATGGGATCTCAAAGGAGGGACATTTAATGTGGTGATGAGGCCCAAAGAGGAGCCATGGTAGTGGGATATGGACAATAAGTGTAAACATCTGCAAGAAAAAGAGGAAAAAAAAGTCTGAAAATCAGTGTAGAGAACTCAAAAAATTCTTAACCTCTCTACTTCTGATTGCAAGATAAGAGATATGGATGAACACAAAGCCTCAATTTTAGAGAGCCACAAAACAAATGGCATCCCTGGAGAGGCCCAAAGATTGCTCAAATTGGAGAAGACTTTTTAGAAAGCACACCAGAAAATGGTAGTAAGAAGGGTCCCGACCAGAACCACCTGAGTTGGTTGAGAACACTAGATGACAGGTGACCCTGTGGGTGTGGTGGGCTTTGACAATTACCCAAGGAGGATAAAGATAGAGGACATAGGTGCCATTAACTCACTTAGGTGTTCAAGGGCCTTTGAGCCTAAGCAACATGAGGCCCCTGATACCAGTAAGATTTCCATCTGCTCAGGGCTCATCCTTAAGATTTATGTTTCTGGAATCTGGGAAGAAAGAGGTATCTCATTTCTTGGCCCCTAATCGGACAAGCATTAGCAGGAATCGCCCCTGAAGGCTTCAGACGCCACATCCAAGGAGGGGATTGGGTGGGGATGAAGTGTGGCAGTCACTGGCTCTGGAGTGACAAGACAGAGAGCTAGGCTGCAGTACATGGATGGCAGGGGAGACCAGAGAGAATTTGGAATAGATAACCTAAAATAAGTAGAACTCAAAAGTCAAATACCATAGAAGAATCCAGGTCCTCAGTTCTTTTTTCTGTGGTAGGCTATCTCTTGTGATGACAAGCTCTGTGGACAGCTGATATTATATTAATGAAAGAACAAATATTAGCAGGTTTCTTACCCTTGTGGGCTCCTTGCTGGGTTGAGCAATGCCCACAGGCTGCCACTGGCATTAGAAACAGGAACAGAGAGGAGAATGGGAAAAAGGAAAAAAGGAATGGAGCAGAGAGAGGGGGAAGGAAGAACAATAACAGAAAATAAAATAAAAATGGGAGTGAAAAATTTTTACAAACTTCCTTCAGTGCCCAGATCCCACTGGAACTATAACTAACATGTGAACACTCTACAGTTTTGCCAGCTCAAAAGTATTGTATTGATGGACTAAACCTGATAAAGAAAGCATTTCTAGAAGAACAAGAGGCAGAAGGCTTTATAAAGGAAAATAAGGGAGGCCCACTCACAGCGCTGCTGATATGGTTAAATAGTGTTCACTGCACAAAGTACTGTCATAGGTCTGGATCCCTAGAAGCAGAGCCCGAGATAGGGATTCTGGTGCAGGTGATTTACTGAGGACATGCTCCTTGTGGAAAACCTGTGGACAGGGGAGGGAAGCAGGATAGCGCAGGAGAAGGAGCCATGGATGTGACCTCATGTAAAGTCTAGCTTAGGTCTGATTCACGGTGGGGGATACTGGAGCGTGTACTACATTGTAGATGGTCTCCATCTCAAGGCAAGAGGACGGGCAGGCTGTTTGTAAATAGCAGTTATGCATCGGCAGTGGGTGGTCTTGCAATGGGGGCACAGACCCCCTCCCTGCCGCTTTCCCCAGGGAGATCCTATCACCTGAGGGCACATCTCTGGAGAAGGGGCAGCTGTAACTCTTTAGCAGTTGTGATAGTTTTATGTGTCCACTTGGCTAAGCTATGGTCCCCAGTTATCCAATTAAACACTGGGTGTTGCTGTGAAGGTATTTGTAGATGTGATTTAAGTTCTATAATCAGTTCACCCTAAATAAGATAAATTATCCTAGATATCTGGCTGGACCTGATACAAGAAGTTGAAAGGCTTTAAAAGCAGACCTGAGTCTTCCCTGAAGAAGAAAAAGTTCTCCCCATGGACAGCAGTTTCAACCTGAGATTCCAGCCTGCCTTTCCTGATGGCCTGCCTTATGGATTTCAGACTTCCCCAGCCAGCTCTCACTATCCTGTGAGCCAAACCTTGCAATAAATCTCTCTCTCTCTAACTGTCTGTTTACCTATCTATATCTATTTATCTCTCTATCTATCATCTATCTATGTCCCATCGACTCTGTTTCTCTGGTAGAACCCTGATGGATACCGCAGGCATTGTTGAAAGCAGCAGGTGACCAGTGCATTGCTTGGTAAAGGGAATCTCTGACACCCTCTACTAATGCCGCCGGACCAAAGGGGAGGGTGGGGACAGAAATGCAGCCCACCCAGCATTCGCTAAGCTACAGGTCACCCTGGCAGGAGGAATGTTTGCCACGAGGAAGGAACGACCTTGTCTTCTCACAAAAGCACAGGAACTTTAAAAAAATTTTTGTCTTTCTAAAGACAATTAGCATTGACATCTAAACGTTTAACCCTTAACCCAAAGCATTGCTCATTTATCAGCATCTGACCTTGTATTACACACTAGGTGAAAAAAAAAATTGCCAGTAACTTCCCAGTATTGTCACAAACTTACAACAAAGCAGTAATTTCTCCATGCTTTCTACACCTGTTAATGTAGTTGAACAGACATCACCACAAATAATGCAAAACGATGCGACATTTTTTTTCTGCTAGGGATCTAGCTTGAATAGTTGGAAGATGAAAAGTTCAATGTGTCATCTGGGGAAGAAAGTGTTTTCTGGTGGCATCATTGCCAAACCAGAAAACACAGCTGGATATCGTGTGGTATGAATGCAGTGCAAAGCAGATTCAATAATGTATCTCTACCCTCTGAACTGCCGTTAGTGCTAAGTAACAACACAGGCACAGCTAAGCCAAAGGGCACAGGCACAAGCTAAAGGGAAGGAGCAGAAGAAATTAAGAAAAAGAGAGAGGTGGGAAGAAAAAGAAAGAATAAAGTGAGGGAAAGTCTTCATATTGTACATTAAGATAAGGTAGAGCTAGAGAAGAATTTCTTTATCTTTGCTTTTATTTCTTTGATTCTAACTGGCAAGAAAAATAGCTTTAAAGGTTAGAACTTTATTGAAAGGAAGTGGAAAATCATGGCATGTTTCACTGTCTGAGGGTTGGATAAAAACAGTGTTGAAGGAAGAGAAAGAAGCAAAGTGGAAATAGAATGAAAAGTAGAATCCAGGAAATTCAAACTTTCAAGAACTCATCTTTAATTTGAAACCAAAGGAATTTGGAAACTCACCTCCTCACATACTATTTGTCAAGTTTCTAAGGTAACTAAGTGGTAGCGTTACCTCTGGATGAGGACAGGAGGTCAATCTACTGACCAGAGGACACAGAGGCTAGACTGTGGCCCAGGCCTAATCACAGGTCACAGCATTCTCTAAAAAGCTACCGTTGTTAGCTGTATATAACACAGCCTGTTGCTCTGCCTTATCTTGTACAACTCCTTCTCTTTAAAAAACTGCACAACTTAGCCAACCAACAACATGTTGAAAGCACCGAATCTGGTCTGGGAGTAATTACAAAATACACAGAGCACAGCCCCTGCTGTCATTGCAGAGACAGTCAAGTCCAAAAAGAGAAGGAAACTGATTCATGAGGGCATGTCATCTGCAGGAAAGAATAGTTAGCAGAACCTTTGTTATAGTCTATTTTCATATAAGTTATTTGTGGTTTATAATATCCTATTTGGCTTTTACTTTTTCACCCATAGGAATTAAGTACACTAGATATATTTAACTCCTTCAACCTTTTTGGATATCTCAGGATGGGCAACTAAGATCAGTTATAATTTTAGATGTAAACCCCTCCAAGTCTATGTTAAAATGTGGGCATCCCTAAAATACAACAGAGTCAGTACTAAAAAGTGCCAGGTCTCTTGGGCGTGATCTGCCAGAGTCCAGTGTTTCTCCTCTGTTTATTCCTACTTCCCTTTGAAGCTGTGTGATATGGACCATTCTACCCCATCTCCACCAACCTCCCATTCCCACCACTGTGATTCTGGTACCTGATTAAGATGTGTGTGGGTTTTTTTTCACACCATTGAGCAATTCTCTGATGCCACCTGGGTGTCCTACAATTCAGCTCAACTCTGACACTATCTACCTGGAGACAGCATCAGATCCCACAGCTTGAGGCCTCAGTCCTGCAAGATTGCTCTCCCCGCCACTTCAGATGCCAATCCCAAGTCCAGGTTGTCACCTGTGCTTCTGACAAACAGGCTATAGACCACAGGTTCCAACAACCCACTTCTTGGGTTCAATTAATTGGCTAGAGCAGCTCACAGAACTCATAGCAACATTTTACTTACCAAATTAAGTAAAATTAACATTTTACTTACCATTTATTTTATAAAGAATACAACTCAGGAATAGCCAGATGAAAAAGTTGCATAGAGCAAGGTATGCAGAAAAGGGTGAGCAGATTCCACACTCTCTGAATGCACAACTCTCCCTGCATCTCCACATGTTTACCAACCTATAAGCTCTCCAAACCCCATCCTTTTGGGTTTTAATGTAGGATTCATTACACAGGTACTGTGGTTTAAATCATTGGCCATTGGTGATTGAACTTAATCTTCAGCCCCTCCCCCTTCCCTGGAGGTTGAGAGGTGGGACTGAAAGTTCTAACTTTCTAGTCACATGGTTATTTCCCCTGGCAACCAGCTCCAATCCTTAGGTGTTTTCCAAAAGTAATCTCATTAACATAGCAAAAGACACTATTATGGCTCTCAGTACCTAAGAAATCCCAAGGGTTTAAGAGCTCTGTGCTAGGAACAGTGAATGAAGACCAAACATGTTTCTTACTATAAATAACAATATCACACCACCTAAAACATGCCTTTGTAAAACTTATTTTAACTGTTGGAAGATCAAATATTGACAGAGTCAATGTAAAGATACCCTCAGAAATAATAATGCAGGACAGAGAAAAGGCAGTCAATGAGAAAGGCAGTCAGGACGACCAGGTGAGAGACTAAATATAAAAATAGACAACAGCCAAACCATGTATAAACACAGAACTCTGACCCACAACCTACAGCAACCCGCCCAGGAAACGTACCCCCTTATATACAATACTCAGTGCCTACTTAAATAACCTTGAGCTTATGTCATTTTCCAAGGTCCCAGATCTTAATTCTCAACATAACTATTCCTTATGCCAGAGATCACAAACACAAACATAATCCTTATTGAATTAGAGGTCACCTAAATAAGTGACGCAGATGCCATCGGGAATATGAAGAACTAGAGAGTTGTGCCTCATCTAAAGGGGTCAGTTAGCAACTTCAGCCAATTTTGCTGAGAAAAACTAGAGACGTGGTGAGCGGGCTCACACTGGTTTGCAAGAGCAGATTGCATGCATCTCTTCTCAACTCCACTTGAGTAATATCACATTGGCAGCTTGAAATCAGTGATGGTAGAAGTATTTACACCACAGAAATCTGCAAATGCTACAAATCAGGATTTTTTTGAGAGAGAAAGCAGGATGTTAAACATCTACCAGTATACCACTGAATATAAACCAAGTGTTCCCAGGTCCCCCAATATTTCAAAAGAAGCAGAAAGTCAGATATTTTTGTGAACACTCTCAATTTTTAAGTGTTGGCAAATCAAATAATGTTGAAATATCATGTTGGTAAAATAAAACATCGCTGTGAGCCACCTGCTCGCAACATCTGCCTTATGCCGATGCATCATAGCCTTGCTTATGGCTTCAGGTTTCTAATTTACACCAACAAAAATTGAGTGACAGAGTCTTGAAGGAGCCTGGGTACATTTGTTAAGTCCCCAATGATTAATATTTATCACAGGTGATTAACATCTTTGAATGTGCACAAATATTTATTATCTTATGCTAAGGAGTCATTGTAAACATGAAAAAGTCAGTTAAGGCTAAAAAAAAAAAGAATAATTCCATCTGTTAAACTAAAGTGATCCATAGGTATTAATGACATATCTTTCTTATGTCTTATATCATATCTCTTTCTTAAATAATAATATACCTTGAAAGTAGTTGAAAGAGGTAAAGTTTACTGTGATATATGTGTGTATATACATGTATGTCTATACACACCCATGCATATATATGCATCACACATACATACATACACATGAACACAAATAAAGAAATAAAAACAGTACCTAGATAATAGAATGGCCATTATATGAGCAGTAAGGGAAGGCAAAAATTGAAACATTATGATCAATGTTATCTGAGTCAGAAGGGATTACTAACTGCTGACCTGAGATGAACACAAGGACATTGTTGGACCCAGCTGATGTCAGAGTTTGACATCAGAGGAGATAAGCATTCTATCTTGTAAAGGTCCCTTGATATCCTTGTCAGAAACATTTTATTAAATCTTCTTCCGCATCTTCTGAGCACGTGCCAAAATATCTGGAACAATTATACTAATCCATTATACTAATAACATGTGGTCACTAAAATTTCAGACAGTTTATTTTGCATTTCCAAATTGAACTTTCGGCCAATATCCATGGTGATAATTCATCAACAATAAGGTTTACAGATTGTTATCAGGGTTTGTATTGTAGTGTAAGCAGGTTATAAAAATAAAAATATCTCCTCATGTTAATCACTGCTCCAGTGAAATACTGGGATGGTATTTAGTCCAGAACCTATAATATAATTGGGAGCTATAATAGCATGCTCACTGTGCTTCAATGACTTATTCTCCAAATGAGGTAGGAGTTTTATAAATTTTAATAAAAAAATGTTTTTTAAATTAAGAGCAAGAAACCACATACAGGAATGTCTAAAATGCAGTGACATTTTAAAGACTGAAATTTAATCGTGCTGGGTCCCCACTCCATAATCTCTTTTCATGTATAGTTCTCTTTGAAATGCATAGTAAATGTTTCTCATTCTTCTTTGTTTATGGTACAAATGAAAAATTCAACAGCTAGGTCACACCATAATCTGCCTTGCATACCCTTATAAATTTTCTATATTTATTGCCAGCAGAACAGTGTCCTCATCAACTTTGAAATGGAAAGCAGTCCAGGATAGAAATTTTTATTGTTTTACATTAGTTATCCTGTTAAAATAATCTGAAAATCACCTTGACAGTGTGTTTCCTTTATTAGTGGACCAAGCTCCAAAATAAAGATGACACCAAATTTCTAAATTGTCATTGTAATTTAATAGATAAGTATGCTAGTCTTCATTAACATTCTGAATGCATAACTGCTCTAATAATCAATTTAAAGTACAGCTGAGGCAGATAGGAGAAAAAAAAAAAGGATGTCAGCATATTGGGTGCTTTGAGCCGAGCAGGTTATTGAGCAGGTCCAGAGTTTTACATAATGCACTTACAGGGCAATTTGGAAACCGTTCATCATCAAGGTTCATTCATGGAAACCAAACAGTGCTGGAACTCTCATGACACTGCATACTTAGGTTAAAAAAAAAAAAAATCCACCCTACTCCAAATAAGGTGCAAGTTCTTTCTAAAATAAAAACTAAAATAATGGTACTGCGTGGGGCATGGGTTCAATCCCTGGTTGGGGAACCAGGATCCCTCAAGACACACTTCATGGTTAAAAGAAAAAACTAAAACTAAAACAATGGCTAATATAATGATAATGCAGATAGTGGGGATGGCAACGATGGACAGTGAGGAAGCTAATGAAAATCCAATTAGATTATCTAGCACTCTGAATGCTAAGATTCTCAAGTGGTAAGACTCTAGTCACAAACTCCACAGCTTTGCTCAGGATAAAAGCTAAAATCAGTTTTTCCTACTCATCCTTAGGTATCACTTTAAAGGTAATTTCATCTGGGAAACCTTTTCCCAGCTAAGGCTTGTAGAGTACCCTTCAGTTCCCTACCAAGCCACTTATCACATTTTGTTTTAATTGCTCATTTAATTGCTTCGTCGGACAGCCCCATGCAGACAGGGATCTTTTCTGCCTTGCACAACATTGTATTCACAGACCCAAAACAGGGTAGGGCACATTGGGGCATTAAATAAATATTTATAGAATGAATATAAAGGTTAATATATCAGTCCTGGCCCTCACTGCTCCAAACTATGCTATCTAAAGCATATTAACCTCTACTTTTATTTTGATTAAATTTTAATGTCATGTATACTTACAAGAGATTTGACTTTTATTTATGGACCTCACTATTTGGGTCATTATAGCAAGTCACTTACTTTTTAGAATGTATTTTCCTCATTTACAAAATATGGGTTGGTACTCAATGATCCTTTTCAATCTTAAACAAAGATGCATTCAACAACCATTGACTGAGACCCAAATACATATAAGGAATTAGAGTCTGTTGAGGCATATTCATTCATTCAACAAATATTTATTGAGCATCTACCACATGCCAAACAGTGTCGAGACCCTGGAGATACAAGAGTGAACAAAACAAAGATACTTCTCCTTGCAGAATTATATGCTGGTGAAGGGAGACAGTCCACAGACAAATATGTAAAAAAATTTAAAAATATCAGAAGATCATAAAAATAAAACAAGAAAGAAAAGGGCGCAAGAGGGTGGCAAGGTGGGGGCAGGGGGGCTGTCATTTCTAATAGCGTGGTCAGAAAAATTCCTCCCTAAGAAAGTAACTACTTTTGAGTAAAGGCCTACAGGTAGTGGGTGAGTTGTCTACATACTTGTCTGGAAGGTAAGCATAACAAGTAGAAGATATAGCAACTGCTAAGTCCCAAGCAGTGAGCCTGAAGAATGACCCCTAAGTTTTGTGCCTGGAAACTGGAAGATTAAAATTGCCATTTACTGAGTGGAGAAGACTGTGGAAAGAGCAGCTTTGTGTGGGCTGGAGTATGGTGGAGGTAGATCATAGGCTGAGCTTTTAGACAGTAATTTTGGAATGGCTAACAGATATCTACATGGATAAGTAGGCATTTGAACAAATGTCTGGGAGCTCAGGGATAAGATCTGAGTGCTGGGGGAAAAAGGTAGTTACCAGGGCATGAGATTATTCAAAGACTGAGTCTTGGGGTATTGCAAAGTTTGGAAGTCAGAACAATGAGGAAGAGCCAGTAAAACAAACAACCAAAGGAACGAACAAAATAACTAAGAAGGAACAGTGAGGCAGACCAAAAACAAAGAGAGTGTGGAGTTCTAGAAGCTAAGAAAGAATAGTGTTTAAGAAGAAGACTATGTAAAAGGCAGCTGATAGACCCAGTAAGATGTAGACTATGAATTAACCACTAGACATCATAGCATCAAGGACATGAATGGCAACTTTGACAAGAGTAAATTCAATAGGTAAGTGAGAGGCAAAGGCCTAAATTGTGTGGATGCAAGAGAGAATAGAAGAAGAGGAATTAGAGATAGCAAATATAGACAAATATTTTTAAATGCTTGCTATAAAGGGGAACAGAGAAATGGGGTAGTAGCCAGAAGAGAGATTAGGTTCAAAAAAGGCTTTATTTCAGATAGAAGAAATAAATCTTTATAAACTAAGATTATGATTAAACAGAGATGGTAAAACTGATGATTCATGAGAGAAGAGGGAATTACTATCAATATGTCCTGGGGTCAGTGAAAGGGAATGAGACCTAGTGTACATGTGGAGGGGCTAGTCCTAACTAGAAGGGTAAGTTCATCCACAATAAGAGGCAGGAAGGCATAAACATGGGCACAAATGCAAATGCAAGCATGTAGTTAGTTGTGGTGGTGATCACCTTTGGAATCTTTTTTTTTTTTTTTTTTTTTTTTTTACTTCTACTTTCTCAGTGAAATAGAAGCAAGACCATCAGCTGAGATTTAGGAGAGGGAAGATGTTGAAGGCTTAAGAGTATAGCATACAATTATGTAGAAGAGTAGAAGAATGAAAGAGCTAGAAAAATATATTAAAATTGCAGAGTCATACTAAGGGCTTATTTGAGATTAGTAGTTATAAATTTAAATTATCATCGTTGTTTTAGTCAACTCAAGCTGCCATAACAAAATACTATAGAATGGGTGGCTTATAAACAACAGAAGTTTATCTCTCACAGTTCTGAAGTTTGGGAAGTCCAAGATCAAGACACAGGCAGATTCGGTGTTTAGTGAGGGCCCACTTCCTGGTTCACAGATGACCATCTTTTCACTGTGTCCTCACATGGGGGAAGGGGCAAGGGTCTCGGGTCTCACTAGGGTCTCTTCTATAAGAAAACTTATCAAATTTATGATGGCTCCACCCTCATGAGCTAATCACCTCCCAAAGGCCCAACCTCCAAATAAAATCTCATTGGAGATTGTTTCAACATATGAATTTGAGGGGATACAAACATTCAGTCCATAGCAATACTGTTTATGAGTTTCTTTGACCATGTTTAGTTATTGGGGAACAGATACAAAATAGGTGGAAGATTGGATTTAACCAAGGCCAGGATTTTGCTAGGCAGTATGATAAATATAGAGAAGCGCCAGAGACATGAGAATGTATGCAAAAGACAGTGTTTAATGATGAGCCATGGAATTTAAACTGAGTAAGGGGGAATAGTAAGGTCATGAAGGGGTTAGGGACAGTGAAACAGTTTTGATATTAATGGATTATAGGTCCTTGAAATTAAAAGACAGTTGGATATGGGGTACTTTAGGAGGTGAACTAGAACTAAAAGGTCCTTGAAATTGAGTTAATAGAGAAGTTGAAGTTATCAGTAATAACAAGACATAAGTATAACTATGACAGTGGATTACTAGGATATGTGGGGTACAAGATTATTGAAGGTGAGGTGATCCAGTAACTGACATTCCAGGGTCTTAGGAGGATTATCTGTATGAAAACTGACATCCCCCCAAACGATGATAGGATTAGTATTGGAACAAGCTAAAATTTAAAAGTGAATGAGTGTTTAGGGTGAGGTGTTAGTAAGTAACTACAAGGTAGCATAGTCTGATAATATGCCATTCACTGGTGATAATTCCAGTTTGGAAGTGATAAAGTAACACATGTTCATAACCTGTGGTATGTGAGAGATAAAATGCTACCGCTACAGAGGAAGCAGAAACCTCAGGGAAAATCCAGCCAAGTTTTAATTGAGCAGAGAAAGAATATTTAGAGACAATGTTAAAGAAATAGGAAATTTTGCTGAAGACTGACTACAAATCCTGAAGGACATGGTGGGAATATTTCAGAAGTTGCTGAGTTGATATTCAATTTTGATGGAGATGGCCAAGGAGGTCTTGAGCACTAGGAGGTGAGGTTTCAGGGGATGGAAGGAAGAATGACCCAGGAATTCTGGGCTTCTAGAGATTACTGTTTAGGTCAGTCAGAGAGATAAAAAGCATAATGAGATTACAGTGGTAGTCATGAATATTGTTGAAAGGAAAGGAAAGTGAGGAATTTGCAGGGTTCTGGATCCACTCCTGACTCCAGCTAATTGAGATATGGAAGTGAAGGAGTTGTGGTCTTTTTCAGAATGCCTCCCCATGTTCTACCTGCTCTAGGGTTCATGTTTTACTTCTTTTTGAAACATGTTCTGCTATTGACTCTTTTGACACACTCACATTTTCTTCTACCTACTGATGGTTCTTTTCTAGTCTCCCTCATTGCCACCATTTTTTTTTAACATCTTTATTGGAGTATAATTGCTTTACAATGGTGTGTTAGTTTCTGCTTTATAACAAAGTGAATCAGTTATACATATACACATGTTCCCATATCTCTTTCCTCTTGTGTCTCCCTCCCTCCCACCCTCCCTATCCCCCCACTCTAGGTGGTCACAAAGCACTGAGCTGATCTCCCTGTGCTATGTGGCTGCTTCCCACTAGCTATCTATTCTACGTTTGGTAGTGTATATATGTCCATGCCACTCTCTTACTTTGTCACAGCCTACCCTTCCCCCTCCCCACATCCTCAAGTCCATTCTCTAGTAGGTCTGCATTTCTGATTGACTTCTAAATGTTGGAGACCTCTTTTCCTATCTCTCTTCTATTCCCCATCTACACTATATCCACAGGAAAATGAATCCACCTCCATTGTTTTAAATATCATGTACAGACTTTTGACTCCTAATTCTTTGTCTCCAACTTGGATTGCTTTCTTGAGATACATTTTTTAATCTATTTATTTGCTTAATACTTTCACTTGGATGTCTAATCAGCATCTCAAACTTAAAGTACCTAAAATAGGACTTCTGATTTATCCTCTCCTTCCCTTACCCCCAGTCTTTCCAATTTCACCTAGTGGTTTAGATCAAGAACATAAGGGTCATCCTTGATCCATTGTTTTCTTTCAATCCCCAAACCAAAAGCCCTAGTAAGGACCACTGGTTCTACCTTCAAACTATATTATAAACCCAACCAATTCTCACCACCTCTCCACTTAACACCACTGTCAGAACTCAATCAGAGACAATCCACTAGGGTGTGAGTGTGAGTATGAAGGTCAGTGTGTGTGTGTGTGTGTGTGTGTGTGTCTGTGTGTTTCTGTGTGTGTGAAAGAGAGATATTTATTGCAGGGATTAAATCTTACTCAGTTGAGGTAACTGGTTAAACAGTTTTTCTAAAGCTGTTGTCTTTGCATCTGACACAAGAGCTTGAAGTCTATAGTTTAGTCAGTAGGCAGGAAGGAAAGAGATATGAAATGGGTGAGCATGAGACTTCACAAGGATGAAAGCGTACCATGTCTGTTCCTTCCTCCTTCAACCTTGATGATGTGAGTATCCTGCAGGAAAAGCTGGTGACCTTTATCGCAGACCAAATTATATACCCGGCCCACCAGTCAGAGAGGTTGAAGGAAATTACAGAGGAAAGTTGAACAGTTGTAGGCCTTGTTGCTGCATATTACAAAGTAGTGCACACCTTGCCAGCTTGGAACCGATACATACCTCTTCAAACACAACTATACTAATTGCAAAATAAAGACAAGAGGGCTTCCCTGGTGGCCAGTAGTTGAGAGTCCGCTTGCCATTGCAGGGGACACGGGTTCGTGCCCCGGTCCGGGATGATCCCACATGCCGCGGAGCGGCTGGGCCCGTGAGCCATGGCTGCTGAGCCTGCGCGTCCGGAACCTGCGCTCCGCAACGGGAGAGGCCACAACAGTGAGAGGCCTGCGTACCAAAAATAAATAAATAAATAAATAAATAAATAAATAAAGACGAGCAAAATCATGCTCCCACCTAACATGAGGCAGCTATTCCATATACAAATGGAAACATCTAACCCTTTGTCCAAAGAAGGCTACAAAGACCATTTTTAGTGTTTGGGTAATGTACGTTCTTTAGCTACTCACATTCTTGTTACTTAACTCTTGAGTTTAAATATTATTAAACATTACATCTCAGATGGTACTGAAATGGGAGATATGAAGAAAACAAGAATATTTGGTTAATATATACATAAACATTTCAAATTAAGGAAGAAATATAACTATAACATTCTTCCTTTCTGTATTTGGTCACATTTTTGTAACTGGTATTTATAACTACCTTCCTCTACTACTGATGCCATATTCCTTTTACCCTCAGTGAGCACCTAACCTGGTCCTGGTTCCTTGTCTGTATTGGTTATCTATTGTAGCACTACAAATTACTCTAAAGCTCCAATAAATATTTATTACCTCACAGTTTTTGTGGGTCAGTAATCTGGGAATGATCTAGCTTGGTGATTCTGGATCAGGGTCTCATGTTGTTGCTGACAAGATATCAGCCAGGGTTGCTGTAATCTGAAGGTTTGACTGGGGCTGGAGTGCTTACTTTCAAAATGGTTTATTTACATGACTTTTAGGAGAAGCATCAGTTCCTCACTGTAGAGCTTGTATGTCCTTGTAACATCTCATCTGGCACCCCTTTCCCCAGAGACTGGGCAAAGAGGAAGGCACAGTGTCTTTTACAACCTAATCTCAGAAATCAAACTGTCATCTCCACCATATTCTATTTATTAAACACAAGCCACTAAGTCTGCCCCACACACAGGAAGGGGAATTAAGCTCCACCTCCTGAAGGGAGGAATGTCAAAGAATTTAACATTTTAACAACTTCATGGTCATCATGATTAGCTCACATGGATTATTTTAGTAACCTTCTTACTTTTCTTTCTGATCCCTGTGACATCAGCTGCAGTTCATCTATACCCAACAGGTAAAGTGATTATTTAAAATGCAAATCAGATAATTTGGCTTCCCTGATTGAAGATTTCCGATGGCTTCCCATTACACATAGAATGAAATCCAAATGGTTACCAATGCCAACAGAACCAGCCTCTGCCAACCTCAGTGATTTCAATTCCAACTGATTTCACTCTCATCCTCTAACCCAGAGTTTCTCCATCTCAGCACTACTGACATATTTGGCCAGGCAATTCTTTGTCCTGGGAGTCTGTCCTGCACATAGTATGATGTAGAGGTGCCAGTAGCACCTCTCCAGTTGTGGCAACTCAGAATGTCTCTATACATTTGCTAAATGTTCTAGCTGCTTAGTTCATGTCTATACTCCTAGAATATGACAATTTTCCTTACCATATCTTTTACTATGTTAACTTGACTACACATTTATTTGTTTAAGTTTGTCGTTTACCTCCTCTTTTCTGAATACAAATATCATAAGAATAGGGCTTTATCTCTCTTTTTCATTCTGATATCCTGTGTGCCCAGAATGGTGCTGTCATATACTAACAGCTCAAAGAATCTTTTTAAGAAATGAATGAACACTTACCTCAATTTGGAATTCATGAATATCCCTGCCTTCCCTTCTTCTATTGAATGTTTTACCTTAAAAGCTCAACTCAAATATCACCTGTCCCAGGAATCCTTAAGAAAATATTGTTTATATTGCTTTTCAATACATATTTTATTTTACCCTGTTTGTATATCTATGTTCTTTTCTGGCCTATAACCAACTTGTATCTCATGCACATTCCTCTTACTCTGGAAATGATTTACACAGATACACACATACCACACATAATTTATGGTTAACAAAATATTATAATCTAAAAATTAAAACCACAAAGGAAGAGGAGGTAAATATGTTGCCCATAAAATTAGTATGCTTACAGCACTAGACAACAAATTAGACTATGAGCTTCTTGGAATTCAGGACAAAAAAAAATGGAATCTTAATTTATATAATATACATCAAAAAGTTTACTTATTATTTAAGAGAAATATCTTTTTTCCATTATGAAATTCAAAATTGCATTTGTCATGTATAGAAATATGTATCAGGAGACAATATCCTCAAATTAGGGTTTACAAGAAATATAGAAACAGTTTTTATGGGGCACTGTGGTTGGCTAAATAATGGGCCCCAAAGATATTTACTTCCTAATCCCTGGAACCTGTGATTATTGCCTTATATGACAAAAGATTGAACATTGCCTTACATGGCAAAAGATGTTAAATTAAGGATCTTGATGTGGGGAGATTATCCAGAATTATCTGGGTGGGCCCTAAATGTAGCCACAAGCATCTATATAAGAGGTAGGCAGAGAAAGATAATACAGGAGAAGATGATGTTACAGAAGCAAGGAGAAAGATCTGAAGATTGGATGCTGCTGACTTTTAAGATGGAGGAAGTGGCCATACACTAAGGAACAAAAGGAATACAGCTCTAGAAGCTGGAAAAGGAGTCTCTCCTAGACCCACCTTGTTCTGTCAACACCTTGACTTCAGCCCAATTATATGAATTCTGACCTCTAGAACCATAAGAGAATAAATTTATGTAGTTTTAAGCCACTAACTTTGGGATAATTTGTTATATCAGTCATAGGAAACTAACACAAGCTCTTTATTATAATTACCTATAATAAATGCTGATATCAAAGTACAACATTATAAAAAATAATTTTGAAAAGAAGATCATTTCGTAGAAGGATAGGTAACTTGCCAAATTTCTAAATCAATGCAAATATAGGTCTTTTAACCTAGAGGTGAGAATTAATCTCTGTCCTTTATAATACCTCTTCTTCATATAGATTTGGGGTAGAAGAAGCTATTCATGAACAATAGAAAGTATAACTAGCAGACATACTCACAGTGAATTAAATCAACAATATGAAACTGTAACTAACTGTATCTATACTTGAACTAAGAGATTACCTAAACAGATTTTATCTGGAAAATAGGAGAGATACTTGACTTCAAGCATGGCCATATCTGGGGGTTTACATGTCACTGGTACTCTCTTTTTATATCTCAGTCTGCTTTCTCTGAGAAATGACTGTTTTAAAATGCAGAACACCAAAATCCTGATAACAGATCTACAAAAATGTGACCATCAGACCAGTTGTTCTGCCATTCGTTGAAGCTAATAAAACAGTCCTACTTATTGATCTTGTTCTTCCATTAAGTAGAAAGCCCCCCAAGGACAGATGCAGAGCAAAGAGGAACCAAACCAAGCATGGGAGCAAATGAGGGACATGTAAATAAAACTTGTCATCTCAGCATCTGGACACAATAATTAAACATCTTGGGATTTGGGGATTCAGTCTTTACTGGCATCAGTTCAACAAAGGTATTTATTTATGCTTATCACATAACTCAGAGATATTTCTTTTTGATATCAAGAGGGAAATGGATTTTGACAATATATTATTGTTTTAAAATAGAAGATACTGAAAATGAAAATCTAATAATGATAAGTGATGTACTGGACATAGGAGGAGGTATCCTGCAGTCTTTGACAACAAGATATTAGATCCAGGTGGATTTGCATTTGAGTCCAAGATTTAGCACTTGCTGTTTGTGTTAACTTAGGGAAGTCATTGTCTCTCCCTCAGCATCAGATTTTTAATGTAAAAAATGTGGCTCACAGTAATAATGATGATACCTCTTCATAGGTTTGTTTGGAGGATTAAATAAGAAAACAAATGTAAACTGCTTAACACAATACCTGGCACATGAGAAATATTCAGTAAGTAATTATCAGTAGTATAAATCAAATGGTTAACATTAATAGATAAAAGTTTCTTATCTCTAAGAAATTAGAAATTGGACTATACAGTAAGTCCCCTACATACAAATCTTCAAGTTGTGAACTTTCAAAAATGTGAACATGTGTTCGCCTGTCCAATCATGTAAGTTAGTTCACGTGTCTGGAGTACATTGTCACATGCGTGCATCCTCTACAAGTGGCTGTGCTTTTGTGTACGTTACTGTACAGTACCATTGCTGTGCAACATGAGGAGCTTACTAATTGAAGACTTGATGGAATTGGAGGCCAAGAGAAAAGATGAAGAGAGACAAGAGGAAGAAGTAACTGAAGAACCAAAGAGATTCACGATGCAGGAAATGGCAAGGGAATTTTCTTTGTTTGAGGAAGCACTGTTAGTTTTAGAGGCACAGGACCTGAACGTAAAATGGTACACGAAGGTTGCATCTGCCATTCAGAATGCAATCCAGTGCTACTGTGTCATCTATGATGAGAAAAAAGGAGCTACTACCCAGACAACACTGGATAATTTTTTCAAGAGGGTAGATAGAATTGAATCCAACAAGGAACCAGAATGTCAGGAGTGAGTGAAATTACAGCTTGCCTTCCATCTCCTATTGCTGACCATCTTTCAGCTCTACCATCTCCCACCTCCTCTCTCTCCTCCAGTCAGTAACTCTTCTTGCTTGTTCACTTGATGCCAGCCCCTGGATGCCAGCTGTTGTACTATACTACTGTGCTTTTCAAGATACTGTGCTGTAAGATTTTAAACTTTTTCTTTATTTTTTGTGTATGTTTGTTTTTTATGTATTATTTGTGTGAAAAGTATTATAAACCTATTACATTATAGTACTATATAGCCGATTATGTTAGTTGGGTACCTAGGCTAACTTTGCTGGATTTATGAACAAATCGGATTTACAAATGCGCTCTCTGAATGGAACTCATTTGTATATATGGGACTTACTGTATGTTATCAAAAACTCCCTCAAGCAGTAGCATTTTGTGTCTCTGCAACTTTAATAGTCTCCAGGTCCTCCATTTCCAAGCAGATAGGAGCTGACAAAAGACTGGAACTGTGTATGACTTTATTAGTAGATACTGCCTGCTTAACATATTCAGATGGTGGAGAACCATTGCTTCCCTATCTTCTATCCACTAGGATGTGGAAGAGAGCAAGTTGTGTCTCTCTTCTGATCAGGTCTCCCCCTAGAGATTGACTAGTAGTCATTGCTCTGCTTACTAAACTGGGTTCTTTTCTCCTTCCAGGCACAGGGAAATCTGAATTCCATGGTTCTTTGATGACTGAATGATGTCATATGACTAATCTGGGTCAATGAGCTGTGAGCAGAAGTGACATGTGTCCATTTGAGATTGAAATATTTAATTGCTTGTGTGAAACTTCCCAGAGCACATTTTCACTCTTCAAAGACAAATTTCAAGATGATGGCTTCTCCATCAGTATGTCATTACAGAAGGATCATGCCAAGAAAACTCCCAGCAAAACTGATGGATATACTATAAGCATGATTAAGAAATAAACCTGCTATTTTAAGCTCCTGAAATTTTCAAAGTTGCTCCCATCTTATACATTGGCAAAACATTTGGTAGAACTGATGTCTGCAGTAACTTGGAAGGTCAGTATGCCCTTAATGGACTTTTAGCAACAGGGAAGAGGTTGAAAAAAGAGAATGATAGTAGTATGCATTATTATGCTAGTATGCTGTGTTCAGCAATGTATCAGTAAAAATGAATAGAGCAGAGATAAACATTGACCAGGTTTTAAGAAGGAATGAAAGAAAATAGGGATAGCTGGCAATTTCAGAAACTTGTAAGTATAGAGGAGAAAATTGTCTCTCAACCTTAAATAGTGAAAGATAAAATTGAAAAATGAGTAACAGAAGTTTAAAATTCAAATTATTAACAAGAATCAAATCAAGGGTATAACTACTATGCTGACTGTTTAAAAACCTCTAAATGGATTAAGGTAGCCACAGTAAATCCTTTCAGTTGGAAAAAATGACTAAGGGGGCGAAAAACAACTCAGTTCAACTTTCTCACCAGAGCCTCATAGGCTCAAAACACTGTCTACTAAATGGAGAGAAGAAGGCATGGAGTAAGCAGGAAAATAAATATACCAGACATGAGAATGGTTCTTGAAAATGATTTTAATGTGGCTATTGACAAATGGAACAGAGTAGAATCAAATATTTTTAAGAAACCTTAAATTTTTTAAAGTGTTCTTTGCCAAAAATATTATTGGTCTAGACTAAAGGAGACTGTGGTTGCTGAAGACTTAAGATACACCATGGGCTCTCAACTTTCCATGGGAAAAAGCAGGCTAAGAAATTTACTCAGTCTTCAAGGAGGGTGTAGCCCCAACTCCTACTTTAAATCTGACGAAAATGGATAACTTAAAATGGAAGAGATTCCAGAATGAGGAGACATGATTCATGCAGGAAACAGAAAAGGGAGCCCTTCTTGGGAGTAGAATTATAGTTTAATCAAGGAATATCCTCCTGCACTGAAGGCCCTTAAAGTGCCTACTCGATAGGATATCAGAATTGCCACAGATTACAATCTGCTTTGTATATCCTCTCTTCCCATTTTCAAATGGAGGTGTTTATTACAATTATCCTATTTCTGTTCCACTATTGTCTACTGGGTGCTTGCAGAATAAGGAGCTGGATAACCTAATGCTGTAATTGGAGGGGACTTTTTGGTGGTTTTCCTTAGGAAGAGGGAGAATATATTTTGCGTGTGAGGACGGGTGTTAACCTTAAGTATTTGGTGACCCTAAACTCTGGTAAATTGTGCTTCTCATTTATAACCAGTTTTTCTCTTTGTTTCAGACACATGCAAAACTGAATTTCCTGGCTTCCTAGTTTTTGAGAGGAGTCATGTGACTATTTCCAGCCAATGAGTTGTCAGAAAAATTGGCATCTATTGTTTCTATGCAGAAGAATTTAGTTATTTGTGCTTTATCCCCCAGAGTTCCATTTCCTTCTGCCACAAAGATTATCAACTTTCAGTGAGCCTTGTCCTAGTGTGAGAATGTCACTGAACAGACCATCATGCCAATCTGTGATGTACATGCAGTATCAGTGAGAAAAATATTGATTCATTGTTTTCAAGCCACTGAGGTTTAGAAATTGTTTGGGTGCCCCACATATATTGCCTTGGCACTTGCAGTTCTTAAGTGTGCTGACAGCTTTCTACTATAGGCACCTGCATATTTCTGCCTGAAGGTTTTTCTGATATGATAGGTCTACATAAAGCAGGCCAGAATATCAGTCAGTTGATTCCCCAGGAGAACTTAACCATTGAAAGATGAGGGTTGAATGAAAAATACCCATGTCTTGTCACTCTTTCCACACCTCTGTGAAGTGAATTCTATACAATCACCCCAAATTCTCAGCAATATTTGAGCTCCAGTTGCCCACTGGGGTAACCTGCTCATTAATATACCTGGATTGTCTTCATTCTCTTCCCTGTATTACTTCCCAATTCCTACTTCTTGGCATATTTCCTATATAAAATACTTGTAACTCAAATTCTTAACTCAGTGTCTGTTTCTTCAGAAACTCAAATTAAAGACACACTGAAGCCATTTAGGGTCTTAGCTCCCAGAGAGTAATTTCACATACAGATAAAAGAATGAGAAGATTGGCAAAGCCTTTCTGTTCTCTGTATGTTAGAAAGCATATTATTTGCCCTAGAAGTTTCCCTTAAAAAATAAAAGAAGTAGACATAGCAGTATAGTGTTGAATATTTCTTACCTGACACATTTTATCAATGGATGTTCTTTCTAAACATTACCTAAGATTTTTCTTCCCACATTTTTCTGGCTAATGCTGTTCCCTCTCCTGCTCCCACCAACCCCCAAACCATTAATTAAATGTCATTAAATGACTTAGGAGGAAAGAAGACAACATCTAAAAGAACTGTCAATTCCATCTGTGGAATAAAATATCAAAACCATGGTAAAGACAGTCATCTCTTGAAAGATAAGTGATTTTATTGAATACTATGAGTTTGGGTTTGAATAGCAATAAGAAAAAGTCCTGAAGTAAGAGAACACAAAATTTGTGTATAAATAGCACATTGGAAAGAGAATAGTAAAGGAGCCATACAACTCCAAACATGAGGATAGCTGAAAATTTGCATAACTGGTGATGGGAAGGACAAGTGAAAGGGACATAAATGTGAAGTATAGTGAGCCCTCTGTATCCATGGGTTCTGCTTTTACATAATAAGCCATCTGCTAATCAAAAATTTTGCAAAAACATTCTAGAAAGTTCCAAAATATCAAACTTGAATTTGCCTCACACCTGCAACTACTGACATTGTATTTACAACTATATACATAGCATTTACATTGTATTAGGTATTACAAGTAATCTAGAGATGAGTTAAAGTATATTGGAGGATGTGGAGCATATTCATAGGTTATGGGCAAATATATGCCATTTTATATAAGAGACTTGAGCATCCACAGGGTTTCCTGGAACTAATCTCCAACAAATACTGAGAAAAAACTGTACTACAAGGAACAGAGAGGAATCAGTGACTAGAGAACCTGAAATCTGCCCACATGGGCATCATTAATCAAAAGTGGTGCCAAGTCAATGTACACAGGACTTATGTTGCCATTCAAGTGAGAATGTGAACCTCCTGCAGGGTAGAGTCCTACAAACTTTTCTATAACCATCCTGTGAGGATCGCCCTCAATATCTGATCCTCAATGGCACATTGATGATTGCGTAGGAATGCCATTTGCCTGAGCTAATATTTTGCTCAGCTCTTTCCAAATTAAAGTGACTCAGAACACTGACAAATCCTTCAAAACAATGGTTTGATCACCTGGATAGGCAAAACAGATGGAGACAATAAAGGGAAGCCTCCACCCTAATTTCTTTACTTGAATGGGGACTAAAGAGTATCAGCTCAACATTTCCCTCTGCCCCAGGCCAGGAGAATGGTGAAACCCACCAGTATTATACAGAGCTTGTCTGGCAGTGGGTAATAAAATACGTTGGCATAAACATAATACAGTAAAGAATTAAAGTTTACTGATTGCCAATATTTGTTAGCATAAAATAAGAATGATAAATTTAGGAGCTTCAAGATGGCAGAAGAATAAGACGTGGAAATCACCTTCCTCCTAACAAATACATCAGAAATACATCTACATGTGGAACAACTCCTACAGAACACCTACTGAACACTGGCAGAAGATCTCAGACATCCCAAAGGCAAGAAACTCCCCTCGTACCTGGGTAGGGCAAAAAGAAAAAGAAAAAAAAAGAGACAAAAGAATAGGGACAGGACCTGCACCTCTCGGGGGGAGCTGTGAAGGAGGAAAGGTTTCCACACATTAGGAAGCCCCTTTGCAGGCAGAGACTGCGGGTAGCAGAGGGGGGAATCTTCAGAGCCATGGAGGAGAGCGCAGCAACAGGGGTGCGGAGGGCAAAGCGGAGAGATTCCCGCACAGAGGATCGGTGCCGACCAGCACTCACCAGCCAGAGAGGCTTGTCTGCTCACCCACCGGGGTGGGTGTGGGGATCCCAGGGAGAGGACTGGGGTTGGCTGTGTGAACACAGCCTGAAGGGGGCTAGTGCACCACGGCTAGCTGAGAGGGGGTCCAGGAAAATGTCTACAACCGCCAAAGAAGCAAGAGACTTTTTCTTGCCTCTGTTTCCTGGTGCGCGAGGAGAAGGGATTAGGAACGCCTCTTAAAGGATCTCCAGAGACGGGCACAAGCCGCGGCTATCAGCACATCCCAGATATGGGCATGAGACGCTAAGGCTGCTGCTGCCACCACCAAGAAGCCTGTGTGCAACCACAGCGCACGATCCACACCTCCCCTCCCGGGAGCCTGTGTAACCCACCATTGCCAGGGTCCCATGATCCAGGGACAACTTCCCCAGGAGAACGCATGGCGCGCCTTAGGCTGGTGCAACGTCATGCTGGCCTCTGCCGTCACAGGCTCGCCCCACATCCGTACCCCTCCGTATCCCCAGACTGAGTGAGCCAGAGCCCCCAAATCAGTGGCTCCTTTAACCCTGTCCTGTCTGAGCGAAGAACAGATGCCCTCAGGTGACCTATACGCAAAGGCAGGAACAAATCCAAAGCTGAATCCAGGAGCTGTGTGAACAAAGAAGAGAAAGGGAAATCTCTCCCAGCAGCCCCAGGAGCAGCAGATTAAATCTCCACAGTCAACATGATGTATCCCGCATCTGTGGAATACCAGAGTAGACAAAGAATCATCCCAAATTGAGGAGGTGGACTTTGGCAGCAATGATATATTATTTTTTTCCTTTTTTCTCTTTTTGTGAGTGTGTATGCATATGCTTCTGTGTGTGATTTTGTTTGTAGAGCTTTGCTTTTACCCTTTATCTTAGGGTTCTGTCTGTCCGTTTTGTTGTTTTGTTTTTGCTTTATTTTAGAGTATAGTTTTCAGTACTTGTTATCATTGGTCGATTTGTTTTATGATTTGGTTGTTATTTCTTTTTTTTTTATTATTAAAATTTTTTTTTTTTTTTTTTTTTTTTTTGTGGTACGCGGGCCTCTCACTCTTGTGGCCTCTCCCGTTGCGGAGCACAGGCTCCAGACGCGCAGGCTCAGCGGCCATGGCTCACGGGCCCAGCCGCTCCGCGGCATGTGGGATCCTCCCGGACCGGGGCACGAACCCGTGTCCCCTGCATCGGCAGGCGGACTCTCAACCACTGCGCCACCAGGGAAGCCCTAAAATTTTTTTAATAATTATTTTTTGATTTCTATTTTAAAAACTTTTTTATTTTATTTTATTGTTTTATTTCCTTCTTTTTTTCTCCCTTTTCTTCTGAGCCATGTGGATGACAGGCTCTTGGTGCTCCAGCCAGGCATCAGGGCTGTGCCTCTGAGGTGGGAGAGCCAAGTTCAGGACACTGATCCACCAGAGACTTCCCAGCCCCACGTAATATCAAACAGTGAAAATCTCCCAGAGATCTCCATCTCAACGCCAAGTCCCAGCTCCAATCAACGACCAGCAAGTTACAGTGCTGAACACCCTATGCCAAACAACTAGAAAAACAGGAACAGAACCCCAACCATTAGCAGAGAGGCTACCTAAAATCATAATTAGATCACAGACACCCCAAAACACACCACCAGACGTGGAGCTGCCCACCAGAAAGGCAAGATCCAGCCTCATCCACCAGAACACAGGCAATAGTCCCCTCCACCAGGAAGCCTACACAAACCACTAAACCAAACTTAGCCACTGTGGGCAGACACCAAAAACAATGGGAACTACGAACCTGCAGCCTGCAAAAAGGAGACCCCAAACACAGTAAGATAAGCAAAATGAGAAGACAGAAAAACCCGCAGCAGATGAAGGAGCAAGGTAAAAACCCACCAGACCTAACAAATGAAGAGGAAATAGGCAGTCTACCTGAAAAATAATTCAGAATAATGATAGTTAAGATGATCCAAGAACTTGGATAAACAATAGAGAAAATACAAGAAAGGTTTAACAAGGACCTAGAAGAACTAAAGAGCAAACAAACAATCATGAACAACACAAAATAAAATTAAAAATTCTCTAGAAAGGATGAACAGCAGAATAACTGAGGCAGAAGAATGGAAAAGTGACCTGGAAGGGAAAATAGTGGAAATAAGCACTGCAGAACAGAATAAACAAACAAAGAATGAAAAGAATTGAGGACAGTCTCAGAGACTTCTGAGACAATATTAAATGCACCAGCATTCAAATTATAGACGTCCCAGAAGAAGAAGAGAAAAATAAAGGGACTGAGAAAATATTTGAAGAGATTATAGTTGAAAATTTCCCTAATATGGGAAAGGAAACAATTAATCAAGTCCAGGAAGCACAGAGAGTCCCATGCATGATATATCTAAGAAGAAACATGATGAGACACATATTAATCAAACTATTAAAAATTAAGTACAAAGAAAAATATTAAAATCAGCAAGGGAAAAACAACAAATAATATACAAGGGAATCCCCAAAAGGTTAACAGCTGATCTTTCAGCAGAAACTGAATTCCAGAAGGCAGTAGCAGGACATATTTAAAGTGATAAAAGGGAAAAACCTACAACCAAGATTAATCTATACAGCAAGGATCTCATTCAGCAACTTTTTTTTAATCTTTACTGGAGTATAATTGCTTTGCAATGGGGTGTTAGTTTCTGCTTTATAGCAAACTGAATCAGTTATACATATACATATGTTCCCATATCTTTTCCCTCTTGTGTCTCCCTCCCTCCCACCTCCCTATCTCACCCCTCCAGGCGGTCACAAAACACAGAGCTGATCTCCCTGTGCTATGCAGCTGCTTCACACTAGCTATCTACCTTATGTTTGGTAGTGTATATACGTCCATGTCTCTCTCTCACTTTGTCACAGCTTACCCTTCCCCCTCCCCATATCCTCAAGTCCATTCTCTAATAGGTCTGTGTCTTTATTCCTGTCTTACCCCTAGGTTCTTCATGACTTTTTATTTTCTTAAATTCCATATATATGTGTTAGCACACAGTAATTGTCTTTCTCTTTCTGACTTACTTCACTCGTATGACAGACTCTAGGTCTATCCACCTCATTACAAATAGCTCAATTTCGTTTCTTTTTATGGCTGAGTAATATTTCATTGTATATATGTGCCACATCTTCTTTATCCATTCATCCGATGATGGACACTTATGTTGTTTCCATGTCCTGGCTATTGTAAATAGAGCTGCAATGAACATTTTGGTACATGACTCTTTTTGAATTATGGTTTTCTCAGGGTATATGCCCAGTAGTGGGATTGCTGGGTCATATGGTAGTTCTATTTGTAGTTTTTTAAGGAACCTCCATACTGTTCTCCATAGTGGCTGTACCACTTCACATTCCCACCAGCAGTGCAAGAGGGTTCCCTTTTCTCCACACCCTCTCTAGCATTTATTGTTTCTAGATTTTTTGATGATGGCCATTCTGACTGGTGTGAGATGATATCTCATTGTAGTTCTGATTTGCATTTCTCTAACAATTAATGATGTTGAGCATTCTTTCATGTGTTTGTTGGCAGTCTGTATATCTTCTTTGGAGAAATGTCTATTTAGGTCTTCTGTCCATTTTTGGATTGGGTTGTTTGATTTTTCATTATTGAGCTGCATGAGCTGCTTATAAATTTTGGAGATTAATCCTTTGTCAGTTGCTTCATTCAGCTTTGATGGAGGAATTAAAAGCTTTACAGACAAGCATAAGCTAACAGAATTCGGCACCACCAAGCCAGCTTTACAACAAATGCTAATGGAACGTTTCTACGCAGGAAACACAAGAGAAGGAAAAGACCTACAATAACAAAACCAAAACAGTTAAGAAAATGGTAATAGGAACGTACATATTGGAAATTACCTTAATTGTAAAAGGATTAAATGCTTCAACCAAAAAAACGTACATGGGCTGAATGGATCCAAAAACAAGACCTGTGTATACGTTGTCTACAAAAGACCCACTTCAGACCTAGGGACACATACAGACTGAAAGTGAGGGGATGGAAAAAGATATTCCATGCAAATAGAAATCAAAAGAAATCTGGAGTAGCAATTCTCATGTCAGAAAAAATAGACTTTCAAACAAAGACCATTACAAGAGATAAAGAAGGACTCTACATAGTGATCAAGGGATCGATCCAAGAAGACAATATAACAATTGTAAATATTTATGTAACCAACATAGGAGCACCTCAATACATAAGGCAAACACTAACAGCCATAAAAGGGGAAATTGACAGCAACACAAACATAACAGGGAAATTTAACACCCTGCTTTCACCAATGGACAGATCAACCAAAATGAAAATAAATAAGGAAACACATGCTTTAAATGATACATTAAACAAGATGGACTTAATTGATATTTAAAGGACATTCCAGCCAAAAACAACAGAATACACTTTTTACTCAAGTGCTCAAGGAATATTCTCCAGGATAGATCATATCTTGGATCACAAATCAAGCCTCGGTAAAGGTAAGAAAATTGAAATCATATCAAGTATCTTTTCTGACCACAATGCTATGAGACTACATATCAATTACAGGAAAAATCTGTAAAAAATACAAACAGATGGATGCTAATGATACACTATTTAATAGCCAAGAGATCACTGAAAAAATCAAAGAGGAAATCAAAAGATACCCAGAAACAAATGACAATGAAAACACGATGAACCAAAATATATGGGATGCAGCAAAACCAGTTCTAAGAGGGAAATTTATACAAATACAATCCTACCTTAAGAAACAAGAAACATCCCAAATAAACAACCTAAACTTACACCTAAAGCAATTAGAAAAAGAAGAACAAAAAATCCCTAAAGTTGGGCTTCCCTGGTGGCAAAGTGGTTGGGAATCCATCTGCCAATGCAGAGGACACGGGTTCGAGCCCTGGTCTGGGAGAATCCCACATGCCGCAGAGCAACTAGGCCCGTAAGCCACAACTACTGAGCCTGTGCGTCTGGAGCTTGTGCTCCACAAAAAGAGAGGCCACGACAGTGAGAGGCCCACCCACTGTGATGAAGAGTGGCCCGCTTTTGCCATAAATAGAGAAAGCCCTTGCACAGAAACGAAGACCCAACACAGCCAAAAATAAATAAATTAATTAATTTTTTTTAAAAATTAAAAAACCCCTAAAGTTAGCAGAAGGAAAGAATTCATAAAGATCAGATCAGAAATAAATGAAAAAGAAATGAAGGAAATGATAGCAAAGATCAATAAAACTAAAAGCTAGTTCTTTGAGAAGATAAACAAAATTGATAAACCATTAGCCAGACTCATCAAGAAAAAAAGGGAGAAGACTCAAATCATTAGAATTATAAATGAAAAAGGGGAAGTAACAACTGACACTGCAATAATACAAAGGATCATGAGAGATAACTACAAGCAACTATATGCCAATAAAATGGACAACCTGAAAGAAATGGGCAAATTCTTAGAAAGGCACAACCTTCAAAGACTGAACCAGGAAGTAATAGAAAATATAAACAGACCAATCACAAGCACTGAAATTGAAACTGTGATTAAAAATATTACAACCAAAAAAAGCCCAGGACTAGAAGGCTTCACAGGCAAATTCTATCAAACATTTAGAGGAGAGCTAACACCTATCCTTCTCAAACTCTTCCAAAATATAGTAGAGGGAGGAACACTCCCAAACTCATTCTACAAGGCCACCATCATCCTGAGACCAAAACCAGACAAAGATGTCGCATAAAAGAAAACTACAGACCAATATCACTAATGAACATACATGCAAAAGTCCTCAACAAAATACTAGCAAACAGAATCCAAGAGCACATTAAAAGGATCATACACCATGATCAAGTGGGTTTTATCCCAGGTATGCAAGGATTCTTCAATATACACAAACCAATCAATGTGATACACCATATTAACAAATTAAAGAAGAAAAACCATATGATCATCTCAATAGATGCAGAGAAAGCTTTTGACAAAACTCAACACCCATTTGTGATAAAAACCCCCCAGAAAGTAGGCATTGAGGGAACTTACCTCAACATAATAAAGGCCATATATGACAAACCCACAGCCAACATCATCCTCAATGGTGAAAAACTGAAAGCATTTCCACTAAGATCAGGAAGAAGACAAGGTTGCCCACTCTCACCACTCTTATTCAACATAGTTTTGGAAGCTTTAGCCACAGCAATCAGAGAAGAAAAAGAAGTAAAAGGAATCCGAATTGGAAAAGAAGAAGTAAAGCTGTCACTGTTTGCAGATGACATGATATTATACATAGAGAATCCTAAAGACACTACCAGAGGACTACTAGAGCTAATCAATGAATTTGGTAAAGTAGCAGGATACAAAATTACTGCACAGAAATCTGGCATTCTTATACACTAATGTGGAAAATCTGAAATGAAATTAAGAAAATACTCCCATTTACAATGCAAAAAAAGTAATAAAATACCGAGGAATAAACCTACATAAGGAGACAAAAGATTTGTATGCAGAAAAGTATAAGACACTGATGAAAGAAATTAAAGATGATACAAACTGATGGAGAGATATACCGTGTTGTTGGATTGGAAGAATCAGCATCGTGCAAATGACTATACTACCTAAAGCCATCTACAGTTTCAATGCAATCCCTATCAAACTACCAATGGCATTTTTCACAAAACTAGAACAAAAAAATTCACAATTTGTATGGAAACACAAAAGACCCAGAATAGATAAAGCAATCTTGAGAAAGAAAAACAGAGCTGGAGGAATCAGGCTCCCTGACTTCAGACTATACTACAAAGCTACAGTAATCAAGACAGTATGGTTCTGGCACAAAAACAGAAATATAGATCAATGGAACAGGATAAAAAGTCCAGAGATAAACCCACACATATATGGTCACCTTATCTTTGATAAAGGAGGCAAAAATATACAATGGAGAAAAGACAGCCACTTCAATAAGTGGTGCTGGGAAAACTGGACATTTACATGTAAAAGAATGAAATTAGAACCCTCCCTAACACCATACACAAAAATTAATTCAAAATGGATTAAAGACCTAAATGTAAGGCCAGAAACTATCAAACTCTAGAGGAAAACATAGGCAGAACACTCTATGACATAAATCACAGCAAGATCCTTTTTCATCCACCTCCTAGAGAAATGGAAATAAAAACAAAATAAACAAATGGAACCTAATGAAACTTAAAAGCTTTTCCGCAGGAAAGGAAACCATAAACAAGATGAAAAGACAACCCTCAGAATAGGAGCAAATATTTGCAAATAAAGCAACTGTCAAAGGATTAATCTCCAAAATTTACAAGTAGCTCATGCAGCTCAATATCAAAAAAACAAACAACCCAATCCAAAAATGGGCAGAAGACCTAAGTAGACATTTCTCCAAAGATGATATACAGATTGCCAACAAACACATGAGAGAATGCTCAGCATCATTAATCATCAGAGAAATGCAAATGAAAACTACAATTAGATATCATCTCACACCAGTCAGAATGGTCATCATCAAAAAATCTACAGACAATAAATGCTGGAGAGGATGTGGAGAAAATTGAACCCTCATACACTGTTGGTGGGAATGTAAATTGATACCACCACTATGGAGAACAGTATGGAGATTCCTTAAAAAACTAAAAATAGAGCTACCATATGACCCAGTAATCCCACTACTGGGCATATACCCTGAGAAAACCATAATTCAGAAAGAGTCATATACCACAATGTTCATTGCAGGTCTATTTACAATAGCCAGGACATCGAATCAACCTAAGTGTCCATCTATAGATGAATGGATAAAGAAGATGTGGCATATATATACCACGGAATATTACTCAGCCATAAAAAGAAACCAAATTGAGTTATTTTTAGTGAGATGGATGAACCTAGATTCTGTCATACAGAGTGAAGTAAGTCAGAAAGAGAAAAACAAATACTGTATGTTAGCTCATATATATGGAATCTAAAAAAATAAATAAATAAATTAAAATGGTCATGAAGAACCTAGTGGCAAGACCAGAATAAAGACACAGACCTACTAGGGAATGGACTTGAGGACATGGGGAGGGGGAAGGGTAAGCTGGGAGAAAGTGAGAGAGCGGTAATGTATATATGGACATATATACACTACCAAATATAAAATAGATAGCTAGTGGGAAAGAGCTGCATAGCAGAGGGATATCAGCTCGTTGCTTTGTGACCAGCTAGAAGGCTGGGATATGAAGTGTGAGGGGGGGGAGACGCAAGAGGGAAGAGATAAGGGGATATATGTATATGTATATGTATAACTGATTCACTTTGTTATAAAGCAGAAACTAACACATTATTTTAAATCAATTATACGCCAATAAAAATGTTAAGAAAAATAAAAGAATGATAAATTTAATACATTTTAGTAGATAAATCAAGTGTGTTGGCCCAGGCCATGGCATATTAATTCTTTTTCCTAACATATTAGCCAATCCCTATGGTAAAATAATTTATTCCCTTACCACATATTTATCACGTATCTAATATGATATTTCTGTGGAATGGAATATGCTATTTCTGTGGTAGGAAGTTTCTGGGTCTAAGTATTATATTGTTCTAGGGAATTTTCCCTGGTCTTCTTTTTTATCTACACTCTCATTAAGTTTGATGATTTAAATTTTATATATGAACTGATTACTCTTTATTCCATATCCCTAGCCTAGTTCTTTCCTTTGATCTCCAGACTTAGATATCTAACTGCTTACTAAATATGTCCATTTATATGTCTATTAGTGATCTAGAATTATATCTAAAGGAAATTTCTTCACCACTGCCCACTCTAGTTACCTCCTCCACAAGTCTTCCTAAACTAGTAAAATGCCCAAAATCTAATCTGTCCTGGAATTCTTGGTTTTTCGAAAAATCCAAACCATCACACTTCAGATCCAAACCATCAGATGTTCCCTTGGATCCATTTCCAAGATGTAGTTAGTATAAATCTCATGACTTTTCCCGACCTCCACTGCTAAACCCAAGTCTAAGCCAGAGTTATCTTCTACCTTGATTACTGCACTAACCTCCTCATTTGTCCCCCTGTCTCTTTTCTTGACCCACTTCTGTCCATTTTCTTCACAGGAATCAAAGTGATCTTTTAAAACTGTAAAAAGGTCATAGGTTACTGCCCTGAATAAAGTCATCAATGATTTCCACCTAAACATAAACTAAAAGTCAGATCCTTCTTGTGGCCTAGAAGTCCCACATAACTGAGAGTTCATATCTTATTTTGTTCCCTCAAATTGACTGTACTCCAACCACATTTGTCTTCTTTCATTCCTATCTCAGAGCCTCTCCACTTGCATTTCTCTCTCATCTAGAAGGATATTTCCTCATCTGCTCTTGTTTTAGATCTCAGCTCAAATATGACCTCCTCAGCAATATCTTCTCAGGTTACACCTTTGTCCATCTCCTCACCCCAACCCAGTCTCTTTGTCTTACTTTAATTTCTCCATAGAACTTATCACTATTGGAAATTATAATAATGATAGTTTATTTATTTTGTGCTTATTGTCTGTTTCTCACTCAAATGTAAATTACACAAGGGACCTTGTTTTTTT
Organism: Orcinus orca; assembly: GCF_937001465.1. Lineage (NCBI taxonomy): Eukaryota > Metazoa > Chordata > Mammalia > Artiodactyla > Delphinidae > Orcinus > Orcinus orca. Next base: position 86,479,687 of record NC_064566.1, on the reverse strand, counting down.
TCTGCTATATCTGTAATATCTAGAACAATACTTGGCACATAGAAGTCATTAAACAGATGTAGAGCTCTGTAAAATAAAGCTCAATATCAGTAAAATGTTCTCAGGAGTCCTTCAGTAAACCAAATGGTGTCTTTTATATTTTCAATGAAGAAAGTGATCACATAGGTAACTATTAACAAATGCCTTTTTGACTATTGTGAGGCATGGCCAAAATGGTGGAAGAAAGATCTTAAGCTCACCTTTTCCCGTGACACACGAAAATTACAATTATTTACAGATCAACTATTGATGAGGAAGACCAGAAGACTAGCAAAAAAGATCTTCTGCAATTAAAGACAGAAAGAATTAACTATAATACAATGCACGAGAGGGGTAGAGACGTGGTATAGTCAAGATCCATACCCCGGGGTGGGCGCCCCACAAACGGGAGGATAATTACAATTGCAGACGTTCTCCCCACATTGAACTCCCCAGCCTGGGGGTCCTACACTGATAAGATGAACCCCCAAAATGTTTGGCTTTCAAAGCCAGTGGGGTTTACTTTCAGAGAGCCAGAGAGCTATGAGAAATAGAGACTACAATCTTAAAGGGAACACAGAATCTCATGCCCTCTAGGACTCAGGGCAAAAGGGATAATGTGAAACGTCTGGATCAGAGCCACCTACTGATCTTGGAGAACCTCCCAGAAAGGTAGGAAGCAACTGGAGCTCACCCTGGGGCTATACATGCTTGTAGCAGCTATTTTGATGAGCTAGTTCTGCCACAATGACACTAGTGCTGGCAGGGACCATTTTGGAATCCTCCCTTTAGATTATTAGCACCAGGACCCAGACCTACCCACCAGCCTGTTGCCACCAATACTGGGAAACCTCAGGCCAAGACAAGTAGCAAGTTGGGTCGGGATACGGTCCCACCCTCCAGCAGGCTGGCTGCCTTAAGACTCACTGAGCCCACAACTGCCCTGGGACTTGGTCCTGCCAACCAAAGGAACAACAACAACAGGATCTCCAGAACCTTGCAGACAAAGACACCAGGACTTGGCTCCACCCACCAGTGGGCAGGCACCAGCCAGGTGCCCCAGGCCCAGGCTCTGCCCATGAGAGGAACAAAATGCTAATTCCAGGACACCCAGGGCCCTGCATCCAGAAACACCAGGACCCGGCTCCACCAACCAGTGTACTGGCACTAGCCACAGGACATGGTTTCACCCATCAGTAGGTGGGCACAAGCGCCAGGACAACTGAAGCTCCACAGCCTGCCATGTCAGGATCCAGCCTACCCACCAGCATGCTACTCCAGCTCTGGGGCAACTTGGAGCCAGCCATCCTGAGGTCCAGCCCCTCCCACCAGCAAGATGACATTACCTTTATGACAACCTAAATCCTGCACCCAGCCATGATAGGAACTGGCCCCAGCCACCAGAGGAACAACAACAGCTCAGGGACCCTCATATCTCTGCAGCCAGAGACCCTGAGACGTGGCTCCACTTATCAGCAAGTCAACTCCAGTCCTGGGACACCCAGGGCCCCAGCCCCACACACCAGCAGGCTGACAGCAGCTTCAAGATCCCTTAGACCACTCAGTGCCACCCTGAAATCCAGCCCCACCCACCAGCAGACCAACATTAGATCCAGGAACCCCAGCCCTGTAACCAATCACCCCAGCACTGGGCTTCACCTACCAGCAAGCCACCCAGGTATCCACAGCCAGCTGCCACATGACCTGGCCCCACCCACCAGTGTCCAGAAGCCTCTGAAAAAGACAGGCCTGGAAACCAACTAGACCAGGGGCCAACCATAAATACCAGACTGCCCAGAGTAGTCAGCCCACCACTAAAGAAGGACCCACACAGCCCAGATAAGGAGCACCCCTAGAGCATTTAGCACTGGTGACCAGAGAGGAGTGCACTGCTGAGAGGCATAGGATGTCTCCTACAAAATCCACTTTTCCAGGTTGGGAAAAGTAAACAACCTCCCAAATATATAAAAATTGAAAGAGGAAAAATGAGGTGACAGAAGAATATGTTCGAAAGAAAGGAATAAGATAAAACCCTAGAAGAAGTAAGTGAAGTGGAGATAAGCAATCTACTGGACAAAGAGTTCAAGGAAATAATCATAAAGATGTTCAAAGAACTAGGGAGAAATTGGTGGAACAGAGTGAGAAGTTAGAAGCTTTTAACAGAGTTAAAAAATATAAAGAACAACCAAACAGAGATGAAGAATATAATAACTGAAATAAAAAGTACACTTCAACAGTAGATTAAATAATACAGAGGAGCAGATCAGTGAGCTGGAAGACAGAGTAGTGAAAATCACTGAAGATGAACAGATGAAAGAAAAAAGAATAAAAAGAAATGATGACAGTTTAACAGACCTCTAGGACAACACCAAGTGTAGTAAAGTTCATATTGTAGGGGTGGCAGATAGAGAAAAGGTAGAAATAAATGGAGAACATATTTGAAGACATAATAGCTAAAATTTCCCTACTTGGGAAAGGAAACAGACATGTAGGTCCAGAAAGCACAGAAAGTTTCAAAAAAGATCAACCCAAAGAGGACCACATCAAGGCACATTGTAATTAAATGGCAAAAATTGAAGATAAAGAGGGAATATTAAAAGAAGCAAGGGGAAAAGCAACAAGTTACATACAAGTGAACTTCCATAAGGCTATCACCTAACTTTTCAGCAGAAACTCCATGGGCCAAGAAGGAGTGGCATGATATATTTAAAGTGATGAAAGGCAAAACTGTACATTTGAGAATACTCTACTGGGCAAGGCTGTCCTTCAGATTTGCAGGAGAGATCAAAAGTTTTACAGAAAAGCAAAAGTTAAAAGAGTTTAGCACCACAAAACCAGCTTTACAAAAAATGTTAAAGGGAATTTTCTAAGTGGAAAAGAAAAGACCTAGAAATGTAGAAATATAAAAATTACAAAAGGAAAATTCTCATTAGTAAAGGAAAATATATAGAAAAAGTAGCAATCAATCTCATATAAAGCCAGTAGGAAGGTTAAAAGCAGAAGTGATAAAATCAACTATATCCACAATAAGTGGTTAGGGATTCACAAAACACATAGCTGTAAAACATGTCAAAAGCAGTAATCAGGTGAAGGAGAGTAAAAATACAGAGCTATTAAATTGTGTTTGAACTTAAAAGATCAGCAACTTAAAATAATCATAGATAGAAAGAAAGATAGATGATAGATAGAGAGGTAGATTGCTATATTTATACCTCAGTGTAACCACAAGCCAAAAATCTATAATAGATACACACACACAAAAGGGAAAGGAATTCAAAATAACACAAAATATAGTCATCAAATCACAAGTAAAGAGAGAAAAAGAAGAAGAACGGAATAAGAAAGAACCAAAAACAACAAAAACAATTAACAAAATGGCAATTATTGATAGGGATCAACAACTACTATCAATAATTACTAGAAATGTGAGTGGACTAATGCTCTAATCAAAAGACAGAGTGGCTGAATGGATACAAAAACAAGATCCATGTATATGCTGCTCACAAGAGACTTCAGATCTAAAGATGCACACAGATTGAAAGTGAGGGGATGGAAAAAGGTATTCTATGCAAATGGAAATGAAAAGAAAGCTGAGGTAGCAATACTTATATCATATAGAATAAACTTTAAAATGAAGACTGTAACAAGAGACAAATAAGGAAATTACATAGTGATCAAACCATCAATCCATCAAGAAGATATAACAAATGTAAATATCTATGCACCCAACATAGGAGCACCTAAGTTGCATAAAACAAATATTAACAGACATAAATGGAGAAACTGACAACAACACAATAATAGTAGGAGACTTTAATACTCCACTTACACCAATGGAAACATCATTCAGACAGAAAATCAATAAGGAAACAATGGCCTTAAACAAAATATTCAATCAGGTGGACTTAACAGATATATAGAAAGCATTCCATCCAAAAGCAACAGAATATACATTCTTTTCAAGTGCACATGAAACTTTCTGAGGATAGATCATATGATAGGCAACAAAACAAGTCTCAGTAAATTTAAGAAAATTGCAATCATACCAAGCACCTTTTCTGACTACAATGCTTTGGGACTAGAAATCAACTACAAGAAAAAAATGGAAAAAACACAAACATGTGGAGGCTAAATCATATGATACTAAACAACCAATGGATCACTGAAAAAATCAAAGAAGGAATTACAAAATATCTGGAGACAAAAGCAAAACACAATGATCCAAAATCTATGGGGCACAACAAAAGCAATTTTAAGAGATATGTTTATAGCAAAACAAGGCTATCTCAAGAAGCAAGAAAAAATATCAAATAAACAAGCCAACCTTACACCTAAAGGAACTAGAAAAAGATAAACAAACAAAATGCAAAGTTAGTAGAAGGAATGAAATCATAAAGATCAGAGCAGGGGCTTCCCTGGTGGCGCAGTGGTTGAGAGTCTGCCTGCCAATGCAGGGGACACGGGTTCGTACCCCGGTCTGGGAAGATCCCACATGCCATGGAGTGGCTAAGCCCATGAACCATGCCACTGAGCCTGCACGTCTGGAGCCTGTGTTCTGCAATGGGAGAGGCCACAACAGTGAGAGGCCCATGTACCGCAAAAAAAAAAAAAAAAAATCAGGGCAGAAATAAATGAAATAGAGACTAAAAAACAATAAAACAATCAATGAAAATAAGAGCTGGTTCTTTGAAAAGATAAACAAAATTGGTAAATTTTAGCCAGACTCATCAAGAATTAAAGAGAGGGTCCAAATCAATAATATCAGAAATGAAAAAGGAAAATTTACAACTGACACCACAGAAATACAAAAGATTATTACTAACAATTATATACAGATAAAATTAACAACCTAGAAGAAGGGGACAAATTCCTATAAATGTACAATCTCCCAAGACAGAAATAGAAGGAGAAATAGAAAATATGAACAAACTAAATAACAGCAATGAAACTGAATCAGTAATCAAAAAATTTCCAACAATGTCCAGGACCAAATATGAATTCTACCAAACATTTAGAGAAGGGTTGACACCTATTCTCTCATACTATTTGAAAAAATTGCAGAGGAAGGAATGCTTCCAAAATCATTCTACAAGGCCAGCATCACACTGACTCTAACACCAGACAAATATATCACACAAAAAGAAAGTTACGACCAATACTACCAATGAACATAGATGCAAAAATCCTCGACAAAATATTACCAACCGAATTCAATAATAGATTAAAAGGATCATACACCATGATCAAATGGGGTTTATCCCAAGGTTGCAAGGATGGTTCAGTATCAGCAAATCAATCAATGTGACACATCACATTAATAAGTTGAAGAATAAAAACCATGCGATCATCTCAGTAGGTGCAGAAAAAGCTTTTAATAAAATTTAATATCCATTTATGTTAAAAGCTCTCAACAAAGTAAGTATAGAGGGAATATACCTCAACATAATAAGTGCCCTGTTGACAAACCCACAGCTGACATCATACTCAATGGCAAAAAGCTGAAAGTATTTCTCTAAGACCAGAAAAAAGACAAGACTGTCCACTCTCACCACTTTTATTTAATAGAGTATTGGAAGTTCTTGCTATGTCAGCCAGACGAGAAAGAGAGATAAAGGAAATCCAATTGGAAAGGAAGAATTAAAATTGTCACTGTTTGCAGGTGTCAAGATACCATACTCAGAAAATCCTACAGGTACCACTAAAAAACTACAACCCCAAATAGCCAAAACAGTCCTGAGAAAGAAGAACAAAGCTACAGGTATCATATGCCTTGAGTTCAAACTATACTACAAAACTACACTAATCAAAAGAGTATGTACTGGAACAAAAACAAGCACACAGATCAATGTAACTGAATAGAGAGCCCAGAAATGAATTCACTTTTATATGTGCAATTAATCTATGACAAAAGATGTAAGAATATACAGTGGGGAAAATACAGACTCTTCAATAAACTGTATTGGGAAAAGTGAAAAGCTACATGCAAATATTTGAACTGAACTGCTCTCTCACACCATGCACAAAAACAAATTCAAAAGTGGTTTAAAGACTAGTGTAAGGTCTGAAACCATAAAACTTCTACAAGAAAATGTTTACAGTAAGCCCTTTGACATTGATATGATTAATATTTGGTGGTGGTGTCTCCTCAGGCAAGGGAAACAGAAGCAAAAATAAACAAATGAGAGTGTATCAAACTAAAAAGCTTTTGCACTGCCAAATAGGTTTTCTTCCAGGCCCTAATTAGAACTGTAAATATGTGTTTCTCCTATTTCCTGACTGATACTTATTGATAAATTTCTAGGAAGGTAGATTATTGAATTACAGGGTTTGTGAGAATATACCAGAGAGGAAGGAAAAATGTATTCTTTCAGATCAATTGAATCTGGTTGAATAGATTTTTGTGTAGAAAAGCCCACAGTTTCCATTCCTCTGTCAAGTATACTTACATTGTCCCTCCCAGAATCACTGAAGTTCATCATGTTGAACAGTGCTCTTCCATTCCACATGTGCTAGTGTCACTAATGCTGTAGCTTTGGAGTATCAGATAGTATATCATCTTGCTCCCCCTTCCTATGCCAACACATTCTAAGCTGTTGCCTTCTCTCTGACTCAGTCATCCTGTCCTACTCTACATATTCTGCACCTTCTCCAGCCTTCTCTGGGTGAGATACCCTACTCCATCTCTCCTGTTATGGACTAAGTGTTTATGTCTCCCCAAAATTCATATGTTGAGGCCCTAATTCTCAGTGTGATGGTATTTAGAAATAGGGCCTTTGGGAGGTAATTAGCTTATAAGAATAGGACCCTCATGATGGGATTAGTGCCCTTATAGGAAGAAACACCAGCAAGCCTTCTCTCTCTCTCTCTCTCTCTCTCTCTCTCTGTCTTGTGAGGACGCAGTGACAAGGCAGCTATCTGCAAGCCAGGAAGGGTGTCCTCATTAGGAACCAAGGAAAAAAGTCACTGAAGAATTCTATACCTTGTAAAATGATTTTTCAAAAATGAAGGTTAGGGCTTCCCTGGTGGCGCAGTGGTTGGGAGTCCGCCTGCCGATGCAGGGGACACGGGTTCATGGCCCGGTCCGGGAGGATCCCACGTGCTACGGCTGGGCCCGTGAGCTGTGGCTGCTGAACCTGTGCGTCCGGAGCCTGTGCTCTGCAACGGGAGAGGCCACGGCAGCGAGAGGCCCGCGTACCCCCCCCCCCAAAAAAAAGAAAGTTAAATAAAGATATTCACATTTAAAAATAAAAGAAACTGAAAGAATTTGTTGCTATCAGATCTGCCCCTCAAAGAAATAAAGAATGTCTTTCAGGGACACCATATAGGAACTCTAGTCTATGGAAAGAAACAATATCACCAGACATTTTAAGTATCTGATATATAAATCAGAATCTAGAGTAGATACAATATTTCATCTAAAATGTTCAGTTTTCAACAAAAAAAATGAGACAAAGAAACAGGGAAGAATGACCAATACTTAGGAAAAAGCAGTCTTTTCTTCTCTAACTTAAACAGATATAATTGTTTAAAACAATAATTATAACACTTTATTGTTGGATTATAACATATGTAGGTGTAATGTATATGCATGAAGGAGGAGGAAGAAATGGAGCTTATTGTAGCAAAGTTGGTATATTTTAATAGAACTTTTGTATTTACCTGAAGTAGATTGCAATAAGTTAAATATGAATAATCTCTAGAACAACTAAGAAAATCACTTAAAAAATATAGCTAAAATGAACAAAAAGGATGGTACACTAACAAATATTTTTAAATGCAGAAGAAAGAAGTAAAGAAAGAAAGAAACAAAATGTCATGTGATATATAGAAAACAGACTGCAAAATGGCAGAGGAAAATCCAACTGTATAAAAAATTACCTTAAATATGAACAGATTAACCATTCCAATCAAAAAGCAGAGGTTGTCAGACTAGATATAAAATCAAGAAACAACTCTATTTCTCTATTAGACAAACAATTTAGATTCAAAGGCACAAATAGTTTGAAAATACAAGGATAGTAAAAGATATACCATACAGACAGTAATTATAAGAGAACTGGAGTAGCTATATTAATATCAGACAAAATGGACTTTAATAAAGAAATATCACTAGGGACAAACAGGATATATCCTAATGATAAAAGGGTCAGCAGGAATAACCATAATGTATATGCACATAAGAAAATGTCTCAAAATGCATGATGAAAAAAGTTAGATTTGAAAAGAGGAGTAAAGAATTCAACATTTATAGTTATATATTTGAAAGCTCCTAGATATAAAATAAGCAAGGATATATAGGATTGAATGGCACTATAAACTATCAGGGCCTAATTGACATATAGAACGTTTCATGCAATAACAAAATACACATAATTTCCAAGCACAAATGGAAAATTTTTCAGTTTATGCAATATGCTAAGACATAAAACAAGTCTCCATAAATCGAAAAGGATTGAACTCAGGCAAAATTTGTTCTCCAGTCTCTGAATCAAATTAGAAACTGACTACATAAAGAAATTTGATAAATCTCCAAAAATTGGGGGGTTTAAATAACACACTTCTAAGTAATACACAGTTTGAAGAAAAATAAAAAAGGTAATATTAAAACATCTTTAATTGAATTAAAATGAAAACATGACATATAAAAATTTTTGTGATGCCACTAAAGCAGTGATTAGAAGGAAATTTAAAACTTTAAAGCTTATATTAGGATAAAGGAAAGAACTAAAATCAATAATTAAGCCTCTATATTTGGAAGTTACAAAAAGATGAGCAAATCAAACCTAAATTAAATACAGGAGAAAATAATGAACATCAGAGTTCAAATCAATAAAACAGAAAAGAGAAAATAAATCAATAAAATCAAAGAATCACAATTATTCTTTGAAAAGCCCCCCAAATTGAAAAATTTTATTTATTAACTGGCAATGAAGCTAGACACGAAAGAGATCAAATTACATGATTCCATTTATATAAAGTTTAAAGACAGGTAAAACTCATTAGTCAGTGTTAGAAGTAAGGATAATGATTGGAAAGAGACATAAAGAAAAACTTCTAGGAGTCTGTAATTTAATTTTGTTGTTGTTGTTGTTGTGGGTTGTGATTATGTTAGTGTGTTCACACTTTTAAAATTCATGGAGCTGTTCATTTATCAACTGTGAACTTTTCTGCATGGGTTATACTTTAATAAATATTTTGTTAAAATTACAAAACACAGTGGATAGTTTTAAAGAATAAACACAACTAAAGAGAGAAGTAAAGACCAGGAAGAGAAATATGAATAGAAAAGTTATGCAATATGCAAGAGAGACAAAGGGGTGGAAACATGAAAGAGAGATTAAAAAATAAGGCCATTGAAATTCATAGAAAACTTATCAAAGTGACAAAAATCCTTAAATAATCCTGTAACTATTACAGATATCTAATGAGTAATCGTCAATCAACCAACAAAGCAAGCACCACAACTAGACAGCTGTGCAGATATGTAACCACCTCTCTTAAGAAACAGAAAAGCTTAGTCTTATACAACTAGAAAAAAAAAGAAAATAGAAGAATAGAATAGAAGAAAAAGGATATTTTACACATAAATAGAAACTTGTACAACACACTGTCTAGTGGAAAACAGTAGAGAAATAAGGGATTCTTCAGAAAAATGTACTATGACAATTGGAAACCTAATTTGTGAAGTAACAGAATTAAGCAGGGAAGACGAAACAATCACAGGACTAAAACACAATGTTGTCTCATGGTTTTCTCCAAATGCAAGTATTTTCATTGTTATTTTCCCAATTTTGGCTACATGCTGTAATGCAGGCAGATTTATGACACTGTCATAAATATAATACTTACAGTAAGAAAAACACTCTTGTAATCATTGAATTATCACTCGAGTGCCACTCAGTGTAACTGTCATCGTCAGAACGTTCTTTTCATGCCAGGTAAATATTCGATAAAGAATATTTTTGGACTTGGTTTAATTGTAATTCCCACTGAGATATTGTATCTGTAGTGCTTGTGTCTAAAACAGTTAAACCATTGCCATAATGATTCTGCAGTTCTTCAGTTACCTTCTTGCGATGGATGAGCTGAACTGAATCTATCTGACAGAGCTCTCTTTTGTTCAGAGGTTAGGGTATCTCAGCTCTAGGAGAATGACTTGAACTGGTTTACATTAAATTTGTGGCTTCCAATTAGAATAATATACAGCTCTGTAAGAAAACTACCCCTCTCAATACATATAAAGAATAAAAAGAAGCTATAAGTAATGAATAATTGAAGAAATGATATAATCTCTGATTTGGAGACTAATGAGACAGAAAAGGATTATTTATATTTGTGTTTAAACTCCATGACCTCACTATCTGTAGAGAAAAAAAAAAAAAAAGAAAATTAACTGGCTTTACTCTGTGGAGAAAAAAGTCAACCCTTGATTGCTATAATTAGAATTTTATTCAAAACAGCTATAATTTAGTTATTTAAAGAATTATTATATGTGTTACTTGCAAAATAAATGAAACTGTGAGTTATTGCCATGGAATTTAAATTAGTTTCATTTGTCAAAAAATATGCTGTTTACATTTTAGGAGAGATGAACCAAAATAAAATATAATATAAAGAATTCCATCTCAAAACCCTGCTAGCCCTTGTCAGCACCACTGTACATCCTCATAGGATGTGCTTGGGTGTACATTTCAGGTAAGGCTATAACCTGATCAATGCACCGTTGTAGAAAACACAGAGGAACTGCTCTTTGTAAGCCTGTCAGCTAAGCAAACAATCATTCTATTTCATAAAAGGGATGAGACCTAATTGATCAAGGCCATCTTGAAGTTTATGGAGCCACTGTGACAAAGAGCAGACACCTGAGCTCTGTTATAAATGAAACATCAGTTGGGCTTTGGAGAACTCATGGACAAATGTGGAGCCATAGACATGTCTAGAGAAGATTCAGACATTAGGGCAGGTACATGACATCCTAGTACAAAAGCTGCAAGGCTAAATTTGTCTAAACTGATGAGCCAATAAGTTGTCAAATCCTTTCATTTTCACAGTGCTTCTTGCATCCTTGTCTTCCTTTACATTTTGCTACCACAATCCTAGCTCAGGTCCTCATTACTTTTTCTTTGGAATAATGGTTTAGAATATGTAAGGGTCTCTTTCCTGATATTGCTGCCTCTGTTTTTGCCTCTAAACTGCCCTCTATACAACTGCTGAATTACCACCCTAAAGTTCATGTTACATATTCTGATCTGTTATATCTGTTCCCCAAATCTTTCCATGGTTCCCTGATGCCTCTTTTTATTCTTTCATGCCATATACTCATAGTCTAATCTCTCACTAACATATAATCTCCCCAAACTGCATTACTTGCAGCTTGATTGTGCCTGCAATTTTCTTTTCTCCTTTGCAAATCAAATTCTCCTACTCATCCTATAAGACTCACTTCACTTGCCTTCTTTTGTCTACTTCTTTTCATGACAGGCTCCAAAGCCCAGTGTAGCTCACTTCTCCATCTGTAGAGCTGATCACATTGTATTCCAGTTATTTAGATTTACATATTTCTGCTTCTAAATGTAAGCACCTTGAATTCATGGGTTGCCTCAGTACCTAACACAAGTGTTTTTCTGACATGAATATTGCTTGATATTTTGTTTATGTTAAAGAGTAAGACAAAGTGAAAGAAGGCAAATGTATGTTGCAACTTTACTCATTTTTTTCAGTGGCAGGAGTGACTTCTTTACTGATTTGGATAATGGTTTTGAATACTGGACGAATATTTTCTGAAGTTTTTGTGCTACAGTTGACGCTTGAATAACATGGGTTTGAACTTTGGGGGTCCACTTACACTCAGATTTTTATCATTAATACCTATTTAGTTATGGTTGGTTGAATCCATGGATGCAGAACTGGACACAGGGTTGACTGTAAAATTACACATGGATTTTCAACTGCATGCAGCAGGGCCCCCTAACCCCCATTTGTTCAATGGTCTACTGTATTTATGTAACAGTTACAGACATGACATACTTTCAAGTATGTAAATACACCCAGTGTATTTACAGTGTAAATACACCCACCACAGCTGATTCAAACTACAAATATAATGCCCCTCAATGCAAAGCCAGGAGGTGACGTGCAGTAGCACAGCATTATTTCCACTATAGAGATTCAATAGATGTAAATAGCATTCAAGCATAGAGAATAGTAAAATATAGAAAAATAATTAGGGAATGGTGATTTTTCAGTGTCCTTTTACTAATGTATCTTACTTAACTCTAAGTTTATATAATTTAATTTTTAACAGTGACTATTTAACCAATTCACAAAACGCCTGAAAATTTAACAGTTGACTCATGAGATTGTAGAAGTCAGCTGCAACATAGCACTGAATTATTGTTGTTGCAAACACTATACAAAGCACCATGGGGAATATAGAGTAGGTGCTCAGAAAACTTTTACTAATTTAAATACAATCTGATGGTTTGTCACATACCATCATCTCTGGGTTCTGCTGGGACATTTTCAAAGATAAGTATAAGATCTGAATTTACTCTGGGCCCTATGACCTGAGGATGGGATTAGATGCTCACATCACTAACTTTCTGAAGCTCAACACTGCCTTGGAGATTACAGGAGAGGGAGAGAAAGGGTTTTCCCATTAGGTTACCTTGAAACCAACAGTTTTCCTACAAATAGAGTAGCATATGCCTTGTATCCCTGAATGACTCAATGATCAAATGTTCCTTGGATTTTCTTGGTACTACTTTGGTATTATTAGGAGTCTAAAATGCCATAGGCCCCAGATGTTTGAGTTAGAAATCAAAGACGGTATGTAATGGTTAAATTTTTGCAACCACATTGATCTATGTTAAAATCCCATCTTGCCCTCACAAATTTTGTAATCTTAGGTAAATCATTAACTTAAGTGAGTTTTCTTACTAAATGAGCACTAAATTATTGGTAATTGTAAGGAATCAATAAAAATCAACTAAATGAAAATTATGCAGGCCCAGGGATTCAGTCGTTTGATGAACTGGGTATGTGCAAGGAAATTTCAATGCCCCTCCACCTCCACCTTCCCATATACACATCAAACACTATTTTTATTAATGGAGAAAATATTATATTTCTAACCCTCAAGAATCTCTCCTCTTCCTCACTTCCCATAGCCCTTTGCTATCTGGATAGACATTTTTAATTTAATTATATGTGCCTGTACCTTGTTCTTTAATTTCTTTATATTTGTATATCTCGCTTTCCTACTTCTTTATCCTCTTCACCACTTCATATCACATGTCCGCCTATACCAAGCTAGACTGCAAATTCCTGAGGACTGTGATCTAAACATGAAAATTGTTCATGGACTTTCAGCAGTTTATAGTGTCTGGTAAAGGTTTAGACACATGGTCATTTGTGAGTATCTGCAGAAGTTGATTCCCTAATTATGAGGCAAAAATAAAAGTTCTCCTAAATAAATACTTCAGGTTTTACAGGTTAAAGTTGTGACTCTTAGAGAATATCTAGTTTCATTTCCATTCACAGCTGGAGGTAATGGTCTTGGATAAGAAGTTGTCTTACTTGCTTCATTACCCAAAAAATGAGCAGTTATAGAAGAATACATAACCCTCAACTCCAAATCTTTTTTACTTGATGATTAAATCATATCATCATAGAGATAATGACCTGACACAGATTTTTCAAGAAAGACAAATGAATATTTTCCTCACTTTTTCCTTTTTTCTACCATAATCTTTCCTAAATAACCTGAAAACATATATCAAAACAGAAACAGAGTCACAAACTTAGAAAACAAACATATGGTTACTGAAGGGGAAAGGTGAGGAGGAGGGATAAATTAGGAGGTTGGGATTAACATATACACACTACTATATATAAAATAGATAATCAACAAGGACCTACTATATAGCACAAGGGAACTCTACTCAATACTCTGTAAAAACTATATGAGAAAAGAATCTGAAAAAGAATAGATATATGAATATGTATAACTAAATCACTTTGCTGTACACCTGAAACTAACACAACATTGTAAACCAACTATATTCCCATATAAAATAAAAATTAAAAAAAGAGAAAGAATCCTGCCATTTGCTACAATGAGGTTAAACCTGGAGGACATTACACTATGTGAAATAATCCAAACAAGGAAGAGAAATACTCTATTATCCTACTTATATGTGGAATTTAAAAACATTGAACTAATAGAACCAGAGAGTAGAACTGTGGTTACCAGGGCTTAAGGGGTAGGGAAAATAGGAATATGTTGATCAAAGGGTACAAACTTTCAGTTACAAAATGAGTAAATTCTGGGGATCTAATGTACAGCATGGTGACTATAGATAATCATACTTTATTTTATATTTGAAACTTGCTAAGAGAGTAGATCTTAAATGTTCTCACCATACCCCTTTTTCAAAAATGGTAACTATGTGAGGTGATGGATGTGTTAATTAGCTTCATTGTGCTAATCATTTCACAGTGCATAAATAAATCAAACCATCATGTGCATAACTTAAAGGTATACAATTTTCATTTGTCAATTACACCTCAATAAAGCTGAGAAAAATAAGATTAAAAATATATCAAGAAGAATTTAAAACAATTATCAGCACTTCATTAGCATATATGAACAAGGAATAGTGTTATGTAAAAAGAAAGAATTTCTAATGTTTTTTCACATTAATTTTAAAAAATCAAAGGTGAAAATGATGAGTCTGCTGGTAAAAATAAAGTTTACATATAGCTCACTTGAAACAAGTAATAATCTATCATGAAAATGATTCAAACCATGTTCCTGAGCATATTCAAATAATTCAGAGTAAGTCCCACTCTCTGTTATTAAAGTTTATGTCCAATTTTCAAGGTAAATTTTATTTATTTTAATTTTCTTTTTTCTTGGGATATAATTTATGTACAATATATCCTAAATGCTCAGTTCAATAAGATTTAACAATAATATACATCCTTGTAATCAATAACAAAGAGAAGATATAGAACATATCCATCACTCCAAAAAGTTTTCTAACAATCTTCTGTAACCAGTCTCTCAAAGGGAATTACTTTCTGAATAACAAGATAAATTCATTTTGCTTGTTCTAAAACCCTACATATTTGAGATCATACAGTGTGTACTCGTTTGTCTCTAGCTTGTGTCCCTCAGAACAATGTCTATGAGATTTAACCATATATTGTGTTTATCAGTAGTTTGTTCTTTTTACTGCTGAGTAGTATTACATTGATTAATATAACACAGTTTGCATGTAACTGTCCAGTTTTCCCAGCACCACTTATTGAAGAGACTGTCTTTCCTTTATTATATATTCTTGCCTCCTTTGTCATACATTAGGTGACTACAGGTGCGTTGATTTATCTCTGGGCTTTTTATCCTGTTCCAATGATCTATATTTCTGATTTTGTGTGAGTACCATACTGTCTTGATTACTGTAGCTTTGTAGTATAGTCTGAAGTTAGGGAGCCTGATTCCTCCAGCTCCATTTTTCTTTTTGAAGATTGCTTCAGCTATTCAGGGTCTTCTGTGTTTCCATACAAATTATAAAATATTTTGTTCAAATTCTGTGAAAAAATGCCATTGGTAATTTGATAGAGATTGCACTGAATCTGTAGTTTGCTTTGGATAAGATAGTCATTTTCACAATATTGATTCTTCCAGTTCAAGAATATGTTATATCTATCCATCTGTTTGTGTTGTCTTTGATTTCTTTCATCAGTATCTTACAGTTTTCTGAGTACAGGTCTTTTGCCTCCTTAGGTAAGTATATTCCTAAATATTTTATTCTATTTGTTGCAATGGTGAATGGGATTATTTCCTTAATTTCTCTTTCTGATCCTTCATTGGTAGTCTATAGGAATGCAAGAGACTTCTGTGCATTCATTTTGTATCCTGCAACTTCACCAAATTCATTTATTAGCACCAGAAATTTTCTGGTGACATCTTTAGGATTTTCTATGTATAGTGTCATGTCATCTGGAAACAGTGATAGTTTTACTTCTTCTTTTTCAATTTGGATTACTTTTATTTCTTTTTCTTTCCTGATTCTTTCCTGATTTCCTAGCCTGATTGCCATGGCTAGGACTTCCAAAACTATTTTGAATAAAAGTGGCAAGAGTGGACATGATTGTTTTGTTCCTGATCTTAGAGGAAATGCTTTCAGTTTTTCACCATTGAGAATGATGTTTGCTACGAGTTTGTCATATATGGCCTTTATTATGTTGAGGTAGGTTTCCTCTATGCCCACTTTCTGGAGAGTTTTTATCATAAATGTGTGCTAAATTTTGTCAATAGCTTTTTCTGCATCTATTGAGATGATCATATGGTGTTTATTCTTCAATTTGTTGATATGGTGTATCCCATTGATTGATTTGAGTGTACTGAAGAATCCTTTCATCTCTGGGAAAAATCCCACTTGATCATGGTGTATGATATTTTTAATGTGTTGTTAAATTCTGTTTGCTATTATTTTGTTGAGGATTTTTGCGTCTATGTTGATCAGTGATATTGGCCTGTAATTTTCCTTTTTTTGTGTTATCTTTGTCTGGTTTTGGTATCAGGGTGATAGTGGCCTTGCAGAATGATCTTGGGAGTGTTCCTTTCTCTAACATTCCCTAACTCCATACACAAAAATAAACCAAAGTGGATTAAAGACCTAAATGTAGGGCTAGACACTATAAAACTCTTAGAGGAAAACATAGACAGAACACTCTTTGACATAAATCACAGCAAGATCTTTTTGACCCACCTCCTAGAGTAATGAAAATAAAAACAAAAATAAACAAGTGGGACCTAATCAAACTTAAAAGCTTTGCACAGTATTTGTCTCTCTCTTTCTGACTTACTTCACTCTGTATGACAGACTCTAGGTCTATCCACCTCATTACAAATAGCTCAATTTCGTCTCTTTTTATGGCTGAGTAATATTCCATTGTATATATGTGCCACATCTTCTTTATCCATTCATCCGATGATGGACACTTAGGTTGTTTCCATCTCTGGGCTATTGTAAATAGAGCTGCAATGAACATTTTGGTACATGACTCTTTTTGAATTATGGTTTTCTCGGGGTATATGCCCAGTAGTGGGATTGCTGGGTCATATGGTAGTTCTATTTGTAGCTTTTTAAGGAACCTCCATACTGTTCTCCACAGTGGCTGTATCAATTTACATTCCCACCAACAGTGTAAGAGGGTTCCCGTATGCTAACACATATATATGGAATTTAAGAAAAAAAAAATGTCATGAAAAACCTAGGGGTGAAACAGGAATAAAGACACAGACTTACTAGAGAATGGACTTGAGGCTATGGGGAGGGGGAAGGGTAAACGGTGACAAAGCAATAAAGAGGCATGGACATGTATACACTACCAAACGTAAGGTAGATAGCTAGTGGGAAGCAGCCGCATAGCACAGGGAGATCAGCTCGGTGCTTTGTGACCGCCTGGAGGGGTGGGATAGGGAGGGTGGGAGGGAGGGTGACGCAAGCAGGAAGAGATATGGGAACATATGTATATATATAACTGATTCATTTTGTTGTGAAGCTGAAACTAACATACCATTGTAAAGCAATTATGCTCCAATAAAGATGTTTAAAAAAATAAATAAATAAATAAATAAATAAATAGAAGAAGAAAAAAAAAAGAAGTACTGAGCAAAAATTCAGCTTAGAGAAGGCACTCTGAGTTTTATTACACACTATTTTACCATCATGCACCTGTTGGCCTATGTTGTGCCATCATTCTGTGTCCTCAGAGGACTATATAGAACCAAGATATGCTCCTGTTCACAGCTGTGTTAGGAAAACGAACTTAGTATACCTTTATCCACTATTCTTTTGGAAGTTCATCATTTTAGTGGTAATTGGAAGTTCCCACCTATACCTCTACTCTGTCTGAATTGTTTTCTTAAAAAAAACAAAAAAAGCTTTGCACAGCAAAGGAAACCATAAACAAAGTTAGAAGACAACCCTCAGAATGGGAGAAAATATTTGCAAATGGAGCAAGCTGACAAGGGATTAATCTCCAAATATATAAAGAGCCTATGCAGCTCAATATAAAAAAAAATCCAATCAAAAAATAGGCAGAAGACCTAAATAGACTTTTCTCCAAAGAAGACTTACAGATGGCCAAGAGGCTCTTGAAAAGTGCTCAACATCATTAATTATTAGAGAAATGCAAGTCAAAACTACAATGAGGGCTTCCCTGGTGGCGCAGTGGGTGAGAGTCCACCTGCTGATGCAGGGGACACGGGTTCGTGCCCCAGTCCGGGAAGATTCCACATGCCACAGAGCAGCTGAGCCTGCACATCCGGAGCCTGTGCTCTGCAACGGGAGAGGCCACAACAGTGAGAGGCCCGCATACCACAAAAACTACAATGAAGTACCACCTCATACCAGTCAGAATGGCCATCATCAAAATATCTACAAGCAATAAATGCTGGAGAGGGTGTGGAGAAAAGGGTACCCTCTTACACTGTTGACGGGAATGTAAACTGATAGAGTCACTACGGAGAACAATATGGAGGTTCCTTAGAAAACTAAAAATAGAACTAACATATGACCCAGCAATCTCACTCCTGGTCATATATCTGGAAAAAAACACATAATTTTAAAATATATATGCACCCCAGATTTCATCACAATACTGTTTACAGTAGCCAAGACATGGAAGCAACCTGAATGTCCATCAACAGAGGAATGGATAAAGAAGATGTAGTACATAGGTACATATATACAATGGAATATTACTCAGTCATAAAAAGGAATGAAATTGTGCCATGTGCAAAGACGTGGATAGGCCTAGAGTCTGTCATACAGAGTGAAGTAAGTCAGAAAGAGTAAAACAAATATCATATATTAATGGTATTAGAAATTGTTAAGTTTCTAAATCATGGAATTTATAAAAATGGTACAGATGAGCCTATTTGCAAAGCAGAAATAGAGACACAGACATAGAGAACAAACGTATGGACACCAAGGGGAGAGGGTGGGGATGGGTTGGATTGGGAGATTTGGATTGACTTATGTACACTACTATGAATGAAATAGATGGCTGGTGAGTGCCTACTGTATAGCACAGTGGGGGAGGGAAATGTGGTAAAATCTGTTTGCAGCACATATATTAAGTTAACCTTAAAAATGCATTCTAATATACATTAGGTGCAGACAAATACTGTTTGATTCCACCTGTATGAGGTACCTAGAATAGTCATATTCATAGAGTCAGAAAGTACATTGGTAGATGTCAGGGACCGGGAGTGGGGGTTGGGGAGGGGGAATGGGGAGTTTGTGTTTAAAGGGGCAGAATTGCAGTTTAGGAAGGTGAAAATTTTGGGAATTGGAGGCTGTGGAGAGTTGCTTAACAATGTGAATATACTTAGTGCCACTGAACTGTACAGTTGAATATGGTTAAAATAGTATATTTTATATTACGTGATTTTTGCCACAATAAAAAAAAATTAAGAAGATATAACACAGTTGTTTATTCATTCTCCTCTGAATAGACATTTAAATTGTTTCCAGGTTATAACTATCATGACTAAAGCTGCCAAAAAATTATTGTAAAAGTCAATATTGTGGAGATATGTTTTCCTTTCTCTTAGATATATTTATAGGAATAGAATTGCTAAATTGTAGAATAGATATACCTTTAATGTTGTGAAAAACTGTAAATGTTCCCCAAAGTGTTTGTACCTTTCCACACTCTCACTAACGATGAATAGAAGATTAATAGCTCCACATCCCTGGCTACATTTGGTGTTGCCAGACTTTTTGATTTTAGCCTTATAGTGGGTTAGATAGTTTTATTTTACATTTATCTGATGGCTAGAAATGCTAACTATTTTCTCATGTGCTAAGTGGCCATTCTTATATCTTGTTTGGTGAAATGACTACTCAAGATTTTGGTCATTAAAATTTTTAATTATGGTAAATATATATAGTATAAAATTTGCCATTGTAATCATTAAGTGTACAATTCAGTGGTATTAATTACATTCACAATGTTGTGCAATTATCATCACTATCTATTTCCAAAAACTTTTTATCAACTCGGACAGAAGCTCTGTAACAATTAAGCAATAACACCTCATCTTTCCTTTCCTCCAGCATCTGGTAACCTCTAATCTAATTTCTCTTTCTATGAATTTGCCTATTCTAGATATTTCATATAAATGAAATATAATATTCCCTTTGTGTGTGGCTTATTTTACTGCACATAATGTTTTCAGGTTTCATTCATGTTGTAGCCATGTACATACCTTTTTTTTATGGCTGAACAGTATTCCACTCTATGTATATATCATGTTTTATTTATTCATGCATCGGTTGAATGGACACTTGGTTTGTTTCTACCATTTGACTATTGTGAATAATGCTGGAGTGAACATTGATGTACAAATATCTGAGTTCCTGTTTTCAATTCCATTAGGTATATAACTAGGAATTGCTGAGTCATATGGTAATTCTATGTTTAGCTTTCTGAAGAACCACTAAACTCTCTCCACAGTAGCTGCATGATTATACATTCTCACTAACAATGTGTGAGTGCTCCAATTCCTCTACCTTCTCACCAATACTTATTTTTCATTATCATCATCATCATCATCATCATCATCACCCTGGTGGGTATGAAGTATTATCTCATTGTGGTTTTGACTTGGCTTCCCCTAATGACTGATGATTTTGAGCATCTTTTTATGTTCTTGTTGGCCATTTGTGTATCTGCTTTAGAGAAATGTCTATTCAAGCCCCCTACCAATTTTTAAAATTAGTTTGTTTGTCTTTTGTTTCTTCACTAGTGGGAGTTTCTTATATATTCTGGCTATTAAATTCTTATCAGACATATAGTTTGTAAATATTTTGCCCCATTCTGTAGGTTATCTTTTAATTTTACTTATAAGATCCTTTACACACAAGCTTTTAATTTTGATGAAGCCCAATTTATCTTCTTTTGTTCTTGTTAATGTTTTGGTGTCATATCTAGGAATCCATTGCTAAATCTATGTAATTAAGATTTTCCCCTATGTTTTCTTCTCAGATTTTTGTGGTTTTATCTCTAATATTTAGGTCATTGGCTAAATTTGACTTAATTTTTCTATGTGGTGTGAGGTAGGGGTCCAAATTTATTCTTTCATACGTAGAAATACAGTTGTTCCAGCACCATTTGTTGAAGAGATTGTTCTTTCCCCATTGAAGGGACGTGGCACTGTCAAAAATCAAATAGCCAGATTTTCCTGGTGGCACAATGGTTAAGAATCTACCTGCCAATGCAGGGGACATGGGTTCAGTCCCTGGTCTGGGAAGATCCCACATACAGCGGAACAACTAAGCCTGTGATCCACAACTACTGAGCCTGTGCTCTAGAGCCCACGAGTCACAACTACTGACCCTGCATGCACAACTTCTGAAGCTGGAGTGCCTAGAGACTGTGCTCCACAATAAAGAGAAGTCACCGCAATGAGAAGCCTGCACACTGCAATGAAGCATAGCCCTTTCTCGCCCCAACTAGAGAAAGCTTGCATGCAGCAACTAAGACCCAACGCAGCCAAAAATAAATTAAATAAATAAATTTCAAAAAATCAAATAGCCATAGATGTACAGGTTTCTTTTTGAACTCTCAATCATACTCCATTGGTCAACATATGTATCTCAATGCCAGTATCACACTGTTTTGATTACCATAACTTTGTACTAACTTTTGAAATCAGGAAGTGTTGGTCCAACAAATTTGTTGTCATTTTCAAGATTGTTTTGACTATTTGGAGTCTATTGCAATCCATACAACTTTTAGGGTTGGCTTTTTTATTTCTTCAATAAAGCTGTTGGAATTTTGATAGAAATTACAATGAATCGGTAAGTAACTTTGGGTAATATTGACATTTTAACAATACAAATTCTTCCTATCTATGAATACAGGATGTCTTTCCACTTACTTATTACCACTTTAATTTCTTTCAGCAAAATTTTGTAGTTTTCAGTGTTTAAATCTTTTACTTTATTGGTCAAATTTACTCCTAACATTTTATTCTTTTACATAATATTACAAATGTTATTGCTTTCTTAATTCTCTTTTCAGATTATTCTTTGCAGGTGTATAGAAGCACAACTGATTTTATATGGTAATCTTGTGCTGAGTTTATTTACTAGCACTAGTAGCTTTGTTGTGGATTCTTTGGGTTTTGGGTTTTTTGGGTTTTTTTTGTATATAGAATCATGTCAGCTGAGAATATAGTTTTACTTCTTTACAACTTGTATGCTCTTTATTTCTTTTACTTATCAAATTTTTCCAACTAGAACTTTCAGTATGATGTTGAAAATACTGGTGAAAATAGGCATCCTAGTCTTGCTACTCATCTTAGAGGCAAAACTTTCAGTTTTTCACCATTAAATATGATGTTATCTGTGAGTTTTTCATGAATGCCCTTTATCATGTTTTGGAAGTTTCCTTCTATTTATAATTTTCTGAGTGTTTTTATTATGAAAGGGTGCTGGATTTTGTCAAATGAGGTTGATTTTTATCAATTGAGATGATTATGTGTTTTTTCTTTGTTCTATTAATGTAGTTTATTAAATTGATCAATTTTATTATGTTGAACCATTCTTGAATTCCTGGGATAAATCCCACTTGGTCATAGTATATAATCCTTTCAATGTGCTGTTTAGTTGGTGAAATAGTATTTTGTTGAGAATTTTTGCATCTATATTCATAAGGGATATTCAACAGTAATTTAATTTTCTTCTGATGTCTTTTTCTGGCTTTGATATGAGAATAATGGTGGCTTCATAGGATGAATTGGGAGTATTTCCTACTCTTCAATTTTTTAGAAGAATTTGAGAAGAATTGATGTTAATTCTTCTTTAAATGTTTGGTAAAATTCATCAGTGAAGTCATCTGGTCCTGAAGTTTTCTTTGCTGGGAGTTTTTTGATTAGTGATTTTACCCCTTTTTTTGTTAAAAGTCTGTTAAGATTTTCTAATTCTTCTTGAATCAGTTTAGGTAATTTGTATGTTTTTAGGAAAATGTCCACTTCTTTTATCTAATTTGTTGGCATAAAGTTGTTCATAGTATTCTCTTCTAATTCTTTTTATTTCTGTAAGGTAGGTAGCAATGTCTCAATTTCTATTTCTGATTTTAGTTATTTGTGTCTCCCCTTTCTAATTTATCATTCTAACTAGAGAGTTGACAATTTTGTTGATATTTTCAAAGAAACAACTCTTGTTTTCATTGACTTTCTCTATTGTTTTTCTATTCTTTATTTTGTGTATCTCTGTTCTGATAATTATTTCCTTCCTTCTGCTAGCTTAGGGTTTAGTTTGTTCTTTTTCTAGTTCCTTAAAGTGTAAAGTTAGGTTACTGATTTAAGGTCTTCTTTTTCAATGTAAGTGTTTACAGCTACATATTTCACTGTAAGTGTAATATAAGTGTAATGTATTATATATGTGCATATATATTATAGCCATGTATACATAAATATACTTTTATATATTTATATATACATACATATATAAAAGCCATTTACATACCTATATACATATACACATAATGTCTTAGCATTGCTTTCATTGCATTCCCATAAGCTTTAGTATGTTGTGTTAATATATATCCTTACTTTCATTTAATTCAAGATGTTTTAAATTTTCCCTTGAGATTTCTTATTTGGCCCACTATTCAAAAGAGTGTTCTTTAACTTACATACATTTGGAGATTGTCTAGTTATTTCTCTGATGTTGATTTTTCGTTTAATTCCATTGTGGTCTAAGAATATCCTCTGATTTCTAATCTTTTAAATTTAAATTTTGTTTTATGGCCAAGAGTGTGTTCTATCATAGTTAATGTTCCATGTAAGCTGGAGATAAAACTGTATTCTGTTTTGGGGAAGAGTTTCCTATAAATGTCAATTATATAAAGTTGACTGATAGTGCTGAGCAGGTGAATAATGTTGTTAATTATTTTCTTTCTGCTTGATCTATCAATTACTGAAAGAGAGGTGTTGATATCTACAACTATGACAGTGAATTTGTCTATTTCTCCTTTCAGTTCTATCAATTTTTGCCTCATGAACTTTGACACAACACTGTTAAGTGTATACATATTTAAGATTGTTATTTCTTCTTGGAGAATTGACCTTTTATCATTATACGATGGCCTCCTTATTCCTGATAGCTTTGTTGTTGTTGTTCTGAAGTCTGCTTCATTTGAACTAATATAGCCAAGCCAGTTTTCTTTTGATTAGTGATAGCATTGTACATCTTTTAAAAGATCTCTTTACTTCTAACTTAAGTTTTTGTAATTAAACTAGATTTCTCATAGAAAAAAAACAATTTTGCCTTATTTTATCTACTTTGACAATCTGTCTTTTAATTGTGATTTAAAGTGATATCGATATTGATATCTACCATATTTGTAACTGTTTATCTACCATATTTGTATTTGTGGCGTTATCTATTATATATTTTCCCCCCATTTTTTCTCCTTTTTCTGATTTTTTTTTTTTTTTTTTTTTTTTTTTGCGGTATGTGGGCCTCTCACTGTTGCGGCCTCTCCCGTCGTGGAGCACAGGCTCTGGACGCGCAGGCCCAGCGGCCATGGCTCATGGGCCCAGCCGCTCCGTGGCATGTGTGATCCTTCTGGACCGGGGCATGAACCCACGTCCCCTGCATCAGCAGACGGACTCCCAACCACTGCACCACCAGGGAAGCCCCTTTTTCTGATTTTTAATTTAGTATTTTAAGAGTTCATTTTATCTCCTTTCTTAGCATATATACTTCTTTTAAAAATTTAGGAGTTTCTTCAGAGTTTCCAATATTCATTTTTAATTAATATAAATCTATAGTTAAATAACAATGTATCATTTCATGTGTTATACAGGTACTTTATAACAAAGCATTTCCAAATCCTCCCATTCCTCATGGCATTGCTGAAATTTATCTCACATTCAAATGTCATAATCAGGGATTTCCCTGGCAGTCCAGTGGTTAAGACTCTGCACTTCCATTGCAGGAGGCATGGGTTCAATCTCTGGTCAGGGAACTAAGATCCCGCATGCTGCACAACACAGCCAAAAAAATAATAATAAAAAAATTTTAAATGCCATAATCAACCAATACATTATTGCTGTTAATACTTTAAATAAATTTCTGTCTTTTAGATCAAGTAAGAAAAATAAAAATAAAATATTTATTCCTTTTACAGTACTGTGTCCATTGTGATATAGGTCACAAATTTCTGATCTATATAATTTTCCATGTTCCTGAAGAATTATTTTAACATCTTTTGCAGGGCAGGTTTGATGATGATTAATTCCTTCAGTGTTTGCCTGAGAAAGTCTTCATTTCTCCCTCATTTTTGAAGGACAAATTTTGCTATATGTAGAATTCTAAGTTGGTGGGGTTTTTTTCTTTTAACACTTTAAATATTTTACTACACTGTTTCTTACTTGCACAGCTTCTGATGGAAACTCTGCTCTAACTGATTTTTGCTCCTGTATAGGTAATTTCCACCCTTCCTCCACCTCTGGCTTTTTTCAATATTTTCTCTTCTTTGGTTTTACGCAGCTTAAATATATTCCTAGGTGCAGATATTTTTGGTATTTAGTCTTCTTGGTATTCTCTGAGTTTTCTGGATCTGTAATATTTTCTATCATTAATTTTGGAATGTTCTTGGTCATTATTACTTTAAACAGTTTTTTCTGCTCTGTTTTCTTTCTCCTCTTTCTGATATTCCAAATATATATTTGTAATGGTTTGTAAAATTTTCCCACAGTTTTTGGATGTTCTGTTCTTTGTTTCTTCTTTTCATTTTTTTCTTGTTTCATTTCAGTTTGAAAAGTTTCTATTGAATTATCTTGAAGCTTATTAATTCTTTCCCCATCTATATTGAGTTTACTGATAAGCCTATTAAAAGCATTTTCATTTCTGTTAATGTGTTTTTTTTATTTCTGGCATTTCCTTTTGATCCTTTCTTACAGTTTCTATCTTACTGCTTACATTACTCACCTGCTTTCGGATGTCATCTACTTTTTCCATTAGAACTCCTAACATATTAATTG
Source organism: Orcinus orca (assembly GCF_937001465.1). Classification (NCBI taxonomy): domain Eukaryota; kingdom Metazoa; phylum Chordata; class Mammalia; order Artiodactyla; family Delphinidae; genus Orcinus; species Orcinus orca. The sequence continues at coordinate 86,453,589 of NC_064566.1, read as the reverse complement.
TGGCTATTTTAAATTATTTGTTTGGTAATCCCAACAACTGTGTCATATCTGATTTTGATTTTGATGCTTGCTTTGTTTTCTAATACTGTATTTTTTCTTGCCTTTGACATATTTGTAATTTTTTGCTGAAAGCCAGACCTATTGTATTGGATAATGGGAACTGCGATGAATAGGTCTCTGTTGTGAAGATCTATGCTAGTCTAGCTAGGAGTTGGGCTGTGTTTAATGTATGCTCTAACTGTAGGTGCCAGAGCCTTGAAATTCCTCTGGTGTCCTTGTTTTTGTCTCCCCTCTTGATTTGGACTTTCCTTAGTAATCTTCCTCAGAAGGAGTCTACATCTTGCAGCTCTTTCAGCTTTAATCCCCTGTTGTTATACTGGAACTCTGTTAGTGTGGTGATATAGGGTAGGAATAGGGAGTGTGATTTAATATCAGTTTTTTGTGGGCCTGTGTCTCTGAGCTGGGACCTTCACAAATGTTTTTCCAATGGTATAGTTCTACCTTTCCACCAAGGTGAAACAGGAAGTCTATGTAAACCTGGAGTCAGATAAATCTCCTTATCCCAGTTGAGGTAACAGTCTGGTAAAATATTTCCCTCTCAAGAGTCAGCCTTTGTTTTGGAGAAATACTCTGAATTATTTCACAGTGATAAATCTGCTCCTCCTCCTATCAGTGCTACGATGAAATCTTTCTTGGATCTTTACTGTGAGAACCTGATGATACTCCTGGATGTAACATCCTCAAAATTCAGCGCATGGACTTCTCCTCTAGATGCCTGAAGTGTCCCTTTGTTATGAAGTCTTGCTTCTCCCAGAGGATAAAATTAAAAGACTAAAGTTCTAATCTCTATAGCAACAAAACACACCCATGAGTGTCTTGGAATCATGATTCTCTATATGTCTTGATGATCTCATTGTTTACAAGTGTAGTATTAATTTCAAAATATTTGGGGATTTCAAAGATATCATATTGTTACTAATTTCTAATTTAATTCTACAGTGTCATAGAACACACACTGTATGATTCAAGATTTTGGCATTTATTGAAGGATACTTTAAGGCTCAGCATGTGATTTACACTTGAAAACAATCAATGTGTATTCTGAAGTTGTTGCATGTTCTGTAAATGTCAAGTTGGTCAAGTTGTTCAGCTCTTCTTTATTTTTACTTTTTTTTGTCTATGTCTTGTATCATTAAAGAAAAAAGTTAATAAAATTTCTAAAAATGAATGCAGATCTTTCTCTTTTCCCTGAAGTCCTTTTCTCTACATGAATTTTTAAGCTTTGTTATTAGTTGCATAACATTTAGGATTATTTTGTCTTGCTGATGAGTTGATCCTTTTATCATCATGAAATAACCTTCTTCATATCTAATAATATGTTTTATTTCAAATTTGAGGAGTTGCCAAGATAGCAGAGACCCTGAGCTCACCTCTTCCCAGGGGGACACCAAAATTACAACTATTTACAAAGAAACTACCCATGAGAACAACCTGAAATCTAGCAGAAAAGATCTACAGCTAAAGATATAAAAAAGGAATCACAATGAGAAAGGTAGGAGACATGGTATAGTCAAGACCCACACCTCCAAGTGAGCAAACCACAAACAAGAGGATAATTAAAATTGTGGAAGTTCTGCCTAAGCAGTAAGGGATCCAAGCTCCACATCAGTCTAAGGGTCCTGCTCAAGGAAGATGAGCCCCCAGAATGTTTGACACTGAAGGCCAGTGGGGCTTATTTTATGGAGAGCCAGAGAGCTGTGGGAAATAGAGACTTCACTCTTAAAGGGTGTACATCAAATCTCGCATGTTTTGGGACACAGGGCAGAAGCAGTAATTTGAAAGGCACCTGAGTCAAACCCACTTGCTTGCTGATCTTGCTGATTTCTGGGAGAACCTCCAGGAGAGGCAGGAGGCAATTGAAAACTCACTCCAAGGACATAGATGCTGGCAATAACCATTTTTTAGAGCTCATCCCACCATAAGAACACTGGTGCTAGCAAGTGTCATTTTGGAATCCTCCCACTAGTTTATTAGTTCAAGGACATGGCCCCAGCTGGCCAGCTGGCTAGCTGATCCCCCATTCACACCAGGACCCAGCCCCAAATGCCAGAGGACCCAGGACTCGGCCCAACCCACCAGTGGACCAGCACCAGCCCTGGGATCAACCTTAACCAATAGTGGGCAGACACCAGTCTTATGAACATGGAGGCCATGCAGCCAGCTGTGTCAGTACCTAGCACACTTATAAGCAGGCTGGTACCAGCACCAGGACCCCTGCAGGCCAACACCAACACTGGAACCTCCAGGGCCCTGTAGCCAGATACCCCAGGACAATATTCTGCTAACCAGTGGGCCAGCTTTAGCCCTGGGTACACCAGCAGGCCAGCACTAGCTTCAGGTCCCCTGAACTCACAGCCAAAGACCCTAGGACCCAGCTCCCCTCACCAGTGGGCTGACACTAGCACCAGGACTCAGGCTCACCCACTATTGGGTCAGCACCAGTACTGGGACACCCAGGGCCCTGGCCCTGCCTATCAGTGAGCCAACCAGACCCTGGACCACTATAGCCTGCAGTAAGCTGTGACAAAGCCCAGTCCCACACTAGCCAGCTAAGACCACACCTGTATGCCCTGGGCTCAGGCTCCATATAACAGTAGACCTACACAAGCTCCAAGACACCTCAAACCCTAGATCCAGCCATAAGAAGAATCAGTCTCAATCATCAGCAGGCAAGCACCAGCCCCAGGACCACCCCACCCCCCTGAATCATGGCCCTGACCACAGCAGACCATCACTAGCTCTGAGACCCCCAGCCAGCAGCCAGCCACCTTGGGACCTGGCTCTACTCACCATTCATCCAGTACTAGACCTGGGACCCCATGGGGTTCCATAGCCCATCTTCTCATAACCCAATACTGCCCACCTGCGTGCTGGCACAAGGATCACCCCAGTCAAGCAGCCAGCCATGCCAGTACCAGGCCCTGCCAACCAGCAACTGGAAGCCTCCACAAAAGGCAAGGCCAGCAATGAACCATCTACTAGCATACCCATAGTAGTCAGTCTGCCACAAAAGAATACTCATGCAGCTCATATAGAGGGTACCCCTAAAGTATATAACTCTGGTGGCCCTGATGGCATTTCCTATAAAAACTACTTCTCCAAGATTGGGAAATGTAGCCAACCAAATACATAAAAATTAAAACAAAAAATTAAGCAAAATAAGGCAATAAAGAAATATGCTCCAAATGAAAGAACAATATAAAACCTCAGAAGAAAAACTAAGTGTAATGGAGATAAACAATCTACCCAATAAATAGTTTAAGGTAATGATCATAAAGATGTTCAAAGTACTCGGGAGAAGAATGAACAAACAGAGTGATAAGTTAGAGGTTTTTAACAAAGAGCTAGAAAATGTAAATAAACAAACAGAGCTGAAGAATAAAATCACTGAAATAAAAAATACAGTAGAAGAAATCAACAATAGATTAGACAGAGAGAGGAACAGATCTAGTGATCTGAAAGACAGAGTAGTGAAAATCACTGGAACTGAATAGAGGAAAAAAAGAATTAAAGAATGAGGACAGTTTAAGAGACCTCTGGGGCTACATAAGCATACTAACATTCACATTATAGGGGTCTCAGAAAGAGAGGAGAGAGAGAAAGGGGCAGAGACCATATTTGAAGACATAATAGCTGAAAACTTTCCTAACATGGGAAAGGAAGCAAACTCCCTGATCAAGAAATCACAGAGTCCCAAACATGACCAAACCAAAGAGAACCACACTAGGACACACTATAATTAAAATGGCAAAAATTAAAGATAAAAAGAATATTAGAAGAAGCAAGGAGAAAGAAACTAGTTACATACAAGGGAACGCTCATAATACTATTAGCTGACTTTTCAGCAGAAACTCAGCTGTCCAGAAGGGCATTGCACTATATATTTAAAGTGATGAAAAGGAAAAACCTACAATGAAGAGTACTCTACCCAGCAAGGCTTTTATTCAGATATCAAGGAGAGATCACAGTTTTATAGAAAAGTAAAAGCTAAAAGAGTTCAGCACCACAAAACCAGCTTTACAAGAAATGTTAAAAGGAACTCTCTAAGTGGAAAAGAAAAGGTCAGAGCTATAAATATGAAAATTATGAAAGAAAAAAGTCTCAGTGGTGAACACAAGGTAAAGAAAGTAGTAAATCAACCACTTATAAAGCTAGGAGGAAGGTTAAAAAACAAAAGTAGTAAAATCATCTGTTGCCACAATAAGTAGTTAAAGGACCCAAAAATCAAAAGGATGTAAAATATGATATCACAAGTGGTAAATGTGGAGGGGGAGATAAAATGTAGGGTTGTTAAAACATGTTTGAACTTTAAATATCAGCAACTTAAAATAATATATATATATATATATATATAGAGAGAGAGAGAGAGAGAGACAGAGGGAGGGAGAGAGGGAGGGAGAGAGGGAGGGAGAGAGGGAGGGAGGGAGATTGCTATATAAAAGCCTCAGGGTAACCACAAACCAAATATCTATAATAGATATACACAAAAAAAGAGAGAAATGAATCCAAACATAACACTAAAGATAGTCATCAAATCAGAAAGGAAGTGAGCAAAAGAAGACAAAAGGAACTACAAAGAACCACAAAAAACCTCAAAAACAATTAACAAAATGGCGTTAAGTACATATATATCAAAAATTACTTTAAATGTAAATGGAGTAATGCTTCAATCAAAGGACATAGAGTGGCTAAATGGATACAAAAACAAGACCCATATATATATATGCTGCTCACAAGAGACTCACTTCAGATCTAAAGACATACACAGACTAAAAGTGAGGGGATGGAAAAAGGTATTCCAAGCAAATAAAAAACAAAAAGAAATCCAGGGTATCAATACATATGTCAGACAAAATAGACTTTACAACAAAGACTGTAACAAGAGACAAAGAAAGACTTTTCATAATGATAAACAGATCAATCCAACAAGAAGATATAACAATTGTAATATCTATATACCTATTATAGGATCACCTAAATGTGAAAGCAAATATTAACAGACATAAAGGGAGAAATTGACAATAGCACAATAATATTATGGGACTTTCTCACACCACTTCTCTCAATGGACAGATCATGTAGAGAGAAAATCAATAAGGAAACACTCACTGACCATAAACAATACTTTAGATCAGATATACTTATATATATATATATATATGTAAAATGTTCCATGCAAAAGCAGCAGAATACACTTTTTGTTTTCAAGTGCACATGGAACATCATCCAGAATAGATCACAGGCTAGGCCACAAAACAAGTTTCAGTAAATTTAAGAAGACTAAAATCATATCAAGCATCTTTTCTGACCACAATGCTATGAAACTAGAAATCAACATTAAGAAAAAACTGCAAAAACCACAAACATATGGAGGCTAAACAATATGCTGCTAATCAGTAAATGGGACACTGAAAAAATGAAAGAGGAAATAAAAAAATACATGGAGACATATAAAAACAAAAACATAACAATTCAAAATCTATGGGACAGAGACTCTGGGAGGGCTCATGCCAAAGAGTGCTTCCCAGAATTTCTGCTGCCAGTGTCCTGGTCCTCACGGTGAGACACAGCCACCCCTGCCTCTGCAGGAGACCCTCCAACACCAGCAGATACATCAGAAATACATCTACATGTGGAACAACTCCTAGAGAACACCCACTGAATGCTGGAAGAAGACCTCAGACCTCCCAAAAGGCAAGAAACTCCCCAAGTACCTGGGTAGGGCAAAAGAAAAAAAAAATAAACAGAGACAAAAGAATAGGGACAGGTCCTGCATCAGTGGAAGGGAGCTGTGAAGGAGGAAAGGTTTCCACACAGTCAAAGCCCCTTTGCAGGCAGAGACTGCGGGTGGCAGAGGGGGTAAGCTTCGGAGCTGCAGAGGAGAGCAGAGCGGTAAGGGCGCGGAGGGCAAAGTGGAGATTCCCACACAAAGGATCGGTGCTGACCGGCACTCACCAGCCTGAGAGGCTTGCCTGCTCACCCGCCGGGATGGGTGGAGGCTGGGGGCTGAGGCTCCAGCTTCAGTCAGATAGCAGGGAGAGGACTGGCGGCGTGAACACAGCCTGAAGAAGTTAGTGTACCATGGCTAGCTGGGAGGGAACCAGGGAAAAAGTCTGGACCTGCCAAAGAGGCAAGAGACTTTTTCTTCCCTTTTTGTTTCCTGGTGCACGAGGAGAGGGGATTAAGAGCGTGGCTTAAAGGAGCTCCAGAGACGGGCGCAAGCCTTAGCTATCAGCATGGACACCAGAGACGGGCATGAGACGCTAAGGCCGCTGCTGCCACCACCAAGAAGCCTGTGTGCAAGCACAGGTCACTATCCACACCTCCACTCCAGGGAGGCTGTGCAGCCCGCCACTGCCAGGGTCCCGTGATCCAGGGACAACTTCCCTGGGAGAATGCACAGCGTGCCTCAGGCTAGTGCAACGACATGCCAGCCTCTGCTGCCACAGGCTCACCCTGTATTCCGTGCCCCTCCTTACCCCAGGCCTGAGTGAGCCAGAGCCCCCAAATCAGTGGCTCCTTTAACCCAGTCCTGTCTGGGCGGGAATAGACACCCTCAGGCGACCTAAATGCAGAGGCAGGGCCAAATACAAAGCTGAACCCTGGGAGCTGTGGGAACAAAGAAGAGAAAGGGAAATCTCTCCCAGCAGCCTCAGAAGCAGCGGATAAAAGCTCCACAATCAACTTGATGTACCTGCATCTGTGGAATACCTGAATAGACAACAAATCATCCCAAATTGAGGAGGTGGACTTTGAGAACAAGATATATTCTTTTTTCCCCTTTTCCCCTTTTTGTCAGTGTGTATGTGTATGCTTCTTGTGAGATATGGTCCGTATAGCTTTGCTTTCACCATTTGTCCTAGGGTTCTGTCCATCCATTTTTTTCTTTTTTTTTAAACAATTTTTTTAATAATTATATTTTATTTTAATAACTTTATTTTATTTTATCCTCTTCCTTTATTTCTTTCTACTTTTTCTCCTTTTTATCCTGAGCCATGTGGATGAAAGGCTCTTGGTGCTGCAGCCAGGAGTCAGTGCTGTGCCTCTGACGTGGGAGAGCCAACTTCAGGACACTGCTCCACAAGAGACCTCCCAGCTCCACATAATATCAAATGGCAAAAATCTCCCAGAGATCTCCATCTCAACACCAACACCCAGCTTCACTCAATGACCAGCAAGCTACAGTGCTGGACACCCTATGCCAAACAACTAGCAAGACAGGAACACAACCCCACCCATTAACAGAGAGGCTGCCGAAAATCATAATAAGGCCACAGATGCCCCAAAATACACCACTAGACATGGATCTGCCCACCAGAAAGACAAAGTCCAGCCTCATCCACCAGAACACAGGCACTAGTCCCCTCCACCAGGAAGCCTACACAACCCACTGAACCAACTTTAGCCACTGGGGAAACACACCAAAAACAACGGGATCTACAAACCTGCAGCCTGCAAAAAGGAGACCCCAAACACAGTAAGATAAGCAAAATGAGAAGACAGAAAACACACAGCAGATGAAGGAGCAAGATAAAAACCCACCAGACCTAACAAATGAGGGAGGAAATAGGCACTCTACCTGAAAAAGAATTTAGAATAGTGGTAGTAAAGATGATCCAAAATCTTGGAAATAGAATAGAAAAAATGCAAGAAACATTTAACAAGGACCTAGAAGAACTAAAGAGGAAAGAAACGATGATGAACAACACAATAAATGAAATTAAAAATACTCTAGAAGGGATCAATGGCAGAATAACTGAGGCAGAATAATGGATAAGTGACCTGGAAGATAAAATAGGGGAAATAACTGCTGCAGAGCAGAATAAAGAAAAAAGTATGAAAAGAACTGAGGACAGTCTCAGAGACCTCTGAGACAACATTAAATGCACCAGTGTTCGAATTATAGATGTCCCAGAAGAAGAAGAGAAAAAGAAAGGGACTGAGAAAATATTTGAAGAGATTATAGTTGAAAACTTCCCTAATATGGGAAAGGAAATAGTTAATCAAGTCCAGGAAGTACAGAGAGTCCCATACAAGATAAATCCAAGGAGAAACATGCCAAGACACATATTGATCAAACTATCAAAAATTAAATACAAAGCAAACATATTAAAAGCAGCAAGGGAAAAGCAACAAATAACACACAAGGGAATCCCCATAAGATTAAGAGCTGAACTTTCAGCAGAAACTGCAAGCCAGAATGGAGTGGCAGGACATATTCAAAGTGACGAAGAAGAAAAACCTACAACCAAGATTACTCTACCCAGCAAGGATCTCATTCAGATTTGCTGGAGAAATTAAAACCTTTAGAGACAAGGAAAAGCTGAGAGAGTTCAACACCACAAAACCAGATTTACAACACATGCTAAAGGAACTTCTCTGGGCAAGAAACATAAGGAAGGAAAAGACCTACAATAATAAACACAAAACAATTAAGAAAATTAGAATAGGAACATACATATCGATAATTACCTTAAATGTAAATGGATTAAATGCTCCCACCAAAAGACACAGACTAGTTGAGTGGATACAAAAACAAGACCCATATATATGCTGTCTACAAGAGACCAAATTCAGACCTAGGGACACATACAGACTGAAAGTGAGGGGATGGAAAAAGATATTCCATGCAAATGGAAATCAAAAGAAAGCTGGAGTAGCAATTCTCATATCAGACAAAATAGACTTTAAAATAAAGACTATTAGAAGAGACAAAGAAGGACACTACATAATGATCAAGGGATCAATCCAAGAAGAAGATATAACAATTGTAAATATTTATGCACCCAACATAGGAGCACCTCAATACATAAGGCAAATACTAACACCCATAAAAGGGGAAATTGACGGTAACACAATCGTAGTAGGGGACTTTAACACCCCACTTTCACCAATGGACAGATCATCCAAAATGAAAATAAATAAGAAAACACATGCTTTAAATGATACATTAAACAAGATGGACTTAATTGATATTTATAGGACATTCCAACCAAAAACAACAGAATACACATTTTTCTCAAGTGTTTATGGAACATTCTCCAGGATAGATCATATCTTGGGTCACAAATCAAGCCTTGGTAAATTTAAGAAAATTGAAATTGTACCAAGTATCTTTTCTGACCACAATGCTATGAGACTAGATATCAGTTACAGGAAAAGATCTGTGAAAAATACAAACACATGGAGGCTAAACAATACACTACTTAATAATGAAGTGATCACTGAAGAAATCAAAGAGGAAATAAAAAAATACCTAGAAATAAATAACAATGGAGACACGACGACCCAAAACCTATTGGATGCAGCAAAAGCAGTTCTAAGAGGGAAGTTTATAGCAATACAATCCTACCTTAAAAAACAAAAACATCTTGAATAAACAACCTAACCTCACACCTAAAGCAATTAGAGAAAGAAGAACAAAGGAAATACCAAAGTTAGCCGAAGGAAAGAAATCATAAAAATCAGATCAGAAATAAATGAAAAAGAAATGAAGGAAATGATAGCAAAGATCAATAAAACTAAAAGCTGGTTCTTTGAGAAGATAAACAATATTGATAAACCATTAGCCAGACTCATCAAGAAAAAAAGGGAGAAGACTCAAATCAATAGAATTAGAAATGAAAAAGGAGAAGTAACAACTGACACTGCAGAAATACAAAAGATTATGAGAGATTACTACAAGCAACTCTATGCCAATAAAATGGACAACCTGGAAGAAATGGACAAATTCTTATAAATGCACAACCTGCCAAGGCTGAATCAGGAAGAAATAGAAAATATGAACAGACCAATCAAAAGCACTGAAATTGAAACTGTGATTAAAAATCTTCCAACAAACAAAAGCTCAGGACCAGATGGTTTCACAGGCGAATTCTATCAAACATTTAGAGAAGAGCTAACACCTATCCTTCTCAAACTCTTGTATCAGTTTAGTCTCATGGATTTTTATTTTATTATATTGTTTGTAATCTAATACTCATTTATTTTGTTGTTCAAGTTGCATTGGCCATTGGGACTTGCTTCTGTTTGGCATTTGTGATCTTTTGCCATTCCACTATCTTTTTCTTTAATTAAACTTTTAATTTGGAGATAATTGTAGATTTACATGCAGTTGTAAAAAAAAATAATAGAGAGAGAAATCTCATGTACATTTTACCCAGCTCTCCCCAGGGGAGAGCTTGCAAAATTCTAGTAAAATATCACAATCAAGATACTGACAGTACAATTCACCAGTTATTCATATTTCCCCAATTTAACTTGTTCTTATTTGTGTCTGTCTATGTATTTATTTCTATGCAGTTTTATCACATGTTTATGTATTTACAAACACAGTCAAGATACAGAACAGTTTCAACACTATAAGGATCCCTTGTTTCCCTTTTATAAACCCCCATCTACCCCTCATCACCATCCCTATCACAGTCTCTAACTTTTGGCAAACAATAATCTCTTTTTTATTTCTAAAACTTTGTCATTTAAAAAATATTATATAAATGGACTCAGAGTATATAGCCTTTTGGGAATGGCTTTTTTTCACTCAGCATTATTCCCTGAAGATTAACCTAAGTTTTTGTGTGTACGAATAATTCATTGTTTTTGTCACTGAGCAGTATGCCATGGTATGGATCTACAGTAGGTTTTTAACTATTCACCCACTGAAGGACATTCAGTTTGTTTCTAGTTTTTGGCTATTATTAATAAAGTTACTATGAACTTTCATGTACAGATATTTGGGTGAACATAAATTTTTATTTCTCTTGAGTAAATGCCCAGAGTGCAATTTCTGGGTGTTATGATAATTGCATACTTACTTTTATATAATAAATTGTTAAAGTGCTTTCCAGAATGGCTGTACAATTTTAGATTTCTACCAGTTATATATGAGTGATTCATTTTCTCCCCATACACTTTTAAGCACTTCCTTGTATTCTGATATCACAAGATGTTTCAGGTTTATCTTACATTTTCTGTATCTCAGTCCTAGAATCAAACTTCTTCTCCAAGGAGCTCTGTTTTCGTTTATTGGAAAAGGGTATTTTTCAATATCTAGGCTACTAGATATTCTCATTACTCCTAGGTCCTCTCAGAAGACAGATTGAAATATATGTAAGTATCCTAAACTGCACACACATGTGTATGTGTTTGTGCATGTATACTTATAGTATGTATATCAGTATGATATCACAGTCTCTAACCCTTGGCAAACAATAATCAAGTTTTCATTTCTAAAACTTTGTCATTATACAAATGTTATATAAATGGACTCAGAGCATATAGCAATTTAATACAGTAAGTTTATTTTAGTCTTTCCTGTTCCTTATTTGTAAATTTTTTCCCCAACAATGAGAAATCTTGCTCTCCTTATCTATAATATATTCATTGATTTGTTTAATCTCAGAATACACATAAAGTAATTGCAGACTTGGTAACTCATATTCCAATGTATAACAGAATTACTAACTAGACTGCAGTATTTCAGGGTAATTCTTTTTGCCTTTAGCAAAATATGGTTTTCCAAAGTTAATTCTGTTAGTTATTTTCTTCCCAATATCCTTCAATGAGGTTATGTTATTCATTCGTATACTGCATTTGTAACAAAGTTGGGTTAATTGGATATTGCTTGGATTCCATTTTGGCTTCTCTCTAATTGGTTAATATTAATTATTTAATTTCTGGACCATATGAAATATTACTACGGTTTTAAAAGTCAAAATTATACAAAAAGTTATGCTCCAAGAAATATCACTTCATCCTCATCCCTAACAACTTGTTCCCATTCCCCCCTAATTTCCACCCCTTTCTCACCCCCCTAAAGGTATCCAACCTTTTTAATATCTGGTGTAGCCTTCCTGTATTTCCTTTACACAAAAGACTGAAAGCATGTGTATTTTGTTATATCCCCTTCTATCTTCCTGGAAGGGTAGCATAGTAGAGCTACTCTTATATTTTGTTTTTATTACTCAATTGTATATCTTAGAAATCATTCCAAAATTTTTCATAGAAATCTACTTTAATCTTTTTGACAACTGTTTAATAGTTCCTTGTGTAGACGTGCTATTTATTCAACCACCACTCTCGTATGCATAAACATTTAGATTATTTCCAATATTTTGTTATTACAAACAATGCTGCAATGAATAAGCTTGTGTATCTCTGTGTGTGCTTGTTTGTGCACTTGTTTGTTTTTTGAGGTGCATGAACATTTAGATTATTTCCAATATATTGCTATTACAAACAATGCTGCAATGAATAAGCTTGTGTATCTGTGTGTGTGCTTATTTGTGTGTTTGTTTGTTTTTTGAGGTGTATCTTCAGGTTGTATTCTAGAAGGAGGACTTACGAGTCAGAGGTAAGTACATAAGTAGCATTAGTCAATATTGTCAAATTTACTTTTATAAGGGTTGAGCCAATTTGCCTTTCCATAAGCACAGTATTAGTGCCTATTTCTCCACAGCATTGCCAGGAGAATTTTAGTTTTGTCAGTCTAATAAGTCTTTAATGGTTTCTCAATGTTCTTTTATTTTCACTTTCTCATTATGAGTGAGTTTGAGAGCTATTTTGTATATCTTTGCAAATTATCTCTTCATAAATCTGTTATTTTTCTACTAAGTTCTTAATCTTTTGTCCCTCAACTTTTTATGTAATCAAACTTATAAATCTTTTCTTTTATTGACTCAGGATTTTGAGTTATATTTAGATAGCATTTCCCTACACCAAAGTTAAGTAAGAATTAATCTCCAATTTCTTGTAGTGCTTGCAATTTAATCTTGTATATGTTGTGAGATGTGGATCTAATTTTAACTTTTTGCAAATTGCTACCCAGTTGTCCCAGATTGATTTACTTAAAAGTCTGCCTTAACTGCCAGTAATTTGAATCACATTCATTTTAAAATGTTTTTTTCTAGAAATGGAATTTTAGCTTGACAGTATTTTTATTCTCAACTTCTTAAAGATGTAATTCCATTGCTTTCTGGTTTCCATTGTTTGTGATGAAAAGTCATCTGTAATTTATTGTCCCTGTGTGTGCAGTATGTTTTATTTTCTCTGGCTTTTTAACTAATTGCACTTAAAAAAAAAAAAAAAAGAACAGTTATTGATATGCCTACCTGTGGTTTTCTTTCTGTTTATGCTTTTTGGGATTACTGGTCTTGAATTTTTGGTTTAATATCTATGGCAAAAATTCTTGGCCATTACTTCTTCAAATAATTTTCTGCTTTCATTTCCAGGGACTCCAGTTACAATCATGTATAACTTTTTGATATTATTCCACAAACCTTGGATCACTTTGTTCTGTTTCTTTTTCACTCATTTTTTTAAATATATATTTCAGTTTACTTTTTTTGACTTGTTTTATTTTCACTCATTCTTTCCTTGTTGTCTCTACCCTGCCCATTTAAATAACACTTTATTTCTTCCATTTAATTTTCAATTCTAGTATTTCCACTTGATTCTTTTTTCATAGTTTTCATGTCTCTATTGAAATTTCCCATTGGTTCATACATTTTGTCCACTTATTGCACAATCCTTCAGCACTTTTTAAAAAAAAACTCACCAGTATTTTATTTTATTTTTTAATTAAAAAAATTTTATACAATTTTTAAAGGTTATGTTCCTTTAAAATTATTACAAAATATTGTCTATATTTCCCAGTTGTACTATACACCTTGACCTATCTTACACACAATAGTTTATATATCCCACTCCCCCATCCCTATATGCTCTTCTCCCCCATCACCACTGGTAACCAACAGCTTGTTCTCTATATCTGTGAGTCTACTTCTTTTTTGTTATATTCACTAGTTTTTGTATTTTTTAGATTCCACATATAAGTGATATTATACAATATTTGTCATTCTCTGTCTGACATATTTCACTTAGCATAATTTCCTCCAAGTCAATTCATGTTGCTGCAAGTGACAAAATTTTATTCTTTTTTATGGCTGGGTAATATTCCATTATAGTAGTTCTAAAAACAGAACTACTATATGACCCAGCAATTCCACTCCTGAATATATATTAGCAATGTTGAATATCTTTTCATGTGCCTTTGGACATTTGCATAATTGTAGCAATATTTTTTTGAATCTGTCTCTTAAAGTAAATAAAAGCAAAAATAAACAAGCGAGACCTAATTAAACTTAAAGCCTTTTGCACAGCAAAGGAAAACACTAACACAACAAAAAGACAACCTACTGAATGGGAGAAAGTATTTGCAAATGATATGACTGATAAGGCATTAATATCCAACATATATAAACAGTTCAAACAACTCAACAACAACAATAACAAACACAACAACCTGATTGAAAAATGAGCAGAAGAATAGAATGGACATTTTTCTGAAGAGGGAATGCAGATGGCCAACAGACATGTGAAAAGATGCTCAACATTGCTAATCATAAAGGAAATGCAAATCAAAACCACGATGAGATATCACCTCACACCTGTCAAAATGGTTATCATCAAAAAGAACACAAATAACAAATGTTGTTGAGGGGGCGAGAAAAATGGAATCCTAGTACACTGTTGGTGGGAATGTAAATTGGTACAGCCACTGTAGAAAGCAGTATGGAGGTTTCTGAAAAAACTAAAAATAAACTACTATATGACCTAGTAATTCTACTCCTGAAGGTATATCTAACAAAAACATAAACACAAATTCAAAAAGAATAACAGGTATTTTAATTTTTCTGTCTGATAATACCAACTTCTGCATCAGCTATGGTTCTGCTTGAATTGATTATTTCTTCTGTTGTCCATGGGTCATATTTTCTTTGTGCTTCAATATATACTGTAATTATTTATTTTATGCCAGATATATTATATATAAAAATGTAGACACTGAAGTAAATAATATTCACTCCCAGAAAAAGGACACATTCCTTGTGTCACACTTCTAGATTGGTTGCTTAGTTTTACTCAATTCTCCTTTGGCTTCATTTACTCAATTCTCCAGAGATTTCCTTTTTGCATGACTTAAGATCTGAGCAGTGGTAAGTTTCCAGAGTTCTCATTATAATTTAAAGTTGAACCACCAGCTTTCTTAACTATAAAATGTCTCCCTTTCTGCATTATAGCTGGCTGGCAGCTTATTAAGTAACTGGGGAATTCTTACTGTTCTCTGGTACCACTATCAGCTTTCTGTACCTTGGTAATCTCTCTCATCCCTGCTTCTTTGATCCCAGTTTTTGGAGTAGAGATACCTTACATTTGATGAATATCTTCAGTGCCTCAAAGGGGTTTCTCTCAGTTCTTCTGCGCTTCCTCCAAGTCTTTGGTAGATGAATTCCTAAAGAGCTTCAGATGGATATCTCTCAACTCTCAGGAATTTTCTCTCCCTTTGGAGAGTGACTGACTTTCATTTGGAGTAAATGCCCCGTGCTTCAGAGAGTCTCTTTCTCAGTTCTCCTGTCCTGTCTCCAGCTTTTAATTTACTACCCCTGAGCCCTTGGTAAATCTCCAAAAGAAAGTGTTAAAGGGTAATTCAGATTTACTCCATGCCTGGGGCACCTTGAAATTCTAATCTATCATGACTATCTATGCTGTTAAATTACTTAATATTTTGTCTTGTCTCTCCTTTTTCCTGTCTGTGGCAGATGCCACTTCCCATCACTCTATCTGAGATGAGAGCAGCCACTGGTCTCCTCTCTTTATGACACGTGTCATTTCTGAGGCTAATTAATTTAAATTTTTTGCATCATATTCTTAGCTCTTTGATGAATTAAAAAGAAAATATGATATTGTAATTTATGCCGATTATTTTGGTTGTTCAGGTAAGAGTAGTGGTCTCTTGTGTTTTCTACTTACCAGGTCAATCTTGGAACCAAAGGTATGCCTTCCTGGAGAGATCCATAATCCACTCATGCCAGCATTTTTTCTCACATTGAGGCATGTTATGAAGTATCATAAGAAGAAATGAAGATTACTTTTAACATTACCCACAAATACTATGAAATTTTCATTTATCTTTAAATATATATTGTAAATACTTTATTTACACATTTATTTTCTTGACATCTGTATCTGTAAACTTTCTCTGAGGGTTAATGTGTCCTGTCTGTTCACTATGCAATGTGTGAAGTGTCACTTTCTTTTGAAAAGTAATTCCTAATCCCCATAATTAGTTTTGACCTTGCTTGACTTAGTTGTTCACAACTCTAGCCAATACTTACTACAATATATAATGATATCTTTATTCTTTCCCTAGAAATATAATTTTAGATCTGTACTTCTATAGCCATGAAACTCTAACTAATTAAAATATTATCTGAGTGTTTATATGCAATGGGACCACTCATATTTTCACAGATGGTTCCCCTCCATTGTCTACATTTGTTGCTAAGCTGTATAAACCCATGGCAGCCTCCTCACAATGTCATGCTGCCGTTGGGATAGATATGTCTATTTTACTTCCTATTGTTTTAGAGATATCTATAGAACTGTGTATGTGCCTCAATTAGAACACAATGCCCCTGTGCATTAGAGTCAATTTGATGTTTAGCTGTATATGTCTCCCTCAACCAAGATGAGAGTGCTTAAGGTCAGGGACTGATCTACTTCAACTTTTGTATTCTGGATTCCCAAAATAGGACTCCTACATAAGGCTATGCAGCTTGTGCACTACACAAAGGTGCTTCATCAACATGGCAAGTCAAGGTTGAATGATTTCTAGAACTACTAGTCAAGCTTTTTGTCCTGGTCCAGGGCTTGAAGAAAAGTATGAGTTACTATTCCCCTGCTAAACAAAGACTTTGTCTCATAATTTATCCTCCTGGAGAGGTGCCTTTCTTTTTACTCCACAAAAGCACAGTAACCTTGAGTGCAGCAGGTGCTCCATATACAATTTTAGTTGAATTGAATCCCATGAAAACTTTAAATTACTGCTCTAACTCTTTGTTAGTGTTCTTGGAGGCCAAAAAGTTCTGTCAGGAGTTCCTTAATTTGATTTTTGAAAGAGTCTTTTCCATGAACATGAGCACCTCTGTTGTATTCCCATGCTATCATATCTTTTATCTTCTAGCCATGCCAGCAAGTGCTGGAGACGTAATACACACATACTCATAGAAAAAATTCTCATCATTCACTCTATACATAATCATGACTTTCTTGAGATAAACTTCAAAATAACAATGAAGATTCTCTCCTACTGACCCTTTCTACCAGAATCTATAATGTAATAAACCTCCTTAAAGGAATATACAAGGATACTTCCTTTATTTGTGGTACTTATGTAGAGTTGTGTCTCAAGAAAAGCTGTGAATGTGGTTAATTCCAAACACTATTAAACCCAAAATAATTTACAGAGTCTTAAGCACACATTTACTCACATACTGAATTCTTATGAGATAAATGACCCCATACTGAGTTGCAAGAAAAAAAGCACATTTACTTATTATCTACTGTGTGTCATTTACTGTACCAGGTATGAGTATATATTAAAAAAGAATAAGACATAAATCCTGCCCACAGGAATACTATAACCTGGTTAGAATGGAAGTGGGGGAGGTAGTGTCCAATTCCTTTGCAGCAAGAACTGTATGATAATGAGCTTCTTATCTCATTACCTGTGTTTATAGACAACTGACAATTTGACTCGGAATTCCCTGGGAAAAAAAAGACTCTCCTCTTGTGAAGGTCTAATTCCTGCCTGAGATCTAGATTCATTTCCATTCTGACTCATCAGGACCTCACCCCAGCAATTATTTCCTCTCTCTCCTCTCCCAATAATCTCTCTCACTCTTGATATGTGCTTCAAAAACATCTGTTTACTCAGAGCATACATCTCTCAGGCTCTCATAACTAATCACATGGAAGACTGCAATATATTCTAAGTCATCTCCTGATGACTTTGCAGCCAGTGTCATACTTCTAAAATACAAATTTGACCACATTACTCCCTTATTCAAAACTTTCAAATTCTGTATAGAATTGTCTTAAGTCTTTTGCATAATATACATGGCTCTTTATGGTTTGACTCCATTTATCTCTCTAGTTCCATTTCCCACTATCTTTTTAAAACAGCTTTATTGAGTTATAAGTGAGTGAGGTACATGTTTAAGGTGTAGAATTTGATGAGTTTGGAGACAGGAAAACACCCATGATGCCTTCGCCACAGTCAATGTAATAGACATATCCAACACCTTCCAGAGTTTCCTTGCATCCTTTTCATGTGTGGGTGGTAGGAACACTTGACGTGAGTTCTAACCATACTTTACATGAGTTCTACCAACACTTGACATGAGTTCTATCCCTATAAAAATTTTTGAAGTGCACAATACCATATTGTTATGTTATACTTTGGATCTGTAAAACTTATTCATCTCGCATAACTGAAACTTAATGCCTATTGAATAACAACTCCCCATTTCCCTCACTTCCCCAACCCCTTGCAACCACTGTTGTAGTCTCCATTTCTATGAGTTTGACTATTTTAAATCCCTCATATTAGTGGAATCATGCAGTATTTGTTCTTCTGTAGTCACAGAAGTTTTATTCTGTGACTACTACTACTAAGGTTTATTAGTAGGTTTATTTCACTCAACATAATGTCCTCCTGGTTCATCATGTCGCAAATGGTGGGATTCCCTTTATTTTAAGGCTGAAAAATAGTGTATTATATGTATATATCATACTTCTTTATCCACTTATCTGTTGATGGGATACATCAGCTGCTTCCCTATCTTGGCTATTGTGAATAGTGCTGTGATGAACATTTCCCACTATTTTTTTTAATCTCTTCTCCTTATCTCTCCTTGCATGCTACACTTAGCTAACTTTCCATTACCAATATACATCATAATTCCTTTTCTCCCAACGTTTTTAAGAAACATCCTTCTTCTCCATTACCACCTACATAACCTAATCCTTACTTATCCTATAATGTTCAGCCAAGGTATCACTTTCTCTATGAAATCTTCCCTGATAAACAATTCTACCTCACCCTACACACCTAATCATTTTCCCTCCTCTGTGGTCTCATAGAATCTTATATATGCCTTAATAATAATGCATACAGCACAACGTAAATATCTGTTTCAACATCTCTCTCCCTCAAAGACTGTAAACACCCTGAGGATAAAGACTGTGTCTTTTCATTTTCCTATCTCTGAGAGTTTTACAGAGCCTGCCACATAGTACAATCTCAATAGGTATTTGATGAATGACTAATTTAATTAGTTTCTACATTTGATCTGAATCTTATCCTATTCTTTAAAAACCTTTCTCTGTTGTATGAATACTGTACAATAGAGGGAGCAAGAGCGGAAGCCTTATTTAGTCATCTGAAAAATAAAAATGATCGTCTTTTTTATCCAACTGAAGAGTTAGCAATCACTCTTTTATAAAATTTTTATTGGATTATAGTTGATTTACAATGTTGTGTTAGTTTCAGGTATACAGCAAAGTGAATCAGTTATACATATATCCACATTTTTTTAGATTATTTTCCCATATAGGCAATTACAGAGTATTGAGTAGAGTTCCCTGTGCTATACAGTAGGTTCTTATTAGTTATTTATTTTATATATAATAGTGTGTGTATGTCAAGCCTAATCTCCCAATTTATCCCCTCCCCTTAACACCCTGGTGACCATAATTTTGTTTTTCTACATCTGTGACTCTACCTCTGTTTTGTAAATAAGTTCATCTGTACCTTTTTTTTTAAATTCCACATATAAGTGATATCATATGATATTTGTCTTTCTGTGTCTGACTTACTTCACTCCTACACTGTTGGTGGGAATGTAATTGGTACAGGCACTATGGAGAACAGTATGGAGGTTCCTTAAAAAACTAAAAATAGAACCATTGTATAACCCAGCCCTCCCACTCCTGGGCATATACCCGGAGAAAACTGTAATTTGAAAAGATACATGAGCCCCAATGTTCATTGCAGCACTATTTACAATAGCCAGAACATGGAAGCAAACTAAATTTCCATCAACAGAGGAATGGATAAAGCAATCACTCTTTGAAATGTTTCACCTCAAAGGGAAAATGATGCTATTTTAACTCTGAAGCTGCAGTCTTAACATGTTTTTCATTTTTTCCCTCAGAATAAGAAGCAGACATACTATTTCATGGCTCTCCTGCTGTTAACTTCCATATTAGGTGGTTGTCAGGCTACTACAGCCTGACATCCCATTATTATACCATTAATAACTATGCCATTGATTTATACATTATTTTAACGTGTCCTCTTCATGGTAAGTTAATGTCTCTCAGGAAAGAGCTAAATATAATGAATGTTTGGTCAAACATATAACAGAATCCATTTCCATAGGAAGCCTATTGTGAGAAGGTGATAGGAGCAAACAATTCATTCCAGAAATTTAAATGTTAAGTACTTGGGGGCAAAAAAAACCCTTAAACTTCATATGAGAATCTTGACTTTTCTGCACTTATATAGGCTACATAACAATGTTAGGCAGTCTGGATACCAATTTTCCATATAGAATTATTTGCAAAATTAAGAAAATATGAAGAGCTGGGTAGTATCATTGGGAAACTGATTTTAAAATGTTAAATAAATAAATGATGTTTGGAAAAGGTTTTGCATGCTTTTAGATTAATATATTCCATTAGAATTTTAGTGCTGTTAGCAAGGATCCTTAGGGACTAGAAAACACTTAGCTATAGGAGCTCGTTTGAAACTAAGTTTGCTTACGGATATCTCAATTTTTCATAAGCCCATTTAGCCTAACATACCTAAAGAAGAACAAAGAGGTTAACAGTTGTGTCGGAAAATGCTTCCCCCTTGTCTCAGTGGTGAATTCACACCCCAAAACTCCCTGGGACTAGGGATTAGCTGAGTCTAGATTCAGCTGGATCTATAGCTACTTTCTCGTTAATTTCTCAACCTTATTCTGCTTTCCTCACTCCCTTGCACGTTTTACCTGAGAGTTCTTCCACAATAAATCACTTGTACAAGAATGCCCATATCAGACTCTGCTTCTAAGGGACAAGTTCTAAGACCAGGAGCAATGTATTAATCCAAAGGGATCATGTTTCCCCCCCAAATTTCCACTTATTCTGTAGCAGGAAGATGGAATCTACAGATTTCTGTGTTTATCCATGTATACATTTCTCTTTCTTAAAATAGGGCATAAAGCTATTTTATGCCTTGGGCCATATTGTGGCATATTAATGATAGACAATACTTATTTAGATATGTATAATGTGTTAGGATCTCTGAAAAGGGTTTTAGTGTTATGGTATTTAAGTCTCACAACAACTCTTTGAGGTAGCTTTTATTTTTAACATTCTCACTTTATAGATTAAAGGAACTGTGTCGGAGAGAGGTTAGGTACTCTGCTCCAGGCCATATAGATGGCATGAATCAGAACTAAGATTTGAACGAAGCTCTATGTTACAGATATCACATATGATAGTACTGAAGGGTTCTCAGTACAGCACTGAAAGAAAAGTTAACTTTTGTGTTAAAAGCGATTAAACAAATATATTAATGTTAAATTATTCATTTTAATTGATTTTGAAATTATCTTCCTTGGTATAGCAGCATAATTCTATTTCTTTGTAAAGCTAATATTGGATAAAAGTTGAATAATTTACCAGAAAAGGAAGACTGGACTCAGTAAGAAGTCACTCGTTGAAACTTCCATTGGCTTTTCCTTAGTAAATCTTTTGTGGAATCTGAGAAAATCTCTTTCTCTGTAACCCCAGAGGAATTGTTTGGATGTCAGAGATGGAGGAAAATAGATCACTGAGGAGCTAAGGGATGATGCTCAGGGGAAAGTGGAGCCATTGCTGGGGCTGCCATGGGGTTCTATTTGGGGCTATACCACTCATCAACCAAAGTTTTAAGGATAGAGACAGTCAAAGGTAAATATACTAATAATTGCAGTGGCAATAATATTAATAATTTACATTGGGATAGCATTTTACAAAGCTCTTTAGTATGTGTTTTCTCACTTGATCACACAGTGACTCTGTGAAGGACTCATGGCAGGTCTTTTGAAGCAGTTTTATAAAGAAGGAAAAGGATGCCCAGCAGAAAAGTGACTTGCTGAGGTTTCCACAACTGGGAGGTGGTAAAACCAGGATTCACACTCTTAATTCAGTGTTTTCCCACCACCCCATTTTGCTCAAGAACTCTGTTATCCATTAGTAAACAGAGTATCTATGCATGTGAAGGGGATAATTAACAGAAAATAACTTTTCAGAAAGAGGGTGGGATGGGTCCAAGATTTTAGTCCCTGGACCCAAAGCATGTTGTGGCAATATGGACAGTCTGTCCAAAAACAGGCTGGTGGGTTTCTCATAAACCCACCAGACAGTGGAATTACCTTCCTCTGCCAAGACTTTTATAGATGCAGAGATGTTGCCCAAGTGAGATCTGAGAGCAAATTCAGAATCCCTAAGATTAGCAGGAAATTTATGAGGTACCAGGCAGAAAGGTGTTTCTACAAGTCTTCCTTGATAATAGCCTACGACCACTATGTCCAGCAAGAAGTCACATGCTTGGAGGCTGGGGAGAGAGGAAGCAAAACATCAGAATACTTTGTGTTACTAATTGATCAAGAAACAAGATAAGCATTGGTGGATTTTTTTTCTAATCACCATAGTAGACATGACTGTAGAACTCTGTTATTAGCAATGTGATACATTTTTTAGGAAGTAGAGGAGCTCTGTAGTGGCTGTTGAAGTCCCACTTAGATCCTCTTTACCAAGCAGTGCACTTGACCCTCAGCTACTGGGAGTGTTGGCTGCTAACAGTTCACTGCTATATCCTTTTGCTGAGGATTATCCTCAGAAAATGAAAGTAACCTCCCCTGGAAATACCTAGGAGGTTGTGCCTTCCCCCTAAAGCTATACCACAAAGGCACTGACCGAGAGGGGTACAAGAGGGCTGACTCTAGAGCCCAAGCTTCTAACCACCATATTATATTGTCTCATCATACCAAGCCAAGTTCATACAAAATTATTTTTGGAGTAACCAAGTAATTTGGGACAGTTTTTCACGAACTACCTTATTTGGTCTATTCACTTGCATAAATCATGAAATTTGGCATCAATTTAGTTATGTGTAATGTTTCAAGCTTTTCCTGCCTAGAGGAACCTGGGTGAAGATCAGGTTTGACTGGGGTCTTTCTCAGGAGACTATGGTAGGACTTAAGGGCTGGGATCTCTTAATTTAGGTCTCAGAAGACAGATATAAGTTTATGTACTAGAGGAGGCTCATGTCTAAAGGCTCATGTCTATTGTAGGTTGGCTACTCCAAGAAGCACACCCTGAGACAAAGATTTAAATAGGGTTCATTTATTTGGGAGGTGACTCAAAGGAGCACCATTAGAGGAGGGGGAAAATTACTCAAGGAGAGTTTTTAGGAGACTGTATAGAACACATCTCAGAACAGATCTATCTTAGAGGCAAGGAAGCAGGAGAAATTGGTAGTGGTCTTTGTGGAATATCAACTCTGTGGGACTGCTGGCTACCATGAGAGGAGGCATGGTGTGTTCCTACAGCCTGAAAAAGAATTCAGGCAGAGAGTTGCGATGTTTGCAGTGAGAAGACATCCACATGTAAGGGAATCCTCATGATATTCACTAATATCAAGGGAATATAGGGGAGGCACTGACAGCTTCTGCCATAGATAACAAGGCTGAAACTGGGTCATGGATTCAATGGTTAGGAGGGAGAACAGGAGCCATGGTACGCAGCCAACATGGAGCATGTTGTGAAGAGAAGAAAGAACAAAGAGAGAAGTAGCAGAGCAAGTAAATAGGGGTGGCCTGAAGCAATTTTGGAAAAGATTGCTGGTGGCTGCTAAGAAATACTTACCCAGCGTGTATTGGTATATTGGACCCATTTCATGGAGACAGATTGGTAGACTGAGTGGTGATTCATATTTAGCAGTATACCAGCCATTCCTGAGACCATCTCTGTAAAAGGGCAATAATACCCTCCTCCCTCCAATAATACCCTCCTCCCTCCAGAGTGGGAGGGTAAATATCGCCAATCCTTTTAGAAGAAAGTTGTCTCTTCTCTGCACAAGGGTATTCCTAACCAGAAAAGCAAAAATCTAACAATGTCCAGTGACAGATATGTCTAATATGTATCAGTGTGTGAGCTGTGCATGTCAATTTCATTCTGGTTTCAAGCTGAAGAAGAATGTCTTGGATCCTGATACCCACTAGGGAACATTGTCTGTGCTCAGGGAGTTGTTGCTATTTGATTTGCTTATCTCACTCCTAAGCTAGGGTAAGTGAAGTCCATTACTTAGGAGAATTCCCTGCTTGAATAAGCTGCTCTTATAAAACTGTAAAACCAATGCTTCACTGAATGTTCAGGTGCATTAGTTCCCATATTTGGAGGCCCATTAGACTTCCTTGGATTTACTAATATAAGAAATAGCAATATAGAAGTCAAGGTGGTGCTATTGGAAGGTGTTTAGGAGCCTCATTCAAGGAAAAATGAGTGAAAACATCATTGACAATCATGTGCTAGAGTTTTAATCAGAGGCCTCAGGTTAAGCCAGGGTGATATCTCCAAACCTGTGTGGAACAGTAAATCTTAGCCTGCCCTTTCTGGAGCAGGTTGTTTCAGAGCTACAAGATAGGAAGAGCTGAAGATCAGACCCCCAAGTGCATTTTCCTTCTGAAAATAAACTGCATCCAACAGGATCAATCAGCTTTGCTGCCTAGCTCTGCTCTGCTCACCCCCAGCTGCCTTGCCCTTTACCAAAGTCCAGGCCATAAATAAATACCCAGGGCTAAGTTTATGGATAACTAATATTATAGTCCATATATTTGCTCTAAGATTGGGTGGTTGCCTTTGAAGACCTCAAAGAATTGTAGTGAAATAGAGGGGATGGAGAAGAGAAGGTACTATGAAATGTGGTATAAAGTGCATGAGTTTAGATTCAGACGAAACTGGGAATCAAATCATGGCTCCCACAATCCTGGCCATGTGACTCTGAGCAAGTTATATAACCTTGCCAACTCTAAGTTTCCATGTCTATAGAAAAAAGAGTTAATAGAATGTGCCTCATAGAACTCTGTGGAGATACAGTGAATACTGTGTCCCAAGTGGCTGTGTCCTTAGCAAGTGCGCAATAAATGATTGCCTCTATTGAAGGGCAACGACAATCTATGTTTTGTTGCTGTTTTAGATGCATGATATGAACTATTTTAATAAAAAATCTAAGTTATTTTATAAATAGGTATCTTTATCTTCATTTTAAGGTAGAAAAAAATAAAAGCTCAGAGGGTCTGAGTAAATTGTTCCAGGTCCCATGGCTGGTGAGGGAGTAACAGGAATTTAACGCAGGCCAAAGTCTTTATGCCCTTTCCACCACAAGCTGCTTCTTCCTGTGTCCTGCAGAGGAGCTCATCCACATGCACTGGTGCCTTGGGCATTAAACTAGGTTTAGACATTGCCAAGGGATACTCTCTGTGGGGTTGCCAGGGGCAGTGCCTGGTGTCCATCAGTGGATGTCTGTATAGGCTGCTGCTTTCCTCTCACATTTTCCATGGTACAAAGGGGGATTTTTACATTGTCAGAGGAAGGTCCTACAGCTTGAGGCCCAAATTTCTCAAAGCATAATCTGTGGCCTATAGTGGGCTACCAGAGTTTTCTTGATGATCAGAGAACTGATTCAAAAATGCAAGTTTTCTTTTTCAGTTCTCACAATACATCAATTTTTATTTTTGTGTATGATCATGTAAGCCACTAAGGCCTTTAGTCTAAGGTTACTGAAATTTGGTATTTATCAAGTGAAGTTGACACATTCCCAGAATTTGCTAACAAGTCTGACTTAAACACCTGGCAAAACTGCAGTGGCCACACACATAGACGAGATGGTTAGAAAATCCACACTTTCAAGAAAGGGCCTCAGTAATGTCATCTTCAGTTGGTCCTTTAATTTACTGTCCACTAACGAACACTTAGGTGTTCTTGCTCTGTGCCAGGCATTTTCTAAACACTTTAGAAATGTTAACTTTCTTTTAATTACTGTAATATTCCTACAAAGTAAATCATCTTCTTATTACCATATTTCAAAGGGAAAATTGAGGCATAAAAAAGTTGAGCGAATCACCCAAGATCACACAGCTAGTGGGTGACAAGCCAAAATCTGAAGACAGGTGGTCTGGTTCAGAGTCCACACTCAGCCACAGAACCTCTCCTTGTTTTGTCTCTGAGAGTTACTGTTGGTTTCACTTCTTATGGATTGTGATATGTAATGTTATATATTAACATATAAATGGCCCCAAAGTTTCTAATTACTAATCTTTAACAACTGCAAACACAGCATCATCATCTATTGAGCATTTGCTTTGTGCTAGTCACAGTTCTGAGCATATATTAATTCATTTAATATATTAACTCATTTAATCCTCACTGCAGCCCTTTCACTCTTTCATCCTCATAATTTTCATCCTCAAAATAATTTTGCAAACTAGAAGACTGAGGAGTAGAGAGATTAAGTAACCTGCACAAAATCACATTCACACAGCTAGTAAGTCATGGGGGCAGTGTTCAAACCCAGGTAGTCTGACTCTAGACCCCATGCTGTTAGCCATATCCTACCACAATTCAAAAATGGGTCATCTGCTCCTTGCCAGACATTTCTCAAAAAGAAAGGTGGACAAGTGGGGTAAATAAGCTGGGAGGGATTTTGAATCTTTTGCTACAGGCCAAAACAGTAGCAAGAGAGGTTGGTTAGAGTTAGCATTCATGGAGCAGAGGAAAAATTCTCATGATGGACCAAGCATAGCTTGCTGTTAGCAAAAAACCTGGATGGGAACACAGAGAAGATACAGGAATAGGGTGAATCTGCCAGATTAGAGGAACACAGGGCTCTGGGGCCAGATTCTGGGGCTCTGTAACTCACCCTGTGGCCACAGGCAAGTCACTAGCATTTGCTAAGCCCAGGTTTCCTAATCAGTAAGTTACCAGTGAGGACAATGCCCACTTCACAGAGTTTTGTGAAGAATGAATAAGATAAAATTCTAAGCTTCATTTATGCAGCTCATTATTATTGAATAAACGATAGTGAAACATTTCCAATATTTCCATTTACAACATTTTTAAAAAACAAATAAGCTCAAATCTACATTTCAAACCCTTGATAGCTATGGCCTCACTTTCCTTATAGAAGACGCTTTCTTCATTCTTCCCTCCACCTCGGCTTAATTTGAACTTTTTCACTTCTTGTCTGCCTCCTTGGAAAATAATGATAGTACTTCTGATATAGCATATGACATTCTTCAGTCCTAAAGGAGTAACTGATTATTTCACCAATGATGTTATATCCCAACAGCTATACTGCTAGTGTTTTATTTCACTGCATTTGGAGCTTCTGTGTACCCAATCTGGGCCACAGCTCTGTTTTATGCAATTTGGTGGGTGGCTGTGGCTTTGGGGGTTGTTTCAGAGGAAATGACTTTGCCAACCCAATTTGCATAATTCTATTTACTTGTCTTTGGAAGGGGAGAACTGCCAGATCTACTGACTCTTACAGCAAGGTCTGAGGGCCATGAGGTTCTTTTGTCCCTTTCATGCCAACAAAAAAGAACAGAGCTCAAAAAGCTGGGTCATTCCATTTGATTCCAACGCTACATGTTAGTACACAGAGAAAAAGCATCTCTGTTCTACCAGCACAGTAAATAATTAATGAACATATGCCCTTTGTAATTAAGAGCAAATCTTAATTCAAAACCAGACTCGGTCAGTTACTCACTGAGTGATCTTGGGGGAAATTACTTAATCACACTGAGCCTCAGTTTTTAGTCTATAAAATAGGAATAATTACCCTTGAAATTTTACCGTGAAGGTTAACTGAGATACCTTTGTTGAATATAAAACAGGTGCAAAGAAAAAACACCTACTTTGAGTCTGGATAGGATACTTCATAAATGGTGCTAAAGTTTCCCTTCCTTTAAATGATGTTGATGAGCATTTCTACAAGGAAAAAGAAGAGAGGTCAATGATGCTCTGCTGGGTTGAAACAGGATCTTCCTGGAGATTTTGCCCCTGGTATTTTTTTCCTTCTGCAATCCAGGAAAGTGAATGAAGGCTGGGCAGACTCCACTGCAGGCCCACAAGTGGAATGACCCAGAGGGAGCGTAATTCATGAAGACTGATGGTCCTGGACTAGCTCCTGAGGAGGTTCTGGCATCCAAAGAGGCAAAGAGCTTTCTGATTAGAAGGTTCCCCTTCACCGAAATGATCCTCAGACCTGAAGGAGAGTTTAGAAATCAGTGTCATCCAGGCCTGACAAGACACTGTGGCACCAGTGTACCCCCTCCTTGCATAGGAGGAACCACACTGATGTGAAGTCTAAGGTGCCCCTTCCTTGGGAACTGAGCCCAGTAGGTTTAGAGAGTTGGTTGATGAGCTTTCCATAGATGGCCCCTCTGTCATGATTCAAGATGTTGACCCTTGTAGAGTTCATACTAGTTACTTCACTAAGTCCACTTGGTGCTGGCTAGATTTTCCATTGGGCAGACTGAACTTGAAAAAATAAGGACTGTTATTTTAACAAAGCATTACAATAGCTGTCATGGGGAAAACCAGAACTGTATTAATGGATCTCCTGATTTATATAACTGTTTTGTTTTATTTTTATATATTTTATATTAAATCATGTGATGGAGATAGATTGGGAAACCACAATCTTTTCAAAGCCTGAGGCCTCTATGGGTCTTAATCTGCTCTGGGTCTTGCATCTTGAGGGCAAAGTAGGTGGTTACTCCTTTGATATGATCAGAACAGTACCAAGATCAACACTCATGCACCCAGAATCCTGTTCTGAAATACCAAATCCTACCTAAGGCATTGTTCGCTTCTGTGAAATGAGAATAGTATCTTAAAGCATCATAGCCATTATTGGTGATAAATACCAAATAACCATGCTTAATGTTGCAAAGAGTAATGTTCTGAGAAGGAAAGGAGTATGTCACAGATGATATTAGGAGAGGGACACACTTTCATTTTGAATTTTCAAAGAGAGACAATTGTCTTAAGAGAAAGTGTGACTTTGGGAGGTGTGAAATTGTGATTTATAAGAAAAATGTATATTTTGTCATTCAGATGACAAAAAAAAATTTCTCATATATATTTGGTCTTCCTCCAAGATTCCTAGTTCATAGCTCCCAAACCCTTATAATTTCCTAAGTGTTGAGAGTGACCAAGGAAATCACCTGCGGATGGGGACTGACTGCCTGCAGAACCAACTATGTGATTAAGATTAGAGGATTGAAGCTTTCAGTCCCACCTTCGGATCTCCAGGGAGGGGAGAGAGGCTGGAGATGGACTTTAATTACCAATGGTCAGTGATTTAATCAATCATGCCTATGTAATGAAGTCTTCCTAAAACAAACAAACAAACAAAAAAACCCAAAAATGGGGTTCAGAATGTTTCTGGGTTGGTGAACACATGGAGAACTGGGGAGAATGGTGCATCTGAGTGGGCATGGAAGCTCTGTGCTCTTTCCCCATACCTTGCTCTGTGCATCTCTTCCATCTGGCTGTTCATGAGTTATATCCTTTTATAATAAACTGGTGACCTAGTAAGTACAATGTCTCTGTGAGTTGTGTGAGGCACTCTAGCAAATTAATTGAACCTGAGGAGAAAGTTGTGGGAAGCTCTGGTTTATAGCCAGTGGGTCAGAAGTAACAACCTGGACTTGTGATTGATGTTTGAAGTGAGGGTGGGGACAGTCTAGTGGGATTGAGCCCATTACCTGTGGGTTCTGATGCTATCTCTGGATAGATAGTGTCAGAATTTAGTTAAATTGTAGAACATCCAGCTGGTGTCCAAGAATTGCCTGTTGGAGGTGTGAGAAACACCACCTCCACATATTGGTATTGGGTCCAGCAAACCAAAAGGAGGAGGACTGACCTTCAAGTGGAAGATGGGCACAGAGTGAGACACTAGGCAGTTCAGAGACGATAAGAGCATCCTGGGATAGGTGAAAAAAGAAATGAGGGGTTGCAGCAATTTTGCCAAGGGTCTATAGTTTTCATAACCACTGAGGGACAGCAACATACTTCCTAGTGTAGACAGAGCTTAGGTTTTTCATTGCCTTAACTCCAAATCTTGCTGTCAGACTCAGATTTCTCTGACTACACATAAATGGAATCCTATGGTCCCATTTCTGGACATGAAAGTGAAAGAAGATTATATAATCAATCATCAGTTTGTGTTCATTCAACTTGGCTTATTATTTATTCATAACTGCCACTTCAACTCAGTATTCCTTGTATTGTTTCAGTCTGGAAGTCTTGTCTCCCTAACTGAGTCATAATCTATTTGAGAAGATTCGGTCCTACCTTCTTCTTTAGCATATCCTCCAGTGCAGAAGACTTGATGGACACTGAGAAAATGCCAGGTGACTAATTGCTTACCTGATCGTCTTCTTCAACAAGTGTTCATTTGGCCTCAGTTCCTATGATTGACTCACTACTTCTGTACCAGCCATGAGAAATGTTAAGGCTCAGGTCCTACAAATAAGTTTTCTGGGCTATTCAGACAATCATAGAGTAAGGATAGTGTGTGGTGGTGGAGCATTGTATCTGCAAAACATTTCTTTGAAGATATAACAAAGATTCCAATGATGTCACTCTTATTACCATCCAGAAGTCAAGTGAAATGTATGAGTGTCACAAATATCCTGTTGATTTTTAATTTTCTGCTGTTGGTGTGATTCTGGCTAGATCCCTACAGTAATATCAAAGTACTTTAACAGGAATGTGTTTATAAAATTTCAATTCATTCATTCACTTATTTATTCAGCAAAATTTTATTGAATAACTATTATGTGTCAGGCACTTTGCCAGAGATTACACTGTGTTTTTAGAGAACATAAGTTTGCTGCTAATCATCTACCAGAAAACTACCTCCTCCCTTGGCTACACAATCCTCATAAAGGAAACAAAAATATAAACTACCATACAATCATTGTCAGCTATTGGCAGACCTTTGCACATACTTTCTTATTTAATTCACACAACAAACTTTCATAAAACTGAAGCACGGAAAGTTAAGGAATTTATCCAAGGTCTCATGGATACCAAGTGGCAAAGCCAAGAGTTCCCCATAATCCTGGTTGTATTCATTCTTCAATAAATTCACCAACACCCTGGGATTCCTTCTCAGCAGTATCAATTCTTATCACTGTCAATGGTGTCATATCTGATCATTTCTCTATTCCAAGAGAGGGTTTATAGTAGATCCTACATAACTTCACAATTCTCTGCAAGCATGTCTCAGAATTGCAACAAATGGCCTAGAAGCTAATGTCAGAACACACACACTTCCAGACATATGGAGAACTCCTGTAAGTTGACAGATGATAAGTAGTCATCTAGGAATTACATGATAGTGACAGTGCTATTTCTTGAATCTCAAATGCCAAATTTCAGGCTGCTGCATAGAACAAGGCTTTATCAGTCTGAGTATGGCCTGGGAAAAAAAACCCATTCAGGCTGTTCCAGCAAAGCTCAGACCTCCATTTGAGCTCCCAGTTGTTAATGATTAGCTTTGTCCCCAATTCATGACAGCTAAGCAGCACTCAGGCCAAGATTGTCCTAATCCACCAAATAGAAAGCATAAATCTACTCTCTGCATTTTCCTCTTCGGTTTGCTTCCTCTCCCTCACACCATGCCTCTATTAATCACCAACTCCATCAATCAATAACCTAACATTCTCTTGAATAAACACTTATTCCTTTTTTTTTTTTTTTTGCTGTACGCGGGCCTCTCACTGTTGTGGCCTCTCCCGTTGCGGAGCACAGGCTCCGGATGCGCAGGTTCAGTGGCCATGGCTCACAGGCCCAGCTGCTCCGCAGCATGTGGGATTTTCCCAGACCGGGGCACGAACCCGTGTCCCCTGCATCAGCAGGCGGACTCTCAACCACTGCGCCACCAGGGTAGCCCCAATAAACACTTATTCTTCATCTCCATCCCCATTGGTTCAAACTGTCATCATTTGTTGCAGGATTATTGCAGTTGCTTTCTATCTGGTGTCTCTACATCTAGTTCTACAACCACCATTGCATCTATTCTATACATTGTTGCTGATCTACATTCAAAATTCCTCACTGACTCCCCACTCACAACAGAAAAGCTTATTCTCAAAACCTACTCTTGAAGGATCTTTTTTTTTGTAAATTCAATGACACTTTTTATTTTAACAGCAAGAAAATTGAAAAGAAATCTGAAAATTGGAAATTTCTTTTCTTCATCACACAATCTTTTCTCCTAAGAATCTTCTGTACATGGCTAAATTTTAATTCATAACATTATATACCTCAATTCATCAGAGCTTATTTGAAAGAAAGGAGTGGTTTAATATTAATTTTCAGTTATTTATAATGAAGGAATCTCTATATTATGATTTTGTGAGTCAAAACAAGCAAGGCCGTTTTTTTTTTCCCTTGAAGGCTTTTCTATGTTAGTTCTGTAACCACACTTAAAAAATTTTATCCTCCTCCCCAATTTTTGGAGTACTTTACTAAATAGATCATAGGATGTGTTATCATACACACAGAAATAACTAGCCAAGGAGTCTATTATATATAATTGTAAGTGATATATTTTAAAAAATATCTACCTACTTCTGAACTACAAATATGCATTGCCCAGTACAGTGATACAGATATGATTCTGGATCTATAGTGGAAAAAGTCTTAAATTTACATGCATTATTCTTTAGGAATTGCATAAAATGCAATCACAGAAATGTGTTTAAAATTATTTACTTTGGGCTTCCCTGGTGGCGCAGTGGTTGAGAGTCCGCCTGCCAATGCAGGGGACACGGGTTCGTGCCCCAGTCCGGGAAGATCCCACATGCCGTGGAGTGGCTGGGCCCGTGAGCCATGGCCGCTGAGCCTGCACGTCCAGAGCCTGTGCTCTGCAATGGGAGAGGCCACAACAGTGAGAGGCCCGCATACCACAAAATAAAATAAAATAAAATAAAATAAATTATTTACTTTACTTTGTAGCTACATTTTTAAAATTCATGTTTTTCCAATAAGTTTTGTGCACAAATTTTAACCATAATTTTAAGTATTAAATTTTTGTTGTCAGAAGACTTTTCCTTCATCTACCATGTTTTGGAACAAAAAGAACCCTGAGCTAGATAAACTGAGGCTTTGAGCTTTACATTTAAACTATGTAAAATTCTATTTTAGCAAGGCTAACAAGAAGAAAGGCATTTTTATACACTGATCAATTACCTGATGTTATTTATGCCTCATAAAAATAGAACATGGGTTCAGCCCTAGAGAGGGTGGCCTCTTTTATTCATCAGTTAGCAAAACCAAAGGATTCTAAACTGAATGTTGTACATATCTGACAAACACATGCCCATTCAAGATCTATTATTATTGTTATTATTATTGCTGATGCATTCTGGCTCAGTCCTTTCTGTTAATGTCTACTGGTCACCCCCTTTTGTGTTGGTTCTCCATAAAGTGGGATGTGTACTGTTGGTCCCCATACCATGGGGCTTACAAGATTTATAGCTGGGCCGATTACTGCCATATTGTGCAGGAAATCTAGCAATTCTCAAAGAATAGTGGGAAGTAGTGTTTGGGTCTGAGTAGGCCTCTTGTTTCTATACTTTCTATAACTGATATTTTGTGTGATGGATCCAATGATTCCATAGATGTCATAAAGGATAGACAGAGAACAGAATATGTTCTTACTTGATATGTCTTACTTGATCACCTTGAAGGATCCTTAATGGCCTTGCCTGCTTTACTTTTCAGACTTCTTTTATGTCACTTCCAGTATGAACCTCATAACATTCCCCAAATATGCACAATACTCTTACCTCTGTGCTTTCAGACATGCTTTTCTTTTTGCCTAAAATGTTTTTCCTTCTCTTGGTGAACTCCTACTTATCCTTTAAAACCTAACTAAAGTATTTCCTCCTCTGGGAAACCTTTTTTAACCATCCCCTACAGACTTTGCTGCTACTCACTTTGTGCTCCTGAAGTACTTTTTACATATATTTATTACCACAACTGAACTGAATTGAAATTTATTGGTTAATTAGACTATGAACTCCTCAATGTTAGGGACAGATTTTACCCCTCTTCCCTACTTGGGGAGTGTCAGTTTGATACCCTGTTCAGTAAGCATCAGTTTCTTGCCTTCCTTCTAAACCAAAATTTCTATTTGCTCATTTACAAAACTAGGGCCTTGGTTGAAATGGGTTTTACAACACTTTCTAGCCAAAAAACCTTTCATCAGTTAACTCATACATATATTTGTGAGGCTTCTTCAAGTCTTTTCTCAGATATCATTTTCTCGTGAAACCTTCACTGACCACCCTAACCTAACACTCCTGGCACACCCCTTATCCCCCCTCCCTCCTTTTTTGTCTCTCTACACTTTTATCCCTATAAGATACTCCATAATTTACTTATGACTTTTGTTTATTTTCTCTCTCCACTAGAATGAAATATCTGAAGATAAGACATTTTGCTTATATTGTTCACTGCTGTATTTCTGGCACCAAAAATGCTACCTGGCATATAGTTTGTTCTCAGTGAATATCTGTTGATTGAATGAACTCTCAAATGTTACAAGTGAAAGATTCAAAGAGATCATCTCATCAATCAGATTCAAAACAAAAATTGTCAGTCGCCAAGCCAGGATTAGCTATGGGAATGTGACCAAACAGTGGAGACTGCAGGCTGATTGACAACTGTCAGAAACAGGGCAGTATAACTGCAGCAAAGGAATGAAGCTACCTATGAGGCTAAGAATGGGACTAACCTGGATCCTGAAAATAAACCTGCCACAGCATGACCACATTCTCATATGTAGGGCGTAATCACAGGACACACTGTGACAGGTGAAGGGGGTCCAACCCACAATGGCAAAGCTAGAGAAGTGTGTCTTCCAGCTTCTTCTTCTGTGTTCTTCTCTGATGATATCTGCCCCTTTTGGAACTTAGGGACCTTTACTTCTTCCTCTCCTTTCTATTGCAGGATCTCTAGAAAAGGCTGATACATATTGAGTCACAAAATACTGGTGACACCTATGATCTCTCTCAAGGGAGCTTGACGGGCTATACAACATAAAGCACTGGAACCAAGCTCTTAACTTAGGGACTTCACACACTGGCAAGTAGAGGGAGGAGATAATGTCTTTCTGACATCCCTGAATTCCTGCCATTCAACTTGAAATAACAAGCTCTGTGTAAACAAATATAACTAATAAAATATTTCCAAAGTACCTCCTGATGTAGGCCTGTTTATCAGTAAGCTAATCACCCTTCCACATGCTATATTCCATTTTAAGACTTACCTGTGAGGTTGGAGTCAGGGTATAGGACATGGTATTTAGAAAGCAAAATGTCCCAAATCTATCCCTTCTTGTTTGGCTATACAAGAGGAAGCCCTTAAGGGACTATATAGAAAAAGTCTATCCCTTTCAGCCCAATTTGGGGGAAAGAAGGGATTCAAATATTAATTGAGGAGGGTAGTTTCCAGTGTTCTTGTTCCCCAAGCCCCTTAATTCAGGGACAAATAGCAATAGAGAGAGCTGAAATGATAAGCATTCTAACAGTTTCAAAGAGTCTGAGGACTTTAGAGTACAGAGTTCGGAAAATCTCCCTGGCTATGCTAGGAGGAACCATTACCAGGGAGAGCTAATGCATTCTCCTTTCTCTTATAGAAAGGCAGTGGCACTGGGACGATGGTGGTGACAATAGGCACCAACTATTGGAAGTCTTTTTATTTCCCATTGCCTAAATGGGATGTACTAATGTACCCAGAGATTCTCATTTGTCCCAGTTGAGGGGGTCTAGAGATGCTTATAACACAGCAAAACAGCAAGATCTTGCATTTGGAAAAAAAAGTCCTCTGCAGACTCAGATTTTGAGACTATATAAAATGTCTAGGGTCATAGGCTACAGTGGTGGGTGCTAGCTGGAACTTGCTTCCCGGGAAGTAGACTGGACTGGCCACTCTGCAGTTCAAACAAGCAAAGATCTGTTTAATACTGCGCAGCTCTGAGGAACCATCCTCTTCTGTCACCATGAGATCATGTAAGTCATTCCCAGACACTAACTTGGAAAGAAGCAGGGGGGGAAGATAAAATTTGAGAGTTTAAATTTTTTCTTAAAAGGGCTACCGTGCCAGTTGGTTCCTATGAGAAAGAGTGGATGAATTATAGGAAAATAGAGTAGTCACATTTGCTTTGCACATCTGTATGTGAAAAGTGAGTATTTTTTGCCATCTCACTGTATTTGAGGGGTTTTCCCAGGATTTTTGAAAATCTGTGTGGAGCAAATTTTTGTAACATGGAGTAATATACATAACCCTCCAAGCTAAAATTAAAAATCCTGTGTCAGGGCCATGATCCAGGGATAGGATCTGAAGATGCAGATAGAGGATGGTCAACATAAGGTAGGAAACAGGGATTAATACAAGTTCTTACTAGAGCCTGTTTCTGGTCTGCAAAGTTTTGAAAAATAGAGTCAACTTTTTGGAAAGGCAAGCCCAATACTATCACCATCAATTCAAGACTGGGACATATTTGGAGAGGTACTTTTGGAAAAAGAGATTGGATTTCAACAACTAATCGGAGAGAATATCCAGCTAGCATTAAATTAATTAAGTCAACATAGGGATAATCAAGGAGTGAGCAAGTAGATTCATTGTCAGTCTTGTGAGACATAGCTAAATGAACACTCATCCATCTCTTGAGTCAAACAGCTGAGGTTAAAGAATATTACCTCCTAGGAGTAAAGAAGACCATGGTTGGAGACTGGGTTGTGGCACCCATGCCTTTCAATAGTAGGTCCACGGCATGCAGGACACAGAACTTCCTATATTTATAAGAAGGGGGTAAGGTGTGAGAGCACTGCTGGACCCGGGGATGGCAGGGGGCAGGATGTATAGATTCCTGTGGATGATAACTTTGAGCCTGGGGACAAAGTTCTGGGGTCTAAGACTGCAGTGGTGAATGTCAGCACAAAAAATAGATAGAGCAATAGCACCTCAGACTAGAAAGCAGTCCCAATCAGCTGGTTTTCAGCAGTGTTCGGGTAGAATCCATAGGAATTTGTATGAATCAGAGGCTCCCATTTCCCCCCCACTCCCACAAAATCATGTCAACCCTATCCTTTCCCCATACATCTGGTTATATTAGAGAAGCACGAGCAGAAAGAGAGGAAATCTGAGAGACTAAGCATATGACCTAAAGAGCCTGAGCATCTGCTTAAAAGTATTGCTGAATTATTGTACTGGACTCAGTTTGTTGAGTTATTCTAATATGTATACACTTCCCACTTCTCACATGCAGTTGGTTTGTGAGGAAGATCAGATGAGTAATGGAATTTACAAAAAATTCCTTTGAGCACCTGGGGGTAATAGAATGAATAATTTTGTAATCCTGCTATTTTAAAAATTAAGTTAATAAGGAAATAGTGTCCAAAAAGCCAATTAACAAGAAAACTCTTTTATTGATAGAAAAGCAGAACAAAATTTCCACAAATTCTGATATCTGTTTTATTCTGTCTGTTGGATATACTCAAGTTCCAAAATCAGTTTTTTCTGTTGCTGGTCTTGTTATCATCATTATTGTTGCTTGCTAACCTCTCTATAGAAAAAAAAAAAAACAGTGAAATCACATGACCCTGCCTCATACAGGTAGGACCATCTTGATAAGACATTGTCCCCAATTAAAGCTAATTAAATTCTTATTCTAAACTAAGCATTCTTACATGGCACCAGTTGTATTATTAGGTTGGTGACATTAATAAATATTGATTTCAAAACATTGAAGCTGTTTCTCAAATGTTATCGAATAAATCAAAACCAAATCAGAATAATATTTATGTTCAGTTCAATGATTAAATACACCCTCAATAAGTAGGTCAATTTATTCTAATGTAAACTAAAACACATATGAGCCACAAACACTAGTTCCAAAAAAGGGTGGCTCAGATAAGTGGCTTTTCAGATTTATACCCAAAGTCCAGATTCACATGGGAATGGACCTGAGGAACCTGACCAGGTTAAGTTTCTGGTCCTAATTTAACCTATAACTTCCACATAATATTGGCTAGCAATTGCTCAACTGTCACCCACATAAAAGTAGTTAAAGCGTGTCTACACAATGGAAAATGGAGTTTTAACCATTATCTAATTAATTCAATTGATATAGATAGAAACAGTGGAAAAAGTCAGATGCCAAAGGTTTTTTAAAAGCTAATTTATCCATATTTTCCAAAAACTACTTATCAAACTAAAGAGATTTACCTTTAGCTATGTAGATATAAGTTGTATCTCCACACCACATATAGGTTGAAAATTGAAAATCGAGCCACAATTCAGGTTTGTGGTCTAGATGGCCCTAAATCTCTTCTAGGTATTTTTGCTTTCCATTTGGATATTCAGACCACATAGATATGGTCATAAATTCATTATCTTGCTACATCTGAGTCACTAACAAGGAAAGGAAGCTTATCTAATTACCAATTCCCGCGAGTCAAACAGGACTCTCCCCTTTCATTAAATAAAGAGAAAGTCATCAGATTTAACTTCAGAGAAATAGGTGCATGCATATACCCGACTTCTCAGTATCCTCTCTGGATAAGAGGGTGGAACAACTATTTGGTTTCCATCTCATTCTTGTAATGACAGAAAAGAGAATACAAAAAGTCCATTGTAAATTTGTACAAAATGTATGCATATATAAATACATATCTATGGGTGTATATAAATTCTAAAGAAGATTTTATCCATCTACATCTTTAAGATTCAGAGTCCCATACAGTTGACATAATGGTATTCTCTCTCCAATTTTCTAAACTTTAAAAACAATAAGAATCAAGCATGCCACCTTATGAATACTGAATAGCAAGTGCAGAAGTTGAGCTGTAGCTATAGGGATTTGAAGCAATTAGTTTGACGGGACATCAGTGAATAAAATCCTTAAAATAAATTTGTCTATTTCCAGATTGCTTTTTGTTTCATATAGAATGAAATCCAAAATGCCCTGTTGGTAGCATCCCAAACTCCTTAGACTGTCAACTGAGCTCTATAAGAAGCAATGCTTTAAACAGGATCTCTTCAAATTGCTTGGATATGTGCTTATTGCAATAATTTGGTGTGGGGACTGGCATTACTAGAATTTCATGTAATTCCTTAACTCATAAAAAAATCTCAAGTGACACCACCAGATTATAGAGTTCTGAGAATATTAACTCAGCATGAAATTTGACTCACAGATCATATCATCTTTACATAGAGCACTATTAAAAATATTAAGCCATAGTCAATTAATGGAGAAAGGCATACATATTTAAAGGGGCACATTAAGAACATATTATGGATGTGTACCCATGTTTAGAGGTATCAAGATCTTTTTAAACAATATATATAATGTTTTTATTTCTCCTGTTTCCTCTATTCCTTTGGGGAAAAATTATACAGGACAATTTCATAATTACCCCCTAGAGTGTACAGGCTGCTCCTTGAAAGGGGATTATTATTGCATGCCTTGAATGCACTATGATTCATAAGGCAAAATGTATGAGTAGCTTCAGCACCAAGGAAATGGAGTCATCATCCAGCACTGCTCACAACAGAACATCTTATTGCTTTAATAAAATGGGAAATTATTCACTGTAAAAAGTGCACCTAATAAGGGGGACAAAGTAATATCCACGCACTTAGTGGAGCTCATTGGAAATGAGGAAGCTCCCTTCTGAATCCCTAATTCTATTCAAATTTCAAGTCCAAAATTCATTCTGTAATAAGGTATTAAAGAGCTATAGCTAGATGAGGGTGAGCTACAAAAATTAATGGACTTTCTTCTTTACAGTGCCTTAGTCATTCTGATGTACAATGTAGAGCTCTGATGTACTAAAGGATTCCCTAGTGGCCTGAGGGAGTTAATGCACTCTTTTACCTATTACTAGGAAGTGACTAAGGCACTGGAGAGAATCTGGTTCATTGTTTAATATATTACACTCAAAGATTACACCTAATCTTCCTAATATTACAACACGGCATGCTAAAATGATGATCCTCTGTGCTTCAGAAAAGGTCTTGAGTGGATATCTAATGGTGATTAAAATTTACCTTACTAAATTATTTTTATAAAAGATGTAGATTGAGTTTGGGCAATTTAATAGATGACCTAAAACCTCAGAGGTATTATTTTCTCTGGATAAGAGCACATATGCCTGGAACCAAGACAGAGAATCTAGAGCTACTAGTTACTTGGGAGAGGGATGCACTTAGGGGCAATTTTGCCTTACATCCTGCAGGTTAGTAAGGTCTCTTTTGGTTGAGCTTTCTGTAGAACATTCTCATTCATACATTTTCCAAATCTGTTCCCAAGAAAGGATGCCTGCATATAGTTTAAGATTATAATATGCTTCTGGCCTCTTCTATCATCAACCCAAGGAAACAAGTGGTAAATAACCATAGGTGGACTCCATTTCTAACATAGATGGCCTTATCTGGCATTAGGAGAGAGAACAAAGATATTGACCTTTTTCTCTCACTTTCTTTTTTCTTACTCTTTCTTCATACATTCAATGAAGTTAGGTAAGCCACACTGAGAAAGAGAAAGAGAGCACTCCTTTAGCTGCATCTCAGTTACAGGCACAGATGTCTAACTAAACAAGCTGCAAACATTTTTATCCTACAAGCAGTTACTGGATTTAACTTCTTTTAAAATTTGCATGTCCTGTCGTCCAAATTGCCCAACATCCCCACCAGTCTCACCCCCAAACACGTACAGTACAAGCAAGCACACACACACAACTGCCTCCAGGTGGTAATTGCATGCAGGGAGGACTACAGGCACTGTTTAAATATTAACCATGTTTTAATAGATGGCATTCCTGCACATCCATTATTTGTTTGTTTTCTGTTGTGGTTGTTCTGTTATTCACAAAAGAAATAAGAAAACATATGTATCATATTTTTATAACAATCTACTACAGAGTAAGGTACAAAAGAACACTTCTGGAAACAGCAGAAGCCAGGCCTGCACCACTGAATTCCTCATCCAGTGGTAATAATTATATCAACAGCTGGGAATTAAGAACAAGAATATACAGTTTGGAGGACGTAGTACAGAATTATAGTTTGCTTCTGTATTTGGTACCAATATAATAAATATATAACAAAGGTGCACTTGTTCTAAAAATTAAACTGAAACATTCTTGTTGGTTAGATACTGCACTTTCAGTACTGCACATCACCTAATTTATTTTATTTTATTTTATTTTATTACAAAAGAAGGTAACTTATGCAATGTTTAATAAGAAGAAAACCAAGAGTACACGCAAACCCGATTGTAGAAAAAGAGGAAAGAAACCAACAAAAAGCTAGAACACTTTCCAAAACATCCGCTCCTCAACTTGCACAACCAAAGAATGTACCCAGTTCTGAGACAATTTCAGCACCAGACCTGTCTGGACAGCTCCCGGATCCTCTGTGAATCCTGAAAATGCCACAAGTCAAAGGTGTACAGATGGGGGAGCAGGGCAAGGACTAAAGCAGTAGATTCTTTCTTTTTCTTTCTTTCTTTCTTTCTTTCTTTCTTTCTTTCTTTCTTTCTTTCTTTCTTTCATTCTTCTTAAAACTCATTTATAGACGTTTAATGAACTTATGCTCCGCCAGCGAGGGACATTTCTAAAAGTAAATTAAAATGCCTGGTCCTGGAAAAGAGAATGGTTAACTAAAGGTGAGAAGAGGGCTGACTGGAGAGCGGTACCTGTCATAAACGTTTTTCTGGGACAGTCTCTGGCCTCCTGAGGTCCTGGTGCTTAATGTTTACGTTTTCTTTATAATATACTATTGCCTGAGTCCGGCTGAACGTGGGAATGGGGAAGGGAGGGAAGCTGAAGGAAAAGTGGGGGTGAAGGGGAAGAAAGGTAACTGAACCTTAACTTGACAGCTATGTACAACATACCAGGCCCCCTCCACTCCCTTTGTTCAGGGAGTCAACGCCTTTTACATGTTTGGTAGCTTGTGCGGTCTCTCCTCCGTATTGTGGGGGCGCAGGGTGGAGAGGGAAGACGCGTCCTTCACTGACAATGAGAACTTATGTGATTTGTCATGCGCTTGGATCGTGTTATTAATATTATAATAATTACTATAAATAATAATAATAAAGTATTATTATCAGCGTTATTTCTTCTTCCGAGACTTTCCTCGCCCAATATTTACAAATACCGCACAGTGCCTCGGCGGAGGAGAAAAAGAGTAGGGGGAAGACAAATAAGGAAAGAAGGAAGAGGAAAGGGAGGCCACAGGAAAGTGGAAGAGGAAGGCCGGAGAAAAAAGAGCAAGGACGGCAAAGATGCTGGAAACGAGGAAGGGAAGAGGAGAGGGACTAGACAATCAGGACAGTACCACCGTTTGCAAAAGGCCCTCGCCAGCTGGGTCCAAACAGGAGGAGGCTGTGTGCGCTCCTTGCGGACTGGGGGCCGGTGGTGGAGGCGGAGGAGCACAGGGACTCTGGCACGGGAGGCCAGGGGAAGAAGAGGCGTTGGATGAGGCGCAGAAGGCAGCGTCCCCTCCCTGCTTCTCCAGCCGGCTTTCTTTTG
Organism: Orcinus orca; assembly: GCF_937001465.1. Classification (NCBI taxonomy): domain Eukaryota; kingdom Metazoa; phylum Chordata; class Mammalia; order Artiodactyla; family Delphinidae; genus Orcinus; species Orcinus orca. The sequence continues at coordinate 86,410,972 of NC_064566.1, read as the reverse complement.
TTTGGTTTGGGGCCTGGCCGCCCTCGGGTTGGGGAAGCCCCCTGCCGCCGCGGTTGCCGCTGCAGTGATCCCGCTCATATTCCTCCTGAGCCCTCTGCATCTTCCGTTTCTTCATCCTACGCTTGTGGATGTGGAAGGTGGAGAGGGACAGCACGATGAGGCAGAAGATGAGGGTGACCAAGACAATCAGCACCAGCGTGGAGGAGAACGAATGGAAGAGCTGCTGTCCCACCTGCGTGATGCACGTGCCGCCGCCGCCTCCTGCGCCCGGGCCACGGGCGCTCGCGTTGCCCGTGCCGCTGGCGTTGGGGGAAGCAAAGGTCCGGTTGAGGAGACACGGCGGCAGCGCCAGCCTCAGCTCCTTGGGCTCCCTTGCACTCATCGGCGCTGGGCTGGGAGGGGCCAGGCACACCAGACTTCCTCTTCTGGGCACACGGTTCCCACCAGCCAAGAAGAGGACGGAGCCCGCGCCACCCAAAATTACTCCCTCGTGTGGGAGGGGATGCGCTAGCGAGCGAAGGACTGAGGGAGCAACTGCGGGCAAGCAAGCCGGCCAAGGAGCGAGCGGTGCCCAGGAGATCCTCTCCGGCCCCGCCTCGAACGCGTGTTCGCGCGCCCTTTTCCTTTGCCAAGGCACCAGGCTGCAAAGAGAACAGGCTTAGTTAGGATCCCAGCTGCTGCCCGGGGGAGCGCTGAGAACCGGAACGATCACCGCCACTGCAAAGCGGCCCTCTGAGCACACTGCCTCAGCTGGGCGCCGCCCGTCTTCTCCGCAGCCCGCGGACCCCAGCCCGCCCGCCCGCCCCTGGCCACGCACCAAAGCCTCCAGTTCCGCGTTCGCGCCACTTTGCTGGGAAGAGGGTCTGCGCCGACACCGCGGAGATGCCGATTACTCAGCAGATAAAGCAGCCACCCTGAGCACTCCACAACTTTCTAATCGCAACACACACTCAGCCACGTCGGAACGCGGTCCCTGCTTCCCAGAGCGCCGACTGTCCTCTTTCCGGAGCCCTCTCAATGGATGTCTTCGCCTGGATCCTACCTTTCCCAGCACCCACCCCGGGCCGCCGAGCCGGCCCCGGGTACGCAATCTTCCCTTCCCTTCCCTCCCCCTCCAGACTCTCGCTCCCTGGACGTTGGCAGATCCCTTAGGTCCCAATCCCATGGGGGTAACCCTGGAGCCACATCCCATTCCGCCTCTGTCCGCGGCTGAGGCTGACACGCAGGATCGCGCTCCATCCTTTCTCCATCCTTCTTCCCTGGTACCTCCCCAACCCCCCCGCCCCCCCCTCCACAACACACACAACCAAAAAAAAAAAAAAAGCTGAAGCACCTTTCTTTCTCAGCTAAAGCACATCCTTGCAAACGCCCCCTTCTCCACATCTCTCTGTGCCCCCCACTTGACAGTATCCTGCTTCTTTCTAAGGGTGCTGGAAATGAAAGGGGGAGGGTTCCCGCCTGCAAAGTTTGGGGAACAGACCTTCTCTCGGGCCTTCCCAGTCCCAGCCCGAGGGCCCTGAGGCTCTTCCCGGGGAACAGAGCCAGGGAGATCCGTAGCGCGCAGCCGAGCCCCCTTGCCGCTCTCAAGAGGCAGCTGCAAACTGTTGCACTGCGGAGCAGTGAGGCGGCGTGCAAGCCCGGGCCGGGGCAGGGGCGGGGGCCGGAGCTACGGCCAGGGGTGCCTGCGCAGGCCGCCGGGGCTGTCCTACCCGCTCGCGCCCGGCCAGCCGGCCTCCTGGAGCCTTAGACGCACCGTGTCCCTTACCTGGGGCCGCCAGCTGGCTGCAAGGAGGGAGCCCCGCCGCGCGGCTGCAGTGAACGGCTGCAGAAGGCGCGGAGTGAAGGGGCCAGAGACCAAGCCGCGCTGTCGCCGCCGCCGCCGCTTCGGGGAGCTCAGCTCGCAGCCTATTGCCAGAGAGGCCGGTGACGTCAGGCAGCCACCGCCAGGGCTCCGAGCCACCCCTCAGGCCCCCACCCCACCCTCATACCCCCAGCACCTCGTCCTGGCAGAGCCAGCCTCTGCCACACACGTTCCCGGTTCCCTGTTGTTCCCCTACTCAGGGGCTGAGCAATAACCCCCATCTCCACCCTGTGAGCAACCCACCTTCCGCACTCCTCTGCTTAGGAAGGGCTGAAGCTTCAGTTCTCTGGCTGCCCGATTCCTCACCCTCCACCCTTTCCCACGTGGTCCCAAGCACACATTTTTACACTCTAGAGATCCATCTCCCCTCAGGGCACACAATAGATTTTCTCCCTCTGCTGAGGGGGATCTTCCCCTTCTCCAATCCTATTTACGCTGGCCTGGCTCTGAACAGAAACAGTGCATGAGAAGGGCATTTCTGAACACAAATGTGGCCGAACCTGAAATACAAATCTGAACATGTATTTAACATCAAACAATCTAAACGAACCGTTTTCCTCTCCAGTAAGATCAGAGTCTCCAAATTACCTTTCACTCCACCCGACTCAGGATCCTCCTCTCTTCCCTCACACACTCATCTCCAGGCCCAAGACCCACTCCGTGTATTAAATACTCCTATTTTGACAATCTAGCCACTCATGAGCACACAAAGCTCACAAAAGGCTTATAAGGCAGGAAGACGAAAATCACTCAGAGGAGTGCAGAAATGAAACCCTATGAAAATTCCAGGCATTGTGCCTCTTACAAAGTACCCCTTCATGGCCCTAATACTTGTTAAAGTGTTTGGTGCTTTTCTGTAGTATTAAAAATAGCCTTTCTGCACAATGGATAGGACTTCCTGAAAGAGTCTCATCAGCCTGCCTAAATCTGGGCAGAGACTAACCAACTATTGGTTTAGAACCCTTGGGAGAATATGAAAAGTGCATTTAATTACAGTAGCCAACTTCAAAATAAAGTATTCTCATATGTCTACTGTAGAAAACAGCAGTCTCAAAGATATTGTATGGTCTTTGAAGGCATTCAGGTGTCTTAATAAATGTACATTTCCTTCTTCCCTTACTGTTTTGTTTTCTTCCCATCTTTGAGTCCAACACAGTGCCTGTGTAGTACTCACTTGCTAAATTCAGTGCTGCAGTATACGTGGCTGCTTTTTCCTGCTATGCCTCAGAATTGAGAGAGAAAAACAATGGCTGATGCTCACCTATCTGCTTGCATTTGCAAGCAGAGGGTTTTGTAAGAAAGACAGTTTGACTCGCGAGGTAACGGTTATCTGTAATCTGGGGGTCCCTTCTTCTGAGCCTGTGTTGCTATCTAGTCCTACTCCAACTTCTCCTTTTCCTCTCCTTGCCCATGACTTATATACAGAGAAAGAAATACATCATTTCTCCCCCAAATTCTTTCATTTGTTTGAACAAAAGTCATCAACTTTTTCTTCATAATTGTTTCAATTAAAAAAAGTATCTCTACTTAAGCTAATAGTATAGCTTAAGCATTAATAGTATAGCTTAATAGCAGTACATGCTGAATAATACATGGTTTCTTGAGAGCACGGATTGATGCCTTTGGCTGCCAGAGTCACACAATTAATGACAGCCAATGACCCCAATGCTGGTTTAACTTTCTTGCCTGGAATGAGGACACCTAATGCCCTGTAAAAGACACCTGCCACATTTGGACATTCTGAATTTGATGGGCTCAAGGGCTAGAAGGATGAGCCTTGTTTTCACTGTGATCACTACATGAGACTTCACTATTGATGCTTGACATGCAATACCCCATTTTTCACACTTTCTTTGTTCCTGAAAAGTTGAGTCTAATCTACATTTTGTAAAGCAAATTCAATTTTGAATACCCCAAAAAGAGTTTGGGCTATTTAAAGAGACTCTTTAGAAAAGCCATCTTTAAAGCAAAGAAGTTTTTCATAATTAGAATTAACTCTCACTGGTCTGTTTTCCAAACTTGAAAAAATTAGTTGTCAGGTTCTCCCAGTGAGAAACATACACGCCTTCACAATATGTTATAATGAGATTACAATACGTATATAATGGGATTCCTTTCACACACCAAGCTTCTAGGGCATGTGATTAGGCTGTCATTGTTCTTATTCTTTTGTTATAAATTATAATCATCTGTTATAGCACAAGTGCTAAAAGTGTTTGCACCATTTTACACAACCTATGAAAAGACAAGGTGATGTCTTGGAGAATTTACAATCTGCAGCAGATGAATGTGATCCACAAGACAATTGTATTTAACTGGAAATGATTTAGGTAGATTAAAGACATCAATTTTCAGGTCAAAAGCCCAGTACACTTTTTTTCCTTTCTCCTTCAAGAAGAATAGTCTGTAGGTTTATAATTTGTTCTTACCCAGAGAATGAATGTGCTAAGCAGATAGACGTGGATATCATTGGGTAGTATGATTCAAGCCCCAAGAATACCAGTGGCGGCAAATATGCACACCTCTTGGTCTACAAGAATTGATCCCACTGAGTTGCTATATGATTTTGGCACATCTGGCACAATGACAAGACTTCTTCCAGACAACTTGTTGCCACTGTTTTTGCCACGAAACTCCTCAGGTCACACTTGCAAGAGTGGAGGACCAAGAAGCCTATGGGACTCCCATAATCTCCTCTTGTGATGGGAAAGCCCCTCTGAACTCAGGCACATTCCATATATTCAGCAATATTTGCCCTCAAGTTTGATGTGGATCTCCAACTAGCTTAGACAGAAGTGCCACATGGGCACCTGGTACCTCAAACCAAACAAGCACTGAATCAATAATAATTACAACAGCAATAATAAGTGCTATTATTATTTGCAAAATGCCTCCTATGTACCAAGCTTACTAAACTCTCCTTATAACAGCATTAAACCTCAAAGTAACCCTGCAAGGTTATTTTTTGCCAGAATACAAAATTACTTATTTATTCATTCACTTATTTGCTCAACAAAAATCTTTGAGTACCTGCCATATGTCAAGTGAGGAAGCTAAAGCTCAGAGTAGCTAAAGACCATGCCCAAGTCACCTAATAGTATAGTGCTGGGATCAAACCCAAGCAAACTGATTCCAAAGTTAGTATTCTTTTCATGACTAGTGGTTTCTCTCTCACACACACACCCACACCCATATCTCTATTTCTACCTCTGATACAATTTTATCTCTATCTCTATCTACTGCTGATTGGAGGAATGTAAGAAAGTAAAACTAGAGAAAAGCAGAGCTGTTTAGTTGAAGCAGAGGAGGGGTGCTGAGAAGCCTTGTCACCAGGATCCTCCCCTCCCCCCAGAAGCAGTCCACAAGATGCTCCACATAATTCCTTGGACTGAGCAGAGTCCAGTTTGGAAACCCTTGTACTGCGCTAGGTCACCTAAGCAGGTTATTCTAGAACACGGTGCAGCATGATACATGCCAGGCTCCTTTTAGATTTACAGGGGCTTTTCCAGAGGCTGTTCAGGTGATCTTAACATTTTGCCTAATCACATATCTCGACTACTCTGGCTCCCTGAATACCTACAGAGATATGCTCTGTATGTTGTCATATTGCTGTTAAATCAACTACTGGTCCAGCCAGCAACTAATTAATAAACAAGGTGCTGAATGAAGCTCTTGACCTTATTCAAATTATCTAGTTTTTTTCCTGATTCATTCTTCTCATCTGTAAAATGAGAATAGTATCTTCATTACAGTGTTTATTTTAAGTACTGAGTATATACTAATCATTCAGTAAATGGTAGCTCTTTACACTGTAAAGCTATTACTAAGATTAATATTTTAACCATGACAATAGAAGCATTATACTGTTTGGGACATCAAAATTCAGGAAAATTTTTATAAGTCTGAGTATTTTTATGGGAGGATAACTATAAGGGTGAAGGGACTGAAAACAGTAATAGATAATGAGCAACTCAAGGAACTGGGATTATGAATCCTAGAGATGGGAAGACATGGAGGATGCATCATAGAAACTTCAAATGTTTAGAGAATCATCAACAGAAGATGAATTTATCCTTCTCTAGGTACTCAAGAGAGAACTGAAACATAGTGGAATAGATATATGGTAGGAAGTATATTTCAATTCACTATTTCATAATTGAAAAGATGTTTTTCTGTATGTAACAGGTTATAAACTAAACCAGCCATCTTCAGACTGGGGGACTCTATCCCTGGGAGTACACTAAGATTTTTCCAGGGGTATATGAGTATGTATAGTTTTAAAGGAATAATTTCCCAAATCCTCAACCTCTATGTGTACTTTTCCCCAAAATGTATCTATCTGAGGTTAAAACTTACCCTTTGTCACCTTTCCTTGTATTTCTCCTACTTTACAAAGGAAAAACCTATGTTCAAAAATCCTCAGTCTTACTATCATGCATTATTCAGGGTGTAGAAACCTCTAGGGAACCAACAAAGGAATACCTTGAGGGTGTATAACTCCTGAGGTAGTGACAGCAAAGCAAAAAGATCATCTGTAAGAACTATTGATGGGACAGTGCCTTATTTCATCCAGGTGACAGACTAATTTTAAGGCTCTATGTCTATTTATACATCGATTTATCTTAGAACTAGAATTTGGAAGTGAAATGGTTGTCACAGGGATACAAGTAGTTCAGTTTATTTAAATTGAAAAATGAATACAGATTTTTTCTCACAGAAAGTAAGCCTGATTTGTCTATTTGGATTGACAATTTGCACTTGCCTGATAGTATGGAAGACATATTATACAAACTGAATGAACTAAATCTATCAATCTGGATGTTTTGACAAAATATATTTAAAGTACATATGTGATATGGAATATGCCAGAAATTACATTCTTTGCAACTGTTAACTTATGATTAAAAAGTTTTAGATGTCAAATTAAAATGTGCAAAGGGGTCTATGATTCTCCAAAATTATTTTAGGGAGTATTCAGGCAAACAAAACAAAACAAGTTTGAAGATTTCTATTCCAAAGTGTCCACTCCCTTGACACTGTCTAGAAGGGCTCAAGCATAAACTAGATGCATCAAGGGTGTCATAAAGTAGATGTCTTCCTAGAGTAGGAGTTTAAACCAGGTGGCTTCTCTAATTTTAGGAAGGTTTGGGAGCCCACACACCTTTATATACCCATCAGGGCATTTCTAATTTCAAGCTGCATAAGTATATGCTTCATTCTTTATACTTCATAATAAAAGCATTCTCCATTCAAGTCTCAGACCCATTTATATCTGAATATTTGCACAGAAAGTCAAGGTTCCTCTTGCTACATTATCCTTGACTGGGAAACATTCATTCAATGAATATTCACTGTGTGCCTAACATGTGCCTCAAATTGTTCTAGGTGCTTAGTACATCAGTGACCACAAGAACGCCTCTGTAATCAGGAACTTGCATTCTAGTTACATACACGATCACATTCTGGTTTTCTAGGCAAAGGTAAAGAATGTTTAATATTCCTCTTTTTTCTAATATTTTTAAATGAAATATCATGTGTGTCAAAGAACAGAAGAATGTAAACTAGGTAGACTGATGGATGTAAAGCTAAGAAGTTGATGGGTTAGGACCAGCAAATGTCAAATAATTCTTAAAATCTTTGTGACCAGCAGCTCCTAGAAAATGAGAGTTTTGGTTCATGATCAGAAACCCACTGGCATATGCTTCTTTCAAGTGCTGCAGGCTGTGAATCTGCCTTTCATGAGAAAGATAAACAAAATATTTCCACCATGAACAAAAAGATATGCCTAAACTAGAGTTTCTCGATCTTGGCAGTATTGGCATTTGGGGTCAGATAATTCTTTGCTGTGAGAGGTTGTCTTAGGCATTATGGACTGTTGGGGTAGGAGATTAAGGATTAAGTTCCCTGATTATTCAATCAAAAACTAATCTAAGTACTGCTGTGAAGAGATTTTTGTAGATGTAATTAAACTCCCACAGAGTTGACCTTAAAATATAGAGATTACTCAGATAAGCCTGATTTGGTTAAGTAAACCCTTTAAAAGTAAAGAGTTTTCTTGGGCTGGTAGCAGAAGAGGAAGTCATAGATTCAAAGCAAAAGGGGGATTCAACATGCTGTTGTTGACTTAGAAGATGGCAGGGGACATGAACAAACTAGTGTGGATGTCCTTTAGGATCTGAGAATGTCTGACATCCAGCAAGGAAATTGGGACATCAGTCTTACAACTGCAAGGAACTGAATTCTGCCAACAACTTGAATGATCTTTGAAATGGATTCTGCCACAGAGATTGCATGTAAGAGCCCAGCTTGGTCAACACCTTGATTTCAGCCCTGTGAGACTCTAAGTAGAGAACCTGCTTGAATACCCCTCCCAGTCCCCTCGGACTTCTAACCAATGGAGCAGTGAGACAATACATGAGTGCTATTTTAAGCTGTTGTGTTACACAGCAATAGGAAACTACTACATATGTTTAACAGTGTTCCAGGTCTCTTCCCACTAGATGGCCTCAGTACCACTCTCCAGTTGTGACAATCAAAAATATCTCTAGACATTGTCAAATGTCATGGGGGTGAGGGTGCAAAATCACCCTGGTCGAGAACCACTGGCCTAGACATACAACTTCTCTCTGCACAGTTAAGAACCAATGATTCAAAGGAAGAGATGGGCATCTTGAACCCTACCCATATTTTATGACAATTTCAATTATTGTTTTCTCTGAGTTACTGAATTTGACCAAGACAGAATCTGATGTAGAGTGAGGAATGCTGTAGTAAATCAATCTGTAACAAATTTAAAAAATATTAGTTCCCAGGGATCAATCAAGAGTGTTTGGAGGAGAATAAATAGTGCCAACAAAAATTGTTACCGTTCATGTTAAATGAAGGTTCATGCAAAGAAAGGGGAAGTGATCTTACTTGATTTGAGTATAGCTTTGGATTTTGTTTTCTATAACACAAAAGCTCACAGTAAGAGAGAAACACTTAGCTCAGGTCACAGAGCTGTTGGTGGTCACACAATGTTCAATGATCTGGAAGATTCTGATGGAACAAATGATAATAAATGACTTATTCCACATTGTGGGTGACCATCTCAATTCCTCCTGTTTCTCTCTTCCTTATGAAGCAAACATTACTGTATTTATTTCGAGAATCAAGAAAGAAAGCCAAATGGCCCCATGGTTTTCAAACTTTATCTCCTGTACATTTTTTTTCGTTGTCTATATGTCCTGTTATGCTTGAAAAAGCAAACAAATGAAGCAATGTGAATATGGCTTTAAAGCATTTGTCAACCCTAAAGTATGACTAACTAGGAAAGAAACACATGAGACAGCTTAGATTTCTTCCTGTACTCTAAGTTACCTTTCCTCTACATCAGTTGCTGTCAACTATGTTTTTATTACTGTAACAGACCATATGGGGAATAGACAAAAGCAATAATGAAGTAGTAGAAGGGGCATGTTGAAGAGGCACACGACGTAATCAAATGAATCTGTTTTTTTGTTTGTTTCACTGGGTCTTTAGATATTGTCCAGAAATATCTTCCTTGCAACTGAATGAAAATTTGGTAGATATCATGACTTTTTGAATCAGTTTTAGTTAAAAGACACTCTTACATCCTTTTAAATCAGAACACAATGTCAATTCAGTAATTAGACTATCTAATCTAAAATACTTACAAAAATTCAAAAACTGATTAATCATACATTTTCTCTTTCCTCACAGCTTGGGCTTATTTTAAAATGAAAGCCTAGAACCATAAAAAGTAGTATTTGGCTTCTTGTCTATTTCTCTGGCTTATATGTCTCCTCTTTTTCCTCACTTCCCATCTTTAGATTGCTAGATAATTTCTTTTATCTCTGGAGTCAAAGCAAAGGAGAGGGAAAATGGTAAAGGGATAGGAAAATTTTACTTAGACTGGTTCTGTCCCAATATGCCTTTACAATCCTGGATCCCGATAGATGTCCAGGTTGACTCAAGATGGAGAACCTCCTCCTTGACCTGTTGACATTCAGCCCTTTGTTCAGTTGTCACCAGTGACTATTTCTTCACTCCCAGGAATCTATTCAGGTTTTTGCAGCTTAATCCTAAAGGAAAACTCTAGGAAAGAGTGTTCAACACCCATCCAAGAATTCTCCCACCTGAGGAGAAAGGGAGCTGGATATTTATACACCAAGTGCTTCTTATTTGCTGCAGGCCATCCTTTTCCAAGCTTCAAGTAACTATCCCAGTAACATGTTAGCAACAACTATAGGAGTCCTTCCCAGTACATTAAAGCTGATGTCATGTGTGAATGTATCCATTTCAAAATCCTCTGTATCCAGTCTTATAGTCCTCCCTGCTGGGCTGGTACCCTCAGAGTCCACTTTCAGGTATGTTCTCCTGTTTCTGCTGGGACACAAGAGCCAAGCCTTATAGCTCTTTTGAGATGATTCCTTTTTTCCTGGAGCAGGGAATGTATTTTCCCAGGAGTTCAATCTGAGTTTTTATCCTAGTTATTGTCCTGGAATCTGTGAGTGGGGTAGAGGTAAACCTTGAAGATTAGTATCATCTCATGAAGAGTCTGCCTCTTATAATTTCTCTGCAATGAAAAAATCTGTTATCTTATAACAATGGGGAGTGAACAATTTCTGTAGGCCCAGGGGTTCAGGAAAATCTGCAGATTCAAAGTTTTCAAGTACATCTCCCCATCTCAGTTCTCAGAGCCACACTCCTTCCCTATCAAGGCCCCAATTTTTGCATAAGAGACTTGTCAGGGCTGAGAATTAAGTTTTTGAAATTCTACCTCTTCCACTCAGGTCTGCACCCAATTTTCAGCTGGATCTGCCCTCCGGCTACAGGAAATATGGTCTCTTTTAATGCTGTATTAGTGGTCTTCTGGGATTCACACTGAGAATAATTTGATGGTTGTTGAATTGAGTTTGTCACTTTTTTTCCCTTCAGTGCCACTGTGACAACAATAACCAATTCCACAGTCCTCATAATTACCATTGCCACTATATCTAAAAATGTGAGATACTGTATAAGCTTATACTCCATTCCAATTCACCACAGATGAGAATATTTATAATTGTGATGCTCAGCATGCCAAGGATTATCATCACCTCTCTTATCACCCCCAGTAATGGGGCCCTTTTTGTGATTTGGTTGACAAGTTCCAGAATCCTTTCATAGTGGTGTTCTTCCTTGGACCTCCTCTAGTGCCAATTGTCTTAGTTTGAGTTCCTCCAGAAGTAGACCCTGAGGCAAGGATTTGAATGCAAGTAGTTTATATGAGAGTTGCAGAGAACACCAGCAGGATAATGAGGGAAGAGGAGACAAACAGTGAAGAGCACAACACAAAGCCAGCTGCCACTAGAGTTTCATTCATGTCCACAGGGACATTTTGGGAGTAGTGTCAAACACATGCCTCAGAATTAGCCCAGCTTAGAAACAAGGGAACTGTGGTATTTGTAATGTACAAATACACCTCAGTCTCACACTTCAAGTCAATCTTGTTCTAAGACTGCTCCAAGGAGGAATTAATTCCCCAACACTTCTGGTCTACTTCACCCCCAGGCAGAGTAGCCCTCTCCATTTCTAGAAAAATCCTTAGGACTGGAGTTACTATGAGCAAATTGAAATGGAAGGGCCTAAGGGATATGTGTGAAGCACCGGTGGCATCTGCTACAAGCTCCTCCGTGTGGCCTAATCAACTCCATCAGAAAGGTTCATGTACCTTTGCCAGATGAGGTCCAGGAACACAGATTACTGAGATCTGAGCAACTCACCCCTGGTTCTACCACCAAAGCAGTCTGTCAGACTTTTGTCTTCTAGATTTCCTGCCTGAAAATCAGACCCAAGTCAACGGAGCCCCACCTTCCCACCAACTTCTACAGTAACATATACATCTAGCTCTCCAAAGGGCCACATAGAAGGACACCCCCATTTGTCTGAGGCAAAGGATGGGAGGAGTAAAGACATTTAACACAGCAACAGCCAACTCCTAGGAAATCTTTTCACCCGTCTTCCCACCTTTCCCTATTATGACCCTTTTTTACATCTTTGATATGTTTAAGGAACCAAGGATCATGAAGGTGGTTATTGAATATTCCTATTATAAATTATCACACATAAATATGAACGTGAGTCTTACATTCTCTTTGGTATTTGGTATCTTCTAACTCCACCCCTCAGTAGACATGGAGAGAATTCTAGTCTAATACTCCCTTACAGTAGCAGTTGAGATTATAGCCTCAACCAACACTTCTCTCAGAACAGTCTTTGGAGCTAACAGAGCATGTGGAAATTTTTCAAAATGATTTCACAAAAGATGGCAATGAGGGAGGGAGGGGATCATGGAAGTCACTAATATTTACCATATACCGGGCATTTTACATGTATTTCCTTTTCATCTTTACAACAGCTCTGCAACCTAGGTTTGGTTATTCCCACTTGTGTGGTGGAATTGGGCTTAAGTCATATCCAGAGCACATATACTGTTAGTAATTGGCTAGGCCCAGACTAAAATGCTTGATTTGTCTGGATCCAAAGCACACAATCATTCCATTATACCAGGGAGACAGATCACTAACTCTAAATGCTACCAGCAACCACGGATAAGAAATAAATGTATGAGTTTTATATATATATATATATATATATGTATATGTATATCTTATATCAGGATATAAGAGAGTAAAAACAGCTAGCCAGGGAGAGCACATCTCTGTGCTGACCAAACAAACCACCTTGACCATGAGCTGGATAATACACATGAGCCCCTAGTTTGCTGATTCAGACCAACTTCAGTAGCAGATTTGAAACCAGACAAACTTAGGTATAGACCCCAGCTCAGCCACCACTAATTCTGAAAACTTTGAATCATCTAATCTCCGTGAGCCTCAGTTTCTACCTCTGTAACATGGGGAGAACAAACTCCTACGTTTTAGCACGAAGTCAACTTTTAAAATATATGTTTTAAAACATATATTTTTATGTTACTTTTTTTACTTCGAAGCACACAGAAGGCACTTGGCAAATGGAAATTCTCATAGCCTCCAATGTATAGTGGGATTCTAGTCCAGCCTCCCTTTCCTTTCTCCAAACCTCCCTCTCTATTCTTAATGATTTTATAACATAGAAAAGAGAAGTAGATGATGGGAACATCCAAAGTACTTAAGGGATCTACACAGATTTCATGGATTATTTGAAATTATGGAGGCATGATATCAGGACTGGTGACATATAATCAATCTTCACCTGACTTCAAGGCTGAAAGGTCAGAGGAATGCCATGTGGAAGAATAGAGATGGTCACTGCATACTCAGGTCTGATGGGTTAAAGAGAACAGGAAACCATTTGATCCATATTATTGGAAACATAGGTATATTTTCTTTCAAATAAGTTTGTGATCATTGTTAACATCAAGAAACTAAATATCAAAAAAGGACAGACATTCTAAAAAAAAAGTCTTAAATTATATCATTTTTGCATTACAGGATACATTTTGGCATGATTATGTTGATTTACAAATATCTTTCAAGTGTAATACTTTTATTCTTAGGAATTTGATTAGATAATCCAAAGAAACTTATTTTTCTCCTTCTTTAATAAAAAGAAAAAAGAAAACTCTTGGGATTATAATATCAGATCTCAAAGAACACCTCTTGCTCTTAAGATTTGAGTTTTCTGCCAAGGGCACTGAAACTTAATACACTGTAATCCATTATTTAAATCAGGTATTATGTCAACAGGAGCTCATTTGTTCCTCAGAACATTAACATAATTCAAAATTATCTCCACATCTGTCATTCTTTGCTAACAATAGCAAGCTGCCATTAAGTTCTCCACTACCATCTAGTTCACTAGTAGCCAAACTTAAAGAGAACTTAAGAAAGCTGATGTCCTTCCCAGACTCATAGTAAGTTGTCACTTAAACAGTGACAGGCCAGGAACCCTCTTTATCTGCAATAAAGAGACACAGGGAGAGAGAGAGAAAGAGAGGGAAAGGAGCAGAGCCTGTAGATCCTAATGATCTGATGACCTGGCACAGCTCGTTTATAACATTTACCACATTCCTAAAATTACTTACCAACATGTACAACTCCTTCATTGGACAGCAAGGCCCTGGAAGGAAGGCAACATATTTGATTCCTCTTCTGTACTGTCTAGAATAAATGCGTCATAAATAAAAGCCTCATACATACTCATTTCCATTAATGGCTTTTAACTTCCTTCCAAAAGTCGTGCATACAAAGAACTGAGCAGATGGATTTGAGTTTTGCTTCTTCCATGTTCTCTGGTTCATCTTCCTATGGAGGTGATGATGAGGATCAAAGTCGTCGTAAGAGGAAGCAGTAGCAGGAGGCAGAGACAGAGCTCCCAAAGAGCAGGGGGTGGAAGTATATCTTTTCTAAAGCACTTTCTGATGTATCCTTATTCTACACCCTAGAGAAAGAGCTCTAGAGAAAGAGCTGAAGGCAAGGAAGATATCAGCAGAAAAGGGAAAGGGGACAAGTAGTCACTGAACAACTACTATAATATACAGCATTTGCAAACATTTAATCCTTGGAAATACCCCTATGGGTTAGAGAATTATCTCCATTTTATAGATGAAGAAAATAAGAGATTAAATAATTTGGCCAAGGGCGCACAACTACTAAGAGATGAAGTCAGGATTCAAACCCAAGTCTGCCTGTCTGCAAAGCCTGCTCTTTTCATCAGTTCAGGTGGATATATCCTCCACTGGCTAGGCCCCTGACCCCAGGAGTGGCTACACTTGGCTTGGCTCCTTGAGCCCCAACAGTCAGGAGATTCAAGTATTAGAAAAAGCAGGGCTGGTGTGGCCTGGAGCATTTAATCACTAGGACTCAAAGGGCTAACTTGCTCTTTTCTGAGCCTATGGGTACTGTGTTTTCAATGATCCAGCACCCAGCAGGCGAGCTATAGTCAGTATTATATAATGCACAAAGTTCCTATTATTTGTTTCTGTACTGATAAAATGTATATTAAATATTCTACCAAGCCTTATATAATTTACATCTGTTTATTTGAAAGCCAATTGTCAAAAACAAAACTCACAAAGAATTTGCTTTCACCTCTTTCTTCCAGCCAGAGCTTTAGTTCTGTTTGAGAGGTCGAGTAGGACCATTCTGAAATCTGAGATTTTCTCCTTACGCAGTCCATCCTCTCTAAAGATTTGGCAATAGAAGCTGTCCTCAGATGATTTGCAGGTTGGAACTTGAGACCTGCCTATTCCTTGCTTGTTTCATGTGAAGAGCAGAAACTCCAAACACCACCTAACAGAGGAAATGGGATCCCAGGGGATTCAAAGGTAACTCCTGGCTGAGGCCTGCCTGAATCTTGCTCTCCTACTACACTTCCTCCTACAAGAAACCTCTCTTAACAATCTCATTAAGGGCATCAGTTCTTTTAAGCATTCTTTAACATTACCTTCCTGTGGGCTGCATAATCCCAGGGGGCAGAACTGGGACCAGTGAGAGGCTGATTTTGATTCAACATACGACCTAGTTCTCAAATAATTATTGTTGAATGGGGAAGTAGTTGAATTGGCAGAGATTTGAGATTGAACTCTATTAACTTCTAAGATTAAAGTTAAAATTCCATGATTTAAAAATTTTGACTAACCAGTAGCTCTGCAGGGCCTAGGGGAAGGGGACATGGGAGAGCAAAGTTCAGTGAGATGTTCAATCCTAGAGGGCTGCGACTTAATGGTCCTCTTAGTACAAAATCCTCTAAAGTACAACATGATCCTGAGTGCCTGAAAAAAGGTTTGCAGAGGGTCAGAACCCAAATGGGCTTCAAGGAGAACAACTTATGAGAGAAGGAGCTGTATGTTGGAGGTCACTGAAGAATCAGTTACTATGAGCTCAGTCCTGATTCTTTAAATCAGAAAGTAAGAGACAAGCCCATCCCACCACCATTCCCTGCAAATGAAACAAATCTCTGTGGGTAGAATCACAGATTATAAATCACTAAAGCTAGAGCTGAGGCAGACTCAAAATCAGAAGCTTGTAGAACAAAGTCAGGGGGAGTTTAGGAGTGGGAAGGCAGCATGGTGAAGGTATGGAGCAAGACTAGTCTAGGCTGAATCTCCTGGGCTCTGGATTCCCACTACAGCCTTTGTGTTCTGCCCCACCTTGAAGCAGCAGGCCCACTCAACAACAGAGGTAATGACCACCTGCACCTTGACACTGTTGAGGTTCAGTCCTACTGAGTAGCTTCCTGAAAAAGTGCTATAACCTGGTCATATTCTCCTACTCCCTTGAATTTAGCATCTCCCAGAGATATCTGCTGATATCAGGATAGGAAGGTATGTGACAACTTTGTAGAATATTTTCAATGATTAAATGTCAAATCTACTTTCCCTGTCACTTGATCTCTCTGCCTCCTTTTTGATTTAACATGACACTGTGACATTCATTCTGTCTGACCTTCAGAAATAGCAGAAAGCTTTAGAAAAGGCATAGGCTTTGGGATCTGCTAAACCTGGGTCTGAAATATGTCACTGCCACTTAACCAACTCTGCAAACATGGATTTATTTTTTAAACTCTCTGAAACTCAACCTTAAATTTGTTCTTCTACAAAGTGGGAATCATAATTACTCCCAAGAAGGGTTCAGAATTGAGATTGATGAGAATTCAAGGGGAAGGGTTGTATGAGATCCCTACAGAAGTTCAGGAAATGTTTGCTCTCTGCCTCTTCCCTCTTTCTGTGCCCCTGTAGACTACACAATGTCCTTTAAGAAGCCAGATTACTCCCACAAGTTGTGACACTTTGAAAATAGATCACATTTTCAATGATAGCTATGTGATCCATATAAAATAAAGCATGTTCTGCCAACTAAATAAATAAAGGAGAGCGTGTACTCATTCTTGTTCTAATTTAATCTGCCTGAGTGCCTGAAGATTTTTACGAGGTAAATATTGTTTTCACTCAGACCTTGGTGCAGCATTCCCATTGAATTTGTCTCACTTCGTCCTTTTGATGTCATGCTGATGCCTTCCTAATAGACTGAAAGCTCTGTGTTGAGAAGAGAGATTAGTGAGATCTAATAACCAGTAAATACCTGTCTACTCTGGACGACCAGAGAGTGGGATGTTCTGAGCAACTTGCTGTTCTGTCCAATAAAGAGTTAGCACATAACTCTGAATTACCAGTTTCAAAGATAGGACTTATCACAACACATGACCAGTCCTAACACACTGAGGTAGTTGGTAATTTGGGACCTCCTTGGAGGCTGGGTGATGTGGAGCTCGTGGGGAGGAGTGGTGACAGCTCTGGCTCACATAAGAGAGTGAGCAGAGCTGTGTGCTCACGTGCTCTGGAAATGCTTTGACAGCACCTTTGATTCTGATGTATTTACTTGTTACTTGTTTCATCCTCATGAAAATTTAGAAATAAAAAATTTGTTCTAGGCTTTCTTCCATGACATTTAAAAAGTATTTACATATAATGCTCAATTTGACAATTCAGTGAAAAACAACTGCTTGTGTCCAGTGGGTCAGTGATTAATGGTTCAGTACAGGCCACACCTTCCCACCCTTGGCTCCATGAGGATAAAATACTGCCTTGATAGCCAGATACTTTATTTATTTAAAAGTAACTTTATTCTTTTAAAAAGAATGTAAAATATTTAGAAAATACTGCCAAAAGGAATCAAAAAGAAAGAACATATCTGTAATATACCATTTGGAGATGCTCACTACTAATACTTTGAGAGTTTTTTTCTAGGCATAAATAAGACATGCAGAACTTTTAAAAAATAGGTTCATGAAATATAAACTGCAGTGGTATCTACTCTTTTGCCTTCTCAACAATATGTCATGAACTATGTTAATATTCTTCCTCAACATATGTTTTAATGATTGCAAAGAATTCCACATATCATAAACCATAGTTTATTCTGAAAACTAGGAACACTCTCAAAGCAATGCTATTATTTATAAAGAAAAAAAACACTTTATGGCTAAATCTTTGCTTACAACCAAACTTATTTCCACTGGATTAATTCTTGGGAGTAGAATTGAAGAATCAAAGTCATTTTTTAAAAAACGTATATATTGTCAAACTGTTCTCCAAAGATTGAAACCAAAGTATACACTACACTAGCAGTATAATGCTATTTATGTGTCTGTTCCCAAGAAAATTGTGAAATTCTTGATGTCAGGGATTGTGTTATTCATCTTTATATCTTATATCTGTCTGTTTTGGACATTAAGTCACTGGAATATTTGTTGAATGAATAAATGATTTGATGACTCTCATTGTTTAAACGAATATGTAATATAAAGCAAGTTTGTATGTCTCTGAGGCTCAGGTTCCTCTTTTGCAAAATAAGAATTTGGTGTTATATGCTCTTTAATATTCTATGATTTCACATCTCTTGTGTAAAAACAGTGACCTAGATACCCTGGGGGAGATTACTGATATGTACAATATATAATGATGGTGATGGTACTTGTAAGCATATATCATAAGTAAGTCAATTATAATTGTATAGAAATATACACAAATGTGTATATTATCTGGGAGAATAAGGCTAGATGACATGATGGGAGATTCCAGGAAGATGATGTTCAGCTAAACACAAATCACCTGCTTTTTATCTTTGAAAACGGTCCATTTCCCACTCAGGAGTTTGTGTTTTATCGATATCTAAAAAACAGGAGGTAAAATCATCTTTAAATTCAGTTTCCTTAAATAATTTCACCCAGGACAAGCAAACTTATCCCACTAGACTTTAGGAACATTTTAAGCACTTTTAAATTACCTGGGGTAAAACTGTATCTGTTGACTTACGTGCTTCTAGAGCTCCTGGCTAATTGGCAATGAATGTCTGTAGACCTGTCTCAATTCTTGGTGTAGAAATCACACCTACCTATAATTCTTCTTTGTCCAGGACATCCCTGCCTCACAAAAATATTTGGCTCCCACCATCACTTACTTTATTACTTTATTAACTAATTTGTGGTTATTTATTGAAAAAGTATAATGTGTCTTTTAAGCTACTGGGGGGAAATGAGGCAATGTGGTATATATTACAATGACAGGCATAAACATGATCCTTTGGACACATAGAGAAAGAAAACACATATCTCTGGGATTCAGGGGAAGCCTCACAGAAGATAATGCTTGTAAATGATGCTTAAAATAATTCTTAGAAAATGAGCTCAAGTGTGCCAGGTAGATGGAATTGTATGGGTGACAGTGTGAAGAAGAACAGGATTCAAGCATAGATAAAGCACCGAAAGTCACAGAAAGGAAGCAGAGAATGGGGATTCAACTCCAGCTGGTAGTTTTCCTATTAGTCTCCCCCAACCCATGCTTCTCTCCACCCCACCGTCACAGTTGCCCTCACACAGGGTTACTCATTGAGAAGTAGAAGTCCTGACTCATTCTCCTCTCTTTGTTGTATTTCCTGTTGTATTTCTTATTGCTCTCCAGTTGTGGTCAGTTCTATGGCCACTGCTTAATCCTAACTGCTTCCACTCTGCTGCTCTGGATGGACATTGGAGATTCAGCCTCTATAGCATTATGGGTCAATTAGTCTCAAAGTTGTAGCCATCTTACTCTTTGAGTTTAAGAACTGCCCTGATCCGGGGAGAGAGGCCTTTCTTTGTTTTGTTTTGTTTTGCTTTTCTGTTTTTTTTTGGGGGGGGGGCATGAAACTCCTTTATCTTTATTTATTTATTTTAACATATTTATTGGAGTATAGTTGCTTTACAATGGTGTGTTAGTTTCTGCTTTATAACAAAGTGAATCAGCTATACATATACATATATCCCCATATCTCCTCCCTCTTGTGTCTCCCTCCCACTCTCCCTATACCACCCCTCTAGGTGGTCACAAAGCACTGAGCTGATCTCCCTGTGCTATGCGGCTGCTTCCTACTAGCTGTCTATTTTACGTTTGGTAGTAAATATAAGTCCATGCCACTCTCTCACTTCATCCCAGCTTACCCTTCCCCCTCCCCTTGTCCTCAAGTCCATTCTCTACATCTGTGTCTTTATTCCTGTCCTGCCTCTAGGCTCTTCAGAACCTTTTTTTTTTTTTTAGGTTCCATATATGTGTGTTAATATACGGTATTTTTTTTTCTCTTTCTGAGGCCTTTGTAGAGCAATGTCAATCACTGTTACACTAGGAGATTCCTTCTGGGGTCTGGTACCATGTTTCTAAATGCTGCACACATTTTCCCCACTCCTCTTAGCAGATGACACGTCCAGAGACCAACCTTGCTTAGCCATTAAATGTTTCTGAATCCACACCCAACCTTAAATCTTTTTATGTCTCAAAATAAGTGTTCTTACTTCTGCCCAACATTATTCTCTTCACTTGTGTCCTAAATGAGTGTTCCAAATTTGAGAAGCATAGAAATCACTAGAGAGCTTGTTAAAAATATAGATTCCCAAGACCCGCTCAGCTGAATTTAAACCCCCGTGGGTAAGAGTCAGGAATCTGAAATTTGACAAGCTCCCTGATAATCCATTTCTTTGTGGTAAAGCGTTTCATAAAAAAAAAAAAAAAAAAAAGGGTCAGGAGAGGCTATGTATACAGTGTATATTCCAGGTGATCTAATGAAACCAACCAAGCTCTAGTGTGTGGAACAGCATTTGGGATCCATTTTTCTGGATTTCCATACCTTTCTGTCTCTTCAGGAGCCTCTTTTTAAGAACCAGCTGCTCTTGAAACCGAGCAGGACCCTGTGGGGCTCCTGGGCATGGAAGCCTTTCTGTGTCCCTCATTTCTTGTTTGTAGGGAGTAGAGCCTTCCCCTCCATGACCTTCCCTGAGTTCCAAAGGGTAGATTCGAACAGTTGTTAATCACAGAAGGGAGGGGATGCCAAGTCAAGGGAGGAGACCATCTGAGGCCAGACTAAAGGAGTGCAGGCCCTGGCCACACCTTGATCCTTATCAGCAACCCTGCCCTGAATCGTTGCTATAAAACTCCTCACCAAATCCCCTCGGGTTGGGACACACAGTTTTTTGAGGCATGACTCCACTGTGTCCCCCTTTGCCTGGCAAAGCAATAAAGCTATCCTTTTCTACTTCACCCAAAACTCTGTCTCTGAGATTTGATTTGACACCGTTGCACAGAGGTTGAGTTTTCAGCATCACTCTCTTGGTACTTTCAGCTCAACTGCATCTCCTCTCCTGACCCCCTTCTCTCCATCTATCAACTGGTTCAAGAATCTCACATAAATATGCCCTCTCTAGACTCCTCTTCCTACCCCTTACCTCTTGAATATCTTTGATAGCTTACTTTCTTTCTAATGATAATTATGTAGGAAAGCAGTCTCACTTCACACCCTAAAATGCATGGCACCATTGTCTGTCTCTATAATTTACACAAATGTTGTTGAGCTATAAAAATAATTTTGTTTCTTCCTTTGCTCAAGGTATTTTTGACATATGTCCATATTTCTATATATAAATCTATTTTATTTCTCTTGACTTTGTAATAGTATTCTATTCTATACATATACCACAACTTACTTACCCATACACTAATGAAGGACATTTTTATTATCTCTAATTATAGTGATTTCAAATTCTTTTGGATACACAGAAGTGGAATTACTGGATCATATGGTAGTTCTATTTTTAATTTTTTAAGGAAACTCTGTACTCTTTTCCATAATGGCTGTACCAACTGACATTCCCACCAAAATGGTACAAGTTTTCCTTTTTCTTCATATCCTCACCAACATATTATTATTACTTTTTATAATAGCCAAACTAACAGGTGTGAAGTGGTATCTTGTGATTTTGATTTGCATTTCCGTGAGTGCTTAGTGAGGTAGAGCACATTTTTATACAGCTGTTGTCCATTTGTCTGTCTCCTTTGGAGAAATGCCTATCCAAGTCATTTGCCCATATTTAAACCTGGTTATTTGTTGTTGGTTTTTCCCAATAAGTTGTAGAAGTTCCTTATATATTTTGGATATTAAGCCTTTATCAAATATATGATTTACAAATATTGTCTCCCATTCCATAGGTTGTCTTTTCATTCTGTTGATTGTTTCCTTTGCCGTGTGGAAGCTTTTTAGTTTAATATTGTTCCACTTTTCTATTTTTTCTTTTGTTGCCTGTGCTTTTGTTGTCATATGCAAAAATCATGGCAAAAGATCATTGTCAAGAAGCTTTTCACCTATGTTTTCATCTATGATGTTTACAGCTTCAGCACTAATGTTTAAATCTTTAACACATTCTGAGTTGATTTTTGTGTATGATGTAAAATAAAGGTCCAGTTTCATTCTGTTTTATCTGGATGTATAGTTTTCTCAACAACATTTGTTGAAAAGATTATCCTTCTTCACTGGGTATTCTTGACACCCTTGTCAAAGATCAACTGATCATATATGTGTAGGCTTATTTCTGGACTCTCTATTCAGTTACATTGGTCTATGTGTCTGTCTCTATGCCAGTACCATAGTGTTTTAATTCCTATAGATTTGTAATATATTTTGAAATCGACAAGTGTGATGCCTCCAGCTTTGTTTTTCTTTCTAAAGATTGCTTTGGCTCTTCAGAGGTTTGTTTTGTGGGGTTTTTCTTAGTATGATTATTAAAAAAATTTTATTGGTCATCTATTTTAAATATAGCAGTGTGTACATGTCAATCCCAAACTCGCAAACTATCCCTCTCACCAATAGTCCCCCATGGTAACAATAGGTTTGTACTCTAAATCTGTGAGTCTGTTTCTCTTTTGTAAATAAGTTCATTTCTATAATTTTAAAAAAATTAGATTCCACATATGAATGATATCATATGTTATTGTCTTTCTCTATCTGACTTACTTCACTTAGTATGATAATCTCTAGGTCCATCCATGTTACAGCAAATGGCATTATTTCATTCTTTTTAATGGCTAAGTAATATTCCATTGTATATATGTACCACATCTTCTTTATCCATTCATTTGTCAATGGACAATTTGCTTTGTTCCATGTCTTGACTATTACAAAAAGTGCTGCAATGAACATTGGGGTGCATGTATCCTTTAGAACCATGCTTTTCTCTGGATATATGCCCAGGAGTGGGATTGCTGGATCATATGGTAGCTCTAGTTTTAGTTTTTTAAGGAACCTCCATACCGTTCTCCATAGTGGCCACACCAATTTACATTCCCACCAACAGTGTAGATTAATTGACCATAAGTGCATGGGTTTATTTATGGGGTTTCTATCCTATTCCACTCATCTATATTTCTGTTTTGTGACAGTACATACTGTTTTGATTACAGTAGCTTTGTAGTGTAGTCTGAAGTCAAGGAGCCTGATTCCTCCAGCTCCGTTTTTCTTTCTTGAGATTACTTTGATTATTTGGGGTCTTTTGTGTCTCCATACAAAGTTTAACATTTTTTGTTCTAGTTCTGTGAAAAATGCCATTGGTAATCTGATAGGGATTGCATTGAATCTGTAGATTGCATTGGTCAATGTAATCATTTTGACAATATTGTTTCTTCTAATTTAAGACCATGGTATACCTTTCCATCTGTTTGAGTCATCTTCTATTTCTTTCATCAGAATCTATTATAGTTTTTTGAGTATAGGTCTTTTGCCTCCTTAGGTAGGTTTATTCCTAGGTATTTTATTATTTTTTATGCCATGGTAAATAGGATTGTTTCTTTAATTTCTCCTTCTGATCTTTCATTGTTAGTGTATAGAAATGCAACAGATTTCTGTGTATTAATTTTGTATCCTGCAACTTTACCGAATTCACTGATGAGCTCTAGTAGTTTTCTGTAAACATCTTTAGGAGTTTCTATGTATAGTATGTCATCTGCAAACTGTGATAGTTTTACTCCTTCTTTTCCAATTTCTCTAGTTGCTTTAGGTGTAAGGTTGGGTTGTTTATTTGAGATTTTTCTTGTTTCCTGAGGTAAGATTGTATTGCTATAAACTACACTCTTAGAACTGCTTTTGCTGCATCCATAGATTTTGGATCACTGTGTTCTCATTTGCATTTGCCTCTAGGTATTTTTTGATATCCTCTTTGATTTCTTCAGTGATCCATTAGTTGTTTAGTAGCATATTGGTTAGCCTCTATTTGTTTGTTTTTTTCTTGTAGTTGATTTTTAATCTCCTAGCTTTGTGATCTGAAAAGATGCTTGATATGATTTCATTTTTCGTAAATTTACTGAGGTTTGCTTTGTGGCCCAGCATGTGATCAATCCTGGAGAATGTTCCATGTGCACCTGAGAAGAATGTGTATTCTGCTACTTTTGGAAGGAATGCTCTATAAATATCAATTAAGTCCATCTGGTCTAATGTGTCATTTAAAGCCTGTGTTTTCTTATTGATTTTCTGTCTGGATAATCTATCCATTGATGAAAGTGGGGTGTTAAAGTCCCCCACTATCATTGTGTTACTGTCAATTTCTCCTTTTAGGGCTGTTAGTATTTGCCTTATGTATTCAGGTGCTCCTATGTTGGGTGCATATAAATTAACAGTTGTTATATCTTCTTCCTGAATTGATCCCTTGATCATTATGTAGTGTCCTTCTTTGTCTCTTGTAACAGTCCTTATTTTAAGGTCTATTTTGTCTGACATGAGAATTGCTACTCCATCTTTCTTTTGATTTCCATTTGCATGGAATATCTTTCTCCATCCCCTCATTTTCAGTATCTATGTGTCCCTAGATCTGAAGTTGGTCTCTTGTAGACAGCATAGATATGGGTCTTATTTTTGTACCCATTCAGCCAGTCTGTGTCTTTTTGTTGGAGCTTTAATCTGCTTACATTTTTAAGGTAATTATCAGTATGTATGTTCTTATTGACATTTTGTTAATTGTTTTGAATTAGGTTTTATACTTTTTTTCTTCCCCTCCTCTTTTATTCTCTTCTCTTGTGATTTGATGACTAACTTTAGTGTTGTGTGTGGATTCCTTTTTATTTTTTTTGTGTGTATCTATTGTAGATTTTTGGTTTGTGGTTCCCATGAGGTTTTGATATAGTAGTCTATATATAAACAAGATCGTTTTAAGTTGCTGGTCTTTTAATTTCAAATGCATTTCCAATATCCTGTATTTGTGTTCTTCTCTTCCCATAGTTGCTGGTTTTGATTTAATATTTGTGTATAGATGATTTCTAACCTTACTGTATGTTTGCCTTTACCAGTGCACTTTTCCATTCATAATTTTCTTGTTTCTAGTTGTGGCCTTTTCTTTTCTTCCTAGAGAAGTTTATTTAGCATTTATTGTAGAGCTTGTCTGGTGGTGCTGAATTCTCTTAGCTTTTGCTTGTTTGTAAACTTTTGATTTCAACATTGAATCTGAATGAGAGTCTTGTTGGGTAGAGTATTCTTGGTTGTAGGTTCTTCCCTTTCATCACTTTAAATATATTGTGCCACTCCCTTCTTGCCTGCAGAGAAATCAGCTGATAACCTTATGGGAGTTCCCTTGTACATTATTTGTTGCTTTTCCCTTGTTGCTTTTAATATATTTTCTTTGTCTTTAATTTTTGTCAATTTGATTACTATGTGTCTTGGCATGTTCCTCCTTGGATTTATCCTGCCTGGGACTTTCTGTGCTTTCTGGACTTGGGTGACTGTTTCTTTTCCCATGTTAGAGAAGTCTTCGGATATTATCTCTTCAAATATTTTCTCAATTCCTTTCTCTTTCTCTTTTCCTTATGGAACACTTATAGTGAGAATGTTGGTGCATTTAATGTTGGCCCAGAGTTCTCTTAGACTGTTTTCATTTCTTTCCATTCTTTTTTCCTTATTCTCTTCTGTGGCAGTGATTTCCACCATTCTGTCTTCCAGTTCACTTATCCATTCTTCTACCTCAGTTATTCTGCTATTGATTCCTTCTAGGGTATTTTTCATTTTGGTTATTGTATTGTTCATTTCAGTTTGTTGGTTCTTTAGTTCTTCTAGGTCTTTGCTAAACATTTCTTGCATCTTCTCAATCTGTGCCTCCATTCTTTTTCTGAGATCTTGGATCATCTTTACTATCATTACTCTGAATTCCCTTTCTGGTAGATTGCCTATCTCCCCTTCACTTAATTGTTCTTCTGGGGTTTTATATTGTTCCTTCATCTGCGACACACTTAGTTGTTCTTCTGGGGTTTTATCTTGTTCCTTCATCTGGGACACATTCCTCTGCCATCTCATTTTGTCTAACTTTCTGTGATTGCAGTTGTTGTTCCACAGGTGCAGCATTGTAGTTTTTTCTTGCTTCTGCTGTCTGTCCCTTGATGGAATGTCTAAGAAGGCTGTCTAAGAAGCTTGTGCAGCCTTTCTGGTGGGAGGGACTGGTTCCTGCTCACTGGTAGGTGGTGCTGGTTTTTGTCCCTCTGGTGGGCAGGGCTGGGCCAAGGAGGTTATCTAGAGGGCTGTGGGCTCAGGAAGACTTTAAGCAGCTTGTTGCTGATGGGTGGGCTTGTGTTCCTACGTTGTTGGTTGTTTGGCCTGAGGCATCCCAGCAGCCTGCAGGCTGTTGTGTGGGGCCAAGTCTTGGTAAGAAAATGGAAGCCTCCGAGTGAGCTCATGCCAATGAGTACTCCCCAGAACTGCCGCTGTCCGTGTCTTTGTCCCTTCAGTGAGCTACAGCCACCCCCCACACACACTTCCACAGGAGACTCTCCAATACTAGTAGGTACATCTTGCCCCATCCATCATGAGGTCACTGCTTTTTCCCCTGGGTCCTCATGCACACAAGACCTTGTGTGTGCCCTCCAAGAATGGAGTTTCTGTGTCCCCCAGTCCTGTGGAATTCCTGTGATCAAACCCTGCTGACCTTCAAAGCCAGATTCTCTGGGATCTCCTCCACCCATTGCCAGACCCTCAGGCCAGGGAACCTAACATGGGGCTCAGAACCTTCACTTCTGTGGGAGAACTTCTGTGGTATAATTATTTTCCAATTTGTGGGTCACCCACCAAGCAGGTATGGGATTTGATTTTATTGTGATTTCACCTTTCCTACCATCTCATTTGTTGCTGTCTTTGAATGTAGGGCATCTTGTTTGGTAGGTTCCAGTGTTTTTTTGTCAATGGTTGTTCAACATTTTTGTAAGAAGTGATGAGCTCCCATCCTTCTACTCCACCATCTTGTCTCTGCTCCGGGTCCTATTCAGAGTCTTGTAATTTCATATGAATCTTAGAAGATTTTTTCCTATTTGTGTTAAAACATGACATTGGGATTTTGATAGGGATTGAATTGAATCTGTGGATCACTTTGAATGACATAGACATTTTTCAATATCAAGTCTTCTAATCCATGAAAACTGGATATCTTTCCATTTATTTGTATCTTCTTTATTTCTTTCTTCCATGTTTTGTAATTTCCAGTGTACAAATCTTAAATATCTTTGGTTAAGTTTATTCATAAATATTTTATTGTTTTTGATGATATTCTAAATTGGATTTTTTTTCTTAATTTCCTTTTATATTGTTTGTTATTAGTGAATAAACATGCAACTGATTTCATTGTATGTTGATTTTGTATCCTGCAACTTTACTAAGTAATTTATTTGTTTTAAAATTTTTTGGTAGTCTTTATGGTTTTCTACATATAACAGCATGTCATATTCAAACAGAGATCATTTTATTTTTTCCTGTCTACATGTCTTTCTTTTCTTGCTTAATTGCTCTGGCTAGGATTTCTAGTAGTATTTTGAATAAGAGTGGTGAGAGTGGGCATCCTTGTCTTGTTCTTGATCTTAAATGACAACTTTAGTTTTTCACTGTTGAGTATGATTTTAGTTGTGGGCTTGTCATATATGGCTTTTATTATGTTGAGATAAATTTCTTCTATACCTAGTTTGTTGAGAGTTTTTATCATGAAAGTGTGTTGAATTTAGTCAAAAAGTTTTCTGCATATATTGAGTTGATCATATAATTTTTATCCTTCATTTTGTTAAAGTGAGGTACCACACTTATTGATTTATGTTACATTAAACCAATCTGTATCTTGGAGATAAAACTTACTTGGTCATAATATGTGATCTTCTAAATGTACTGCTGAATTCAGTTTGCTAATATTTTGTTGAGGATTTTTGCATCTCTATTTATCAAGAATATTGGCTTGTAGTTTTCTTTTTTTGTAGTGTCTTTGCCTGGCTTTGGTATCACAGTAATGCTGGCCTCATAAAATAAGTTTGGAAGTGTTTTCTCCTCTTTAGTTTTTTGGAAGTTTGAGAAGGATTGGCATTAATTCTTCTCTAGATGTTTGGTAGAATTCACCAATGAAGCCATCTGGTCCTAGGCTTTTCTTGGGTGGTTTTTGAGTATTGATTCAATCTCCTTAATCATTATTGATCTGTACAGGTTGTCTATTTCTTCATGGTTTAGTTTTTGTAGGTTTTATGTTTCTATGAAGTTATCCATTTCTTCGAAGTTATCCAGTTTGCTGATATTTAACTGTTCAAAGTAGTCTCTTATGACCATTTTTTTAATTTCTGTGGTATCAGCTTTAATGTCTCTTTTTCATTTCTGAATTTGTCTCTTCTCTCTTTTTGCTTGGTTCAGCTAAAGGTTCCTCAATTTTGCTTATGTTTTTCAAAAAACAACTGTAAAATTGATTTTTTGTTGTTTTTCTATTCTCTGTTTCATTTATTTCTGCTCTAATCTTAAAATATTCTTTCTTCTATCTTGGTTTTAGTGTGTTCTTTTTTGTTGTTGTTGTTCCTTGAGCTGTAAATTTGGTTGTGTATTTGAGATATTTCCTCTTTTTAAATGTTAGCATTTATCACTCTAAACTTTCCACTTAGCACTGCTTATATTACATGAGTTTTGATATGTTTTGTTTTCATTGTCATTTATCTCAAGATATTTTCTGTTTTCCCTTTTGATTTCTTCTTTGACCCAGTGGTTGTTCAAGACTGTGTTGCTTAATTTCCACATATTTGTGAATTTCCTAATTTTCCTTCTGTTACTGATATTTACTTTCATTCTATTTTGCTCAAACAAGATATGATTTCAATTGTCTTAAAATTGTTAAGACTTGTATTGTAGCCTAACAAGCTCTATCTGAGAGAACCTTCAGTGTGCATTTGAGAAGAATGTGAATTCTACTGTTATTGGGTGGAATGCTCTGTATATGTCTACTAGGTCGATTTTTTTGCAGTGTTGTTCAAGTCCACTACTTCCTTATTAGTAGTCCATCTGGATGTTTTCATCGATCTAGTTCCATTGTTGAAAGTGAGATATTGAATTCTTCTACTATTCTTGTAGTTCTGTATGTTTCTCCCTTCAGTTCTGTCAATTTATGCTTTATATATTTAAGTCCTCTGACTTTGGGTGCATATACATGTATCTTCCAGAATAACTGATCCCTTTATCATCATATAATGTCCTTTTTGCCTCTTGTGACAGTTTTTGACTTGAAGTCTATTTTCTCTGATATAAATATGGTCACTCATGCTCTCTTCTGTTTACCATTTATATGGAACATCTTTTTGCATGCCTTCACTTTCAGGATATGTATGTCTTTAAATATAAAGTGAGTGTTTGTACACAGCATATAGTTGAGTCTTCTTTGTATCCATTCATACACTTTGTACCTTTTGATTGGGGAGTTTAACTCATTTATATTTAAAGTAATTATTGATAGGGAAGGACTTACTATTGCCATTTTGTTAATTGTTTCCTGTCCGTCTTGTAGGGTCTTTTTGCTCCTCTTTTCCTCACTTCCTGCCTTTCTTTATTTCATTGACTTTTTTTTTCCTGTGATAAGTTTTAATTCTTTTCTTTTTTAATTAATTGATTTTTAATTTACAATTCTCTGGTTAACAGTGAAATGAAGCATCTTTTCATATACTTAGAAGTAATTTGTATTTCCCATTTTGTAATTTCCTTTTCTCACTAATTTGTAGTATCATTTCTATCATATACCAATTTTTTTGTACAAATTGTGCCAGTTTCTGGTTTCCATTCTGTTCTGTTTATGTATCTGTATCTGCACCAGGACTTCACTGTTTTAATTATTATTACTATATTATTTCTTAGTATCTGGTAGGGTGGGCCTACTCTTCTTGCTTTCCTTGTTTTCTTTTTCAAAAAAATTTATTTAGTACACAAGGATTTATTTCTCCATATAAATTTTAGAATCAGCTTGTCATATCCTGTTCAAAAAATCCTCTTCATTTTCCCTATTTTTAATTTTCAAAAATTTGTGAATAATTCGTTAATTACTAAATATTTTAATAGGCTTTTGTCTATTTTAAGTAGTATGCATTTTCTATTTTGGGATTATTTTTTGAAGTATACTGATTTACTGTATTGTGTTTGTTTCAGGTGTAAAGCATATTGATTCACTATTTTTGCACATTATACTCCATTACAGGTTATTACAACATAATGGGTATAATTCCCTGTGCTATAGAACATATTCTTCATTTTACCTATTTTATATCTAGTTGCTTGTATCTGTTGATCCCAAACCTCTAATTTGTCCCTCCCCTCTTCCTCTTCTCTTTGGCAAAAACAAGTTTTTCTTCTATATCTGTGAGCCTGTTTCTGCTTTGCATATTCATTTGTATTATTTTTTGGATTCCACATACAAATGATATCATACAGTACTGTTTTTCTCTGAGTTACTTCACTAAGCATAATATTCTCTAGGTTCATCCACTATGTGACAAATGGCAACATTGTATATATATATATATATATATATATATATATATATATATATATACCACATCTTCTTATTCCAGTCATCTGTTAATGGGCACTTGGGTTGCTTCTATGTCTTGGCTATTATAAAAGGTGCTGCTATAAACATTGGGTTGTAAAATCTTTATACATTAGTGTTTTCATTTTTTCTAGATATATATCCAGGAGTGGAATTGCTGGATCATGTGGTAGTTATATTATTAGTTTTTTAGGGAACCTCAATACTTTTTTCCACAGTGGGTGCACCAATTTACATTCCCACCAACAGTGTACAAGTGTTCCCTTTTCTCCACATCCTCTCCAACATTTATTATCTATAGATGTTTTGATGACAGCTATTCTGACCAGTGTAAGGGGATACCTCATTGTGGTTTTGATTTGCATTTCTCAAATAATTAGCAAGGTTGAGCATGTTTCCATGTGCCTATTGGCCATCTGTATGTATTCTTCAAAGAAATGTTTATTCAGGTCTTCTGCCCATTATTTGATTGGGTTGTTTGTCTTTGTTTGTTTGTTTTTGCGGTATGCGGGCCTCTCACTGTTGTGGCCTCTCCCGTTGTGGAGCACAGGCTCTGGATGTGCAGGCTCAGTGGCCATGGTTCACGGGCCCAGCTGCTCCATAGCATGTGGGATCCTCCCAGACTGGGGCATGAACCCTTGTCCCCTGCATCAGCAGGCAGACTCTCAACCACTGTGCCACCTGGGAAGCCCTAGTTTTTTTTTTTGATATTGAGTTGTATGAGCTATTTGTATGTTTTGGATATTAATCCTTTGTTGGTTGCATCATTGCAAACTTTCTTCCCCATTCTGTAGGTTGTCTTTCCTTTTGACAATGGTTTCCTTTGTTGTGCAAAAGCTTTTATGTTTAATTAAGTCCCATTTTTTAATTTTTGCTTTTATTTCTTTCCCCTTGGGAGAATGATCAAAGAAAATATTTTTACAATTTATTTCAAACATTGTTATGCCTATGTTCTCTTCTAGTTTTATGGTTTCAGGTCTTACATTTAGCTCTTGAAACCATTTTGAGTTTATTTTTGTATATGATGTGATTGTTTAAATGTGGCTGTCCAGTTTTCTAGGACCACTTATTGAAGAGACTGTTTTTTCTCCATTGTATGTTCTTGTCTCCTTTGTCATAAATTAATTAAACAGAGGTTCATGGGTATATTTCTCAGCTCTCTATTCTTTTCTATTGATCTACATGTCTGTTTTTTCCCCAATACCATGCTGTTTTGACTACTGTAGATTTGTAATATAGTCTGAGGTCTGGAGGGGGTTTATACCTCCAGCTTTGTTCCTTTTTCTCAAGATTGCTTTGGCAACTCAGGGTCTTTTGTGGTTCCATATAAATTTTAGGATTATTTGTTCTAGGTCTGTGAAAACTGTCCTGGGTATTTTGATTGGGATTGCATTGAATCTGTAGACTGTTTTCAGTGGTATGGTCATATTCACAATATCAATTCTTCTAGCTTAAGAACATGGGATATATATATATATATTTTTTTTTTTTGCAGTACTTGGGCCTCTCACTGTTGTGGCCTCTCCCATTGCAGAGCACAGGCTCTGGCTCACGGGCCCAGCCACTCCGTAGCATGTGGGATCTTCCTGGACTGGGGCACGAACCCATGTCCCCTGCATCAGCAGGCCGACTCTCAATGACTGCACCACTAGGGAAGCCCCATGGGATATCTTTTAACTTTTTTGAATTATCTTCAATTTGCTTCATCAATGTTTTATAGTTTTCAGAGTATAGGTCTTTCACCTCCTTGGTTCAGTTTATTCATAGGGGTTTTTTTTGAAGTGATTTTAAGTAAAATAGTTTTTTTTAAATCTCTTTCTTATGTTTCAATAGTAGTGTATAACAACAAAACAAATTTCTGTATATTAATCTTGTATCCTGCAAACTTGTTGAATTCATTTATTAGTTCTAATAGTTTTGGGGTGGAGACTTTAGGGTTCTCATGTCATCTGCAAATTATGACAGTTTTATCTCTTCCCTTCCAATTTGGATACATTTTATTTCTTTTTCTTGTCTGACTTCTGTGGCTAAGACTTCTGATACTATGTTATATAGAAGTGATAAGAGTGGGCATCCTTGTCTTGTTCCTGAATTTAATGGGAGAGCTTTCAGCTTTTCACCATTGAGTATTATGTTGGCTGTTGGTTTGTCATCAATGGCCTTTATCATGTTGAGATAAGTTCCCTCTATACCTACTTTGATGATAGTTTTTATCATGAATAGGTATTAAATTTTGTCAAATGTTTTTATTGCATCCATTGGGATGATCATATAATTTTTATCTTTCCTTTTATTAATGTATTGTATCACATTGATTGATTTGTATATATTGAACTATACTTGTGACCATAGAATAAATCCAACATGAGTGTGGTTTATGATTCTTTTTATGTATTGTTGGATTGTTTGCTAACATTTTGCTGAGGATTTTTGCATCTATATTTATCAAAGATATTAGCTTGTAATTTTCTTTTCTTGTAATGTTTTTGTCTTGTTTAGGTATCAGAGTAATGATGGCCTCATAGAATGAGTTTGGGAGTGTTCCCGCAACCTCAATTTTTTGAAATACTTTGAGAAGCATAGGTATTCATTCTTCTTTATATGTTTGATAGAATTCCACTGTGAAGCTGTCTAGTCCTGGACTTTTGTTTGCTGGGAGTATTATTTAAGTACAAATACCATTTCACTTCTAGTGATCAGTCTGTTCAAATTGTCCTTTTCTTTTTGACTCAGACTTGGCAGGTCATATGTTTCTAGAAATTTGTCCATTTCTTCTAAGTTGTCCAATTTTTTGGCATATAACTCTTAATAGTATTCTCTTATGATTTTTTATATCTCTGTGATGTCAGTTTCTATTTCTCCTCTATCATTTCTTATTTTGATTATTTGGGTCCTCTATCTTTTCTTCTTGGTGAGCCTTGTTAAAGGTTTATTACTTTTGTTTATCTCTTCAAAAAATGTGTTCTTGGTTTC